>NC_069683.1:20060517-21315017 GCF_023699985.2 Odocoileus virginianus
TCTTTTTTTTTTTTTTTTTTTAATTTTTATTAGTTGGAGGCTAATTACTTTACATCATTACAGTAGTTTTTGTTATACATTGAAATGAATTAGCCATGGGTTTACATGTATTCCCCATCCCAGTCCCCCCTCCCACCTCCCTCTCCACCCGATCCCTCTGGGTCTTCCCAGTGCACCAGGCCCGAGCACTTGTCTCATGCACCCAACCTAGGCTGGTGATCTGTTTCACCCTAGATAATAACATGTTTCAATGCTGTTCTCCTGAAACATCCCACCCTCGCCTTCTCCCAGAGTCCACAAGTCTGTTCCATACATCTGAGTCTCTTTTTCTGTTTTGCATATAGGGTTATCGTTACCATCTTTCTAAAGTCCATATATATGTGTTAGTATATTGTAATGGTCTTTATCTTTCTGGCTTACTTCGCTCTGTATAATGGGCTCCAGTTTCATCCATCTCATTAGAACTGATTCAAATGAATTCTTTTTAATGGCTGAGTAGTATTCCATGGTGTTTATGTACCACAGCTTCCTCATCCATTCGTCTGCTGATGGGCATCTGGGTTGCTTCCATGTCCTGGCTATTATAAACAGTGCTGCGATGAACATTGGGGTGCACGTGTCTCTTTCAGATCTGGTTTCCTTGGTGTGTATGCCCAGAAGTGGGATTGCTGGGTCATATGGCAGTTCTATTTCCAGTTTTTAAGAAATCTCCACACTGTTCTCCATAGTGGCTGTACTAATTTGCATTCCCACCAACAGTGTAAGAGGGTTCCCTTTTCTCCACACCCTCTCCAGCATTTATTGCTTGTAGACTTTTGGATAGCAGCCATCCTGACTGGCGTGTAATGGTACCTCATTGTGGTTTTGATTTGCATTTCTCTGATAATGAGTGATGTTGAGCAAAAGATAACCTCTTTGACAAGTGGTGCTGGGAAAACTGGTCAACCACCTGTAAAAGAATGAAACTAGAACACTTTCTAACACCATACACAAAAATAAACTCAAAATGGATTAAAGATCTAAATGTAAGACCAGAAACTATAAGACTCCTAGAGGAGAGCATAGGCAAAACACTCTCCGACATAAATCACAGCAGGATCCTCTATGACCCACATCCCAGAATTTCAGAAATAAAAGCAAAAATAAACAAATGGGACCTAATGAAACTTAAAAGCTTTTGCACAACAAAGGAAACTATAAGCAAGGTGAAAAGACAGCCCTCAGATTGGGAGAAAATAATAGCAAATGAAGCAACAGACAAAGGATTAATCTCAAAAATATACAAGCAACTCCTCCAGCTCAACTCCAGAAAAATAAATGACCCAATTCAAAAATGGGCCAAAGAACTCAACAGACATTTCTCCAAGGAAGACATACAGATGGCTAACAAATTCATACATTCTTAATAATGCATTTTTACTTAAATTTTATATTACATTTACAATTACTAGTAAATAGTCAAATTACAATTATGATGAAACAGCTTATCATAATGTTCCAGTATGGCTTTCCTTAACAAAGTAATGAAATAAGTTGTTGAAATTTATATGAAAATATGGAGTATGTATTATATTTTCATGTGGGCAGTGAGATTAAATGAACTCTTTCTTATATTTAAGAAATTATTGATGTAAAAATTCAGAATATTTATTAAATTATTAGTATAACATTATAAATAATCTTAGAAAATGTCAGAGGTGTTTGAAAAACTTTAAATTGCAGAAAATACTAGTGGTGTACTGTCTAGATTACCCATTCAGGTGATCTACATCTTCCTTGGTCTATGAGCTATTTTGAAATTTTGTAAATTATAGAAAACTTACAGTGTAAATGATTCCTGTTCATAATGGCAATTGTGTCTAATGAAATGAAATTGATTATTGCTCTGAGGATAGACCTTTTAAAAATTTTTTTTACTAATTTATTTCAGAATTTGTTTCCTATGTATGTGTGGATCAAGGAATTTTCTTTTGAAATGTTTTTAATGGTTTTCATATTCACTATTAAGTTAAAATCTTTGACACATATTCATCTTATATTTTTCTGTTACGATTTTGACATTTTATAACATTATCTATTAATGTGTTTATGAATTAAAACAGTGGATAAAGATTTGATCAACAATATAGTCAGGTTCCACTAAAACAGAAATTATTACAAAATTTTTAAATAATTGTTATAAAAAATGTCAACTAAGATATGAATTCTCTTAAATATATTAACATACAACACTAATTTCACCAAGAAAAACCTTTTAACAAGTCATTTCTTTACTGAGCCTTGGGTTTGAGTATTCAGCTTTGCACATGATGGTGGTGGTGGTTTTGTCGCTATCATGTCCAACTCTTTGCTACCCCATGGACTGTAGCCTGCCAGGTTCCTCTGCCAATGGGATTTTCCAGGCAAGAATACTGGAGTGGGTTGCCATTTCCTTCTCCAGGGGATCTTCCCAACCCAGGGATTGAACCCTGGTCTCCTGCTTGGCAGGCGGATTCTGAGTCCCCTGTGAAACTTTGGATATAAACACTAATAAATCCCTATGATCAGTATGTGCCATACATATCTTTTTTCAATAATTTAGAATAAAATGCATATGGGTTTTAGATATTAGCATGATACTTAGATAATGAGAGATATAGAGAGATATATTAATACTTTTGCAATGTAATATTATACAGTTATATTTCATTTCTCCTCTTTTCACCAAATCACTTCCTTTTGAATCCTATTGCAGCAAATCTAAAGAATAAGCTTTATGATACAGATACAGGTATGGAGGAATTTACTTCCAGATATCCTCAGATTTGTTTATCTGACACCATAGTTACATTCTGATAAATGACTGGGCAAGGTGTAAATGTATCTACAAGAATAGATCTTCAGTGTTAGGGTGGTCTATGTGAGTGTAAAAGAATTTGTTCTCCTTGGGGATGGCCCACATTTCAGACCCATTTTGAAATTTCAGCTTGAAACAAATACTTGCCTCTTAAACTGAGCAATTCTTGAGCCTTATAATACATGACATTCTACTGCCAAGGTGAAATCTATTGTGGCCCATTGTTGCTGGCTGAGCAGGACTGAGGCTAAGCCAGTGGGGCAGTCGGCTGTGGAAAGTCTTTAGAGAGCACTAAAATATCCCGGACTGCTAAAACACCACGGACAGCAGTTGCTGATGAAGAAATGTAGTAATCAGCCTAAGATGGCACTCTTAATATTTGTCTCTACTGAAGAGAACATATTTAATGGCACATACTCCACATTCTAAATCAATTGATTCTAAATCAATCAGTTCTAAATCTAAATCGATTGATCAGGTGATGTTCACATAGTCCGTAAACTCAGTGGTTCTCAATTAAGAGCACTTTTGCACCCTAAGGGATATTTTCAATGTCTAGAGACATTTTTGGAGTTCAAAACATGGGTTTTGGGGAAAGCTGTTACTATCATCTAGCGGGTAGATTTGGAGACATGGTAAACATTCAGTAATGCATGTGATAGACTTCTATAAAAAAAAAATGAGCCCCAAATGTTAGTAGTGCTGATTTGAAGAAACCCTGGCTTAGCATAACAATCTCCTTTCTTTACTGAAGTTTGTGCATGTGTGCCAAGCTCCTTAAGTCCTGCCCAACTCTTTGCGACCTGTGGACTGTAGCCCACCAGACTCCTCTGTCCATGGGATTCTCCAGGCAAGAATACTGGAGTGGGTTGCCATGCCTTCCTCCAGGGGATCTTCCCAACCCAGGGATCGAACCCTCATCTCTTGCATCTCCTGCATTGGTAGGTGGGTTCTTCACCACTAGTGCCAGCTGGGAAGACTTATTGAAGTACAGTTGACATATTATATTAGTTTCAGGTGTACAACATAATCACTCAATACTTATACATACTGTAAAATTATCACCACAGTAAGTCTAGTAGTCCGTCTGTCACCATATAAAGTTATAATATCATTGACTACATTCCCTGTATTGTATATTACATCCCCATGTCTTATTTATTTTATGACTGGAAGTTTGTATCTCTCAATCCCCTTCAACTATTCCGTTCATTCCCTACGCTGTTTCCTCTGGCAAACATCAATTTGTTCTCTATATTGATTAGTCTGTCTTTTTTGTGTGTTTTGTTTTGTCCTCTTTTTTGGTTTACACATATAAGTGAAATCATACACTGTCTTCCTCTGTCTGACGTATTCAATTTGGCAATACTATAATTAGATATTTTTTGTGTCTAAATTAGTACTTAATTTTAGTTTCTTTAATTTTTATTTATGATACATCTAATGTTTCTTTTTTTAGAAAAAGTTGGTGAGCTTTTATTCCCCCCTGTCAATATTCTGGAATAGTTTAAGCAAAAATGACTCCTATCCTATCAGGTCTTTGAAGATCTGATAGAATTTTCTTATTGAAAAAATTCAAATCTGTATTCTTTCTCACTGCACCATCTAGGAAGCTAGGTGGCTCAGTGGTAAAGAATCTGCCTGCCAAAGCTGGGAATGGGGTTCAATCCCTAGATCAGAAAGATCCCATGGAACAGTGATTTATAACCCACTCCAGGGCTCCTGGCTGGCTCAGATGGTAAAGTATCCTCCAGCAATGTAAGACACCTGGATTCGATCCCTGGATTGGGAAGATCCCCTGGAGGAGGGCATGACAACCCACTCCAGTCTTCTTGCCTGGAGAATTCCCATGGACAGAGGAGCCTGGCAGGCTACAGTCCATGGGGTCTCAAAGAATCAGATATGACTGAGCATGTGTTACATTTTTCATTTTCTCTACAAATATCGGCCCACTCAGTTTTCTACCTGATACTAAATTCCTTTTAAAATATAGATTGCCTTATTACATGGTCCATTTTATCTAGAAAATCACATAGTTGATATCATGATATGAGTAATATTCTTTTATTAATTTAATATATTATTAAGGAATGCATGTACACACATCTCTGTATGATTCCATCTTGATGGACATTTATGTGTACGCATATTTTATTTTATATGAATGGATAATAGTAGGCATATTTTTCAATAAATTGCTAGTTTACATGTCTCAATTTATACTATGCTCCTCAAATCTTTCCCTGTCAATTTATGTAAATTGCCTTCATTTTTTTTTTGATGATGTATGTTTTACATAGGGTTTAGAGGTTATTTTTATAATTACTTTCATCAGATGCAATATGTTTCTCTTTTGACTTCTTCAGAGGATGATTGTCTAGACTGTTAATTTTTAACTTTTCTACCTTATTTTAATATTTATTAGTGATTTTAATATATCTTCCATGTAATATTTTTACTTATATTTCTTTTCACAAATCCTTATCCCACATGCTTGTTAATAATAAGGTTTGCACTATCCAGTGGGCAGAGAAAATAATGTGCTATTTTTGCCTTTCATTTCACTTGGGTTCCTAATATTTCTGCCCATCTCTGATTTTTTCCCCCCATCTTTCCTTTATAAAAACTTATCTTTGCTTTGCATTAGCATTATTCCTTGGAAAATAAAGCGACATAATTCCACAGAAGGATTGCTGACTCCAAAATCACATTATGCTTCATATCATCACATTTTTAAAGTAACAATTAGAGGCGATGACAGGGTGCTCTACAAAATATGTATTGCCTCACAATGAAGGAGACATACTAGAGAAAAACCTTGACAAAATGCCATTCATATTCCCACAATAACTTCGTGCCTGGGTTCTTCATGCTAGCCAAAAAAATGTTAACACGTAGTCAACACTCAGAATTGACATTTCCATGTTGAATAATTACATTTTAAAGCCAGGATTATTTTGGTTATGAGTAACAGAAACTGATTTTAAAAGTATTACAGAAAAGCAGGAATACAAAGATATGGATTTTAACTGTAGGAAACTTTTCCTAATGTCTACAGTCAGGTTCAAGGAAGCCTGGGTAGAAGGGGTGGGGTGGGGGTGGGCGACAGAGGATGAGATGGTTGGATGGCATCACCAGCTCAATGGACATGCGTTTAAGCAAACTCTGGGAGATAGTGAAGGACAGGGAAGCCTGGTGTGCTGCAGGCCATGGGTCACAAAGAATCAGATGTGTCTGAGCAACTGACCCAAAACAACCAGGAACCCACCAGTAATTGAGGAAAGTATTCTTTATCACTGGTGGAGACTTATCACTTATCTCACTTGTCTGTTTTCTATGACTTCTTGTCTGTTTTTCTAGGACTTCCTTGGTGGCTTAGATGGTAAAGCATCTGCCTACAACGCGGGAGACCTGGGTTCAATCCCTGAGTCGGGCAGATCTCCTAGAGAAGGAAATGGTCACCCGCTCCAGTATTCCTGCCTGGAAAATCCCATGGATGGAGGAGCCTGGTGGGCTACAGTCTGTGGGGTCGAAAAGAGTCGGACAGGACTGAGAGACTTCACTTTCACTTGTTTTTCTGAAGAATGTTTTTCTTTACTTCCCCAAAACAAATAGTGATTTTACAGGTCCTGTTTTCAAAAAGTGACCAGTATTCTCTCATAAGCCTGTAAAACAAAATACACTGGAGAAGTTAAACAAGGGTGAGTTTATTCAAGGCTAGTGTATAGGGAAGTGAGATTGACCTCAACTGTACTGCAACAAAAGGTAGTTTTAAGAGTTGTGGTGAGCTAAGTACTAAGTCAGAGAAGGCAGTGGCAACCCACTCTTGCCATGGACAGAGGAACCTGGTAGGCTGCAGTCCATGGGGTCGCAAAGAGTCAGACACGATTGAGCGACTTCACTTTCACTCTTCACTTTCATCCATTGGAGAAGGAAATGACAACCCACTCCAGTGCTGGGTGCAAAAGTACTACAGGGTGTCAGTGGGGCTGTTGATCAGTAGGAAGTGTTGAGCAGGATGAGTTACTCTTGAATTTGCAAATGTTTTTCTCTGTCAGTAGGCCCCATTTGTTTGCTAAGTGACACACACCTACCTTAGGCTTCTCATCTTGCAAAGTAACTGGGACATAGAGGTGCTGTCTTCCTTGATTTCCCATTTCAAGTGGGTGACTCTCAGGTCCTTGAGAAGAACATCCCTAGGTTGTAAAACTGGCAGGAGGCTGGAAGAAGCCTTTTGTACTTTTTAAAGGGTCAGAGAAATAATTTTAAATGAGAAGTTTTCTCAAGTAAGTGCTGTGAGAAAAGGGAGGTGGTCAGTGGCCTATGGTCTGGAAGCAGTGTTGCTAATGTTTAGTCAAACTGACTAGAGTTTTTAAGGTCCTCTGAGTCAATTAGGGTTCCAGATTCTCAAGTGCATCAAATTGATTGGTTCATGAGAGGTTATGTGCTTAACCCAGATCTAGTCAAAATTAGCTATTCAAGTAGTGTAACATGACTTTCAGAGGAGGGCAGTTCTCAGAGACATGGGTTATAGTTGTGCAGTCTACAAAGGCAGCCGCTGTAAACATTTGCCGCACTCTCACCCTGAAATGGCTGTTTATCATTTTGCAAGTTTAACGCATTAAAGTTAAATCTCCCAAGAAGCCCATACAATAAGGAATTGTAAGAAGCAAAGATACTAAGATGTCTCAGTGCTCTGCAACCAGTTAACAGAATATGCATGTTGACAAAAATATGGTAAAACTGGGGAAAAAAATAAATGTGCAGTTTATGTAAAATCTGATGAGTACTTGAGATTCTTCTTTATCTCCATGAGATGGTATTGTATTTCTCTGTGATTCAGTCTCTGAGATATATTGGTCACAGGATGCTAGGTGATGCATATATGAAAAAATTGATCACTTGTACCTTCAATAATTATATGAGTGTGTTGAACTAAGAACTGGGATAAGAAGAGTTAAGAAGATTTAAACTTCCAAATGGAGACTTTGAAACACTGTGGGAGAACAAAATAAGAGATGCCAACAGCCAGGTGGGAGTGAAATGGAGGGCTAGTCCATCTGGCTGGGGTGGGAAGAGAAGGGCCTTTCTCTGGAGGCTGCAATCCTGAACCGAGTATAAGAGCAGGTGGAAGAGTGCTGCCCATGGAGAGCCTGGAGTGAACAGAGACCTCACAAAGTTCAAGGGGAATTGCAAAGCTTATTGTGCAACTGCAGGTCAAGTTCCAAGTCAGAAACTGATGAGACTGGAGATGCAGGCTAGACTACAGAAGGCTCGTGTGTGTCTTATTAAAACGAAGTTTTACGTGCAGATCTTTCCAGATAATGTCCATTAGAGAAAGCATACTTTAGTTCTTGCAGTTGTTGCAGGGGTTGTTTCCATAATGGCCTATGTTAAAAGTAATAAAATTCATGCAGCACCACGAAAAGGGAAAAGGCGGCTCGCTTGCTTCAACCCTTCTCCTGCTTCGGAACCCCATCCAGCTGCACCAAAGGCAGTGGTTATCAGCTGGTGCAACAGTGTGCTGTTGTTGCCAGTTTAAGGCTTTGAAATGCTACTGCTTAGAGGAGTGGTCCCCAACATTTTTGGTACCAAGGGCCAGTTTCCTGGAAGACAGTTCTTTCACAGATGGAGTATGGGAGCGGTTTCAGGATGATTCAAGTGCATGACATTTACTGTGTACTTTATTTCTGTTAATATCACATCACCTCCACCTCAGATCATCAGACATTAGATACTCCCTGACTTGGAGTACTGAGGATTACAAGCCTGAAAATAAGGACAGAAATTTGGGGCAAGGTGATGGTTTATAAGAGCTCACACTAGAAATTAGGAAGTATGACTAAGAGAAAGTAGTAAATGTGCAGAAGATGCATCTTTAAGACATATTTAAGAGTTAACCTTTACAGAGCTTAGTGATAGATGGTGGTGCAGAATGAAAAATAGGATGTAGTCTGGGATGACTAGCAATGCCAGCTTTATGTTTACATACCAGGGTTATAGTTTTTCACAGTGGAAATGAACAAGGCAATTCAAAGTGTGGCGGTAAAGTATCAGCAGAAAGTGAGTAGGCATGGGGAAAATATAGAAATCGTGGGTTGGGGGGATAATGTGAGACTTAAAATCAAGGCATATTTAGAAGACAGCAATTCCAAAACGTCAAGTGGATTCCAGGGGTTCAGTGCCAAAGAACACGCCTGCCCATGCAGGAGACACAGTAGACACCAGCTTGATCCCTGGGTCAGGAAGATCCCCTGGAGGAGGGCATGGCAACCCCCTCCAGTATTCTTGAGGGCTTCCCTGTGGCTCTGACGGTAAAGCATCTGTCTGCAATGCAGAAGACCCAGGTTCGATTCCTGGATCAGGAAGATCCCCTGGAGAAGGGAATGGCAGGACACTCCAGTATTCTAGGCTGAGTAATCCCATGGATAGAGGATCCTGGCAGACCATCCATAGGGTCACAGAGAGTTGAACATGATTAACTGAGCCCACACACACAAAGTGGAAGAATATGAGGCTCGAAAGGTAGATTTAGCCTGGTTAGTTGAAAGTTAAGAAAGTTCTGCTATAGAGGGAGTCAAATGGGACTGATGGTACTTTCTTCTCATGAAGAGGAAATAAGATTAATTTTGCTCCATGGCCTGAATAAGCTCCTAGGATCCTTCGATAATTTGAAAGAAATCCAGAGGTTCAAAGTGTAAAATTCTGCCGCTCTATCTCTGTCTTTCCCCAGCTTTCCTATGTGTTGACGCGTCAGGTAAACGTCTCATCACGTAGCGGCAACGCAGCCTTTCACCCACGGCTCCTTAATAGATCCCACTTTAGAGAGAAAGATTTTTCCTCTCTTTGTAAAGCTACTCTGAAAACTAGCATGCAAATGATGTAACAAATTGATCCTCAATTTCTGTATTTTTCTACTCTCATGGGCCCAAAACAATTTGTGCACCAATATAGTTCTGCAGACCACATTTTGAATTGCACTTGGTTGGTGATCTTCCAACATTTCAAAAACCATCAGACCCAAACCTGAGCTTGTCTGAATATAGTGGGAATGGTGTCTGAATAGCCTTATATCTTGTCTTAAAGAGAGTAAGGAAGTGTCCTGGTTATATAGCCTCACTGGATGGGAAAGTCGTAGATCCTCAATAATTATTTCACCAAAAGAAAAGTTTGGGCAACAACTCAAGTACCTTTACAATAAGTGTAAAGAAAATACCCATAGACCCTACCCTTCTGGGGTGGATGTGTTAGAATATGACCCAGAAACAAATATCTAAGTGAAGAACAGTCCTGTAGGTCTAAGACCTTAGGACAAGTTTGTGCTTTTGCCTTTTTAACATGAAAATGCCTTCACATGATTTTCTTGTCCACCTACTAACTATGTGGGTTCCCTAGGGCTCAGTGGTAAAGACATAAAAGGAAAAGAAGGGAAAAACATCTAAGTAGGAAGGCCAAATACAGAATCTCACAAAGTCACATAGGTGGGTCCAAACTGTAGTCCCACTGGGACATGCTCATTCCTTTCAGGGTAAATGCTGCAAACTTGTCTTTGTATGAAGAATCTCCTCAGTATGAGCTGATAATGCTAGAAAGCACATATTGCTCTCCATGGCATGACAGCTTTTTATAATCTATGATGAATAATATATGACAGATTAAAGTATGTATACACATGCAGAAGGCTTCCCAGGTGGCTCAGTGGTAAAAAACAAAACAAAAAAACAAAACCTTGCCAGCCAAACAGGAGATGCAGGAGACAAGGGTTCAATTACTGGGTCAGGAAGATCCCCTGGAGAAGGAAATGACAACCCACCCCAGTATTCTTGCCTGGGAAATATCAGGGACGGAGGAGCCTGGAGGACTGCAGTCCATGAGGTCACAAAGAGTCAGACCTGACATAGTGAGTAAGTGACAGCAACAACTGACTATTAATACATACATAGATCCTAAAAGGATATTTTCCATTGAGGGTTGATGGAGTATATACTATTTTATAATATTCTAAACTATTTCCTGGACTCTTCAATTTTAAGTTTAAAAATGAATAAAACCAGGCACACTTTACAAGATGAAATATTCATGTCAGTAACCTTCTGATGTAACGTTGTGCTTATTTCACTAAGTGGAGAGAAATGTCAGTAGAAATGACCTGCAAACAATAGTAGTGAATATTTGTCTCATTTAGCTCACTACCTCACTGATGAGATATCTTTCTCATGAGATTGTAAGCAAGCATTTGAAGGAAGGACATTTTTCCTTTGTTTTCAATTGTCCTCAGCACCTAGCTTCGTGTCTGTCACATATATAATGCAGATGGAATGAATAAATGAGAACAGCTATCTTAATGAAAAAGTACTGCAAATTTCCTTTTTCCTTATTGAAGCAGACAAGATTTTTTTTTCTTTTAAAAAAGAAAACAGAAAAAAATGTACCAATAAATAAAAAAAACGTCTTCAGAAGCAAATTTATTTCCAAATATTTATATGTTTAATTTTCAACTGGACATATAAAGGCTGAACTTCTTCTTCACTTTTGCTCTTATAAATATGAGCTTTATGAAGTCCGAGGGGCA
The DNA here is from genome assembly GCF_023699985.2 of Odocoileus virginianus. Classification (NCBI taxonomy): domain Eukaryota; kingdom Metazoa; phylum Chordata; class Mammalia; order Artiodactyla; family Cervidae; genus Odocoileus; species Odocoileus virginianus. The sequence goes on from NC_069683.1 coordinate 20,071,926, forward strand.
GGACAGCTGCCAATCATAGGATAAATGCTTAAGGCTTCTTTTATTATTTTTCAGCTGGTGCCCTTTGTTGAAGGATATCTCCTGTTCCTCAGTGGCAGAAGCAGAATAAAAACATTTCACTTTATGGAAGCAATTAGACACACATCTGTTCCAGACCTTCCATATTAAATGTCTACCCACACAAACCCTGTGAGTTTCAGAATATCTGTTTGCAACAAGGGAGGTTTTAAGTCACATTGATGTATGAGGCCATGTTGTGAGGCATGTCTCTCTTTCACTTTGGTTCAGTAAAAACGTAGCCTTTCATTCCTTGAGTAGTTAAAATGTATTTCTGTTGTGACCAACCTAAGAAGGATTATGATAATCCCTTTGGCTTTTCATATCTGTTTAATTTGTGGATAAAAGATGTGTTTTCACCTCTGTATCCCTAGTATTAGCTTGGTGAGTATTCAGTAAATCATTATAGAATGCCTAAATGAACATATGCGTCTGAGCATAGGAAGAAAACTAAATTGTTGAGATTCTTACACCCAGATGTCATCTTTGAACATACCAATTTTATTTGAGGATGAAGCCTGACTTTATGTACCAATAATTCAAATTATAAATCAATATGATAAATTAATGCCCATGCACATAAAAATTAAGTCACACAAGTATAAACTGTCTACTAACTATTCATTCACAGGTTGATTGGGCTTCAGGAAATAAGATTCTAGGTGAGATATCATAAAGTATTTAATACAGTATAAAAATGGTAAAAATACAAGTGATACATATTCATATACCAATAAAATTTTTTAACATAACTAAGATCATTATAAATCCCTTTTTACTTAAGGCAATTTTGTCTTTGTTGCTATATTCTTGCCCCCCTGTTTTTCCTGTCACTGCATCACCCTAGTTATGGAATTTATTTTAACGATTGACTTTTATTTTTTACTTCCATATTCAGAATATTTTGTAAATGGATCTCTTGTCCCATTTGTTTACAAATATTTTCTCCCATTATGAGGGTTGTCTTTTTGTTTTGTTTATAGTTTCCTTTGCTGTGCAGAAGCTTTCAAGTTTAATTAGGTCCTATTTGTTTATTTTTGTTTTTATTTTCATTACTGTAGGAAGTGGATCAAAAAAGACCACTGCGATTTATGCCAGAGAGTGTTCTGCCAATGTTTTTTCTCTAGGAGTTTTATAGGATCTGGCCTACATTTAGATCATTAGCCCATTTTTTAAATTTAGTTTTGTGCATGGCATTAGGGAGTGTTCTAATTTTATTCTTTTATAAGTAGCTATACATTCAATAATTTTATTTTATTTTTAGAACCTTAATTTATCATGTAATGACCATCAGGGTCTCTTGGTACTTTGCAACTTATGCTCTTTTTGAAATCAAGAGACCTCTCATTCTCTCTTTTTATGAAATTCAACACACTCTTTGTTTTCTAATACACCCTTTAGTTAATCTTGTTAATTAATGGCAGCTAAATCAGAGAACATTTGGGAATGTGTTTGTTAATCTTGATAAAGTTTATATTAAATGAGTATGGGCTTCAGTAAAGTTTTTAAGCCATACAATTATAAGTGCAGCATCAGGGTCTCTTGACAGAAATGAGAACTAAAAATCTATTAGATGATGAGATAAGAGGAAGTCTTCTAGTAATTGAAAGTGGCCCCTGGGTTCTTCCAATGTCACACAACATCATATTTGTGACTATTTTAACAGGCACTGTTTTCAGTCTCTGAAAATCTTGCTTGATTTGTTAACATCTGAACATTACTGCCTGGAGTGGAGAACAATTAGATTCATTAATTTGTTTCCCTTCTCACTTGATTTAATACCTCCTCAGTAATAGAGCTCACTAGCAATTGTAGTCTTGACTTCACTACTTATTAGCAAATTATGCTTTAAACTGAATATTAAATTATTGTCAACAATTGTGGATAAAGAGAACATTTCAAATCTGGAAAAGGAACTTAAAACCTCTTTTTGGCATATGCTTTCAGAGGCGTAGGATTTTATATAACCAGAATTGTTTAGAAGATAAAAAATCTTGTGGCATAATTTTTTCACACTGTATTTTTGCTAGGTTAAAAATAGTTTGTATAATGAGGGAAGGTGTGTTCTTGAGTGTAAATTATTAAATAATTCTTCCACTCCCTAAGAGAGGGATAGTTCATATAGTTGATGGGTATTGATGAGCATTGAACCTTCTAACAAATTAAATGTGTCCCTAAAGAGTCTTGATTGAAAGAGTTTCAGTTAACTTTAGTGAAAAGCTAGTTTTTAAATTAAAATCCCACTGTAAATAATTAAAATTTTGAATTAGCAAGCATATTCTATATCCCAGAAGATATCAAGAGATATGCAGGCTGAGTTTTGACTCAGAGGCTAACTGCAGAGGTAGGGGGAATAACAAAAAGAAAAGTCACTTTTATTCTGAACGTTATCTATCTACAAAATACAATTTGAAAGCCAGAGAGCAAAGATCATAACTGAATTTGCAAGTAAGGTAAGTGTTGTGCTAGGAGACCTTTCTTGTTTTCATATGAAAACCCAGAGAGTCACATCTTTTGGGGAACTGGTCAGTCAGCTTTAGAATTGTTTTCCACATTCCAACCTCAATCATGTGAAACTTCTGTAAATGCCACTATGACTTCATACAAAATAGAGTGGAAAAGGGAAGAAAAATGAAAAAAAGTCTTCCTCAGACTGCTTTCACATGGATTGGTTACATAATTATACATGAAGTAGGTTGGGCCAGTGACTGTCAAACCTTTAACTTCATTTGAGTTTATTCCAACTACTGAAATATGATTTTTCAAGCAAAGGCTAATGTTGAATATCCATAGTCACATCGCACACAAAAAAATCAACTTAAACATGAACTTGAAGCAATAATAAAAACAAGATAGTAGCATTTGACCATATAGACTAAAACACTGGCTCTTTTATCAAATTGTCCTCCCTTTTACTAATAGATGATAACCTTCAACATTATCTGATAAGACAATGAAATTAGAAACATTACATTGGTAAAACTGAAACATAACCCCAAACAGAACTTCCAGATATGAATATAATGACTGAAAAATTCGGGACAGCACTCTAGCACCAGCTAAAATAGAACAGCTCACCATATATCCATCTCTCCCACGCTTCCCTGGTGGTGCTAGTGGTAAAGAATCTGCCTGCAATTACAGGAGACATAAGAGATGTGAGTTCAATCCCTTGGCCAGGAAGAACCCTGCAGGAGGGCATGGAAGCCCACTCCAGTACTTTTGCCTGGAGAATCCCCATGGACAGAGGAACCTGAAGGGTCATAGTCCATAAGATAACAAAGAGTCTGACACGACTGAAGTGATTGAGCACACAAGCATGCGCTGATCTCAACTGAAAATTTAGGGCAGTTTTCAGAAGCAACTACTTAGGACACCAAACAGTAAAGAATGGGAAGATGAAAATCAAAGTTTGAAGAATGAACGCTAGTGTGGATAAAGAGAATATTTCAATGATGTTTCATCTTCATCTGCTTTTTTCTCCTTTATTTTTTGTGTTTGACCCTAAGTTGGTCCACATAAATCAAGCACAGACAACAACAAATCTAAGAATATTTTCTTTCTGACTACAGGGCCAATAAAGAGCTAATATGAACTGGAGGGGAATTCTTACTCTATTTTTCTTTTCTTTTTATTTTCAAAGTGGAGAAAATCCAAAAACAAAATAAATCAAAGAAAACTATTTAACTCATAAACCTTGACGATGTGTCTCAGATATCTGCAGGTATGAGGAAATCCCTAATTGAAGAGAGCTGGAAAAGAGAATTCTCAAACACAGTGTATGATCTGACTCAGTCCCAGGTTTGAAGAGGTGCTATGCACATGTGAAATAAAACATAAGAAACATCAGAAAGGTTATGAGAAGAGAACTACACCATAAAGCATAACCCATGTCACAGACTAAACCTGGAGTGGCATATGTGTACAGTGAACCCAGATAACCTAGCAGCAGCTCTGAAAAATGAACATTGGGATCACTCATAGGGAATGATGATCCAGATATTTGAATTATCAGATACTTTTAAAAAGCTGTTATAATTATGCTTTATGAGGTTAAGTTTAATGTTCTTGAAATGAATGAAAGATAAAAGCTGAAAAGATATTATGGAATGCATAGATATTATACCAGAGGACAAAACATAAATTTTATTTTTTTTCCATTTACTTTTATTAGTTAGAGGCTAATTACTTTACAATATTGTAGTGGTTTTTGTCATACATTGACATGAATCAGCCATGGAGTTACATGTATTCTCAATTAAATTTTATAACTGAAACTACAGTACCTGAAACATAATATAACTAGGGAGCTCAAAATCAGAATGAAAATGACAGGGAAAGAAAGGTAAATTAATAAATATTACCCAATCTGATAAGGAAGCTTCACTATGAACAAAGCTAGTGGAGGTGATGGAATTCCAGTTGAGCTATTTCAAATCCTAAAAAAAATGATGCTGTGAAACTGTTGCACTTAATATGCCAGCAAATTTGGAAAACTCAGCAGTGGCCACAGGACTGGAAAAAGTCAGTGTTCATTCCAATCCCAAAGAAAAGTAATGCCAAACAATGTTCAAACTACCACAAAATTGCACTCATCTCACACGCTAGCAAATAAATGCTCCAAATTCCCCAAGCCAGGCTTCAACAGTATGTGACCCACGAACTTCCAGATATTCAAGCTGGCTTTAGAAAAGGCAGAGGAACCAGAGATCAAATTGCCACTATCCGTTGGATCATCAAAAAAGGGAGAAAATTCCAGAAAAACATCTATTTCTGCTTTATTGACTATGCCACAGCCTTTGACTGTGTGGATCACAATAAACTGTGGAAAATTCTGAAAGAGACGGGCATAGCAGACCCCCTGACCTGCCTCTTGAGAAACCTATATGCAGGTCAGGAAGCAAGAGTTAGAACTGGACATGGAATAACAGACTGGTTCCAATTAGGAAAAGGAGCACGTAAAGGCTGTATATTGTCACCCTGTCTATTTAACATATGCAGAGTACATCATTAGAAAAGCTGGGCTGGAAGAAGCACAAACTGGAATCAAGATTGCAGGGAGAAATATCAATAACCTCAGATATGCAGATGACACCACCCTTATGGCAGAAAGTGAAGAGAAACTGAAAGCCTCTTGATGAAAGTGAAAGAGGAGAGTGAAAAATTTGGCTTAAAGCTCAACATTCAGAAAACTAAGATCATGGCATCTGGTCCCATCACCTCATGGGAAATAGATGGGGAGACAGTAGAAACAGTGTCAGACTTTATTTTTTTGGGGCTCCAAGATCACTGTGGATGGTGACTGCAGCCATGAAATTAAAAGACTCCTTGGAAGGAAGGTTATGACCAACCTAGATAGCATGTTAAAAAGCAGAGACATTACTTTGCCAACAGAGGTCCATCTGGTCAAGGCTATGGTTTTTCCAGTGGTAATGTATGGATGTAAGAGTTGGACTGTGAAGAAAACTGAGTGCCGAAGAATTGATGCTTTTGAACTGTCGTGTTGGAGAGTCCCTTGGACTGCAAGGAGATCCAACCAGTCCATCCTAAAAGAGATCAGTCCTGGGTGTTCATTGGAAGGACTGATGCTGAAGCTGAAACTCCAATACTTTGGCCACCTCATGCGAAGAGTTGACTCACTGGAAAATATCCTGATGTTTGAAGGGATTGGGGGCAGGAGGAGAAGGGGACAACAGAGGATGAGATGGTTGGATGGTATCACTGACTTGATGGGCATGAGTTTGAGTAAACTCCGGGAGTTGGTGATGGACAGGGAGGCCTGGCGTGCTGCGATTCATGGGGTTGCAAAGAGCAACGAGCACGACTGAGCGACTAAACTGAATTGAACTGAATAAAAATAAATGGAAAAAAGAATAAAATAAATGCTAAATGTGTTATTCTGGTGGAAGGGAAATAAAAGATGGAAATGTGTTTTTATGAATGAAGGATGAGCAATTCATTATAAATATAAAAGAATGGATAAATAGAAAAGGGTATCTTTATCTTCTTTATTGAAATCAGTTAAATTTTGTACTCTGAACATAATCAAATTTAACTAGAAATCAACAATAGAAAGATATCACTAAATTTCCTAAACAGGACATTAAGCACATTAAACATTTCTAAATAACATATGGGTCAAGACGAGTGCCAGAAGAACCTAAAAAAAAAATTTGAACTGAATGAAAATATAGCAAAACTTGTGAGATGCAGTTCATGCACTGTTTGGGGAGAAAATTTTTTCATTAAATGTTTCTCAGAAAAGAAGAAAGGTCTCATATCAATATTCTAAGTTTGTACCTAAAAATAAAAATATGTTTTAAGAAGTGAATTAACTGTAAAGCAAGGGGAAAGTAAAAAATAATACATGTAAGAACATAAATAATAAAATTGAAAATAGAAAGATAATAGAGAAAAATAAGCAAAACCAAAAGTGCATGCATGCTAAGTTGCTTCAGTCATGTTCAACTATGCAACCCTCTAAACTGTAGCCTGCCGGGTTCCTCTGTCCATGCGATTCTCCATTCAACAATACTGAAGTGGGTTGCCATGCCCTCATCCAGGGGATCTTTCTCAACCAGGGATCTAATCCATATCTCTTATGTTTCCTGCTTTGGCAGGTGGGTTCTTCACCACTACCATCACCTGGGAAGCCTGAAACCAAAAGTAGTTTCTACTAAATGATCAACAAATTTGATACAGCACCATCCAAACTAACCTAGGAAAAGAAAGGAAACAAAAATTGCTAGTGTCTAGAATGTAAGAATCAATACAAACACAGAATACTAAAGTCTTTGAAGGGATAATTTAAAAAGCACACTAATAATTTTTTTACTAACAGTTGAAATGTACCAATTTCATGACAAGCATGATGATTTTTTTTTAAATTTGAATAGTTGTTTTAATTTGCTTTTTTCTCACTACAAGTGATGTGCAACATCTTTTCATATGCTCATTTGCTATCTCTACTTTCTTCTTTGATGAGGCATGGCCTGCATATGTTTTAGGTGTTACTTATAATTTTATATCATCTTGGTTACTTGATCCTTTTATCAGTATATAATATCCTATTCATCTATTCATGTGATTATTTATATAGTCATACCTTTGTCTCCAGTCATTCTCTCTTCAGTCTGGACAAGTTCCATTGGCTTGTTCTCAGTCAGACCTTACCTGTTCTCTGTCATTTCCATTATTAGTTTTGACCAATGTAATTCTTCGTTATAATCATTCTATTTTTCAGTCCCATAAATTTGGGTTACAACTTCATTTTTCTGCTTTATTACTTCATTTTTCCATCCACTTTTCTCTATCCTTTCATTTAACCATCTAATTCATTTACACAGTTAATTTAGAGTCCTTGTTTTCTAAAATCAGCATGAGCTACTTGAAGATCTGCCGTACTGATTATTGATGGTGTTCTTTTGATTATGAGATACATTTTCCTGCTGCTTCGCACATCTCATAGTCTTGCATTTTGTACTAGACATTTTATATGCAAATAATAGGACAGACTGAAGTAGATAATAATCTTCCCCCAGTAAGAATTTGTTCTTTTTACTGCCAGGCAGCAAGGGTGAGTATTTGTTTACTTCCTCCTTCTAATCAGAATTTGAAGTGGGTCAGACCTCAATTAGGACTTTAATTATTATTAATTCCCTGATGATATACAATATCTCATGGGTGGTTTCAGGCCATTTCCTCCAGCAAGGCTGTGGGATATAAGTACTCTGAGACTCAGAACCTTGTTCTGTTTTCTGTCTTGCAGCCCCAGGTTCCCTTTTCTCCTCTTATTCAGCAAAAGTCCCATGGTAAAAATTAGGACGTGCAGAGAAAACTAACCCTGTGGTTAAGACACTTTTGGTTTCAGATTTTTCATGGTTGTCCACATATGGCTATTATTCATTTAGCTAGTTTCTCTAAATTGCAGCAAGATTTACCTGCCTGAGGCAAAAGCAAGTTTGCTTTTCCAATATTTTGTTTCCCAGACCCAGTACGTCCTCCAGATTTTAATGTAGCCCCCATTAAACATAGTAAAAGTTTGTCCTTTTCTGGAAATGCTAATTTGCTTCTACAGCTTTTCTCTATTTATCCCTCCTTTCTTCTTTTTTTTTCATTCTTTCCTTTCTCCTTCCATTCCTTCATTCCTTTTTTCTTTCCCTCTTTTCTTCATTTCTTTCTTTTTTAATTGCAAGTTACCTGGTAGTCACTTAATTTTACAGCAGACATTCTGGTATTTTGCATTTTTGTAAGCTATTTAGTAAGGACAATGTCAAATCGGTTTGATTTAAAGTTTGTTATTTCTACTCTGTAAACATATGCATTCTCAGTGAACACTGTACTTACAGAAATGCTATTTGTTATATAACCAATGGAGTAAGGAGGTGTTTCTTGTATCCACACATTCATGTAACTACGTATTCTTGGAAATATTTATTTACTATCCTGTATCCCAAGCCCTCTTCTAGGTACTGAAAATGCAATTGTGAATAAAGCAATGGTAAAGTAAAACAACAATCACAATGAACAAAATTTTAAAAAAGAAAAAAGCAAACAACAGCAAAACACCAACAAGTAGGTGATGGGTAAAATGATGTTGGTTTGGGATACTGGATCAGTTACTTCATCCTGCCAAAAAATGTACCCTGCAGCTTCTATTTAGTTACATATCCCTTGTTTCCTTTATTAGACTTCAGATTTAACCAGGATGATATCTTTGTTGGTTTTGTTTAACATTTTATCTTTCATGCTTTGAGGGCTGTTATGCTTTCTGTGTGTTAGCAATCAAACCACTGTGTAAATATTCGCGGAATGAATGAATCCCATCAGGGTCGAAACCAAACATCTGGGAGTTTACAACTTAAAAAAAAAGAAACTGAATGCAAATAATCTTAAATAAATACAATGTGAATGGATGCAATAGTATTGTAAAAATGTGCTGATATAATGTGCAGTTTAGAGTGTGACATCTGTCATCTGATTGCCTGAGTCTTAAAACGAGTTCTACCACTTATTAGTTTGTTATTTGGTAGATTACTTAATATTCATGTACCTCAGTTTCTTCATCTATATTTGAAAACAAAACAGTACCTTTTCTGAATGTTGTTATAAGAAATGAAAATGTTTTTGAAGTGTTTGGAAGAGCACCAGGTCTTCCTGGTGGCTTAGATAGTAAAGAATCTGCCTGGAATGCGGGAGACCTAGTTTGATCCCTGAGTGGGGAAGATCCCCTGGAGAAGGAAGTGGCAACACACTCCAGTATTCTTGCCTGGAGAACCCCAGGAACCAAGGAGCCTGGTGGGCTACAGTCCATGGGGTCACAGAGTCAGACACGATTGAGAGACTAACACACATAACCTTGCTTTAGCAAGATCTCCAGGTAATTTGTACACTGACTAAAGCGTGAGAAGTCCTGGTTCAGATAGAATCTTATTTATCTGGGGCTCTCCTGGTGGCTCAGACAGTGAAGAGTCTGCCTGCAATGCAGGAGACCCATGCTTGATCCCTGGGTCAGAAAGATCCCCTGGAGAAGGGAAGGGTAACCCACTCCAGCATTCCTGCCTTGAGAATTCCATGGAGAGAGGAACCTGGTGGACGGCAGCCCTTGGGGATGCAGTCACACACGACTGAGTGATGAACACTTTCACTTTCGCTCTGGCATTAAATAAGTGCAATATATGTTTGCCATTCATAGTTATAGTAGTAGTAATAGTTGTAGTGTTTCTAAGTCCTATACAGCCTGTGTGTAAGTCTGTGGCTGCATGGCAAATCACTGACAAACTTAGTGACTTTAAACAATACCAATTTTATTGAGTTCACAGTTGTGTAGATCAGAAGTCTCAGTAGCAGCTTTATTGGCTCTCTGCTTAGGAGTTCAGAAGATCAAAATCAAGGTGTTGGTCAGGCTGAGTGTTTATTGGAGGCTCTCAACTCTGAGGAAGTATCTGCTATGAAGCCTGTTCAGAGCATCGACAAACTTTAATTACTCGCCCTTGTAGGGTTGAAACCCTAATATCTTGCTGGGAAATGCTCTTAGGTGCTCTAAACTGTTCTCATATACTTGCCCCATGGCCTTCTCAGCAAAGGAAAATCTCCATTCCATCAAATCCCTCATGCTTGAAATTTCTCTCTTCTGTAACCAGCCAGAGCATACTCTACTTTTAAAAGGCTCATGTGAATAAATCTATCCAGGTAACCTCTATGTCTTAAGGTTAATTAAGCAACCTTAATTACATTTGCAGAATCCCTTTTGCTGTGTAATATGGCATTGTGGGTTTTGTTGTTGTTTAGTTGATAAGTTGTGTCCAATTCCTTTGTGACCCAATGGACTGTAACCCATCAGGCTCCTCTGTCCGTGGGATTTCCCAGGCAAGAATACTGAAGTGGGTTACCATTTCTTTCTCCAGGAGATCTTCCTAACCCAGGAATTGAACCCACATCTCCTGCATTAACAGGCAGATTCTTTACCACTCAGCCACTTGGGAAGCCCTATGTAATATGACATAATCAAGGTTATAATATCCTGGGGCCATCTTAGAATTCTGCCTGCTATATTCTTACACCAGACAGCTCACAAAAAGCCTTGTTGAGATGTTTCAATTAGATAATTGAATGTAGTAACAACTATCAATTAGAGAATTGAATGTAGTAACAACTGTCCAACCTACCACTCCCCTAACCCTTGTTTTATTTGTCCTTTTAACCCAATTGAGAACTGGCAGAAATGAATTGATTTTTTTAAGAAGTGGAATGTTTGCAAGGGAAACTAATAGTTACCCTTTACTTTTGTTTTCTGGAGAAGGAAAGGCAACCCACTCAAGTATTCTTGCTTGGAGAACCTCATGGACAGAAAGTCTGGCAGGCTACAGTCCATATGGTCTCAAGAGTTGGACACAACTTAGCAACTAACCCACCACCAACCATCACTCATGTTTCTACTCTTTAGAGATTATCTATGACTTACATAGTCTTTTAGAGAAATTTGAAAGAGTGCTCTCTCCATGATCCAACTAATAAACATCTTTCTTTGATAATTGCTTAAACTACTTAAAACTGCAGTAAACTGAGGATGCTGGAGTCTAGGGAAATGGACCTCAGAGGTGGCCAAGATCAGAGATGAAGTATTTGTGAGTGAGCCAACCATTGTACTGTTTGGTTGGGAAAAGATATACACATTTACGACCAAAGAAAATCATGTATAAGTATTTTTCCATATCTAAGCATTGCCAACACTTGTGACTAAACATCAAAGACATTTTTGTTGCTTGGTAGAATTGAAATATATTCATGGTATATCAGACCCAACTCTGTCAACAATAAAATAAATGTATTATCCAAAACAAGTTAATGGTTACAATATACCATGTGAAGAGCCACACAGGACACAGAGATAGATAAAATTTGGTTGCAATGCCATGAAGTATTATATCAAGCCTATGAAAGTAATATGTGACCTGTTAAGAACTCAGATATTATAATGAATAATATACAATGACCATAAATGTATGTGTATTTATAGTATATACCATTAAACTTTAGATGAAAGAAGTTAATATGTGCATCAGGCTAGGGAACATTTAATTGGAAGTGTTAATTCTTAGAATTTTATAGTTTTAAAGTATTGATTGGAATGGAGGATATTACATTAAAGTGCCTTAAATAGAAATGGTGTTCAATAATAGTTAATGATATAATTGATTTACATCTACATGCCCAGAAACAAGGAGTTGTGTGTTGTTTAAAAAGTCAAGATGAGGCAGTGAAAAAGCATAGCTATTTGCTTAATGTGAATGATTTTTTAAAATATAGTTAATGATTTCCATTTGAATAATTTCTATTTGAATGTATGCCCCTAGAAGTATAGGAGCCAGAAAGGCACAGAGATCATGAGTGCCAGGCAACAAGATTAGATGCAAACAATTCATAGAGAAAGTGATAGGCCTAGGCAAATGGGAAGGATGAAACTTTTTGATCAGATAATTGAAGTTTGGATCAAAGTATAGGATAGTAAATCTCTTTGAAACCTATATGGTATAATATAGAGGAAAGTAATGAAAGTGTATTCAGAGAGAAGAGTATTTATATATGCCTAACTGGTGGCTCAGTGGTAAAGAATCCACCTGTAATGCAGGGGATGTGTGTTTTATTCTTGGGGCAGGAAGATTTCCGTGGAGAAGGAAATGACAATCCACTCCAATATGCCTTTCTGGGAGATGCCATGGACAGAGGAGGCTGGTGGCTATAGTCCATGGGGTCGCAAAGAGTTGGACAGGACTGAGTGACTAAACAACAGCAATATAAATTTATATCAGAATTTTAAATTTTATTTAAATTTAAATAATTTAAATTTAAATATGTCTCATGATTTGTGGCTACCCTGTTGAGCAGCAAAGTATAAAAGAACAAATATAAGCTCATATAAAGCTATATGTAAGTCTTAATTCTGAAAGTTTTGTTGGCGTTTACAATTAATAGGTGGACTAAGAAAATACACCGGAGGCTTCTAAATTCCAGAATATTCAAATCTAATGAGTTAGAAAACATGAATCATTCCCTGATTTATAATAGGTGTTATGGATTTAGTGTTAGCATTACCTGCCACTTTGCTGTGCTAGGGTTTTTGACTTGAGGAAATATCTCCTGCCATATCCATAAACAAGAAATGTCACAGCCATCAGTGATTTCTGGTCTCCAAATGTGAATGAGGGCTCCCAAAACTGATCCTGTGGACACCACCACCCTCTGCAGTGATTGCTGAAGAGATGGGGGAACAAAAGAAGCAAGGTGAACAAGGAAACAAGATTAGCCCCAGGTAGTGGAGGTATGTATGAAAGGAATTAATTCAGTGAGCCCAGAGGCTTGCATCTTCCCATACATAGAATGCCAAATTCCCTAACCTGATACCTCATCTTTAATGTTCAGAATGCTTGCTCCCTTTGTTGCAAACTTGTCTATAGCCTGACTTCCCCTCCTGCCTCTTTGGAGAAGTTTTCTCAGAGCTACTGAGATGCTGTCTCCTGGGCTCAGAGTCCTAAAGATTCAGTTCAGTTCAGTTCAGTCGCTCAGTCGTGTCCGACTCTTTGCGACTCCATGAACCGCAGCATGCCAGGCCTGCCTGTCCATCACCAATTCCCGGAGTTCACCCAAACCCATGTACATCGAGTCAGTGATGCCATTCAACCATCTCATCCTCTGTCATCCCCTTCTCCTCCTGCCCTCTATCTTTCCCAGCATCAGGGTCTTTTCCAACGACTCAGCTCTTCGCATCAGGTGGCCAGAGTATTGGACTTTCAGCTTCAACATTAGTCCTTCCAATGAACACCCAGGACTGATCTCCTTTAGGAGATCCTAAATACTGGTCACTGATAATTGTCAACGAACTCTTTCCTGCTCACCCTGGATAGCAAGGTCAAACAAATAATCTTTGTCAAAATCTATTTGCATTTAGTATTCTTTTGTCAGAAATCAATAAATTACTGTCTTTATGAGTCTTTACTCTTTAACAGTTTCCTAAACATTACCACCAAATAAAATAACTCTCTACTTTCAGGCTGTGACTATATTTTTCAGTTGACAGGTTCATAGCTCCATTTTCTCCAGTGGCATCAGGCCCTTCTTACTGGAGAACCCCATATTGTCTTGAAAGTGATAGCATAAAGATTTCTATTATACCTATACTTAAGTCCAGGCAACTGGTCCATGAACAATTGCCAACATTATTTAATTTTTGTTTTTATTTCTCCAGTTGAAAATCTTTCCCAGAAAACTAACTCAGAGACATGTTCTCTTAATCTGTCAGTCTTAAAACAGACTGCTGGATTTTTCAATTGCTTTTCCAACTTTTGGCTACATCTCTCTCTGTTATCTTTGTCATAGTATGTATTCCCCACAGAGATACCAGTGTATTGCTGTTGATTGTTTTTATTAAAAACTTAAAGAAAATTTTAATTGTTTATACATCAGTAGTGATAAAAAAAAAGTCATCTTAGCAGATGCAACAACACAGAAAACCTGAACACAACAATATCAGCAAGTTATGCTTTGGATTTTCAAACCCGAACATACAAAATGAAACTGTCATAGAGTTTTACAGCTCCATTATACATCAGAAAATCCAGGGTAAATGCCTCTAGCTCCCTAACGAGCAGGACTTGAATCAGTAGATTGACTTCAACATCATACCCCTTTTTTCATTGATGTCTGGAGTCTTTCACTCCTTTTCAAGATCTAAAACCCTGTGCTCAGTTTAATAACTTTCCCAAAGCAGGTATCAGGATGTCTCATAGGTTTAAAAATATGACTCAGGAGATATAAATAATATATAAAAAGCACCCATTAGTGAGACTATGTGGAAAGAGGGAGAAAAAAAATGAGTAAAATGAGCATTAAAGATGTCATCATTCTCTGCATCTTCACTGAAATATCTCTCGTAGTCTATCCACCAAGCTAAGAAAAATGTTTTGATGCATACAGTACAGGTGTCATATCCTTCTCTGAGGCATTTTTGTGTTTGAGAGAGACTAAAACATAACAAGTTGAGAAGCAAAACATATCCAAATACTCCCACATGTCCACATTATGGCCATAATACATTCATGTGGCAAGAATTTATCTCAACTTTTAAAGCTGTCTTTTCCCTTTCTCTTTCAAATGTAAACACATCCGTTTAGCAACACAGTCAGCAAATATTCATTGAACTATTACCAGATGCCAGGCGCAGGCCTAGACACTGAGATGCGCCAGTAAACCCAAGTGACGAAAATCTCTGACCTTTGAAATTCACATTCTAGTGGATTCCAAGAAACAAAAGCAAAAATAAACAAATGGGACCTAATGAAACTTCAAAGCTTTTGTACAACAAAGGAAACTATAAGCAAGGTGAAAAGGCAGCCCTCAGATTGGGAGAAAATAATAGCAAATGAAGCAACAGACAAAGGATTAATTTCAAAAATATACAAGCAACTCCTCCAGCTCAACTCCAGAAAAATAAATGACCCAATCAAAAAATGGGCCAAAGAACTAAACAGACATTTCTCCAAGGAAGACATATGGATGGCAAAAAAACACATGAAAAGATGCTCAACATCACTCATTATCAGAGAAATGCAAATCAAAACCACAATGAGGTACCATTATACACCAGTCAGGATGGCTGCTATCCAAAAGTCTACAAGCAATAAATGCTGGAGAGGGTGTGGAGAAAAGGGAACCCTATTACACTGTTGGTGGGAATGCAAACTAGTACAGTCGCTATGGAAAACAGTGTGGAGATTTCTTAAAAAACTGGAAATAGAACTGCCATATGACCCAGCAATACCACTTCTAGGCATACACACTGAGGAAACCGGATCCGAAAGAGACACGTGCACCCCAATGTTCATCGCAGCACTGTTTATAATTGCCAGGACATGGAAGCAACCTAGATGCCCATCAGCAGATGAATGGATGAGGAAGCTGTGGTACATATACACCATGGAATATTACTCAGCCATTAAAAAGAATTCATTTGAATCAGTTCTAATGAGATGGGTGAAACTGGAGCCCATTATACAGAGCGAAGTAAGCCAGAAAGATAAAGACCATTACAGTATACTAACACATATATATGGAATTTAGAAAGATGGTAACGATAACCCTATATGCAAAAAAAAGAAAAAGAGACTCAGATGTATAGAACAGACTTGTGGACTCTATGGGAGAACACGGGGGTGGGATGTTTCAAGAGAACAGCATCGAAACATGTATATCTAGGATGAAACAGATCACCAGCCCAGGTTGGATGCATGAGACAAGTGCTCAGGCCTGGTGCACTGGGAAGACCCAGAGGGATGGGGTGGAGAGGGAGGTGGGAGGGGGGACCGGGATGGGGAATACATGTAAATCCATGGCTAATTCAATGTATGACAAAAACTACTGCAATGCTGTAAAGTAATTAGCCTCCAACTAATTAAAAAAATAAATAAATAAATAAATAAATAAATAAATAATGTTTGGGAATACTAACTTCTCAGTTCATGGTTTTCAACTTTCTAAATGTATAAAACTTGGAAAACAGAAAAAGAAGGCTACTAGACTCTTCCTTCTCTGTGATTAAAGACAGTTTTTGAGAAAAACTGAGATCTTTGAGAAATGAAAATCAAGTTTTAGATGGATAACCACGTGTTACTATGGGAGACACTGTGTTAAGTACCTAAAAGATACATCACTTTCTTCACTTACAGAATTACATATTTGGTGGCCCTGAAAGTTCTCCCAGAGAATAAATCAGGACAGATATAAGAAAATCAAAGTGGTCTAGTTTTTCTTTCCAGTGATTTATTTTAAAATAGACATGACAGATGTGTTCAACGTCATGTAATGTAAGTCTACTCAGATGTTTCTTTGAAAAGTTGATTTAAATTATTAGCTTCAACTTTGCGATGTAGTGATCCAATATTTTTATAGATTATAAGCAACATTTTAGGTCATACGTGAATGGTCTAGTGGTTTACCCTACTTTCTTTAAGTCTGAATTTGGCAATAGATGGTTCATGATCTGAGCCACAGTCAGCACCTGGTCTTGTTTTTGCTGATTGTATACAGCTTCTCCCTAACGATTATACAGTGGGTGAGAGGGAATACATCTGATAGACAGAGTACCTGATGAACTATGGATGGAAGTTCGTGCAATTGTACAAGAGACTGGGAGCAAGACCATCCCCAAGAAAAAGAAATGCAAGAAAGCAAAATGGCTGCCTGAGGAGGCCTTAAAAATAGCTGTGAAAAGATGAGACGCCAAAAGGAAAGGAGAAAAGGAAAGATATACCCATTTGAATGCAGAGTTGCAAAGAATAGCAAGGAGAGATAAGAAAGCCTTCCTCAGTAATCTGCGCAAAGAAATAGAGGGGAAAAAAAATAGAATGGAAAAGACTATAGATCTCTTCAAGAAAATTAGAGATACCAAGGGAATATTTCATGCAAAGATGAACTCAATAAAGGACAGAAATGGTAGGGACCTAACAGAAGCAGAAGATATTAAGACGAGGTGGCAAGAATACAGAGAAGAACTATACAAAAAACATATTCATGGCCCAGATAATCATGATGGTGTGATCACCAACCTAGAGCCAGACATCTGGAATGAAAAGTCAAGTGGGCCTTAGGAAGCATCACTATGAACAAAGCTACTGGAGGTGATGGAATTCCAGTTGAGCTATTTCAAATCCTAAAAGATGATGCTGTGAAGGTGCTGCACTCAATAAGCCAGCAAATTTGGAAAACTCAGGAGTGGCCACAGGACTGGAAGAGGGCAGTTTTCAGTCCAATCCCTAAGAAATTCAATGCCAAAGAACACTCTAACTACCACACAATTGCACTCATCTCACACACTAGTAAAGTAATGCTCAAAATTCTCCAAGCCAGGCTTCAGCAATATGTGAACTGTGAACTACCAGATATTCAAGCTGGTTTTAAGAAAAGGCAGAGGAACCACAAATCAAATTGCCAACATCTGCTGAATCATCAAAAAAGAAAGAGAGTTCCAGAAAAACATCTAATTCTGTTTTATTGACTATGCCAAAGCCATTGACTGTGTGTATCACAATAAACTGTGGAAAATTCTGAAAGAGATGAGAATACCAGACCACCTGATCTGCCTCTTGAGAAATCTGTATGCAGGTCAGGAAGCAACAGTTAGAACAGGACATGGAAGAAGAGACTGGTCCCAAATAGGAAAAGGAGTACATCAAGGCTGTATACTGTCACCTTGCTTATTTAACTTATATGCAAAGTACATCATGCGAAACCCTGGGCTGTATGAAGCACAAGCTGGAATCAAGATTTCTGAGAAAAATATCAATAATCTCAGATATGCAGATGACACCACCCTTATGGCAGAAAGTGAAGAAGAACTAAAGAGCCTCTTGATGAAAGTGAAAGAGAGTGGGAAAGCTGGCTTAAAGCTCAACATTCAGAAAACTAAGTCCATGGCATCTGGTTCCATCACTTCATGGCAAATAGATGGAGAAACAGTGGAAAGAGTGGCAGGGTTTATTTATTCGGGCTCCAGAATCACTGTATATGGTGGCTACATCCATGAAATAAAAAGGTGCTTGCTCCTCGGAAGAAAAGTTATGACCAATCTAGACATCATATTAAAAAGCAGAGATATTACTTTGCCAACAAAGGTCCGTCTAGTCAAGGCTATGGTTTTTCCAGTGGTCATGTATGGATGTGAGAGTTGGACTGTGAAGAAAGCTGAGCACTGAAGAATTGATGGTTTTGAACTGTAGTGTTGGAGAAGACTCTTGAGGGTCCCTTGGACTGCAAGGAGTTCCAACCAGTCCATCCTAAAGGAAATCAGTCCTGAATCTTTGTTGGAAGGACTGATGTTGAAGCTGAAACTCCAATACTGTGGCCATCTGATGCAAACTGACTCATCTGAAAAGACCCTGATGCTGAGAAAGATTGAAGGAAGGAGCAGAAGGGAGTGACAGACGATGAGATGGTAGGATGGTATTACCAACCCAATGAACATGAGTTTGAGTAAACTCTAGGAATTGGTTATGGACAGGGAGCCATGGCATGCTGCAGTCCACAGGGTCACAAAGAGTCGGACACATCTGAGCGACTGAACTGAACTGAACTGAAGAAACATTTTATAGGTTAAAAAAAACAGCATAGATTATACTTCATTTAAAGTTATTACAAAATAATGGCTAGATTTCGCTTCTGGTGTATGCATATATCTTTGATGCTTATTTATTTTACACAAAGTAGTTTGTAATTTTTAATATCCTGCCCTTATCTTTCCCTTCCTTGCTTCCCTCTCCCCTTTGGTAACCACTGGTTTGCTCTCTATATCTATGAGTCTGTTTCTGCTTGGTTCTATTCATTAGTTTGTTTTATATTTTAAATTCCACATAGAAGTGATAACACAAAGTATTTGTTTGTCTGTAACTTATTTTATTTCACAAGATGCCCTCTAAGTCCATCCATGTTGCTGCAAATGGCAAAATTTCGTTCTTTTTTTGCTGAGTACGGTATTCCGTTGTGTGTGTATACATACATACATACACACTGCATCTTTCCACCCATTCATCTTTTGATGGGCAGTTAGATACCTCCCATACTTGATCACTGTATATAATGCTACTGTGAACATTAGAGTTCAACATAACTTTCTGAATAAGTGCTTTTGTTTTCTTTGTATATGTATCCAGGAGTGCAATTGGTGGTTCTATTTTTAGTTTTTTGAGTAATCGGCATAGCTTTTTTCCATAGTGACTGTACCAACTTACATTCCCACCAAAAGGACACAGTGTCTCCCATTTCTTCACATCCTCACCAATATTTGTTACTTGTAAACTTTTGGATGATAGCCATTCGGACAGGTATGGTGTTTGGATTTGCATTTCTCTGATAATTAGTGATGTTAAGCATCTTTTCATGTGCCTGTTGACCATTTGCATATCTTCTTTGGAGAAAGCGTCTGTCAGGTTCTGCCTATTTTGTAATCGAGTTGCTTTTTTTGTAGTATTGAGCTGTATAAGTTGTTTATATATTTTGGATATTAACCCCTTATCATATTTTCAAGCATTCTCTCCAATTCAGTAGGTCATTTTTTTCATTTGCCATGCTCAGTTTGTTTTTTATTTTGAGTATATTTCCTCATGAGTAGGCTCTGCCATTTTAAAGGAGTACATAGTGGATATTCCTGAAGGTCATAAGAACTTTGACACAGTTCCATAAATTTTCATATGCATTCTCCTATGTCCATAGATGTGATGTTTATTTATTTGTTCTCACCAGAAATTTAGAATATGTAAGGAATTTTCTCAATTTCACTGTTTGACTTTAGTGCCCTTTAATTTCTAGTCTCTATGGGCAGAAACACTCCTTTACTTTGGGATGTAAGTATATGCTGTATTTCCTTGGTAGGGTCCATTCAAGGACCTCCTTTCACTTCTCTATTATCCCCAACTGATGACTCCTCATCTTAGAATGATCATCTGCACATGTTCTGAATTTGTCAGGCTTTCCCACCCTCAAGTTTTGCGAGTATAATTTACAGGTTGTTTCTTTTGCTATCCTAATTGGTCTGTTATGGTTTCTGGAAAATTGTGTGACTATTCAAATATTATACTTTTGCCCTCATCCCACGTCTGAAAAGCTTATGCATTAGAAAATTCAGGAGGATGCTATGTCATTGCTTTCAGAGAAAGTAAGAAAGCTAAAAAATCTGAAGAATAATATCTATCAGTTCAGGGAATCTGAAAGTGAATAGCCAAGGTGAGCACAGGAATATTCTGGTTATTGATAAAAAGAAAGACAAAAATATCTGAATAACTGAAAGCTATGAAAAGGAAGAAAAATAAATGGCTAAGGTGGTTCTCATAAGACTATGATATTTTCCCAAGGTGTAACTATAAGCCTAGCCCTTCTCCAACAAACTTGACATTGACGTTAACACTGGTCTAGCATTTTTAAACCACCATCTAAGTCGGCGCGCACGCGCATGCTCAGTTGTGTCTGACTCTGCGCGCCCCTATGGACTGTAGCCCGCCAGGCTTCTCTATGCATGGTGTTTTCCAGGCAAGAATATTGGAGCGAATTGCCATTTCCTCTAAGTCATATAGTATTATAAATTTATTTTTATTACTGCTTAATTTCAGTAAGATATTTGGGCCTACATAAAAACATTAGTTTGAAAATAGTTTCTCTTCAATCTAACTAGGGTTTTACATTTCTTGATTTTCTTTGAAGATTCTGAGCACTTCTGTCAGTGCCAGTTCAATGATTGAGAGGGAAAGGTAATTTTTCACCGATTTGACTTAGATACTAATTTTATATAGCAGCCCTTACTACCTTGTTCAGTTTTTTACCTTTTTGATTTTTATTCTTTTTGTCTCACATACATAAGAGTTGCCAAGAAATTTCCCACCTATTTCTCACCTAGTGAACCTTTCTTTCTACAAGCATAATGAAAAATTATGCACATATATTTTGCTGCTCCTTGAGAGACTGAACAAAGTAAAATTCCTTTGTACTGTTCTTCCTCCTTGCTTGTAGTTTTTCTCTTGCCAGGAAATTTGTGGAGGATAGAGTGGAAATGGCAGAAGGAGCAACCTCTTCTGACGCAGCATATGCCTTCAAGTCATTCACCTGCCAAGGGGTCTGGAAGCAAACTTGCTCTTCTTACTGCACTAGAGTGGCCTCAACATCTCCAAGCTTGATGTTGGTGCCTTGTGTTAGCTGCGTTGAATTGTCTCCTGTATAGAATTGTCTGGTCAAAATCAGAGGAATGCAAATGACCAAAAAAAAAAAAAAAAGAATAGAAATAAAATCCAAATGTTATTTCTGTAATGTTATATGGAGTTTCATACACAACCACCAAGTGAGCCTGGTGCACAGACTAGATAGCTAAACTCTATGTGAGCATAGCAGCGATGTTCCAAATGGTTTCCCAAAGTCAAAGGGAATCGCAGCCAGACTCTTTGAATTTTCTCAAGCCTTCCAACTTCAATCATGAGCTAGTTTTGCTGGAGGTCAGATTCTTCCCACATTCACTAGAAAATTTATTGGCTACATTTTTAGAAATTCTGGCCAAATCTTAAGCTAGGTAAGCAAGGTTAAATTTATTCTCTGGCTATATCACCACCTTTGTCACTTTTTATGACAACTACTTGAACTTGCTGATGAAAATCATATGACCAGTTTTAAAAATGAATCTGAGATATTTTTCTCATTCATTTTACTATTCTTTCAATAATTTGTTTTCAATGTCTTTTATAGTAAACAACTACATAGAGTTCAAGAGCTATCTGAGTTCCATCGATTAATCTCAGTTTAGGTGCTTGTTAATTTTGTCTCAATGAAATTGTTAAGAGATTCTTTCAAAAGAGATCCTGCCAGTAAGGTGAATGAAAATATCACGCCCACAGACAAAACAGTTTGCACACATATATAACTTTCCTTTAATATACATTTTCAAAAAAATTACTTTTCTCTATAACATAAATATATCCATTTGGGGGAAAAAATGTTTTAAGTATCTTTTAAATTTTAAATATTATAAGTGAAAAAAATCACCCAGAACTTTGTCATACATTTTTGTGTATTATTTATACAGAAAATAAGCCTGTATTTCACATTTTGGGGCATTACAATGTTAGCACCATGAACATCAGTTATTACAATACTGTACCAAAAATGTTTAGATATTGTTTGAAATACTTAGCTCTTCATTATGTAACACTGAATATCCCAGACTAAACTGAATGGGTAACTATATGTGTCTTTAATAAACTGTGAATAAAACCATTGCTGTTCAACTTCCTGAGTTCTCACTGGGCTGGATCTAGTGATCCTATGCCATGAGTAGGTTCAGGAGATTTAATTGTGATTTTTGTGGTTGCACTTTAGCTATGCTAACAGGGATTTTTATGTCCTAATTTTTAGCTAGATATTTGACACTGTGCATAAAATAATAAGTAATATAGAAATGACCACAATGATGGTAGGCAACCACCTAATTTCTCCACTGAAGTAAGTTATTTTTATTCTTTACTTTTGTCTAAATTATGTCTTAACCATATTGAAAGTGAAAGAGTAAGCATGACTGGGAGGCAATACTGGACTTGCAGCCAGGACCGGAAGTCAAGAGAACTAAGAACAAATTTTAAAACATTTTCCTTTAGAAAGAGAAAGCTCTGAATACTGACTTTGAAAGGTTAAGAATTCCAAGACTAAGACAAGATGACCTTTCAGAACTCATCAATAAAATGACATGAGTGTCTGTTAATAACATCACCAAGAGGGAGAATATTTTATAGTCTTAGAGGCAACAGACTATATCATATCATATTTATTTTTATAACATCAATGTTTAGCACAAAGTCTGGAACAAATAATACCTTCACTGAATGATTGATGATGAATGAATAGAGCATTATTTATTCATGTTGAATGTAGTATTCTAACAGAATTCTTGCTAGTGGAATATAGTTATACTGTGACCTAGAAATCATTGATGTGCTCTGAGCAAACTCAAAAAGCTCCTGCTATTTGACCTTCCAAATAGCAGGACAAAAGGAAAGTCTAGGTTAGATATTTCCTGGGCCCAGAAGCTCAGTGGCAGGATAGGATGCTACAGGGTCTCGCAGTGAGGCTGTGTAGAATTATTTGTCTGCCACTATTCAATGCCTGAACACCTGTCCTCTCTGGGAAGAAAAACACTGTTTTTACAATACAGGTGGGAAAACATGATTTCTCCAGTGGCCTGAAATTTCTGTTTGAGAAAACTGGAGATTTGGAAACTTTCTTGTTGGGCAAAAGAGAAACAAAGGTCACAAAGCAAGTGAGAATTGGGAACTATCAAATGAACAAAGAACGTGGCATCCTAGGAAATAGTCATTTCAGGGGATTGCATTTATAAGTCTTAGAATGCCAGAAAATTGCATTTTAATCCACAGATAACCAATGTCTATGTTGTAAAATAGAATATAAGAGTAATTAGAAAAACTAGTAAAGAAAATACTTGGGGTTTCCACCTGGTAAAAAAAAGAAAAGAAAAGAAAAGTTGTTTACTCTAATAAATGAAAGAGAGAGGGATCAATGAATTCCTCTCTTTAAAGATGCTAGAGCCATGGAACAAAACAGAAATGGAATACTGTACCTAAAACAGTCTTCTGTGATGCCATATATTGGTGCTCACTATGCCACAACACAAAAAGTTGGACACAATTGAGCGACTGAACTGAACTGAACTGATGCTACAATAAATCAAGAATATTTACAATATTGGCCATTCTATTTTATAAGCAGCCAAGCGTTATTTCATAGATGCACTATCTCAATCATCAGACTGTTCTAATATTATTATAATATTAGATAATATTATTTCAGTTTTTAGATTAGGAAACTGAGTTCCAAGGAATATATGTCACTATAACTATCATATTTATACAGACAAGGAATATATTTTCCACTTCCATCAATCATCCCCAACACATAACATGTTTTTTAGTCCCTGAAAGGCATTTAGAAGATATTTATTAAATGAGTGGATAAAAAGAAACAAACTTTCCCAGATGCTAATGTTAGATTGAAATATATGTCTTTAATTTCCCAGTTTGCATTTGTAACAGAAAGAAAGCAAGTGGCTTTCTTGGTTTGTGAAAACAACTCTATTTAGAGAGAAACTTGGTAAAATTAATATATGCATTCTCCAGGAGGGAACTTTTTTCCTACCAAGGGTTTGAGACAGACAGGTCAGGCTCCTGCCTACCTATTTACTAGTTAGAGACACATATTCATATAATGCTTATTTTGGCTTTTTATTTAGGTACTATTCATCAATGATTTATCAAGGGCTTCCCATATGTGCCAGACCCTGTTCCTGGCACTAGGGAAGCAATGACAAATAAGAGTCTCTGACCTCAGCTGACTCACGTTCCATATTCTATGTACTCTGACCTCATAGAGATGGCATTCAGTATAAATTCATGAATGTTAATTATCAGAACTTCATTTTTCTCACTTATGAAACAGAGGTGATAATACCTTCTCACAGGGTTGCTAAGCAGATAATAAATAAAATGTGTAAGAAACTACACAAATTAAAACAACAATGACAATTGAATTTTTAAAGTTTACAGATGGTTGCTGACATTATCTTGTTAAATTTTTGACTAATATGATCATGGTAATATCAAGATTATGAAACAATATGGTCAGGCAAACCACAGTTGGTGTCCTTTCATTAATATTATTATCTATTTGACCTTGAGAAATAAATTAACCTTATTGACAAAATTTCTTCATCTGCCAAGGGAAAATTGCATTCAATTTTACAAGGTTGTTATGAGGATTATTGATAATCTATGCTAGTTGCCTACTCACTGAAGAGTAACAATTATAAGTGCTCAAAAATTGTAAGAGGTTACAATTCCAGAGTTCTCTTATTCTACTAGTCAGAATATAACTTAGTACAACTAATTTGGAAGAATGTTTGGCAGAATCTTTTAAAGATGGATATGTGCATTTCTCCTGGCATAGAAATTCTGTTGTACAAATACTCACCAGAAGATATGTCCCAGAATGATTCTGTTAGCCTTATTCATAATAGACCAAACCTGGGAAGTGCCCAATTACCATCATTGGTTTAGTTCACACAGTTGAATGGAATTCTACTATAATATTAATGAGTGTCAGAAATATAATGTTGAGTGAAAGAAGCCAGACTTAAAAGATACGATACTCTATAAAGCCATTAAAATAACCTACAAAAATACATTAAGTGATTATTTCAGAGATTAAAACTGTGCCTATTATCCTTAATAGGCACTGATAGTATAGTGATTGGAAGGAAACATGAAGGGGACATTAGGGTTCTAGAAAAATTGTTTATTTGGGTCCTGTTTCACAGAAGTATGTTCAAGTTTGTGAAAACTTAAAGAATTGTCTACCAGTGTACTTTTCTGCACTTGTGTTTTACTTTAATAGAATTTGAACAATAGTAAGCATATTCAATAAATATCAATTCTTATTTTTTAAAATTAAGACTATGAAACATTCACACACTGTCTGAAGTTTTTTTAGAACATTTTTAATCAATTTATTTTTATTCTGTAGAAAACATCTAGGTCTAGAAGACATTCATCTCTCACACACTTAAAGTCTCTTTCAGTTTATTTCTCCAGGCAATTTGTAACTAGTGCCTTCTAAGTCTGAAAGACTATGTCACAAGTTCTTTTGAGACAAGGATGCCTTTGCTTGGCATGACATGAATACCAAGTACCCTGTATATAATTAAGCTTTTTAAAAAGCACATGAGAGAAACTGTTACCAGCACCACAGTAGCTGTTTTTTTTTTTCTTTTTAATTTTATCTCTTGCCAGTTTTGCAGAAAAGACACAAAGCACGTAGTGCACTCGCTACAGTTATGACTACTGGAGTTTCTAGGTCTTAGTAGAGAAAAATGTGCATAGTGGAAATAAGCAATTTTCAGTATTCTCTTTTAAGATGCCCAGTATTTTCAACCCAAATTCGAGTCCAATTCATGCTTGGATCCCCTTTAAATTTTTCTTTTGAAGCCCTAATCTGCCCTCTGCACAGTGGGACTGTGTTTGGAGGTGGGGCCTCTAAGGAAGTAATTAAGTTTAAATGAAATATTAAGAGTTGGGCCCCAATTCAATAAGATTGAGTCCTTTAAGAAACAACATCACAGTGCTTGCTTCATTTCTCTCCTCCGCGTGAGGACAAAGTCAGAAGGCGGACGTCTAAGGAAAGGGAACGGCTCTCACCAGAAGCCAGTGCTGGCTGGCACCTTGACCCTGGACTTTCCATCTGCAGAACTGTGAGAAGTAAATCCCTGCTTTTTAAGCCACCCAGTCTGACATTTTGTTATGGCAGCCCAAGCTGACTAAAACATTACAACAATGATGAGAGCTTTGACTGCAATATTTAAGTGAAAGAAAGAGAAAGGAAAAAATAAAGAAAGGAAGAAAGGTAGGTCACTGGGCATCTCTGAAATAGATCATATTAAATGCCAACCAAAATATTTTCAAAGTCTTCAACTATAAATACAGAATAATAATAATGCTACACTACTTAATTCAAAGGGATATTGTAATGATGAAAATAAATACTGTAAAAAAAAACTCTACAGTTTAAATATTACTCCTACCATATGTTAGAATAAAAACATAAATGAAGAATGATCACTAATCAGACTTCCAGTCTAATGCAAGAGACTGAAATACAACTTCTACATTTTTGTATGTCTAATTTAAAAACTGGGCATTCTAATAGAAACATATTGGAATATAACATATGGGACATTCTTATCCAAGTCTGAAGGTAATTATATAACTACAATTATCTAAAGGGAAGTCACAATATAGCAGGACACTGGATACTTGCTATACTAGGTATCAGTCTCAGTCACACAAAAATCTATGAAATAAGTATTTCTTCTTTCCTTGGATGAGAAAATTTAGACTTAAAGAGCTTTTCTCAGTTCACAAAGTTGCCAGTCATACTCAAGTTGATTTGTTTCTAACTTCTATACTCATAATTCAGCCAAAAGAAATCAAGGATCTCAGCAGAGGAAGAGTATGAATATAGCAAGAAGACAATTAAATATATATATATATATATATATATATATATAAGCTACTTAGCACACACACTCATAAACTAAAATGAGTACTTTATGTAAAATAGATATGTTTAAGATTCCAAATAATATAAGAGGAAGTCTTAGGTCTATTTGGTTGGCTCAAGAATTTTAGGTATGGATATAAAATGCAATTATAATATTTCATGCACCAACATGTCACAATTTGTCTACCATAAGGTAAAGGATCATGATGTGTGTGCCTAGTCATGTTCAGCTCTTTGTGACCCCATGGACTACAAGCGCTCCAGGCTCACTTGTCTGTGAGCTTTTCCAGGCAAGAACACTGGAGCAGGTTGTCATATCCTACTCTAGGTAATCTTCTGGACTCAGGGATGGAACACGTGTCTCTCACATCTCATGCATTGACAGGCAGATTCTTTATCGCTGAGCCACCTGGGAAACCCATAAGTGAGGGCAGATAAGTGTATTAGTTTGCTAGGGCTGCCATAATAAAGTATCACAGACACGATGTCTTAAATAACAGAAATGCATCTTCTCATAATTCTAGAAGCTTAAAGTCCAAGATCAAGGTGCTTTTAAATTTGCAAATTTCAATTAATCATATGTAATAAATGGGTTTATAAATCTCTGCATGTTATTTCTTTGTTTGATAACAGTGAAACCAAACTGAGAACCAAAATAGCATTATTCTTATGCAGGAATGTATAAATTTTAAAAACTCATTATTTGAACTCAGTAAAAATTAATAATGATGCTTGAATGAATTTCATGTTACATTTCCTTTAAAATATCATAAGCCACTTGATCAAAACTGTCATGAATTTATATAGTTTTTGTGACAGGCTTACTACAGAATATGAACTTTTACCTCTGCTAACTGAGTCAAAAGCTATTTTCTTTCAGAGTGTTATGGGGTTAATACTGACCTTCTGTGGTGCGGGAAAACAAATGTATAAGGATAGAAATGTCAATATACTGATCAATTTTTTAGGTCAAAAGTGACATGGAAACTTTCATACCATGGTGATCATTTCTGTCTTAAACTAACCAGACAACAAACTAAAATACCCACAGATATTTTTGCACTCTAATTTTGGAGAGACATAGGTCACAAGAAGAAAACCAAATTTCATCAGTTTCATTCATTTCTTAAAGACCATATGTATATCTCAAATATATAGAGCATGAAATTTGTCAATAACTCCGGAGCAGTGTCACTAAAATTGTGAAATATTTGAAATCTGCAAAAAAGTACTAGGTATCTTTTCAATGAAGGTCTAGTCATAGACTGTTTTTCCAGGGTTCCTGATATTAAAATGACCTGAAACTTTCATTGTCTTTGGCCTATTCACAACTTAGTAAGTTGTAGAAATTTGTAGAGATACAAAATTTTCTTATCCATATAAATGCAAAAAAAAAAAAGATATGTCTGATGGATTGTCATTGTTCACTGTCTTGTGGGTATTGGCTAGTTTTGCACTCTTTGTAAATTCATTTCAGAATTCTATATTGCCTATATATATGTATATACATATATATACACACACACATACATGTGATTCATTAAATTCTTCTTTGAACCCATGGTATCATCTTACTGAATCTCATTTTATTTAAAGGAATACATCAAATCTTTACCATATGTCCAATTTATATATATAAAAGTCACAATTTTGCTTTTATAAACAAATTTTCCCTTAATAGTTTGAATCCCTCTTCAGTCACTGACTATGCTAATCCACAGTGTAATTAATTAACCTTTAAGCCCCGGTTTCTAGTCCATAAAATGGATATGAAAATATCACCCTCACAGGGTTGAAAAGAGCTTTAAATGAGGTGTATGCAGTGCTTAGCACAGTCACTTGTCACCCAAGAGTTAGTGTCCTTTATTTCCTTTTATAGCAAATGACTAACTTTAGTGTCAGACAATTAACTTTAGAATAGAGGCCAAAGCCACCAACAATTTGAGTCTTTTCTAAATCTCTTCTCAGCCTCAGTTCACAAACATAGACACATAACTCTTATGCTAAATAAAAATGTCCTGGAAAGTATGAGTCATATTCACAGTGAAATAATACTACATAAAATATTTCCAACTAGAAATGATTATTTTCAACCTTTTTGTTTTCAGTTTCTACAAAGATCGTGTATACATTGAATATGCAAGATTAACATAGACTAGAAGTTATTAAGCATAAGTAGTCGTAGAGCTGAAAGAGCCTGGAGCACATGAAGACAGTCTTAGATTATCAGTGCAAAAGATACATCCTGATTAGGTTGCAAAGTGTCTAACATTTCAAAAAAAAAGAAAAAATCATGAATGCGAAGGTGGGAAAACCTAGCCCTTCAACAGGGTCTATAACCAATAGGACAGTCTGTTCTGCTCCAACCTTCCCTGAGGAGTTAAGTCCTGGTAGTGGATCATTAATTCAAATTTAACCTGATTCTTTATCTAGTTGTGAATACAGCGTGCTAGAATTACCTAGATATTTATCTGGAAAACCAATCATATCGAAGACACATATCAGCAACTGAAAAAATAAGTAATGGGAAATGTGTGCTTGCTCAGTCCCTAAGCCATGTCCACCTCTTTGTGACCCCATGTACTGTAGACTTCCTGGCTGCTCTGCCCATGGGACATTCCAGACAGGAATACTGGAGTGGGTTGCCGTTTTCTCCTCCAGGGCATCTTCCTGACTCAGGGATTGGACCTGCATCTCCTAGGTATCCTGCTTGGCAGGCAGATTCTTTACCACTGAGCCACCTGGGAAGCCCCAAATAAACGAGAATACACCAAACTAAAAAAAATCATCAGTAAAATGAAAGGCAACCTAAGGTATGGGAGAAAACTTTTTGCAAATTATATGTCTGATAAGGAGTTAATATCTAAAATTTACAATGAATTCTTACAACTCAGTAATAAAATACAAAAAATGAAAGCAAACAATTCAATTTTAAAAAAGGGCAGTGAGTCTAAACAAACATTTTTTCCAAGGAAGACATAAGGCTGTCTAACAGGCACATGAAAAGATGCTCAACAATACCAATAATCAAAGAAACACAAATCAAAACTATAATTAGCTATTACTTAATATCTCTTAGAATGGTTATTATAAAAAATAAAAGACATAACAAGTGTTGGCAAGGATGTGGAGAAAAAGGAATCCTCATGCACTCGTGGCAGGAATATAAGTTGGGTATGGCCACTATGGAAAACATTATGGAGATTCTTTTAAAAATTAAAAATAAAACTATCATATGATGTAGAAACTCCACTTCTGAGTATTTATCAAAAGGAAATTAAAACACTAAGTCAAAAGATATATGCACCCCCATGTGCATTGCAGCATGATTTGCAATAGCCAAGATATGTATGCAACCTAAATGTCCACCGATGGATGAATGGATGAATACTCACACACAATGGAATGTTATTCAGCCATAAAAAGAGAGACATTTTGTTGTTTCCAACTATTTACATGGATGGACTTTAAGTACATTATGCTAAGAGAAAAAAGTATACAGAGAAAGATAAATACTATATGATCTCATTTATATGTAGAATTTAAAAAAATATCTGATAGAAACAGAGAACAGGTTGGTTGTTACAAGAGATGGCGTGATTTAAGGAATAGATAAAAATGGGTGAAGGAGGTCAAAAGGTACAGATTTCCAGTTATAATATAAATAAGTACTGGAGATGTATATAGCATGGTAACTGTAATTAGCAATATTGTATTTTTTATTTAGAAGTTGCTAAGAGAGTAGATCTTAAAAATTTTGATTACTAGAAAAAAACTCGGCAACTGTGTGCATACAACTGTTAACTTATTGAGGTGATCATTTCATGATGAAAACATACATCAAATCATTATGTTGTATACCTGAAACTAATATACTGTCCAATAAGATTATTTGATAATATAAAAATCCATATAATCTATGCGTATTTGCTGCAAAGACATCTTGCCTAGGCATATGCAAATACCTATACACATCCATTACCTCACAGTGTGGTCAGTTTTCTTGACAAGACAGGGATAGAAACAAATACTTGTTGCGTACTGTTAATACCAACAACAGAGATACACAGGCATATGGAGAGAGGATGAATGATTGATTTCTAAAGGACGGGAAAAGTTTTGGGAAAAAGTCATCTGGAATTAGAGAGCTGGAGAATGTTGACATTTTCTTTCCAAAATCTTTTCTTTTTCTTTATCCAAAAGGTAAGTATAGTGTTCCCCTGGCTTCTTGTTAGGAAAACATAATCTTAATTTAGTGTTTGTTCTTCTCAAATCTCTTGGGGAAAAACTTGCTGTGGGGTCAGCAAACATAAAAGACAGACTTTTTCCAAAAAATATTTCAAAGAAACCTCCATTCAGGAAAAAAAAAAAAATGTTGTTAGGAATAACTCTTAAGAGACATTTTTTTTACACCATAAAATTTCCATCTCCAAAAAGTTAACAAAAAAAACGCAGCAGATAATTAAATTAAGCTGTAAAGGTCAAATTATGGCTTTTACCTTTGTCTCTGGTATATGATGTATGAATTCAGTTGCAGGTAAAGGAAGTTTGTTATGTAAACTTTAGTATTAAGAAAATTATAGACACCAGTGGAGAACACAGTGCATTTGGCATCTAAATCAGATACTTTAAATAAATACCTGTTTCTCTATATAAGAATCATTTTCTGCAATAATCATTAAGTGCAATGAATACTAATAAACACAAAAGAAGCTGAGAAAGTGAAAATCTCTTTACTGGGCTTCATACATATAAGTGTGCTTGTTAAAACAAAGAAAGAAATCAAATCAAATGAACAGTACAAAAGAGACAAAAGAAAGCATCATTCTTTAACTTTTGATATTTTAAATTCATAAACTTTATTTTTTAGAGCAGCTTTAGTTTCACAGAAAAATTGAGCAGGAAGTACAGAGAACTCTCATCTCTCATACACCTCCTATTCCTGCAAAGGCAAAACCACCCTGCTATCGGGTCTCCCACACCACAGGGGTACATCTGTTATATGCTGTGAACCTCCACTTATACATCATCATCCAGCTTCTGTAGTTCACATTAGCATTTAAGTTTGGTGCTGTATATTCTATGAGCTTTGACAAATGCGTGACATATTTCCACCATTATAGTGTCACACAGGATAGTGTCACACAGGATGGTTTCACTGTTTTAGCCTGTCCATCACCCTTCCACACTAACTCATTGCAACAACAGATCTTTTTACTGTCTCCACAGTTTTGCATTTCCCAGAATACAATATAGGCAATATAGTTAGAATCACACAGTACACAGTCTGCTCAGAATGGATCCTTTCTAACCACAGCTGTTGTTTTGAACTTAGAAAAGACCATGCTGCCTTTATCTAGCCAGTGTTTTGTTTTTGTTTTTTTAACATTGACACTGTTTCAGTTGAGTTCAGTTGAGTGTCTGACTCTTTGCGACCCTATGAACCGCAGCACAACAAGCCTCCCTGTCCATCACCAACTCCCGTAGTCCACCCAAACCCATGTCCATCGAGTCAGGGATGCCATCCAACCATCTCATCCTCTGTTGTCCCCTTCTCCTCCTGCCCTCAATCCCTCCCAGTATCAGGGTCTTTCCAATGAGTCAGTCTTCGGATCAGGTGGCCAAAGTATTGGAGTTTCAGCTTCAACATCAGTCCTTCCAGTGGACACCCAAAACTGATCTTTAGGATGGATTGGTTGAATCTCCTTGCAGTCCAAGGGACTCTCAAGAGGCTTCTCCAACACCACAGTTCAAAAGCATCAATTATTCAGCACTCAGCTTTTTTTTATAGTCCAACACTCACAACCACACATGACCCTGGAAAAACCATAGCCTTGACTAGACAGACCTTTATTGGCAAAGTAATGTCTCTGCTTTTTAATATGCTGTCTAGGTTGGTCATAACTTTACTTCCAAGGAGTAAGCGTCTTTTAATTTCATGGCTGCAATCACCATCTGCAGTGATTTTCGAGCCCAGAAAAATAAAGTCTGACACTGTTTCCACTGTTTCCCCTCTATTTGCCATGAAGTGATGAGACCCGATGCCATGATCTTAGTTTTCTGAATGTTGAGCTTTAAGCCAGCTTTTTCACTCTCCTCTTTCACTTTCATCAAAAGGCTCTTTAGTTCTTCTTCAGTTTATGCCATAAGGGTGGTGTCACCTGCATATCTGAGGTTATTGATATATCTCCTGGCAATCTTGATTCCAGCTTGTGCTTCTTCCAGCCCAGCGTTTCTCATGATGCACTCTGCATATAAGTTAAATAAGCAAGGTGACAATATACAGCCTTGACGTACTCCTTTTCCTATTTGGAACCAGTCCATTGTTCCATGTACGGTTCTAACTGTTGCTTCCTGACCTGCATACAGGTTTCTCAAGAGGCAGGTCAGGTGGTCGGGTATTCCCATCTCTTTCTGAATTTTCCACAGTTAATTGTGATCCACACAGTCAATGGCTTTGGCATAGTCAATAAAGCAGAAATAGATGTTTTTCTGGAACTCTCTTGCTTTTTCAATGATCCAGTAGATGTTGGCAATTTGATCTCTGGTTCCTCTGCTTTTTCTAAAACCAGCTTGAATATCTGGAAGTTCACGGTTCACATATTGCTAAAGCCTGGCTTGGAGAATTTTAAGCATTGCTTTACTAGCTTGTGAGTTGAGTGCAATTGTGCGGTAGTTTGAGTGTTCTTTGGCATTGCCTTTCTTTGGCATTGGAATGAAAACTGCCCTTTTCCAGTCCTGTGGCCACTCCTGTTTTCCAAATTTGCTGGCATATTGAGTGTAGCACTTTCACAGCATCATCTTTCAGGATTTGAAACAGCTCAACTGGAATTCCATCACCCCACTAGCTTTATTCATAGTGATGCTTCCTAAAGCCCACTTGACTTCGCGGGCCAAAATGTCCAGCCAGAATGTCTGGCTCTAGGTGAGTGATCACACCATCATGATTATCTGGGCCATGAAGATCTTTTCTGTACAGTTCTTCTGTGTATTCTTGCCACCTCTTCTTTATATCTTCTGCTTCTGTTATGTCCATACCATTTCTGTCCTTTACTGAGCCCATCTTTGCATGAAATGTTCCCTTGGTATATCTAATTTTCTTGAAGAGATCTCTAGTCTTTCCCATTCTATTGTTTTCCTCTATTTCTTTGCATTGGTCACTGAGGAAGGCTTTCTTATCTCTCCTTGTTATTCTTTGCAATTCTGCATTCAAATGGGTATAACTTTCCTTTTCTCCTTTGCTTTTCACTTCTCTTCTTTTCACAGCTATTTGTAAAGCCTCCTGAGACAGCCATTTTGCCTTTTTGCATTTCTTTTCCATGGGGATCATCTTGATTCCTGTTTCCTGTACAATGTCACAAACCTCCATTCATAGTTCATCATGCACTCTGTCTATCAAATCTAGTCTCTTAAATCTTTTTCTCACTTCCACTGTATAGTCATAAGGGATTTTATTTAGGTCATACCTGAATGATCTAGTGGTTTTCTCCACTTTCTTAAATTTCAGTCTGAATTTGGCAATAAGGAATTCATGATCTGAGCCACAGTCAGCTCCTGGTCTTGTTTTTGCTGATTGTATAGAGCTTCTCCATCTTTGGCTGCAAAGAATATAATCAATCTGATTTCAGTGTTGACCATCAGGTGGTGTCCATGTGTAGAGTCTTGTGTTGTTGGAAGAGGGTGTTTGCTATGACCAGTGCATTCTCTTGGCAGAACTCTATTAGCCTTTGCCCTGCTTCATTCTGTACTCCAAGGCCAAATTTGCCTGTTACTCCAGGTGTTTCTTGACTTCCTACTTTTGCATTCCAGTTCCCATAATGAAAATGGCATCTTTTTTGGGTGCTAGTTCTAGAAGGTCTTGCAGGTCTTTATAGAGCTGTTCAACTTCAGCTTCTTCAGGGTTACTGGTCAGGGCATAGGCTTGGATTACCGTGATATTGAATGGTTTGCCTTGGAATGAACAGAGATCATTCTGTCATTTTTGAGATTGCATCCAAGTACTGCATTTCAGACTCTTTTGTTGACTATGATGGCTACTCCATTTCTTCTAAGTGATTCCTGCCCACAGTGGTAGATATAATGGACATTTTTTAGATTACCAATAAACTGTATAGATTGATAAAGCATTGTTTAGATTGTTACCAGGATATAATTCAAATCAAAGCGACTTTTACTCAGTTTTATTGTTTCTTTTAAGTACTATATAGATAACCAACACTTTAGTCATTCTATCTAAAGCGGACATTCACACTTGACCTTCCCACCGCCCTATCTTTGGAAGATCACTAATAAAGACCTTAAACTTGAATCATTTTTGAAATCCGTCTGTGGAAGAATGGATCTATTAAATAGTATCCTCAGCTTTGGTAATGCTCATCAAAGCTTCCCTGTTCTGGAATGAGTAATGAGGGGTTTGGAACTCTGTTTGGTTCACCTTGGTACAAATTGTGATTTTAAACAATGTGAGGGATGTGACAGTATCCTGTTTAAGAAGTCCACTTGGAATGTGTGATTTTTTTATTCCGTGGCTAACCTAACCTCTCCTTTAATTCTTTAATTAAAATCTTAGCACTCTTTTAATGTTTTCCCATAGCATCTTCATTATGAATATTTAGGTTTTTATCATCTAGAGTTGGGAAAGTGCATTTAGATTGATGTAAATTCTTCCTTTGAGGTCACAGTCTCTAGAAATTCATGAAATTGTAGTGCTAAGAGCATTTTAAATATTATAGGCTTGCTTCTATGGAAATGAATAAAGATTACTCAATTAGAGCAAGAAAATGCTATTTATTCAGAGTTTGCTATAGCAAGTAAGTCAGCCACCATCACCTGTGCTGGACAGACTTATAGGCAGACAGGAGATTATAGAAGTTTTATAGTAAAAGAAAGAGAAGGCTCAACTTATACCCTGATGGGAAAGCTGGAAGATGGGCTAACTAGAGGAGAGATGTCCTATGAGATTGCTTAAAGAAGCGTATTTGAGTTTTTCTGGTTGGTCCTTAGCTGGAAGAGGAGGTAGAAATTAGGGAAACTGGTAGTTGGCCAAATCTTGACAGTTTGGAGTCAATTGCTATTCAAATTGTGGATTGTCACCCTTCTAGTTGTTCAGACTGTGAGTCAAAGTTCTAGTTTTATGTATGATCTGGCTGTTATCCATTTATACATCAGTCTCTCCCTAGTCTTTGTCTTTTTCTGCAGATGAAGAATTGAAACTCTCAAAAGAAATATTACCTAAGACTGATAGATATCCTTTTTTCTCAGTTTGTGTGTTTGTTTCATTTATCACTTAAATATATTTATCCAGTTCTAAAATTAAGTATAGCCTTCCCTGGTACCTCAGCTGGTAAAGAATTCGCCTGCAATGCAGGAAACCAGTTCGATTCCTGGGTCGGGAAGATCCCTTGGAGGAGGGCATGGCAACCCACACCAGTATACTTGCCTGGAGAATCGCCATGGACAGAGGACCCTGGCGGGCTACCCAGGTGGTACCAGTATTAAAGAACCCACTTGCCAATGCAGGAGATGTGAGAGACATGGGTTCGATCCCTGGGTCAGGAACATCCCCTGGAGGAGAGCATGGCAACCCATTCCAGTATACTTGCCTGGAGAATCCCATGGGCAGAGGAATCTGGTGGGCTACAGTCCATAGGGTCTCACAGAGTCAGACACAACTGAAGAGACTTAGGTAGCATGCCTGCTCCAGGCTGAACAAGCAAGAAAAAGTCTCTACTATCATGAAACTCACATTCTTTTCACACAAATAAATATATAATGGAATGTAAGCTAGTTTCATCTTTTCAAACACACCTCAATATGTCATGCCTCAGATACATTTATTGCTTTCTATAATTTTTTCTTAGAAAAAAAAATAGAACAGACATTTTTTGTTGACAGGATTTTAACTGTAAAGTATTAAAAGCAGCTGTGTGTCTATTCAGTTAGAGCCTCATATTTGTCATCATTCTTCCCCTGAAGTGAATTAAATGTTAACATCGGCTGCTGAGAAAATGTGCTCACATAGACACTTCTGTTCTTTACCTGTATTGCTTTTAAAGTGCATCAAAGGGTAACACTCAGGGAAATGAATTTGTTGCTTTGCCAGATCTTTTGACATACAAGACTCATAAGATGCTGATATCATGGTTGTAAACTAGGCAGACTAAAAATGTCTCTATATAGATTATCCATCCTTGTAATTTTGAGTTGTATGTGTTTGATGAAGCTACCTTGTCTTTATAGAAGGTGGAGTCAAAGATGTTTTTTGTGGGGAAGATATTTTTATTCCCACAAACCTGAGAAAATCACAAAGTGAGTTAATTGAAGGGGTATGAATGCTTTAAAGGAAATACTAGAAAAAATTAGAAAACAGCTATGGAGGTACATTTATCCATAATGAGGAATGGTGCTATTTACTAAGTAAACTAAAGCAGTGTTTGTTAAACTCCACTGTGAATCAAAATTATCTTCAAATTCAGTAAGTCCAGAGTGGAGTTCTAAACTGCATTCATAACATATCAACAGGCAATGATTGTGATAATGATGTTGCTGGTCTGGAAACCAAACTTTTAGAACCATTAGAGGAGACCACTCATTTTGCAATGTAGTCTTGTCTGCTTTGGAAGACCACCATGATCAAGTAGCTTAAGTCAGTTTAGGATTGGACCAAATAAAGTACACGCCTTAAGGATGAGATCAATTTATTTGGCTTGACAATGAGAAATAAACAGGATTTTGCCTTATGTGGAAAATCAAATTTTCAAAAGTTAATATTTGGAATAAATTGGCTTTTGAGAAGAAAACCAAGACTACTTTCTTACTAAAGAGATTTAACACTATATTTATAGAGGTAGAATTAATAAACATAAAGCTATAAAGGTCTTAAATTTCCATAAGCATAATGGGTTCAATTTATAGTTTGAGTATATCCAAATTCTTATAACACTTAAGCAAATAGGATTTTCCGTATTAAACATATTGTAAAAAATGTGATTTCTAAAATAAATGTCTTTTTACAAATTCTGTGGATAAAAGAAGATTAAAACAACCAAACTCTTGAGAGTTCAATTTGCAATCTCTGTAAATTTTTCATTATCTCGAAGAGTTACATTCCATTACTTAAGAAACACTGAAAGAATTGTGAACATGATTACATAGTGGGGATATAAATTTTAACTCAAAGAAAGCCTTTGGCCAATCTAATTAATAGTCTTTATTTCCTGAGCCTCTGAGGCAATTGGAATGTAAATATTATCCAATGATCTCATCTCCATTTTAGTGGTGTAAATTTTTCAAGTCTTTCCATCAATAACACTATTGCATTTTCAAAATTAAATATCATTGTGACTTGTGGTTTCTATTTTCCAATAATTTCACCCAAAGATATATCAAATAAGTTATATAGTTTCTGTGTTTATTTATAATTAAGTCTATAGTGGTGCAGTGGTAAAAGAATCCACCTGTCAATGCAGAAGACCTGGATTAAATCTCTAAGTAGGGAAGATCCCTGGGAGAAGGAAACGGCCACCCCCTCCATTATTCTTGCCTAGAAAATTCAATGGACAGAGGAGCCTGGTGGGCTAAAGTCCATGGGGTCACAAAGAGTTCACTCAGATACAACTGAGTGACTGAGCATTTATGCAAATGTGTGACCAGATTGAATTTAATTTCTTAGCCTGCTTTACTTTGTTGGTTCTATTTACCAAGTTCGGTTCAGCAAAGACTTTTTTTTTTTAATCTCAAAATTTCCACAGACTCAGGATTTGTGAAACCCAGTGGATTATATAGCCTCAAGAAAATTTCAGTGCACTGAGGAAATATGTGTTCCACAGCTCTGGGTGTAAAAAAAACTCATATTTTTAAGTGTTCTGAATCAAGTGAAAAGTGACTCTTACTGTAGAGGATTCTGAGAAATTCAATCTTATTGTGTGTAGCCACAAACATATGGGGAGCTTTCATACTGACTGAGCAAAAACAGAAAAAGAAACTCCAGACATCCACGTCATGTTCTCAACTGGATACTTACTAGACCACTGAGCCTCCAGGCGGGAGCTTCCCTGGTGGTTCAGATGGTAAAGAATCTGCCTGCAACGCGGAGTGCCTGGGTTCAATCCCTGGGTTAGGACGATCCCTGGAAGAGGGTATGACAACTCAGTATTCTTGCCTGGAGAATCCCCCTGGACAGAGGAGCCTTGCGGGCTAGAGTCCATGGTGTCACAAAGGGTTGGACTGACCAAGCAACTAAGCATAGCGGAGGCCTCTAGTCAAAGCCAGCCTTCCGTAGCTCTGTGTTCAAGTCTTCATCTGGGCTTCTTTCCTGCGGCTCCAGGGAACAAGCCTCCTGTTAGATTCTCAGCATCTTTATTTCTCTATAGCAGACATCCTGTGCCTCTTTGGGTACACTCTGGAAATGGGTTACAATTTATTTTCAGTTGCTGATACCACCCTCAACACCATAATTTCTTCTACTACTATCATAGGGAAACAATTTCCATATTGTGGAAATTTTAGTTTTCATGCTTAATAGGTGTGAAATGTACATTTTAAATGGTATAGTTCTAAATATCAGCATGTTCATTTTCCAAACAGAGAAATTCTTAGATTCTTGCTTCTTGGTTGGGTGAGCTAATAAGACATGGATGGGAGTGGTGAGGAAGGGAAATATAAAACTCATTTTCTATTCTATAGCAGTGAAAGATAATATATATTAATAAATCAATTAGCCAATTGCATGTGTGTATGTGCACATGTACTGTAGCATAAGGGAAGGCAGAAAAAGAGAGGAATGAAAGAAAGAAAAGAAAGAACAAAGGAATGAAGAGATAAATACTAAGTTATTCTATTCAGGGTCTTCTATCTCCCTATTCTAAGATCAAAGCTTCTTCCCATATCAAATAACTTTCTGATAGAAGAGTTTCCTTTTTGAAAGAACCCGAGGGAGATGTTCATTAACTGGGCAATATTTCCACAATAATTCATAGCTAGAGGCCTTTATTCTTCACTTACATTCAAGTTTCTATCCTTTTTAACAAATACAAATAAATGTTCAGAAGAATGGGACTCCCCAGGAATCTGTGTTGGAAGACAAGTGTTTCCTCCATCTCAGGGCTATGCTGCAGAGTTCATAGTAACCACATGACTTTTACAATCTTAGTTTGGAAGTGGCTGAAAAGATAAAATGAAAATATGCGCACACTCTTTGGTATTTTTAAGTGACAGTTATGTGTCTTTTCTTAAGGTACAAAGCACTAGGATATTATCTTGATAGGTAAAAATAAATAAAAATAAATTAAAAATAAATAAAATAAAATAAAAAATAGATAAATAAAAAAATAAATTAAAAAAATGTAACAAATAATACATTATCTCCTCTTCTATCCAGAAATATCAATATAACTAATAGAAATTTCACAAGCTTTTATCTAAATGCAAGGTAATCTTTTGGGGTATAAATCTTATATCCAGACACTTGGCATTCAATTCTCTTTAACATTCTTACTTTTAAAGAAATTTTGGTTTTACTGAAGTCTTACCCAATTACTCTGAGAGCTTAGCAATGTGCTTGGCACATTTTGTGAAGGAACATAATATTTTATGAATGAAAAGGAAATAGATAACATGGTGTATGGCTAAACTGAGCCACCTTCTGTATCCCAAACCTATCTTCTCATTTCATTTTTCCTAGATAGCACAGTAATTATTGATTATTTGAAGTAAATTGCTTTATGTTTGTCTTCCTATTGATTGTAACTTCACAAGGGCACACCTACATCTATCTTCTTTTCTGTAGCGTCACCAGAGCTCCAAGGATAGCTTATGTTCAGTAAGCATTGAATGAATAGACATTGGCTGATTCATTAACTCCATGAATGAGTGAAATAAACAAATAGAATAGTGAAAAGGAGAATTCCAGGGGAAATGACTGAACAGGTAATTAAAGACCAGATTACTGCTTTATCCTTCTTCCATCCAGTGTTTCTAGACAGTTGAAAAATGAGCAAAATGATTTTAGCATCTCTTGTTTCAGACATAAGGTAAAGAAGTGGATCAGGGAGCAAAGCAAAGGTTGAAATCACAGAGGT
Source organism: Odocoileus virginianus (assembly GCF_023699985.2). Classification (NCBI taxonomy): domain Eukaryota; kingdom Metazoa; phylum Chordata; class Mammalia; order Artiodactyla; family Cervidae; genus Odocoileus; species Odocoileus virginianus. The sequence goes on from NC_069683.1 coordinate 20,113,205, forward strand.
GAGGCTGACTTTCTATTTTCCTGACATAGTTTGATATAATTTCTCTCATCCTACTCTCTTTTGCCAATACATATCCTTTTCATTCTTCCACGCTCTGCTCAATTTTTTCCTAGCATGTTTCATGTAGTCACTGTGGTCTTTACCCAGCTGAATTTCACCTATTTTTAATTGATGGGATGAAATAATCAAATATTTATCAGAAGTTTAATTGATTATGGTGTCTTATTTTATATATCAATCTTACTGGGCTATGGGGTACCCAAATATTTGACCAAATAGTATGCTGAGTATTTCTGTAATGGTATTTTTACACATGATTTATATTTAAATTAGTAGACTGAATAAAGTATTATCTTTCCTAAAGAGGGTGTGCCTCATCTAATCAGTCAGAGATCTGACTAGAACAAAAAGTTTGAGTTAGAGGGAGCTTCTGCTGCCTCACTTCAAGAGCTGGGAAACAGTTATTTTCTAGTTTTTGAACTTGGACTAAATCATCAGTTCTTGACTCTCGAAACTGTGGGCTTTCAGATCAGAGTTCCAACATTCTTGGAACTCCTGGTTCTCAAGATTTTGGACTCTGGCTGCAACTATACTATCAACTCATCTGAACCTCCATCTTGCAAACTGCAGATCATAGGACTATTTAGCCTCCATAATAACATCAGTCAATTCTTTATAATGAATCTCTTACAGATAGATGAATAGATAGATACATCCTATTGATTCTGTTTTCTGTTTCTTGGGAGAACCTTGACTAAAATACCAAATATTTCAAATAGTTTAATTTATTGACTAGGAATTGAGAAGGGCTTCCTTGGTGACTCAGATGGTAAAGAATCTGCCTGCAATGCTGGACACCTGGGTTCGATCCCTGGGTTGGGACAATCACCTGGAGGAGGGCATGGCAGTCCACTCCAGTATTCTTGCTTGGAGAATCCCCATGGACAGAGGAGCAGTTCATGGTGTTGCAAAGAGTCGGACACAACTGAGAAACTAAGAACAGCACAGCACAGAAATTGAGAAAAAAACAATAAATTCTTTAATATACAGAATGTGAGAGCATGAAGACTCAATTTGATGTCTGGCTTCTACTATTTTTAACTTTGTTATCTGAGAGTCAATTTTCTCTTAGGCTAAATCTCCTCATCTCTGAAATGTATATTGAAATTCCTTGCCAATTTCACAAAATTTTAGGTTAAATAGTTTAGATACATGAAAATTTATGATGTGATAATTTATGGAACTGTCTATCAGTCTTGTGTGTAGGTAGCTTCTAATCCTACTTCACTTAAACTTAAACGTTAATGAATATAAATAAAATTAAAAGCAATAGTCTTTTAAATAAAAACCCAATCAGTCTTATTTCTACAAGAGAGTGAAAGAATCATTTTCTCTTTAGAAGAAGGTCTTTAGGTAAAGACTAAAACCTAGCTTTTATTACTTTCCTTTAGGCCCACACCCTTTTAAGGACCAATGATCTCAAAGGGAAACAAGACAAGGAAAGAGAAAGTAAGTTTTCTAGAGGTCTTCATACAATGGCCTGCCAGCCAAGTACAAACTTTTACCTGTGTTTGTATGGCCTGTGAAATAAGGATTTTTTAAACAGGTGAATATTTAAAATCAATTGATCACAAAGAATACTAACTTTAAAGAGCAATTAAGCAAAATGTTATTCAAAAATGTTCAATTCTCATCTGTGAATATTTTTACAACAAAAAAATGTGCAATTATAAATACTTTGAATTCCATCAATTATAAATATTGTAGAAATTTGTTTTCTCTCTTGTCGAATGAATACCCACATAGTATGTTTTATTTTGCATCCTGGCTCACAAAGCCTATAATGTTTACTGTGTCTGTACACACAAAACAGCTTCCCTGATAGCTCAGTTGGTAAGGAAGCCACCTGCAATGCAGGAGACCCTGGTTTGATTCCTGGGTGGGGAAGATCCCCTGGAGAAGGGAACAGCTACCCACTCCAGTATTCTGACCTGGGGAATCCCACGGGGTCGCAAAGAGACAGGCACGACTGAGAGACTTTCACTTCACTTCCCTTCACACACACCCAAAAACATTGCATTCTCTTATACTAGAGTGATGAGTCAGCTTTCTTTACTTCACTTATTATTTTCTTCTGACTTCAAACTGTATCAAATCGGAAGGTCACTACTTCTGCTAACTTTCAAGTATAAGATGAGAGTGATTGACTTCTTCCAAAGAAAAGAAGCATTGGAACTACCAAACTCAAGGGAGAATAAAGACTCCACAGGAAGTGACTTCCAAATGAGAGAAATCCGAGCAGGCCAGGAATCCAAAGGGGTGAAATTTAAGGAGACTATATTGTTTAGGATCTTTCTCTTCACCCTGATTGTGTCAGCCTTTACTACCATCACCCAATAACATCTCTTGGGAGCCAATTTATCCCTGACTCGTATCTGCAACTGTCAGAACTGTAACAAAATGTGAAGGAGGTAGAGAGGAGCTTTCCTTAGCTAGTTGCTAACATAGATTCATAAATGATAAATATAAAGTTCACATGCTTTCATCTAGCAACCACATTTTGAGAATTTATGACAAGGAAATTATTTGAGAGGATAAAATTTTATATGCAGACAGATAAATATTGGAATACATATATAACTGCAAAAAAAAACAGAATAATCCAAATGTCTAATAGTAATAAAATATTTGAATTAAGGAAATTCTGATAGAATTATATTTAACCATTTAATTTGCAGTTATGAGGACTACTCCAAAAAATTAAAAAAAATTATAATATGATGTTTTTCAGTGAAAAATACTGAAGATAAAGTGATATTGCAAGTCAAACATTCCATATATAAGTTACAATAGAAAACACATTATGAAAGTAAAGTAGCTTTATTTTAGAGAAGTAAATAATGTTAAACTAAGGGTAGTTCTTTAAACTTCAAAATTTCATTAGTGGTACATCTGCTGTTGTTGTTCATTCACTAAGTCGTGTTTGACTGGTTTGTGACTCCATGGATTGCAGCATCCAGACTTTCCTGTCCTTCACTATCTCCCAGAGTTTGCTCAGATTCATGTCCACTGAGTCAGTGATGACATCCAACCAAACCATCTCATCTTCTGCTGCCCTATTCTCCTTTTGCCTTCAATCTTTCCCAGCATCAGGGCCTTATCCAGTGAATCAGCTTCTCGCATCAGGTAGCCAAAGTATTGAAGCTTCAACTTCAGCGTCAATCCTTCCAATGATATTCAGCATTCATTTCCTTTAGGATCGACTGGTTTGATCTCCTTGCAGTCCAATTCTCTAGAACCACAATTCAAAAACAGCAATTCTTTGGTGCTCAGCCTACATTTGAACCTTTAGCAAAAGCTGATTCAAACTTACATCTTTTTAGAAATTTGTAAATTCCCTTGTATTTCTGAGACAGATGAATAGGAGAGATACTGCAAAACTGAGACAACTAAACAGCCAGAGGCACCATGAGAAAAAAAAAAAGAAAAGAAAACTGCAGAGATAGCTTGCTGTATCTGATTTATTTAAGAACAAGTCAAAGGATTTGATATCTTACAGTGGTTTTAGTAATGGTCTGGTGAAAGTGAAGGCATGACTGTAAAACAGAAATCCTAAGAACACACCGAGATGAACTCTAAGGAATGACAGATACTGATGTTGAGAAGTAAATCTTTTTGAAGAGTCAGTGGTCCAAAGTTTAGTAGAAATGAAAAGCAAACACCACCACAACCACAACCCAGAGCAAAACAGGTATTTACCTTAATGTACTCTGGGAGCCAAACAGTGAGTTTTAGGTAATATGTTGTCTTTTTGGATACATGTGAGTCCCCTGAATAAGGCTCTTAACTTTAGAATGTGCCAGTGGGCATTACAGAGATTTATCCAGGTCTGTGCTCTTGTGCTCGATTCACTTAGGCACACTAACAGTAGGCAACTCTTGCTTACAGTGGTATTTTTACTTTTTATAAGTGCATTGGTTTCAGAAAGCTGCAGGTCTATAAAATAGAAGGATTTCCTTCTGAAACTGCATTAAATGGTAGGACAACTCTGTAAAATATTAAGCTGTGGCCTTAGCAAGTCTGTCTGATAAAATAAATAAAAACCTTTATGACTAGAAGCACACATTAACTAATTTCATCATTTAAAATAATGATGTTCTTGTTCATGTGTGCCAATATATGTATTCACACATACATGTGTGAACATATACATCTCAAATATGTGTGTGTGTGTGTGTGTGTAAAATGAGTGAGTAGAAAAGAGAAATATCAGATTAATTCCAGTGAGTCTGGAATCCACGCATCAATATCCTTAGCATTTCAGCATCATAAATAGAACAAAACTGTGTGTTACAAGAGAATGTGAGTGGGTTGTTATTTATCATTGCCCTCTAAAATCTTGGATTTAATCACCTCAACTTCTAGAGAACATGAGCTTCTTTAACTTCTTTTCCCATGCCCCTACCTGAGATTCACATATTACCTAAAAACAAAACAAATTAACATCTAACTTTTGCTGAAGCATTTTCCACCCCCTTCAATTCCTCTACAGCTCTCAATTATTATTAGACTCCTAGCATCAGGCTTTGTGTTCCTCAGGATGTGCATTCACAGCCAGAAAACTTCTAAAAATATTGAGTTTCTACCAAGAGTTGATCTACTAATTCCCTCTTTATGCTGGCTGTCTATGAACAATTTATATGAGATTCTTTTGCCTACATTGCAGTATCCTTCCCCATAAGATCCAGGCAGAGATGAAGAAGGGGACCTTTGTGAGTAACTCAATTCAGTAGTAGATTGTGTTTAAATGCCCGTCTATGAAAAACTATGACAAAGGGAAGGAATATTTTCTTTACAGCACGATCAGTCTCTTTACTGTAATTTAAATTAATTACAATTATAGGATAAAGGATAAAATGAAGTCTCTCAGTCCTGTCTGACTCTTTGCGACCCAATGGACTGTAACCTACCAAGCTCCTCCATCCATGGTATTTTCCAGGCAAGAATACTTGAGTGGGTAGCCATTTCCTTCTCTAGAGGATCTTCCCAACCCAGGAATCGAACCCTAGTCTCCTGGGATAAATGATAAATTGATTGCAAAAATTAAATCAAGTTAGTATGATCCTTGAAGGTGAATATAACCCATTGGAATTATAGCCTTTATGGATATATATATATATATGTAATTTAAGTAAAATGTTATTTATGTGCGTGTATATATATGTATATATATATTATCTAAACATATTGTTTATCACATAAACAGATTTGATGTGTTATATTCTTTTCTCACCACTAGTTAAAATATACTTTCTGCTGTGCATAATGATAAAAATATTGATTTTGCTAATTGATAAGTTATTTAAAATAATAAACTATTATCCTCTGTACTTTTATGGAAAAAATAAGTAATATTGGAAATAGAGCACAGTTTTCTGAATCATATTTTTTTTTTGCTGATGAGTATAAATATACTATGCTGCTTTTCCGTTTCCCACAATATATTTACATTTTCTACAGTTAATGGGCAAGGGACTATTTTTAGTTTTTGGCAATTAGAAAAGAGCATGTTTATATGAATATTTTAATTTTTGTTTTCTTGGGTACCCTTGTGTGGATTTCTTGAGATGGTATTCTAGGAGTGTATTTTTCTGGGACATAAACCATGGGTATTTTCAACTTCATTAAATAATGTCAAAGGGTTGTATATCTGCTCATAGAATGTTAGAATTCCCATCCTTTAACTTGGCATAATCAGGTTTTTAGTGCTATCCAACATTAATTAATAAATAGTCATTTTAATTTGCTTTTCTCTGATTCCTTACTAGATTGGGCACCATTTGATTTTTCTTTTTTGTGTTTTGTGAAATATCTTTCAATGATTTCTATCCTTCATTTTAACTGTGGTTTCTACTTATGTATCATGATTTGTGAGAAGTCTTTATATCATCAGTTTAAAAGCCTTTTGTTGTTTTATGTGTTATTTCCCCAATCCAGTATTACTTTTACACTTCCAATGTATATTTTGAAATATAAACTGTATGAATTTTAGTATAGTTGAACATAATGATCATTTCTTTAAAATATTACCTGCACTGATAACATGAAAATATTTTATTGTGCTTCAGAAGCTTTATTGTTTAAAAATTTTGTATAGGTCTCTAATCCTTCTGGAATTGGTTACCATGTATGGTTTGAAGTAGGAATTCTTTTGCATTTCCTTTTTTTGGTGTGGGTACTAATTATATCAATTGTGTGGTGACTGTGTTCTTTGTCCACTTGCTCTGCCATGCTACATATCACAAAAAGTTCTGTATGTATGGGTATCCTTCTTATTTCTATATGCTGTATACCATTGTGCTATTTTGCTATTTTTTCCTTTTTTTCTGATTTCAGTACAGTTGTTCCTAGTTAAGATTTAAAGGGTAGAAAAACATGAAGGACAAAAAACTCACCAATAATTATAACTAATATTTGACACATACCTTTTTTTACTACCATGTATATATTAATAATTTTTTCCTCTATGAAAAATGAAGTGTGAGCATAGTTTACATAATTTGACTGCTTTTAAATTTACAGTAATTATCTTAATTTTCTCCTGTCATTAAATAATTTTCTAAATCATAATTTGTAACATCTGACACTTTTTCCAATACAGGGTATCATCATTTATTTAATTGTTAAATAATGGCCCTTTTTCTTGCTCTGTAATTTCAATTTTTGAGCCTTACTAAATAAAACCTTTTGAGGCAGGCAACAGATATATTACTAGTAGTGTTTTACTGATGAGAAAATTGAGGTTCATTCAGTAATGTGTCTTACCAAATGTCACCCATTTAGAACAAGGCCTAGCTAGATTTCAGATTCTAAATCCATTTCACTTACCATCTTCTGCCTCCCATAATGAGCACTAATTATCTTTGTGTTGCAGATGTAGATTCATGAAGTGCCAATTGTTAATAACATAAGTTAAATTCTGGTCAAAATCCCACTAGAGAACAGTATTTCCTGTGTTTATCAATTCAACTCCTTGCCCTCACTGAAGACTGACTGGTTGAAATGTTAAAGTATGTCAGCCATCCAGACTAAGTAAGAACCAATCCATGGATCAGCGTCAGTTTCACTGTTATTCTTGAGCATACATGTCTAATCACTTTTGTGTCTGACATTAGAATCCCTGCATAGAAATAATTTTCACAACTTTAATTTCCTCCCCATTTAATCCATCACACACTGCAACACTTGATATTCCCACTGTGATCAGCCTGTGAAATTTATCAGCTTTATTGCTGATTTAGAGTAGACTTTGCTAATAATAAATGTCATTGCTGACTGTATTCTAAATTTTCTAGACCTGTTTGAGCAAAGCAAGTATTATTTTCTTTTTTAATCAGTGCTTTTTTGTCAGATGAGCTCAGAAAACACTGGGTATGAAAGTATCCAACAGTTCAAAGATGATTCCAGCAACATAGGCTACAAAAACACTAGTTAGATGACTACATGAGTGAGATGGTAACATATTATTATTCTCTTATCACAACCACATGTTGATCTTACCCAGAGCTCATAAACATCCTTTTGTGATTGACTTTTCTGGGGAAAATCTTATTAACTTTGAACTTCTTACTATGGTCCTTCAGGAAATACAAGTAGATATAAAATTGATCAAATAGACACCTTTTGCTGCTTGTGAAAGCGTTTGAACTACATGCAGTGATAATAAATAGCATTTAGTATGTAATATATTTAGTATATAAGAATCTATAAATTAATAATGATGCTATGCAAATGAAAGTGAAAGTGTTCGTCTCTCAGTGGTGTCTGACTCTTAGTGACCCCAGGGACTGTAGCTCTCCGGGCTTCTCTGTCCATGGGATTATCCCGGCAAGAACACTGGAGTGGTTTTCCATTTCCTCTTCCAGGAGATCTGGATTGAACCCAAGGATTGAACCTGCAGCTCTTGCATTGGCAGGCGGATTCTTTACCACTGAACCTCCTGGGAAGCCCCTATGTGCAATATGAATTGCTTATTTCAGCCAAGAGTCATGAGTGAATGAAGCCAACAACAGAGGGCCAACTGTCTCTCCCTGACCCACTGAGCATCTGTAGGATCGCTAGACCCGTGCTAGCAAATGCTGTGGGCTTCCTGAAGGAAAGCCGAAGAAGCACACAGAAACCACTACAGTAGCCGTGTCAAAACCAGGGTCTGGAGCCAGTCAAACTTCTGAATTTAAGTTTCCCTTACAGGAAACCTGAAATTAGAAGATTCAAACTTGTTCTGGAAAGAGGCAAAAAGACAAATTCAGAAGGCAGGACATTCCACAGGGAATTTTAAATCAAGAGCAAGGGGGAGATTCTACATTTAAAAGAATGAACCTGCAAGTTATAGCAGATGGATTTTGTTTAGATAGTGAATTAGGCAAACTTAGGGTTGAAAAGAGTCTGACATGACTGAGAATTTCACTTTCACCATAAAAGTACTTTTTGGAAGCAACTGGGAAAATGTGTTTATATACTGGGGATTATTTGATAGCAAAGATTTTGCATTAAATTCTCTGGGGACTGTGTTAGAATGGTGACATAAGAAATGCCCATGTTTTCAAAAACATAATGACTGAATGTAGGCGTAAATGACATGATCAAGATAGAATTCTTATATCTGTTTTTGTTGTCTGCCTTAAAAATTTAGGACAATTGCGCACAATTTTTAAACCTCTGCACCTGGTAGTGGCTTATCTTATTCCCACCTACATTCCATTGGCCAGGACTTTGTTGCATGGTCCTCAAGCACTCTGCAAAAGAAAATTGAAAGTGTAGGGTTCTTGGATGCAAAAGAAAGTTAGTAAAATTTAAAATATATTTCATTATTCCTACCACTTCTTTTTTCTTTCATTATTATAAGCAAATTATCTATTTATAAGCAAATTATCTATCCACAGAACAGGGCATTATTTGTAAGTATTAACATGTGAGCTTATACTGTGTTTACTATCAATTGAGTCCTCTAAGCCCATTCATGGGATCAACTAAATAATTTCATACCCACATCTATTTTAAGATAACAAATTAATTTTAAAATGTGCTGTAGTTAGGGGTTAAACTAGGTGTGAAATCACACACTCTGATTTCTTCCTAACATCTATGCTAGGATAGTATGTTACAGTGTTGTATATCAGTTCAGTTCAGTTCAGTTAAGTCTCTAAGTCGTGTCCGACTCTTTATGACCCCATGAATCACAGCACGCCAGGCCTCCCTGTCCATCACCAACTCCCAGAGTTTACTCAAACTCATGACCATCGAGTTGGTGATGCCATCCAGCCATCTCATCCTCTGCCACCCCCTTCTCCTCCTGCCCCCAAGCCCTCCCAGCATCAGGGTCTTTTCCAATGAGTCAACTCTTCGCATCAGGTGGCCAAAGTAGTGGAGTTTCAGTTTCAGCATCAGTCTTTCCAATGAACACCCAGGACTGATCTCCTTTAAGATGGACTGGTTGGATTTCCTTGCAGTCCAAGAGACACTCAAGAGTCTTCCCCAACATCACAGTTCAAAAGCATCAATTCTTCGGAGCTCAGCTTTCTTCACAGTCCAACTCTCACATCCATACACGACCACTGGAAAAACCATAGCCTTGACTAGATGGACCTTTGTTGTCAAAGTAATGTCTCTGCTTTTTAATATGCTATCTAGGTTGGTCATAACTTTCCTTCCAAGGAGTAAGCATCTTTTAATTTCATGACTGCAATCACCATCTGCAGTGATTTTGGACCCCAAAAGAAAATAAAGTCTGACACTGTTTCCACTGTTTCCCCATCTATTTGCCATGAAGTGAGGGGACCAGATGCCATGATCTTAGTTTTCTGAATGTTGAGCTTTAAGCCAGCTTTTTCACTCTCCTCTTTCACATTCATCAAAAGGCTCTTTAGTTCTTCTTCACTTTCTGCCAAAAGGGTGGTGTCACCTGCATATCTGAGGTTATTGATATTTCTCCCAGCAATCTTGATTACAGCTTGTACGTTCTCCAGCCCAGCGTTTCGCATGATGCACTCTGCATATAATTTAAATAAGCAGGGTGACAATATACAGCCTTGACGTACTCCTTTTGCTATTTGGAACCAGTCTGTTGTTCCATGCCCAGGTCTAACTGCTGCTTCCTGATCTGCATACAGGTTTCCAAGAGGCAGGTCAGGTGGTCTGGTATTCCCAACTCTTTCTGAATTTTCCAGTTTATTGTGATCTACACAGTCAAAGGCTTTGGCATAGTCAATAAGGCAGAAATTGATGTTTTTCTGGAACTCTCTTGCTTTTTCGATGATCCAGTGGACATTAGCAATTTGATCTCTGCCTTTTCTAAAACCAGGTTGAACATCTGGAAGTTCACGGTCACGTATTGCTGAAGCCTGGCTTGGAGAATTTTGAGCATCACTTTGCTAGAGTGTGAGATGAGTGCAATTGTGCAGTAGTTTGAGCATTCTTTGGGATTGCCTTTCTTTGGGATTGAAATGAAAACTGCCCTTTTCCAGTCCTGTGGCCACTCCTGAGTTTTCCAAATTTACTGGCATATTACGTGCAGCACTTTCACAGCGTCATCTTTCAGGATTTGAAATAGCTCAACTAGAATTCCATCACCTCCACTATCTTTGTTCATAGTGATGTTTTCTATGGCCCACTTGACTTCATAATTCCAGGATGTCTGGCTCTAGATGAGTGATCACACCATCATGATTATCTGGGTCGTGAAGATCTTTTATATTTTTTAAACCTAACCTATTTTTTAAGCCAATTAAAATATAGTAATCTAATCATGATTTCCAACCTAAGCCCTGAATTTTGGTTTCTACACTAATGGGAAAAGGAACATATTTTTCCTTCTAACATAACTCTTATTGAGATATAATCTTGAAGAAAAGGACTCAGATATCAAGTAAGACAAATTTTTAAGTCTTGCTTCATCACTTATTACAAATGACTCAATTTCTTGAGCCTTAAAAAAAAAAAACTATAAAAAAGATAATAAGAGCCACCTAATAAAGCTGCTGTGACAATTAAGTGTAACATAAGTCAAGTAGTTAAGTTTCCAGGGTAAATGAGAAAGAGGCTCATTATAATAAGTCAAATTTATATCCCTGGGTCAGGAAGATCCCCTGGAGGAGGGCCTGGCAACCCACTCCAGTTTTCTTGCCTGGAGAATCCCATGGACAGAGAAGCCTGATGGGCTACAGTCTATAGGGTTGCAAGAAGTTGGACATGACTGAAGCAACTTAGCACACACACACGCATTCAGTTTTAAATATGAATTGTCTTATTCATTCCTCATAAAAAACTCTAAGAAATGACTGCAGCAATTTTTATTTTGCATAAGTTGGATTAAAAAGTCTCTTGGGGCTTAAATTATTTCTTTACAATGACACAGCTACAAAGATTGGGCATAGGGGTCACTCTGTTTTAACTTCTATTGCAGGGACTTTTCTTTTCCACAAAATATTCTTGTAAATTTCTTTCTTGCACATTTTCTTACAAAAAGTAAAATCTCCAGGTCTTTTCATGTGTACCTTAAATAGTATCTAGAGAATGTGAGTGCACTGAAAATTACTAGTGTGTCTTTTATTTGCTTCTTAGGTATATGCTCAAAAGAGCCTGGTTAAAATCCTCTAAACCTATAGTATAAAAGGAGAAACTAAACTCATAATGATTGTAGATCCTCAATCAGAGTGTCTTGGAGTTAATAGATGTGAAGCCACAAAGAACTCATTACAACCTGAAATTAATTAGCATCCTTAGAACTTTAGGCCAGTGTTTGAATCAGGATACTAATGCCTCTGGTAACACTTACAAGCTATTATTGGGACAGATTTAGTTATTTCAATGAAACAAAAACTCTTTTAATAGTTTTTATAAATTAATATAAATGTGTGTGTTTATATATATATATATATATATATACATATAATTTTTTTTCTTTCTAAAATCTTCCAGTCTAATTGCATGTGAGTCTAAAGACTGCTGATATTTATCGAAGGTGCCCTATGTGAGAAGCACTTTCCAAGTTGGTAGTTTAATAGTCATAATAATTTTATGAGGGTTATTTGTTTCCATTTTACAGATGAGCTAGTATTTAGAATAATCAAGTAACTTCAGGTAGTACAGCTCATTAGTAGTCAGTGTAGAACTTGAACCAGATCTGAAGCCAAAAACCTAGTTCTTCATCACCAAAATATAAGATCTTTTTTAAAAAAGCTGTCTCTGAAAAATAAAGTTTAAAATTAAATGTATTTTTAAATGGTTGATAATTTTATGTTTATGACCAGGTACAAAAAATTGCATAATCATGTGTATACCAAAGCAACTTAGATGATCTGAGTGACTTTTGAGTTAGAGACTGTATTGGATGTATGTTTCCATATTGATCATTCCAATAGCAAAAAACAGTGACAAGATATTTTTCTTCAGTATAATGTGATATAGTTTGAAATTTCTCCAGGGTAAAAGTACTGTGATTTTAACAGTTAACGTTTAGAGTTATTAGGAAATATTTCCACTTTTTAAAGCTACTATCTAAATTTTTGTCCTTCTAATTTACCTTTCTGAGAATTTTATTTTATTTCATTTCACTTCCACACTGTGAGGCTTGTGGGATCTTAGTTTCCTGACCAAGGACTGAATCTGTGCCCTCAACAGAAAGCTCAGAGTCCTAACCACTGGACCACCAGGGAATTCTCATTTTCTTTTTCTGAGAATTTTGAAACGTGACTTCATTGTCTCTGCATGAGTTGATGGTATTGTAATGCTTGTTGCTGGTGTAAATGTAATTTTTTAGCTGGACAATACGCCTTTATGCCTTCTATTTTGACTAGCCTCTGTTGTTTCATAACTGACATTTGGTTTGATTTTCAGTGTCTCACAGAGAATTCACTGTTTCTTATAAATATCAAGATAGTTGTTCAGCTTGCCATTTCATCAGTCATTACTGAGCCTGATTTTCCAAAATAGAATAATATAAGCCAATCTCAAGACTTTCTTTCTTTGTTTTCTTTGGTAAATAATTTATTTGGCCCTCTCAATCCATCCACTCTAGATACCTTTGCTTCATACCTATAATCTTCTGTGTATACACTATAATTCTGTTGTATCTTCTAGTCCCGTTATCTCTCAGGTTTAAAAATTAATTGTGAAGCCTCTGAAATTTTATGCATAGATATTCTTTTTGCATGACTGAGTTCTTTAATTATTTCATGTGGTTTAACACATCTTTAAAACTGGGAACAAGAACTATGTCTAAATACTTACTGGTAAATTCTAGTTTCCTGAGTGTTGATTAACACAATTTAGACATTTCATAGAGGAAAGGCTTGAATGATGGCATGAGAACATACAAGAAATTCATCCATTGTTATCTTTGTATAAAAATTCAGCTTAATTAAAATAACATTATCTTTTTGTTATTTTTCAGTCACAAAATGATGTCCAACTCTTTGTGAGTCCATGAACTGCAGCAGACCAGGCTTCCCTATTCTTCACCATCTCCCAGAATTTGCTCAAACTCATGTCCATGGAGTCAGTTCATAAAGTATGAAGGATGTCTATGATTTTTATATAAAATATAAACATATGACTTGTAGGTAATCAGTAGTTTATTACCCTAAAATATAGTCATATTCTAAATAATAAAAAATAATACTTTGTTAAGTATCTATCTACTACAGATACTCAAATGAGGAGACTTAGTATACCTAATCCTAATTGCTCTGATATTAATATTTTGCAAGGAGGATATTGTTGATTTTTAATAGTTTTCTGCCTGTTTCTTTGATAGTGTTTCCATTCAAGATAACTCTCACTTCACTTGATATTCCTGGTGACCTGCACAGTGCCTAATACAAAAAAAAAAAAAAGGACAATAGATTAATAGTTATCAAACTTCTGTTGGGTGATAAAAAATCACCTGCTATACTGAGTAAGAAGAAGATTCACAGAAATTCAGTGGTTTTTGTGAGATGCCTATATTCACATTGCAAAACACACTATATAGATAACTTTGAAATTCAAGCTTCATGGACCATAGTTTGAGAAATGTTATAATAATACCAAAAATTTAGAGAAGAGCTAACACCTATCTTATTCAAACTCTTCCAGAAAATTGCAGAAGAAGGTAAACTTCCAAACTCATTCTATGAGGCCACCATCACCCTAATTCCAAAACCAGACAAAGATGCCACAAAAAAGAAAACTACAGGCCAATATCACTGATGAACATAGATGCAAAAATCCTTAACAAAATTCTAGCAAACAGAATCCAACAACATATTAAAAAAAGCATACACCATGACCAAGTGGGCTTTATCCCAGGAATGCAAGGATTCTTTAATATCCGCAAATCAATCAATGTGATACACCACATTAACAAATTGAAAGATAAAAACCATATGATTATCTCAATAGACGCAGAAAAAGCCTTTGACAAAATTCAACATCCGTTTATGATTAAAACCCTCCAGAAAGCAGGAATAGAAGGAACATACCTCAACATAATAAAAGTTATATATGACAAACCCACAGCAAGCATTACCCTCAATGGTGAAATATTGAAAGCATTTCCCCTAAAGTCAGGAACAAGACAAGGGTGCCCACTCTCACCACTACTATTCAACATAGTTTTGGAAGTGTTGGCCACAGCAATCAGGGCAGAAAAAGAAGTAAAAGGAATCCAGATAGGAAAAGAAGAAGTGAAACTCTCGCTGTTTGCAGATGACATGATCCTATACATAGAAAACCCTAAAGACTCTACCAGAAAATTACTAGAGCTAATCAATGAATATAGTAAAGTTGCAGGATATGAAATTAACACACAGAAATCTCTTGCATTCCTATACACTAACAATGAGAAAACAGAAAGAGAAATTAAGGAAACAATACCATTCACCATTGCAACAAAAAGAATAAAATACTTAGGAGTATATCTACCTAAAGAAACAAAAGACTTATACATAGAAAACTATAAATCACTGATGAAAAAAATCAAAGAGGACACAAACAGATGGAGAAATATACCGTGTTCATGGATTGGAAGAATCAATATTGTCAAAATGGCTATACTACCCAAAGCAATCTAGAGATTCAATGCAATCCCTATCAAGCTACCAACAGTATTTTTCACAGAACTAGAACAAATAATTTCACAATTTGTATGGAAATACAAAAAGCCTCGAATAGCCAAAGTAATCTTGAGAAAGAAAAATGGAACTGGAGGAATCAACCTGCCTGACTTCAGACTATACTACAAAGCCACAGTCATCAAGACAGTATGGTACTGGCACAAAGACAGAAATATAGATCAATAGAACAGAATAGAAAACCCAGAGATAAATCCATGAACCTATGGTCACCTTATCTTCGACAAAGGAGGCAAGGATATACAATGGAAAAAAGACAACCTCTTTAACAAGTGGTGCTGGGAAAACTGGTCAACCACTTGTAAAAGAATGAAACTAGAACACTTTCTAACACCATACACAAAAATAAACTCAAAATGGATTAAATGTAAGACCAGAAACTATGAAACTCCTAGAGGAGAACATAGGCAAAACACTCTCTGACATAAATCACAGAAGGATCCTCTATGACCCACATCCAAGAATATTAGAAACAAAAGCAAAAATAAACAAATGGGACCTAATGAACCTTAAAACTTTTTGCACAACAAAGGAAACTATAAGCAAGGTGAAAAGACAGCCCTCAGATTGTGAGAAAATAATAGCAAATGAAGCAACAGACAAAGGATTAATCTCAAAAATATACAAGCAACTCCTCCAGCTCAACTCCAGAAAAATAAATGACCCAATCAAAAAATGGGCCAAAGAACTCAACAGACATTTCTCCAAGGAAGACATACAGATGGCACAAAAACACATGAAAAGATGCTCAACATCACTCATTATCAGAGAAACGCAAATCAAAACCACAATGAGGTACCATTACACGCCAGTCAGGATGGCTGCTATCCAAAAGTCTACAAGCAATAAATGCTGGAGAGGGTGTGGAGAAAAGGGAACCCTCTTACACTGTTGGTGGGAATGCAAACTAGTACAGCCGCTATGGAAAACAGTGTGGAGATTTCCTTAAAAACTGGAAATAGAACTGCCATATGACCCAGCAATCCCACTTCTGGGCATACACACCGAGGAAACCAGATCTGAAAGAGACAGGTGCACCCCAATGTTCATCACAGCACTGTTTATCATAGCCAGGACATGGAAGCAACCTAGATGCCCATCAGCAGACGAATGGATGAGGAAGCTGTGGTACATATACACCATGGAATACTACTCAGCCATTAAAAAGAATTCATTTGAATCACTTCTAATGAGATGGATGAAACTGGAGCCCATTATACAGAGTGAAGTAAGCCAGAAAGATAAAGACCATTACAGTATACTAACACATATATATGGACTTTAGAAAGATGGTAATGATAACCCTATATGCAAAACAGAAAAAGAGACACAGATGTATAGAACAGACTTTTGGACTCTGTGGGAGAAGGCGAGGGTGGGATGTTTCAAGAGAACAGCATCGAAACATGTATATTCTCTAGGGTGAAACAGATCACCAGCCCAGGTTTGATGCATGAGACAAGTGCTCGGACCTGGTGCACTGGGAAGTCCCAGAGGGATCGGGCGGAGAGGGAGGTAGGAGGGGGGATCGGGATGGGGAACACATGTGGATCCATGGCTGATTCATGTTACTGTATGACAAAACCCACTACAATGTTGTGGGGTAATTAGCCTCCAACTAATAAAAAAAAAGAGCAAAAAACCCCAAAAAACTGCAAAGGCTTGGTTATAATACCGTTTAAAAAATGGGAAATGTTTGATAAACAATTCCTGTGTTTTGAAGAAGATACAAAAAGCCTTAAAAAAAAAAAACTTTAAAATGCAATGATTATTTAAAAGAAGCAAGAGGAAGTCCTGGCATAAAATGGGAAGGATGCCACTGAGCAGCAGTATAGTGGATGGCATTATACCATCACACTTATTCCACCACAGTGATTGTCAGCAATTTTTAAATAGTATTCTTCCCCTGACTGAAGAAAGTCCTTGGTATTAGTCACAGCCCAAGAGCCAATGTGTGACATCCTTGGGAGCAAGGTACCTGGCAGTATCAGTGTCAGTCAAGAACGATGTCCTCACGGTTCCAGAAAAAGGTCAAGAAGGGAAAAGTGATGGTGATTCGGGTTGAGAAGAGTAGGATGGGTCTGTCATGCTCCAAAGATCCTTGTCCCTGAGGTGACAGGTAATGAGACAGCATCAATCACGGTGTCTTACCAACCCCTCAGTGTGAATTAGCTTCATCCATAGGGAAGACCCGAGCAGAGAAAAAGTATTGGACCATTTCCTGCTGAAGAGTATTTTAAGAAGCAGGGTTATTAAACATAAAATATATCTTAATTTTTCCTTGGCCTCTCAGGGAAAGGCCTTTGTTTTCTCTATTCTGTTAATGTGTTCTTACCCTTACTTCTTTCTTCTCATGTTTAGCTGGCAAAGCATGGTTCTTCTAGACCCGAGGTGGCCTCTTCAAACATCGGTGATGGAATTCTGGCAAGGCCACAGCTGATACTTTTAAACAGTGTAAGAACTGTGAAATGCTGCCAGTTTCTTCCAGGAAACATTGGGACATCTCTGCTGCTTTCATTGAGTGTCCCTCTCATTCATGACTTTGATAGAAACTTTTTTCCTTTGCCTGCCCACTGACTCCCCTGAAACCACAGACCCCCTGATCTTGCTGCAATATACTATGTCAACTGCTCAGTTCAGGTAATTTGAATAAACACTCATTAAACATTAACTGTAAGCCAAGCATCAGCTATAATGAATAAGTAAGACGGAAACTTTGATCTCAAGAAGCTTATATTTTAGAGGGAGATTCAAGCATTTGAACATACAGTAAACTATGCTTTAAATTCTTTACTAGCAGAAGATGCATGGTGTTCTAATTACAGAGGAAAGAATGTCTGCCATTAATGATTTTTAAGATAAAAAATACAGAACTAAGTCCAAATTGGTTTAGGAAAAGAGGAAGTTACTGAATCACATAACAGAAGGTCCAGAAGCAGGGCTGATCTTAGGCATGGCTTTCAAAGAAGGCCCTATAATACACTAGGATGCAAAATTCTGTCTGTAACATCATTTCATCTGTGTTGTTTCTGATTTTATTTATTTATTTTTTTTGTTTCTGATTTTAAAAAGAACATCGTTCGTGGCAACAAAATGCTTTCAGCAGCTACAGAGCTATTATTTCCTTTCTGCTGCAAACAGTTCAATAAAATATTTTTATCTCAGCATTATGAGGAGGAGTATTTAATCAATTACCCACAGTCGAGTCAATCTCCAGATCTGTGTTGCACTGACATAGGTTGGTGTGGATTATATACCCCATCATTAAGCTGGTGCTAGGTTCACAGACAGATCTTTTAGACTGAAAAGGTGTTGTCATATATTCCTAAATGGAAAGTATGAATGTTTAGAGTTAGATTCTAAAATGATCACAGCACAGGCCTCTAACTCAGCCTATGAGGTTTCAGGACAGGGGATGACAGCAACGATTTTTTTTTTCAGACAGGAAGGAATTGACTACTCTATAAGAACAAACCTCCACCCTCCCCCCTTACCCTGATCTCAATGGTTTAAAACAAAACAAAACAAACTATACTTATGCTTACACAGCATCTACTGTAGGTTTGGTGAGATCTCCACAGCAGTGACATATCCTGGGTTTGCTTAGATCCTAGGCTGCACTGATTTTATTGAAGCTCCATTTCAATATATGCTTTAACTAGAGGGCTGGAGAATGTGTGACTGTCAAATAAAAGCTCCATTTAATCACCACAAATCAATATGTCATTACTGTTTGCAAAGCCTTGAACAGAGTTGTACAGATTCTACACAGAGATGTATAATCCTCCCATATTGGACATTTTCAGAATCTGCCGATAATCCACTGACCATAGCTACTTTCATGGCCTCTTCCAATCACAAGGGGGTGCAGAGTGGTAAAGTCTCCTATGCCCAGAAGGAAAGGAAAACTAGACAGGAGTGGCTATTTGGAGCTACTGCAAGTCTAGAGTTATCAGGTGATAACTCTATCAGGTGCCAGAACAAGCTGACAAAGAGATATGGAAACTGAAACAGTGTAATGAGTTCTGAGAACAGAACAAAGTTTGGCATTTTTTAAAATGAAAAACAGAAAATGTGGAAGAGGCAGGAAAGCTGTGCTTTTATTGTGCTTCACTTCACTTTGCAGATACTGTATTTCTCAGGTTGAAGACTTGTGGCAGTTCTACGTGGAGGAAGTCTATTGTCAAAACTTTTTCAACAGTTTGCTTCCTGGCTCTGTGTTACATTTTGGTAATTCTCACAATGTTTCAATTTTTGATTGTTATTAGTATAGTAGTTATGGTGATTTGTGATCACTGATCTTTGATGTTACTATGGTAATTGTTTTGGGGTGCCATGAAATGTGCCCATATAAGATGGCAAACAATCAATAAATGTGTGTATTCTGACTGCTCCACCGACTGGCTGTCCCCCCATCTCTCTCCCCTTCTCCTTGAGCATCCTTATTCCCTGACACAACAGAAGGACTGAGATTAGGCCAATTAATAACCATATGAGGGCCTCTAAGTATCCAAATGAAAGAAAGAGCCACGTATTTTTCACTCTAATTCAAAAGATAGAAATGATTAAGGTTATTGAGGAATACATGGTGAAAACTGACAAAGGCCGAAGGCTATGCCACTTGTACAAACAATTAACAAAGTTGTGAATGCAAAGGAAATCTTAAGGAAAATTAAAAGTGCTATTCCACTGAACATGCAAATGATTAGAGCGCAAAACAACCTATTGCTGACATGGAAAAAGTTTTCTTGGTCTCCTGATTCTGGGGTCCATGTTAGGATTCAGCATAAGCTTTATAATTTCATGGGATTTATCATTTCATTGGCTGGATGACTATAGTCTCCATTCTATCAGACAGGTGCATGAACCAGGATTACAGTTCATTTCAAAGTGCTAAAAAGGACAAAATTCAGAAATAAATGCCAAGAATGAAAGGACATGTTTTATTGTATTTTAAACTTATTTAAAATTTTGTTGAGAATTTGAAATTTACTCATAGACAATAATCTTTTGGGAGCTTCCCAGGTTGCAGAGTGGTCAAAGAATCTGCCTGCCAATGCAAGAGATGCAGGAGACTCAGGTTTGATCCCTGGGTCAGAAGATCCCCTGGAGTAGGAAGTGACAACTCACTCCAGTAATCTTGCCTGGAAAACTCCATGGACAGAGGAGCCTGGTGGGCTCCAGTCCAGAGGGCTGCAAAATGTCAGGCACGACTGAGCACATACAAATAAACGTTTTAAAGAGCCACTCGTGCACTAAGGAAAATTCAGAATGTCTAGCTTCCTAGAAGAAAAAAGGATATTAAAAAGGGAAAGAAATGCAGAGAAGTAGAGAAGGGTTATGGAGAGGGCAATGGCAACGCATTCCAGTATTCTTGCCTGGAGAATTCCATGGACAGAGGAGCCTGGTGGACTGCTGTCCATGGGGTCGCACAGAGTTGGACAAGACTGAAGCGACTTTGCCTGCATGCCTGCATTGGAGAGGGAAATGGCAATCCACTCCAGTATGCTTGTCTGGGGGATCCCATGGATGGAGGAGCCTGGTGGGCTGCTGTCTGTGGGGTCGCACAGAGTCGGACACGACTAAAGTGACTTAGCAACAGCAGCAGAGAAGGTTTATATAAATTTTTTGCTAAAAGTGAAAAGACTATTGGAAAACTTTTTTAGTGGATATCTGAGTTGGGATGATGGGTATTGAATACGTACAAATCATTTACTTCTTGGGATATGTGTTTTCACATTTACACATGAAAGGTGTTGGACAGACCATTTCTAATGCAGAGATTTATGAAAGCATATATTTTCCTTTCCAAGTTTAATATTTATTGAGTACTAACAATAATTGGGTTTGATTTTGCTCTGATTTTACCTGGTTAACATCTCCAGCTATGGTTTGATTTGGAAAAAATTTTCACCAAACCTCTAAATGACCTTTCCTTGCTGACTCATTGTGGTCAGCATCTGGGTGTCTTTAAAAGGGATGTTTTTATAACTTGGATATTTTCAAGGGCTTCACTGAGCTTGGTTCCTACATGGAATCATTCCAGAAATTCACATTTTGGTAAACAAAAATAATTACAAGATATTTCTGATCATTATTTTCCTCTTGAAGAGCATTAAAGTGGCATGCTAGCAAACCAGAATCAGAATTCTTAAAAATCTTGTTTTTCAAACCCAGGTCTGCCATAATCCATAACTTCTCTAGAGATTCTTTCACAACAAAACATCTCCAGTGTTGTCTGACTTCTCTTTTCCTTTATCCCCCCATGCATGCAGCAGCTGTACCACCTCTCTGATAGACTGTCTACCTGTAGCCTCACCTCTATCTAATGATGGTGCCCGGCTCCTCCAGAAGGTCTATCCCACTCCCGGTCCTGCCCTGTAGCTCATGAGCAGCAGTGCGCAGGACCTCTGGGGCTGAAACCCTTTAATGTATTTCTCTCTTGAGACATTCTTGGTGAGCATTTCAGATCACAAAAAGAGAGACATGATGGCTAGCGTGCTCATGGGTTCCTCTACTGAGTGGAAAATTCTCTTCCTATTTTTTGTTTTATACTACAGGAATAGAAGTCATTCCCTTTCAACAGTTCTGGGAGCATAGTCAAGCTTAGAGTGGCTGTTAGTGTCAGATAATCCCTCATAAACTTGCCAAAGGAAGAAAAGAAACTTGTCAGTGAAAGAATTTAATCCCTGCTCACTTAGCAGGCAAAGACTAAGGCAAGTGAAGAAAGATGGTGTATTATATGCCAGCTACCCCTTAATTATTTATCTATCACTTCCACAGTTGAAATCATCATAAACTTATCTTGCATCCCCCCAATTCTGGGGTGCCTGGGTTTCATTATCGAATTTGTCCCATCTCTGCTATTTCCTTAATGGGCCAGAAAATGAGCAATTGAGAAGTCACAGTAACCTTGTTAGTTTTCCTTTGTTAGTGCTGGAAACAGACTATAAATTTAAGATGTGGGTAAACTTCCATTCTCAGAACTTATGCTTCCTGCTGGGACCTCACTTTGGGAAACCCAAGTTTAAAAACAATTGAGACATTCTTGTCTTTTTATCTCCCTGTCCAAGAGCTGAGATTAATTACGGTGTTGGTCTCCTTGTTTTTCTTCTTTGTCCTGATAAATTCACAAAAAGGTGGAATTCACTGGCCCCTTCCAATGTTACCTTTCCTTTCTTCTTTTTTAAATATTTATTTATTTGGCTGCTCTGGGTCTTAGTAGTGGCATGCGGGATCTTTGATCTTCCTTGTGGACATGTGGGGTCTAGTTTCCTGATTAGTGATCAAACCCAAGCCCCCTGCATTGGGCACTCTGAGTTCCAGCCACTGGACTGGCAGGGAAATCCTTCTTTCCTTTTTAAATTAAAAAAAGACTATCTAGCAAACCTTGCTGTGGAGAACTTCTGGCATTGATCTAACCTGATTCCTATTCATCCAAACATGTTCTATCACACCATATAAAAATTGTCAATTTTTTTTGCATTATTTTTCAATCTGAACTTGACAGAAAGACCTTTTTTCTTTCCTTGCCTATCTATAAATTTAACACATAAATAGTAAACAAATTCCATTGAGCCACATATATCACCTATGAAGTGAATCCTACATGAAATTGGAAACCGTTATGTCAACATGTCTTTGAGCCCATGGATGACTTTGTAGGCTTTTGCTTACATACTGGGCCATATAAGCGTCAAAGAATTTCCAAAGCTGAATTATGCTAATAGAAAATTTTGACCACAGTTCGAAAGCATTTTCCTTGACTTTTGGCATTATTACTTTCTGCAAATCCCTCAAGAAAGTATAGTGAGAGAGTTGTTCATACTATTTTTGTGAAGCTATAATATATGACAAAATATTGCTCTCTTCAGCCCTTGGAGACGGCAGGTAAACTCTTAGCAGCCCTGTTGCTTCAGGCTGAAGCGACCTTATGTATATACTCTAATGAAGTGTGACAAGGATTATTATTTTCTGTATGCTCTATAACATGAACAAACATGCCATACAGGTCCCTAGTAACATTTTCCAACTTACCTAATTGTAAGTCCCACTGTAATATGCAAAGTGAACTAGTCTGAGCAGATTTATAACTGTCTTCTCATAGCTTCATATCCTGTGACTGAGAAGCACTTTTCCCACATAGCTCATGGCCTTATTCCTTTCAGTGAAGCTTTCTTTGACCATCCCATGAAAATTAACACCCCCTCATGCCCGTATGTCCTAATGTCCATACTACGCGTTATCATTCACCACATACTGCGCTGTGCTTAGTCGCTCAGTCATGGCCGACTCTTTGCGACCCCACAGACTGTAGCCCTCCAGACTCCTCAGTCCATGGGATGCTCCAGGCAAGAATACTGGAGTGGGTCGTCATGCCCTCCTCCAGGGGATCTTCCCTATCCAGGGATTGAACCTGTGTCTCTTGCATCTCCTGCCTTGGCAGGTGTATTCTTTACCACTGGTGCCAGCTGGGAAGTCCTGTTCTTCGTAGTTTAGTCACTAACTCATGTTTGATTCTTGTGAACCCAAGAACTGTATAGCCCACTAGGCTCCTCTGTCTGTGGATTTCCCAGGCAAGAATACCAGAGCGGTTTGCCATTTCCTTCTCCAGTGGTTGTCATACTTTTTCTGATAAATGTGTTCGTGGTTTTTGTACTAATTATTATTAATAGTTTGCCTAAAATGAGTTAAATTCTCCAGAGTGCAGATGATTTTTAATGATTACTTGTGACAACACAGATATTTTAGATATTTTTATGGGTTTGTAAATCGTCTACTTATAACTTCTTTCTGTGATCCTATTTTTTAAAAAAAGGTTTTCCTTTTCCAAGATATAACTATTTCTCTTTATTTATTTATACTTTCCTTTTTAGAGGTTGTACTTCACATATAAATTGTGAATAATGATGAATTTTTGTTTTACTGTGTAGAGTAAAAAACACAGTAAGTTTTTTCAGTAGTGTTTATAGAATAAGCTATTCTTTTTCCATACTTTGAAATATCACCTTTACTACATTCTAGATACTTATATATTTTCAGGTCTGCCATAAAAATTCCTCTTATGTTCTTTTGGATGATGCTTCTGTCCCTATAGCTGTACCGAAGTGTTTTCAGTATTCTAAATGTATAATGCTTTATTAATTTATGGTTAAAATTCATTAACCTTGTTTCTCAAATTTATTCTAAATATGATAACATTTTAAGTAAATGTATTTATTTAAAAGTGATAATTCTTCCAGATATAATTTTAGATAATTAAATTTTCCATAAACCACCCACAAGAAATCTGGGAATTTTGATCTGTACATTTGATAATTACTTTGGTGAAAGTCAACCAAGGCATAAAGAAAAAAACATTTTCAGCATTACTTTTCCCTGTTTAGAAATATGGCATGCATTTCTATTTTTAGGATATTGAATAATATTTTGTCCTCTAAATTCAAATTTTAGCATTAGATTCTCACTTATTTCAGCAATATTATGATTATAGAAGACAGAAAATAACAATCAAAAACCTAGCATAATTAAAGTGAAAGCTAAGGGTAACTTAAAATCCTTTTCTTCTCTTCTTAACAAGACATGAAAAGTTCTACTGACCACTCAGAGGTGAACACATTTAATGCTTTTTAGTTTAGCATTCTAAAAGATTCTGTATATTTAAGCAAGTATAGATGCATAGACATAAAACATATGCCAAGACATTTCGTTCCTTTCAAACATGAAATAGATTTTTTTCTAGATAATGGGCATGATTATAAATCATTATCTATAGTTCTATGTGAAAGTGTTAGTCACACAGTTGTGTCTGACTCTTTACGACCCCATGGACTGTAGCCTGCCAGGCTTCTCTGTCCTTGGAATTTTCCAGGCAAGAATAGTGGAGTTGGTACTCATTCCCTTCTATACAGGATCTTCCTGACCAGGGATAAAACCTAGGTCTCCTGCAATGCAGGAAAATTCTTTACTCTGAGCCACCAGGGAAGCTCTAGTTCTGCAAAGATGGGTAATATTCAGTTATACATATCAGTACAGTACAGTTCAGTCATTTGATCATTTCTGACGCTTTGCAACCCCATGGACTGCAGCACTGCAGGCTTCCCTGTCTATCAGGGAAGACAGGGAAGACTCTTGGAGCTTGCTCAAACTCATGTCAATTGAGTCAGTGATGCCATCCAACCATCTCATCCTCTGTTGTCCCCTTCTCCTCCTGCCTTCAATCTTTCCAAGCTTCAGCGTATTTTCCAGCGAGTCAGTTCTTCGCATTAGGTGGCCAAAATATTGGAGTTTCAGTTTCAGCATCAGAACTTCCAAAGAATATTCAGGATGGATTTCCTTTAGGATTGACTGGTTTGATCTCCTTGCAGTCCAAAGAACTCTCAAGAGTATACACACAACACAGTTCAAAATCATCAATTCTTTGGTGCTCAGCTTTCTTTATAGTCCAACCCTCACATCCATATATTACTACTGGAAAAACCCTAGCTTTGACTTAGATGGACATTTGTTGGCAAAGTAATGTCTCTGCTTTTTAATATGCTGTCTAGGTTGGTCATAACTTTTCTTCCAAGGAGCAAGCATCTTTTAATTTCATGGCTGCAGTCAACATCTGCAATGATTTTGGAGCCCACCCCAACCACCGCCCACACCCCCCCCGCAAAAAAAGTCTGTCACTCTTTCCATTGTTTCCCATCTATTTGTCATGAAGTGATGGGACCGGATGACATGATCTTAGTTTTCTGAATGTTGAGTTTTAAGCCAATATTTTCACTATCCTCTTTCACTTTCATCAAGAGGATCTTCAGTTCTTCTTTGCTTTCTGCCAGAATCTTTTGAGAGGTTATTGGTATTTCTCCCAACAATCTTGATTCCAGCTTATGCTTCATCCTGTCCAGAATTTCTCATGATGTACTCTGCATATAAGCTAAATAAGCAGGGTAGCAATACGCAGCCTTGATGAACTCCTTTTCCAATTTTGAACCAGTCTGTTGTTCCATGTCCAGTTCTAACTGTTGCATTTCTTAGGAGGCAGGTAACGTGGTCTGCTATTGCCATCTCTTTAAGAATTTTCCAGTTTGTTGTAATCCATACAGTCAAAGGCTTTGGTGTAGTCAATGAAGCAGATGTTTCTATTTAACTCTCTTGCTTTTTCATTGATCTAACGGACGTTGACAATTTGATCTCTGGTTCCTCTGCCTTTTCTAAATCCAGCTTGAACATCTGGAAGTTCATGATTCATGTACTACTGAAGCCTCACTTGGACAATTTTGAACATTACTTTGCTAGCGGGTGAGATGAGTACAATTGGGCACTCATAATTTGAATTCTTTGACATTGCCTTTCTTTGGGATTGGAATGAAAGTTGAATTTTCCAGTCCTTGGCCACTGCTGAGTTTTCCAAATTTTCTGGCATATTGAGTGCAGCACTCTAACAGAATTACCTTTTAGCATTTGAAACTGCTCAGCTGGAATTCCATCACCTCCACTAGCTTTATTTGTAGTGATGCTTCCTAAGGCCCACTTGACTTCACATTTCAGGATAACTGGCTCTAGGTGAGTGATTAAACCACCGTGGTTATTTGGGTCATGAAGATCTTTTTTGTATAGTTCTTCTGTGTATTCTTGCCACCTCTTCTCAATATCTTATGCATCTGTTAGGTCCATACTATTTCTATCCTTTATTGTGCCCATCTTTGCATGAAGTGTTCCCTTGGTATCTCTAATTTTCTTGAAGAGATCTCTAGTCTTTCCCATTCTTTTGTTTTCCTCTATCTCTTTACATTGATCACTTAGGAAGGCTTTCTTATCTCTCCTCCTATTCTTTGAAACTCTGCATTTGTATTCAAATGGTATAGCTTTCCTTCTCTCCTTGGCCTTTAGCTTCTTTTCTTTTCTCAGCCATTTGTAAGGGCTCCTCGGGCAACTATTTTGCCTTTTTGCATTTCTTTTTCTTGAGAATCGTTTTGATCACTTCCTCCTGTATAATGTTATGAACTTCCATCCATAGTTCTTCAGGCACTCTCTCTAGCAGATCTAATCCCTTGATTTCTCAGTTCCACTGTGAAATCATAAGGGATTTGATTTAGGTCATACCTGAATGGTCTAGTGGTTTTCCCTACTTTCTTCAATTTAGGTCTGAATTTGGCAATAAGGAGTTCATGATCTGAGCCACAGTCAGCTCCTGGTCTTGCTTTTGCTGACTGTAAAGAGCTTCTCCATCTTTGGCTGCAAAGGACATAATCGATCTGATTTTGGTATTGACCATCTGGTGATGTCCATGTATAGTCTTCTCTTGTCTTGTTTGAAGAGGGTGTTTGCTATGACCAGTGTGTTAACTCTGTTAACATTTGACTGGCTTCATTTTGTACACCAAGGCCAGATTTTCTCATTACCTCAAGTGTCTCTTGACTTTCTACATTTGCATTCCTGCCCCCTATGATGAAAAGGACATTTTTGGGAGGTGTTAGTTCTAGAAGATCTTGTAGTCTTCATAAAACCATTCAACTTCAGCTTCTTCAGCATTACTGGTTGGGGCATAGACTTGAATTGAATGGTTTGCCTTGGAAATGAACAGAGATCATTCTGTTGTTTCTGAGATTGCATCCAAGAACGGTATTTTGGGCTCTTTTGTTTACTTATACCAAGTACACCTAGTACCCAGTCTATTCTGTAGTAAAACCATTGTCCTTTTCCTCAATCCCATCTTTCTCTCACCCTTCCTGATCCTAATAACCCTTAAATACATAAATAAGTAAGACTGTGATTATCATCTCAGAGCTACTTCAAAATTCAAAAGATACTTAGTACTGTCCTGTATATCCAAAAAGAAAGGAAAATAATAACATGAGCATGAATAATTTCTATTGGGACCAGAAGGTCAGGTCACCTGGCAATAAATACTTCTACCAGGTAGAGAACTTTCTCTGCCTTTTAAATTGAATATGAAAAGTTTATTTACAGAGGTAAAGCTGGCATCAACAGAAAATTCAGATCAATATGTGCAAGTGAGGAAGGTCAAGCGATATTTCCATGGGAAGCATGGTGGCCTGTCCTCCCACCAAAGTGGCAGAGCATCTGTGAAGTCTTGATTCGTATTATGTCATGAAGCATTGGGCAACATATAAAGGCAGATGCACCCTCTGTTCATCAAGTACTTTCTCCCAATATAGACAAAGACCCAGAATTAAAACACCCTTTCCCTTCACTTTGTAAACATTGTGTTACTTTTCCTCTGTTTGTGACAACCTTTTTCTTGCTACTTCAAAAATAACTTCAAAGACCAGCTGAAACAGATTAACACTAGGTGCCCAACTTGAATTTTGCATGCTTTCTACCTGAATCTACATTTATGAGGCACATTTTTCTTATAAGTGCAACAAATGTTCACAATTAGCTCTGAAAATGATTCAGGGGGAAAAATGAAGTTACACAGACAGTTAAGGAAATAACCTCACTAGAGTTTCATCAAAATACTGAATCAGGAAAAAAAAAAGTAATGGGCTTTATTACATAAAGTATGGTTAGGCATCTTTACTATAGTAGGACAAGTAGTAAGTATTTAAAGTTATTAGATGGCAGACAGTGATAGTTAATGACTAAAGAGTTTAATTGGGCTGTTTTGGAATTCTGTCCTTGGTAATACTAATATTTTTTTCCTAATCATTGTCTCACTTGAAGGTGAAGATGGCTTATTTATTAAATTTCTTAGAGCAAGGGACTTAAGAGAATTAGTGTATAAAGTTGCAGGACAGAATTAATGTTCTATATCTCCACCTGCTGGAAATGAGCGCCAGGACAAATATCATGAGTTATAATAAAGATAAATATAAAGATAATAGATCAGGGAATTTCAGAGCAGAAGAGACCTATAGGATTAAGTAACAGGGCTTTCTTTTTTTTAAAAAAGGTAACAAAATTGAAGTGGGGAAGTAAACCACAATTTTAGACGTAATATAAAAAATCAGCCTTTTGAGTTTAGAAGGGGAAAGACATAAAAGCTAAGAAAGACTTGCTTAGAATAAAAAAGGATGCTAAGCCCTGGTTATGAAGTCAGCAGTGAATTTTGAAATGGAAACATAATAGCCCCAAAGAGAGACATATTAAAAGTCCTACTCTCTTTCACAACAAAATGTCTGTATTCAGGAATTCTGGGTCACACTTTTGCAAAGAACATTAAGAATATGGACTATGTCTCAGAGAATAATAACCAGGAAGACGTGATTGTTTCAACTTCTCAAACATTATGTGTGAGAATACTAATGGAATTTTGACTAAAGAAGGACAATTTAAAAAAGAAAAATTGTTTCATTCAAAAAGTATTAGGGCTGCCACTTAAAACAGAGACTATTTTTCAATGCAATTTCATATTACTGAAAATCATGGAAACTATGTTAAGTGAGTTTTACTATAAATATAAGGGAAATGTTTTAAATTAGGACAATAATAATAATAATATAAGCATTGAGAGCTTATAATGCTTTTGGCATCATTCTATACATTTTAGATATGTTGATTCATTTAGATCCTATTAGGGATCAAACCCACATCTCTTATGTCCCCTGTATTAGCAGGTGAGTTTTTTACCCCTAGCACCATCTGGAAAGTCCTCAACTTTATGAATTAGATACTAATATCTGTACCATTATATAAATGAAGAAACTGAGGTTTAAAGGTGGTAAAAATTTTTCCTTAATGTCACACTATATATAAAACCAGCATTTGAACCAAGGTCATCTGACTGCAGAGATGGTATTTTTAACCACTTCTTTATGCCTAGACTTGATGTATTCAGGATGTTGAATCCAAGATGGTTAACTACTGAGCTTAAGCCCTATGTGGAGTAAATATTTGATAGACTTTCAGGGTAAATATAAACATTTAAGTGAAAATTGTTTCTCTAAAAATGTAAAATGTATCTTAAAGCCTGCATGACAAGGTGCAATCCCAAAGGTACAGAGGACATCTTTCCTTTCAGTCATGCAAAAATTGTAGTAGGTTGATGCAAACATAATTGTAGTATCCAAACCATGAATTGTAATTCATTATATCTAGGATCAAACACATCTTTATTAATCAAAATAGGAACCATTATAATCAACACATTTTTGCCAATAAGACATGTTTGTTTATCCCTAAAACCTAAAATCCCATATTTTGGGATTCAGTGAACTCTTGGAAAGCATTTTATGCCTCCTGTGGCTGTAGAAGCATATTCCCTGCAACAAAAGTTGTCAAAATGCTTGAAGAAGTGGTAGTTGGTTGGCAAGAGGTCAGGTAAGTATGGCGGATGAGGCAAAATTTCATAGCCCAATTCACTCAACTTTTGAAGCATTGGTTGTGCAACATGCGATCAGGCATTGTTGTGGAGAAGAATAGGGCTCATCAAGGCTGCCTGCAGGCACTGCAGTTTTTGGTGCATCTCATTGATTTGCTGAGCAAACTTCTCAGATATAATGGTTTCATCAGGATTCAAAAAGTTGTAGTGGAGCAGATCAGCTGCAGACCACCAGTCACCATGACTCATTTTTTGGTGTAAGTTTGACTTTGTTAAGTGCTTTGGAGCTTCACGATCCAGCCACTGAGCTGGTCATCACTGGTTATTGTATAAAATCCACTTTTTGTTGCACATGACAATCCAATCAAGAAATGGTTCATTGTTGTTGCATAGAACAAGAGAAAACAATACTTCAAAGCAACAATTTTTTTGATTTTCTGTCAGTTCATGAGGCACCCACTTATTGAGCTTTTCCCCCTTTCCAATTTATTTCAAATGTCAAACAACTGTAGAAGGTCGACATTGAGTTCTTGGGAAACTTCTTATGTAGTTATAAGAGGATCAGCTTCGATGATGGCTCTCAATTGCTTGTTGCCAACTTCTGATGGCCAGCCACTACACTCCTCATTTCCAAAGCTCTTGTCTCCTTTGCAAAACCTCTTGAACCACCACTGTACAGTAGATTCATTAGCAGTTCCTGGGCCAGATGCATTCCTGATGTGAGTGGTCTCTGCTGCTTTACAACCCATTTTGAACTCAATTAAGAAAATTACTTGAATTTGCTTTTTGTCTATCATTTCCATGGTCTAAAATAAATATAAAATACACAGCAAGTAATGTCATTAGCCAAAAAATTAAAACAATAATTATGCATTAAAATGATGTATAACATAACCACACTTATTTAAGAATGTATTTCAATATCAAATGGCAATGTTCAACACTATAAAACTGTAATTATTTTGCACCAATCTAGTAGTTTTTTGATGTCAAACGAAGGATTTTAGAAGGTATACGAGCACTTACTCAGGCCCTTGCAGTTATCTGAGTGACTTCCATGTTTAATTAATTTAATTTTCTAAACAACTCCATGAAGTTGGTGCTATTATTACTCTCCTTTTATAAACAGAGAAACTGAGGTACTGAAGAACTAGATAATTTCCCAAGTTCACACAGCTAGTAAATAGTGAAGCCAGGGTACAAATAACTGCCTTAGATTCCATGAGCTTAACCACCAAGTTGGATTGTATCTCACTATTTTCAACTTTGCTAGAGTAGCCAGCCCAGTAGTGATAAAAATGTCTGGGGAAAAAAAGGGATATATGTGTTATCCAAAGTTGACAGACCTAATGGATAAGAGCTCAGAATTATAGCTACCATGGGGAGGGAGGGAGGTAACTTTTATTGAGTTTGGAGACAGTGGACACATATATTTTGACATTATGGAATGTAGTGATAATTCTTCATGTCAACTATATGTAGACTACTTTAATATGCTGACCACAGGTACCACATTTATTAGTTCTCCTAGAGCAACAGGAAACCATTGGAACTAGAGATGAAGCAGCACAAATCCTTTTAAAACTCACAGAACACATAGGCAAGTGCACAAATAATTCTCCAAAGAAATTGGAGTCATAAATTGCAATACTGTTGGAATACTTGATCCCTTGAAAATGATCTTTCCTGTGTCCCCCTGTCTCCTTCTCCCCAGTTATAACAGCACTGAACCCACGTTAAGGTTGTAAAATGTGAGAGCTGGGAAGATTCATATAGCTTAAGAAGCCATGCCCTTAGTGATGAGGGCATCTAGGGAGCAAAGTGGCATTCTCAAGGAACACAGCTCCAAAGAGAAAAAGGACAAGAACTCCACAGTCTTGAAGAGCAGGCTGATAGATTTTGTTTTTTCCTTATCTTTAGTTTGTCCCATTCTGTTTGCCTCTGTTGCCTTCTCTGACCCACCTACATGGCATTGTTTAAACTACTGTGTTCCATGACGGAAGAGCAAGTGGGTGCTTAGGACAAAATCCGAGGGCCTGCTCAGTGGCTTTGTTCAATAAACCACTGAGAAACCAGAAAGAGCTCAGTAAAGTAATCTCATAGTGCTGAGTCTGTATGAGCTAAAGACTGTTAGACTGAGAAAGTCTTTATAATGGAAGAAGGAAGCTGTAGTCCCTCATGTGACTCTGATATTTTAGATGGTATGCAGAACCAGGCTGTACCCTGTAAGTGAAATCAAGGGAGAAGAAAAAAGAAAAGGTAGGAGAACTGGAGTGCTAAGGCAAAAGAGAGCACGGAATACCTAGATTTCATCCTCCTCACTTCTTACCTGAAAATTATTTAGTCTTCCTTCTTTCCTCTTCAAAAAGTACTAATTTAATCAATACTATGTGCCAGGCAGAGGTGAATGTGCAAAAGTTCCAGAATTAAGTAACCCAGTTACCTTACTGTGGGAAACAACTATGGAAAATGACCAAATATGATTTAGTAGTAGAGGTATGCATAATATATATACGAAGTGTTGCCCTCTCTGTATGTTGAAATTGGTAGTAAATAACATGATTACTTCAAGAAACATGGCAGAGTACCAGTCTGTGAGTATAGACATAGCCCTAGCTCAGCTTGTAGTAGATAAAACTTTAGGTATTTTTCTCCACTCATAAAGATTCACAAAGAAGAACCTCTCAATACTGTGAATTGAAACTGTCTGGCTACTGAATCTTCATGAAAAGCATTTTCTTCTTTTTACAGCATTTTGCTGTTCCTGCTGCTGCTGCTAAGTCGCTTCAGTCGTGTCTGACTCTGTGCGACCCCATAGACGGCAGCCCACCAGACTCCCCCTTCCCTGGGATTCTCCAGACAAGAACACTGGAGTGGGTTGCCATTTCCTTCTCCAATGCATGAAAGTGAAAAGTGAAAGTGAAGTCGCTCAGTCGTGTCTGACTCTTAGCGACCCCATGGACTGCAGCCCACCAGGCTCCTCCGTCCACGGGATTTTCCAGGCAAGAGGACTGGAGTGGGGTGCCATTACAGCATTTTAATAGGTTAAATTCTGTTATACCATTATACCTTTTAGTACAAACTGACCGCCCCACAATTTGTCACCATAAAAATCCCTAAACTCTTCAGAGTCAGATTGATATCTGTAGTATGTATCTAGCAGCTAATATTTATTCTGGGGAATAGTATCATCAAATATACTTGTTAGCCATATTTATCGCTGGTACATTTATCTCTTGGTAAGACCTATGACAGTTGATTCATCTGGAATTTAGCCAGAAATTGGAAGAGTATTAGGATTTCATAAGCAAAATTCTGGATCTATTTTGCAAATTAGCTAAGCTATCTTCTAGAATAAGAGAGTCAGAAGGGCATGCAAGAAGTATTAATAACTTCAGAAGGATTGCAGGTTTCAATGAGGTCAGTTGAATGATAGCAATCAAGTCAAATTTCTGATGTGAGGAAGAAATTTACAAAACTAGGAACCTGAGTGTTGGGGATATTATCATAACCCAGATACAGGCATAGAAAAGACAAGGATTATTTTGCTTCTATAGGTTGTAACTTTAAAAATAAAATGTGTAAGGATTATGCTACACTAGTATTCCTTAGAAACAAATGTTCCTTGAAAGGGAGTAGGCATGTGTTGCAAAAGGTGTTATGTATAACAATGGAGTCTGTTATGCTAATAGTGTAAGTGTTATAAGACTGCTTTTCTTTAATCATCTCATGGTTACACAGATTTAGAGCATTGTATTTAATTTGTCCTTTCTTGTTAAGAAAATTTGCATTTCTAAAAGTAAAAACAAGCAACCCCATCTCAAGTTGTGTGTTTAATTCTGCCACAGTTTGTACATCTTAGTCATTTGTGAATATCTCCACCGTGTAGTGTTTTCTCCCTTTTTAGCAACTGGTATATTATCTTAATATTGAGATAATTTTTTACTTAATACTTTGAGTGTAATAAAAATGGCTTATGGAAAAAAAGATAGGCACATACAAATAAAAACTTTGGCCAACAAATATTATACAAACCTGGGATAGAAGGAGAGTCAACCTGATGCTGAGCTTATGAGTGGTTCAAAGAACTCCCCACATGCTTTCTTTCTATGACCAGGACTGGCCCCCAGACATAAGTGTCTACTGGTATATTCAGGTAGCGGTCAGTACAGGAGTGATGTCTCCTATTTAACCGTGTATCTAAGAAGCAGAACAGCACTTAGTACACAATGAATGTTCAATAGAATTATCTAGAATAAATACTAAGCAGGTGTGCCAAATGTAATAACTGACCACATGTTGACCCTGAGCTATTGGGAAAAGAAACAAACAAACAAAAAAGTCCATCTGAAATGCATCTTTGAATAATTATTACCATCAAGATGATTATAACAACCAAAAAATAGCAATAAAGGAGGCAGATCGTATAAGTGGCACAACCAAGACAAGAGGCTAATTTTGGAAACTACATTGCTGCATGAATTGCTAAGCATATTTTATAAGTTATGTTGCTGTTCAATTTGCTCAAATTCATGTCCATTGTGTCAGTGATGCTATCTGGCATCTAATAAAAAACCCTATTTCAAAGGAAGGTAATATTTTTATTTGCTTGTTAGGAAATTAGAGACTTTTGCAACTAGAACACTCATTCGTGGTTGCTAAGCTAAAAAGCAGTTGACCCAGAAATCTTATCCAGATTTATCTTACTTCACAAGTCTGGTCAGAGTTTACTTGGCTAGAAGAGGTGATCTGCATTTCTAATCAAACTTGGGGAGGGCCATATGGCATATGTAAACTCTGTATCTCACTGAGAAATGCTGTGTTTCCTGCTGCTAAATGCTGGTTCCATGTAATTTAAGAACGCTGTTACCAAAATGCTCTGTTCCAGAAGTCAGTTCCTCATTAGCTACCTAAGCAGAAAGCTATATGGATTATGACTCAAAAGCAAAGAATCTCACTTTCACATAAATAAGCTTTCATTTGAGTAAGGCAGGAAAAATTTTTTTTTTAAATGCAAAGTTAAATATCACTGAAGACATCAGTAGAACAAAGACCAGTCAGATGAAGAATTAGAATAAGACTTGTTAAAAATCTCTGGGTTCTAAATGCATAGATACACATTTTAATGGTTTATGTTTCCTTCTCAAATTTTGCTTTTGAGAGGACAGAGGTTGGAGTGAATGAACTAGTAGTAAGTGACTAGTTTTTTTCTTTTAATTCATGAAAGACTGTAATGACAGTGTAACAGGGTGATGGAGCTTGTGGTAAGCAGATGTCTAAGATAGCCTTCAATGATCCCTTCTTTGTGATAATAATAACCCTTTTTGGAATATCTCCATTTGAGTGTGGACTAAACCCAGTGACTGGTTTGTAACCATCATAGTACAATGCAGATGAGATGTTAAGTGCATGATTAGGTTACAAAAGGTTATAACTTCTTTCTCAACGGTAGACTCTTCCTTCATTGCGATTTTCACTTGTACACTTTGATAAAGCAAGACACCATTAAGGAGAAGTCCATATGGTAAGAAACCAAAGGGGGTCTCCAGCCAACTGCATCAGTTCTGTATCCAACGGCTCTTGAGGAGCTCAATCATGCCAACTGACACCTGAGTGTGGTTGTTGACCTACGCTTCCCCAACTGAGCCTTCAGATGGGACCTTGATTTGGGCTGTACATTGATTACAGCCTTATAATAAACCATAAAACAGAAGATCCAAAGAAGCTGTGCCCACAATTCCAGCTCACAGAAACCTGGGGATAATAAATATGTGTTGTTTTAAGTTATTAAATTTAGGGTAATCGGTTATGCAGCAATTGATAACTAATGCAGAGGAATTGGGGCTTCCCAGGCAGCACATTGGTAAAGAGTCTGCCTGCCAATGCAGGAGATCCAAAAGAAGAGGGTTCAGTTTGTGGGTTGGGAGTCCCCTGGAGAAGGCAACCAACTCCAGTATTCTTGCCTGGAAAGTTCCAGGAATAAAGGAGCCTGGCAGGGTACAGTCCTTGGGGTCACAAATAGTCACACACAACTGAACAACTGAGTGTGCATGTGCACACACACAGACACACACATACATACACACATAGAGGAATTTAGTGATAATGGATGGATAAGTCAGCAATCCCAGAGTTAACTATCTTTCTCTAGATTGATTATGTATCAGGTCCAATCTCAACCACCCACAAAACCCAGTATGGACTCAACAGTGATTGCAAACCACTTTCACTTATCTTATGTGTGTATCTTAGGAATAAGATATTTCTTTCCCATCATTTCCATTTTGTAGCCTAGCCTGAGCATAGCACGCCAAGCCTTCAAAAAGGAGGAAGACTGAAAACTGACATGAAATGTAAAAGCATGAATTTAAAGACAGAATGTCCTGTGTTGTAGCCTGTAACTGTGGAAACAGTAGCTCCAGTGCTTGGGATTGCTTCCAATATAATTTTACCACAAATTATAACTGAAATGCTTTATAAAAGAAAATTGTGAGTCAACTTACATTACTAATTTTGGAATACATTCTTTGTGTAGAGTTAATTGAAAAATTACTTTTTAACCAATAGACAATTATGTTAAATCTTATTGTGTTAGTTC
Organism: Odocoileus virginianus; assembly: GCF_023699985.2. Taxonomy (NCBI): domain Eukaryota; kingdom Metazoa; phylum Chordata; class Mammalia; order Artiodactyla; family Cervidae; genus Odocoileus; species Odocoileus virginianus. The sequence goes on from NC_069683.1 coordinate 20,150,247, forward strand.
ATAATTGAGGAAGTGCATAACAGAAGACATTTGCTCTGTCAAAGAAAAATTGAGGTAAGTTAAATATTTGATTATATGAATATTTTCATCTTTTATTTTTTGTACTAAATCAGTTTTTAGCCTATCTTAGGAAATGATATAAATAGTCAATGAGCTCTAATATTTTATGGGGTTATCTAATTCAATTTCACACTTCAAACAATATTTCTTTGCAGTTTCTCTTACCAGTCTCACTTGCCACAACAGACAAAAAAAAATCTTAAAGCTTAAATAGATATTTTTTTTTCTTTCAGAATTTCATATATCTTTAACTATCTTGACCTATTTTCCTGGTTATTTATGACTCTCAGTTCTTCCCAGTAATGAATAAGCATGACTTTACAAAAGTTTCTACCTCCAGCATATTCATGCTATTTATTTAGGCTCTTTATTTTGATATCTACCATTAAATAGAATTTTAAGATATTGTCAATATTAGCAGACCTTGAGCTGAGTCAATATGAAAGATAACAATTTGGCATTTTCCAAAACAGAGTAAGAATATTATAAATTACATATCTTCCCTCACACATTAATTCTGCTTGAGTCCCACTTCTAACTCAAACAGCAAATGCTCAATAATTTTTCATTTTTCCCCAACTTTCAAATATTTGAGCAAGAAAAATGAGAATAAATCCTATCAAGCATAACCCGTAAGTCTTGATATAGATTTCAGCCTAATGATCATACTTAGCTAATAAAATTGTGCAGGTTAGTTATTAAGAACAGCAATATGAAGCTACACTTCCAGGGTCTCAATCATAGTGCCTCCCATTCTAGCTGGGCAAACCTGGGCAAACTACTTAACTTTTCTGAGCCTCATTTGCATTTATAAAGTGAAGATAATAGTCTCTACCTCACAATTTCATTATGAAGTTTAAAAGAGATTGATAAAAATGATACATAGATATTTCTAAAACAGATAAATGGAATATTACCCAGAAGTAAAAAGAAATAAAATTGGGTTTTTGGTGGATGAACCTACTAAGAGCCTATCATACAGAGTGAAGTAAGTCAGAAAGAGAAAAATAAATATCATATGTTAGCACACATATTTGGAATCTAGAAAAATGGTATTGATTAATCTAGTTGCAGGACAGGAATAGAGACACAATGTAGACAAGGAACTTGTGGACACAAAGAGAAGGAGAGGGTGGGATGAGCTGAGAAGGTACCACTAACATATATAAACTACTATGTGTAAAATTGATATCTAATGGGAAGCTGCTGTATATTAATAACACAGGGAGCTCAAATTGGTGCTCTGTGGTGACCTTGCTGGGGAGAGGTACTGGAGGGTGGTTAGGAGGAAGACTCAAAAGGGTGGGGGGGTATATATGTACACTTACAGATGATTTGAGTTGTTGTACAGAGATCTTTCCAAGAAAATTAGAGATACCAAGGGAATATTTCATGCAAAAATGGGCTCAATAAAGGACAGAAATGATATGAACCTAACAGATGCAGAAGATATTAAGAAGAGGTGGCAAGAATACACAGAAGAGCTATACAAAAAGATCTTCATGATCCAGATTACCATGATGGTGTGATCACTCACCTAGAGCCAGACATCTTGGAATGTGAAGTCAAGTGGGCCTTAGGAAGCATCATTATGAACAAAGCTAGTGGAGTTGATGGGTTTCCAGTTGAACTACATCAAATACTCAAAGACGATGCTGTGAAAGTGTTGCACTCAATATGCTGGGAAATTTGGAAAACAGCAGTGGCCACAGGACTGGAAATGGTCAATTTTCATTCCAATCCCTAAGAAAGGCAATGCCAAAGAATGCTCAAACTATCAATCACACAATTGCACTCATCTCACAGGCTAGTAAAGTAATGCTCAAAATTCTCCAAGTCAGGATTCAGCAGTATGTGAACTGTGAACTTCCAGATGTTCAAGCTGGATTTAGAAAAGGCAGAGGAACAAGAGATCAAATTGCCAACATCTGCTGGATCATCAAAAAAGCAAGAGAGTTCCAGAAAAACATCTATTTCTGCTTTATTGACTATGCCATAGACTTTGACTGTGTAGATCACAATAAACTGTGGAAAATTCTTCAAAAGATGGGAATACCAGACCATCTGACCTGCCTTTTCAGAAACCTGTATGCAGGTCAGGAAGCAATAGTTAGAACTGGATATGGAACAACACACTGGTTCCAAATAGGAAAAGGAGTACATCAAGGCTGTATACTATCACCGTGCCTATTTAACTTATATTCAGAATACATCATGATAGCTGGGAGAAATATCAATAACCTCAGATACGCAGATGACACCACCCTTATGGCAGAAAGTGAAGAACTAAAGGGCCTCTTGATGAGAGTGAAAAAGGAGAGTGAAAAAATTGGCTTAAAGCTCAACATTGAGAAAACTAAGATCATGGCATCTGGTCCCATCACTTCATGGCAAATGGATGGGAAAACAGTGGAAACAGTGTCAATTTTTTTGGGCTCCAAAATCACTGCAGATGGTGATTACAGCCATGAAATTAAAAGACGCTTACTCCTTGGAAGGAAAGTTATGACCAACCTAGATAGCATATTAAAAAGCAGAGACATTACTTTGTCAACAAAGGTTAGTCTAGTCAAGGCTATGGTTTTTCCAGTGGTCATGTATGGATGTGAAAGTTGGACTATAAAGAAAGCTGAGTGCCGAAAAATTGATGGTTTTGAACTGTGGTGTTGGAGAAGACTCTTGAGAGTCCCTTGGACTGCAAGGAGATCTAACCAGTCCATCCTAAAGGAAATCAGTCCTGGGTGTTCATTGGAAGGACTGATGTTGAAACTGAAACTCCAATACTTTGGCCACCTGATGCAAAGAGCTGGCTCATTTGAAAAGACCCCGATGCTGGGAAAGATTGAGGGCAGGAGAAGGAGATGACTGAGGATCATACGGTTGGGTGGCCCCACTGACTCAATGGACATGAGTTTGGGTAAATTCCAGGAATTGGTGATGGACAGGGAGGCCTGGCATGCTGCAATTCATGGGGTCACAAAGAATTAGACATGACTGAACAACTTAACTGAACTGAACTGAACAGCAGAAACTAACACAATGTTGTATAGCAGTTATACTCCTACTGAAAGAAAAATCCACAGGGGGGTTAAAACAAACAAACAAGCATTTACATGATGGTAAAGCAGAAGATATCAATGAGTGAAATGAACATGAGTAGAATATGCAGCCACTGAAAGATGGGTAAGTACGTTCAGATCCCAACACTCTAGTTTCTATAGCCAAAAGACCTAGTACTGGACTCTTAGGAGCTGTCCTTTGCCCCACTACAATAAATTGTCCTTTTTATAATTAAAGCCATTGTAGTTTAGTTTCAAATAGCTAAGGAAAGAATAGAAGCAAAAGGCAAAAGGGAAAAGGAAAGATATATCCATATGAATGCAGAGTTCCAAAGAAGAGCAAAGAGAGATAAGAAAGCCTTCTTAAGTGATCAATGAAAAGAAATAGAGGCAAAGAATAGAATGGGAAAGACTAGAGATCTCTTCAAGAAAATTAGAGATGCCAAGAGAATATTTCATGCAAAAAAGTGTACAATAGAGGACAGAAATTGTATGGACCTACCAGAAGGAGAACATATTAAGATGTGGAGGCAAGAATACACAGAACTACACATAAAAGATCTTCATGACCCAGATAACCATGATGGTGTGATCACTCACCTAGAGCCAGACAGCCTGGAGTGTAAGGTCAAGTGGGCCTTAGGAATCATCACTACCAACAAACTAGTGGAGGTGATGGAATTCCAGCTGAGCTGTTTCAAATCCTAAAAGATGATGCTGTGAAAATGCTGCACTCAGTACACCAGCAAATTTGGAAAACTCAGCAGTAGCCACAGGACTCGAAAAGTCAACTTTCATTCAATTCCAAAGAAAGGCAATGCCAAAGAATGTTCACACTATCACACACTTGCATTCATCTCATATGCTTGCAAAGTAATGCTCAAGATTCTCCAAGGTAGACTTCAACAGTATGTGAACTGAGAACTTCCAGGTATTCAAGTTGGATTTAGAAAAGGCAGAGGAACAAATGATCAAATTGCCAACATCTGTTTCATCATAGAAAAAGCAATAAATTTCCAGAAAAATATTTGCTTCTGCCTTATTGATTATGCTAAAGCCTTTGATTATGGATCACAGCAAACTGGAAAATTCTTAAAGAGATGGGAATACCAGACTATCTTACCTGCCTCCTGAGAAATGTGTCCTCAGGTTAAAAAGCAACAGATAGAACCAGATATGGAACAACAGACTGGTTCCAAATTGGGAAAGGAATGTTTCAAGGCTGTATATTGTCATAGTGCTTATTTAACTTATATGCAGAGTACATCATGCAAATTCAGGGCTGAATGATGCACAAGCTGGAACCAGTAGTGCTGGGAGAAATATAAATAACCTCAGGTAACGCAGATGACACCACACTTATGGCAGAAAAGAAAGGGACTAAAGAGCCTCTTGATGAAAATGAAAGAGGAGAGTGAAAAAACTGGCTTAAAACTCAACATTCAAAAACTAAGTGCATGGCATTCAGCCCCATCACTTCATGGCAAATAGATGAGGAAACAATGGAAACAGTGACAGACTTAATTTTCTTGGGCTCCAAAAGCACTTCAGATGGTAACTGCAGCCATGAAATTAAAAGATGCTTGTTCCTTGGAAGAAAAGCTATGACAATCCTAGACAGCATATTAAAAAGCAGAGACATTACCTTACCAACAAAGGTCCGTCTAGTCAAAGCTAGGGTTTTTCCAGTAGTCATGTGTGGATGTGAGAGTTGGACCATAAAGACAGCTGAGTTCCAAAGAATTTATGCTTTTGAGCTGTGGTGTTGAAGAAGACTCTTGAGAATCCCTTGGACTGCAAGGAGATCAAACCAGTGAATCCTAAAGGAAATCAATCATGACTATTCGTGGAAGGATTGATGCTGAAGCTGAAGCTCCAATCCTGGCCACCTGATGCGAAGAACTGAGTCATTGGAAAAGTCCCCGATGCTGGGCAAGATTGAAGGCAGGAGGAGAAAGGGACGACAAAGGATGAGATGGTTGGATGGCATCACTGACTCGATGGACATGAGTCTAAGCAAGCCCCGGGAGTTGGTGATGGAGAAGGAAGCCTGATTTGCTGCAGTCCATGGCATTACAAGTAATCGAACACAACTGAATACTGAACTGCACTGAACTGAAAATGAATTGCGGTAGAATACTACTGACATAGAGTGAAAGGATTCAAATCGTTAATGTTGATAAAATGCTTACCGCAATGTAAAGCACACTGAAAACTGAAATAAAAGATAGTGTTGCTTCTTCCAGTCCCCTTACTAGTAGATTGTTCTAATATAGAGACAAAAAAAATCTATGATTTTTTTCATGTCCTGCTAAAAAACTGCAATGTCTCAATATAGTCTAATGAAAAACATCTAATCTTATCTGGGCTTTCAACAACCCATTTCCTGTCACTAATCTGTCCCAATAAAGTTACCTTTTTATTTCCCTAAAAAAGGGCTCAGTTGTGAATCACCTGTCCTGAGGGCTCCACATTCTGCTTCTTTTCTAGTCTTGATTTTTGTGAGTTCTAGACAAGAAAGTTATTTTCTTTGTTATTCCTCTGCTCTACCTCTTTGCTCTTTATCTTTGACATAATGCTTTCCTGGTGGCTCAGATGGCAAAGAATCTGCCTGCAATGCAGGAGATCTGGGTTTGATCTCTGGGTTGGGAAGATTCCCTAGAGGAGGCCATGGCAAACCACTCTAGTATTCTTGCCTGGAGAATCCCCATGGACAGAGAAGCTTGGCAGACTTCAGTCCACGGGGGTCGCAAAGAGTCAGACACAACTGAATGACTAAGCAGAGCATATGCACATTTCCTTTACTAGAAATTAGTTTATTGTTCTTAGCCACACATCCAAAATTCCTTGCCTCATCATGTCCAAACAGCAGGCTGTGGTCATATTGTAAATCCTCAAAACCCAACTCAGCACTGTATCCAACATAGTGTTATGGATAGGAAGAAGGCATAATCAAGAGATTTTACAATGGACCAGTCATTTCATTGAACAGTTACTCCTGGTAACTGTTTGGAGGAGGTTCATTTACTTTTTCATGTCCTCCTACCATGGGTCTTAGGTTATCAGAAGTTTTGGGAAATCAGCATGTATACTAAGCTCTAGTTCTCTTCCTAACTGTACTCATGAGCATAATGAGGTTGGTATTATGAGTGCCTGTAATCAAGAAGTTGGCTCTGGAGGGTGTTTTAGAATCTCGAGCATCTGCTTTATTTAACTGCTCACAGAATGTCATGTTAGCATTAGCACCTTTACCCATTATAAGCAAGATTTTTTTTTCATTAAAATCACAATTGTACTTGATTCAATTTTTTTTTTATTCACAGTATACAATGATTTGTTATCTGAAATGTACTTAATAAAAATATTTATGAAAGCACATCAGGAGGTAAAATCAGAATTGTCAAAACTAAAATGTGTAAATGAATAAAAATAATTGTAAAGAAACTATTCAAAAACAGCATATCACATATGGGTTTTATTTTCTAATGAAAAACAGCCTCAAGAATTGGTGAAATCCAGAGATCTGCTTCATGGTTCTGCAGAATTCTTTATTTTCCTGCAGCAAGTAAAATATCTTATTTTTTTAAGAAAAAAATATCTTATTTTGAAAGTTGAAAGTATGTCCAAGTCATGTCAGTCTAGTGGGAAAAAATATAAAAATACAGATGCTGAGAATCATGAAGCTAACTGAGTAATGTGACCAACTATGTCTTGACAAACAACTTTTTAAAACAATTTAGTTATAGTGATCTAGAATGTGGAAGACAGCTCCATTTATAAATAGCTCTTTCCTTGGTCTGTAGCTCCTCCATGATCTCTGCAACTCTTGGTTCATTCAGCAACTATTCAATGCAAATATAAAAGGACAATTATCCTTGCCCACTTCACTAAATTGCCTACTTCGACATTACAAAAGAGTAATTCTGACAGCTATCATTCAATAATACTGTCCTCAAAAGACTAAACCACTATAGATGTTTTTGGGACATTGACTAATATGCTTTTATCCTCTTGCATCCCCAGTCCCCAAAAGCATCATGCTATGCTATACTCAGCTGTCCAACTCTTTGTGACCCCATGGACCATAGCCTGCCAGTCTCCTCTGCCCATGGGATTTTCCAGGCAAGAAACTGGAGTGGGTTGCCATTTCCTTCTCCAGAGGATCTTCACAACTCAGAGATGGAACCTGCTTCTCTAGAGTCTCCTGAATCTGCAAGGGGATTTTTTACCTTTGAGCCACCTGGGTGATTCTAAAAAGCTTCCATAGAAGGAGTTTTTGAAAACTACTTTATTTAACATTTTCTAAAACCATCATTATGTTTTCTAATTATATATTTATTTGTTTATAGTACCCACTAGATCCCACAACTCACCCATCTCAATGAATTAGTAAATTTCCAGAAGTACAGGTAAGTGTTAAGTAGGGAGCTGGCATGGAAAAGAGCCTGTCTTTGGGTGGAGAAGCAGAGATATAGATTCTAATTTCAGCTCTACCCTCTACTACCTGGGCAAGGTTTTCCCCTCTGACTGTTGAGTTGTCTATAACTTGAGCAAGTGGTTTATTTGTATCGCTATTGCTACTCAGAAATGGAAATATAATTTTCTTGCAAACAAAATAGAACCAACCATGCTTTTCTATTGGACTGACATGAAGACTAAATGAATTACTATAAAGTTTTCTGAGAGTTCCTGGAAAAAAGTAACCATTCAATTAACTTTACTGTTAATTTCTCTTTATCTTCCCAGATCTAGCTTATATCTTTTGGGATTTTCCTCTTTTAAAATTGAAGTCAGTGTTTATAGCTTTGTAATAAAATTATATTGGATATCTTTTTGCAAACTCATAATTACTGTAAAATTCCCAAGGAAAAATTTTACTTCTGGAAATCTTGGATTTTTCAACTCATCTACTTTTATCACTCATTTGTAGTTTTTAACTATAAGGAAATGATCAGAAACATACACTCAAGATAGTTATTAGAATATGTACAATGTAAGTATTATAAGCATAATTTTCTAAGACAAAGTATATGCCCCCTTACACACACACACACAGACACACACACACACACCCTCCAACTAATTCCTTAGAGTTTTATTATATCAGTTTTACTCCAGTGTGGACTGTATATTTACTATGGAAATGGCATTTAGCAACATCCATCTACCCGATAGGTATTAAGACAGCAAAGATAAGAAAGTTCTGCTCCTTTCACATAACTCTGGTACAGCTTTGTCAGACATGTGCACTGAATTAAAATTTCTGACTGGAAATAATCACAAATGTGTATGGTATAAAGACCAGGACCATTTGTTTTTCAGCTTTTGCAATGCTATCCATGTGGTATACACACTATTCTCTTTTCATGTTTCCATTTTTCTCTTTCTCCCATATAAATGATTTGCATGGACCTACTTTGAAATATCCTTACATAAGATGTGACTAAAGAATATGATTAATGCAAAACACTGAATAAATCCAAATAGTAATACAGAATTAAATTGCATTTTTTCCCACATTTCAGTAGGTGGTTTTTCCACATGTATACCTTACATTTAGGTATGACAGAAAAGCTTTATCAGTGTTATTTTATATCATCTATATGGTTCCACCCTTTGATAAATATTCAATATAGAAAGATAATCCTGTTACTTAAATTTGTAATTCCTGCAAATCATTTTGAAATAGAGCTTGATAGAATTTGCTAAACTAACAACTGATGAGAGAGGGTTCTACAGGTGCATGCATTTGGCTCTTCAATATTTTATATTCCGCTTTACCAATTATATCTTTTTCCATAAGGACAATATGATCTACTTTTAAAATCAAGGCACTTTAGAGAAGGTAGCAGTGGAATACCAAAAAAAAAAAAAAAAGAAAAAGAAATCTTCCTTCAGTCTCAAAGGAATTGAATTCAAATTGTAACCCGACCAATGCTAGTTGCCAATGTGAGTCACCCTTAATTAAGTCACTTGTTCTCTCTCAACTTTAGTTTCATTAACTGTATCATTGGGCAGTGGCATGGGTGGGGAGTGGGATTTATCTCCATATTGAGGGGCTTTAGCAGAATACACTGATTGTTTGCAGAGCTCCTAGCATAATCTCCCATTAATAAATGGTGTTCCACAAATGCTAATGCCATATTTGTTTTCCTGAAGAATTTTCAAAAAGGCATCTTTGTTTATGATTTTATGTTAAGAGATTATATAGAGGAGATGTTTTCATTTATTCTCTTTTGCAAGACAAAACAACAAAAAAGCAAAGATATATATATATATATATATATATATATATATATACACTTATGCTCCTTCCAAATTTGAAAATTGAAATTAGAACGGAACACCAGGCTTGGATTTAAAAGAGACCAGGCAAGTTTTGCCAATGCATTCAACTACCCTGTCAGAACTTGTTAACAATTCTGTAAAATCGACATGCTTTAAGAAATGAAATTCAATATAATATGATGGTTTTCCTTGCAAACTCTTGGATTTAATTAACCAGTAAAACAAATTTACAGCCATCCTATTTATTGATTGTATCCCAAAGCTTTGCCAAAACACAGTGCAGGCAATATAAACCTCCCATAGTTATAGCTTGCCTCAAGAATATTTTTTTAGTTCCTTGGGGAATATTCATGAAAAATTTTCTCTGAATTGTATTTATTTGTACTGAAGCATGTCACTATTAAAATGATTGCATCATCAGGTAAGTTATGAACAGTTCCATCACATACAGAATCTCAGGAATAAGAAGTAAACCTGGAAACCATCAATATACACTGTTCTAAAAATAACCATACTCACAAATACACAACAACTTGTTTTGTACATGAAAACTTCTACTTTTGAATTTAGGAATAGTAATAATAAATGTTGGTGTTAATGATGAGAATTTCAGTCTGACAACTAAACTCAGCTCTTTGGTTTTAATGGAAGGTTCTGAAAAGCAACCCATACTTTTCTGCGTGATATCACTCCAGTTATTTATCACCTTAATTCTACTGTCAAAGGAATCCATCAACATCCTCTCAGTTCAGTTCAGTCACTCAGTCATGTCTGACTCTTTGTGACCTCATGAACCGCAGCACACCAGGCCTCCCTGTCCGTCACCAACTCCCGGAGTCCACTCAAACCCACATCCATTGAGTCGGTGACGCCACCCAGCCATCTCATCCCCTGTCGTCCCCTTCTCCTCCTGGTCTCAATCCCTCCCAGCATCAGGGTTTTTCAAATGAGTCAGCTCTTTGCATCAGGTGGCCAAAGTATTGGAGTTTCAGTTTCAACATCAGTCCTTCCAATGAACACCCAGGACTGATCTCTTTAGGATGGACTGGTTGGATCCCCTTGCAGTCCAAGGGACTCTCAAGAGTCTTCTCCAACACCACAGTCCAAAACCATCAATTCTCTGGCGCTCAGCTTTCTTTATAGTCCAACTCTCACATCCATACATGACCACTGGAAAAACCATAGCCTTGACTAGATGAACCTTTGTTGGCAAAGTAATGTCTCTGATTTTTAATATGCTGTCTAGGTTGGTCATAACTTTCATTCCAAAGAGTAAGCATCTTTTAATTTCATGGCTACAGTCACCATCTGCAGTGATGTTGGAGCCCAGAAAAATAAGGTCAGCCACTGTTTCCACTGTTTCTAGTTTTCAGGTCTGGGGGTATTGATGGCTTTATTCTTTTACTTTGGGATTCACATTGGTGTAGAGATATAGTAATGAACTTAGAGAGATAAGAAAAAGATTAAATCATATGCCAACTGAGTGTAGGGATTGAACATGGAGTCTATGTGTTATTACAACTTGTCTTCTGAAGAACACTTCAATAGGTACCATCAACCCATCATTCAGTATATATAAACAAAACACATTCACAGGCATTTAGTAAATGGCCCAAGATCATATAGTTTGTAAGAGATAAAGACCTGATTTAAATGCATTTCTTTTCAAACAAATGTATATAACAAAACAGAAACAAACTCACAGATACAGAGAACATGCTAGCGGTTACCAATGGGGAGAAGAAGGGAAGGGGTAATATAGGGATAGAGGACCAGGAGAGATGAACTATGAATAAAACAAATAAGCATTGAGGATATATTGTACAGAACTGGGAAGTATAGTCATTATTTTCTAATAACTTTAAAGGGAGTAAAATTGAATCACTAGGTCATACACCTAAAACTAATGTAATATTGAAAACCAACTATACTTCAACAAAGGGCTTCCCTTGTGGCTCAGCTGGTAAAGAATCCACTTGCAATGTGGGAGACCTGGGTTCGATCCCTGGTTTGGGAAGATCTCCTGGAGAAGGGGAAGGCTACCAACTCTAGTATTCTGGCCTGGAGAATTCTACGGACAGTCCATGGGATTGCAAAGAGTCAGACACGACTGAGCGACTGTCACACATACTTCAACAAAACCAAAAAATAAATAAAATGTGTGCTTCTCATGTGACTTCAAATATAATCTCTACTTGACTTTGATCACAAGGAAAATAGTATTTCTATTTGGTAGAAGATGTGGCCTACACAGAAAGAAACCAAGAATGTAAATTAATACTTCTCTATCTGATTTTTTAGTAATGAACGATTTCTTGCAAAGATCCCTCAAATAAGTAGATTGAGGATATGTAGACGAATGGACTGAGATGGAGACAGGTTCAAGATTACCTGTGGCCTCTCCTAGAGAGGAAATATGGTAAACAGAGCCAGGGCTTTGAGTCAGATGGAAGTGAATTCATCTCAATGATGCATTATGTGTCCTCAGGCAAGTGACTCAACTTAATCTGCCTCCATCTACTTCTATTAAAATAGAGGGACAGTGTCAGTGAAAATTACTAATAAGTGTCTCTCAGTGTATTCCAGAAAGAAATGAGAAACATTTGTAGCATCTCACACAATCCATTATACAGAGCAGGTATTTAAACTATACTGGCTACTTATACTCACTCCTTCATTGTTTCCCTTGATATTTTGTTAAGTTGTTCCTTTCTTTCGGATCTTGTGAGATAGCTACAGTTTTATTTTTAAATATTTTTTTTTCTCTTGGCAGGCAAAACACAATCACACCTTCATCTGACTAATATGTACATGTGTCATCCAAATATTTGCTCCCAATGGCAGTGATGACAAGAGAGGTATGATTAGCAAAATACTAGCCATTTGGAATAATACACCCACATATTTTGTAAACACCTCTTATAGTCAAGTGTTTGATATATACGTTTAATGTATGAGGGGGAGAGAATGATATGCATATATAATTGCAGTAACTCAGGTATGTGAGGGAGAGAAATGGCACCAGAACTGCCCACCTTGCAGCAGTGTGTTTCCATTCTGTGAACAAGATACGGACAAAAACAATAAATAAATCGGGTAAGAGAGTAGATTAAAGTGTGCGGCTAGAATTTCCAAAATTCCATCAGTAAGAAAAAAAGTACAGTTTTATGATTAAACTGAAAACACAGAGAAGGTAGACCTGTTTCAAATGAAATATGGTCATCACTTATTTCATATTCTTGTCAGTGTCCTTCAAGCACTGTTATTGAGAATGTTTAGGAAGGAATAAACTGTATGGATATAAATCAATGGAACACAGAGAGAATAAAAAGAGAAAGAATGAGTGCAGGAAAGTTGAATAGACAAGACACACACACACTCAATGAGATTCTAGTAACACTGGAATCTTCCTACACTCAGTAGGAAGTGTTCTTTTGACACTCAAAGCTCCTTTTTCTCCTTCTGGAAGCATCCATCAGCAGAGCCCTTCATGCATTTGATCAACATTTTTGAAAACTGGGGATTCCTTGGTGGCTCAGATGGTAAAGCCTCTACCTGCAATGTGGGAGACCCGAGTTCGATCCCTGGATCAGGAAGATCACCTGGAGAAGGAAATAGCAAAACACTCCAGTACTCTTGCCTAGAAAATTCCATGGATGGAGGAGCCTGATGGGCTAAAGTCCATGGGGTCGCAAAGAGTTGGATACCACTGAGTGACTTCAGTCGACATTCACTTTTTTCACTTTCTTTTTACTTTTGAAAACTGACACCAGACTATTTAGATATTAAACAAAAAGGATGTATCAGAAAGTGCCAGAAATGAGGAATTATGTGAGGCTAAAATGATGCCTTTATAACGTTTACCAATGGGTCTTGATTGCACTAATATTCATCCCTAAAATCCAAAATAGATGAAAAAGATCTGTATTTCTAAGTCTATTCAAAAGAGAATTCCTTCACTACAGTGTTTATGAGGAAACCAAACAAATATAATCTGAGATGTGCATTAGATACTTTACTTAAACAATCATGTGTAATTGCTATATGCTCAAACCCATGGTTCTCAAAGGATGTTCTGCTTTATGTTACACACTCCCGTGTGAGCAGAAATAGAAATGCAGATGGCCATTTTTTTGTTGTCACAATGACTGGTAGAGGGGGACGACTAAGGGTATACGTAGTTCTTCAAACCTCAGATACTAAACGTTCTGCAGTTTTGTACATTGATGAACTGCCACTCCTGACCTCAACCCTGAATACAAATAAGGACCCTGTTTACAAACACCTGGAATAAACAAATATTTTGGGATGCTTTTTACTGGAAAGTCCCACTTTGTTTGGGTCAGTTGTTAATTCTTTCATATATCTCTTAAGCAATGACAGTTTATACCACATAAATAACATGCATATTTGATGCTGAGTGATGTGGGGTAAAAACATTACAAAAGGCAGAAAAGCATAATCAGTAAATATAAGTGGATGGTATAACAGAAACGCTGGACTTCCTAAAATTCTTTTCTGATCATTTAATCCACTTCTCAGTTCAGTTCAGTTCAGTTGTTCAGTTGTGTTCAACCCTGCGACCCCATGAACCACAGCATGCCAGGCCTCCCTGTCCATCACCAACTCCTGGAGTCCACCTAAACCATGTCCATTGAGTCAGTGATGCCATCCAACCATCTCATCCTCTTTCATCCCCTACTCCTGCCCTCAATCTTTCCCAGTACCAGGGTCTTTTCAAAAGAGTCAGTTTTTGCATCAGGTGGCCAAAATATGAGTTTCAGCTTCAAATCAGTCCTTCCAATGAACACTTAGGACTGATTTCTTTTAGGATGGACTGGTTGGATCTTCTTGCAGTCCAAGGGACTCTCAAGAGTCTTCTCCAACACCACAGTTCAAAAGCATTAATTCTTTGGTACTCAGCTTTCTTTAGACTCCAACTCTCACATCCATACATGACCATTGGAAAAACCATAGCCTTGACTAGACAGACCTTTGTTGACAAAGTAATGTTTCTGCTTTTCAATATGCTGTCTAGGTTGGTCATAACTTTCCTTTCAAGGAGTAAGCATCTTCTAATTTCATGGCTGCAATCACCATCTGCAGCGATTTTGGAATCCATCATTAAATCCTTAATATTTATATAAAAAGTGAAAATTGCTTAAACTGATATATTTATGGTCCTCCAATCAAACCAAACAATCCTAAAGGAAATCATCCCTGAATATTCATTGGAAGGACTGATGTTGAATCCTGAAGCTTCAATACTTTGGCCACCTAATGCTAAGAACCAACCAACTGGAAAAGACCTTGATGCTGGGAAAGATTGTAGGCAGGAGGAGAAGGGGGCAACAGAGAGTGAGATGGTTGGATGACATCACCAACTCAACAGACATGAATTTGAGCAAACTCCTGGAAACAGTAGAGAGCAAGGAAGCCTGGCATGCTGCAGTCCAAGGAGTTGCAAGGAGTCGGACATGACTTAGTGACTGAACAGCAATCTGCCTTAGTAGATCTATTGCTTATTAGCCTCTTTCCAGAACTGGTTAGACTATTCCAACCAATTCATTGTTTCTCTTACATACCTTTCATTTTCTTGTCCTGTGCATTTGCCTGTGTTATGCTTTCTGCCAGGAAAACTCATTCCTAGTCTTCTTTATGTCTTAATCCAACCTATTTTATCATTGTAAGCCTTGTTAAAAAGCCTAAATCTTCATGAAAACATTCCTCATTTGTTCTCTAAGAATGGAAAATAATCCCTTTCTATTGTTTTCTGTGTTTATGATATTTGTTATTCTCTATATTATATTATTACTTTTGCATATTTCTTTGCTTCTTTAAATAAATTAAAATACTCATAGAAATAACTTTGTATATTGTTCATCTTTATAGCCTCACAACACCTTGAAGTCTCCACACACATAGTTGATACTTAATGAGTAATTGCTGAATTAATTACAAGGCCTTGAAAAGCAGGTCTAAGGAACAGAAGTGATCAATGTGACTGAGGAAGAATGAAATGAGTTAGTATTGGGTAAAAACCACACTTCTGTGCATGGTTGGTATGGTTCAGTGGCTTCTAAAATTCACTGAGGTTGATTTTTAAAGAATTTAAAGGAGTTGAATTTAAATTCTTGTATCAATCCTTAGATAAGCCAGTCATCATCCTAGGACGCACTGTCTTGTCCAGAACTGACCAATTTGCTCTCATTTTGAAAGTCATTCATCTTCTCTCAAGACCTTTCAATCTCTGATCCTTGACCAACGGTCTTACTCACACAAATATTAACCCTGAATCAGTCTTCTCATAAACTGTTTCATGAAGCTTTCCTCTTATTCTGTAATTTAACAGTTATTAGTAACTCATATCTTCATAGATTTATTTCAGTCCCTGGTATAATAACTAATTTTTCTATTTGATAGAGTCAAAAATGGTCTCTTATTCATTTCTTCAAATAAAGGAATAGTCCTTTCATAGTTTTTATTTACCAATCCATTTTTTAAAACTTTCAATCATCTGTGCTTCTCCCATATGTAAATATATATTAAATTATTTGTGACATAAATTTCTTAACCAGGTTTGATGCTGTGTGACCCAGACTTCAGTTGGATTCTGAAAGCTACTGGTCAAAAGCCAGTAAAGTGAATGATTATTTAAGTCATAAAATATATCAAAATAAATATGTTCAAATAAAACTTTGAGGTTATCATAGGAAAGAACTTAAGGCATTTTTCAACAATCAATATATTTATCTTTTCTGACATTCACCTTACTTTTCAGGTATGGTAGTCATGTTCTGTTAAACCAGATGCATGGCTGGTACATATTTCTTCCCTTAATAACTGTTAGTTATGTATGGCTGAACCTAAACATCAAAACGATGGGAGAAAGATGAGGTGACAATATGCAATATTGGAAAGAACTAAGAGGTTATGAATTGTGCTTTGAAAATAACACAGCATATTCACTCTTCTTCTCATTAGAAAATGATGCCATTCAGTAGAATGAATCTTTTGTTCATTAATTGCAAAGTTTGTTGCCCTGCATGTATCTCTTTGCATTTTGTAGGCAATGTCAAAAGAAAAACAAGAATAAGTTCTTTCTTCGGTATCCAGTTTGGTTTATTGCTATCTGCTTTTTGACATTTAACTATGATCTCAATGACAGGTCATTGAAATAGAAGACATAATAAACCCAGGAAATATCTTGTTTTCCTCTTTTGATGCAGTACCTTTACATACTGTCTCTCTGATATTTGCAGTCTCTTATATGTAAAGAATCATTTTGTAGATTCATAATGCAACAATTTTCTTGTAAATTACTTGATTTCTGTCTTTTCAGAATTGGTGATGTATTTACACTTGTGTTATTGTCAACACAGAATACAAAGCATATATGTTCTTGCTTAGTCACAAAGTCATCCCTGACTCTGCAGCCCCATGGACTGCAGTATGCCAGGTGTATCAGTCCTCCACTATTTCTCAGAGTTTGCTCAGATTCATGTCCGTTAAGTTGCTGATGCTTTCTAACCTTCTCATCCTCTGCTGCCCTCTTCTCCTTTTGCCTTCAGTCTTTCCCAGTATCAAGATATGTTCTAATGAGTTGACTCTTTGTATCAGATGGTGAAAGTATTGGAGCTTCAGCTTTGCAGCAGGCCTGCCAATGAATTTTCAGGGTTGATTTCCCTTAGGATCAATTGTTTTGATGCCCTTGCTGTCCAAGGGACTCTGAAGAGTCTTCTCTAACACCACACTTTGAAAGCATCAATTCTTTGGCACTCACTTCTTCTTTATCGTCCAACTCTCACATTAGCAGATTTTTTATGGAAAAACCATAACTTTCACTATATGGTGCTTTGTGGACAGAGTAATGTCTCTGCTTTTTAATATGCTGTCTAGGTTTGTCATAACTTTTCTTCCAAGGAGCAAACATATTTTAATTTCATGGTGGCAGACACCATCTGCACTGATTTTGGAGCCCAAGAAAATAAAATTTTTTACTGTTTCCACTTTTTCGCCCTCTGTTTGCCATGAAGTGATGGGGCTGGATGTCATAAATTTAGCTTTCTGAATGTCGAGTTTTAAGCCAGCTTTTTCACTCTCCTCTTCCAGCCTCATCAAGAGGCTCTTTAGTTCCTCTTCACTTTCTGTCATTAGAGTGGTATCAACTGCATATCTGAGATTGCTGATATTTCTCACAGCAATCTTGATTCCAGCTTGTGAGTCATCCAGCCTGGTACTTCACATGATGTATTCTGCATAGAATTTTAATAAGCAGGGTGACAATATACATCCTTGTTATATTCTTTTCCTAAATTTGAACCAGTCAATTGAAACACATCTAGTGGACTGAATTGTGGCCCCAAAGCATAAACCCAAACCCTAAAGCTGGTACCTGTCAATGTGATCATATTTGGAAATGGGTTTCTTGCAGATGTAATTAAGTTAAGACTCTTGAGATGAAGTTATCCTGGATTTAGGGTAGGCTTTGATTGCAATATTTGTTGTGCTTATAAAAGCAAAGAACTGTGAATTTGAGACATAGGAAAACAAAGGGAAGTTCCTGTGAAGACAGAAATTAGAATTAAGCAGTTGCAAAAAATGGAATTCCAAAGATTTCCAGAAGATACCAAAATGTACATTAAAAAAGATGTACTAAAAAAAAAAAAAAGATGTACTTTGAATTCTGACTTGGACATCTTGGTTCAGAACATTAGATAAATTATTTTATTGATTCAATTCTCTTTATTTGTTCATAAAATCAAAATTAAAAAAAATCATCCTCAAGGTGTTTTTTTTGAGGATAAAAGAAAATTACTTACATAACTATCTAGAACTGTGTGGTTTTATTTAAAATATAATAGCTATTTCTTCTTATCAAAAATATTTTTTTCTCAGTGCTTTTCAATATTTCATTGAAACACAGTGTACAAAAAGCACATGCAAATTAATCTTTTCATTTAAATTCTTTTAAATTTGAAAATAATAGTTGCCAAGCCCACCACTTATCTCAGAGTGATGCTTCAGTTGAAGGCTTTTTAAGATAGTAAAGGATTCCTGCAGATAAAGATGCTTCTTACTTCTTAGCCACTGTTTTTCACATCTGACTTTGAATATGCTTGGTAGATGATATAATTATAAGGATTAACTAGCAGCAGCAGAATAAAGTCATATTTCTCCACATTAGTAAAATGTCAGTACAGAAACACTGAAAGTTCAGAGAAGTGAGATCACAAATGTTTAGTGCTTGTTATGTCAGACAACCCAATGAAAATGTACCATTTTTGTGTGTGTGCTAATGTGCAATGATGTAACAGAGATAGATTAAAGGGAAGAAGATTCAGTGAGTTTCCAAAAAAAAAAAAAAAAACCCTCTTTAATTGAAAATTAGATAGGAGTACTTCAAGTTCAAACTAGAAACAATTAGCTCTCCTTCTCCTCAGCAATTAATAATAAGAGAGAAGACACCTGAAGGGATAATGATCTTTAGGAGCTCTCTTTAGGGGTGTCGCTATTCAGTCACTCAGTCCTGTTCGACTCATTGCAACCCCATGGACTGCAGCACACCAGGGTTCCCTGTCCTTCACTATTTCCTGAAGCTTGCTCAAACTCATGTCCATTGAAACAGTGAGGCCATCCAACCATTTAATCCTCTGTTGTCCCCTTCTCCTCTGCCTTCAATCTTTCCCAGCATCAGAATCTTTTCCAATGAGTCAGCTCTTTGCATCAGGTGGACAAAGTACTAGCGCATCAGTATCAGTCCTTCCAATGAATATTCAGTGTTGATTTCCTTTAGGATTGCATGGTTTGATCTAATTCCTGTCCAAGGGACTCTCAAGAGTCTTTTCTGTGGTTCTGGAGAAGACTCTTGAGAGTCCCTTGGACTGCAAGGAGGTCAAATTAGTCAATCCTAAAGGAAATCAATCCTGAATATTCGTTGGAAGGACTGATGCTGATGATGAAGTTCCAATACTCCGGCCTCCCTGATGCTGGGAAAGATTGAAGGCACGAGGAGAAGAGAATGACAGAGGATAAGATGATTGGATGACATCACCAACTCAATGTACATGAGTTTGAGCAACTTTGGGAGTTGGCGATGGAAAGGGAAGCCTGGTGTGCTGCAGCCCATGGCGTCGCAAAGAGTTGGACATGAGTGAGTGACTGAACAACAAGGACTGTCATAGCTTATCTTCCAGGGAGCAAATGTCTTAATTTCATGACTGCAGTCACTATCCACAGTATTTCACTCCATAAAAGTAATGTAACAGCAGCATCAGCAATGGGAGGGTTGTTTCTTTTAGAAAGGCATCGGTTAGTCCAACTTGACTGTCCTAGTGATGGAGATATGTACCACCAATGAGTCCCAACATTCCATTTAATTGCACTTTACTTCTTTGTCTCCCCCTAAGCTCAGATACTTGGAAGCACACATTGTGAGTACTTCCACACTGAGTTGTATTGGAGGGTGAAATGAAAGAAAAATCAATAATACTGAACCTCTCTTTTAATACTTGATATTTTTCCATCACAATTTTTTTTTCTTGCACTGGCTTTCATTTTTTTAAATACTGCCTTAAAAACTATTATTTGTCTCAAGCACTGTGTTTTTGATATCTCCTTAAATGCTTTAGGAGAAGGATTAAGGCAAAATTCAATGATGTTTAGAATCTTTTATATTGGTTTGAGGTCCCCTGTTATTTGCTGTATGCGCTTTGATAATGTGAAAATTTACTCAATGTGTTGATCTGTAAATGTGTTTTAAATAAGATCAGGGATAAAGAGTCTGCCTGCAGTGCAGGAGACCCACTTCCATCTGTGAGGCAGGGAAGATTCCCCTGGAGAAGAGAATGGCTACCCACTCCAGTATTTTTGCCTGGAGAATTCAATGGACAGAGGAGCCTGGCAGGCTACACTTCTTGAGGTCGAGAAAAGCCGGACACAACTGAGTGACTAACACACACAGAGGTCCTTAATTAATGCAAATCTAAAATTGAACTCTTCCTAAAAAGGAATAAATATTGTATAAAATAGTATAGCATTATATATTTATTGAAAAATTAGTCCATGCAAGAAGTAACACGTACTCATTATAATCTAATTTGGCAATTGTACATTTGTAAAAAAAAAAAGAAAAAGATTTTTCCATGCTATTAAAAAAGCAAGGTTAAGGAGAAAGTATAATTTGAGGTGTGCATTCTGTAGTTCACTATACATTGTTGTTGTTCATTAGAAAGTCAGGTCCAACTCTGCGACAACATGGACTGCAGCACACCAGGCTTCCCTGTCCTTCACTATTTCCCAGAGTTTACTCAAACTCATGTCCATTGAGTTGATGATGCCATCCAACCATCTCATCCGCTGTCATCCCCTTCTTCTCCTGCCCTCAATCTTTCCCAACAGCAAGGTCTTTTCCAATGAGTTGGCTCTTCACATCAGGTGGCCAAAATATTGGAGATTCAGCTTCAGCGTCAGTCTTTGCAATGAATATTCAGGGTTGATTTCATTTAAGATGTTTTGATGGTTTTGATGTTCTTGCCATCCAAGGGACTTCCAAGAGTCTTCCACAGCACCGCAATTCAAAAACATCAATTCTTTGGCACACAGCCTTCTTCATGGTCCAACTGTTACATCTGTACATGACTACTGGTTAAACCATGGCTTTGACTAAATGGTCCTTTGTTGGGACAAAGTGATGTCTCTGCTTTATGAAACACTGTCTAGGTTTGTATAGGTCAGAAAAATTAAGATTAAAAAAATGGAATGATGTAACATACAACTGCCTAATGTGAATTATTTATTTAGTTAAGAATTTTAAGAATATGTTTTGAGAATACTTCTTGCAAAAACAGACACGATATGCTCATAGAGTGAGGATGAGTGGGCAGGGAATATTTATAGTAGGCCCTTATAAATGTCAACCCACTCCAGGATTCTTGCCTGGAAAATCCCATGGACAGAGGGGCCTTCCGGTCTACAGTCTATGGGGTCTCAAGGGTCGGATGCAACTATCAACTTCACATGCTTTTATAATACTTTATATAGTGTTAAGAGAGAGTGAGAATTGTCCAACTTTAATACACTAGTTATGGAACTAGAAAATACAGACCAGTGTAAGGTATGGATTATCATGATAGGAAGTAGAAAGTAGAAACAAAGAAATTTTGCCTGAAATTTTTACCAGTGGTATAATGAACAGCGATTTTTCTTAAAATTAATTTAAGAGCCATATTATGGACATTGACTATCTATGGAGCTTTTCTATTCTTGCATTATAAGCTGTTAAAAAAAAAAACACAAGGACATAAAACAACAAAAAAGTTCTTATCTGTCATCCGCCTGTGGGCTAATTTGACTCATCCCTGTAGTTTTTCTGATCCATGTGATATTGGTTAGGCCAAGGTCAAATGGCCATGGAATGCCAGCCCATTGAGATAATCACAGATTAGCCTGGAACATTCAAGGTAGTTCACTAGCACAGTTGACTGTTGCTTGAGAGTTCAGACAGAACCTGCAATAAGAGCAAGTTAGTTCTCCCTATGTGATTTGGCCCTCATACTGCAGCTTCAAGATTCCAGAGGAAGAAGGGAGAAGCAGTCAGTCCTCTTAAAGTCTAGGTTTCTAGAATGTTGCTACTGCCATAATCCATTGGTTAAAGTCAGTCACAAAAGCTAGCCTTGATTTAAGGGGAAGGTAAATAAGTTCTACCTCTTGATGTAAGGTGTGACATAAGCCCAGAGATCAGAGTAATTGTTAGACATTACCTTTGGATGGTCAGCTATCATATTACTCAACATATGTTTGTCCTTAAATTGAGAGTTTAATAACTTGGGTAGCACTTATTGTGTAGCATAGGTCCGTATTTTCTCAAATTTTCCCATTATTTTTGTTTTTATTTGAAAATCTGAAATTAAGATAACTTCTTCACTGATTTTTAGAGAGAGCTATCTAAACAATACAGAGTCAGTTAGTTAATAAACTATATAATGAGAGAATGGCCAAACCAAGTGTCTGTGTGATCATATGGCGTGTACTGTCTATGGCAGTGTAAGAAAGTCTTTTCCATGGAGCGGCAGCTACAGTTATGGACTTATAAAAAACTTTGAGAGTTGGCTTTAATACTGGGTAAGAACTAAGTTGCTTGATTTCTTGAAACCTTGTTTCCTTATTTATTAAAGAGAAATAGCATACTAGTGAATAACTCTTTTCTAACAATGTAGCTTCTGCTTTATAACTATTGCCATCTAATAGCACCCCAATTTTGTTAGACTACTGGGCTTTCCTGGTAGCTCAGCTGGTAAAGAATCTGCCTGCAGTGAGGGAGACCTTGGTTCGATCCCTGGGTTGGGAAGATCCCCTGGAGAAGGGAAAGGCTACCCACTCAGTGTTCTGGCCTGGAGAATTCCATGGACTGTATAGTCCACAGGGTCGCAGATTTGGACACAACTGAGCAACTTTAATTCTCATTCACTCACCAAACAACCTAGTGTGGGCCTTTGGTGACATTTAGTCCTTGTTGTCAAAATGATGGAGTCAGGAGTAAAACTGTAACTCTTAACCAATCTGAAGAGAATAAATTTAAGAACACTGGGGATACTGACACAAAGAAAACATGCCTTTCTCTGAAAAAACAAAGATTTTTGTAGCACTAGGAGTGGTCATCAGTGGTGTTCCCTACTAAAGGAGACTTGTCTTAGCATGATGTTGATCACATAGTTGGAGTTTAGAAAAGAGGGAAGGAAAGACTCCATCCTTAGTGATGTTGTTGTAATATTGGACCTAATTTTGAATCTGATGTTACTTCTACTTTTGGACATTTCACATCTGAGAGTTAGTTAGAACCTTATTGTTCTGAATCTCTCTGTATTGGAAATTCTGATACTAGAAAAATTAAAAGTCTTCAAAAATGTGTGTGTGTGTATGTGTGTGTGTGTGTGTGTGTGTGTGTGTGTATTTCATAAGATTACTTTGGGGTACAATGTAACAGATTCAATAAACATCCAGTATTTTTTTGGGCTCCAAAATCACTGCAGATGGTGACTGTAGCCATGAAATTAAAAGATACTTGCTCCTTGGAAGGAAAGTTATGACCAACCTAGATAGAATATTAAAAAGCAGAGACATTACTTGGTCAACAAAGTCCGTCTAGTCAAGCCTATGTTTTTTCCAGTGGTCGTGTATGGATGTGAGAGTTGGACTGTGAAGAAAGCTGAGCGCCGAAAAATTGATGGTTTTGAACTGTGGTGTTGGAGAAGACTCTTGAGAGTCCCTTGGACTGCAAGGAGATCCAACCAGTCAATCCTAAAGGTGATCAGTCCTGTGTGCTCATTAGAAGGACTGATGCTGAAGCTGAAACTCCAATACTTTGGCCACCTCATGTGAAGAGTTGACTCATTGGAAAAGACCCTGATGCTGGGAGGG
Source organism: Odocoileus virginianus (assembly GCF_023699985.2). Lineage (NCBI taxonomy): Eukaryota > Metazoa > Chordata > Mammalia > Artiodactyla > Cervidae > Odocoileus > Odocoileus virginianus. The sequence goes on from NC_069683.1 coordinate 20,174,072, forward strand.
ATTGGGGGCAGGAGGAGAAGGGGACGACAGAGAATGAGATGGCTGGTGGCATCACCGATTCGATGGACATGACTTTGTGTAGACTCCGGGAGTTGGTGAAGGACAGGGAGGCCTGGCATGATGTGATTCATGGGGTCGCAAAGAGTCGGACACAACTGAGTGACTGAACTGAATTGAACTGAAGTGATGGTCACACACAAACAAAGGATGTTTGTTTGTTTTCTTTTTCTTTTAATCACCGTGTTGAAATACGGCAATATTTTTAGTTAATCGAACTATTTGAATGTTTCTCAAGAACCAGATTATTCTATTTTTTAAATTTAGTTATGGAACAAAAGAAAAAACCCTGAGAGTTTGATTCCATTTGACTTTAATTTAAATACACAAAGTAGAGCTGTCTGCAATTACAAGCTTGCTTACCAGAGGAATATGGTATAAATAAAAAACACAGTAAAAATGTAATTACAGAAGCTGGTTAATTTTTTGAAAGGAGTTTATGTTGGATAAGAAAGAGCTGATTTCTATTATTTTTTATGATTACAGTATTCTATTTATATTCTCAGCATTGAATTAATTTCCTTGTCTAATGCTCACCTTGCTGAGGATCCTTTTAAAATACTTTAATGAGTCGAGTACATTAATCATCTTTGTGAACACAAATACACTGGAGGGAATTTTTTAAAGATTTTACAGTGGGAGATAAGTCAGTCAAAGACTTCATGTCCCATTTTTTTAATCTATCAAAGTGAAAAAAAAACAATTGCTCTTTTTCATAGACTTAACAGTGGTGAAATCTTTAAAAAAAAAACCAAAAGTAAAAGAATTGCATAGAGAACTGTGTCATGTATTATAAACAAAGCTTGCCAAATATAGGCTTAGCATTAGTAGTCATTTCTTATTCTTAATTTTTAACCATAGGCTAGCCTCATTCCTTAATTGTAAGTGAATTTTATGCCTATAGGCAAATATTCCTATTATGAATGAGAAATTCCTGAAGGCTGTACCATAATATTCTGCTGTGGTTGTATAATCACTAAGTTGTGCCCCACTCTTTGAGACTGCATGGACTGTGGCCTGCCATGCTCCTCTGTCCATGGGATTTCCCAAGCAGGAATACTGGAGTGTATTGCCATTTCCTTCTCCAGGGGATCTTCCCAACCCAGAGATTGAACCTGTATCTCCTGCACTGGCGAGCGGGTTCTTTACTACTGAGCCACCCTGGAAGCCTGTACTATAGTATAGATGGGCTGAAATTTGAGAATTCACAGCCGCATGTTAAAAACCAGACTAAAAAATAATTCATTCAAATCTTCATTAGCTGCAGATATTCACTTATGTTGTTCTTAATTCTAATTTTAAAATATTTTATATATATTTATTCTTATATAACAGAAAATTTTCTTAAAATGCCCATCCTTCCCTAGTTTTCTTTGCCTTGATCGCCAGAATCAGAACCATACAGGTGAACATCAGTTAAAAAAAAAAAAAAAGTGTTGTAGTTCTATAATGTGCATGAGTCATAATTAAATATTTAAATTTATTAAAGATTCTCACACATGTTACAAGTTAATTCATTCAAGTGGAAGATACTTGCCAGTGACATGGAGAGTTACTAGGTATTGAAGAAACACTCCTTAATTTACTAGTTTGTATAAACTTCATTTTCATATATTGAATTGCTTAAAGTGAACCCCATCTATATTCCCATATAGCAGAAGCACCACAAATCTCCACCTGCATAGACACACGCTTCAAACTTTTTATCTAAAAGAGAATCACTGAGAGGAACATAAAGACTCATTCATTATGTAGTTGGGAATATAGTTGTAATTTTCCATTTCTTTGAAACCATATATCTCTTGCACCCTGCCTATCTACCTTGTTGTTTGTTGGGAAACTGAGGAAAGCATATTTAAATAGCTTGCTTTATTTTCAGTATTCATCACTGAGATGTAAAATTAGGAAACACCAAAATCCCATAAATACAGAAGGAAATCAGGATCAATATCACGAAAAGGAAATAGATCCAAGAACCATGATTCTGATCTGAGATATATAATGATCTGGTTTTGTGGGATTCAATTTTCCTAAGGCTTAATATCTTATTTTGTTAAATAAAAGATAATAACTTTTAAGCCCTCAAGGTAAGTATATAGAGAATTATTAAGTAAAAAATGAGCTAACCAACAGAATAACTATTCAGGTATAAATCAGAAGGTAACAAACCAAAAAGCTATTTGCAAGTTCTATAACCTGTTTGCATCTTAACTCCCCAGGAGAACTCCTGGGCCTTACTACATATAACATTCTGTCTCCTTAATAATCCAGCTAGTGTTTCTGCTTCTTTTCACTCTACAATAACAGAATCAATTCTTAAGACTTTGCATTGACCACCACCACCATTTTATTCTGGTCTCATTATCTGAATTAATTCTTGCCTACTGCCTGACTCAGTTCTTTACCATAGAATCTGGTCAATCCATGTTCTTAGACCATCTAAGAACATAATCTTTTGTTATAACTATTAGGGTTTAATTTTGGTGGATAGTGAGAAGACCTACTTTTCACTAGATATGTAATATTTGATTTTTTATTTCTTACCTCCATACAAGTATCTGAAAATGAATACTTCATGATAAATTACTCCATGGAGACTAACACAGCACTGTCAATTTTATTTATATAATATTGGAAGTTTGAAATGACCTTCGTTGGTAACTGTGTCTGGTTAAGAAAGCTTATTCCTTAAAAGGTTGAGGAAGAAAATTTGTAATAATTAAGAATTATTTTCTCATGTCCAGGTGAGGTGGAAGGAATAGGAAAGGAATAAATGATTGTATTCATAAAATAAATTTTTATTTGAAATATAATAAATATCAATGAACTGTACTATAATTATTAAAATAACCAAACCTAAAATTTTCTGAACATAATGGAAATTATTCAACCTTTTCTTTTTACCTTCTGATAACCCTGCTTTAAAATAATTACATTGACTTTGAAACAATCCCAAAATATGTGGAATAATTAATAGAGCTGTAATCACTGTTATAAACCTCCTGAGAACAGTCACTGTAATAAAATTGGCATAGTAAGTTCTACAGAAAAAAAAAATTGGTGCAGCTAAACACGATTAATGATAAACCAACTAATTTCATATGCAAAGAATACTAAACAGTTGTGGACTTTGACTAGTATCAAACTTCCCATTAATCTGATCCTTTGATAAAAGCAGATACACCGTAATACCTTATTTTGCTCAAATATTCAAATATCATAATCTCGCTGTTTTATAGTGAATTTTTGCTGGCTCTTTAGAGTAGTACTAGACTCTAAAAATTGGATGAGGCAGTTGTTCTCTGACTCTTTGCAAACTTAGGGAGTGCAGCACACAAGGCTTTCCTGTTCTTCACTATCTCTAACTCATGTCCATTGAGTCGATGATGCCATCCAACCATCTTATCCTCTGTCACCCCTTTCTCCTGTCCTCAGTCTTTCCCAGCATTGGAGTCTTTTCCAGGTGTCAGCTCTTCGCATCAGGTGGCCACAGGATGGGAGCTTCATCTTCAGCATCATTTCTTGCAGTGAATATTTAGGACTGACTTCCTTCAGGATTGACTGGTTTGATATCCTTGCTGCCCAAGGGACTTGCAAGAGTCTTCTCCAGCACCACAATTTAAACCCATCAATTCTTCAGTCTCAGCCTTCTTTATGGTCCAACTCTCACATCTGTACATGATTACTAGAAAAAACAGCTTTGACAATATGGACCTTTGTCAGCAAAATGGTGTCTCTGCTTTTTAAAATGCTGTCTAGGTTTGCCACAGTTTTTCTTACAAAGAGCAAGCATCTTTTAATTTCATGGTTGCAGTCACCATCTGCAGTGATTTTGGAGCCCCCCAAAAATAAAGTCTGTCACTGTTTCCTCTTTTTATCTTTTCTATTTGCCATGAAGTGATGGGACCGGATGCCATGGTCTCAGTTTTCTGAATGCTGAGTTTTAAGCTAGCTATTTCACTCTCCTCTTTCACCTTCACCAAGAGTCTCTTTAGTTCCTTTCCACTTTCTGTCATTAGAGTTGTATCATCTGCATATCTGAGGTTATTAATATTTGTCCTGGCAATCTTGAGTCCAGCTTTTGATTCATCCAGCCTGGCATTTTTCATGATGTACTCTGCATATAAGCTAAATAAGCAGGGTGATAATATACAGCCTTGACACATTCCTTTCCCAGTTTTGAACCAGTCCATTGTTATATGTCCAGTTCTAATTGTAACTTCTTCACCTCCATACAGGTTTCTCAGGAGGCAGGTAAGGTAGTCTGGTAATCCCATATCTTTAGAATTTTCCATAGTTTGTTGTAATCTACACAGTCAAAGGCTTTAGTGTAGTCAATAAAGCAGAAGTAGTAGATTTTTTTTTTTCTGGAATTCCCTTGTGTTTTCTATGATCCAACAAATTTTGGCAATTTGATCTCTAGTTCTTCTGCCTTTTCTAAATTCAGCTTGTACATCTGGAAGTTCTTGGTCATAGACTGCTAAAGACTAGCTTGAATGATTTTGAGCATTACTTTGCTAGCATGTGAAATGAGCAATTTTCCAGTAGTTTGAATAGTCTTTGACATTACCCTTTTTTGGAATGGGAATGGAAAGTGACCCTTTCCAGTCCTATTGGCACTGCTGAGTTTTCCAAATTTGCTGACATATTGAGTGCAACAGTTTAACAGCATCATCTTTTAGGATTTGAAATAGCTCAGCTGCAATTCCATCACCTCCACTAGCTTTATTCACAGTAATGCTTCCTAAGACCCACTTGACTTCATTCTCTAGGATGTCTTGCTCTAGGTGAGTGACCACACCATCATGGCTATGTGGGTCATGAAGACCTTTTTGTATATTTCTTTTGTGCATTATTGCCACCTTTTTCTTAATCTGTTCTGTTTCTGTTAGGTCCTTACCATTTCTTTCCTTTATAGTGCCCATCCTTTCATAAAAGAGTCCCTTGATATCGTCTATTTTGTTGAAGAGATTTCTGGGTTGTTTTTTTTTTTCCCCCATTCTATTGTTTTTCTCTATTTCTTTGCATTGCTCACTTAAGAAGTTTTTTTTTTTTTTTTTTAATCTCTCCTTGCTATTCTCTGGAATTCTGAATTCAGTTGGGTTTGCCTTTCCCTCTCTCCCTTGCCTTTTGCTTCTCTTCTCAGCTATTTGTAAAACCTCATTCAGACAACCAGTTTGCCCTCTTGCATTTCTTTTTCTTTGGGTTGGTTTTGGTCACTGCCTTTTGTACAATGCTACCAACATTTGTCCACAGTTCTTCAAGGCAGTCTGTCTACCAGATCTATTCCCTTGAATCTTTTCATCACCTCCACTGTCAAAGGTAGTTTCCAAGATTCTTAAGTGTATATTCCAATGCTCAATCCTGATAGGAAAAGTTGGAAATCTTTGGCCTGGTGCTATCGTGGGGATAATTTTTTCTAAGTAACTTCAGCAATGTGGCCAGTGTGTCTCCATGGCCTTGCAAACTGTAAGTAATTTGGTGGCTAATGGTTATGCCTTTAGCTCTTTCATAAGCTCATTTAAAAAAAATTCAAAAATTGAGAGAAATCAATAACATAATGCCTCACCCATGTGTTTCTGTCAATTGTGGAATCTTGAACCAAATTAAGGACAGGAAATGGGCCTAGTCATTATGTTAGAGGAAGCTTTGTGCTGTGCTAAGGCACTTTAGTGGTGTTTGACTCTTTGCAGCCCCATCGACTGTATAGTCTGCCAGGCTTCTCTGTCCATGGGATTTTCCAGGCAAGAATACTGGCGTGGGCTGCCATTTCTTCCTCCAGGGAACCTTCCTGACCCAGGGGTCAAACTGGCATCTCTTAGTTCTCCTGCACTGGCAGGCGGGTTCATTACCACGAGTGCCGCCTGGGAAGCCCCTAGACGAAGAGCACTACCCTTGTGTTATTCATCTCATGTCCAGGGATTCAAAGTGGCCTTTTTTACTTTGTAATGAACTATTTTTGATTTCACTAATATTTTTCTGACAAGCTTCTGCTTTTGCAGTGGCAATTACTAGGACCATGATATTAAGTATACAAAATGTACATTATTTATTTGGCCTGAGGTAGGTACCGCCTGAGATTACTACCTTTTATATGCTTGAAATGTAACCATCAACTCTACACGGCTTTGTATTTCAAGGATCAACTTCTTTAAAACTTTGTTCTATGTTCTTTTTCACTGTACCTTTTGTTTGTCTTTCCTTCTCCAGTTTTTCATTTTTATAGCCCTAGGGTTAGCCTCTTTAAAATTTGATGAATGCATGTTGGGTCTACACATTGGGAATTGCACAGATATCTTTAAACTACATCTTTAACCTTATAGAGGAATATGGTATTTCCTTTGGATTCTCAACATGCAACCTGGTCAGCAGGAGTAAACTTGGAACTCTAGCTTGAGGGCAACCTAAGAAATAGAATCAATGACAACAGACATTAAGTGGGCAATTAATATGCATGAGGCAACTTTCTTGGAGAAGGAAATGGCAACCCACTCCAGTATTCTTGCCTGGAGAATTCCACTGACAGAGGAGCCTGGCAGGCTGGAGTCCATGGGGTCGCAAAGAGTTGGACATGACTGAGGGACTATCACTCACTCATTCAAGCACTTTGCTAAACATTTTAACAGACGTTACCTGACAGTTATGAACTCCACAGGAAATGAGAGTAAGAGGGCTCAGTGATACTGCTCAACTCACAGCTAGTAAGTGGTAGGTCCTAATCTCCCTGAGGTCAATTCCCATAAATTACTGACCAGCATGACTGAGCCAATGTGCCCCAGGCTTGAAGCTATCACTCCAGCCTTTACAAGTGAAACTTCATTGTAATTGAGGCTTGTATATGGGATTCCAGCAGAATCATAAATAGGATAATCTCCTTGAAATTAATTGTGTGTGTATCTTTATACTGAACCTCCTCTGTGTTTTCTTATTTTTTTTGTATACCCTGGAATTCATTTACTTTAATAAATGGGATCTCTCTTTAATACAAACTAACAGATTTTACTGGGATTCTAAATAAATATGTTGACTATTTCACCTGTTTTATATACCTACAATGCTGTGATATCCTTTGCATTAAAGCTTTTTTCTTTTTTATGTTTTGCTACCATTTATTAAATATAAGAGATAATGTTGTTGATAATGATTATGTTGCATCTCTCTAATCTTTTTCTAGATTTTTAAAATTAAAACTAATTACTTCTTTTTAAAAAACATTAGATCAAGCTGGGGAAATACCATCTATCTTTTTATGAAAAACTGAGTTACAAAATTATACTGCCCAGAGTAGTTTGGGCAGGATATCTGTAATGTGTAGCTGTGCTGAAGACTGAGTCAAAACAAACTGTTACACTTAACACAAATTAAATATTGTCTTACCCATATGTGCTTTTTTGTACCTCAATATATCTTTTAATATGGCCAATTTCCAAATGTAAATACAAACTCATTTTCTTTTTATAGTATTTAAAATTAAAGAAGAAAAAAATTTAGTTGCATTAGAATATAATGAATGGTTCCAATTATTTCCTTATTTGGTTTACAACATCAAACAAATGTATCAGAATGCAGATAATAGGGAATCCCATCAAAATTGATACTCTCATTAATATAAATAGATATACTGATAAAATTAAGTAAGTTAGTATAAAATGGTCTTTTATCTTTATATCACCTTGGTTCTTTTTTCTCTTTCTTTTTTATTTTTTAAAATATGATGGGGAATACTTGTAAATCCATGGCTGATTCATGTCAATGTATGACAAAAACCACTACAATATTGTAAAGTAATTAGCCTCCAACTAATAAAAATAAATGAAAAAAAAAATTATGAGACTATGACAATACATTTACAGGAGACTTGGAAAATACAGATCAAAGTGACATTAGGTCCACTATATATTGCAGCTATTTTTTAGGCAAATAATTCAAGATTTTTGTTGGAGTTTCAATATCAAACTCTTAAAAATTAATATAATGAATAGACAGAAAAATAGAAGGATATAGTAGACCTGAAAAGCACCATGAACCTACTTATCATAATTAAGATTTATACAATTTTCACATTACAATAGGAAACAAATTTCATTCATGTTACCATAGACTATAAACTAAGAAATACTGGAATGTATCCAGGAACATAAGGTGCAAAAATTTCATGGTCTAAAGGTGTTGAAATCATGCAGAGTCTGTTCTCTTATCACTGTAGAATTATGCTAAAAATCAATATCAAAAGATATTTGAAAATAACCGACATATTTTTGAGTGCAGTGTGACATTTACCAGGAGAGATCTTTGACTTAGCATGTGAAAGCCTCAATAAACTTAAAAGACTGAAAAAGCACAGAGGGTGACTGCAGAGAAGAAAGCATTTAAATGAGAAATTAAATGTCTACTTTTAAATGAAGCTATTGTAAAATGGTTTTTTATCTTTATATCTCCTTGACTCTTAACTCCCTTATAGTTTCTACTTTTATCATTTTTCTAAAAATATTTTACATCTTTCCTAGTCTTATTCTTTTCAATGATGCTCAACTGGAAGGGTAATTTTTGAACGGCTGCTTTTCTATTTCTCTTTCAACTTGGCTCTTGTTTCCATTTCCTTCTCTCTGCACAATCACATCACTACTTGTCACCCTCATCTCACTAACATATGGCTTTCCTTTTTGTGAAACATAAGTCGGATCTCCTCCTAGTGATCGTTAGCTCAAGCACAGAAATTTCTCCACATAACCACGATTAAAATACAAAAGAGCTGTTAGATAACAGAAGAGACATATGACAGCCAGTGAGCTTAAAAAATTAATGTAGTAGAATTAAAAATGAGAATCTGAAATGGAAAAGAAGCCAGAAGAGCCGAAAAGGTATTTGGTGAAAATGCATAATTGCTGCCTATAAGAATTAGGGAAAGAAATCAAAATGGCAAATGTGTACCATATCTGATCAACATTTCTTAACCTTTTCAATGAATTTAAAAGTGAGAATCTTTAAATCTTTATCTCATGAAATTTTCAAAAATATAACAACTATCACTATATTTCCAGGAGACTCCCCAACAGTGAAGCATCTTTGCTGCTATAATAACAAAATTTCACTTTGTGCCAGCCTAGATTGTGTGGCCCATTTTCCAGATATGCACAATGGAAAGTTGAAATCTAGTGAGATTTAAGAAGATAGCTTTTCAAATAGGCTCAGGGGCTGCTAGAAAGTAATTATTTTAAATCAACTTACAAAATAAATAAACAGAAAAATAAATAACACACTCAAGACACAACATGAGGATTGCATAAGGGTATGCAAAAGATAATCGAGAACAGAGGGAATTAAATTACAGCCAAGCTAAAACAGATACTAGAGCTGTCATCAGTTGGCTACTCGCTTTATTTGTATCCTCAAATGCATAAAACAGCATATGTAGAAAAGAAAATAGCAAAATAGAATTTTTCTGTTTATTCTTTAAGAGTGTACTTTGGGCATTCAAGGGGCTTTCCTGATAGCTCAGTTGGTTAAGAATCCACCTGCAAGGCAGGAGACCTCAACTCGATTCCTGGGTCAGGAAGACCCGCAGGAGAAGGGATAGGCTACCCACTCCAGTTTTCTTGGGCTTCCCTTGTGGCTCAGCTGGTAAAGAATCCCCCTGCAGTGCCAGAGACCTGGGTTCAATCCCTGGGTTGGGAAGATCCCCTGGAGAAGGGAAAGGCTACTCACTCCAATATTCCTGCTGGAGAATTCTGTGGACTGTACAGGCCACAGGGTCCCAGAGAGTTGGACACGACTGAGTGACTTTCAGTTACGCATTCAAGTTAATACAAGAATAAAAGGTTAATTATAACCTAATTAGTAATAATATATGTTGCTCATTTACCTTGTTTTACAATAAAGCATGTATAAGTTAAACTACTCTAGGTTTCAATGTTTTTTCCTGCTAAAAAATTTGTTCATGGAAGAAAAGCAAATCTAGGGTACAGTCTTTTCGCTGTTTATTTAAAGTGAAGTGAAAGTTGCTCAGTCATGCCCTATTCTTATTTAAAAATTCAGTCTATTTCTATATCCTTTGTATGAGATGAAAGATTAAAATCAAGATTCATATCATTTTTATCTCATTTTCAAGTAACATACATGCTTTTTATTTCCTTTATAGGAACCAAAGTATCAAATTTAGTTATCTTCAGTGTGGCAACAGAAACATGTCTGGAAACTAGAGCATATTAAGGTCCCCAATGGGCTTCCCGGATAGCTCAAATAGCTCAGTTAGTTAAAAAAAAAAAAAAAAAAAAAAAAACCTCCCTGCAATGCAGAAGACCCCAGTTAGATTCCTGGGTCAAGAATATCCCCTGGAGAAGGGATAGGCTACCCACTCCAGTATTCTTGGACTTCCCTTGTGGCTCAGCTGGTAAAGAATCCACCTGCAATGTGGGAGACCTAGGTTCCATCCCTGGGTTGGGAAGATCTCCTGGAGAAGGGAAAGGCTACCCACTCCAGTATTCTGGCTAGAGAATTCCATGGACTATATAGTTGGACATGACTGCAAAAAGTTGGACACAACTGAGTGACTTTCACTTTCACTTTCAAGGTCCCCACCTCCTTAAATCTGGACTGATCTTTAACTGTTTTGAACAATAGAGAGTGGCAGAAATTATGCCATACCAGTGTGGGACTTATTATTTGCAACCGTACGTCACTCAAACATTGGGCATACGAACTGACTTTAATCAGAGGATAGAGTCATATCTGTACAATTATTTCAGAGTTTAGAAAGAAAAACCTACTAAATTGCCCCAACCCAACATTGTAATGGAAACAATATGATTTTCTCTTCACTCATTTAATTCTGGCTCAGATGGTAAAGAATCTGCCTGCAGAGTGGGAGACATGGATTCGATCTCTGGGTTGGGAAGATCCCCTGGAGAAAGAAAAAGCAATCCACTCAAGTACTTCTGTCTGGAGAATCCCATGAACAGAGAACCCTGGTAGGCAACATTTAATCCAGCTGGAAGTTCTTTAAACTCTGAATTGAGACACATTGGCTCCTGTCAGACATAAGGATAATTTGCCAAGTTTTATAATAATATATGCAGAAATCTAGAACACCTCAATATACAATTGTTTTTTAAGTTGTAAATCCTATTTAGTAAAAAGTGAGTAGTAGTGCATCATATAGATTCTGCAATACTGTAGATCAAAATGTGAAAAGTGAAAGCAAAGTCACTCAGTCGTGTCTGACTCTTTGAGACACGTGCCTCTGTCCATGGGATTTTCCAGGCAAGAGTACTGGAATGGATTGCCATTTCCTTCTCCAGAGGATCTTTCCAATCCAGGGATCAAACCCGGATCTCCTGCATTGTACATAGACACTTTACCGTCTCAGCCACCAGGGAAGCATTATCAAAATGTATGTCCATATATAATGAATTATATTAACAAATATTTATTGAGCTTCCTTAGACAAAGCCCCAGTCTAGGCACTGGAGATCATCTTTTTCTAAATATAATCATTCCTGTGGTAGCTAGAGGCCTCATAATCTGTCCAAAACATCAACAGTGACCAACTACCAAATGCATGTCTTATTTCAGTGACTTTAATAATATCACTTAACTGCCTTTTCATTTTAAGCATTGTTTATAATTACCATGTATTATTTATATACATATATATGCAAGAAAACAAGTACATTTGTATACTTTTAGAAAGACAGCTTTCTAAAACTATGTAAATAAATGGTACAAATGTCTGTGATAATTTTGTCTCAAACTAGAATAAATTATAATGGGAATTACTCAAGTGATCCCATGAGTAGAAAATGGTTCAGAAAGAAAATATTAAAAAGGGAACATAATCCATACTTTTCTTTCTCCCTAGACCAACCTCAGAAATGCAAGAAAGCATTTTTATCTATAGCCAATATATACTCATAAGCTTGGGAAGGGTGGTATGTTTGAAAGGCTGTCAAAATTTCATTTAATGAACTTGTCTCAGTGCAAGCATTCAAATTAGTGATATTAATGTTCATATTTTATGTGAAGGAACAATATTGGTGTAACCTGGTCACTGATGCAAATCAGAAAACTCCCATCTCATAATAATAATTTCCCACTCCAGTTTTATCAGGCTCAGTGACCTGGAGGTAATAAATGAGTAAATCAACAAACCAAACAACAGATAAATAAATCAACTGCCAATAACATTCTTTCAAATCATCCAATTCCCTGGGATTGATATGTTTAATTAAGGAAAATAAATTGTGCTGTGTTGAATCGCTAATGATGTTGTGAATCAAATAATATTTAAATGATTTGTCTTGCAATATTTGTGTACTAATTATATTATTCAACACTGTATGAATAAGCAATAAAGGAAATAGAAATGAGATAATTTTATCATGTAGTGGGTTTTGTTTTATGAAATCATGAGCAATTATTCATTTATTTGAATCAAAAGAGAAAAATGTGAATCATCATGACACATAAAAATTATATTTGTTTAAGTCATAGTTGTATATTTAGGGTGCCATTTGTTAATGAGACCCCCCATACTCATAACTTTTGGTCATTATGGTGAATACTTTTCATTCTCTTACTGAACACACTGTGATTAAATTAGGATGATGAATTCTACCTGATTTAATACATAAACAAGTGAATAAACAAACAGAACAGATTAGACAAAACTAAACAATAAAACAATAAAGAGAAACAATAAAATAAATAAAAGAGAATAAAGAGAAACAATAAAGCCACAAGCAATAGGCTATCCACTGGCTACTGTAACTAAAATGTTTAGAGATTAGGACAAGATTTAATGTATAAACCAAACATTGTATTAAAGGAATCCTTTTCTATTCATGTTTTCTCTAATTCTTACACTGTGATTGCAATTCCGTATGATAACTTCTTATATAGGGTAAATATTTAGAAAGTTAGACTCTAGCACCAACAGCGTATATCTTAATCACTGTGTGGCCTTGGTTTCCTTTTCTCTTCCTGAGCATCCTCAACTGGCCCTAGTATCCTTATCTGAAAGAGAAGACAACAATCACACCTACCCCATATTTCTGAGAAATTTGAATGAGCTAATAAAAAAGTGTAAAGCTCTCAGTTCAAGGTCTGATGGAACAAAAGTCTTACAGATGAGTCAAATGTAATTCCTGTTATTGTGGTCAGAAAATGACTACAACATTTAGAGACCTCACATCTCATACTATCAAACAAATAAGACTCCTATTTTCTCCTCGTAACTATGAAGATTCTTGCAATCTGTTTTTTTCTTCATCCCCAGCTAAATCCTTTTCAGTTAGTTCAGTCGCTCAGTTGTGTCCGACTCTTTGCAACTCCATGGATGGTAAACACCAGGCCTCCCTGTCCATTACCTACTCCTGGAGTTTACTCAAACTCATGTCCATTGAATCGGTGATGCCATCCAACCATCTCATCCTCTGTCGTCTCCTTCTCCTCCTGCCTTCAATCTTTCCCAGCACCAGGGTCTCTTCCAATGAGTCAGTTCTTTGCATCAGGTGGCCAAAATATGGCAGTTTCAGCTTCAACATCAGTCCTTCCAATGAATATTCAGGACTGATTTCCTGTAGGATGGACTGGTTGGATCTCCTTGCTGTCCAAGTGACTCTCAAAAGTCTTCTCCAACACGACAGTTCAAAAGCATAAATTCTTTGGTGCTCAGCTTTCTTTATAGTCCAACTCTCACATCTATACATGACTACTTGAAAAATCATAGCCTTGACTAGCTGGACCTTTGTTGGCAAAGTAATGTCTCTGCTTTTTGATGAGCTGTCTAGGTTGGTCACAGCTTTTCTTCTAAGGAGCAAGCATTTTTAAATTTCATGGCTGCAATCACCATCTCCAGTGATTTTGTGCACCACCCCCAAAACAAAAGTCTGTCACAGTTTCTATTGTTTCCCCATCTATTTGCCATGAAGTGATGGGATCAGATGCCATGATCTTAGTTTTCTCGTTGAGTTGTAAACCAACCTTTTCACTTTCTTCTTTCACGTTCTTTAAGAGGCTTCTTCACTTTAGTTCTTCTTCACTTTCTGCCATAAGGATGGTATCATATGTATATCTGAGATTATTGATATTTTTCCTGGCAATCTTGATTTCAACTTGTGCTTCATCCAGCCCAGCATTTCACATAATATACTGTGCATATAAGTTAAATAAGCAGGGTGACAATATACAGCCTTGATGTACTCCTATCCCGATTTGGAACCAGTCTGTTGTTCCATGTCAAGTTTTAACTTTTGCTTCATGACCTGCATACAGATTTCTCAGGAGGCAGGTCAGGTGGTCTGGTACTCCCATCTCTTGAAGAATTTTTCATAGTTTGTTTTGATCCACACAGTCAAAGTCTTTGGCATAGTCAATAAAGCAGATATATGGTTTTCTGGAGCTCTCTTGCTTTGTTGATGATCCAAAAGATGTTAGCAATTTGACTTCTGATTCCTCTGCCTTTTCTAAATCCAGCTTGAATGTCTGGAAGTTCAAGTTTCATGTACTATTGAAGCCTAATTTGGAGAAGTTTGAGCTTTACTTTGTTAGCATGTGAGATGAGTGCAATTAGGTGGTAGTCAGAACATTCTTAGGCATTTTCTTTCTTTTGGATTTGAATGAAAATGGACATTTTCCAGTCCTGTGGTCACTGCTGAGTTTTCCAAATTTGCTGGCATATTGAATGCAGCACTTTCACAGCATCATCTTTTAGGATTTGGTCACGGTGGAGGGTTCTGACAAAATGTGGTCTACTGGAGAAAGAAATGGCAAACTGCTTCAGTATTCTTGACTTGAGAACTCCATGCAATATGAAAAGTCAAAAAGATAACACTGAAAGATGAACTCTCCAGGTTGGTAAGTGCCCAATATGCTACTGGAGATCAGTGGAGAAGTAACTCCAGAAAGAATGAAGAGATGGAGCCAAAGTAAAAACAACACCCAGTTTGGGATGTGTCTGGTGGTGGAAGTAAAGTCCGGTGCTGTAAGGAGCAATATTGCATAGGAACCTGGAATGTTAGGTCCATGAATCAAGGCAAATTAGAAGTGGTCAAACAGGAGATGGCAAGAATGAACATTGACATTTTAGGAATCAGCAAACTAGGATGGACTGGAATGGGTGAATTTAACTCAGATGACCATTATGTCTACTACTGTGGGCAAGAATCCCTAAGAAGACATGGAGTAGTCATCATACTCAAACAAGAGTCAGAAATGCAGTACTTGGATACAGTCTCATAAACGACAGAATGATCTCTGTCGTTTCAAAGGCAAACCATTTAATATCACAGTAATCCAAGTCTATGGCCCAATTAGTAATACTAAAGAAGCTGAAGTTGAATGGTTCTATGAAGACTACAAGATCTTCTAGAACTAACACCCAAAAAAGATGCCCTTTTATTTATAGGTGACTGGAATGCAAAAGTAGGAAGTCAGGATCCCCCTGGAGTAACCAGCAAATTTGGCCTTGGAGTATAGAATGAAGCAGGGCAAAGGCTAGTAGAGTTTTGCCAAGAGAATGCACTGGTCATAGCGAACACCCTCTTCCAACAACACAAGAGAAGGCTCTACACATGGACATCACCAGATGGTCAACACCAAAATCAGATTGATTATATTCTTTCTAGCCAAAGATGGAGAAGCTCTATACAGTCAGCAAAAACAAGACTGGGAGCTGACTGTGGCTCAGATCATGAACCCCTTATTGCCAAATTCAGATTTAAATTGAAGAAAGTAGGAAAAACCACTAGATCATTCAGTTATGACCTAAATCAAATCCCATATGACTATACAGTGGAAGTGGCAAATAGATTTAAGGGGTTATATCTGATAGACAGAGTGCCTGAAGAACTATGGACAGAGGTTCCTGACATTGTACAGGAGGCAGTAATCAAGACCATCCCCAAGAAAAAATGATTACAAAAAAGGCAAAATGGTTATCTGAGGAGGCCTTACAAATAGCTCTGAAAAGAAGAGAAGTGAAAGGCAAAGGAGAAAAGGAAAGATATACCCATATGAATGCAGAGTTCCAAAGAATAACAAGGAGAAATAAGAAAGATTTCCTCAGTGATCAATGCAAAGAAATAGAATGGAAAAGACTAGAGATCTCTTTAAGAAAATCAGAGACACCAAGGGAACATTTCATGCAAAAATGGGCTCAATAAAGGACAGAAATGGTATGGACTTAACAGAACCAGAAGATATTAAGAAGAGGTGGCAAGAATACACAGAAGAACTATACAAAAAAATCTTCACCACCCAGATAATCATGAAGGTGTGATCACTCACCTAGAGCCAGACATCCTGGATTATGAAGTCAAGTGGGCCTTAGGAAGCATCACTATAAACAAAGCTAGTAGAGGTGATGGAATTCCAGTTGAGCTATTTCAAATCCTTTTAACCATCCCTAAATACAACAACATAAGTAGAAAAATTTGAATCACCAATTTAATCTGAGGGTGGGGTAAATGCAAGCTGAACCAAGACATATCCTCTAAAATTTCAAACATGCTTTTTGTATGTTTTTTTATGTTCCAGTATATGAATCAATACCTAGACTTACTATACACACTATATACAGTGTGCTGAATAAATTGTTATTTTCTGCTGTAGTCTAACTTTATAAACATATGGATAATAATACACATTTTTAAGTATCTGTATACCTTTCACAGTCAAAATGTGTACATTTTGGAAAGGAATATAGAATTATTATTTAAGACTCTTACATGATAGATGAGGTCAAATCTGAACCAGGTTTGAGTAGATAAGAATTTAGAAAATTCAAAATGGGGAATATGATGTAGCATTGTATGTTGCAATTTGGTGCAAAAAAATGACCACACAGGATTGTTTTATATGAAGATTGTAATAACATAAAGAGGACTACAATAGATTATATGAAAAGTAGTAGAAAACAGAGGTGAAAGAATAATTGACTTTGCACTCAAGAGAGGGAAATTGGACTTGATCCTAAGTAAGGAGTCATGAAAAGTCCTTGAATCCTTTTCTGATGTGATGAAACCAGTATTTCACAAGAAGTAGTCTGACTGAACTAAACAAATACCACTGAAGGTAAGGAAAGCAGTTACCAGATTGTAAGTCATATAAGATTGAGGTGCTAGAGCAGTAAACTAAAGTAGCAGCAGTGAAACAACAGGTAACAAGAAAAAGCTTTAGTGAGAAATTTAATTTAAATATGAGAAGAAACATATAGACAATATTTTAGCTTAGTAATCAAAAACCATGGTAGTATTGATGCAAAAATAGAGAATGAATGAGAATAAATATTAAGGAAAGAAGACCAAGTTTTAACTGCTGGGTTGTTATGTCTTATATGCAGGTCAGGAAGCAACAGTTAGAACTGGACATGGAACAACAGACTGGTGCCAAATAGGAAAAGGAGTACGTCAAGGCTGTATATTGTCACCCTGCTTATTTATCTTATATGAACAGTACATCATGAGAAATGCTGGGCTGGAGGAAGCACAAGCTGGGATCAGGACTGTTGGGAGAAATATCAATAATCTCAGATAGGCGGATGATACCACCCTTATGGCCGAAAGTGAGGAAGAACTAAAGAGCCTTTTGATGAAAGTGAAAGAGGAGAGTGAAAAAGTTGGTTTAAACTCAACATTCAGAACACTAAGATCACGGCATCCAGTCCCATCACTTCATGCCAAGTAGATGGGGAACAATGGAAACAGTGGCTGGCAGACTTTATTTTGGGGGGCTCCAAAATCACTGCAGATGGTGATTGCAGCCATGAAATTAAAAGACACTTACTCTTGGAAGGAAAGTTATGACAAATCTAGATAGCATATTAAAAAGCAGAGACATTACTTTGCCAACAAAATCCATCTGGTCAAGGCTATGGTTTTTCCAGTGGTCATGTATGGATGTGAGAGTTGGACTGTAAAGAAAGCTGAGTGCTGAAGAATTGGTGTTTTGAACTGTGGTGTTGGAGAAGACTTTTGAGAGTCCCTTGGACTGCAAGATGATCCAACCAGTTCATCCTAAAGGAGATCAGTCCTGGGTGTTCATTGGAAGGACTGATGCTAAAGCTGAAACTCCAATACTTTGGCCACCTGAAGTGAATAACTGACTTATTGGTGCTGGGAAAGATTGAAGGTGGAGGAAAAGGGGACGACAGAAGATGAGATGTTGGTGGCATCACCGACTCAATGAATGTTAGTTTGAGTAAGCTCTGGGAGTTGGTGATGGACAGGGAAGCCTGGTGTGCTGTAGTCCATGGGGTTGCAAAGAGTCAGACACAACTGAGAGACTGAACTGAACTGAACTATGTCTTGAAAGTAGGAATTTTAAAGTAGAGAAATATAGCTCCAGTTTTATATATAAAGGTGAAGTTCACTTGAGAGGTCAAATTTGGGCCATCTTGGAAGAGTCATCTACATCTTCTACATGTTCTAAAGCTAAATGTAGATTTAAAATATACTCTTGAATTTCCAACCAAGAAAATGTCTACTTTTATTGAATCCTTTGAATTATCTAGTGTAAATAATCCAAATGTCTTCTCACAGAATGATTCCAGTCATTAGAATCAAACTTATTACTTACATATAACTGTGCTGCCATTATTCTGATTTAATGTGGTATTCTATAACACGTGAGTGTGTGCGTGCTTAGTCGCTAAGTCATGTCCAACTCTTTGCAACCCCATGGACTGTAGTCTGCCAAGTTCTTCTTCCGTGGGATTTCAATTGGTGGTAAAGAGTTTATATTCTGTCTCCAAAGTTTGTCTTTTTAAAGTTTTTCTTAATCATCCAAAATGCCAAGCGCATTTTCTGAACTGTGGAGTCAGCAATTTTGCTTCGACTAAAGTAGGAGAGAAATTAAGTCATAATCCATTTAATGTCTTCCGTTGTCAGTCAGCATACAAGAACTTTTTGCTGTATGCTGAATGCAAAACAGATGTTGTTCAGTAGGTTTGACTATGGACCCTCAATTTTTTACTTTTAAGGCCACATTTAAAGATGCCAGATTGCTCTCATCACAAGTGTCAACCATTCATTAGCTTAATGGAAAAAGGTAACAGATTATGTATATAATAGTCACCCAGGGAGAAGACATACATTTACAACCCATAACACTTATGTAGATAGATTGTAGACATAATAATCTTCCACAGGAGGGAGCGAGACAAACAATTACTCTAATGGAAAGCAAGAGAATGTGATTAACATTAAATGCTAACCAATGACAGATACTTGTGGTGGGAATGACTTGCAGGATAACTGTATAACTTTGCCTAGAGTTTGGGGCAAGAGAGGTAGGGAAGATAATAAATGTATTTAGATGCCGCAGTTCAAAGAAACCATTATAGATTTGCCTTTTACTTTTTGAAAGAATCACTTTTTTTTTTCCTGGCATGTAAACTGAATTTATAAAATGGTTTCTAAAGATAACATGCCTTGCTGCTGCTTCTAAGTCACTTCAGTCGTGTCTGACTCTGTGTGACCCCATAGACAGCAGCCCACCAGGCTCCCCCATCCCTGGGATTCTCCAGGCAAGAACACTGGAGTGGGTTGCCATTTCCTTCTCCAGCGCATGAAGGTGAAAAGTGAAAGTGAAGTCGCTCAGTCGTGTCTGACTCTACCAGACACCATAGACTGCAGCCTACCAGGTTCCTCCGTCCATGGGATTTTCCAGGCAAGAGTGCTGGAGTGGGGTGGGTGCCATTGCCTTCTCCGATAACATGCCTTAATTCCCTGTAAATACAGGGACAAGTCTCAGCTGACCTTCAGACAGGGAGATGATCTTGCTGGGCCTTACCTAATCACATAAGCCCTTAAAAACAAAAGAAAACGAAAATGCATTTGTCTGATAGCAGAAGTCAGAAATATAGAACACGGGAAGGAGTGGATGTAATGTGGGATAGAGGATAAAATGAGTGACCTGAGAAGTGTGGTGGTCTTAAGGAATTGAGAAAGGCTCCCTGGGGCTAAAAGCCAGCAAATTAAGGAAATCCTTGGTCCTACTACTTCAGAGAACTGAATTCTGCAGAGAGAAGGAATGAGCTTGGAAGAGGAACCCAATCTCTAATAAGAATGCAATTGGCTGACACTTTGATTTCAGTTTTCTGAGACCCTGAGAATAGAACCCAGCTAAGCTCCCCTGGATTTGCAACATATGGGGAACACATGCAAATCCATGGCTGATTCATGTCTGCTGCTGATTCATGTCAATGTATGGCAAAACCCACTACAACATTATAAAATAATTAGCCTCCAACTAATAAAAAAAAAAGTAACATTAGAAATCAAAGCTGGCACTCCAGTACTTTGGCCACCTAGTGTAAAGAGCCCCCTCATTGGAAAAGACTCTGATGCTGTGAAAGATTTAAGACAAAAGGAGAATGGGGCAGCAGAGGATGAGGTGTTGAGATATCATCACCGACTGAGCATAAGCAGGAGCAAACTCCGGGAGATAGTGGAGGATGCGGAAACCTGGCACGCTGCAGTTCATGTTGTTGCAAAGAGCTGGATATGACTTAGTGACTGAGCAACCTTGATTTTATCAGAACTAGAAAACCAACAGTTTTACTACAATAGTAAACACCTACAATATGGAATTAAAAATAATTTCACATATGCAATATGGACAGCCATGAATGAGAAAAACATAGATATGCCATCACTCAAAAATAATTCAAAGCAGAGGTGGTTATGGAGAATGTAATAATACATATGTATTCATTTTGACTACTAGGTATTACACTGAGAAACAGTATTGAAACATTTTTGGTTTATACTGTCATGATTATCAATATAGAATGAAATAAAATATATGGCTGAACGTAAATTTTGAGTTTTCCTTTTCTTTGAATTACTATGATATTATTTATTAAATATCTGATTTATCTGTACTTGCAAATGAGAGAAATGATTACATTTTTTGATCTGTAGTTGTCTCATGTAGCAGATTCTTCATAGTAAGGAAGTAAATAGGTAAGACATTTCCTCTTTATTTTATTTTACCATTTTGATTGTGAAAATGATTACAATAGATAATAAATGCTCCTTTCCATTTAGGGGACTGTGATTTCAGATGTATTCTGGCAGGTAGCAGTTGTGAAGTGGCATATGAAGGAGGAAGGAAAATAAACCATTCTATTAAAATAGAACATTACCATTCATGTATATGGAATCAAACTAATGTGGCATTTCTAGGTGTGAGTAACTACTGGGCTGTTGCCTCATGCACTTTTCTTTTCTTGGACACATTGTGTTTCCTTTATTTTTTTCATTTCTCTCCCATGACAATTGCCACTAATTTATAGGGAAATATGGCCATTACTATTAAATCTGTGATGGAAAATCATAGCAATTCCTTATATCTTATGTCGTTCTTTTATTTTTCAATTTTTTTTCTGCCATTGTTATAAAGCTTTATGATTTTGTTGAGTGTGAATTTTTTCTATATGATTACATTGGGCACATAAAATATTAACATTTAAAATTAACTGAATTTTCTATGTTATAATTGCTTAGATGGCTTTAATATTAAATGATCAATGATTTAAATCAAAACACGAATAATAGGTATGACTTAATCTCTACTTGACTGTACAAATGAACCATGAAAGTGTTTCACTATGACTTCCAGATGGCTAAATTAGAAAACACTTTGTATTGCCAGAGTTGATGCCTCTAAAGGAAGCTGAAAAGCCGTTCTACACTCTCTCATTGTTTCTATTCTGTCAAAATGTTAAATGTAAGCAATTCTCAATAGGGTCGGAAATCTGTTTCTGAATCCCAAATGCTTTTTTAACCTTTATTACAGGACCTTCCTGTACCTGATACTGTCGATCGTACCTTCCTCCAGAAATCACATAATCCTCTGAACATCTTGAGTTCCTCCTCTCCACATACTTGTCAATATTTCTTTGTGCTCCTATCCTCTTCTCCCCAGCCATTCAGAATTGAAACTCCCAATCTTTTCATAGGCATATTTTTCTTTTTATCCTATCTTTTCCCTGTAGGTGATTTCAGCTTCCAGTGATAAGCAGATCACTCCCTATTCTGCATGTCAAATCCAGTCTCTCCTCTCAGCTCCCAGGGAATGTATCTAACTGCCAATTTCTAAACTCCTCTTGGATATGTGGCAGCTATCCAAACTTAACATGCCTGAAGTCAAACTCAGAGATATTCTGCATGTACTAGTCATCTATTTCTGTGTAACAAATTACCTCACAACTTGGAGGCTGAATACAAATCAAATATTTATTTTCTCTCAGTTTCTCTAAGTCAGAAATTTGGGAGTGGCTTGACTAAATTTTTTCAGCTTGGTATTCAGTCAGGTGTAGCCCATGACTGCAGGCATTTAAGGCTTGATGAAAGGTGGAGGATACACTTCTAAAGTACATTACTCACAAGTCTGGGCAATCAAGACTGTCAGTTATCAGAAGGCCTCCTTTACTCTCCACATGGGCTATTGCTGAAGGTTCACTGGTGGATGGCTTCTCCAAGAGACCAAGACAGGTGCTGCCATATCACCTCCACAGTATTCTCTCAGGTGCTCAGGTCAGTCAGGATTCAGAATGAGAGGAGAGTACCCAGAAATTGTGAGCACCAGACAGTAAGGATTCTTGGGGGCCATCTTGGAACCTCCCACCACACTATGCAAGTTCATTTTTCTGGATTTGGGTAATGATAACGAATAGGCAAGTCAAAGATCTAAGATTCACTCTTGACACGGCCCTCTCCTTCATTCTTTTGTATTCAGCCCACTGCTTACCTTTATGACTTTGTTTCTCAAATATGTTTTGAATCTACTGCTACCATAGATTTGTTATCAAATCTACTGCTACCACCTTAACCATAATGGGCTCAATTGCATATATTTGCATCTTCTTATGGTTAATTAATTGCACTGAAGTTAAACTTTTTTAAAACACACATTAATTTGTGTCATAAAATTACTTAAAATATTTCCCTGATATCCTGTTGATCTTGGCAAAAGACCATTCACATGACTTTCAAAACCCTATGCAGTTTGGCACCTACCTACTTCTTCAACTACGGCTTGTCTGATATTTCTCTTTCTGCTTATTATCAGACATACACAAAAGTACCTGATACATGTGAAGCATTGAGTTATGCATTGAGCAGCATAAAAGACCATATGATAGGTTCATTTGAGTTGTTTAAAGTTCATTTAGAAGGATAAATTGAATATAGTTGATTGTAATATAAGAAAAATTATGGAAAGTCTCAATATGACATAAGCTGTCTTTACTAAGTTCAAAAAGTTTCTAGAAGGTTTGAGATTTTCAGGCTCTTCACAGGCCTTCTTCTATCTTTGAAAATCACCAATTTTGCCATTTCCATTATACAAACACAAACCAGAAGAAAAATGTTGTTTCAGTGAATTGAGTGTTCAATTTATTAAAACATCACAGAAACTGTTGTGACAAGAAAGTCACAGAGTGATATCTAACCCTTAGCCCCAAATTTCTAGAGACAAGTTAAATACTCTGCTTTAAGCCAGCTGTTGTGAGTTTTCACAGGCAACCTTTTGACCTTCTTTCCAGGCCAAAGACATATCCAACCTCACAGAGCATCTTCCTGCACTCAGTGACTATCATGAAATTTATATGTAGGCTTCTCTGGCTTAGATGGTAAAGAATCCTGCAGTGTGGAAGAGCTGGGTTCGATCCCTGTGTTGGGAAGATCCTCTGGAGGAGGGCATGGCAACCCACTCCAGTATTCTTGCCTGGAGAATCCCCATGAACAAAGGAGGCTGGCGGGCTACAGTCCATGAGGTCACAAAAACTTCCTCCTTTATCCCACATAGAATAAATTGTTAGAATGTTATCAAAGTAAAACTCATTCACATTTTTAAACTATAGTAGATTTTTATGTTTATGCTTGTTGCAATTATACATATGTTTATCTGTATCTATATCTGTATTTGTATTTATATTTGTACTGTGAGTTCTAGCTGCCTTGTGAAACATGATTAAGAGGGATCTTTGCTAAACATAATTTTTAAAACATAGTTTTAATCATGAAAACTAACAAAATATGTGTTGTTCAGTTGCTAAATTTTGTCCAGTTCTTTACTTTCCCATGAACTGCAGCATGCCAGGCTTTTTGTGTTCACTATCTCCCTGAGTTAGCTCAAACTCAAGTCCATTGAGTCAGTGATGCCATCCAACCATCTCATCCTCTGTCACCACCTTCTCCTCCTGCCCTCAATCTTTCCCAGCACCAGGGTTTTTCCAATGGATTCAGCTTCAACATCAGTCCTTCCAATGAGTATTCAGGGTTGATTTCCCTTAGGATTGACTGGTTTGATCTCATTGCTATCCAAGGGATTCTCAAGAGTCTTCTCCAGAATCACAATTGATTCTTTGGTGCTCAACCTTCTTTACAGTCCAACTCTCATATCTGTACATGACTACTGGAAAAATCATATATTTGACTATATGAACCTTTGTCAGCAAAGTGATGTCTCTGCTTTTTAATATGCTGTTTTGCCATAGATTTTTTTCCCAAGGAGCAAACATCTTTCAATTTCATGGCTGCAGTCCCTGTCCACAGGGATTTTGGAGCCCCCCAAATTAAATCTGTCACAGTTTCCACTATTTCCCCATTTATCCACCATGAAGTGATGGGACCAGATGCCATGATTTTAGTTTTTTGAATGCTAGTTTTAAGTTTTTTAACACTCCTCTTTCCCCTTCATCAAGAGGCTCTTTAGTTCCTCTTAACTTTCTGCCATTAGAGTGGTATCCTCTGCATATCTGGGGTTGTTGATATTTCTCCTGGTAATCTTGATTCCAGTCTGTGATTCATCTAGCCACAAGAGGAACTGAGGGGCAAGATGAAGTGACTGATGTTATGATTCAAGTTGATTAAGAAGGGCTATGTGGAAGAGATAATATAGGAACATTAAGGATGGCTTATTCTACAGAACACAGACATACATTGAAGAAGATGTTCTAGGCATGGCAACTATCATTTACAGAGCATTCAGTTGTAAAATTGCCAGGAAAAATCTGTAAACAGCATTATGCTCAACTTGGTGACACTAGAGTATTTGATATATACCTCTAAAAATAAGAGAGCACTGTAAATGTAAGTTATGGCTATATAATGCCATGTGTAAAGAATTAGACTTTTCCTGAGGCATCTTTCATTAGGAATGCATAGCCTTCTAACCTGTATATTCTGAATACAGAGTATAAAAAATTTTGTAAGCAAATCTGTCAGTTAGTGTTAATCTCTAAGTATTTAATAATATAAAATTAGATATTCTTCCTTGATTTAAAAAAAGTTTGTAGAACCTAATATAGGCCCCTTAAGAAATCAATTTGTTTTTATATTTAGATTAAATATACTCTGGTGTCTACCTGATTGTTAAGAATAGAATAGAAAGAGGCCCTAGAATTAAGAATGTTTCATTAAGGTCTTTCAGCATCTCTTCAATTTGTGGATCCCTCCTCAGCATACAATCAGAGTCTCATTTGTTTTCTCAGAACTCTCAAGACTACTTAGAATCATGTACTCACATACTATATAATTCAAGTAGGTTATAACAATGAATTCTAAAATTAGTCTTTTGTGTTATGCAGAATGCTATTTCTCTAAGCAAAAGGCAACTTACTTTACCTTGATTGTGTAAAGAAACCCAGAGTTGAACACCAGTTAAAGTGGTAAAAACAAATTTCATTCAGGAAATACTTAAACAAAAGAAAAGAGACCTCAGTACAGAACTGGGCTCAATCCTGAACACAAGGAAAAGTGTGAATTATATAGTCAAAGAGCAGATGGTATGATCAGTTGATGGAAAATTACTACTAGGAGACATTAGGGCTAGAGGGAATTCTGGCTAACGGGATTTTACAGGATTCTTGCTGAAGACCGGCCAGGGTGATTGATGGGGATGAGATTTGATGAGATAGTGAAAGAGATCAGAGATCCAGAGTGAGATTTCTTGCCAAAGTGACTTAGCAAGGTCATGTAAAGAGTAACACAGAATTCCAAACATTGAACCCTCCAGGAGAATAGGATTAGGAGGTGATCTTTTCATTTGAAAGTCTAAATCAAATGCAGTATACTAAGGAAAGATTGACAGTACTTCCCGGACATTTCAGCAAGACCACAAATGCCACTGTGAGCATTCAGTAACATCAAATGTTATACATTCATCCTCAGTTTATCTTTAGATATTCTTATGGAAAGCATTTCCTTGCTTTTCTGAAAGGCTCTCTGAGTCTTAAGTAATTAAAAGCTGATTAATCTTATTTGTACCTCATTTGCTGATGTTGTTTTTTTTTTTCTCTGTTGAATTCTACTTTTAACTAATGGACGATGGTGCTGATAACAGGGGACATTTTAATCACTGTGCTCTGATGATAGATGGTCAT
The DNA here is from genome assembly GCF_023699985.2 of Odocoileus virginianus. Classification (NCBI taxonomy): domain Eukaryota; kingdom Metazoa; phylum Chordata; class Mammalia; order Artiodactyla; family Cervidae; genus Odocoileus; species Odocoileus virginianus. The sequence continues at coordinate 20,200,518 of NC_069683.1, forward strand.
TCCATTTAATCAAATGTTACTTGACAGAGTATTGTCTTTGGGGTTTGCTCTGGTACTAATTCAGAGATTGGCCACATGTGGTGGAGTAGAGGACATACTTTAACTTTCTTTAATAATATGGTTAGACCATGACATGAAAAACAACACTTAATCTTATACAATTTCCAAACCCACATGTACTATTATTAAAATGAACTACAATTTTTTAAAATCCTGTGAGAAATACTTAACATTAAATGCCTAATAGCTTTTCAAATCATTTTTATATTTTGTTCCTTAATTGAAATTCAACCATATGCTAGGAATATGGTTGACATATTACAAATCCATTTCTTTTATCATCTAAATAGTTTCTATATGTTAAAATATGTATTTAATATATATTAAATTCCTGCCATACAAGTCCATATTCTGAAAACTAAAGATTTCAAATCATAGGTGGTATACAATTGGCTGAATAGATCTTGCTTCAAATTTGGGAGTGTTTTAGATATTTTTTTTCATGTATAAAGAGGTAATAACCTTTTTAAAAAATTTGTGAGACTTCTTGTTTAACATAGTAAACCACAGGTCAAAACTTCCAAAATGGGTAAAATAAATGAGCAAAAAAGCACCAGGAATACTAACTAAACCAATAACTAACATGAGAAAAAGTGATGTCACACAAAACATAAAGAATCTTTCAAGCTTAGCTTGATGCATCCAAGTAAAATGCATAGGATTAGAGTCTAAGCTGATATCTTCTTATAGAAAGGAAATCTTCATGCTAAACCAGGAGAGCAAAATCTCTGGCCATAAAGGATTTGTCACTGTACAAGTTATTCCTTGTGAGAGCAGTACTGTGCAAATAGGCACCTCCAAACTCAAACATAGAGCAAATAGTCACTTATTTGATAATGCTTTTGTAGTTCAGGGATTTAGGTTGGTCGTGGCTGCATGACTGAGTGGCTCATCTAGAGCGGGAACATTCACACATCAGGCATCCAGTTGACTGTACCCTGGACAAGTGGGAAGAGAGAGAGTGTTGCCTGTAGTTCTCACTTCACTGCACATTAGCTCAGGCACATTCTCATGGTGGTGACTTATGGGATAAGCCCAGTCACATAAACTCATGCATGGAGCAGGAGTTGAGACTCCAGGGGCAGAAATGGCAAAGCTACTGCTTGAGCAAATGCCTGCGTGCTCTGTCCGACTCTGTGCGACCCCATGGACTGTTGCCTGCTAGGCTCATCTGTCCATGGGATTTCCCAGGCAAAAATACTGGAGCAGGTTGCCATTTCTTTCTCCAGGGGATCTTCCTGACCCAGGGATCGAACCCACATCTCCTGCATTGGCAGGCAATTCTTGACCACTGAGCTGCCAGGAAACTTACCGGTATTGCACTAATTACTAAGTTAGACTTTTGTTGTTCAGTGTCTAAGTGGTGTCCAATTCTTTGCATCCCCATGGACTGCAGCATGCCAGGCGTCCCTGTCCTCCGCTATCTCCTGGAGTTTGCTCAAGTCCATGTCCATTGAATCAGACTGAGAGAGTATCAATATAATCAAGTTGCAGTGACAAAAAGCGATGCCTGAGGAGTGGTGAAGCATATAGCTACTAACACAGTCAACTGAATCCGCTACCGGTGTCTAGAAACTTTCATAACATACTTAGCAGAATAACAGTGAAGACATGATGAAAGGCTTGACTTTCTCACTCCTTATTTTTCCCTTGTCTTGTTCTGTGAGGTAAAGGGAAACTGGTAGAATTTAACATCTGGCCCCTCACGTTGTAACGCCCTGAGGAAGATACATACATCTTAGACAAAATGTGAACAGAGTACAGAAAAATCCACTGAGCACTAAGCATCTATCAGTGAAAAGAGGAGAACTAGATATGGCTGTTCATTCAATGTGGCCATGAATTCACAACAGGAATTGAGAACCTGGGTTGCGGAGGAGAGGGAGAGATGACATTCTTTAGAATTAAAACAACAACAACAACAAAAAGAGAACATTTGGAAAATAAATGCTAAGAATACACAGTTGAAGAGAATATAAAGCTGTAAAATGAAGACCATCTTTATTTGGGTTATTTCCAGTATGGGACTTTAATGAGTAAAGTTACTGTGACCTAAGCACATAAGCACAGGTTTTATACAGACATATGCTTTCATTTCTTTGGGTAAATACTTAGGAGAGGGATCATTGGATTATATGTTAAATATGTTTCCCTTCATAAACAAAAACTGTCAGTTGTATCTAAAATTGGGTGTCTCATTTCATATTCCAACTAGCAGTATCTGAGGAGAGGAAATGGCAACCCACTCCAGTACTCTTGCCTGGAAAACCCCATGGACGGAGGATCCTGGTAGGCTACAGTCCATGGGGTCGCGAAGAGTCGGACACGACAGGGCGACTTCACTTCACTTCACTTCACTTCACTTCACTTCACTTCACTTCACTTCAGCTGGTATGTATCTTTACCAACACTTGGTATTGTCAATCTCCTTTAAGTATTCTAATGAGCTTAGATTTACTTTGAATTTTACTAAAGGTTAAGGACATTGAACATATTTCATGTGCTTGTTTGTAATCTTAATATATTCTTTAGTAGAATATATGTGAAATATTTCCCTTATATCGTAAATTGGACTCTTCATCTTTCACAGAGTTGTAGGATCACTTTATATACTCTGTATACAACTCTTTAAGAAACACATGGTATGTTGTGAATGATCTCTTCTAGATTGGGTTTTTCCCTTTCATTTTCAAAATAGCTTTCTTTCACTGTCTTTTCCTTAGAGACAGAGCAAGGCATATATATACACACATATATATACAAATTGTGTGATCTCAGTAAATATTAGAAACATCATTCTCTTTTTAAATTTACATTCACTGAGTTCCTTCAGTTTATTAGCAAAACTGCATATATGTGAAGACATATTTCTGCATTCCTGGGAAAATACAATTCAAATATAAAATATACCATATAAGAATACATGAAGAATGCTTGCTCTTAAAAAGTCTTGTGTTTCTTTTAATCTTATTAAGGATGAATAGACTTTGAAAACAGTAACCCTGGGCAAAAAGTATAAATTTCAATCAGATTTTAAAAATGGAGGGTGGAACAAATACAGAAAAAAAAATGGAGAGTGGTTTTTAGTAATTCATAAGGGGAAAAGAAGGGACCTTGAGTTGTTATTTAGTATATTCTCAGTAACTCTAAACATCACTGTTTAAAGTAACTTCTATTTTTTTTTGAAAATACAGTCCAGTGATGCTAAACTATGTTGGTCGACTCCACTTCAATTACATCTCCACAGAGAACATGAGGGTATTTGAATTATCTCAGTATTTACAGAGTGCTATTATAACATGGAAAATTGAAAGTGAAAGTTAGTCGCTCAATTGTATTCGACTCTTTGTGACATCATGGACTATATAGCGCGCCAGTTTCCTCTATCCATTGAATTCTCCAGGCAAGAATACTGGAGAAGGTAGCCATTCCCTTCTCCAGAGGATCTTCCTGGCCTAGGGATTGAACCCAGGTCTCCTGCATTGCAGGCAGACTCTTTACCATCAGAGCCTCCAGGGAAGCCTGATAACATGCAAAGTTATGTCCAAAAGGCAATTCTGTAGCATGCTGAAACACTGCTGGTTTAGAGAACTGGTCCAGAGTTTCTTACCTGCATTTGAATCTCATAAATTATATAGAATAAATATAAAAAGGTGTGATAATTTTTTTCCTCCTGGAGTTGAAACCACAGAGGAATTGAGTAAGAATGGGAACAACACCTGAACCCATTATTTAGTATCTCTGAAGCCAAGCCAGAATACCATGAGGATTCTTGACTAGCTTACAGGTATTCAGGTCACTTCAACATACAGTTGTAAATAGACTCTATGCAAAAACTTGTTAAGATATATTTGATTTGGTCTAATATTAACTTTTATCACAGTAACTAAATGAAAGTTTCATATCAGGACTGCTTGTATGTTTGCCATTATATAGTTAACACAATAAAGTTGAAAATGCACTTCCTGCCTGCCAGTTTTTAGCAGCTTGCCTGAGAAAAAAATTACATATGTTCTACATATTAAAAATTGCTATACTATTAAAAACTGTACAGCATTTGCATACCTTAGCACAGTATCTCATAGGCAAATGCATCTGGAAAAAGAATGAGAATCAGGGGTCAGCTTCTCATCTTCTTCCTGTCGAGCCCATCCAAGCACAAAGATTCTTTTTGAGGACAGTGGGAGCTTTGAGTTTGGATCTGCTCTGCAGGGAAAGAAAGCCAGAGAACTGAAGTCAGTAGATGCTGTGTGTAGCTGCGATTGCGAGATGGAATCTGCAAGTCCCTGGTTCTTTCAGGTGATTCTCAAAAGTATCAAGAGCTCATTCTCTGTCTTACCCACCTCTCTCCTCCTTGAGAACTCTACAGCTCAGAACTAAAACACTAAAAGCTAGAACTAAGGAGCTGAAAGTTCAAGTTGATATAAAAGGGTGCATGATGACTATAGCAAGATTTGCAATTGTTAAAAAATGTAGTGTTATTATTATTGCAGCTGTTATTATAACTATTATTTTTATTTTTATTTTCTTTTATGGGATTAAATTTTACTTAGCATCTCAACTGATCAACAAACATTTCAGAAGGGACAGTTGAGAATTAACAGTATTACTTGCCTTTTGAGGGCATTTGTTTCTTTCCCCCAGTTATGTCTTTAAGCCAGAGTTATAGATAAAAATGACTAAAACCTAAAGTTATTTTTCTTGTACAACAGTTGCTTGAAAATATGTAATGCTTATTATGTGCCAAGGACTTTGTTAGGACTTTATACTTATGAGGATATATGAATCAACTGAGGCATAGAAAAATAGAGTCACTTGCCAAAAGTCACATAATGTATATGTAGTAAGGTCACACTCAAGGAGTCTGGCATGGAGATTGAATCTCATTTTTCTTTTCTTTTTTTTTTCTCAAAATTGGGTTTTATCTTAATCACCACATCTTACAGTTAATATAAATAACACAGAATTTGCACACTTCTTGGATTTAGATTAGTTTCATGAATGCAGTGCATTTGTTTTATATAAAAATAAAATTGTAAAGAGAGAATCATTCAGGATATCTCAATAACTAATTTTCATGCACGCATTCATTCATGCCACAAATTAATTTCAACTACTGTTGGCAGATGACATGATCTTATACCTAGAAAACACGAGAGATTCCACAAAAACTTTGTTAGAGTTAATAAATCCCACACATCTGCAGATACAAATCAACACACACAAATCAGATGAAATCTCATGTACTAGAAATGAACTATCTGAAAAAGAACTTAAGAAAACCATTTCATTTATAATAGTATAAAAAATGGCAAAATACTTAGGAATAACTAAAACAAAGAGGCAAGACACTTGTACACTGAAAATCACAAAACACTGCTGAAAGCAACTGAAGAAGATATAAATACATGGAAAGACATTTCATGTTCATAGACTAGAAGATTTAATATAGTTAAAATGTGTATATCACCCAAAACAGTATATAGATTTAAGGCAATCCCTACCAAAATCTCAATTTCATTTTTTTCAGGAACAGAAAAAAATATTCAAAAATTGTTATGAAATTTCAAAGGAACTCAAATAGCCAAAACGACCTTGAGAAAAAAAACAAAGATGCACAGGTCACACTTTCTGATTTCAAAATATGTCACAAAGTCATAGCAATCAGAACACTATGGTACTAGCATAAAGCTAGACATTTTGACCAATGAAACTGGATAAAAATTAACCCTAATGTAAGTTTCAAATGAGTACCATGTTGAAGCTAACAAATGAGAAAAAGATAGTCTCTTTGCTAAGTGATGCTGGGGAGACCATGCATCCCCATGCAAACAAATTAAGTTGGACCTTTATTTTATACTATATATGTACAAATACACATATATAAATATATGCACTTATATATAAATATATGTACATATATATACCCACAAATATATCCACATATATATGTATATTTATATAAATTAGCTCAAGTGGATCAAAGTGTTAAACACAAGTCCAGAAGCTATAAACTCCTTAATGAAAACATAGGGATATAGTTTCATGGCATGGGGTTTGTCACCAAAACAATAGGCAACAAAAGAAAAACTAGACAAAGGAAATTATATTAAATGTAAAAAATTCTGTGCAATAAGACAGTGAAAAGGCAACCTATAGAATAGGAGAAAATATTTGCAAACCATACATCTAATAAAAGGTTAAACATATTCAAAATCTATAAAGAATTCCTGTAACTTGACAACAAAAAATAAAGAATCCAACTTTTAAAATTGACAAAGTGTTGAATAGACATATTTTCAGAAGAAATATACAAATGGCCAACAAGCATATGAAAAGGACTCAAATTCAGTAATCATCTGGAAACCAAATCAAAACCACAATAAGATATTACCTCACACTCCATTAGGTAGCCTATTTAAAAAACAAACAGAAAAAGAAGGAGGAGAAGAAAGAGAGGGAAGGGAAGAGGAAAGAATGAGTGTTGATGAGGATCTGGAGAGATCAGAATGCTTGTACAAAGTGGGTGAGAATACAAAATGAATGGTGCACTCCTATGGGAAACATTATGGAGGTTCCTCAAAAACTTAGAAAATGATTTAGTAATTGCATTTTTCAGTGTATATTCAAATTAATTGAAAGCTGGAATTCAAAGCGGTTTTTTCATAGCCATGTTCATTGCAGCACTATTTCCGATAGTCAAGAAGTTGAAGCAACCTAGATATCTATCAATGGGTGATCAGATAAAGGAAATCTGGTATACATATTCAATGGCATATTATTCAGCCTTAATAAAGAAGGAAATCTTGCCATTTGCAAAGGCATAGATGAATATTGAGAAAATTGCACTAAGTGAAATGTACCAAACACAGAAGGACATATTCTGCATAATTCCACCTAAAAGGTATCTAAAGTAGTCAAATAGATGGGGCAAATAGATGGGGAAACAGTGGAAACAGTGACAGACTTTGTTTTTGGAGGCTCCAAAATCACTGCAGATGGTAACTACAGCCATGAAATTAAAAGACGCTTGCTCCTTGGAAGGAAAGTTATGACCAAACTAGACAGCATATTAAAAAGCAGAGACATTACTTTGCCAACAAAGGTCCATCTAGTCAAGGCTATGGTTTTTCCGATAGTCATTTATGGATGTGAGAGTTGGACTATAATGAAAACTGAGTGCTGAAGAATTGATGCTTTTGAACTGTGGTGTTGGAGAAGACTCTTGAGAGTCCCTTGGACTGCAAGGAGATCCAGCTAGTCCATCCTAAAGGAAATCAGTCCTGAATATTCATTGGAAGGACTGATGCTGAAGCTGAAACTCCAATACTTTGGCTACCTGATGTGAACGAAGAGCTGACTCATTGGAAAAGACCCTGATGATGGGAAAGATTGAGAGCAGGAAAAGGGGACAACAGGACATGAGATAGTTGGATGGTATCACCAACTCAATGGACAAGAGTCTGAGTAAACTCCAGGAGTCGGTGATTAACAGGGAGGTCTGGCGTGCTGCAGTCCATGACGTCTCAAAGAGTTGGACACGACTGAGCAACTGAACTGAAAGTAGTCAAATTCTTAGAAACTAGGTAGAATGGTGGCTGCTAGGGGCTCAGGAAAAGGGTAAGAGGGGAACCTGAGCAATAGGTTTAGAGTTTCAGTTTTGCAAGTTGAAAAAGTTCTAGAAATTTGTTATAAAATAAGATCTGTATATTGTAGCTAAAACTACTATCCAGTACATTTTAAAATGGTAAATCGATGTTCTTTACCATAGGAAAAAAATTTGGTCTTTGCACTGAAGTATTGGGAAGCTCTCACACATTGAAACATGGTACATAAATTATGCATTTATATTATTCATAGGTGTTATAATTTATGTTATTGATATTTATTTGGATGGATATTAAATACATTTTATTTCTATTTATATGAACATTCTATTTATTTTGAACATTCACTGAATGTTCATCAAGCACTTGCCATCATTAGGCACTGAATTAAGGGCAGGGTCCATAACAAGAAACACAGTGGACGCGCTTCCTGTTTTCATAGAGCTTTCATTTTACCTTAACGCAGAGTCAGACACAGCTGAGTGACTGAACACCAATGCTGAAATAAAAGTTTATTTGTTTTTATACATATGTGTGTATATGTATATGTGTTTGTCATTGTTATTTTTAAAAATCAGGCAGAAAAGGAAAGTCACAGTTGAAAGGGCACAAGTTTTGTGTTATACAGTCCTAGGTTCAAGTCCAAGCTCTTCTTTTCATTAACCGTCAGACCTTGAACAAGTCATTTACCAACTATAAGCAGTTTCTTACCACACTAGGTTATTGTGAGGAACAAACGAGATAATGCTGAAAATTTCCTAGCACAAAAATAGGCTTTCACAAATATGTATTTTCTTTTTGCCTTCACCCTCAAAAGTAATAGGTTATTTTTCAAATACTTGGCCATATTTATATAATACTTTTTCACAAATAGTTCTGCAAATTACACATCTTAACCAGTAATATCACATATTTCCCTAACATGTATTTTTATACTGAATTTCCTTTAGATATCAAAGATACATAAATTTGAGATATATTTTGGTCTTAATCTTGCACTGGATACAGATGAAAATGTCTGCATCCAGAATTTGTTAAAACATTTTAGTGTTAAATTAAAGTTAATCAAAATCTATCCACATTTTAGAAAGCAATAAGAAAAAAGATATTGTTTGTTTTAGACACCAAAGTGAGTCACTGGAAACCATAAGTGTGGACCAATGATTTTAGTATTTTCTAAATAAAATGTTCTCAGATAATGTTAGATTAATGGAAGGTGATTTCTAAAGCAACTAGTCACCTTGTTATGATTTTACTAGCTGAAATGGCCTCTTTTGTGTCATTTTTCAAAACACATCGCTTTTCTGTGATATCAGAATGTCACAAAACTCTGTAGTATTTCAAAATTTCCTGTGTACAACATGCTATAAAATGCTTGAAGGATTTTAAAATGAGTTTTTTTTTTATGTCATTGAAAAACCACAACAAAAAGGGAAAACCACAAATTTATCTTAAAGTCGAATTTCAGAGCTCTAATTTTGACTCAATAATTACAAACGGTGGTTAAAGAAGTGAAACCTTCTGCCTTGTGCTTGGTTTTTGCCATAAAACGGAAGCAAAATAGACATTTATTATGGAAATGCCTGCTCAGCTGTAACTATTGCATTGCCATTCCAAAGCACTAATAAATCATTGACAGGTTTTCATTCACCAGCAATCGATCTGTCTTCCATGATTATTAGCCTTCTATATTCAAGTAGGTAATCAAATCATTCAAGCACTTTGAGACTTAAATATCTTGTAGAAGAAATGAAAAAGTTCATGTTCGTGCATATACAGAAGACAAATGTTTCCCTCTAGTCTGTGACTCAGAAACCCAGGCAGTAGATAACTGTTGAAAATGAAGCCTGGAAAGAGGAGGATTTTCAACAGTTATCTCCTGGAAGAAATATTTTGAAATAACTTGTTGGGTGGTTGTATGCAATTTAGTCATCGAAGAATAATTGTGGATTGCTAGAATTTCAGAGTAAGAAAGAAATTTTTATTGACTGGAGGACAATTTTTAATAATGTTTTCTTTTCCATAACTTCTAATATAATTCCCTTGGCTGATAAGATATATAACTGTTTTCCCAAATCAAATTTAAAAGCTGAAAATATTTTAAACATAGTATTCACTTTGCCTTGCTCAATCCCTCAATCCAATATAATTATATGATTTAGTAAAGTAAAATATGAATACCAAGAGATTAAAAAGTAAACATTTTTTTCTAATCCTACTCCTCCTCTAATAAACTTACCTACAAAATATTTTTGTTTTTTTGTATATTTACCTAGCTTTCTCTGTAAACGTTTCTATTTACATTTCCTTATAGATGTAATTAATACCTAATTTGAATTGTATATTTTTTGTGATTTACAGTTTTCTACTTAAATATATATGTATATTTCTATGTTATGTTAGCCTAAGCATCTATAGTAATATAGTTTAACCTCAACCTTTGTAAAGACTTATATTATTTAACAATTATCAATGTCCTGTATTTTATTTAACCATTCACTGATTGATTAATGTTTATATGATTTTCATATATCATACAGCATGACATTATAAACATTACTACAGGGAACACCTTTCAGGAACATCTTTGTTCAAACACATACATAATTGTACAGCATATATGTTTAAAAGTATAGTTCTGGAATACCAAAGTCCCTGCATTTAAAATTTTGACAAGATATTTCTGATTGTCATCAAGAAAGTTATCAGTTTACAGATTAGCCTATCATTTTCAATATAATTTATAACTTGACCAGAAGATTCAGAAACAATACTAAATAAGAACCAAAATCCATGCTTGTTTTTGATCCTTGCAAACTTTAGCTATGTCCTTTCCTGCTTTTTATAAGTAAGGACAATTGTTTTTCTATACGTGTAACCAGTATTTTTAACTGGGTAAACAGGGAATGAACAAATCAGAAATTTCTCATTGGAAAAGGAAATTTTATTTTCAACTTTTCTGATTCTTCACAGAAGCAAAGATTCTCAGAGAAAAACAGTTAAAAACACCTATACTCTTACAATCCTGCTGCTTTATTTAGCAAGATTTTGTCAGGCACTAAAATTGGAGCTGGATTGCATTTAAAAGAAAACAAATTATAGCATTTCCTCAAGCAAAATTCATATACAATGTTATATTACTGACTCCTGAGTGGTTTAGACTGCTGTCAATGCTTAGCTGAATTTGCCCAGAATATTTCATGTCTATCTTTCTATGTGAGCTTTATATTGGGAAGATACCCAGCACTTAGTCTGATCTAGTTAAGCTATCATCGAGTTCAAACTTTCTATGTGATTTTACTTAGAAATTGGGGTGGCTCAGATGGTGAAAAATCTGCCTGCAATGCAGGAGCCTTGGGTTTGATCCCTGGGTCAGGAAGATCCCTTGGAGAAGTGAATGGCAACTCACTCCAGTATTCTTGCCTGGAGAATCCCATGAAGAGAGGAGCCTGGCAGGCTACAGTCCATGGGGTCGCAAAGAGTCCCAAAATGACTGAGTGACAAACACTAATGCTGACTATATAACCATACAAAAACACTACAATGGAATCCAGGAGATCTGTATTTTAATTCTGACTGTATCATTCATTAAAACTACAACATTCAAATAAGTCACTTAAATGTTCTGGACACCAGTCCCTAAATTAGTATAATTTCTTAGCTCAAGGGCTATCTTAGGTTCTTCTAGCTTCAATAAAATTCTAAAGGCTGGAATTATTCTTTAATTCTAAAATAAATGATTTTTTTTCTTTATACATGTGATTTTTCTTTACACATCTGATTTTTCTTTGTTATGATTGTTTAGTCGCTAAGTCCTAACTGACTCTTTTGTGACCCCATGGACTGTAGCCTGCCAGTTTCCTCTGTCCATGGATTTTCCCAAGCAAGAATACTGGAGTGGGTTGCTAGTTCTATCCCCATGGAATCTTCCCAACCCAGGGATTGAACCTACATCTTCTGCTTGGCAGAAGGATTCTTTACCACTAAGCTACCTGGTAAGCCATTTGCAACAACAATAAACTCTTCAAAGAGGTGTGCATCAAACCTTGCAAAAATTGATAAATGACTTTGGAAACCATTTGATTTTCTTAAACAATGATGCTCACCATGATCTTTAAGACCAGAGACTGGAGGCCCTTAGAGGCAGTTTTAGCTCCCTGCTCTGTAACATGCTCATTGAAAGTGAAAAGTGAAAGTGAAGTCGCTCAGTCGTGTCTGACTCTTTGCGACCCCATGGACTGTAGACTACCAGGCTTCTCTGTCCACCGGATTCTCCAGGCAAGAGTACTGGAGTGGGTTGCCATTTCCTTCTCCAGGGGATCTTCCCGACCCAGGCATCGAACCCTGGTCTCCTGCATTGTGGGCAGATGCTTTAACCTCTGAGCCACCAGGGAAGCCCTTAACTTCTAATAACTAGCTAACATACTCATTAGCTAGTTATTAAATATTAAACTACTATCTGAAAAATTAGGTTAATATTGATAGTAACTATCTCATACAGATGTTGTGAGTATCAAATGAGTGTATTAGTGAAACACAACATTAGTACATATCAGGTGTTCATATATGCTATTAGACTTGTTGCTATGATTAATATGCAAGGCATCAGAAAGGTATTGCTCTTTATCGTTCTCTGAATCAACTCAGCCTTGTTTATTTACCAAAGATAGTAAGAATGTTACCCTTGGATACCCCACTTACTTCAGCAAAGCAGGATATCTGGTGAGTAAGTCACATTTAGAGCCCCAGATTGCAAACCACAGATCTCTTCTCAAAAAGAAAGTAAAAACAAAAGCCTATCCCTATGAAACATTTGTTACATTCTCAGGACATAAAATTATTTAGGACCAAAGTCTGCACAAAACAAAATCCCAAAAAGCAATATTTCTAACTCAGTCTTATCTAGGTGAAGCTGAAATTTCTACTGAACTCAAAAAAGGTGACTTAAATAATTGGTGACTTACTCTAGAGTTGGTGACATTTATTCAAGGATTTCTACTCAAAAGTGCTGGAAGCTGTAACGAAAAAAGATCTGAAATATTTTTGAGATGTGTAAAGAAATCTTGGTGAAAGTAGTGGCAGAGTGCAATTTTATGATATAACTTTAAAATAGTGCAGTGTTTGTTTTTCAAGTTTTGAAGTTGTAAAACTTCATGTTAGAAAAAATTTAGGAACAATCAGAACTTCAGGGCATATTTCCACACATTCAGTCAGTATTAGAAAATCCAGTTGGTACGTTGAGTTCAGTTCAGTTTTTCCATTTCCCATCAGGAATATAAGTTCAGTTTAAATGACCTATGTCCCTGAAACGCTCTGCGAAGAGTTTCTTCTCTTGAGAATCCTACTGAAATTTTCCACACTGATATATATCAAAGTTTCTTAAACCTCCTTATAAAATTTTTAGAGGAAAAAAGACCAAATTAAGACTTATTTAAGACAAAAGCATAAATTGGCATAACATACATCAGGATGAAATAAGACACAAATGAAATTTTCCATTAAGAGTTTTATATAAATTAATTGGATATATATGGCTTCTAGCATGAAATATGTTTTACTATTTAGATTTTTCTAGTATATGTTTTGTGTCCTATATGCAGAGACTTTGTTAAAATTGACCCTACATATTTATCTCAGTCTATCAGGTTATTCCCAAACTTTGTAGTGAGGCAATAGTTTGTTGTTTGGAGTAGAAATGGTAGAAAATTTTAAATGGAAGATTTAAATCTATTAAAAAAAATCTTAAAAATATTTACATATTCTATCCAGAGAAGTGAATTCAGAAATCCATGCTAAGAAAACAAACAAAAAAGTACTTTTAAAAATTTATTAACAAATCTATTATTCTGTCTGTTTATTTATACTTAAGTCTAGATGATCTGAGTGATGTCCCTGTAGCTCAGATAGTAAAGAATCTGCCTGCAATGCTATTCCTAGGTCAGGAAGATCCCCTGGAGAAGGGAATGGCAACCCTTTCCTGCGCTCTTGCCTGGAATATCCCACAGACAGAGGAGCCTCATGGGCTACAGTCCATGGGATCGAACAGTCAGACACGACTGAGTGAATTTCTCTCTCTCTAGATGATCTCAATATCAAATTGTCAGGTCTATAAAAGCACATAAGCTATAAAATTTTTATCCATTCAGTGAATTGTTGTGAAATTATTATAAGTTCATCACCTAACATGACAAAACTTTAATGATGCATGACAAGAAACCAAGTGAAAAAATAAGATATATATACTATGATTTTCTCTTTATCAAAAGGGAAATATATGTTCAAACTTATATTTTTTCTTTTTTCCTGTGAGATATTATTATAGGTAATTTTTCTCAGATTAATAGGATACTTTTCTATATTTTCAGAATTTTCTGTATATATGATCTCAAAATAAGAAAACATTTTTGAATTAAAAGTTTATGAAGATCAAAATACTCTTAGAGAAAAAAAAATATTCCCTTATACTGACACCTCACTATACTAAATATTATGTTCAGTGTGGGGCATTACATTCTCTTTAAAATTCAGACATTTCTATTTACTTGAAATGAAGCATTGCTATGTTCTACCTTCCTTCTTCCACCAGAGTCTCATACTTCTTACCTGCCGTTCCTAGCCTGTGACTGACTCATCCTTGGTACCTAGAATGATGGTATGCAAGGTTCCTTTTATTATTTGATTCATCATTTCTAATATTTCATCCCTCTATTGCTCTTGTGTTTTCTAGGCTTTTTGCCAAAATTTTTTTATTTACTCTCAAGAGGATGTTCACTTTTATTTAATGACTTTAGCCTTGAACAGACTTTGCCTACTTCAATTGCCCATTTTAAATCAAGCAATGCTTAACACAATTTAGTAATCAGCTAGGACCCTGGTTTCAAATTTCTACCTGATTAGTGCTGCATGTGTGGTCCTATAGGCCTGCCTGTAAAACCTGGAGCCCAGTGAAGAGTGCAAAGTTGACCTGCATATCAATATATAAACATTTAAATGTTACACATCAGGGGAATAGTCTTCATAGCACATAGAAAGCCAGGGTTCAAATTCTGAATTTTCAGACTCCTTGGTATGCGACCGTACAGGAAGCAGCACTTGCCTGTCTGGCTCTGTCTGGTACAACAAAGAGCTACTTCCCACCCTCCACCCCCTGAGAAATACTTCCAGTCGGTCATTCTGTGGACTGAAATCTTTCCCAGAAGTACAATGCAATCTCCCCTACAGCAGAGGGCCTCACAGGTTTGGAAGCGTGTGTGAAGCGTGTGGGAGGGCATCCCGTGGCAGGAAAGGCGGGCGTGCCCACTGCGTGCCCACAGCCCGGTGGCTCTCTGGACCCCTTGCCCTTGGTGGAAAATAAAAGAAGAGCCAAAGTCACGTCCTCACAAGGGCAGGGGATCGTCAAGCAGGTGGTCTTAGTCTGTGTTCTATTTAATTTTTAAATTAATGCAAGAAAATGTATCAGGCACTAAAACACATTTCCTGATTAATATCATCAGAAATTAGAGGTTTACTGTTTCTCCGTGTATTATCTCAGTGTACTTTACAGCTCTCAGGATTCTTCTCTGTCCTGTTTATCTGTCTACTGATCTGTGCTTACTCCTGCCTCATTCCCAATCCCTGAATTGATGGGTAATTATGGGTCAGTTCCATAATTAAAGTTCAAAAGAATCATCTTGCTATCTACTGGGAGAACAGAATTTGGGGCAGATACCCTGATACTTCCAAGCCAGAGTTTAATATGTATTAATAGATTATGTATTCTGTGATGTACCAGTGTCAAACTAATTTAATTTTTTTATATCCATGATGCTTTTCAGGGAAGTTTAATTAATTTTATATGATGGGCTTCCCAGGTGACTCAGTGGTAAAGAATCTGTCTGCCAATACAGGAGACATGGGTTCTATCCCTGGGTTGGTAAAATTCCCCTGGAGAAGGGAATGGCAACCCACTATAGTATTCTTGCCTGGAAAATTCCATTAACAGAAGAACCTCGTAGGTTCCCGTCCATGGGGCCTCAGAGAGTCAGATACAATTGAGCAACTGAGCACACTTGACTTGACATTTGACTTAATTACTTATAGATAATTGATGATGTGGTTAATAAGAACAAAGATATTTTAAATGAAATTTGAAGGGAAATTACCATTCTGTCTAATCATGTCTATCATTTTCATCTTAGTAAAAAAAATAATTGATTTTCTTATACAAGAGCCACAACTGCAGTCTAGCACACCTTATGCTGAAAAATAGTATTTGAGGTATTTTTGTCATTCTGTAATCAACAGCTATTTTATTAGTTTCTATTTAAATTTCCAAGTGGACTCACATTTTTTTAAAAAATTCCTTTGCTGAAGCTTGTTCTAAAGAACTAGAATAAGGAACATATTAATATCCCAAGAAACTAGAACAATGGTCTACTGAGAAGTATAAAAAAATGAAGGCAACTTGAATTTATTTAATAATTATAAATATATCTTATATATGTGAATACTAAGACAAGTCTAGTATCTTCAGACTTTGTGTTTTTAATAAATTAATAGGCTACATATGTATGTATATATGTATTTATGTTTATCTTAGTTTCAGAACCAGGAGGTGGTCTGATAAGCTTCTATATGGCCTGAAAAGCTTTTTCTAATATACGAACTGAGATAAAGAAAACAATAGTAGCAAAAACTACTTCTGATTTAACTTTTGTTGTTCAATCACTTAGTCATGTTCAACTATTCGCAACTTCATGGACTGCAGCACACCAGGCTTCCAGGCCCTTCACTATATTCCAGAGTTTGCTCAGATTCATGTCCATTGAGTCAGTGATGCCATCCAAACATCTCATGTTCTATCGCCCCCTTCTCCTCCGGCCCTCAATCTTTCCCAGCATCAGGGTCTTTTCCAATGAGTTGGCGCTTGGGATCAGATGGCCAGAGAATTGGAGCTTCCTTTCTAATGAATATTCAGGGTTGATTTCCTTTCGGATTGACGGGTTTGATATCCTTGCAGACCAAAGAACTCACAAGAGTCTTTCGCAGCACATTTTGAAAGCATCAATTCTTCAGGACTCATCCTTCTTTATGTTTCAACTCTCATATCTGTACATGACTACTGGAAAAACAAACAGTAAAGTGATGTCTCTGCTTTTTAATATACCGTCTAGGTATGTCATATCTTTTCTTCCAAGGAGCAAGCATCTTTTAATTTTATGGCTGCAGTCACTGTCCACAGTGATTTTGGAGCCCAAGAAAATAAAATCTGTCACTGTTTCCACATTTCCCCCATTTATTTCCCATGAAGTGATGGGACTGGATGCCATGATCTTCATTTTTGGATAGCTGAGTTTTAAGTCACCCTTTTCACTCTCTTTTTCACCTTCATCAAGAGACTCTTAACTTTCTGCCATTAAAGTGGTATCATCTGCATATCTGAGGGAGTGTATGTTTGACTCTAAATAGCTCTTGATTGATCAAACATTATTCTGTTTGTCTGTTATAGTTCACTCTAATTGGTTGTAGACATTGAGGTTTTCTGTAGGGTTTATAGCTCACTGATACTCTCACTCTGCATGTTTTCTGTGTCTGCCAAGGCTGTTGCTTGCCAGAAACTGGAAATAAACTATCTTAAGAAATGGGGGAATTTACTGAATATCAACAGCATGGAATCCAACAGTGTAAACAATCTGCTTGGAAAATGAATAGAAACTAAGGCAGCTGTAAGGCAGACCCAGGGCACAGAAAATATAATGACACCTTCTTAACATGACCACTGTGGCCTGCATGCCACATGGCAAGAATCTCTGTTCACTCCTGTAGCTACAGAAATTAACTTCTCAGTCTTTGTGTCTCTCATTCCGTAATAAAATCTAAGAGAGAACCATTCAGAGATATGAATTTTAGTCACATGCTGTCAGAAGGCAGACTGTGGAAGAATATTTCCACTTTATTTCTTGAAATGGAATTAATATCGTTGTGTCCCTGGCACTTCCTGGCAGTCCAGTGGTTAAGTCTTTGTCTTCCAATGAAGTGGATGTGGTTTCAATACCTGGTCGGGGAACTAAGATCCCGACATGCCTCGTGGCCAAAAAACCAAAATGTGGAAAAGAAATGACACTGTAACAAATTCAATAAAGACTTTAAAAATGGTCCACATCAATAAATAAATAAATAAACAAAAACTTTAAAAAATATTGCTATGACCTTCACTATTACATATAATGAGAATATATGAAGGGAATTAAGTATTGGTTAGCTCCAAATAACAAATATTTGCTACTTATTTGCTCTCATCACTCATTTAGGTTTAACTGTCCAAAATATACTTCCCTTTCCACTCATTCCACCTTTAAGCCCAGATTTATATATTCAGTTCCTGCAAGACATCACCAACTAATTTGTCATTTATTTGACAACTATTTTTTGAGGTGCTACTATGTACGAGGTGCTGACACTTCATTCTCAATACCTTTAAAACTGAGCTCATCATTTTGCTCTCTTGCTGTTTATTTTCTGCACTTTGCTTCTTGATCTGTGGTAACACCATGTATTAATATTGAAGATTTATTCTGAAAATTTCCCTTTGCCTCCCCTACTCTATCGCCAAATCATTCTAATTTTCCCTTCTTAATATTTCAGGAAAAAATTCCTTACTCTTTATTTCTGCTACTGTTGTTACCTATTACCCAATTATGTTGCATAGCTATAGTGCAACTCAACAGCTTTTGTCCAGATAAACTCAGCTTTATTTTACTTTAATTTCTGCATTTTTGGTCACATTCTGCTTGCGTGTGTGTGTGCTAAGCCACCTCAGTCTTGTCCGACTCTTTGCGACACTATGGACTCTCACCCGCCATGCTCCTCTGTCCATGAGATTCTCCAGGCAAGAATACTGTGCTGGGTTACCATCCCCTCCTCCAGGGGATCTTCCCAACCCAGGGGCAGAACCTGCATCTCTTATGTCTCCTTCATTGGACATTGAGTTTTTTACCACTAGTGCCACCTGGAAAGCCCAATCATATTCTATGTATTTGTAAATCTGGTAGCATATAATTAATCAAATGAAATAAATTTTACATTATGCTTGTTAAATGTTAATTAAAATTTAGTTAAAAGCTATTGAATAATTAAACCTACCAACAATCTCAAATTTTATTTTACGTCCATTTTATTTCTGCTTTCATGTAAATGAGTAGTCAGGAGAACTAGGATAATAGCCATGTAAATCTTAATGTCAGCAAGACATATATGCTCACTATATGCTAATGATGGATATGTTTCCATAATTCATGTTATTTACATTTTTGTTTCCAACACCAGACCTTGTAAGTCAAGGGCAGGTGGGGCCAGCTCTGTGCTGGAACAAAACAAGAACTTCAATTGTTTTTGAATGAAAAGAACAACAGAATTCTGGCCAATGGGCTCATCCCCTTAAATCAAGCCAGAGTTACCAACCATTAGATATTCTCAGTTATGTGTCAGTTTAAATATGATCTACATTGCTGACATGAGAAATATGAGCTTTTAAATGCTCAATAATTTGTAAGATGTTTTGTCTAGTTTCCTAATGCATCTAATCTTGGAAGATTTCTTCACTTTCATCAACTCAAGCATAGCTATTAAATGAGCCACCTTCATGACCCCAAGTCTCAAACTACAGATGCTAGATTTTCTAGATGAAGTCCTCAGTATGGTTGTGGAAACTCAGGCTGTCCCAAGAGATACACAGTGCCTGTCCTTCACAGCACAGAAATATACACAGCCCTATAATCATGTTGTATTTCATTTAAACCTGTGTTTCTT
Organism: Odocoileus virginianus; assembly: GCF_023699985.2. Taxonomy (NCBI): domain Eukaryota; kingdom Metazoa; phylum Chordata; class Mammalia; order Artiodactyla; family Cervidae; genus Odocoileus; species Odocoileus virginianus. The sequence continues at coordinate 20,219,972 of NC_069683.1, forward strand.
TATACATGGGACATTATGCTGGAATTATTGGAGAAATATCTAGCCTCTGAGTGTATAAAATCTAAGCAGAGAGATAAAGTGTACCAAAAAGGCTTAACACACCTCTTATTATAAGGAAATGAACTAAAAATACACTTCTTCCTTACTATATAAATTGACAATACGCTTTAGCTCTGGTCGATTGCACAGATCCTGTCTATTAAATGTTAAGTCTCCACACCCTAAAAGATATATCTGTCTATCAGAGGATAAGACTACACTAATCCCCCCTGTAGGATTGAAAATGAAATTGAAAGGGTGCTCTGGGGGAATCTGCCCTATTGGTTTAGAGCGCAGATCTTATAAAGCCTTTTCCCTGCCAAGTAGGATTGATTCTTTTTCAGAAATGTGGAGGATAAGATAGACATAACCTATCCTTCCCTCCTCTTTACTGCAAGAGTCTATGGTATTTATAAAATGATATTTTCAGTGCCAAAATCTGGGGTTCACACATACTATAGATCTTTTGTCTTGCAAGTAAGAGTTCCAAAGAGCTTTTCTATACATATTTGCATCAATTTTTAAAAGTTCTATAGAGTCGCCTAGCGATAATCACTTCACGTTAAAATATATATATATATATATTTTTTAAATGTTTTTAATCCTTTCAGTGACAAAAAGAAACATTTTAAGGGCATGTTATGAAGGATTTAGAGAGTTATGCTGTATTATAAAAAGACAAGTGGTGATCTAATTGTATATTTTTTCTGTAATTTTACATACCCATTTGGTAAAGCTAAATTAAACTATTTTAATAAATTGGCACCCTTTGTTTAGTCACCAAGTCATGTCCAACTCTTTTGTGATGCCATGAACTGTAGCCTGCCAGACTCCTCTGTCCATGGAATTCTCCAGGCAAGAATATGGGAGTGGGTTGCCATTTCCTCCTTCAGGGGATCTATGATGCTACACCTTAAACTTTGGTCATGATGGCTGTGCTAACTTTACTTGGGGAGTTATTAGTAGACAGATTATAGATGGTATCCCCAAGCTTAATCAAATCGAAATCAAATTTAAGGCACAAATATTTTATTTCTTGTGTGTGGCTCTTTCTTTTAATTCACATTATTCCATTTCCCTGAATAAGATAAAAGTTAGTTTCTTGAATGTTACCCTAGGTGTATATAGGAAAGACTAGTGACCTTAACAATATTTGTTCTTCATTCCAATCCCTAAGTGTAAATAGTTCTAGGAAATTTTCATATGTTTTACCCTCCAAAATCCCAGCTGTTTGTTACTCAACAGCATTTCCTAGGATAAGTGATATGCCTACTAGCAACATTATAAAATATTTCATAGACACCATTTCAAATTATACAATGAGGGAAAATACACAAACAGGTTTTAAAACAGAATAAAGTGTGATTATATTCTAAGATGAGCCAGCTGGTTTGAGGCTAGTAGAAGACACTCCTGGCACTTTGATAACAGGAGACATCCTGTTGGGCTGGAAATTAGTAAACTGATGTGAAATTGCAAGTATTAGTTCTAGCATTTTTCATGGACCCTCTGAAAATTAAAAAAAGAGAGAAAGAAAGAAAGAAACAGCAGCTATTGGTTAATAGAAATAACTTAGTTGCTGAAAAAGGTTTTAAATGATAAATTAAAATGCTGCAAAGTTTCATGAGTAAAGATATCTCGAAGGGTGTTTTGAATGTGGAATTAGATCAAACAAAGTAAAAGCTAAACAGTGACCGACCCTTGGACTCACACTGCCTATTTGTGTCCACATCAGTTGGCAACTATATGGACCTTTGTTGGCGAAGTGATGTCTCTGCTTTTTAATATACTGTCTAGGCTGGTCATAGCTTTTCTTCCAAGGAGCAAGCATCTTTTAATTTCATGGCTGCAGTCAACAATGCAGTGATTTTGGAACCCAAGAAAATAAAGTCTGTCACTATTTCCATTGTTTCCCCATCTATTTGCCATATAGTGATGGGACTGGATGCTATAATCTTCATTTTTTGTTTTTGTTTTTTTTTCCAGTTGAGCTATTTCTTTTTTTATTTTTTTTTATTAGTTGGAGGCTAATTACTTTACAATATTGTAGTGGGTTTTGTCATACATTGACATGAATCAGCCATGGATATACTTGTATTCCCCATCCCGATCCCCCCTTCCACCTCCCTCCCCACCCGATCCCTCTGGGTCTTCCCAGTGCACCAGGCCCGAGCACTTGTCTCATGCATCCAACCTGGGCTGGTGATCTGTTTCACCCTAGATAATATGCATGTTTTGATGCTGTTCTCTTGAAACATCCCACCCTCGCCTTCTCCCACAGAGCCCACAAGTCTGTTCTATACATCTGTGTCTCTTTTTCTGTTTTGCATATAGTGTTATCATTACCATCACCATGGAATATTACTCAGCTATTAAAAAGAATTCATTTGAATCAGTTCTAATGAGATGGATGAAACTGGATCCCATTATACAGAGTGAAGTAAGCCAGAAAGATAAAGACCATTACAGTATACTAACACATATATATGGAATTTAGAAAGATGGTAATCTTCATTTTTTGAATGCTGAGTTTTAAGCTACTTTTTCACTCTCCTCTTTCACTTTCATCAAGAGGCACTTTAGTTCCTCTTCACTTTCTCCCATTAGGGTGGTGTTATTTGCATATCTGAGGTTATGATTCCTCCCGGTAATCTTGATTTCAGCTTGTGCTTTGTCCAGACTGGCATTTCTCATGATGTACTTTACACAGGAGTTAAATAAGCAGAGTGACAATATACAATCTTGATGTACTCCTTTCCCAATCTGGAACCAGTCTGTTGTTCCATGTCGGGATCAAACTGTTGCTTCTTGACCTGCATACAGGTTTCTCAGGAGGCAGGTAAGATAACCTGGTATTCCCATCTCTTTAAGAATTTCCACAGTTTGTTGTGATCTCTACAGTTAAAAGTTTTAGCATAGTCAGTGATGCAGAAGTAGATTTTCTGGAATTCTCTTGCTTTTTCTATGACCCAGTGGATGCTGGCAATTTGATTTCTGTTTTCTCTGCCTTTTCTAAACCCAATTGATACATCTGGAAGTTCTTATACTATTGAAGCCTAGTTTGAAGCATTTTGGGCATTCCCTTGCTAGCATGTGAAATGTGTGAAACTGTGCAGTAGTCTGAACATTCTTTGGCATTTCACTTCTTTGGGATTGAAATGAAAACTGACCTTTTCCAGTCTTGTGGCCACTGCTGAGTTTTCTATATTTGCTGGCATATTGTGTGCAGCACTTTAACAGCATCATCTTTTAGGATTTGAAAGTTCAGCTGGAATTTCATCACCTCCACTAGTTTTGTTCATAGCAATACATCCCAAGGTCCACTTGACTTCACAGCCAGGATGCCTGGCTCTAGGTGAGTGGTCACATCATCATGGTTATCTGGGTCATTAAAACCTTTCTTGTACAGTTCTTCTGTGTATGCTTGCCGCCTCTTCTTAATCTCTTCTGCTTCTCTTAGTTCCTTACCATTTCTGTCCTTTATTGTGCCCGTCCTTTCATGAGGTATTCCCTTGATGTTTGCAATTTTCTTGAAGTGATCTCTAGCCTTTCCCATTTTATTGTTTTCTTCTATTTCTTTGCATTGTTCATTTAAGAAGGCCTTCTTATCTCTCCTTGCTGTTCTCTGGAACTCTGCATTGAGTTGGTTATATCTTTCCCTTTCACCCTTGCCTTTTTCTTCTCTTCTTTCCCTAGCTATTTGTAAGGCCTCTTCAGACAACCCCTTTGCCTTCTTGCATTTCTTTTTCTACAGAATAGTTTTGATCACCGCCTCCCGTACAGTGTTGTGAACCTCTGTCCATAGTTCTTTAGGCATTGTGTACCAGATCTAATCCCTTGAATCTATTTGTCATCCCTGCTGTATAATCATAAGAGTTTTGTCTTAGGTCATACCTGAATGGCATAGTGATTTGACCTACTTTTTTCAAGTTGAGGCTAGGAGATAGAGAAAAAGTAAATTTTCACATTTTATTACCTACTCCAATATGAAGCTTGATGATTTCAGCTGAATGTTATAATCCAGATGGGCAGAAACTAGACTAGAACTTGCACACAGCCACTGATTTTTCTGGTCTGCATAATTTAATAATCCACTCTCGACCCTAGGTCTGCCTCAGAAATTAAGAAGCCTAAAAAATTAGCTGTAATATAGGATAGATATTTTAAACAAATGCATAGTTGAATTTTTGTTTTTATGAATAAGCCTTTATTGTGTGTCTGAGCAGGTGAATAAAGTTTATAATAATTTTGTAAGTTTGAAGTCCTGTGATGTTTATTTTCAAGACTGAAAAAAAAAAGAAAACTCCACCCTATTTAAAGGTGCTATTTATTACTCCAAAAGAATTCAAACATACTTTTGATAGAAGGGGTAGTTTTCTGATAAGGCAAAGTATTTGCTTTGATTTGGACCCAACTGAAATATATAATCTTTTCTAGGAATACTTCTGCTATATCTCAGGTAGTTAAACAATCCCTTCTTTGTAATCCCCTGGTGAAAGTGAAAGTCACTGAGTCATTATACAGCCCATGGGATTCTCCAGGCCAGAATACTGGAGTGGGTAGCCTTTTCCTTCTCCAGGGGACCTTCCCAACCCAGGGATCAGACCCAGGTCTCCGGCATTGCAGGTGGATTTTTTTTTACCAGCTGAGCCACAAGGGAAGCCCAAGAATACTGGAGTGGGTAGCCTATCCCTTCTCCAGGGGATCTTCCCAACCCAGGAATCAAACCAGGATCTCCTGCATTACAGGCGGATTCTTTATCAACCGAGCTATCAGGGAAGCTTGTAATCCCGTAGTACTTGTTAAAACTTTTATTGCAATAGCTAATATGGAGTGTTATGAGTGTTGTGAGAGTCTTTCAAAATGATTTAATGGTTAGACAGAATTTCTGATTAACTTAAAATGTTACTCCCTCTTGATTGGTTTCATTTATTTAAAAATCTTTAAAAGAAATATTCCTTAGAGAGGCTCATTAAGTTGTAACTTTGAGCAAATTGATTGTACATACTTAATTGTTTAGTTCCCTTAAGAATTGTGCCTCGAGTAACAATATCAAAATCATTTTGACAGCACATGTGATGATTTTAACTTTCCATCAGGAAGAATAATATTGCCCAGTGAACTGAGAACAGTATATAAACACAAACAAAGGTCTACACACAAATACACAAAGAAGCATGTATATACACAAGTTCAACTAATGTGTACACACTGGGCAATATTAGCATATTCGTGTTCTTAGACTTTTCTGCCATTTGTCTGCTAGGTAGGAACCACCTCAGTTCCACTGTGTTTCTTTGTCTACATAACAGAGTTGCTTCAGCTTCTGGTAGATTATTTTCTGTTTTTGCTATATGGGGTCAGCTGTAATGGACAAAGGATGCCTTAGGTGAAGCTGTAAAATCAATTTCCTAAGAAGTGCTGTAAAGAGAGACACAAAATCATAGATAACATATAAATGAAAGTGAAAGTCGCTCAGTCGTGTCTGACACTTTGAGGCCCCATGGACTATACAGTCCCTGGAATTCTCCAGGCCAGAATACTGGAGTAGGTAGTCCTTCCCTTCTCCAGGGGATCTTCCCAACCTAGCTGCTGAACCTGGGTCTCCCATATGGCAGGCCTGCAATGCAGGAGACCCCGGTTCGATTCCAGGGTGGGGAAGATCCCCTGGAGAAGGGGTAGCCTATATACTCCAATATTCTTGGGCTTTCCTGGTGGCTCAGCTGATAAAGATAACATATAAGTGAAGCTTAGTCGGCAAGATAAAGAAAGTAAAACATGATTTTTAAAAAGGGTCTCATGTATGGATCATAAATCCTTTTCACAACATTGAAGAGTGAAACGAATTTAGATAGTTTTTCTATTCTTTAATTACACTATCAGTGTAACTCTGGCCCATGCAGAGCTTCAGTTGTTTTCTTCAGTTTAATTTATGACTTCTGTTATGTTTAAAAATTTATATTTTTAATATGTTAATATACCAAAATCTATATTTATGAAGTCATATCTTCATACATTTACATATGTGTATAAAATGTATTGTCACATGCTATTTGTCATTATTCAAATGGCAATTACTTTTCTTTTTTACTTATTTTAGTATGTTTGAAACCAGGATGCATTTTAAAATCAGTGGTATTCTGGCATTATGTATTCTGGCAAAATTTTTCCTTACTTAAGCATAGAATATTATATATATATAAATCAATCTAAATTTAATTAATACATAGATTTTATTTTATAGGTAAACTGTTATTTTATTGAACTAACAAATTTAATCAATTTAACAAAATTATATCTTCCCAATTATTTAAGTTGTCTTCTAAGGATCAGTTAAATAATAAATTCAGGAATGCATTAAAGAAAATGAAGTGGAATTTGAAGAAATATTTTTCATCTCTATATAAAGTAAGTATTGAATATTAAGAGAAACATTTATCCTTCTGCAAAATTTTTAATGCTTGCCAATTTTCTTGCTTTTTCAAAATGCTACAATTAGAAGTCAATAGTACTTTTTGATAAGATGTGAATTTTGATATTAATATTAATAATATTAATTTATATTAAGCATTTTTTGAGAACTGATTAGAGTTGTTCACCAATCCAAAATTTTCAAGTTTTTTATGTTTATTTTTTAATGGCTTTGAAGCAATAATATATGTGCTTAGTTTTAAAAAATTCCTAGGTCAGGAATGGATACACACATATGCACAGATGTACATACCAAACATACACAGAAACTTAAACACACACGATCTGATGGAAAACTTTCAATCTTAATTTTACAACAAATCAAATTAATATTATTTCAAGTTTCTTCTAAATTAGTAAATCACTTTTTCATCATCAATTAAACTGCAGCATTCTTGCAAAAGATGAGTTCTTAATTATGTTTGTTTCATGGACTGTTCTGGGAAAGTAAGGGATGGTGCTATGTCTAAATAAGTTTCTTAGTTTCAACAAATATTTTCCAGCATCTTAAATATTCTAAGAACTGATATAAGGCCCTATTAATTATAGAAAATAGGTAGATGATACACATACATACAAATATACATACATACATACATGTCAGGTAGCCATTCCCTTCTCCAGGGGATCTTCCTAACCCAGGGCTTGAACTCTGGTCTCCTGCATCGCAGACAGATTCTTAACCATCTGAGCAGCCAGGGAAGCCCCGTATACATACATACATACATACATACATACATACATACTTACATAGAATTTCCTTTGGAGTCATGAATGGTTTAGGTATCTTCTTAACTGAGAATCATAAGGTAAAACTAAAAGCCGGGACATGAAATAATTTCTTGTTTCATGTCATATTATTTTGATGATTTGTATTATTTTTAAAAATCCTCCTTATATAGACAGAGATTCATATTTTATTAGGAATAGATTTCACCATTTCAAAATAACATGAGATCAATGATTTGGAATGCATGAATAAATTTATGAAAATCATCAATATTTTCAAACTAGTTTTTATAATCTCTAAGGAAATCCTAATACCTATATAATATTTAATAGAACCTTAAAAATAATTATTTTCTTTTACATGTATTCACTCCCATTTGGGCATTGTGAGAAAGCCAAAACGTATTAAAAAAAAGACTGTTTTAAATTCACTCATTGACTGTAAGAGGCTTTATAATTTGTCCTTCATGTCCAATATTACACAGTTAATTTGTGAAGAATCAGGATAAAACTAATTTAATGATTTCTGGTTTATTATATGCTTCTCATATATACATATAAAATATATTATAATAAAGGTGACACAACACCCAAATGGATAAAAGACAGTCTTTTCAGAAAGTGATGATATAACTAAATATATTATGAAGAAAATGTGAATCTCAACTCCACTTCATACACAAAAATATATTTCAGACATACTGTCATATAAAATTATAAAAATTTAAACTATGACATATACAAAAGAATATAGAGAACATGTTTCTCTCTCTAGACTTTTTATTTCTTAAACAAGATATCAAAAGATCCATGCATAAATAAGTTTTCAACAATTTAAATAAGATTAAAATTGAGAGAATTTTTTTCATTAAAAGGCATTATTTTTAGAGTAAAAAGGCAAACTGTATCCTGTGAAGAAATTTGCAATGGGTATATTTGACAATATCCTGCCATCCTAAACACACACATACACATCAAAAAAAAAAAAATTTTTTTTTTAAAGATAGCAGGTAGTAAATGGGCAATAGTCTTAGTCATTCACAAAGAGAATATCTAAATGACAGGCATATGAAAATGTGCTCAACCTCACTTGTCATAAATAAAATACAAACTAATATTACGATGAACATAGTTCTCATCTACTAGAATCACTAAAGAAAACTGACACCCCAAGTACTGTGGGAGCTGAACCATCTGGAACTGCTCAGATTTTATATTGGTACAATCAGCCTGGAAAATTGTTCTGAAGTACATATCAATGCTTCATTTGAGCATAACCATAACATATGACCTCAAAAACCACACTTGTAGGCATTTCCTTAAATATATGAGTATATATTTTTCAAGAATCTTTATGACAGCACTATGTTGAATGGTCCCCAGTAGGAAACAAGTCAGAGGTCCATGGGTGTAGAATATATAAATAAGATGTGACATATGCATTAAGGCAAAGGTATCCAGCCAGTGCACCTAAATAATATGTTCTACGCACAGCAGCATGAATGAACCTCAGGAACCTGTCAACGAAAGGAAAACAGATTCAGCAGGGTCATGATGACGTGAACCCACTTATATAGTTCTCAATGTAAGTGAAACTGGGAATATACATAACTCGTAGGAAAGGGTTAAATTAATCAGTATATGACTATTCAGCATTCACAAAGGAAGTCCATCCTGTTTCAAAGCAAAATAAGACATAGTTATGTTTTATTTTGGTATTAGAACTTCTTTGTTTTGGTATTAGAACTATTTTTTCTCACAATCTCTATGTTGACCACACATAACTTCGGTCATAAAAAACATATATTACAAATGAGGATGTTTCCACAGGGTTCTTTAAATAGCAGGAATACTTGCACAGATTGTTCAGGATTTATTTATTTTGCAAAGCAGCACTGTCCATGGAGTTTTCCAGACAAGAATACTGGAGTGGTTTGCCATTCCCTTCTGCAGGGGATCGTCCTGATCCAAGGATTGAACCCATGTCTCCTGCATCGCAGGCAGATTCTCAGATTCTTTACCATCTGGGTCACCAGGGAAGCCACATAGCAGCACAGAACTGCATAAATGCTTGTAAAAACATTTCACACTTTCACATTAGGCTACTTAAGAAAAAAATTAATAACGGCCAGCTTATTATTATAGTTTGTCAGTTTCATGTTTAGTTTCTTGCTGAGCCCTTCCGTGGTAAATAGAAGCATGGAGGTGGTGGTTTAGTCACTAAGTCGTGTCCAACTCTTGCGACCCCATGGACTGTAGCCTGCCAGGCTCCTCTGTCCATGTGATTCTCCAGGCAAGAATGCTGGAGTGGGTTGCCATTTCCTTCTCCATCTTCCCCACCCAGGAATCGAACCAGGGTCTCCTGAATTGCAGGCAAATTCTTTACTGATTGAGCTATGAGGGAAGCCCAAATAGCAGCATGGGTGAAGTGAATGTTTAAGGAAACCAGGTTAATATTCAGTCTGCAGCTCCTTTCCGGTGTGGCCCATCTGACCCATGTTTCTATATCGCCAAGTTGTGTGAAACATCTTCTCTAACGTGGTGTTTGTTCTCTCTTGTTCTCATTAATAAAAAAGGTTTATCCAATACATTAATCAGTGGACACAAATGATACCCACTGGCAAGGAGAAACTATTTGTTATTTTATAAGATGTGCTTCTTATTAATGGTGTTTTGCTGGTTATTGCAATTAGGCAAGTGGAAAAATTTCAGAAGTGACTTATGATGATTAATTCCTCAAACAGCAAACCCTCCTGTCCTTTTATATAAATGAAGAGAGTCTAAGATTTATAGATATTGGACAACTTCTCCAAATTCACAGACAAAAGATGGCAACAAAAGCAGCAGCCACCGCAGGCAGTGTCCTTGCTCTCAGATTTTCTAAAAGAGCAGGGCTTGCTGTATCATGAAAAATAGCTATCAAAAAATAAACTTCATTAAAATCCTTCCCAGCACATCAACCTCTGCTCATATCTCAATCAGAAATTCTTAATATTTCTACTAAAATGATCCTAACAGCAGAGGAGAGTGAACTTGTGTCAGGAGAAGCCCCAGGAACCATGGTCTGAAGCAAGCATTACACAAGTTTCCTTCAAAGACTAGCACTTTATCCTTCAAGTTGATGCAGATTTTGCCTTCTGATCTACAGCTACCCAAGTTTGCTTTTAATTGAAGCATGATGTGTAATATGTATAATATTACTTACTAGGTAATTTATATACCTCAATTGTCCAATAGTCACATACACCGTGAATAATTGCTATTGTCTGAATGAAAAAACCAGGCCCTGTAAAACTGAGTTAACAATTAATAATGTGTCTTTTTTCTCTTCCTTAGGGCCAGAAAGTAATGAGTATTTATTATGTGTCAGGGGCTTCCCCAGGAGCTCAGTGGTAAAGAACCTGCCTGCCAATGCAGGAGACGCAAGTTTGATCCCTGGGTCAGGAAGAACCCCTGGAGGAGGAAATGGCAACCTGCTCCAGTATTCTTGCCTGGGAAATCCCACAGAGAGAGCAGCCTGGCGGGTTACAGTCCATGGGGTCGCAAAAGAGTCAGACATGACTTAATAACTGACCAACAACAAATCATGTTGTCAGCTTTTATTTCAGGCTACAAACCTATGCTAGCAGGAAAAGACAGAATGCATACGTTTGGGGGGGATCTGGAGCAGCTCTCTTCACTTATCTGAACCCAATGACAAAGTTGGTTTTCATAAGGATCTCAGGTGACAAAATGCATATGCGTGGAAGTGTTTCTAGATACCATGAAGGACTTATGACATTTAAGTTTCAGTCACTGTATTATGTATTTGTTAGGCTTTTGAGTTTAGGTACTGATGATGCAGTAGTGCACCAAGTAATCAAACATTTTTGTCCTCCCAGAGGTTACATTCTAGCAAGACTAGAATTAACTGCAAGGAGATCCAGCCAGTCCATCCTAAAGGAGATCAGTCCTGAATATTCACTGGAAGGGCTGATGCTGAAGCTGAAACTCCAATACTTTGGCCACCTGATGCGAAGAGCTGACTCATTGGAAAAGACCCTGATGCTGGGAGGGATTGGGGGCAGGAGGAGAAGGGGATGACAGAGGAAGAAGTGGTTGGATGGCATCACCGACTCAATGGACACACGTTTGAGTAAACTCCAGGAGTTGGCGATGGACAGGGAGGCCTGGAGTGATGCAGTCCATGAGGTCACAAAGAGTCAGACATGACTGAGCAACTGAACTTAACTGAACTGAAGCTAATTATTATATATATTACATAGTACTGTAAAACCTTATCTAGATATTTAAGCTTAAATGTAGAACATAAAATCATTAAACTGCCTAGAAAAAATGTATGGGAAAAGTGTCAAAGCTTTCTGACATTGGTCTTGGCAATGGATTTTTGGATATGACAACATAAATCACAAGCAACAAAAGCAAATATAAATAAGTGGGACTACGTCAAAACTAAAAAGCTCCTGCACAGAGAAGAAATCCATCAATAAAGTAAAAATGCAACTTATGGAATGGAAGAAAATATTGGCAAATCACATATTTGGTAAGAAATCCATACAACTCAATTGCAAAAACCAAAATAATTGAACTAAAAAATGGCCGATGAACCTAAGTAGATAATTTTCCAAAGAAGATATTCAAATAATTAACAGGTACATGAGAAGGTACTCAGCATCACTAAGCATCAGGGAAATGTAAACCAAGACCACAGTGAGAAATCGACTCACACCTGTTAGAAATGTTGTTACACAAAAGACGAGAGAAAGCAAATACTGGTGAGAATGTGGGGGGAAAAGGGAATACTTGCACACTAGGGGTAGGAATGCAAATAGGTAGAGTTTCTATGGAAAATAATATGAAAGTTCCTCAAAAATAAATAAAAATTGAACTACCATGTGATCCAACAATTCCACCTCTGGGTATCTCTCCAAAGGAAATTAAATCGTTGTCTCAAAGAGACATCTATATTCTTCTGTATGTGCTTGAGTGCTCAGTCGCTCAGCCGTGTCTGACTCTTTGTGAGCCCATGGACTACAGCCCACCAGCCTCCTCTGTCCATGGGCTTGTCCTGGCAAGAATAGTGGAGTGGGTTGCCATTTCCCCCACCAGGATGTCCTCCCGACCCAGGAATTAAACCCACACCTCCTGCAATGGCAGGCAGATTCTTTATCACTGTGCTGACTCGGAAGCCAGCATTATTTACAATGTCAAGACGCAGAAACAACCTATAGTTCACTAATAGATAAAAGGGTAAAGAAAATGTGGCATCTATATATGAATTGCCCATAAAAAGAAGGAAAACCTGCCATTTGTAACAACATGAATGAAACTTGATTGAAGTAAGCCAGAGCGACAAATACTATATGATCTTACCTATATGCAGAATCTTAAAAGAAAAAAAAAAAAACTAAGCAAATAAACTAACAGAAACAAAGAACAGATTGATAGTTACTAGAGGTATGTTTCAAGGATGAAATGGGTTAAGCTGGTCAAAAAAAGCAAACTTTCAGTTACAAGATAAATGAGCTTTGGGATGCAACGTACAGCTTGGTGACTTTGAAAGTATTGTATTGCATCTTTGAAAGTTGCTGAGTAGATCCTAAAGGTTCACATACAATAAAAGGTTTTTGTAACTATGTGAAGTGATGGACATTCACTACCAGTGTGGTAATCATTTTGAAGTATGTCCATATATCAAATTCTGTTGTTTGTCTTATACGTATACAATAGTAGATGGTCAATTATCTCAATAAATTGGAAGGGAAAAAATATAGACATAGTTAAGTAGATTGAAACTAGATACCATATAACTGTTGGATAGAAAACTTGAACATCATTTTTTTGTTATTTTAGAATGCAAAGGAGTTGAAACAGCCAAGACCAGTTGACATAAAATCATAGAATCTATCTATCATTATTTAAAAATGAAAGCCAGAAAAGAGGGGAAATGCATCATTGCTTGTAGAGTATCTTATCTCTTAGAATGACAAAGCATAATTCTGACTGAAGGTTTCTAAAAGTCTGGTTTCAGCTGTCAGTTCAATTAAATTTATGTAAAAAAATTCTAGAGCAAAACAACCTGCATTTTCCATTACACTCTAGTGTATCTTAAGACTTTTTTTCCCTCAAACTCTCTTCTCTTTTTCCTTTCTCATATTCAATCCAAACCAAAAACCAAATCAAAGTAGATTCAATCGATTTAATCTGAACAAAATGGAAAAAATTTATTTAGTGAAATAAAATTTAACTCAGAGAAATAGATTTTCTTAATATTAGAATATTTGTTATATAAATTCAGAAAAGACCAAATGAATTATTTCAAGCCATTCAAAACACAGCAATTGTATAGAATATAATAGCAAATAAGGGGAAAAATTATATATAATCCTTATAAAATCATTTTATAATGAGATAAAAATGTGTCGATGTAATCCAAATTAGTGCAAAATGCTTTAAAATATGAAAACCAAAGTGTTGAGAGTCAATATGCTTAATTCATATCAGATACTTAATTTTTTAAATTCAATTAAATAAAATTTTATCCAAATTACCCTATTCCAGAAAAAATTTTTGTTGCTTTCAAGTAATCTAAAATTGAATCAATTTGATCCTCTACAAAATAATAAGCATGGCTCAAGCTCATTTAATTCACATACATTAAATTTAGTTTAACCAATTATTCTGTAGCCAGCAAAATTATCCTTTAAAAGTGAAGCAGAAATAAAAAACTTTCTGAGATAAGCCAAAACTAAAACTAAGAAAATTCATTGCCAGCGGACTTGACTGGTGAGTAATGTTCTCAGAGAAAAGTTGTTATCTTTAACTTGACTAAGCACAATAACAAATACAGAATTTAAACAGGGGACACAAATTACCAAGAAGTGGGTCATCACAACAGATCTCATGACTTTTAAAAGAATAGAAAAGAAATATGTAGAACAACTCTACATTCACATATTTGATAGCTTAAATAATATGAACCAGTTCCATACATCTGTGTCTCTTTTTCCATGAAAGACACAAGTATCAAAATTACATTAGGAAAAATAGATAACTTGGATAGCTCTATATTTACTAAATAAATTGAACCACTGATAATAGTCTTCAAAGAATGCAACATGTTCAGATTCACTTGTTCACTTGTGAATACTGTGAAACACTTAAGAAAGAATAATACCCATTCTCTAGAATCTCTCCAGAAACTAGACTCAGATAGAATACACTTTAACTCACTCTCTGATGCCAGTATTACCCTAAAACCAAAACCAGATAAAGGTATTACAGGGAAGGAAAACTATAGACCAATGCTTCTTGTGAAGATGGATGCAAAATTCCACAATAAACTGTTAGCAAGTTGAATATAAATAAAAGGAATTATACACCACAACCACGTGGTGTTGGTTCCTAAATTGCTGCTACTGCTAAGTCACTTCAGTCTTGTCCGACTCTGTGTGACCCCTTAGACGTCAGCCCACCAGGCTCCCCCGTCCCTGGGATTCTTCAGGCAAGAACATTGGAGTGGGTTGCCATTTCCTTCTCCAATGCATGAAAGTGAAAAGTGAAAGTGAAGTCGCTCAGTCATGTCCGACTCTTAGCGACCCCATGGACTGCAGCCCACCAGGCTCCTCTGCCCATGGGTTTTTCCAGTCAAGAGTACTGGAGTGGGTTGCCATTGTTCCTAAATTGGATGCTGTAAAATGGAGGGTATGAAGAGGCTAAGAAAAGAGGAGGACCACTTCAGATGGTTAGGTGGAAAGTTCAACAGGCAAGGGGGCAAACAAACACGGCATGTCCTGAGGACACAAGAGGAGTGGATCTCCTGCCTGCCAGCATCTTAAAAATTTATATAAAGGCTTTAACTGGGTCAGACACCTATACTAGCTAGATGGCCTCAACAACACATTGCTTTTATAAAAAAACTTTTTATTTTGTATTGGAGTGTAGCCGATTAATAATGTTGTGATAGTTTTATGTGAACAGTGAAGAGACTCAGCCATACATATACATGTATCTGTTCTCTCCTCTGGTGGCTCAGAGGTTAAAAAGCATCTGCTTGCAATGTGGGAGACCTGGGTTCAATCCCTGGGTCAGGAAGACCTCCTGTAGAAGGAAATGGCAACCCACTCCAGTGTTCTTGCCTGGAAAATCCCATGGATGGAGGAGCCTGGTGGCCTGCAGTCCACGGGGTCGCAAAGAGTCAGACAAGACTGAGCGACTTCACTTCACTTCACTTCATTCTCTCCCAAACTCTCTTCCCATCCAGATTGCCATGTAACATTGAGCAGAATTCCATATGCCATACAGTCCCTGTTGGTTATCTATTTTAAATATAGCAGTGTGTATATGTCTATGCAAATCCCTAACTACTACTTACCCTGTACTCGTGCCCCCAGCAACCATGACTTTGTTCTCTAAGTCTGTGAGTCTCTTTCTCTTTTGTAAGTAAGTTCATTTGTATCATTTATTTTTAAATTCCACATATAAGGGATGTCATCTGATATTTCTCTTTCTCTGTCTAACTTACTTCACTCAGTAGGACAGTCTACTATGTCCATCTGTGTTGCTGCAAATGGCATTATTTTATTATTTTTAATGGCTGAGAATATTCCACTGAATATATATGTACCACATCTTCTTTATCCATTCCTGTGTTGAAGGATATTTATGTTGCTTTTCCATGTGTTGGGTGTTGTAGACAGTGCTTCAGTGAACTTTGGGGTATATGTATCCTTTTGGATCATATTTTTCTCTGGATATATGTTCAGGGAATGGGATTGCATGGTCATATGGTAGCTCCATTTTTGGTTTTTTAAGGAATATATATACTACACATTGCTTTTCTCAAGGCTGAGTGCTTGAAAACAACTCTACCTATGGGAACAGTGGATGAAACATAAATTCCAAGAATGGGGGAGGGCATAGGAGCCTCTGATTCCCCAAGTCAAACTCCAGTGTCAACTGGTGGTCATCTCTGCTTGATGACATCGTCTTACAGGTATCAAAGGCTATTCATCCTTCAATAATAAATCAATGTAATTTTCCACATCAACAGGGTAAAAAATGATATGATCATATCAGTCCAGTCGCTCAGTCGTGTCCAACTCTTTGCGACCCCGTGAACCCCAGCACACCAAGCCTCCCTGTCCATCACCAACTCCTGGAATTTACTCAAACCCATGTCCATTGTGTCGGTGATGCCATCCAACTATATCATCCTCTGTCATCCCCTTCTCCTCCCCCCTTCAATCTTTCTCAGCATCAGGTTCTTTTCAAATGAGTCAGTTGTCCTCATCAGGAGGCCAAAGTATTGGAGTTTCAGCTTCAACATCAGTCCCTCCAATGAACACTAAGATGCCATCATCTTAGTTTTCTGAATGTTGAGCTTTAAGCCAACTTTTTCACTCTCCTCTTTCACTTTCATCAAGAGTCTCTTTAGTTCTTCTTCACTTTATTCCCTAAGGGTGGTGTCATCTGCATAGCTGAGGTTATTGATATTTCTCCCGGCAATCTTGATTCCAGCTTGTGCTTCCTCCAGCCCAGCATTTCTCATGATGTACTCTGCATGTTAAGTTAAATAATCAGGGTGACAATATACAGCCTTGATGTACTCCTTTTCCTATTTGGAACCAGTCTGTTGGTCCATGTCCAGTTCTAACTGTTGCTTCCTGACCTGTATACAGGTTTCTGAAGAGGCAGGTCAGGTGGTTTGGTATTCCCATCTCTTTCAGAATTTTCTACAGTTTATTGTGATCCACATAAAGGCTTTGGCATAGTCAATAAAGCAGAAATTGATGTTTTTCTGGAACTCTCTTGCTTTTTTGATGATCCAGCAGATGTTGGCAATTTGATCTCTGATTCCTCTGCCTTTTCTAAAACCAGCTTGATCATATAATCAATATCAAAAAAGAATTTAACAAAATCCAACAGCAACTTCCTCTAATGGATAAAGAGCATTTAAAAAAAGCCTTAACTAACATCATAATTAATTGAGACAGACTGGATATTCTCCTTCTGCAATTAAGAACAAGGCAAGGATGTCCTCAGTCATCATTCCTATTCGCCATTGTATGGAAGTTCTTGACAGAGCAATGAGGCAGGAAAAAGAAATAAGATGTATAGTAGATTAGGAAGAAAATCCTTTAAAAATTATTAATCATTGGCTAGTATAACTTAATTAAACCCTTTCCAGATCACTCCACCTATTTGTTGTTGAGTTCCAATTTTTGTTATATACAAGTAGTAGAGAAGTTTTGTTCCATCCAGCAAAAAATCACATTGGTTTAATTTAGAACAAAGTTTAGTTATAATGGTAGGTTCTTAACATGCTTGTGCTTATTAAAAATATGAGTAGCACCTATAACTTGAATTTGTTTGAGTCCTGGATCTTTACGTATTTAATCTTATATAAATATTTGAAAGTCATTAGTCCAGACTTCTTTAATTCAATTAAACTCCCTGCTAAATTTTCCATAATATGGTAGATTTCAATTTAATCCAATTAAAATATCTGCTAAATTTTCTGTAATATTGTATATTTTCCTTGACTGAAAATTAGAACAGCCTTGGAAGCTTTTCAAAATTCCCAATGACCCTGTTTCACCTTTTGTAATCCTGATTTGTTTTGGGGTAAGGCTCTTGCACAGGTAATTTTAAAAAATTCTCCACAGGACTTTTAATCCAAAGCCAATTTTGAGAACCCCTAGTTTAAAAACTGTTACTATTCACATTGCCAAATGTTCCCTGGCACATCTACCTATAAAATTAGCCATAGGCTTGTTTCATTACAATTTCCTTTACCCTCCTGGATTAGTATATACCTGGTATATCAAGATGAGGTATCTAGCAACATTCACAGAAACATTCTAGAATGAAATGAAAGCCCAAGTAACTGGATGATTCTGCATATTAGAGTAGTATTTCTTAAAATTTAATGTATAATCAGTCATCTGGGGATCTTATTAAATTGAATCACAGATTTGATTTACCTGGTCTTGAGGAGGGGTATGGATTTCTAAATTTTTAGCAAGCTTCTGTATAATGCTGACTATGATCCTACCCATCTATGTGCCACACTTTAAGTATGAAGACAGAGGCTGTGCTTGGAGCTACAGCGGCTACTGTTGGGGAGCTCTAGCCTTAAGACGTCAGAATTCTAGCTCAGTAACCCCTGTTTCTCTCCTCAACATAAAACACGATTTGCATACATTCTCTAGGGCTTCTCTGGTGGTTCAGCAATAAAGAACCTGCCTGTGGTGCAGAAGACACGAACTCAGTCCCTGAGTGGGGAAGATGCCCTGCAGGAGGACATGGTAACCCACTCCAGTATTCTTGCCTGGAGAATCCAGGGACAGAGGAGACTGGTGTGCTATGGATCATAGGGCTGCAAAGAGAAGGACACAACTCAAGCGAGCTAGCACACATGTGTACATTCCTTAAGCATTCTGCAATGAAAGATCATGGCATATACTAACTTTATGTGTTTTCCATACTTAAGAAAGCATACTGGGATATATATGAGAAGCCATATTGAGGTAAATTTAATTTTTCCTAATTATTAAAAGTCAAACAAATTGCACTCAGTCACTTAAAGATCATTTGTTGTTGTTCAGTCGCTCAGTTGTGTCCTACTCTTTGCAATCATTAATTATAGACTACTTAAAACAAAGCTAATGCAGTGTCTTCATTGTAAATAAACACCTTAATGTCATGCCAATGCAACCTAGAGCTTAAGTTTTGGGGCCGTGTGTGCATTGAGCAACAGTCACTTTGTGCTTAAACTTTGCAATTGGCAATTTTCATCTTACAGTCTTGGCAGTAATGTAATTTTGGAAGATCTGGAATAGCAGACCAGGAAACATGGTGCTGGAGTCAGTGTTATAATTGGGTGAGACATAAGGATGAGGGACAACCTAGCTCACTACATAGAAATAGTTAATTTAGTTTCTCAATTAATATGCAGGAAAATATGGGAATCAGCTGGAGAGGGCAATGGCACCCCACTCCAGTACTCTTGCCTGGAAAATTCCATGGTCAGAGGAGTCTCGTAGGCTACAGTCCATGGAGTCGCAAAGAGTCAGACACGACTGAGCGACTTCACTTTCACTTTTCCTTTCATGCACTGGAGAAGGCAATGGCAACCCACTCCAGTGTTCTTGCCTGGAGAATCCCAGGGACGGGGGAGCCTGGTGGGCTGCCGTCTATGGGGTCGCACAGAGTCGGACACAACTGATGCGACTTAGCAGCAGCAGCAGCAGCATAGGAATCAGCAGAGAATTTGAACTGATGTAAATTATATTGTCCTGTATTCAGGGTTCCTTTTAACTACTTACTAGGAATTTTTTCTTTCTTTCTTTCTTTCTTTTAAATTCAAGAGCCTTGACCAAGTTAATTATAGCAATGAGAACTGGATAATTTGTGAGCAGAGAGCAGGTAGGTCATAGCCACCAGGGTTTGTAACTGGATCCATTCAAAAAGTAAAATGTTTTCAAGAAAATTTATTTTTCAAAGGTGTTTGTTCTTGGACTTGATAGTCCTATCTAAAATTTGCTGAAAGTTATACTGCTTTCCCTGGATCATTTAAATAAGATGATAATATCCTGAGGCTATTTCTTAATTCATATGGAGACATTTTAATAAACTGATTGTGTAAGCATGCACAAGGATATCTAGGAGGTATTCATACAACTTCTGCATAAATGCATCCATATGCAGGCAAATACACCCTGGCACACAGAGTTATAGTTAATAATGTGTATTATATTTTCAGGGTCATAGTTCTTTTAGTCAACCAGATACTTTTGTCTTTATCCAACCAAACATTTTCAAAGCTCATTAACACATCCCTATATAATTATAATTTCTTTTGACACAGCATTTTCTTGTTGACTGCAGGATGGAGAATAGTTCCCTTCGGTGCCTTTTTCTCTCATCTGGAGCAAAGAACCTAACTGCTGTGACCACTTATGAGAAAGACTTGGCACACCAAAAGCCCCAGATGGAGGTCATTCCAGTATGTTTCCAGAGGCAACAACTGTGTCCTCCATTGGCTTCTGGGCTAGCTCCTCTAAAGACCTCTTGAATTTCTCTAGTGTTGACATTAGAATAGCTATGGATTTCCTTTTTGGATTACTTTCAAATAACCTATATTATAATTAGGTTATATTTATGTGTTTTATTAATGAAAAATATACACATTCCGGAAAATTTGAATAATCATTGATAAATATGTATAGGAGTATATAATGCAATCAGATTATATATTGATGTTAAAAATCACCATTCCTCTTCAACCCCAAACAACAGTTAAATGACAGGCTCTACTGGGTCTAGGTTCTCAATGATTTATTTTTTTAATAATTATTGAATCAAGAAACATTAAAATTGGGAATTTCAATTTTGTGAACAGGAGCTTTGCAGGATGTCTGCACTTACACATGTTGATCCAGTGGAAGGAAAGTGTGATTTCTAAAATGTTGATTTGATTGATGAAGTAACTTTGGCAGTTAGACTTCAAAGTTTCTCTCTCTTGATGTGAAAAAAAAAATCTTAGTTAAAAATAAAACTATTTCATTCTTAAATGCCAGTATCAGGTACAACTAAAAGCATGAAGCAATGGAAATGGTAGGAATTCCCTGGTGGCTCAGACGGCAAAGCATCTGCACACGATGCAGGAGATGCAGGTTCGATCCCTGGGTCAGGAAGATCCCCTGGAGAAGGAAATGGTAACCCACTCCAGTCCTCTTGCCTAGAAAATTCCATGGATGGAGGAGCCTGGTGGGCTACAGTCCATGGGGTCGCAAAGAGTCGGACACGCACTGAGTGACTTCACTCACTCACTCAATAAAGAGAGCTTAAGATACCATGAACTAAGTATGTATCTTCAGAGATGCATAAGATACTATAACTCTAAATATCAATGCTTAGCTAAATGCACACCACAGAACTGACTAAAACAAACTTACTTCTGGACTATCACTCTAAATTGTATTGTTTGCTTGGTCATTTTAGTATAAAGTGGGCATTATCAAAAGCCAAACTGAAGTGTTCTACAAAAAATTTCAGAGTGATGGAGTTTTATTTCAGTCATTTTTTTTTAAAGTATCATTCTCTATAATTATTTTGATTATAATTATCTTCCTAATTCTTAGTTCTATTATTTAGGATTCATGAATTGACAGTCCAGGTTAGATAATGATTTGCCTTTTCACTGAAATCCTAGTGTCTTCCAAGTGCAGAGTTGGGCTTCTGCAGCTTCAAACTCTCAGCTTCTCAAGATCAAAACCCAGATAACTCATTCACCCATTCTCACTAATTCCTAGGTTCCATTATGATTAAGTGCAATAGATTTATATTCATTACTATTTTCACTCACATATTCTACCACTTTTTAAAGTATAGGACAAAGTTATGACCTTTTTATTAAATGCAGCAACATTTTAGAACACTTGTAATATGAAATCAAATTTCACTCAATATTGCAATTTATCACATAGTGATTATTCTTAATAAAGAGAAAATATAGGATACAGATATATTACTGATAGTGATTCAAATATTTTTTAAAAACTGCGTACCTAGAATAGTATGTGCCTTGAAATAAAGAAATCATTAGCACCTTCAAGAGGGCATCCAATTTGAATTGGGCTTGAATAATGGATAAAGGAGGAGGGCATGGCAACCCAGTCCAGTATTCTTGCCTGGAGAATCCCGTGGATAGAAGAGCCTGGTGGCTATAGTCTATGGGGTTGCAAAAAGTCAAGCACAACTGAAGTGACTTAACACACAGCACAATGAGTAAACAGGTTAATATTAATTTAATCCTTAGTTCTAGTTCATCATGTAACACATGTAACAAATACCAAGGTATTTTCTGTGCTGTGCTTAGTCACTCAGTTGCATATGACTCTTTAGGACTCCGCGGACTGTAGCCTGCCAGGCTCCTCTGTCCATGGGGATTCTCTGGGCAAGAATACAAGAGTGGGTTGCCATAACCTCCTCCAGAGGATCTTCCCAACCCAGGGATTGAGCCCGTGTCTCTAGCATTGCAGGCAGATTCTTTACCATCTGAGTCACCAGGAAAGCCCAAGAATTCTTGAGGGGGTAACCTATCCCTTCTCCAGGAGATCTGCCTGACCTAGGAGTGGAACTGGGGTCTCCTGCATTGCAGGCAAATTTTTTACCAGCTGAGCTACCAGGAAAGCTCATGCAAGGTATTTACTACTATTTTAATTTTCCAAATGAGAATTAAGGTTCAGACACACTCAATAAAGTACCAAAGAAATATAGTTAATGAATAATGGGTTTGGATTTTAATCTAAGTTGGTTCTTAACCATTCTTTTCTTTATTCTACTGTATAGGAGACTTATGACAAATGATGATCCTTCTGAAGAAACACAGAACTATACATTATGTAATAGGCAGGCGTGCTCAGTCCCTCAGTAATGTCTGACTCTGCAATGCCATGGTTTCCAGCTCGACAGGCTCCTATGTCCTTGGGATTTCCCAGGCAAGAAGGCTAGAGCGGGTTGCCATTTCCTTCTCTAGGGGATCTTCTCAACCCAGGGCTTGAATCCGCATCTCCTGTACTGGCAGGTGGATTCTTTACCACTGAACCACCAGGGAAGCCTCTCTCATGATACTAATGAGAAAACTATGATCCTGACATGTCAAAAGAATTCCATAAAGACATTCCCAAAGTTTAGCGTTGGAGTTAAGGCTAAACTTCGGTGGTTTGATTCCTAGTTTGATCTCTTTGCTCTCAACACGCTGTAGAGTGATATCAGTGAATAAATATATGCTTAGGGTCTTTAAAACTCTCTTCCAGCTGCTGAACATTAGGAATTCATTAACTTTTTATATGGCTCTATAAATTAAAGAATAGGTATCAATAGCATGAGATAAAGGAGAGGAAAGTTTGCTGCTGATTATGTATTGTCTCATCAGAAAACAAAGCCTGAGGAGTACTTCCCTTTATTCAGATGATCAGAACTCTAACTGCAGTAGAGAAATCATCAAGAAGAGGTTGACATCTTGAAATACAGCAGGGGAAACATGGATGAGCCATGGATATCATGAAGAATTGCTGAAAGAAGTCTTCTAGAAGGACATCTATTTGAGGGCTATTTAATCAGGATGATAATTATTGCTTTTTGATTGGTGACTTGTTCCTTGCACTCTTTCATAGGAAATACACAGGTACAAAAACAATAGTCACATCTAGCAAGGGTCTAAGTACTGAGCTGTAGAAATATACTGTTAACATATCTACACACAAGATATATGTTTGGAAGAGGATAACCATGTTGCTCAGCAACTTTAGTGCTAATATTTTATAATTAAAATACTTTCAGTAATTGAAAGGTAAAACCTTTTAAATTTATAACAGCATAGAATATAACTTCATTTTTTTTTTCTTTCTGAAGCAGGCACATAAACTAACATATTTGCCAGCTCTTGTAGTTTGATTTCAAGTTTGGAACAATTTTCAATTCAACAAATATTTTTCTTTGCATCTAAATAGATTTGGTTCTTCAGATCAGCAACAGCTATAAAGGAATGGTCTAGAATGCAAAAGTTTCTTCCCTCTCTGCTGAAAGGACCCTACAGTATATAGCCTACTTCTGTTCACTTTAGTCAGGACCTTTTTATTCATTCAGGTGGGAGTTAAGAATTGGCAAGTTCTTTACTTATTTTATTTTTAGGCAATGTATTACAGAGACAGTGGTGAGGTGTCCAACCTTTACTGGATGACAGCTTCATTCTACTTCTTGTCAAGGAGATTTATATCACCTTTCTGACCTGATATTTTTAATGGAGCATATTCTTTGAAACATGAGTCTGAGTTCATTTTAGAACCAGTCAGCAGTCTCTTCCTTCTTTCCTGACTACTGCCTTCCAGATTAATTACAAGGATTAACAAAATGAGAAGCCTTCATAACATGATACCCAGGGTGTCAAGAGATGGGCCCGATTTTTTATTAGGAAAAAGATGATTCTGAGAATTCCAACTTAAATATGTTATGAACATGTAAGTGGAAGCTAACAAAAGCATGCAATATATTCAATATTATTGTTTAAATACCCATTCCTATAACCTTTACAAGTTGACCAGAGGATTACACTTTATTTTCTAATTTATTTTGATTCTATTCAACATTGTGCAGAGTTCTATCTTATATGTTTAGCAACACTGACAAGAAGTTATTTATTACTGAATCTAGCCATGTTACTTTTTTGGATGGCTGAATTTCCTGGATTATTGTCAAAAAGAAGAAGAAAGGAAGGAAAAAATATCTTTAAATCATGTCCTTAAGTCAAGTTGATTCATAATCAGTGCTTCCTACTCTTGAGTGAAATGGAGCATATTTAAATACACAGCTTTGAGAGTTTCATTTACCACCTTGATACCATGGATTGTCATATTGATGTAGCACATATGCATTGAGATTTATTACCATTCATTCTGGAAGAATAAAAGAATGACTAAAGCTGACTTACTGTAAATTTCAAGTTTCATAAAGGCTTTCCAAGCAGTAATGCTTTACAAATGACTAATCACCTGACAGCCATTTTGTTTTTATAAATGAACATTAAAAAGTTAGTGAATGATATAGAATATAATTCCAAAATAATTAGGAATACCAACTATATTTGGCCATTTGATTTATTATCCTCTGATATTCAGATTAATAATTGCAATTTCCCATTAATATGAGAAGTTCAACTTCTAAGAAAGTTTATAAGAAAGTTATTTGAAAAATTCATAGTCTTTTGGCAGTCTTTCTTTTTAATGCCATAAAGCTTGAAGCATTTATAGGTGTTTGATGTGAATCCAGAAACTGTTCTGGAAACCTAGTAGGATCATAAAAATGACAATATCTGGTGTCCTTAAGTAAGGACAACTATTGTTTGTGAATTTTATGTTCATGGAACTTTTAACATTTCAATGGAGTAAAACAGAGTTGATTAGTTTTTATCACCTTGACATTTACTTTCAATCAATAGAAGACCATAGGGCTATTATTCAGTTTTGAGTCAATTAAGTCATTTAAATTAGATTTCAAATAATATCTTGGAGTTATGATATAAAATGTCAGCAGCTAGGTAAAATTCAGAAATAAAGTTACCCTGACCTCACTTGAATATACACAATTTCATGATATATATTTTGGAGTTTTCATTTAATTCTTTGAAAAAAAAAATACTGGAGTATATTTAATCTACAATGTGTTAGCTTCTCCTATATAGCAAAGTGAATCAGCTATACATGTAACATATCTCCACCGGTTTTTTTTAAAACACTTTTTCTCTATATAAACCATTACAAAGTATTGAGTAGAGTACCCTGTGCTATATACAAAGTATTGAGTAGAGTACCCTGTGCTATACAACAGTATCTTATTTGTTAATTCCTACAGAATTTCATTTTGAGTTTAAAAGAAAGCTAATGAGATTGTCCTCAGAATTCCAAAGATTGAGTAAGATTTAACTTGAACTCTTACCATATTTTAAAAGCAAAGCAGGTGAAAGAGGTAGGATGGAGGGAGAGTAGAAGCCTAAACTGTGAGAACACAGAATTTAAAAATTTTGAGTCAACTGCTGTTGCTCTGTGCAATTTTCTGAAACCTCATTTCTCTTCTGAATAGTACTCAAAAGACAAACAAGGGGATCAATTTGGCAAATTCTTTTCTCTGGCATGTCTATCATGAAGATAAATGATCTCAGAGGTTAATTGCAGTTTTTTGATTCTCTGATTCTAACTGAAATTTGAATATGAGCACATCATATTTTATAACTCTTATTTGTTGCTGTTTTCTTGGTTTTGAACTTAGACCTTTTCTAAAATTGCATGGGAAGACGTGAATTTTAACATATGCCCCAAGGAACTTAACTTTAAATATAACTAGTGTGAAGAGGATATATTTTTATATGTGGTACTGGATTCATCTTTATACTTTTGTGAACATCAATTTTATGAATATTGTATTGCAATATACTTTATTGATTTACTAGAAAGGAAATTATGATCACTGTAAAATCATTCAGTGGTATAAATAGCTCATATGTAAGTTTTTTTTTTTTTTTTAAGATGAAATAGTTTTGAGTGGATGCATAGCAAATGCTACCAATACATGATTATAATACAGTAGTCAAATTGGAGAAGCTTATCTATGTGTCTGTTAGTCAATTAATAGGAATTGTAGATGCATATAAGTTGTAAAACAATACACCACATTAGTGTTCTTTAGCTTTGTACCTAACGTCCGCATATCTAATGCAAGACAATTTTGAACAATAAGTACATTCTGAAAAGTTTAGGCTTATAAAAAGATTACATTTTTCATTGTTTTAAAATCTAAAGAATTACATATCCACTTTTTTAAAGTGATTTACTAGAAAAAATTATTTCAGATATATTCTCATAAGGAATATTTATAATTTCAAGTTATACAAAATGGAACTACAAAAGCAAGCCACTAAATTATACAGAAAATGCTTTGCCCTTACTGTATATATTTGAACAGAACTTTAACTAAATGATAGCAAAATACAGACTTGTGTATTTTTACTTATGTATTTATTAAAAGTGTACATTTTATTTATTTATTTGGGCAAAGGATAATGGCTAAATTAGCACATTGCATTGTCAAAAGCTCTCAAGTTCTCAAATTCTCTTCCTTTCATTATCACTAACTTTAAACATTTGGTTTCTGATTTCAATCTTAGATATTGCCAAGATGAAATTAAAGATATTGGAGACTTTTCATAGTCAATTGCCTTAGTATTTAATAGCAGAATTGTAAAAAGGAGGAAGAAGCAGCACAGTGTTACCTCTGGCTACATCAATATGTACAGGAAGTTCATAATTCTTGAAACATTCTCACATTTTGTTTCTTTTTTTTTTTTCATTTATTTTTATTAGTTGGAGGCTAATTACTTCACAACATTGCTGTGGGTTTTGTCATACATTGACATGAATCAGCCATGGAGTTACATGTATTCCCCATCCTGGTCCCCCCTCCCACCTCCCTCTCCGCCCGATCCCTCTGGGTCTTCCCAGTGCACCAGGCCCGAGCACTTGTCTCATGCATCCCACCTGGGCTGGTGATCTGTTTCACTATAGATAATATACACGCTGTTCTCTCGAAACATCCCACCCTCGCCTTCTCCCACAGAGTCCAAAAGTCTGTTCTGTACATCTTCACATTTTGTTTCTATACCACCATATTTCCTTGGCATCTCCTAACTCATTCCTTCTCAGAGTTGTAATTTCATAAATCACACTGACAAACAATAACAGCTTTCCCCCAATGGTGGTTCTGGATTCTGGACGAAGATTAAGAATTAGGCTTATCTCAGGTAGAGACGGAGAAGAGAGAAGGAAATTCCATGAGCGGAGGAGTCTGGCAGGCTGCAGCCCATGGGATCACAGAGTTGGTCACGACTGAGCTCACACACACACACACACACACACACACACACACACACAGAGGTAGAGAAGTTCACTGGGTGAAAGAAAACAGGAAAACTATCAGTGGTCACTCAGAACAGGCATTAAAAAAAAAAAAAAAATAGGGGCTTAGAGAAGTCAGATGATCTACCGGCTTGACAAAAGCACTTTGTGTATTTACACACAGGAGGCTGGGTAGGGCCTAAGCCGTGAGGTTCCTAAACGCAGAGTGATATATTCTTCAATTTCCTAGTGCCTGTGAAGTGAAGACAACAAGGAAGGGAGTCTGATTCCAACACGCACTCAGTTTCCAGAACTTCTCAGACTTGGACCTACATAGTGCGGGAGGGTGGAGAGGCAGCCTAGGAAGCAGAGACATGGATTTATTCTAGACTTTCGAGCTAAAGAACCTGAGCATCCACTAGGCTCCCAATTAAAACCCTAGGTGTCTCAGCAAGAAAAATAAGGTTAAGCCAGAGGTAAGTTTGGCTAACAAAGGTCCCTATGGACAAAGCTATGGTTTTACAAGTAGTCACCTATGGATGTGAGAATTGGACCATAAAGAAAGCTGAGCACAGAAGAATTGATGCTTTGAATTGTGGTACTGGAGAAGGCTCTTAAGAGTCCCTTGGACTGCAAGGAGATTGAATGTCAATCCTAAAGGAAATCAACCCTGAATATTCATTGGAAGCACTCATACTGAAGCTGAAGCTCCAATACTTTGGCCACCAGATGGGAAGAGCCAACTCATTCGAAAAGACTCTGATGCTGAGAAAGATTGAGGGCAACAGGAGAATAGGGTGACAAAGGATGAGATAGTTGGATGGCAACACCAACTCAATGGACATGAGTTTGAGCAAAGTCTGTGGGATGGTGAAGGACAGGAAAGCCTGGCGTGCTGCAGTCCATGGGGTCGCAAAGAGTCAGACACGACTTAGCAACTGAACAACAATATACCAACATTGACAAAAGTGTCTTAGCAAGATGTATGTTTTTCTGTTAGAAAGATGTATCATTGAAAGAGAAATTAAGTAAACAATACCATTCACCATTGCAACAAAAAGAATAAAATACTTAAGAGTATATGTACCTAAAGAAACAAAACACCTATATACAGAAAACTATAAAATACTGATGAAAGAAATCAATGAAGACACAAACAGATGGAGAAATATACCGTGTTCATGGATTGGAAGAATTAATATTGTGAAAATGACTATACCACCCAAAGCAATCTATAGATTCAATGCAACCCCTATCAAGCTACCAATGGTATTTTTCATAGAACTAGAACAAATAATTTCACAATTTGTATGGAAATACAAAAAACGTTGAATAGCCAAAGCAATCTTAAGAAAGAAGAATGGAACTGGAGGAATTAACCTGCCTGACTTCAGGCTCTACTACAAAGTCACAGTCATCAAGACAGTACAAAGTACTGGTACAAAGACAGAAATATAGATCAATGGAACAGAATAGAAAGCCCAGAGATAAATCCACGAACCTATGGACACCTTATCTTCAACAAAGCAGGCAAGGATATACAATGGAAAAAAGACAACCTCTTTAACAAGTGGTGCTTGGAAAACTGGTCAACCACTTGTAAAAGAATGAAACTAGAACACTTTCTAACACCATACACAAAAATAAACTCAAAATGGATTAAATATCTAAATATAAGACCAGAAACTATAAAACTCCTAGAGGATAACATAGGCAAAACACTCTCCAACATAAATCACAGAAAGATCCTTATGACCCATCTCCCAGAATATTTGAAATAACAGCAAAAATACACAAATGGGGCCTACTTAAAAGCTTTTGCAAAACAAAGAAAACTATAAGCAAAGGGAAAAGACAACCTTCAGAATGGGAGAAAGTGATAGCAAATGAAGCAACAAAGGATTAATCTCAAAAATATACAAGCAACGTCTGTAGCTCAATTTCAGAAAAATAAATGATCCAATCAAAAAATGGGCCAAAGATCTAAACAGACATTTCTCCAAAGAAGAAATACAGATGGCTAACAAACACATGAAAAGATGCTCAACATCACTCATCATCAGAGAAATGCAAGTCAAAACCACAATGAGGTACCACTACACGCCAGTCAGAATGGCTGCTATCCAAAAGTCTACAAGCAATAAATGCTGGAGAGGGTGTGGAGAAAAGGGAACCCTCTTACACTGTTGGTGGGAATGCAAACTAGTACAGCCACTGTGGAGAACAGTGTGGAGAATCCTTAAAAAACTGGAAATAGAACTACCCTATGATCCAGCAATCCCACTCCTGGGCATACACACCTAGGAAACCAGATCTGAAAGAGACACGTGTACCCCAATGCTCATCACAGCTCCTAGCCAGGACATGGAAGCAACCTAGATGCCCATCAGCAGATGAATGGATAAGGAAGCTATGGTACACATACACGATGGAATATTACTCAGCCATTAAAAAGAATTCATTTGAATCAGTTCTAATGAGATGGATGAAACTGGAGCCCATTATACAGAGTGAAGTAAGCCAGAAAGATAAACACCAATACAGTATACTAACACATATATGAAATTTTAGATAGATGGTAACGATAACCCTATACACAGGACAGAAAAAGAGACACAGATGTATAGAACAGACTTTTGGACTCTGTGGAAGAAGGTGAGGGTGGGATGATCTGAGAGAATAGCATTGAAACATGTATATCATCAAGGGTGAAACAGATCACCAGCCCAGGTTGGATGCATGAGACAAGTGCTCAGGGCTGGTGCACTGGGAAGACCCAGAGGGTTGGGATGGGGAGGGACCTGGGAGGGGGGATCAGGATGGGGAACACATGTAAATCCATGGCTGATTCATGTCAATGTATGGCAAAAACCACTACAATACTGTAAAGTAATTAGCCTCCAACTAATAAAAATAAATGAAATAAAAAAAAAAAAGATGTATCCATCTGGCAGGCTAGAGATCTATTTGTCAATTAAATGGGTCATCCTCAGATTATTTTAGGTGCTATATCCTTATAGATTATGTTCTCTGAAGGCTGTGTAGGATGGAGAAATAGTAAGAAATAAGGGAACACATTGTTCTTCTGGTTGTTCAAGGAAAGTCACCTTGGAAATGTAAAGGTCATTTTTAGTATTACGAATGGGATCACTTTTAGAGTAGCAAAGAATGTTGAATGATACTGATTTACAAAGTGGCAACTAAGTGTAGACAACATTGCCAAAATCCAAGCCTCTCTTCTATAAACCATTATCCTGCAGAAACAAAAGAGGTTGGAAAAGGGAAAACAAGTGAATTATATATTTTTAAGGTCTACTTGGTATTAGTAGCTGCAGTTCATAAAATTCTATGGTGCCCATTGAAATTGCAAGCAGTCTTGTTGATGGTGTGATTTAATTATAAATGAGAAACTTAATTTCAGTGGCTTCGGTAAATGTTGCATCTTTCTTAAATCAAAGATAAATTAATTTCTTCTTGCTTGAAGCCCCTATAGTATTCAGTAAGAAAATCCAAATTCTATCTATCTATATGACAGCATAAGAGGCAATATTAACAAAGGAAAATAACAGTACAACAAAAACAGTAATCATGGTGCCTCAGACAAGTATTAGAATGTTTTTGAGAGGTCTTTTGTTTATTTTTATTAATAAGAGCGTCTGACAGTAAAACCATCAAAACGCCAAAGAAAAGATGCTCCATAAACTTCTTAAACAGTGGATGTCAGAGAGACAATTAGGAAATAAAAAGAACTTAACACAGATATAACCCCAGTTTTAATCTACAATGTAGCCCCCAAATCACAAGAAAGATTCATTTAAAATGGAATAAGCCCAGTAAATTCCATACTTATATTTGGCTTTTGTTTTGAGAGTACATTTCAATATAGGTTTTAATCATGTAAACATATAAGGTACAGTCCTTAGTGTTTACTTCTCAATAAGACAGCACTGTTGATTTAAATGACTTGTATTTTCCATCGTGCCTAGTAATGAGTGGGCAGCAATTTCATGTAAAAAAAAAAAATCTATGTGATACTAATTACTAGTAAAAGAATGATAATTGGGTGTTTTTACATGCCAGTAATAAATCATAAAGGCAGAGTGCCAATCCTCACTCAAAACCAGAAAGGGATATAGTATAATGAATGGATCAGAGAGAAGTTCAACAAGAATACACAATAAAAGAAGTGAAAAACTTTTGTTAAAGGCATTCACTAAAAGTGTTCTTTTTACTATATAATTTTTGTCATTTAAACTTTGTTTAAAATTTTAAACAGACAACACCTTGTTTAAAATTTTAACGTAAAATAAATCAAAGCTAAACTCTTTAAGTTAGAGGGTGGACTATTCTTTGAAAACCAAAAAGAACCTAATCTGGAAAGTAGATGGAGCTAATAAATAAAATAGCTACTTTCCTGTAAGGACTAAATAAGGCACCTGTAATGGAGGGAAGAAATAAGAAAGCACTAAGCAACCAGCAATGTGATCCAGTTGTGAAATTTGTTGTATATTAGTCAAAGAATTTCCTTTCTTGTACTTCCTTAAATACCTTTGGGGCCTATGAAATATTTAGAACTAAAAGATCATATCATTTATCTCTCCAAAAACTTTCAACTCCCTGTTATCTGCAGCAAAAACTCCAAGTGTCTAACCTGATATCATGGGCTCATTCAATCTTGTTTGAAATAACATTTCTGATTATATTTTTTTCACATGCTTCATGCTGAAACACAGCATCAGATATGCTTCCCCTAAATATAACCCATTCTGTTTGGGAAATAAAGATCTGCTGTTCATTTGAGGCTTCACATTTTATCATCTTTGCAAAACTCTCCTTGATGCTAACAATCAAACTCAATATTGACTTTTTTTCTCTGTAGTTAAAAAAATCCTCATATACATATAATTTCAGAACATTTTTCTGTAACAGAAAGTGATATGTAATAGCCTGCTATTTGTTTAACAAACATAAAGGCAGGTTCTTAGTCACGTTCATTTTGTATTCCTAGCAGCATTTTACACTGGGGTTTTCTACATAGCAAGTGTTTGCTCAAAAGCTGTTGAATCATCAAATAAATGAAAAAAAATTGTGATTTTATTTATTTTGAGGGGTGAATAAGGACTGTCATGAGTCTATTGTAAACTATTTTTTTTTTCTGGGTTATAATGGTAGAAAATTTTTGCAAAAATCAGATCTCTAGTTATGTAAAAGTAGTGAAAGTATCAGTTGTATGTGTCTGTGTGTGTTGTGAGTGTGAGAAAGAGAGAAAGAGAGAGAGAAATAACATAACTTACATTCTGAGATATTCTCATATTGAGAAAAATATTTCCAATTATTCATTTTATGGCCATTAATAACAACATTGTAATCTCCTTCTTACTGTTTGTCTTCTCCCCAATATTCTTTACTGCCATATTTTCTTTTCCTTACATAATAAATCATTTCCAGAAATGCAAAATAGAGTAGATTTTTGACAACAGGTGGCTGCCTACTTTGCAAATCTACTGTAAGGATCTGTGGCTACTTTGACAAATTAAGCAAATTTATAATTTTCATTGACTTCTAAAGTATAAAGTGCATTCAGTTTGTATGATTTCTGACCTTGGTTGGATCAGAAGAATAGGGTTTGATGCTTTTTCATTGTGCTTTCATCCGGAAGGCTTTAAAAGAGGAAAAAGATATCATAAGTAATCCTGGTCTGGAAAGATAAAATCCAAAATAATTTTTCTCTCTCAAGACTGGCAGATAGTTCAGATAAACACACAGCCTTTGAAGTGCTTATCTAAACCAAGAAGAAACCTCTGCTGTGGTCCAACTCATCACTTTCTGATTGTAATAAGATAAAGGAACTTGGATTTTAAGGGGCTAGAGCAAAGGGTGAATACAGATGTGATCTAAATTATTTTATTTGGACTCCATAGTCTGTTCTTTTTAGGGCTTCCTAAGTGGCACTAGTGGTAAAGAATCCACCTGCCAAGGCTAGGGATGCAAGAGACACAATTTCAATCCCTGGGTTGGGAAGATCCCCTAGAGAAGGAAATGGCAACGCAATCCAATATTCTTGCCTGGAAAATTCCATGGACCGAGGAGCCTGGCGGGCTACAGTCCATAGGGTTCAGGGTTGGATGTAACTGAGTACAGTCTGTTCTTTTTATTTAATAACATGATGTGTGAGCATGCATTATACTTGGACTTTTAGATGAATCCTTTGGTTAGGTCATGATCTAATCAATATTAGGTCATGATTTCCATGTATTTAATTTTGAAAAGAAATAATTCTCCATCACTGAATCAAGCAGCTCAGAATTTGCTATCAGGACTCCTGAGACTGTAAAATTTAAGCTAGAAGAAAAACTCTCCAAAATTTATTATGAGCATTATCTGTAGCAGGCATAGTAATGGATATGTTTTATATATATATATATATATATTATATCTTATTTAATTTTGGGAGAAAGGATAAGGTGAAGTACTTGAATTAGCCCTACCTTTCAGGTAAAAATTATTTATAGTATTAATAACTTAATAAAAATACTCAAAATGAAATACTTATTAGAGATCCAAAGCAAAATTCAACCCATGCCTGGGAGACAGAGGTCCGTGATTCTGTCGTATTAAATTTTCTCTCTGGTATTTGAAAATTATCATGACATCTGTAAGCACACCAAAGTAAACATTCAAAGCTTTATGAAAACACTGATTCCATTTTCCAAATTCATGAAGATGCTATTAAACTATTTGAAGGAAAAGTGAGTGACTGAATGGCTGTCTTTACCATTTTATAGTTTACAACTTGGAGGAGGCAAGGGCACCCCACTCCAGTACTCTCGCCTGGAAAATCCCATGGACGGAGGAGCCTGGTGGGCTGCAGTCCATGGGGTCGCTAAGAGTCGGACACGACTGAGTGACTTCACCTTCACTTTTCACTTTCATGCATTGGAGAAGGCAATGGCAGCCCACTCCAGTGTTCTTGCCTGGAGAATCCCAGGGACGGGGGAGCCTGGTGGGCTGCCGTCAATGGGGTCGCGCAGAGTGGGACATGATTAAAACGACTTAGCAACAGCAGCAGCAGCAGTTTGCAACTTGCTTAGAAGGTATATTAAGAATCAAGATACATCAGAAATTAATAAATCAAATTACAGCCATTTATCCCACATCCATTATGTGGGAAACATTCAATGATGAATAATTCCTCTTGATTTAAGTACAGATTACCTAGCTACACCTATAGACTGTGATTCACAGAAAGTGAAAGAGTTAATTGTTCAGTCATGTGCAACTCTTTAGGACCCATAGACTGTATGTAGGCCCCCAGGCTCTTCTGCCAATGGAATTCTCCAGGTAAGCATATGGGAGTAGGTTGCTATTCCCTTCTCCAGGGCATCTGCCCAGACTAAGACAAAAAGTACTTTGTGCCTTTTATATATCTTTCAATGAATGTTCTCTTTAATTTGCTGACATTTGCTATAAATCTTAACATAAGAACATATTATAATAGCCTTTTATATACTTGTCTGCTAGTATCATCATCTATTTTATTCTATTTCTGTTTCTATTGCCTGCTTTTTTTCTTCTTATGGCCTATATTTTTTTCTTCATCTAGTAATTTTTGTGAAAAGTCTGATGTTTAGAATTTTATGTTTCTCTATACTGAATTTTTTCTTTTAATCAAAACGGATGAACATGTTTTCCAGTAGGTAGTTTTTTAAACAAAAGTAGGAGGCTTCTTTGGGGGCTTCCCATGTGGCACAGTGGTAAAGAATCCACCTGCCAATATGTACAAGACCCAAGAGACAAGACCCAAGACCCTTAGATCCCTGGGTCAGGAAGATCCCCTGAAGAAGAAAATGGCAACCCATTGCAGTATTCTTTTTTTTTTCCCCCATTCCAGTATTCTTCCATGGAGAATCCCATGGAGAGAGGAACCTGGCAGGCTGCAGTCCCTGGAGTCACAAGGAGTCGGACATGACTGCAGCAACTTAGCACGGCAGACACAGGGTGGCCAGGCCTCTCCTGGGGCCTCAGACAGCGAAGAATCTGCCAGCACTGCAGGAGAGACCTGGGTTTGATCCCTGGATTGGGAATATTCCTTGGAGAAGGGAATGACTACCCACCCGCTATGGTATTCTTGCCCAGACAATTTCATGAACAGAGGAGCCTGGAGGGCTACTGTCCGGGGGGTTACAAAGAGTGGGACGTGACTGAGCGACTAACACAAGGCTTATTCTTAAGCTCTTCTAAGGCATATGTGATGGAGTCTTTATTCAAGTGCTAATTTCCCTCCACTTCTAATGTGTCTTTTTTTATTTTGGTGGTCTCAAGCAAGTTGCTTGTGTAATCATAGAGGTATCTCCACTCTGGCTATAGGAAACAAAAATTGCTTTAGCCCTGAGTAAATGTTGAAGACTTTTAAATCTTACAATTCCTCAGAAATTTTCCCTATCCAGTACATTTTTAGGTTTATCTTTCATTTATTTTAACATGCAGTTTTGCATATTAAGCAAATTTTTCTTGTGATTATATTTAGCACCTATCAAAATTTAGAATATTTCTGCCAGTTTGCAGTTCCATCAGAAGTATATGAGAATGCTTTATTACCTACACATCTTACACAAAGTGTAAGCTTCTTAAAAAATTTGCAAAATTTTCATGTCCACAATTCTTAAAATAGTATGTAGTGACTGACTAGGAAAAATACCTATTCTTGGATTCTTTAATAGCTATTTCAAGGATCTTTTTTTCCTAGGATAGTATGCATTTACAGTTTATTTGGGTAAATTCATTCAGTATCATTTTATTCACTATCTAAATTTGCCTTATAACTATATCTAAATGATAATTATTATTTTCTTTTTCTATTTAAGGAACAAACTTTTGTATATCACATAATCACTGTAACTGCTTTCTTACCTTTAAAAATTATTTTAATTTCTCAGTGTTCCCATATTAGAAGGGAAAATATATGGCCTAGGATATTTGTTTAACCACTCTAATAAATATTCTGTCAAGGCTGTATATTGTCACCCTACTTATTTACCTTACATGCATAGCACATCATGCAAAATGCCAGGCTGAAGAAGCACAAGCTAGAATCAAGAAATATCAATAACCTCAGATATGCAGATGACACCACCCTCACAGCAGAAAGCAAAGAGGAACTAAAGAGCCTCTTGACGAAGGTGAGAGGGGAGAGTAGTAAAGCTGGCTTACAACTCAACACTCAAAAAACTAAGATCATGACTTCTAGTCCCATCACTTCATGGCAAATACATGGGAAAAAAATGGAAACAGTAACAGACTTTATTTTCTTGAGCTCTAAAATCACTGCAGATGGTGACTGCAGCCATGAAATCAAAAGAAGCTTGCTTCTTGGAAGAAAAGCTATGGCAAACCTAGACAGTGTATTAAAAAGCAGAGACATTACTTTGCTGACAAAGGTCTGTGTAGTCAAAGCTATGGTTTTTCCAGTAGTCATGTAGAGATGTGAGAGTTGGACCATAAAGAAGGCTGAGAACCAAAGAATTGATACTTTTGAACTGTGGTGTTAGAGAAGACTCTGAGAGTCCCTTGGACTGCAAGAAGATCCAACCAGTCCATCCTAAAGGAAATCAGTCCTGAATATTCACTGGAAACACTGATACTGAAGCGGAAGCTTCAATACTTTGGCCACCTGATGGGAAAAGCCAACTCATTAGAAAAGACCCTGATGCTGAGAAATATTGAGGGCAGGGAGAGAATAGGGTGACAAAGGATG
Source organism: Odocoileus virginianus (assembly GCF_023699985.2). Taxonomy (NCBI): domain Eukaryota; kingdom Metazoa; phylum Chordata; class Mammalia; order Artiodactyla; family Cervidae; genus Odocoileus; species Odocoileus virginianus. The sequence goes on from NC_069683.1 coordinate 20,257,418, forward strand.
GGGTGGTTGGATGACAACACCAACTCAATGGCCATGATTTTGAGCAAACTCTGCAGGACAGTGAAGGACAGAGAAGCCTAGTGTGCTGCAGCCTATGGGGTAAGAAAGAGTCAGACACAACTGAGTGACTGAACAACAACAACAAAATAAACATTTCTAGAATACTATGCTTATTCTTTAGTAATCCAAAAGAACACGATTTTATAATTTGTAAATGAGATAATTCCAAAATAATTTTATTGTGGATTAAATGAAGCGGTATATGTAGAGCATGTGTGCTCAGTCACTTCAGTCATGTCTCATTCTTTGTGATCCTATGGAGAGCGGAGCACAATTGCTGGTATCTAGTAAGTTCTCAGGAGAAGGCAATGGCACCCCACTCCAGGACTCTTGCCTGGAAACGCCCATGGATGGAGGAGCCTGGTAGGCTGCAGTCCATGGGGTCACTAATTCGGACATGACTGAGCGACTTCACTTTCACTATTCACTTTCATACATTGGAGAAGGAAATGGCAGCCCACTCCAGTGTTCTTGCCTGGAGAATCCCAGGGACGGCAGAGCCTGGTGGGCTGACGTCTATGGCATCGCACAGAGTCGGACACGACTGAAGTGACTTAGCAGCAGTAGCAGCACTAAGTTCTCAATTACTTGTAGCTATTGCAGTTACTGCCTTGAAAGTGATGCAGACTGGGAGAAAGCATGCTTTCTTTCCCATAGGCTATGTTTATCAGCATTCAGATTCTTTATCATGCCAATTGTTACCTCTATAACACTAACTGAATTACTTAGTCTCACTTAGTCTCTTTTTCTTGCCTGTAAAATAGAAACTATAACATCTATCTCACAATGTTATGAAAATTACATAAAAATGAGAAAATTTAACAAGGTTTTAGGAAACCACAAATGCTTTTTTTTCCATTTATTTTTATTAGTTGGAGGCTAATTACTTTACATCATTGCAGTGATTTTTGTCATACATTGAAATGAATTAGCCATGGATTTACATGTATTCCCATCCCGGTCCCCCCTCCCACCTCCCTCTCCACCCGATCCCTCTGGGTCTTCCCAGTGCACCAGGCCTGAGTACTTGTCTCATGTACCCAACCTGGGCTGGTGATCTGTTTCACCCTAGATAATATACATGTTTCGATGCTGTTCTCTTGAAACATCCCACCCTCGCCTTCTCCCACAGAGTCCACAAGTCTGTTCTATACATCTGAGTCTCTTTTTCTGTTTTACATATAGGGTTATCGTTACCATCTTTCTAAATTCCATATATATGTGTTAGTATACTGTAATGGTCTTTATCTTTCTGGCTTACTTCGCTCTGTATAATGGGCTCCAGTTTCATCCATCTCATTAGAACCGATTCAAATGAATTCTTTTTAATGGCTGAGTAATATTCCATGGTGTATATGAAATTGCATTAATTATAGAATATATTTTGATTAATATTAATGCTTTCTTTTATTATACTAAATAAAAGTCTTGTTTTAACATCATTTCATAGGGCAATTACAGCTTCTAAAACACATTCTCTTTCCCAAGTTTGAATGGAATTGGGAATGGAATGGAATCCATCTTTTAGCCTACTTAAACTAAACAGGGTTAAATTAAGACATTTTGCTTGCCTCCCAAAGAAAATACCTACAAGCGCTCCAAAGCCAATGAGTGCTCTAAGCATTTGTGAGGGCAATGCCTTGCTTGCAGTAGTTATGTTCTGTGGCTTTCACGGCAGCAGCTGTCATACTCTGGAGTAGCAAGTCATAATGGCTTGCAGGCAGTTTGGGAACAATTCTCACGGCCTATTAACAAACATGAAGAGAACAGTATGCTTTTCTCTATTATCCGAGACTGTACTTTTTACTGCTGCCTCTCCAGCCCTTTATGGTACTACAGCAGCAGGCAGAGGGACAATGATAAGCTGAAGGCAACTTCAAGCTTCACGTCATAGACTCCTGATAGCCACACGTTGCCCAGAGCTAGCAGTTCAGTTTCCTTTGCTCTTTGTGCTCACTATAGTCTTGCGGGAAAACACTGATGAATGTACCCAGAAGCTGTTTGATTCTGTTTTAAAATCTCCTTGAATGAAGGATCTAAAAATATACCTTGCAGGCAGGTAACAATTTGGCAGAACCATTTGTTATGACTTGTAAATATTGAACCTCAGCCAAAAATGGAACGTGGTTTCACATGAAGCATGAATTTTGATTGTTGATATTTTTATGGAGTTGTTACAAAAAGCATGGGAGATTAAAGCGTAAATACGTAGTAATTAATTACAAGGCAACCAAAATAATATTTCACTGATGAAATGAATAGCCTCATCAAAAAGCATATAATCTTTTGTGAAGATGCCCAACAAACTCCTGAGAATAATTACTATTTTGAGACAAGGAAAAAAAAATCAGGATCTACACAGCTGCCCAAGAAATGTTTTAAAGTGAGAAATTGTAATAGGATATACAATTACATATATATAATGTAAAGATATAAAGTATGATAGCATTTTTATATTAATTGCAATAAGTACTCAAATATGAGAAAATTATTCCAAATTTGAGGAAGGAATACTGCTAAAACTATAATTCACATAGGATGCATACTTAAATATGCATACCAATTCAAATCTTTGTTATTTTTGTTCTAACTCTAAGTCATGTCTAACTATTTGCAACCTCATGGACTGGAGCATGCCAAGTTCCTCTGTCCTCCACTATCTCCCAGAGATTAATGCAAATTCATGTCCTTTGAGTTGCTTACCTGCAGCTGAATTATTTCTGTTTGCTGCTTGTGTGCTAAGTTGCTTCAGTCGTGTCTGACTCTTTGCAACCCTAGGGACCCTAGCCCGCTAGTTTCCTCTGTCCATGGAATTCTCCAGGCAAGAATACTGGAGTGGGTTGCCATGCCTTCCTCCGGGGAATGTTCCCAATCTAGGGATACAACTTGCATATGTCTCTTGCTTTGGGACATTGGTTCTTTACCACTAGTGCCACCTGGAAAGCCCCTTGGTGCTTGTAATTACAAATAATTGAGCCTTTGATTATAAGATAAGTAAAGCTTGGGGAAATCTTGAAAATTTGTCAATTTTTTTTTTCCACATAAAATCTTATCTGTCTCCCATTATTTTCCCCATAGAACTGTCTCTCCTTCCTTGATTTATATATTATTGCTCTTATTTATTGGTGATTCTAGAGTTTTTTTGTTTCAAGTAACTCATAGATGTCCTCAAAAATGATAGACATGTGATTTGTGTTTTAAATTACCAAGGGGCTTATGACCAGAGTTTTCTTTCTGTCCTTTCTCAAAATCTGATAAATTTTGGATTATCAGGGAATTGGTGAAAACTTCCTGGATGATGATGATGTTTGTTAGTTTTCAGTTGTATCATTTGGTGTCTTTCAACCAAACCTACATTTTCACACCTGCGCATGAATTCAATCTTCAACTAAGTAGTCATTGTAGAAATATTTTTCAACGGGCCGCTCCTATGTTTATAATCACCTTGGAACAGAGTCCCATATAATAGATGGCATACATACAGTCAATATGAATGATGCCTTATCTACATTTACTCTATTGATTGGTTCTTTTGGCATCTTGCAGAGAAAACAATTTGGCTTCAAGTTCTTAATGCTAATACTGATTTCAAGATTTCTATGCAGAAAGGTAAGATCAAAACAGAATGGAAATTCTGATTAAATAACACCACTAATTGAAAGCTCAGGAGACTAATGATTTCCTTTTCTTCTTTTTGGCATATGATTAGCAACAATTCCTCATATCTATATATCCTAAGAGGAAGTCCAATGTGTGGACTTTTAATGACTGCTTCTTCACAGTGGGTCTCTAATATATTAAAAGAGCAGGAAGAAAAATCAGATTGGAAATTTGCATTGTGATAAAAGCAAATAGCTTTGTGAAATCAAAAGACTCACTAAGCACAAACTCTTCCATGACTCATCACATGTTTTTTTTTTAATTGAAATAGAGGTGATTTACAAATTGTGTTAATTTCAAGTGTACAACACTTGACTCAGTTTTACATTTATATATGTATTCTTTTTCAGATTGAAAGTGACAATATATTATTAGGAAATATTTTATTAAAAGACACACAGGATACAGAATGAAAGTAGAATTCTAGCTATATTTAGGCTTCATCAACAGAAGGGATTTATTGTACTGTGTAACTGTGAAGTGTTTGCCTTCATACATTTTTGCTAGTCGGTGTTCAATTTCCTGGGCTTAAATAGGTTCATCTTATCAACTAAGTTATCTTTAAAGTTTTACATAGTACTGTTTTGGAAGCAGAACATGCAAAATAAACTAAGAATGTTGGCTGCTGCATTTTATGAAAGAGATTTTATAGACATTAGAACTAGTCAATGACCCCAGTAGAACATAGAGTAGAATGATGGTTACCAGGGGCTGGTCAAAGTGTATAAGACTTCAGTTATAGGATGAATAAGCTCTGGGGATCTAATGTATAGCATCAGTGTGGTGACTGGAGTTAATAATAATACTGGATTGTGTTCTTAAAATCTAAGAGAGTAGACTTTAAGGGTTTTTGCAGCATACACATAAAATGGTAAGTGTGTGAGTTGATGGATGTATTAACATGATTGTGGTAATCATTTCAGAAATTACACATATGTCAAATTAACACATTGTACACTTTAAATACATTTAGCTGTATTTGTCAATTATAGCTCACTAAAGCTGATAAAAATAAAGACTTCACTGAATAAAATCTCATGTAGAGCCAATTAATACTAAATACAGAGTTTCTCCATTTGAACTGGTGATCCATCAGCATGAAGCTCTCTTTTTACCTGTCATGCACCCCAGGTATGTGTGGAAGCCACAGCAAGACTCTCAGGCAGGCACAGAGAAACTAGGAGACTGAGAGAGAGGAGAAAAAAATAAAGAGGGGGCAGAGGTGGAAGAAAGAGAGGGTGGAGAGGAGGGAGGGCATGGGTAATCTTTGATGTTTTTCTAAAGTGGACTTGTCTTTTTTCCCCCCTAGGTCACACCCTATGGCATGTGGGATCTTTGTTCCCCAACCGGGAATCGAACCCCTGGGCCCTGCAGTGGAGAAAGAGTCTTCACCACTGGGCCACCAAGGAGGTTTAGCTCAGCGGGTAAAGAATCTGCCTGCGGTGCAGGAGACCCCAGTTCGATCCCGAGGTCGGGAAGATCCCCCGGAGAAGGGAAACGCTACCCACTCCAGTATTCTGGCCTGGAGAATTCAACGGACTGTATATTTCATGGAATCAAAAAGAGTCGGGCACGACTGAGCAGCTTGCACTTTCACTAAAGAGGACTTAGATCAAAAAAGCCAATTTTAAGATCTCTGCTCTACACTGTCCCCACTTTGTTGCTATATATAAATAAACATCTCAATATTTATAAAGCAAGTTTGCTTCTTAATTATAGATTGTAACTAATTTGTTTGCAGAATTATTATGCACGTAGGCAGTAATAATGCATATATGCTTACTTTTTAACTCCTCATGGATTTGAACTCACTAAATACTCAAAGTGACCTTGCGGTATAGCTATGATTATTATCTCTGAGAAAAGCAAAGCAAAGGTAAGTAACTTGCCCATGACTGAGCAGTAACACATGTTGAAACTTGAAAATCTGGACTTCTGCATGGGATTTTACATTATATATGTCTCATGAATTTACACACAGAACATTTAACAAAGCAAAAATATCAAATATAAAACATCAAGAAATGTGTGGAACCATTAAACTGTTCATACAGGAAGATGGTTGTAATTGCAAATATGCACACAAACATACTCACAGAGGAGACCTTATATGCTAATTGGGTCAAGTTTAAATGAACATTAAATGAACATTCACTTTGTTAATTTTTCAGTGACATTTTATAAATATTGAATGCTTTTTCTTTACATACACTCTATGCAAATTTTCTATAAATATAGAAACACTCTGTTACTCTCCATAAGAACAATTCTGCATTTAGGCAATTATATTTTACTCAATTTTCAGAGTACTTAATCTCTTTTCATGCCACTAGATTAATTTAACATTTTCTATTTCAACATATGGGCTTCCCTTGTAGCTCAGTCGGTAAAAAATCTGCCTGCAGTTCAGGAGACCCAGGTTCAATCCCTGAGTTGGGAAGATCCCCTGGAGAAGGAAATGCAACCCACTCCAGTGTCCTTGTCTTGAAAATCTCATGGACACAGGAGCCTGGTGGGCTGCAGTCTATGGGGTCGCAAAGAGTTGGGCACGACTGAACGACTAACACTTATTTCAACATATACTATCCAGGGGTTCTTGAAGAAATCATTGAATCGCTCCAGACTGAAAAAGTTATCAAAATATTTGAACAAACACTGATATCTTCAGAAACAAGATATCAAAAGAAAAATTAAAAAAAAAACTTTTCTTTAAAGCATGCAAACATTGCTCATATATGACAAGGAAATAGTGTTTTTGCTAACCTCCCTGTAAGCTGCAGTTAAACCTGTCTTGTAATTTCTAGGACAGAAATCAGATGAAATATTCTTTTCTAGCCTTACTTTATTATCCAGTCAGGATAGAGATAAAGCAGTTATTTCCAGAGCACCTGGAGCTTTTTCAATCTCTGTAGAAATCAACAATAATTTTACTTAACAAGCAATTACTCTCTGTGTACCTACTTCATGGCAGGCATCATGTTAGGCATCTGAGGAACCAGCTTAAACACATGGTATCAGCCATCAGTTTATAGGATTTATAGTCTATTATAGTCTATATAGTCTACCATTTATAGTGTATCACAAAGATCAGTAACTCACTCCAGTATTCTTATCTGGAAAATCTTATGGACTTAGCAACTAAACAACAACAAAGAAAGATCCTACAAAAATACAGTGCAATGACAAATGATGCATTTGTGATGGAAGACTGAGGAAGATACTGTGGAAGGAAATAGGAAGAACACCTGAGTCAGACTTTTATTCACGGATCAAGCTTAGATTCCCAGAGAAATGGTAAATTACTTGAATTTTCAAATTTAAATTTTGCTCACAAGTGTACATTTTCAGGCATAGCAACTGGCCTGTGTGAAATCATGGTAGCATGACACTGCACGTCTTCCTCAATAAACCTCATGCTATTTATCATGGTAAATATCACAAAGGGAAATGTGATTGGAGATGAGGCTTGAGAGGGACAAGTGTGCTCATCTACAGAACTTGAAACTGATCTGGCGAGATATGTGAGTTACTGAAACATTTGAAGCAGACTGTTCACATGATTGTAAGTTTTAAAGCAACTATTCTGCTGGCAGTATTGTGCATGGATTGGAGGGGATCCTAATTTTGTTGTTGTTCAGTTGTTAAGTCACGTCTGACAATTGGGGACCCCACTGACTGCAGCATGCCAGGCTTCCCTGTACTTCACGGTCTCCCAGAGTATGCTCAAACTCCATGTCCACTGAATCAGAGATGCTATCCAACCATCTAGATTAGAGACTATCTAGATAGGGGCTAAGATTAGAAGCTAGAAAACCAGTGATGCTATGGTACCAATACAAGTTTTCAAAGGCATGATCTTAAGGTAGGATTAATGGTGACAAATACAAGAATTATTGTGAAAGTAACTACAGAGCACGATCAGCTATAAAGTATGGAAGAGGGCAGTAAGGGAGAATGAAAAGGACAAATATAATTCCCAGTTTTTGTTTTGGACAAATATGTTCTTGCTACCATTATTTTCTAAAGAAAGAGATACTAGAAGAGAATACTTATGGAACAAAAGATGATGGATTTTGGTTTTTGATATGTTGGGCTTGAAGTGCCAGTGGAATATCCAGGAAATATATTTCTGTTAAGTGTTATAAGTAGTGATGATATGTGAAGCCTGGAATAAAGATATAGACTCAAAATTTATTAAAATTGCATACAGCAATGAAAGCCATGTGTTTCAATGAGTTCACTGATTAGAAATACAGACATCTAAGGGATAAACTGACAAGAAATCACAAAGGAGATCAATGAAGATATGCTCAGGCAAATATGACAGTGATATCTAGTAAATTGATTCATATAAATTATCACCTAAGGGCATAGATATTACAGACAGACTACCTAAGTTTAAAATTGGACTCTATATCTATCTGGATATAAAAATTTTGACAAGTGGCTTAAATTCCTTGAGCACATGTGTTAATCTTTAAATGGGGATATTAATAGTACATATCCCACAGGGTTACTGAGAAGATTAAATATTAAATGATTTAAGTTTTGGGCATAGGATAAGAACTCAATAAGTGTCAGTCTCATTATCACGCATTTGAGATATAACTGACATATAACATTATATTAATTTCAGGTACATAACATAACAATTTGATATTTGTATATATTGCAAAATATACGTCTAGTCATATAGCCAATACAATGTCTAGTCAACAGTTATCCCATAGCTACAAACTTATTTTCATGTGATGTGAACTTTTAAGATCTACTCTCTTAGTAACTTTCAAAGATTAGATACAGTAACCATACAGTAACCATTTGATACTACTAGTTACTACATAGATACTACTAGATAACTGCATAGTTACCATGTTGTACATTACATCCCAGGACTTACTTATGTTATAACTGGAAGTTTGTACTTTCTCACCTCTCACCCATTCCACCAACCCCTACCTTGACCTCCCACCTCTGGCAACCACTAATGTGCTCCCTGTTATCTATGAGTCTATGAGCTTGAGTTTTGTTTTTTTTTTTTTAGTTTGTACATATAAGTGAGATCATATTGTAGTTTTCTTCCTCTGCCTTATTTCTCCTAGCCATTTTTCCCTCAGGGTCTATTTATGTTGTTTATGTGGCAACATGCCCTTCTTTGCCATGGTTTAAAAATATTCCATTGTATATATACCACATCTTTACATTAAATTGTTTCCATGTTTTGGCTGTTGCGAATAATGCTACAATAACATGATCTGTTTTTACTTTTTAAAGGAAATTCCATGTTGCTTTTCATTGTCCTTGAACTAATTTGCACTCCCACCAACAATGTATAAGGAGTTTTTTTTTCTCCATATCCTCACCAACACTTGTTATATCTTGTCTTCTTGATGATAGCCATTCTAACAGGTGTGAGGTAATATCTCATTGTAGTTTTGATTTGCATTTCCCTGAGAATTAGTGATATTGAGCCTTATTTCATGTACCTGTTAGACATCTGTATGTCGTCTTGGGAAAATATATCCATTCATTTACTTCCTCAACCTTTATTCTTTTAATAGAATTACTTGAGTTTTTGTTTGCTTATTTATAGGTTTTCTATATATTTTGGATATTAACCCTTTATTCAATATATGGTTTGAAAAATGCTTCTCCCGTTCTCTAGATTGCTTTTATTTTGTTGTTCCTTTACTCTTCAGAAGCTTTTAAGGTTGATGTAATCTTGAAACCAAGGGGAGTTATCAGTAAGTCATTACAAATAATAAACTACAAACTGTCTTCAATGATGTCTCATTTTGTTTATAAGAACTTCCATATACATGCATCGTATTAGTTGAATATATATGTAGGTGTTTTATTTTGGGCTCTCTTTTCTATTCCACTGGTCTATGTGACTATCCTTATGCAAGTACCATACTCCTTAAATTACTATAGCTTTTAATATAGTTTAAAATCAGGAAGTGTGAGGCCCTCAGTTCTGTGGTTCTTTCTCAGGAATGCTCTGGCTATTTGGGTCTTTTATGGTTCCACATAGATTCTTAAGATTTTTTTCCTGTTTCTGTGAATAATAGAAAGATGCAAATAATAATTCCATTGCCACTCTATCAGTACATTTTTTAAGTTATTTCCATTTTTTACCTATGGGTATCTGTGATAAAAATTGCTCCTTAGTAGCTGGGTAAGAAGTCCTGGAGAGACCATATCTAAATTTTGGTGAGTTCATATTGAAAGTAAATGTAGTTTTCAATGCTTTGTCCATATTACTAAGAGCTGTTTTAACTTTTTAAACATGAAGGATTCTGGAATGTATCTGGTGAGTAATTCAGTAGTATGCATCAAAATCCTTAAAAAAATATATCATTCTTTGACCAATCATTTCTCCTTGTATAACCATGAGACACAAAGAGATACAAAAAATATGTGTAAGTACTATATTACTTGGTGTATGGAAATTGTACATGAAAAATATTGTGAGAGGAATTACACAGTGAAACTCATCAAGGATCAAAATTGGAAATGAAATGCTGTGAAAAGAATAAAAGGAGAGATTAAAAGAAATGAGAATGCAAATGCAAACTAAGCTGCTGATATGAGCAGTCATCAGATGCAATGAGTTCTGAAATGCCTAGGTTTTACCTATTGTGAAAGTGCCACAGTTTAAACTTAATAAACTTTCATTTAACTAAACTTCAACTTTCTATTTTATGTATTGTGATTCATCAGTTTATTTTGCTCCATAGTGTTGAGCACTGGAAATGACAGTTCCATTTTTCAAGGGACTGGAGCAATCAAGGTAAATTGGAGCAATCAATCCTTCAGTTATAGTAAACATCTTGACTGTATGTGTTACAAGGAAGGCCCCAAATTTCCATGCTGTGTATTTTGAGCCATTTATGCTTTCAATCTGAGAAGCCTAGGGAAAAGTCCAAGAAGAAACTTTTCATTTTGTTACAATTTGAATCTTAAGGTCACATCTCGTAAAAATACATGCCAAAAAATAGCATCAATATCACTAATAACAATTAGCAAATGATTAAAACTTTATATGTGCCACATAGGGCTCTACATTTTTTTCAAATATCCCATTTAATCTCCCAAAAAGCAAATAAATTAATAAAATAACATATGACATAGGTACTATTATAATCTTCATTTTACATGTAAGAAAACAAAATCACAGATCCTTTAAAGTTTCCAAGTGATAAAAGACAAGATGGGATCTGGACCTTCATCATGCAGTCCACACTCCACTTCGGTCAGACTAGAAGAAGTTTGGTTAGGTTGTAAAATGCCAAGACATTTTCTTTAGTTTTGTGCTTGGAATATTGCTTTCTTCCTTTAACTTTTATTATTGGAAGAGCAATTAACACAAGACTGACCCTCTGAGCAAATTTTAAGTGCATAATACATTAGTGTGGGCTGTAGGTACAGTGGACAGAAGATGCCTCGAGCTTACTCATCTTGCTTAACTGAAACTGTACTGCCCTTTGCTTACTCTCCCTCTCCCTCTCCTGCCGGCCCCTGGCAGCTACCACTCACTCATTCCAAAACTGGAATATTTTATTATGGATGCCTCGCGTAAGTGGAACCATGCAGCACTTGTCTGTCTATAACAGGCTTATTTCATTAAGCACAATATCTTCAAGGCTCATCAGTATTATATACTGCAGAATTTCCTATGTCAGCTTGAACTATTGATCATGAAGTGATGCCAGGGTTAAAGGAAAACTGAGACTAGTCATATAGGATTTTTTAGGCTTCTCTGTAAAATATATACCTACTGAAAGAAGAATAGGTATTCAGTGCTTGATGGCACGTAGGATCACAAAGAGAAATAAACGTAATTGAAGACAAGACTCTGAGTATTCTCCTGAACCAGACCAGTGACAATGTCTATTTTTTAATGGAATCAAAATTTCCAAGTCCTGGTGCCTGTGGGCTCTCAAAATTCCTATGAATTTGTCACAAAGTCTTTAAAAAGTGTAAAGTTTTTCAACTGACAAATTGCAAAAAAAATTTGAAAGATTTTCATTTTTGCATATAGCTAAGAATTTATTAATAATAATCGACTAACTAATAATAATCTACATTATCAAAGACCACTAAAATTTAGTATTTCTAACTAAGATCATGGCATCTGGTCCCATAACTTCATGGCAAATAGATGGGGAAACAGTGGACACAGTGGCTGCCTTTATTTTTCTGGGCTCCAAAATCACGGCAGATGGTGATTGCAGCCATGAAATTAAAAGATGCTTGCTCCTTGGAAGGAAAGTTATGCCCAACCTAGACAACAGCATATTATAAAGCAGAGACATTACTTTGCCAACAAAGGTCTGTCTAGTCAAGGCTATAGTTTTTCCAGTGATCATGTATGGATGTGAGAGTTGGACTATAAAGAAGGATGAGCGCCAAAGAATTGATGCTTTTGAACTGTGGCATTGGAGAAGACTCTTGAGAGTCCCTTGGACTGCAAGAAAATCCAACCAGTCCATCCTAAAGGAGATCAGTCCTGGATGTTCATCAGAGGGACTGATGTTAAAGCTGAAACTGCCATACTTTGGCCACCTCATGCGAAAAGCTGACTCATTTGAAAAGACCCTGATGTTGGGAAAGATTGAGGGCAAGGGGAGAAGGGGATGACAGAGGATGAGATGGTTGGATGGCATCACCGACTTGATGGACATGGGTTTGGGTGGACTCCGGGAGTTGGTAATGGACAGGGAGGCCTGGCATGCTGCGGTTCATGGGGTCGCAAAGAGTCAGACATGACTGAGTCGGACACGACTGAGCGACTGAACTAAAAATTATATTGTATGTGTATTATTGGAGGTTGTTCTTCTTCTTTACCTCTGAGCCACCAGGAAAGCCCACTATTGCACATATTGAGGCTCTAATGCAGCAACTTAAGGAGAGAGCACATTTCCATGCAGATAGTCAGAAAGCATGTGTTATACAAGAATGATTTGACAATGTCTTGACTTGGTCTTGATTTTTATTTGCAGACTTGTTAACTCATTAATTATAAATCATTATCTACTTAATATGGTGTGGATTGTTTGTATAAGCCTAATGCATGTATATATTTGCATATTTGTGGTCTATAACTTTCCAAAAGCTAGGCTCTAAGACATTTATGTGTTGTAGTTAAAATGTGAATCATCCATACCTCTATTGCTAAAAGAAACAGACACATCTATTCCTCCAAAAACTGCTTCTGGAGTGTGATACTTTGGTGACCTGGTGTAAATGGTTTTGGAAAAAACGCACATGAAAAATTGCAAAATAACCTCATGGAAGGTGTAATAAAATTATTCCCTTATCTTAATACTGGTGGGGCTAAAATAAAAGGTAAAAACTCATAGTATAACCCTCATGACATATTTCTTAAAAGAAATAAATATATATTTTTACTATTTTTTGTTGTATTAAAAATTACCCCCAAATTAGTGGTTTAAAGTGACAGCAATACTTATTACCACTTGGTATCTTTAGATCCGAAATTTTGAGTGGGCACAATGGGGATGACTTGTCTCTGTCCTGAGATGTGTGGGGCTTAGCTGGAAGACTGGAAGTTTGGGGGCATGGGTGCTGAAATTATCTGAAAGTTTATGGCTGGAAAATCCATTTCCATATTGACTCAATTACATGACTGGCAAGTTGGTTCTTTTCTACATGAATTTCATATATGAACCTTTCCATGGGGCTGCAAATGGGTCCTTAAAACACGCTGGCTTCTCTTCAGAGAGAGAGAACCAAGAGATGAAGATGGGGAGGGCATGGAAGCACCCTGCTCTCTACTTTACCTTGTTCTACACATCACTTCCATCTGGCTTCTCTCGAGTTAAATTCCTCTATACCAAACTGGTGACCTAGTGAATATCAATGTTTCTCTGTGTTTGGGGAGACACTCTAGCAAATTAATCAGACCCAAGGAGGAGGTCATGGGAACCTCTGATAACAGCTGTTTGAAGCACAGCTACTGGCCTTGTGACTGGTGCCACAATTTCACAAGTAGACTCGAGGGCGATGTTGCAGGACTAAGCACTCAACCTGATGCTCGCTGTCTGAGTAGCTCTGCATTGGGTTGAATTAGCTGATACCCTCCCAGCATCTAAGCAAAAGCTCAATGTTGTGTGGGAAACCAGATCCCTCAGCACACACAATTGGAATTTGGTCTCAGAACACCTAAGTTCCAAATTTTGAAACGAGATATATCAAAGTATATGTCGATGCATTTGCAAGTTTGCATAAATTATTCAAATTTTGACACATTGAATTTTTGTTGTTGTTGCTTATTGCAACTGGGAGTGTATCCCAGGTTAGGAAGACATCTTTAATAGATGTTATTGGCATCCATTAGAATGAATCCATCCATGAGCTTTTAAGTGGAAGCCCTCCTTAAGGAAGTGGTAATATTAATAAAGCATGAATAGCCTACCTCCTTGTAAGGAGCACCCAAAAAGAAAACACAGAAATAAATGGTGAAAATGTGAACTTATCTGAGTTTCTGAAGTTGTTCACGTTAGTGGGATCAGCTAGATAAATTTACTTATTATTAGTATTATCTTTCACAATCAAAATTTGAATCAACTGGGGAGGCCTGGAACAGGTAGGTGAAATTAATCATATTAAGAATGCTTCTGGGGATCAATTGCAAAGAATGACTTGTTTGCAAAATAAAACCACATTAGTATCAAAATGCAAGGAAAAACATTTTGAGGAAGAATTTCATGTCTAAAAAACTTGAATGAAGATGAAGCACAGCTCTCTTGTGATCTCAGATATTAAAATTAGGACAATAGTCAAGTTTTCAACCAAATAATGTTATTTGACCTAATGAGCTGAAAAATGTAGACTGGAAATGCAAAAAAAATTTCTAAGAATATCTAAATGCCAAACCATTACAAATTGATTAAAAAGGCTACTTAGTATTTCTTAATTTAGTATTTTCTAATCTGCTGTATTTGTCATCCATGGTGATTTTCTCACTTTATGTACAAAATAAATTGAATGTATTAATTATATAATCTTCAATATAAGCTCAGTAGCTATCAGCCCCACTTCTTTTCCAGGCACTCATTTCATAACTAACCCACATGTAATTTATTACTAAATTTCTGTGGATGTTTTTGATTTCATCATCACAAAGAACATTATTTCATAGACTTATAGAGAGGGTTTATCACAGTTTTTCAGAACACTGTGAAAGCAGGGATGTTGAGCATCTTTTCTGTATACCCTTTGGCCATTAGTATGTACTTTTTTGTTAGAGAAATATCTATTCAAGTTTTTTTGCTGATTTTTTAATCACTTTTTTCCTATTTAGTTATAAGGAAGTCCCTACATATTTTGAATATTAATCCCTTATTTGATACATACTCTGCAAAATATCTCTCCCATTGTAAAGGTTGCATTTTCACTCTGCTGATTGTTTCCTTTGCTATAAGGGAACTTTTTAGTTTGATGCAGTTCCACACATCTGTCTTTGCTTTTGTAGCCTGTGCTTTTGGTGTCACAAAGAAATCTTTGCCTAGACCAGTGTCGTGAAGTTTCCCCCTTTGTTTTCTTCTAGGAGTTTTATAATCCTTTGTTGATTCCTTGCAACATCTCTATTAAATTAATCAAAGCTGCTGTTCCAAGGCATCTCCTCTCTCTTCTTGCTCCCTGGCTGACCTCTTTTGTTCAGAATAGAAAACATCAACTTCAGTTATACAGAACTGATTGAAGCTTTATTGTGCATCTTTCCATAGAAGGAAAAATGTTCCTTTATAAAAACATTCTACCTCTCTTTTCTTTCTCTGCCAAACTATGCCTACACCTATACAAATACCTAAATTCATGATAAAATATACCATTTAAATGATTAGCTATTATTAATTTTGCTTCTGTAAATCTTCTCTTCATATTAATTATTAGTTTTTATCTCTTGACTCTCAAATCTAATCAGAAAAGAACATTTTTTTCTCACTTGCCCACTTCAAATGCTGCCCTATTTTTCATTATTTTTACCACTGGCATTCTTCAAATAAAGTTTATTTCTAGTTTCTTTCCCTCTTAATTTTTATATTGCCTTAATCTTTACTTCTGACTTCTGCTTTCACTGTTACTATAGAAAGGCTCTTTCCAAAGTCATCTATATTTTTTATAATTCCTAAAGCCAATGACTTGTTTCAATCTTCACAGTCTCAGTGCAGACTTTAACACTATTTTCCTGATTCTTTGATCTTGTTCTTTTTCCAAGAGTCAAATACAACTCTCATCTTATCCTTTTCTTATCTACCTGTCTCTCCTTTACTCTCTAGTGTGCTGACTTATGTACAATTAAAAATCTTTGCATTCTCAAAGAAATCATCCTAAACTTTTCTCTTGGTCTATATTTTTGGCTCAGACATTTCATTTACACAATCTTTATCTTAAGTGAATATCACCTAAATTGTTAAGATGAGCATGAAAATCTTAATCCCCTTTCCCACTTCTAATGGATTGCATTCACGTAGTTTTGGAAACTTGGAGGTTTCTCAGGCAAAATTCAAAACTGACCCCCCAAAAGAAAGGGCAAAGAGAGACCAAAGGGATGGATAACTCTAGATGAGTAGGTGGCGCTTGTAATAAGCAAGGGAAGTTACACCAGAGGCTTGTCTTAGGTGGCTGAAAGAAGAATAGGTGTCCACACTTGCCCACAAGAATCTTAAAAGTTCATATAGAGGCCTTAGAGGATTCCGTCCTGTATTCAGTCCAGATGGTCTCAATAACACCTTACTCTCTAAAGTTTGTGTCCTTGAAATGGCTCCTAGTTCAGTAATAATGAGTAGAACATACATTCCAAAGACAAGCTTGGGGTCAAGAGCTTCTGATCACCCAGGTCTGATTCTAGGGTCAACTGCCCTCATATGTTCTAGAGAGCTTCCAAGATTTTCCCCATGTGTCTTGTCTCTTGGTGTTCACACCCTTGTGTACTCTGCATATTCAATTAGGACTTACTGGCAGCCAATAGGATATCATAGAAATGATACTGTGGAGTTTCTGTGGGTATGTGGCTTTTAAAATGCTAGTTTCTACCTTGCCTTCTCTTGGACCACTTGCTCTGAGGAAAACCAGCTTCCATGTCATGAACCCTATGGAGAAATCGAGGTCTCCTGTTAACAAAACATTCATTTGCCAACCATGCGAGTGAACTGACATGGAAGCAGATTCTTCAGCCACAATCCAGGCTTCAGATGCCTATAGCCCTTGATTGCAACTTCAAGATAGACCTTGAGCCAGAACTGCTTAGATGAGCTATTTTCCGATTCCTAATACAAAGAAATCTGTGTAAAATATTGCTTTAAATTGCTTGTTGTAGAGGGATTTTGTCCTTTCTCAGCTGTGCTGGGTCTTTGTTGCTATGTTCAGGCTTTCTCTAGCTGCGGTGAGCAGGGTTATTCTCTAGCTGTGGAGTGTGGGTTTCCCACGACAGTGGCTTCTGCTGTTGGGGAGCATGGATTCAGGAGTTGTGGCCTCTGGGTTCAGTCTTTGTAGGTCACGGGCTCCAGAGTGCAGGCTCAGTAGTTACAGCACCGGAGCTTAGTTCTCCGTGGCCTGTGGGATCTTGCCTGATCAGGGATCAAACCAGTGCCCCTTGCATTGTAAGTCCGGTTCCGTTTAGTTCAGTCGCTCAGTCGTGTCTGACTCTTTGCAACTCCATGGACTGCAGCATGGCAGGCCTCCCTGTTCATCACCCACTCCCAGAGCTTACTCAAACTCATGCCCATCAAGTCTGTGATGCCATCCAACCATCTCATCTTCTGTTGTCCCCTTCTCCTCCCGCCTTCAACCTTACCCAGGATCCAGGTCTTTTCCAGTGAGCCAGTTCTTCACGTCAGGCGGCCAAAGGATTGGAGGTAGTTTGCACTGTGACGTGGATTCTTAACCACCGGGCCACCAGGGAAGCCCAAGGTAGAGTTTTTTCAACAATGATAATTAAAATGCCATATTATAGATAAAGAGATAGTAATTTTTTTTTTTCTGTAAAGGGCCAGATATTAAATATTTTATGCTTTCTGGTCTCTGATGCAATTACTCTGTCATCCTAGTGTAAAAGCTCTTGTAGGCAATATTTAAGGGACTAGACATGGATGTTTTAATAAAATTTTATTTACAAAAACACAGAAGATGGGTCATATTTTTTGTGTGTGCCAGAGTTTTCTGATCTCAGAGTTAGAAAAAAAAATTATAGATTTTTGTAACATCATCACAAAACTAATTATCAGCTTATTTAATGGAATCATCAAAGTAGGAATCTTAAGGATAAATAGCTTTCTTCAAATATTTTTCAGGTAAATAGTTTAGCTGTCTTTGCCAAATTTATTGTTTTGTTTTGTTTTAAATACAGCTGGATAGCATTTAAGTGTAGAGTGTAGAAGGACTTTATAGCCTAAAATATCCCACTTAAAATGAAGAGTCTATGATTTTTCCCATTACAATCTCTACAGCTATTTCCAGGTTATCTTTTTAAAGCCTTTAACTTTCATTGGAGGAAAAGGTGGATTGAATATACAATGGAAAAATTAACAATAGAACATGTAATGAACATTTTTTCTGCCAATAAGAGGGAGATAGTATCATACTCATCTCTACTCTTAAATTAAGGAGAGACTTCTCATAAGCACTCCACAGTGGTTATTAATGACATAAAGGGATTGCTTTAAAATGGGCAAAATTCTCCATTCTCATTAGTGAAACATTTATTGGAAATGTCTGTTTAATAACCATAACAGTAATTTTACAGGAAAAAATTTAATAGAGTTGCAAAAGATCTTAGCCCTAAATTAATCCTACATATGTTTTATAGATTTTTTAATAAAAATTTTTATTAAATGGAATAGCCAAGTACTTCAAACAAAGGATTAAGTTTACAAAATTCAGATTATGACAGGCAAAAACTTTGAAAACTGTTTTGTATTTTAACCTGATAGACTGAGGTTGTAACCTTTACTGAAGAACTAACTGCACTTTCAAGATGTGAGTCGGTGGCCCATGCATGTAGATGACCATTTAGTTTATGTGCCTGCCACCATTCACCTCAAATTTATACTATTTCAGGGTCTTTTTTTTTTTTTGAAACAGATATGCCTCGCCTATATTTTCTTCTATATATTTCTGAAAATGAAAACTAACAAGGTGGGATCATGGCTCATGTGAAATAGGGTTTCAATCAACCTGTCCAAATCAATGAACAATTTCCTTGCTTGAAACACTGCCAAGACTCACTCAAATCTCAATTTCAGTATATTCCATAAAAGAGCCAAGGGTTATTCTAGAATTTAGTTGTGACAAACAGTAATAGAATTATTAGGAAATCAGTAGGATATTATATCATTTTGGTGACTAGTGATGATAATTGCAAAATATGCTTTCACTGAATGATTTAGTTTGTTATTCAAATCATCAGACTACTATGAATCAAATAGGCTCTCTTAGTGGCTTTATGTACGGGACTTTAAGATGAATCCCTTATTTAGTAAAAGATTCATTGTCTTAAAATGGAGAAAGGTGAATTATATGAGTTTAGCAAAATGGAAGCCAGTTAGGCTTTTGATCACCTATGTACAATAATTTCCTAAGACAAAAATCTTAATTGAATTTCTTTAATTTATACTTTGGAAAATTAGATAGAATATTTATGTGACTTAATAGTTTAGAAAGAGAATAGGTGTCAAAAATGAAGAATAAATACTGAGACTCCCAGTCATCTTCTACTTTCCTTATGTAATATAGCTTTAAAAACAGAACTGGACCAAAACGATGAGACATCTCATGCTGCAGTGAGTTCTGCCACTTGCCTTATCAATTTCCAAATTTGTACAAAAATGACCTTGACCATCATAAGAATTATAAATTAGCCTGAAAATATAAATTGGGCATCACAGCCAATTAACTGTACATGCTATGGAATGTCATTCATATATATCTGATGTTCATGATAATTAAAGTTCACTCATCCATGATCCAGAAACAATTGGAGCTGACCTAGTATCAGTTCCACCAATTTTTTGCTGTGTGACTCTGGTCAAACTGCCTCTAAATATCAGTGTCAGAGTTTATACGAGGATCACATTAAGTAATACATTCATACCTAATCACAGGGTAATCAATCATTCTTAGAGAGTCATTATCACCATGGAATCAATGATGTAAGGAGATAATTAAACATTTTAAAGATACCTCTCATGGTTAACAGAGTTTACATAGTCCTTCAAATATTTTTCAACCCCTGTATGGGAAAGCATGGCCTAATACACTGCACTTGCTGCTCATTTCATTTCCCTATAACATTTATTAGAAGTTTACCCTCTTTTCAATCGGAACATATATTTCTTAAGGAATCATGTCTAATTCCTTTCCTGCCACATTACCCTTAGTTAGTATACTAATGGCATATGGAGCCCCTTAATAAACTTATTTGAGACTAGAAAAACTTACTGAAGAAACAAGACCACCTGAGACTTACCCACAAAATAATTTAGACACCAACTCTATTTATTATCTATCTATCTATCTAACTATGCACATACTACTAGCTATCCCATGCATGTTACACTGAAAAATGTAGAGGAAGGGAAACCATCAGAGTGGGAACTGTCTACAAAGAGGAGTGAGCATATAGAGATGTTACTGTTGTGACTGCAGCTCCTACAAAGGGCTTTGAAACATAGTCTCCATTGAAGCATAGAGTTGATTTTCAGAGTTTATATCATCATTGCTATTTATTTCTTCTTTGTGTATCATTTTTTAAGCCAGATTAACATATGTGCATCCCTTCACATTTATATTTGATGTATTACCAGTCACTAAATATAAATTACTGGATATATAATAAGAAATGATGATGATGATAGATAAGGTAGAAGAGAAAGGCAATAGAGAAAAAGGAGGAAACGTGAGAAAGGATGAGGAAGATAAAGGAGAAGAATGAAGAGGAGAGAATAAGTGGGGTAGGCTACACCTTATTCTACCTCTGGAATTAAGGGCAGAGAATAGAGAGCTGAGAGTGGGTGTGCACATTGAATAGATTAGTAAACTGTCGTCATTCAGCTGCTCAGTCGTGTCCGACTCTGAGACCTCATGGACTGCAGCAAGCCAGGTTTCCCGGTCCTTCACCATCTCCTGCAGTTTGCTGAAACTCATGTCCAGTGAGTCGGTGATGACTTCCAACCATCTCATCCTCTGTCATCACCTTCTCCTCCTGCCTTCAATCTGTCCCAGAATCAGGGTCTTTTCCAATGGGTGCAACCCATCACATCAGGTGGTCAAAGTATTGGAGCTTCAGCTTCAGCATCAATCCTTCCAATGAATAGTCAGTGTTGATTTCCTTTAGGATTGACTGGTTTGATCTCCTTTCTATCCAAGGGACTCTAAGAAGTCTTCTCCAACACCACAGTTCAAAAGTATCAATTCTTCAGCACTCAGCTTTCTTTATGGTCCAACTCTCACATCCATACATGACCACTGGAAAAACCAACCAGACCTTTGATATATGGAAATTAGTAGCCAAAATAATGTCTCTGCTTTTTAATATGCTGTCTAGGTTTTTCATAGCTTTTCCTTCAAGGAGTAAGCGTCTTTTACTTTCATGGCCGTAGTCACCATCTGCAGTGATTTTGGAGCTGAAGAAGATAAAGTCTGTCACTATTTCCGTTATTTCCCAATCTATTTGCTGTGAAGTGATGGGACCAAATGCTATGATCTTCGTTTTTTGAATGTTGAGTTTTAAGCCAGCTTTTTCATTCTCCTCTTTCACTTTCATCAAGAGTCTCTTTAGTTGTTCTTCACTTTCTGCCATAAGGGTGGTGTCATCTGTGTATCTGAGGTTATTGATACTTCTCCCAGCAATCTTAATTCCAGCTTGTGCTTCATCCAGCCTGGCATTCCACATAGTGTAATATACATATCAGTTAAATAAGCGAGGTGACAATATACAGCTTTGATGTACTCCTTTCCCATTGGAACCAGTACATTTTTCCATGTCCAGTTGTTTCTTCTTGACCTGCATACAGATTTCTCAGGAGGCAGGTAAGATAGCCTGGTATTCCTATCTCTTTAAGAATGTTCCACAGTTTGTTGTGATCCACACACTCAAGGACCTTAGTGTAGTCAATGAAGCAGAAGCTTGTTTTTCTGGAATTCTCTTGCTTTTTCTCTGATCCAACCAATGTTGGCAATTTGATTTCTGATTCCTCTGCCTTTTCTAAATCCAGCTTCTACATCTAAAAGTTCTCAGTTCATATACTGTTGAAGCCTAGCTTGAAGGATTTTGAGCCTGACCTTGCTAGCATGTGAAATGAGTACAGGTGTGTGGCAGTTTGAATATTCTTTGGCATTGCCCTTCTTTGGGACTGGAATGAAAGCTGACTTTTCCAATCCTGTGGTCACTGCTGAGTTTTCCAAATGTGCCAGCATATTGAGTGCAGCACTTTCACAGCATCATCTTTTAGGATTTTAAATAGCTCAGCTGGAATTTCATCACCTCCACTAGCTTTGTTCACAGTGATGCTTCCTAAGGTCCACTTGACTTCACACTCCAGAATGTCTGGCTCTTGGTGAGTGATCTCACCGTCACGGTTATCCAAGTTCATTAAGATCTTTCTTGTATAGCTCTTCTGTGTATTCTTGCCACCTCTTCTTAATATCTTATGCTTCTGTTAGGTCCATACTGTTTCTGTCCTTTATTGTGCCCATCTTTGCATGAAATGTTCTCTTGGTATTTCTGATTTTCTTAAAGAATTGTCTAGTCTTTCCCTGTTTTCCTCTACTTCTTTGCATTGTTTACTTGTAAGGCTTTCTTTGTAACTATGCTATTCTTTGGAACTCTGCATTCAGATAGATACATCTTTCCTTCTCTCCTTTGCCTTTAACTTCTCTTCATTTCTCAGCTATTTGTAAGGCCTCCTCTGACAACAATTTTGCCTTTTTGCATTTCTTTTTCTTTCAGATTTTTTTGATCACTGCCTCCTGTACATTGTCACAAATCTCCATCCATAGTTCTTCAGGCACTCTGTCTATCTGATCTAACCCTTGAATCTGTTTGTCACTTCCACTGTATAACCTTAAGGGAGTTGATTCAGGTCACAGCTGAATGACCTAGTGTGTTTACTACCCTACTTTCTTCAATTTAAGTCTGAATTTGGCAACAAGGAGTTCATGATCTGAGTCACAGTCAGCTCCCGGGCTTGTTTTTGCTGAGTGTATAGAGTGTCTCCATGTTTGGCTGCAAAGAATATAATCACCCTGATTTCAGTATTAACCATTGGGTGATGTCCATGTGTAGAGTTGTCTCTTGTGTTAGGATTCCCTGGTGGCTCAAATGATGACAAATCTGCCTGGAAGGCTAAAGACCTGGATTTGATCCCTGGACAGCAAGATCCCCTGGATAAGGGAATGGCTACCCAATCCAGTATTCTTGACTAGGAAATCCCATAGATGTAGTAGCCTTGTGGGCTACAGTCAACTGAGTGATTAGTAAATTAGAATTTGTATCCTGGATTTACTGTCAACTTATTATTAATACTAATAAAAAAGAAAAATTACTTATTTAATCCTATATATGAAATCTCATTAGTTGATTTTATTTTATTTTATTTTTTTAAGTAGATAAAGTTAGCTATTGCATACCACTTCATTTCTTTTCCCATCTGGTTCTGCTTTAAGTATATTAAACATGCATTACTGATTTTATATTAAATTTCACTTATTTGATTCTTTGTCTCTGGTCATTTCCTTTTACATACTAGGGGAAAATCACAAAATGCATTTTAAAATGCATTTAGAAAGTTATGATTAAAAATGTTTGTCATTGTTAATCAATTCCCCAAATCTCTAGAAAGAGTCTCTCTGTATGTATATATGTATGTGTGCTTGTGTGTATGTTTATACTGGTTTGTTCCACTGTGACAGACAGTTACAAACATTAAATAATTTATCAGACACTTCTTCTATGGCTCAGAGTCCTTTAAATCAGAGCTCCCATGTAATAGAAATAATTTCAACTGCTCCACTATATATTATGAAGGTGTTATTAATATTTAATGACTTTTAAAGAGCTGTTTAAGCCCCCATTAATTTATCAGATGGCTCTAAGTTAGGCAGTGTCAGGAAATATGTATTTATAAGCTGTTTACTTTTAAGTGTTATTTTCCTTATTTTTCTGACTTTCATGTTGATAAATAGCTTGTTTTGTACTGCATATTACAAAGTATGAAAGTGAATATTTGCTATTGTAAAATCATATTATTGCTAATGGAGTCATTTTATCTTTGGGCTTTATTGATGATATTAAAAAAATAAATATGACCATAAAGTCTTACAGTTGCCAAAGAATTAAAGCATGTATCTCTAAATCTCTAATTCCTGAACACTAATTCTTAGAGTTACATGCCCTTTAATTCCATCATATCCTTTCCTTCCTTTTAAGAGTCTAGATTGTTCTCTTAACAGTTCCATTTCACTCAAGTAATTGATCAAACTTAATTTTCTTTTATCCTTGGATGACTTGGTTGCAGAACATTTTATTTAGTTTAAGTTTTCTAGAATTAAGAATTAGTCATTTTGGAAATTGATCATAGCACAATCAGCTTACAAAGTTAGGCTATTGTGTCTACCTATGTAAAGGGGATTTATGGATATCAGCATTATGTCCATAATTACACACTGTTTAAAATTACATTTATTAGCTAATAATTACTCAGTATTTATTGAATTACTAGTATATACCAGATATGACAGTGATCAGAGATACAGTGTATCTCTGGTTGGGACAATCAGTTCAGTTCAGTTCAGTCACTCAGTCGTGTCCGACTCTTTGCGACTCCATGAATCGCAGCACGCCAGGCCTCCCTGTCCATCACCAGCTCCCAGAGTTTACTCAAACTCATGTCCATCGAGTCGGTGATGCCATCCAGCCATCTCATCCTCTGTCGTCCCCTTCTCCTCCTGCCCTCAATCCCTCCCAGCATCAGGGCCTTTTCCAATGAGTCAGCTTTTCACATGAGGTGGCCAAAGTATTGGAGTTTCACCTTCAGCATCAGTCCTTCCAATGAACACCCAGGACCGATCTCCTTTAGGATGGACTGGTTAGATCTCCTTGCAGTCCACGGGATTCTCAAGAGTCTTCTCCAACACCACAGTTCAAAAGCATCAATTTTTCGGTGCTCAGCTTTCTTCACAATCCAACTCTCACATCCATACATGACCACTGGAAAAACCATAGCCTTGACCAGATGGACCTTTGTTGGCAAAGTAATGTCTCTGCTGTTTAATATGCTATCTAGGTTTGTCATAACTTTCCATCCAAGAGTAAGTGTCTTTTATTTCATGGCTGCAATCACCATCTGCAGTGATTTTGGAGCCCCCAAAAAATAGTATGACACTGTTTCCACTGTCTCCCCATCTATTTCCCATGAGGTGATGGGACCAGATGCCATGATCTTAGTTTTCTGAATGTTGAGCTTTAAGCCAACTTTTCACTCTCCTCTTTCACTTCTATCAAGAGACTTTTTAGTTCCACTTCACTTTCTGCCATAAGGGTGGTGTTATCTGCATATCTGAGGTTACTGATATTTCTCCCGGCAATTTTGATTCCAGCTTGTGCTTCCTCCAGCCCAGCATTTCTCATGATGTACTCTGCATATAAGTTAAATAAGCAGGGTGACAATATACAGCCTTGACATACTCCTTCTCCTATTTGGAACCAGTCTGTTGGTCCATGTCCAGTTCTAACTGTTGCTTCCTGACCTACATACAGGTTGGGACAATACCAATATGAAATTAATACCTCTAATTCAGAAGTCTGAACTATAGTATTTGGGTCAAATCCAGTCCACAATCTGTTTTTGTAAACAAAGTATTATTAAAATATTTCCTCTCTAGACATGAAGACAATGTTTGCTAGTCCTTTGTCTAATAAGTTACATTGGAATGAAATAGAATATGTTCACCTACTTTCATATTTATTGTTTTCATGTTAATTTTTCTGAATGGTGAACAATAAACTATGCATACATTGACATGTATATATATAAATAATATTTACTTATATATATGTGTAATATATTTTTCCTATTATATCTTAAGCATAAATAACAATTGTTTATGATTTATCTATTTCCAGCAACAGAGATTAATTATTTTAATTTAACTCAGCACCCCCACAAAGTTACAGGCATTTAACTGCAGAGATCATAGCCAGATCTTTTTTTTTTTTTTTTGCTTCTCAATCACCAAACAATATTTTTCTCCAAAATGAGCATGAGGGTTGGATGGTATGAGAGAAGGAAAAGGGAAAACCTAGGAGGCTCCACCAGAGAGAGCGTTCTTTGCTAGGAAAGGGGCTTCCTAGTGGCTCAGATGGTAAAGAATCTGCCTGCAATGCAGGAGACCCATGTTTGAACCCTGGGTCAGGAAGATACCCTGGAGAAGGGAATGAAGCCTATTCATCTACTATTTTCTTCTGATCTATCATTATTCATTCAAGACCTAAAAAGTTATGTATTTTTGTTTTATTTTTTGTATTTACTTTTTATTTGCATTCCTCATAGGTTCAGGGCTTCCCTGACAACTCAACAGTAAAGAATTCACCTGCAAGGGAGAAGACAGAGGAGACTGGAGTTTGATCTCTGGGTCAGGAAGATCCCCTGGAAGAGAAAGTGGCAACCCACTCCAGTATTTTTTCCCAGAAAGTCCCATGGACAGAGGAGGCTGATGGGCTACAGTCCATAGGGTTGCAAAGAGTCGGACATGACTGAGTGATTGAGCATAGGTTTAAGCATGGGCTTGTCTCCTGGTTCATGCTCTGACAGTACCTATTGAATTTACTTTGTGATTCCTCTAATGGCATCTTTGATTCCTAGAATTAGACCATGTATGTTTTAGAAATAATTGTTGACATAGCAATTATATTCCATTCTCACATAAACACAACATAGACCAATAATATATTAGTAGATATTCAGTTAGTATGTTATTACAGAAGGTGACTCATTTCCCCAGTACATGATGGACTTATCCTTCTCCAAAGTAAAAGATGGTAACTGTGAGTGTGGAGGTAGGTGATCCTTACTGAACCAAAATAGCAAGTCAGGGAAAGAAGCAGGGGAAAATACACCACCTACCACTCTCTCCTGCCTTCTCAACTTTTTGTGCTAGGATTATTGCAGTAGTCTCCTAGCTCGTGCATGTTTCTTCTCCCTGCTCCTTATGTTTGTTCTCAGTATGGTAGCCAGAGTGGTCCTTCCAATAGGGAAGTCAGACTGTATCAGTTCTGTTCCCAAACCCTGTCATTTCAGTAAGGTTTCAGGTTTCTCATTTCAATTATAGTGAAAGCCAAAGTTCTTCCAGTAGTGTAGAAGGTCATGATTACTTTTTCTTCTCCTAATACCTCATTTGTTCATATACACTTTGCTTTGCCCTGGTAACCTAGCTCTTTCCCTGCCTCACTGCACTATAGTCTTTGAACTCTGCCTTTCAATTCAGACTTGTTCCTCCCTTAGACAGAGAAGGCTATGGCACCCCACTCCAGTACTCTTGCTGGAAAATCCCACGTCTGGAGAAGCTTGGTGGGCTGCAGTCCATGGGGTCACTGAGTCAGACCTGACTGAGCGACTTCACTTTCACTTTTCATTTTCATGCATTGAAGAAGGAAATGGCAACCCACTCCAGTGTCCTTGCCTGGAGAATCCCAGGGACGGGGGAGCCTGGTGGGCTGACGTCTATGTGGTCACACAGAGTCGGACACGACTGAAGTGGCTTAGCAGCAGCAGCAGCTTCCCTTAGAAAATTTGCTCAGCTCTTTTCTTATAACCATATCTATTTTGCTAGTTTTTTCACCTCT
Source organism: Odocoileus virginianus (assembly GCF_023699985.2). Taxonomy (NCBI): domain Eukaryota; kingdom Metazoa; phylum Chordata; class Mammalia; order Artiodactyla; family Cervidae; genus Odocoileus; species Odocoileus virginianus. The sequence goes on from NC_069683.1 coordinate 20,285,004, forward strand.
TTCAAGTTTTCTCTCAAGTCCTGTATTATTGAAGCCAAACTTGACCACCTGTTTAATATTGCAAACCACACTCATCTTGGACTAATCCGTGATATCGTACAAAACTTTCCTTTCTATGCATAATACTCATCACCTCCTAACATATTACGCAGTATCCCAATTTATTACACTTTTAATTTGCTGTTTATTTTTGCTTAGTCTCTCTCTGCTGGAATGAACAATCTGGAAGTACTAATGATCTTGTTTTTTCACTGATGTTGTTGAAATCCTGGTATATGATCAATAAATATTTGTAGGTAAAAAAAAGGAATATTCAAGACTAATTATTCCATACCGACCTAAAGAAAAGATTGAGTTAATCTTGATCACAGGGTAAATAATCTCTCAGGCCTTATCTATGAGAGAAATTGTACCAATTGAGAAATAAGAGAAAGTAATTATTTTTGCTAAGAACACAAAATTTTTGTTTGAAGGCAGTGTTTGAAATTATTTCAATATGTGACAGTTTTTCATATAATCTGTATACAAATATGTGTAATTCATTTAAATAGTGCTTTGTTATTTAATCTGCTTAGTGATTTATTTCTTATTTGTTTATTTATTTGGTTGCATTGGTCTCCTAGCTGAGGTTCCTCCAGGCTCAATTGTTGCCGCAGGTATGCTTAGCTTTATGTGGGATCTTTGTTCCCAAACCTGGAATCAAATTTGAATGCCCTACACTGAAAAGTGGATTTTTATCCACTGGACCATGACAGAAGTCCCAGTAATTTATTTCTAATGTAGAGTTTCATTGTCTCCAAACTCTAAATTTCCAGTGATATAGTAGGTAAATTAACTTCATTCTCCATGCCCTCAGACAGGCAGTGAAAGTTGTTTGATATTTCATTCTTTGTTTCCAAGAGTATGTGTTAGCAAAGAAAAATTTGGAATGTAACATGTGAAAAAGGAAGTTATAGAGGTCATAACAAGATACTTTTCAACTGCTCTCTCTAGGGAGGAAAAAGAGGTTCTAGGAAAAGCTGCCTGTTTTTATTAGGGATACTTCTGAAAATCTTGGTTTGCCACTTCTTGGGTAGATGGCCATCTAAGGATTGTTCCTTTCTCTTTCTGACACCAGCTGCCAGTTGCCAAACCTTATCTATCTGCTTCTCATTGTGGGTAGAAAGATCAATCAGAACTTCAGTCATCTACTTAAAACCATTTGAGTATAAATGAGCTAGTTGTTACAGTCACAAAATGTATCCATTTGAGAACTGGGGACCTGGATTCCACTGTTGGCTTAATTATGTCCTAGCCATATGATCTTAGACAAGTCATTTAACCAAAGTGTGTAATTTTCCTATATATTTATCAATCTATAATTTCTACCAAATATTAGGTTAAAATGATACAATATTATATAAGAGAAAGTATTTTAAAGTCATTTTTCAACTGCCAAATAGTTTTACTAGCATAGTACATAAAATATTTTAATTTCATAATAGAAAATTATCTAATGTCTGTATTTCAGTTTGCTCAAATAATAGTCAAAGAAAAATAGCAAAAATCAAAACTCAAAAGATGATAATACTATATTTAAAATATTTATACCCTTCTTGTGATTGACAAACCAAATTCTAAAGTTTCGTGATTTCTAAAAGTCATTGATATAACCAACAACTTTTCAACTTTGGAAAAGTGCTACAGAGGAATTAAGGTTGTTGTCAGTGATGGTCACATAAATAACTCAGTCTCTCAAGGTGGCATTATATTTTGGTAATTTACCATTAACAGAATAATTGTTCTCCAGTGTAATTTGTATATCCGCCACAAAGTGCCCTGAGAGGAACAGAGATTAATTTAGAAATGACCTGTTGTTGTGTTACTGCCGAGTTTAAAAATATGTGAGATCTTTGACTATCAAAGTGTACAAACTGATATGGAAACTATGTATATTTGACATAGTGTAGGTCAGGAGGAGACTCAAGTTCATATAAATTCAAGTTATGATTTATTGCCAATATTGAATGTAAGTAACACTTTTGACAAAAGAACCAAACCCTTATATTTTTGAGTCAACACATATTTTCCATTGAGAATTATTCATAAGAAGTAAATATATAATCAAACATTTGCTTTTTTCAATTTATTTTTTATTGAAAGATAATTACTTTACAGAATTTTGTTATTTTCTGTCAAACCTCAACATGAATCAGCCATAGCTATACATATATCCCCTCCCTTTTGATCCTTTCTCCCATCTCCCTCTCCATCCCACCCCTCTAGGTTGATAAAGAACCCCTGTTTGAGTTTCCTGAGCCACACAGCAACTTCCCGTTGGCTATCTATTTTACATATGGTAATGCAACTTTCCAATTACTCTTTCTGTACATCACACCCTCTCCTCTCCTGTCCCCATCTCCATAAGCCTACTCTCTCTGTATGTTTCTTCATTGCTGCCCTGTAAATAAATTCTTCAGTACCATTTTTCTTGATTATGTATATGTGCATTAGAATATGATATTTATCTTTCTCTTTCTGACTCACTTCACTCTATATAATAGGTTCTATGTTCACCCACCTCATCAGAACTGACTCTAATGCTTGCATTCTTATGGCTGAGTAATATTTCATTGTGTATATGTACCACAACTTCTTTATCCATTCATCAGTCAGTGGACATATAGGTTGCTTCCATTTTCTAGCTATTGTAAATAGTGCAGCATTGAACAATGGGATGCATGTGTCTATTTCAATTTTGTTTTCCTCAGGGTATATGCCTAAGAGTGGGATTCCTGGGTCATATGGTAGTTTCATTCCTAGATTTTAAAGGAATCTTCATATTGTCTTCCATAGTGACTGTATCAATTTATATTCCCACCAATAGTGCAATAGGATTCTCTTTTCTCCACACCCTCTCCAGCATTTATTGCTTGTAGATTTTTGGATGATGGCCATTCTGACTGGTGCGAGGTGATATCTCATAGTGGTTTTGACTTGCATTTCTCTAATAATGAGTGGTGTTGAGCATCTTTTCATGTGTTTGTTGGCCACCTGTATATCTTCTTTGGAAAAATGTCTATTTAGGTCTTTTCCCCACTTTTGATTGGGCTGTTTGTGTTTCTGACATTAAGTTGTATGAGCTGCTTGTATATTTTGGAAATTAATCCTTTGTCAGTTGTTTCATTTGCGTTATTTTCTCCCATTCTGAGAGTTTTCACCTTACTTATAGTTTCCTTAGCTGTGAAAAACTTTTAAGTTTAATCAGGTCCCACTTGTCTGCTTTTGTTTTTATTTCCCTTACTCTAGGAGGTGGGTCATAAAGGATCTTGCTTTGATTTATGTCATTGAGTGTTCTACCGATGTTTTCCTCTAAGAATTTTATAGTTTCTGGTCTTACATTTAAGTCTCTAATCCATTTTGAGCTTATCTTTGTGTATGGTGTTAGGAAGAGTTCTAATTTCATTCTTTTACATGTAGTTGTCCAGTTTTTCCAACACCGTTTACTGAAGAGACTGTCTTTACCCCATTGTATATTCTTGCCTCCTTTGTCAAAAATAAGGTACCTATAGGTGCCTGGGTTTATTTCTGGGCTTTCTATCTTGTTCCATTGGTCTATATTTCTGTTTTTGTGCCAGTACCATACTGTCTTGATGACTGTAGCTTTGTAGTATAATCTGAAGTCAAGAAGGTTGATTCCTCCAGTTCCATTCTTCTTTCTCAAGACTGCTTTGGCTATTCAGGGTCTTTTGTTTTTCAATATGAATTGTGAATATTTTTTGTTCTAGTTTTGTGAAAAATGTCATTGGTAATTTGATAAGGATCACATTGAATCTGTAGATTGCATTTGGTAGTATAGTCATTTTCACATTATTGATTCTTCCTATCCAGGAAACTGAACTATCTCTCCATCTGTTTATGTCATCTTTGATTTCTTTCATCAATGTCTTATAATTTTCTGTGTACAGTTTTTTTGTCTCTTTAGGGAAGTTTATTCCTAGGTATTTAATTCTTTCTGTTGTAGTAGTGAAGGAATTGATTCCTTACTTTTTCTTTTTGATTTTTCATTGTTAGTATATAGAAATGCAAGTGATTTCTGTGTATTGATTTTGTATCCTGCAACTTTGCTAAATTCACTGATTAGCTCTAGAAATTTTCTGATACTACCTTTAGTGTTTTCTATGTACAGTATCATGTCATCTGGAAACAGTGAGAGCTTTACTTCTTCTTTTCCAATCTAGATTGATTTTACTTCTTTTTCTTCTCTGATAGCTGTAGCTAGGACTTCCAGAACTATGTTGAATAAAAGTGGTGAAAGTGGACACCCTTGTCCTGTTCCTGATCTTAGGGGGAACAGTTTCAGTTTTTCACCATTGAGAATAACATTTGCTGTAGGCTTATCGTATATGGTCTTTACTATGTCGAGGCAGTTTCCTTCTATGCCCATTTTTTGAAGAGTTTTAATCATAAATGGCTGCTGAATTTTATAAAGGCTTTTTCTGCATCTATTGAGATGATCATATGGTTTTTATCTTTCAATTAGTTAATATGGTGTATCACTTTGATTGATTTGTGTATTTTGAAGAACCCTTGCATTCCTGGAATAAACCCAACTCAATCATGGTGTATGAGCTTTTTGATGTGTGGCTGAATTTTGTTGGCTAAAATTTTTTTCAGCTATGTTCATCAGTGATATTGCCTTATAGTTCTCTTTTTTTGTGTTGTCTTTGTCTGGTTTGGTATCAGGGTGATGCTCGACTTGTAGAATGTGTTTGGAAGTATTCCTTCCTCTGCAATTTTTTTGAAAGAGTTTTAGAAGGATAGGCATTAGTTCTTCTCTAAGTGTTTGATAGAATTCTCCTGTGAAGCCATGTGGACCTGGGGTTTTGTTTTTTGGGGAGATTTTTGATCACAGCTTCAATTTCAATGCTTGTAATTAGCTTGTTCATAGTTTCTATTTCTTTCTGGTTCAGAAAAGATTGAACTTTTCTAAGCATCTGTCCATTCTTCCAGGTTATCCATTTTATTGCCATGTAGTTGTTCATAATAGTCTCATAATCCTTTGTGTTTCTGCATTGTTTCTTGTAAGCTCTCCTTTTTCATTTCTAATTTTGTTGAATTGATTCTTCTCTCATTTCTTCTTGATGAGTCTGGCTAAAGGCTTGACAATTTTGTTTATATTCTTGAAGAACAAGCTTTTAGTTTTATTTATCTTTACTATTTTTTCTTTCTTTTCTTTTTCATTTATTTCTGTTCAGATTTTTATGATTTCTTTCATTCTACTAATTTTGGGTTTTTCTTTTTTGTTGTTGTTCATTTTTCAGTTGTTTTAGGTGCAGAGTTAGGTTGTCTATTCAATGCTTTTCTTGTTTCTTTAAGTAGGATTGTATTGCTATAAACTTTCCTCTTAGGACTGCTTTTGCTATATCCCATAGGTTTTGTGTTGTCATGTTTTCATTGTCATTTGTTTCTATAAATTTTTTGATTTCCCCTTTGATTTCTTCAGTAACTTGTTGGTTATTTAAAAACATGTTGTTTAATAGTTTTTTTCTTCTTGTAATTGATATCTCTCATCTCATAGCATTGTGGTTGAAGAAGATGCTTGATACAATTTTGATTTTCTTAAATTTACTGAGGTTTGATTTGTGACCCAAGATGTGATATATCCTGGAGAATATCCCATGTGCACTTGAGAAGAAGATGTATTCTTCTGCATTTGGATGGAATGTCCTGAAGTTATCCATGAGATCCATCTTATTTAATGTATCATTTAAGACTTGTGTTTCCTTATTAACTTTCTGCTTTGATGATCTGTCCACTGGTGTGAGTGGGGTATTAAAGTCTCCTACTACTATTATTGTGTTACTGTCAATTTCTCCTTTTATGTATGTTAGCTTTTGTCTTATGTATTGAGGTGCTCCTATGTTGAGTGCATAGATATTTACAATTGTTATGTCTTCCTCTTGGATTGATCCCTTGATCATTATGTAGTGTCCTTCCTTATCTATTGTAATCTTCTTTATTTTAAGGTCTATTTTGTCTGATATGAGGATTGCTACTCCAACTTTCCTTTGCTTCCCATTTGCAAGGAATATATTTTTCCATCCTCTCACTTTCAGTCTATATGTGTCTTTAAGTCTCAAGTGGGTTTCTTGCGAATAGCATACATATGAGCCTTGTTTTTATATCCATTCAGCCAGTCTGTGTCTTTTCATTGGTGCATTTAATCTATTTACATTTAAAATAACTATTGATATATGTTTCTGTTGCCATTTTCTTAATTGTTTGGGGTTGATTTTGTAGATCTGTTTTCTTCTCTTGTGTTTCTTGATGACATAAGTCCCTTTAACATTTGTTGTAAAGCTGGTTTGGTGATACTGAATTCCTCTAACTTTTGCTTGCTAAAAAGCTTTAGATTTCACCATCAATATTGAATGAGATCCTTGCTGGGTACAGTAATCTTGGTTGTAGATTTTCCCCATTCAGCACTTTAAATATATACTGCCTTTCCCTTCTGGCCTGCAGAGTTTCTGCTGAAAGGTCGCCTGTTAAGCATTTGGGGTTTCCCTTGTATGTTACTTGTTGCCTCTCCCTTGCTGCTTTTAATGTTATTTTTTTGGGTTTAATCTTTGTTTGATTAATATGTGTCTTGGCATGTTTCTCCTTAGGTTTATCCTATATGGGACTCTTTGTGCCTCTTGAACTTTTTCCTTTTCTCTGTTGGGGAAATTTTCAACTACAATCTCTTCAAAATTTTTCTGATATCCTTTCTTTTTCCCTTCTTGTTCTGGGACCCCTATAATTCGAATGTTGGTGCATTTGATATGATTCCAGAGCTCCCTGAGACTGAGCAACTGAACTGAACTGAGCATCTTGCTGGGTTGTCTCCTTCACCCTTGGGTGTGGGGTATCTCCTCACAGCCACTCCAGTGCCTACCATCTTACTGGGGTTTCTTTGATCTTTTACTTCGGGTATCTGTTCATGCCCGCTCCTGCAAAGCACAGCCCCTGAAACTGACCTTGGACGTGGGGAATCTATTCATGGCCACTCCAGCGAAATGCAACAACCACTCCTGGCTTGGACCTGGGGTATCTCCTCATGGCTGTTCACCACTCCAGTGCTGCATAGCCACCACTTGCTGCTCCAGCAAAAAGAAAGGAGGAAAGGAAAGATATACCCATTTGAATGCAGAATTGCAAAAAGGACCAAGGAAAGGTAAGAAAGTCTTCCTCAGTGATCAGTGCAAAGGAATAGAGAAAAACAACAGAATGGGAAAGAGTAGAGTACCTTTCAAGAAAATTAGCGATACCAAGGGAACATTTAATGCAAAGATGGGCTCAATAAAGGAGAGAAATGGTACGAACCTAACAGAAGCAGAAAATATTAAGAAGAGGTGGCAAGAATACCAGAACTATACAAAAAAGATCTTCATGACCCAGATAATCATGATGGTGTGATCACTCACATAGAGCCAGACATCTTGGAATGTGAAGTCAAGTGGACCTTAGGAAGCATCACTATGAACAAAGCTAGTGGAGGTGATGGAATTCCAGTTGAGCTATTTTAAATCCTAAATAAGATGCTGTGAAAGTGCTGCACACAATATGTCAACAAATTTAGAAAACACAACAGTGGTCACAGGACTGGAAAAGGTCAGTTTTCATCCCAATCCCAAAGAAAGGCAAAGTCAAAGAATGCTCAAACTACTGCACAATTGCTGTAAAAAATTTACTCACATGCTAGTAAAGTAACTTTCAAAATTCTCCAAGCCAGGCTTCAACAATACGTGAACTGTGAATTTCTGGATGTTCAAGCTGGTTTTAGAAAAGGCAGAGGAACCAGAGATCAAATTGCCAATGCCCATTGGATCATTGAAAAAGCAAAAGAGTTCCAGAAAAACATCAATTTCTGCTTTATTGACTATGCCAAAGCATTGAACTTTGTGGATCACCACAAGCTGTGGAAAATTCTTAAAGAGATGGGAATACCAGATCACCTGACCTGCCTCTTGAGACACCTGTATGCAGGTCAGGAAGCAACAGTTAGAACTGGGCATGGAACTACAGACTATTTCCCAATAGGAAAAGGAGTATGTCAAGGCTGTATATTGTCACCCTGCTTATTTAACTTATATGTAGAGTACACCATGAGAAATGCTGGGCTGGATGAAGCACAAGCTGGCATCCAGATTGCCGGAAGAAATATCAATAACCTCAGATATGCAGATGACACCATCCTTATGGCAGAAAGCGAATAACTGGAGAGCCTCTTTATGAAAGTGAGAGAGGAGAGTGAAAAAGTTGGCTTAAAGTTCAACATTCAGAAAACTAAGATCATGGCATCCGGTCCCATCTCTTCATGGCTAATAGATGGGGACAAACTGGAAACATTGGCAGACTTTGTTTTTTGGGGGCTCCAAAATCACTGCAGATGGTGACTGCAGCCATGAAAATAAAAGACGCTTGCTCCTTGGTAGAAAAGCTATGACAAACCTTGACAGCATATTGAAAAGCAGAGACATTACTTGCCATCAAAGGTCCATCTGGTCAAGGCTATGCTTTTTCCAGTAGTCATATGTGGTTGTGAGAGTTGGACTATAAAGAAAGCTGAGCCATCAAAGAATTGGTGCTTTTGAACTGTGGTGTTGGAGAAGACTCTTGAGAGTCCCTTGGACTGCAAGGAGATCAAACCAGTCCATCCTAAAGGAAATCAGTCCTGAATATTCATTGGAAGCACTTATGCTGAGGCTGAAACTCCCATACTTCGGCCACCTGATACGAAGAACTGACTCATTTGAAAAGACCCTGATGCTGGGAAAGATTGAAGGCGGGAGGAGAAGGGGACCACAGAGGATGAGGTAGTTGAATGGCATCGCCGACTCACAGGAGATGAGTTTTCGTAAACTCTGGAAGTTGGTGATGGGCAAAGAGGCTTGTCGTGTTGCAGTCCATGCAGTCACAAAGATTCAGACATGACCGAGTGACTGAACTGAACTAAGTCAGATTAAAACAAATATCCAAAAATGAAAAACCAAGGATGAACTCCAGACAAATGGCAGTTACAAAATCAGACAAATAATTATTAAAATAATGGAATATACACATATACACATACACCCATGAGCAAAGTTAGACAAGTCCAACAAAAATAAAGTATAATAGATTGACCCAGTGAACAAAGGAAGCAAAACTTTATATTTACCAGTTAAGAACAAAATGAACTAAAGCACAAACTGGAAAAGAAAATGAAAGCAAGGTGCCGGTTGAAGAATAAACCAATGAAAACAAAACTAACAAATATGTTAAGAGGAAAAGAAAGAAAGAATAGATGTGCAAAGTTAAATAGAGGTAGATGAAGAAGGTTATATACATTAAAGATTAGCTGCAAGAGGAAAGGAATAGTAAGTGAGGCAAATAAAGGAATTAATGTAGAAAAACTATAATAGGTTTTTAAAAAAATTGAAAGTTAAAATTATAAAAAGAGAAAAGAAAAAAAGAAGAAGAAAAAAGGAAAACCCCACAGAACTGCAAAAGCCCAATGTAGAGGCAGAGGTTTATACAATAATAAAAATTGTGACTGAATATACTCATATACAAATACACCCATAAGCAAAATCAAAACAGTCCCATAAAAATAAAATTCATTAGGTTGGTCCAGTGAACAAAGGGAACCAAAAGTTAATGTACCAGAACAAAACTCACTGAAATGCATACTGGAAAACAAAACTAAAGCAAGGTGACATTTGGGGAATAAAGCAATGAGGAATATGTTGAGAGGAAAGGAAAGAAAGAATAGATATGCAAAATAAAATAGAGGTAGATAAAGAAGACATATATATATTAAAGACTAACTGCAAGGGAAAAGGAACAGTAGGAAAAGCAACCAAAGCAATAAATGTAGAAAAGATAATAATATGCTTAAACAATTAATTATTAAAATTTAAAAAAGAGAGATAGAAAAAAAGGAAAACTCACCAGAACTGCAAAAACCCAATGTAGAAGTAGAGGTTTATAATAACAATAAAAAATGTGACTATAAGAGAAAAAGAAAAAAGAAGCTCAAAACGTTAATTAGATTTGATAGTGCCAATAAAATCGACACCTACAACAGATGGGGTAAAAAAAAGCAGAAGAAAGGAAAAAAAAAAATCCAATAGAATCTACAGAGATAGTCAAAACGAGAATAATAAATGCTTTTCTTGAGTCACTGCTGTCAGAGTCCTTTCCCTCTTTGGGAGTCATAGTCCACCTCACCTCCCTAGGATGTCCCCTAACACTGTGCTGATCTGAGGACCTGCTGTGGGGGCAGCTCAGATTGTAATGCAGTCCCACTCCTCTAATCCAGTCCTAACTCCTCTTTTGTGGGCGCTCTCAATGACCTTTTATATATTCCATAGACACAGAGTCTGCCTAGTTGATGGTGTGGATTCAATCTGCAGCTTGTACAGCTGGCGGGAGGGTTCTGGGTCTTCTTCCTTAGCCACACTGCCCCTGGGTTTCAATTGTGGTTTTATTTCCACCTCTGCATGTGGGTCATCCACTGGGGTCTGCTCCTGAGGCTGCCCTGGAGGTCTTGGGTTTGCCCCGAGGGCCAGGTGTGGAGGTGGGGCTCCTGCTTGGGTTGCAGGGGTTCTGGAAGCATCAGGTACCCAGGAGAGCTGGCGGCTCGGGCAGCAGGAAATACAGTGCTCTAGAAGGGTATGGCAACCAGTATCAGCCAATATGCTCCAGTCTTCTTGCCTGGAGAATCCCCTTCCTGACAGAAGCCTGGCAGGCCAGTCTACAGGGTCGCAAGGACACTACAGAAGTGAACCTGTGCACGTAGATGCAAAGCTTTTTTTGCCTGTCTCAGCTCTGCCCCAGTGAGAGTTGAGCATGAAGGTGGCATGGCTGCTTGGCTTGCGGGGACCCTGGTGGCATCAAATGTGCAGGGACACGGACTGACTCCACTGCAGGAGTTGTGGCCCTATCAGAGTCTGTTTTTGAGCCTCTTGTAGCGGCGATCAGCAGGCCTCTTTGTCCAGTCTTTCTCTGTGCCTCTGCCCGTCCAGGCACTTAGAGGGTTTCTTTGCCTGGGGTCCTCTGTTGTCCCGCTCATCAGGCACATAGAGGGGCCCCCTGGCTGGGGTCCTACTCTGTAGATCAGCACGTCAGTCACTTAAAGGAGCACCGTGGGAGAGGTCCTACTGTGCACTTCAGCACATCAGGCGTTAGATGGGCCCGCCTCCCTGTTGTTTTGCGGCCAGTACTGATGCGTCAGGAGAGAGAGGCTATGGTGAAGGCTCCACCACCTAAGTGTGACTCAGCAGGATCGCCTTGCTTCTACGGCTGTCAGGCTTTCTTCCACAGGCATTTCCCACCACAATCTCCTGTCTCACATCTCCTCCATCCATCTCTCCCCAGTCAACAGCAGCCCTTACCCGGGGAGTGCTCCACACTCCCTAAACTCCTGCTCCCAGCCATTGTGCCTTCCAGGGGATCTGCATCCTTGTTCGGGGTATGCATGGCTGTGGCAAGGACTGTCTGATTCTCATTCCATTTAGGCTGCCACCGATCAGCTGTTTCACTCTCAGCCTTAAATGTTTCTCCTCTGACTCAGACAATTGCCCTGATGCAGGGATCAGACCCCTGCTTCAGTTCCCCCACCCACCCAGGGCAGGTCCAGTCCTACTAACATTCCTGTTTTTCCCCTAGTTCCTTCCTCCTACTGAGTTTTGCGTGATTCTATATATTCTTTTCCGCTGGTCAGGTACTCCTCTCTGTTCTCAGCTGGTGTTCTGCATGCACTTCTGTGTCTGAAGGTGTCTTCCTGAGGTGTCGGTGGAGAGAGATGTACTCCATGTCCACCTACTCCTTCGCACATCTTGTTCTTTCCCAAACATTTGCTTTTTAAGCATAGATTCAGAGCTGTGTTGGAGTCTGAACATGAGTAGTGGTGGTATATGGATTAAATGTTTAATGATAATAGAATGGTAGTATAAGAACATTTTTGTATACATAAATGTATTTAATATATATATTTATTTGTATATTATATGATGTGATTCAGAAGATTCTTGTGTTCTTCCAGTTTTTGACAGTATATTATGGACATGTGATCACTGGATAATTGAGATATTGCTATAATATGACATTTCACTTAAAGCTAGCTGGTTATGTTTCCAGGAAGTCATTATGGAGGAAAAAGTTAAAAATTGCTTATGAAGAATATTAAAATACCCCAATGTGATTTCCTAAAGAGTTTTTTCTCTAACTTGCTAGAAGGGGGATTACTTAACAAAGCTGGAAAAAATCACTTCAAAGTGAATTTTCAACAGTTTACTGACACAGGCCTTTACAAAATGACCTCAACTATTAGTAAGCCAAGCTGTTACATTCCCTCTTATTTCACCTTTGAATTGTTCTTGAGGCATTGCCTATTCTCTGGACAGCACTGCCAATACAGTTTAGCTAAGTGTGAGGCCTGCTCGTCAGCCTTCTACTCTGTTTTGCTAAGAATTTGGAGAATAATTACTCCCCAGAGGTTGCAGCCTGCCCTGTGCAATATGTGGTGAGCAATCTGACTAGAAATTCTGATAGATCCAAGCCTGGTCTCCTGCCAACTCAAACAGTAGGAAGATTCTTGGATCCCAAAGTGTTTCAGGAATGCAAAGCCAAGCAAGATCTTCTGGATACTTTCCTATGATTTTAGATTTTAAAAACAGTGGGTTCCTTGAACATCATAGTTTATGGAATAATTGAAAATCTCTGCCTAAAATTTACTCTTTTTCATTTTCCAACATAATTCAGGCTATTGGAGCTAAGGGACTTCAAGTTGCAGCCAGACCATTGCATTAAATTGGGTCATTTTCAATAGAACACAAGTGATGCAACTTAATATGACATACCAGATAGAGATTTCTGTGTTGACTGGCAACCTGTATGTAACCATTGATAGCATATAAATAGGTCCAATAAATTAGCCAAAACTTTTGAAAAACATGATAATGAAATCCATATTCTCATTAAAAACATATAGATAAAAAATACAAACCCAAATAAAATTGCTTGACTTTTTAGTTGATATACAGATATGCTGTACTTATAACAACCTTAATATTCATTTAAAATATTAAAATAACACAAAAATGTGTATAAGAGTACTAAATTATTATTAAATTATTGTAATTGTTGAGATTATTTTAGTATTGGATTGCTTAAAGTTAGCTAAATAAAATATCTTTTAAGAAAAATATGCTGATTATTGAATAAGAAGGAAATTTTGTGATGAAAGAAGAAAATAAAGACCCTAGCTTTTAAGTGTTCTATTAGAATCATTAATAAAATACTTATATATTATTTATGTATTTATCTATTTTTACATTTGATGTACAATATTATATGAGCTACAGGTGTACAATATAATGATCTGAAAATGTTAAAGTCTTATGCAAAGTAAAAGTGGACAACCTACATAAGATCTTTCAAAATGAGCCTAAGACATAGAAGGATAATGTAGCATATAACCTTAAAATACTAGTAAATATTAATAAAACAGAAATAGTTGATTTTAGAAACTTTTAGGATATTATTAGGAACTAATTGGCATGTCAAATTTTTATGTCACATGTTAACAAACTTGGGGCAACTGGAAATGATCATATTTTAAAATGATTTCTGACTAGAGACTAAATGCTAGGTGTATTCATTTGGTCCAAAAGGATCTCTTATTTAACAACATTTTATTGAATTTTATGTGGCACTGCTAAAATGTCCATAAATGACAGTGGTGGTTATGGCTAAGAGGTTTATGCTCTTTTATGTCCTTTTATTCACATGACTGCTTATGTATATTCACAACCTGTTTCCTCTATAAAATGAGACAGTCTTCTACTATGATGCTATTTCTTCAAATGCATTAAGTGATTGAGGACATTTCCCAGAGGAGTTTGTTGGCAGCAGGAGGGGAGAGAGAGGTTCATCTTGAAGAATAGTCTACTTGAGGGAAGCATAGTTGAACAGTGACTTACTGAAATGTTCTTAGGTAATACTGTTTTTCTGCTCTAAGGCCCTAATGGCTAAAATATTATAAAATGCACTTTGTAGAAAAAGATGAGACATTTAAACACTGGTGACTGCATGCAACTCTAATGTGTTCAGTTATTCACCTCTCCTTCAAACAGTATTTTTGACTTGAGTTTCGTTGACTCTATTTTCAGACTTAATCTTTATTAGTCTAAGCCAATTATGGTACTCCATCTGTCTTACCAATGATAGCTCAGAAGCCTTGGCTTAAAGCAATTGACATATGCTATTCCCTGATGATTGCTATTGGTCCACAAGTAGGCACATAGTTTACATTAGCTCAAACTGACTGAAGAGAAGCATTTTTATTCTATGGTTAAGTAAACAGCTATCTCTCTCCACTGACTGTTAAGAGGGAATCTGTTCTTGCTGATTCTGGCAGCCATTTTCAGTTATGATAGTAGCCAACCTGAAGGAAAAACCAGAAGAAGCACAGAGTCTATAATTGTTTAATGTCATACTATGTGTGAAAAAGCAAATACCCTCACCTTTATCATTTTAAGTTGGGTTTTTTATAGTTTGAGGCTAAAAGAATCCTGAACCAATTATTAACAGTTAAAAGTTTTCTTAGAACCCAGTTCTGTCTGACTTTTCATTTAATTACTTTTCATTGTCCTTGAAATACATAGAATATATATATAATGACATGGTAAAACACCTAGTTCTAACCTAGGATCCCACCTTTTGTTTTCATATTTGTCAAGTAATCGACTGAGTATACCGAGTATCTAAAAAAAAAAAAAAAAAGCAGTAAGCACATGAACAGCTTACCACCCAGGAAAGTTAAAGTGTTAGTCCCTCAGTTGTGTCTGACTCTTTTCAACCTTATGGACTGTAGTCTGCCAGGCTGCTCTCTCCATGGAATTTTCCAGGCAAGAATGCTTGAGTAGGTAGCCATTCCCTTCTCCAGGAGATCTTCTGGATCCAGGGACCAAATCAGGATCCCCACATTGCAAGCAGATTCTTACACCCTATGAGCTTAGGCGATATATCCAAATTTTAGAGTTGTCTTTAGAAAATCTCAGCTCATTTCAGTTCAGTCACTGAGTCGTGTCCGACTCTTTGCAACTAAAATGGACTGCAGCACACAAGGCTTTCTGTCCATCACTAACTCTCAGAGCTTGTTCAAACTCATGTCCATCATGCTGGTGATGTCATCCAACCATCTCATCCTCTGTCATACCCTTCTCCTCTTGCCCTCTATCCTTCCCAGCATCAGGGTCTTTTCAAATGAGTCAGTTCTTCACATCAGGTGGCCAAAGTATTGAAATTTCAGTTTCAACATCAGTCCTTCCAGTGAACATTCAGGACTGATTTCCTTTAGAATGGACTGGTTTGATCTCCTTGAAGTCCAAGGGACTCTCAAGAGTCTTCTCCAACACCACAGTTCAAAAGCATCAATTTTTCAGCGCTCAGATTTCTTTATATTCTAACTCTCACATCCATAATGACTACTGGAAAAACCACAGCCTTAGCTAGACAGACCATTGTCTGCAAAGTAATGTCTCTGTTTTTAATAAGCTGTCTAGGTTGGTCATAGCTATCTTTCAAAGAGCAAGCCTCTTTTAATTCCATGGCTGAAATCGCCATCTGCAGTGATTTTGGAGCCCACCCCCCAAAATAAATAAATAAATAAAGTCTCTCACTGTTTCTATTGCTTCCCCTTCTACTTGCCATGAAGTGATGGGACCGGATGCCATGATCTTAGTTTTCTGAATGTTGAGTTTTAAGCCAACTTTTTCACTCTCCTCTTTCACTTTCATCAAGAGGTTCTTTAGTTCTTATTCACTTTCTGCCATAAGGGTGGTGTCATCTGCGTATCTGAAGCGAAGTCACTCAGTCGTGTCCAACTTTTTGCCATCCCATGGACTGTAGTTCACCAGTCTCCTCTGTCCATGGAATTCTCCAGGCAAGAATACTGGAGTGGGTTACCATTTCCTTCTCCAGGGGATCTTCCTGACCCAGGGATCGAACCCAGGTTTCCTGCATTGCAGGCAGACTTGTTCATATTTCTCCTGGCAATCTTGATTCCCGCTTGTGTTTCATTCAGCCTGGCATTTTGCATGATGTATTCTGCATATAAGTTAAATAAGCAGGGTGACAATATACAGCTTTGACGTACTCTTTCCCTGATTTGGAACCAGTCCACTGCTCCATGTCCTGTTCTAACTGTTGCTTCCTGACCTGCATACAGATTTCTCTGAAGGCAGATAAGGAGGTCAGGTAGTCCCATCACTTTCAGAATTTTCCACAGTTTGTTGTGATCCACACAGTCAAAGCCTTTGGTGGAGTCAATAAAGCAGAGGAAGATGTTTTTCTGGAACTCTCTTGCTTTTTCGATGATCCAACGGATGTTGGCAATTTGATCTCTGGTTCCTCTGCCTTTTCTAAATCCAGCTTGAGCATCTGGAAGTTTATGGTTCATGTATTGTTGAAGCCTTGAGTGGAGAATTTTGAGCATTTCTTTGTTAGCATATAATGAGTGCAATTGTGCGGTAGTTTGAACATTCTTTGGCCTTGCCTTTCTTTGGGAATGGAATAAAACTGAACTTTTCCAGTCTTGTGGACACTGCTGAGTTTTCCAAATTTGCTGGCATATTGAATGCAGCACTTTCGCGGCATCATCTTTTAGGATTTGAAATGGCTCAACTGGAATTCCAGCACCTTCACTAGATTTGTTCATAGTGATGCTTCCAAGGCCCCCTTGGCTTTGCATTCCAGAATGTTTGACTCTAGGTGAATATTCACATCATTGTGGTTATCGGTGTTATGAAGATCTTTTCTGTAGTTTTTCTGTGTATTCTTGCCACTTCTTCTTATCTTCTGCTACTGTTAGGTCCATACCATTTTTGTCCTTTATTGTGCCCATCTTTGCATGAAATGCCCCCTTGGTATCTATAATTTTGTTGAAGAGATCTCTAGTCTTTCCCACTCTGTTGTTTTCCTTTATTTCTTTGCATTAATCATGGAGGAAGGCTTTTTTGTCTCTCCTTGCTAAACTTTGTAGCTCTGCATTCAAATGGGTATATTTTTGCTTTTCTCCTTTGCCTTTCACTACTCTTCTTTTCTCACTATGGCCTCATCAGACAACCATTTTGTCTTTTTGCATTTCTTTTTCTTGGGGATGGTCTTGATCACTGCCTCTTGTACTGTGTTACAAACCTCCATCCATAGTTCTTCACAGACTCTATCAGATAATCCCTTGAATCTATTTGTCACTTCCACTGTATAATCATAAGGGGTTTGATTTAGGTCATATGTGAATGGCCTACTAGTTTTCCCTACTCTCTCCAATTAAAATCTGAATTTGGCAATAAGGAGTTCATTATCTGAGCGACGGTCAGCTCCTGGTCTTGTTTTTGCTAACTGTACAGAGTTTTTCCATCTTTGGCTGCAAAGAATATGCTCAAGCTGATTTTGGTATTGATCATCTGATGATGTCCATGTACAGAATTTTCTCTTGTATTGTTGGAAGATGGTGTTTGCTATTACCAGTGTGCTTGCTTGCCAAAACTCTGTTAGCATTAGCCTTGCTTCATTTTGTTCTCCAAGGCCAAATTTGCCTGTTACTTAGGAATTTCTTGACTTATCACTTTTGCATTCCAGTCCTTTATAAAGAAAAGGACATCTTTTGGGGGCATTAGTTCTAGAAGTTCATGTACAATAGAATCTTCTTCATAGATCTTCATAGAATCATTCAACTTCAGCTTCTTCAGGATAATTGTTTGAGGCATAGAATTGGATTACTGTGATATTGTGTGGTTTGCCTTGGAAATGAACAGAGATCATTCTGTCATTTTTGAGATTGAACCCAAGTGCTGTGATTCATGGGGTCACAAAGAGTCGGACACAACTGAGCAACTGAACTGAACTGAACTGCATTTTGGACTCTTTCGTTGACTATCAGGGCTACTCCATTTCTTCTAATGTATTCTTGCCCACCGTAGTAGATATAATGGTCATCTGAGTTAAATTTTCCCATCCAGTCCGTTTTAGTTCACTGATTCCTAAAATGTCGTTATTCACTCTTGCCATCTCCTGTTTGAGCTCTTCCAATTTAACTTGATTTATGTACCTAATATTCCAGGTTCCTATGCAATATTCTCCTTTATAGCATCAGACTTTACTTCCATCACCAGTCACACCCACAACTGGGTGTTGTTTTTTTGCTTTGGATCCCTCTTTTCATTCTTTCTGGAGTTATTTCTCCACTCTCTCCATTAGCATATTGGACAACTACCAACCTGGGGAGTTCATCTTTCAGTGTCCTATTGTTTTGTCTTTTCATACTAGCCAAAGGGTTTTCAAGGCAAGAATAATGAAGTGGTTTCCATTACTTCTCCAGTGGACCATGTTTTGTCAGAACTCTCCACTATGACCTGTCTATCTTGGGTGGCCCTACACAGCATGGCTCATAGTTTCATTGAGTTAGACAAGGCTGTGGTCCATGTGATTAGATTGGTTAGTTTTCTGTGATTGTGGTTTTCAGTCTGTCTGCCCTCTGAAGGATAAAGATAAGAGGCTTATGGAAGTTTCTTGATGGGAGAGACTGACTTGAGAAAATAAAAGTCATGTAAAACAAGAGCAAAGGTGTATTTTTCAAACATGCAGTTGGAGATTTAACTCGAACTGGCATATATTGAACAAAATCTTTGTAGTTTTGTCAGTGTGTTGGGCTCTCTAATATGATAGTGGGAAAATCACCAGAAAATGGAGTTAATTATCAAAGTGGAGGGAACTAACTTTGGTTTAGGAGAGGGTGGAGAGAACTATTTGAAAGATATCATATAATGAGCAAAAGATAAATTCATAATAGAATACCTTCAGATTGTAAATAAAGCTAGAATAAACTGAGCCTGAACTTTTGGAAAATTCTTAGGGGTACTTCAGACACATTTCATTTCCTCCTGAACTTGTCATAGTAATTTTGTTCAATTAGCTAAATATTTGTGTGGGCCAATGCTAACTTGTTTTGTCATCACCATGAAGAAGAAAATAGTTGAAGATTCCATGTGTATGGGCTTCCCTGATAGCTCAGTTGTTAAAGAATCCCCCTGCAATGCAGGAGACCCAGTTGAATTCCTGAGTTGGGAAGATCCACTGGAGAAGGGATAGGGTACCTTTTTCATTATTCTTGGGCTTCCTTATGGCTCAACTGGTAAAGAATCTGCCTGTGATGCAGGAGACCTGGGTTCAATCCCTGGGTTGGGAAGATCCCCTGGAGAAGGGAAAGGATATCCACTCCAGTATTTTGGCCCAGAGAATGCCATGGACTATATAGTCTATGGGGTCACAAAGAGGCAAACAAGACTGAGTGACATTATCTATAAACTTGTGAAATATAGATTGTGTTGCTATAACAAAAGGCAGATTAGCCTGAACAAGATAAGTGTTCATTCCTTTTTCTTATACAGCAGTTAATGCATAAGTAGTCCAGGCTGCTATAATGACTCCAATTGTCACGAATCCAGGTTCTTTTCTTTTTAAATATTCTGTCTGCAGTGCCTCACTCATGAGCATAAAATGCTGCTCCAGCTCTTGCTATTATATCTGACTTGATAACAATATGAGGCTTTAAAAGATCCAACATGATTTCAAAGTTATGTGGGCCAATACATTTCCTTTTTGAACTGGGTTATTTTTAGTTCTGTTTCTTCTATTTGCAGTTGAAAGAATTCTAGTTCATTCAGGCTCTCAGTCATCTATAAGATAACTTGCAAGCTTCTAACCTTGAAACATTAAAGCCATTCATAATCTGACCTCATCCTGGCCCTCTAATCTGATGGCTATAAACCCCTGCCATGTATGTAGTATTATAGTGATACAACAAATTATCAGGAATTTCCCATACATAGCATGGTTATTCTGTTCTCTGTCTCTCCTCTTTTTTCCATGCTGGGAATGCCCAATTCTCCACACCTGCCTTTAACTCATTATCTCCCACTCATCATCTGAGACTGGTCTGGGGAATCACTTCCTTCATCAATCCTCCTCTGTGCTTGCAGACAGAGTACCCCTACGCTCTTCCCTTGGTGACAACCCACACGTATCTCAAACATTCATTTACTGTGGTGTGCTGTATTATTTATTTTTTGACTCTAAATTGTGGGATACAATGACATAGTCATTCTTTCATTTCAATCCCAATACACGTTCTGACCCAAAGTAGAAGTTTAATAAAAATGATTGAATAAACAAACTACATAATGAAAATACAGAAATTGAAACTGTCAATTTCATAACCCTGTTTGCAAGATTTATTTTGGGGAAAAAAATGTTGCAGTGGAAGCTAAAACACCAGAATTGAGCTTGACTTTATAATTTACTTTTTCTTCCTGAACCCAGTCTTTCTGTGCTGATGTTTTAACAAGAAGACACTTCCCTATGTATATCAGCATTGGCTTCACTCCTTATTCACTTCTGCTTAGGCATAGAAAGGTGACTAATATGGTGAATTTTTGGGAGAAGGAATGATAGTGGATCTGTTCTGCTTGACCCCTTCTTATACTCAGTTTGACATGTGCCAACCTGCAGGCATCAGATGTTTAGATTTACTTTCTGTTGCGTGCTATAATACCCTGCCTTTTTAGAGGAGTCCTGCAATTGGCTCACTGTTTGAGTGATTATGTGTGTAATTATGTATCATTTAGCAGTGAAGTATTAACCAGCCTATTTAGCCACAGACTAAGACCCATCTTCCAATGTCCTGTGTCCATATCTGAATGTATTTTAGATTAACAAAAGAGAGATTCTTAACAATTTCAATATTCTCCCAATTAGTAAAGTAATTTATTCTCGGAGTCTGTAAAATTTTAATTGCATGTACCTAGCATTATGTAAGTGTTAAGATAATTAAATGAATAATACATATTTCACAACCTCAGGGAATTCTCATCTAGGGAAAATGTGCATCTTTCCAAACATCTGAGTTATACAACATTAGTATTCTATAAGAATATTAGGGACCCTCCAACCTAACTGATCATTGGGAAAGGTCTAATAACTAAAGAACCTCTAGCCATTCCCTCCTCCGGGGGATCTTCCTGACTCAGAGATTGAATCTGGGTCTGTCGCATTGCAGGCAGATTCATTACCATCCGAGGCACTAGGGAAACACCCTTAGATACTCATCAAGACTCTCTGGGGGTGAGGATTTAGAATCCACTCTTCTTGTTTGCTTGTTTGCTTATGAGACATCCAAGTGATTATCAATATCAATATTTTACTAAATTCTGGGAACTATTTATTGAATTGCTCACCACAGTCGACATCAAAGACCTCCATTGACTGACAGCACTGCCAACCTGTGATAACTCACAGGACTTTGGGGTTTATATCATGAATTATGGGAGTGTTATAGACTTTTACACAGAAGTGCTAGTACCCAGTGAGATGTCCATTGGTCTCACACATAGCACATATGTGTGTACGGGCATGTATTCACACAGATGAAAAGTGAAACTGAAGTCGCTCAGTCACATCCGACTCTCTGTGACCCCATGGACCGTAGACTGCCAGGCTCCTCCATCCATGGGATTTTCCAGGCAAGAATACTGGAGTGGGTTGTTGTCTCCTTTTCCAGGGGATCTTCCTGATTCAGGGATCCAACCTGGGTCTCCCGCACCGTGGGCAGGCTCTTTACCGTCTGAGCTACCAGGGCTTCCCTGATAGACACACACTTATTGGTGAATGCCTAAGAGATTCTTGTAATCGAACACACTTGGAAATACTGGGAATAAATTAAGTAAGACTTTCAACAGATTTATTGGAGAATTAGTATCTTGAGGTACATTGTGAGTCTCCAAGAGTTGGTTAAGGTCTCTCTAATTTTCATTTATACTATATCCTGAAATCTTATTTAATTGGAGTACATTTGGGGCATAAGCATTTATATATGCAAAAATGTACTATGGATTATAAACAGTAATAATTATTATATTATTATGTAATATTATACACTTATAAACTATTTTCATGTTTGATTTGGTCATCCATTACAGCAATTGTCAACAAAATTTTCAAAACTGAAATTTTTTTGTTTTGTGTTACTTAGCATTAAATCAATTTCCATAAATTGTAACAAATTGTGGAAATGAGATAATGATCCTTAAAATATAAACTATTAATACTAAATCATACAGAAATGATTCATAGAATAGCATGAGTTAGGGTCAGGCTTTTTTCAGTAAATGAGATTTTGCCAAACTTATGCAATTATTTGCTTAAAGGATTTTGTAGTCTATCAGCTGTTTTCCAAGTTAGAACTAAAGTGTCCCAGCTACAACATAGAAATATTCAGGGTCACCATTTTTAAACACTTGACATATTATATAATAAGGGCAGATGGGCAACTAGAACCCTAGGGAAATGAAACAAAACATGAATCTGATATTCTGTCTTCCAAAGTGCATTCTTTTAGTCTTACTTTTCCCTTCTTAATTCTTTCTGTTCACTGTTTCTAGAGCAATTTAAATTGTTTCCAATTATGGTAAGTGAAGGCAAGTATAAAAATCTATACAAAAGTTAAATGTAAAAATCTATACAAAAGTTAAACGTATAAATTAATTTAAGCATAAGTATATTAAAAAGACAACTGTTTTTTCTTAGAGATTCAATTTATCAATCCATTTTTTAGCCATTGGCACTTTTCTTTCAATTACTTTATCAGTTTCTTGTCTTGAAATACTGACCCAAGAGAGCAAAACACACACTCAATGAACTGGCTATTTAATACATTGAGACAAGGGAAAAATAAAAAATAATTTAAATTTCTATGATGATGGCTTATTTAGGACTGATACATAAAACTTTTGATTCAGAATCCTTGGGATCATGAAATATTTACATATAATGGTACCTAGAAAAATTTTACTAAAGCAAACATATTAGAATACAGTATTAGAGACATCAGATTAGAAGATTAGAATAAAAAACAGTTTCTTCCTGAGAGTCAGGAACTGGAAAAGACTGTAAAACAGTCTCTGCTCAACCTCCATTAAATATATAAAATGGAGCAGAAAAAAAAATTATGACTATTATTTATTCGAGCCATAGAAGTCTTTAACATTTCACTAATGAGAACAGAACCTGAAGAATTATTGCAATAAACTCTGCATCCTAAAATGCCATTGATTCTACAATGCACCAGTTCATAACTATCTGGTTTTGTGTGGATTAGGAGATATAAATTATATACATTAATTACCTTAATATCCCTGTTTTACAGCATTACAATGTGGAAGAAAAAAAGGCATGAATAGAATATGACTTTCTAAACCTTATCAGTACCCAAATCCATCGCAGATATGTTAACCAATGTTGTATTCTTAATGACGGAAAAGGCAAAATTTAAAAGCTTTTGCAATATAACTAACATAGAGTACAAGGCCAGAGCAAAGTTATTAGTTTATTGGATTCTAAACAAGTATTTATTGAAAGAGGGAAAATTATTACAAGGAAACAGTGATTGCACATCTCTAGGCAAAGTCATATTAATATGGTACAGAAAATTGATAAAGAATACAGACACTCAGTGTCAGTAGAACTGCAGAAAAAAATATTTTCATGTTTCTGCACAGTTAACGTTTTTCCAAAAAAAAGGAAACTGAAATCTCCACTAAAGAACAAACTTTAGAAGTTAAAAGGTGATTGAAAATCTAGAAAATCTTTGTAGAGTTGTAACAGTTTTCCTTCACAGAGCTCAAAGGGCGATAAAACTCTCAGTCAAAGGACCATATACTAGAGACTTTTCCCTTCTCTTCCCAGAGATTAGTTTACCTTTGGGAGATTGTATTCGCCACTCTCTCTCAGGAGAGGGGGAAGGGGTTTGATTATTCCAGGGTTCAATAACACTAATAATAATAATAATAAGTACATGAAGGGTCTATCTGGCTCTCATTGCATCACAGTAAAGGGAAGAAGGAGCAAGGTGAACAATGCAGTTATGTCTGTAAGTAAAAATAATAGCTTAACCTTGACTAACAAAACCCCATGTTTAATTTCAAGCTAATATAACTAGAGATATTTTAGCAAAATTGTTGCACCTCCAGTTGTTTGTTCATTCTATTCTTTATTTCCCCCCAATAATTTATTTGGGGGAAGGAATAGCTAGGAAGTTTAGGATGAACATGTACACACTGCTATATTAAAGTGGATATCCAGCAAGGACCTACTGTATAGCAAAAGGAAGTTTGCCCAATGTCATGTGGCAGCCTGGATGGAAGGGAAGTTTGGGGGAGAAAGGATACTTTCATATTTATGGCTGAATACCATTGTTTGTTAATTGGCTATTGTTGTTGTTTAGCCGCTAAGTCTAATTGGAGTCTTTTGCTACCTCATGGACTTTAGCGCACCAGATTCCTCTGTATAGAATAAAAGTTTAAGCGGGAGGGGGGGGGGCGGAGCTAGCATCTAGGACAGTACAAACACACAAAAAGAAAACGTGAAGAAGCAACTTTGAAAGATTTTACGTTTGAATACCTACAACATAGATTCTAAGTTTACCGTATCCATCCCTTTCTTCATTCCATCCAGGTGATAATCCATCTGTTTTTTTTAATTTTGCATTTAAAACTAAATTACAGATATTAACACACTTCTGTCTAAATACTTTAGCATGAGTTACCACTAGAGTTTAATAATTTACTGGCGTGAGTGTGTATGTGCTAAGTTGCTTCAGTTGTGTCCAATTCTTTGTGACTCTTTGAACTGTAGCCCTCCAGGCTCATCTGTCCATGGGATTTTCCAGGCAAGAATACTGGGGTGGGTTGCCATGCCTTCTTTCAGGGGATGTTCCTGACCCAGGGATCAAACCTGCATCTCCTGCAGCTCTTGCATTGCAGGCATATTCTTTACTGCTGAGCCACCAGAGAAGCCCTGATTTACTGGCATTTAAATATTTATTTACAACTTATTCTTTTATCATGAAATTTATCCACAATACTCATTCCAAATATTAAAATTTTCTTTGCCAAGCTTCGACAGTTTACATGCAGTCCTGTAACCCACACCACTATTAAAGTATATTAACATCTCCCAGAAAGTTCCTTCAGGCCCTTTTCTTGCCAATTGCTACTCTCACCCCTCAAGGAAATCCCTGTTATTTTTATGTCATTGATAATCATGACTATTTTCAAACTTTATATGCACAATATGTATTCTTTTAAAATTTAGTTCCCTCAGTGTAAGTTTCTTGAGGATTGTTCATATTCCTGTAGGTAGCAATATTTTGCCGTTGTTGTTGGGCTCTCTTTCATTATCTAGGTATATCTAGGTATATCCAAGGGCAAAGGAGAAGTCCCAGCAAGATGGTAGGAGAGGTGAAACCATGTTTAGAATCAAACCCAATACCCACCAGAGATGCTCAGAGGGCTCAAACAAAACCTTGGGTGCACCAGGACCCAGAGACCCATGGAGACTGAGATAGGACTGTGTTTGAGTGTCTCCTGCAGGGCACGGGTCAGCAGTGGACTGCTTCAGGGGCAGGGGATCTGGGTGCAGCAGACCTGGGTATGGCATAAGCCCTCTTGGAGGAGGTCACCATTAACCCCGCCATAGAACCACCAGAACCTACACAGGACTGGGAAACAGGCTCTTGGAGGGCACAAATAAAGCCTTTTGCATACCAGGACCCAGGAGAAAGGAGCAGTGAGTCCACAAGAGCCTGACCCAGACGTGCCTGTGAGTGTCCAGGACTCTCTGGCAGAGGCGTGGGTTGGCGGCGGCCTGTGGCAGAGTGGCTACACGCCGACTGCAACAATGTGTGAATGGGACCTTTTGAAGAAGGTCACCAATATCTTCATTAACTCCATCATAGTTTGGCCTCAGGTCAAACAACAGGGAGGGAAACTCACCCCACCCATTAACAGAAAATTGGATTAAAGAGTTCCTGAGCATGGCCCCACCCATCAGAACAAGACACAGTTTCCCCCTCAGTCAGTCTCTCCCATCAGGAAATTTTCTTAAGCCTCTTATCCCTCTCCATCAGAGGGCAGACAGAACGAAAAGTACAGTCACAGAAAACTAACCAATCTGATCACATGGACCACAGCCTTGTCTAACTCAATGAAACTATGAGCCATGCTGTGTAGGGCTACCCAAGACAGATGGGTCATGGTGGGGTGTTCTGACAAAATGTGGTCCATTGAAGAAGGGAATGACAAACCACTTCAGTATTTTTGCCTTGAAAACCCCATGAACAGTATAAAAAGGCAAAAAGATAGGACACTGAAAGATGAATTCCCCAGGTTCGTAGGTGCCCAATATGCTACAGATGATCAATGGAGAAATAACTCCAGAAAGAATGAAGAGAGGGAGTCAAAGCAAAAACAACACACGGTTGTGGATGTGACTGATGATGAAAGTAAAGTCCAATGCTGTAAAGAACAATATTGCATAGGAACCTGGAATGTTAGGTCCATAAATTAAGGCAAATTGGAAGTGGTCAAAGAGGAAATGACAAGAGTGAACATTGACATTTCAGGAATCAGTGAACTAAAATGGAGTGGAATGGGCAAATTTAACTCAGATGACCATTATATCTACTACGGTTGGCAAGAATACCTTAGGAGAAATGGAGTAGCCCTCATAGTCAACAAAAG
Source organism: Odocoileus virginianus (assembly GCF_023699985.2). Classification (NCBI taxonomy): domain Eukaryota; kingdom Metazoa; phylum Chordata; class Mammalia; order Artiodactyla; family Cervidae; genus Odocoileus; species Odocoileus virginianus. The sequence goes on from NC_069683.1 coordinate 20,311,646, forward strand.
AGTCTGAAATGCTGTACTTGGGTGCAATCTCAAAAATAACAGAATGATCTCTGTTCATTTCCAAGGCAAACCACACAATATCACAGTTATCCAAGTCTATGCCCTGCAAAGTAATGCTGAAGAAGCTGAACAGTTCTATGAAGACCTACAAGACCTTCTAGTGCTAACGCCAGAAAAAAAAATAAATCCTTTTTATTATAGGGGACTGGAATGCAAAAGTAGGAAGTCAGGAAACACCTAGAGTAACCAGAAAATTTGACCTTGGAGTACAGAATGAAGCAGGGCAAAGGCTAACAGACTTTTGCCAAGAGAATGCACTGGTCATAGCAAACACCTTCTTCCAGCAACACAAGAGAAAACTACATGGTTATCACCAGATGGTCAATACCAAAATCAGATTGATTATATTATTTGCAGCCAAAGATGGAGAAACTCTATACAGTCAGCGGAAAGAAGACTGGGAGCTGACTGAGGCTCAGACCATGAGCACCTAATTGCCAAATTCAAACTTAAATTGAAGAAGATAGGGAAAACCATTCAGGTACGACCTGAGAAGGAAATGGCAACCCAATGCAGTATTATTGCCTGGAGAATCCCATGGACAGAGGAGCCTGGTGGGCTACGGTCCGTGGGGTCGCAAAGAGTCAGACATGACTGAGAGACTTTCCTTTCCTTTTCCTTTCCTATGACTTAAATCAAATCCCTTACAATTACACAGTGGGAGTGGCAAATAGATTCAAAGGGTTAGATCTGACAGACAGAGTACCTGAAGAACTATGGATGGTGGTTTGTGACAATGTGCAGGAGGCAGTGATCAGGACCAGCCCCAAGAAAAACAAATGCAAAAAGGCAAAATGGTTGTCTGAGGAGGGCTCACAAATAGATTCCAGTTGAGTTATTTCAAATCCTAAAAGATGATTCTGTGAAGTGCTGCACTTATTATGCCAGCAAATTTGAAAAACTCAGCAGTGGCCACAAGACTGGAAAAGGTCAGTTTTCATTCCAATTCCAAAGAAAGGCAATGCCAGAGAAAGCTCAAACTACTGAACAATTTGCACTCATCTCACACACTAGTAAAGTAATGCTCAAAATTATCCAAGCCAGGCTTCAACAATACATGAACCATGAACTTCCACATGTTTAAGCTGGATTTAGAAAAGGCAGAGGAACCAGAGATCAAATTGCCAACATCCATTGGATCATTGGAAAAGCAAGAGAGTTCAAGAAAAACATATTCTTCTGCTTTAGTGACTACATCAAAACCTGTGACTGTGAATCACAACAAACTAGGAAAAATTCTTAAAGATATGGGAATACCAGGCCACTTACCTGCCTCCTGAGAAATCTGTATGTAGTTCAAGAAGCAACAGTTTGAACTGGACATGGAAAAACAGACCAGTTCCAAATCAGGAAAGGAGTACATCAAAGCTGTATATTGTCCCTCTGCTTATTTTACTTATACACAGTGTACATCATGAGAAGCTGGACTGGATGAAGCACATACAGAAATCAAGATTGCTGGGAGAAATATCAATAACTTCTGATAAGCAGATGATACCACAGTTATGGAAGAAAGTGAAGAAGAACTATGGACTCTCTTGATGAAAGTGAAAGAGGACAATTAAAAAGTTGGCTTAAAACTCAACATTGAGAAAACTAAGATCTTGGCATCTGGTCCCATCACTTCATGGCTAATAGATGGAGAAACAATGGAAATCATGAGAGACTATGTTTTTGGATACAAAATAACTGCAGATGGTGACTGTAGCCATGAAATTAAAACATGCTTACTCCTTGGAAGAAAAGCTATTACCAACCTAGACAGCATATTAAAAAGCACAGACATTACTTTGGTAAGAAAGGTCCATATAGTCAAATCTATGGTTTTTCCAGTAGTCATGTATGGATGTGAGAGTAGGACTATAAAGAAAACTGAGCACCGAAGAATTGATGATTTTGAACTGTGGCATTGGAAAAGACTCTTGAGAGTCCCTTGGACTGCAAGAAGATCCAACAAGTCCATCCTAAAAGAAATCAGTCCTGACTATTTATTGGAAGGACTGATGCTGAAGCTAAAACTCCAATACTTTGGTCACCTGATGCGAAGAACTGACTCATTTGAAAAGACCCTGATGCTGGGGAAGATTGAAAGTAGGATGAGAAGGGGATGACAGAGGATGAGATGATTGGATGGCATCATCAATTCAATAGACATGAGTTTGAGTAAGATCCGGGAGTTGGTGATGGATAGGCAAGCCTGATATGCTGCAGTCCACGGGGGTCGCAAAGAGTCAGACTCGAATGGGCGATTTCACTTTCACTATTCACTTTCATGTATTGGAAAGGAAATGGCAACCCGCTCCAGTATTCTTGCCTGAAGAATCCCAGGGACAGGGGAGCCTGGTGGGGCTGCTGTCTATGGGGTCGCACAGAGTCAGACACGACTGAAATGACTTAGCAGCAGCAGCAGCAGCATCCTGACAGATGTGAGGTGATGTTTCAGAGTGGTTTTTATTTGCATATCCCTGATGATTATTGATCACAATCAATAATCCTTATCATGACTTTTGTGTGATTTCTTTAGAAAAATATCTATCTGGGTCCTTTGCCCATTTTAAAACTTGGTGTTCTTTTGTTTGTTTTTGTCTTATTTTGCTTTGGCTGTTGAGTTGTATAAGTTCCTTTAATAGCCTGAAGATTGGCCCCTTATTAGACATGTAGTTTGAAAATATTTTCTCCCATTCGATAGGTTGTCTTTGCATTTATTGATGATTTCCTTTGCTGAGAATCAGCTTTCTAGCTGATGTAGTCCAATTTGTTATTTTTGCTCTTGCTGCCTTTGCCAAAAGTTTATTCTTGTATTAAAATCTGAACTTGCAGCAGCTATTGCAGCTATATTAGTAAGATTACTGTGTTTAGAAGCTTCACCTTCTGCCCTATGGAAGCTTTACAATGAGTTACTGATATCTGATACAACAGAGGCAGTTGTAAAGCCTCTGACAAAACAGCTATTATTTTTTTTCACAATACATTTTAGTTCTCATTTAATTAAAAATCCTTTATTACAAAAATTTTTAACCTATTGCATGATAGAAATGAATCATGTATTTATTAGTATGTATCCATATTAAAGCCAGAACCAAGAATTGCAGCTCTAGTAGTTGTTATTCACATGTCTGCTTGTGTAAAGAAAAGCATAAGCTGCCAAGGAATTATGATGACATTCCAGCATAGGAAGCCGTAAGTGAGTCACTTCTGTCCCAACCCACCAATGAACATGATCAGATATGCAGTAAAAGAAGGAATAGCAGATAAGTTAGGTCAGTTTTTTGTTTTTTGTTTTTAATTTGGAACCCCCTAAGCAGAAGGAGAGGCTACAGCAAAATTTAATTGTTCAAATGCCTCTACAGATTCTAGAGTTCAGACCATAGTATCTACAGTATTATGAGTATTATGCAGTTTCTCCATCAGAGGGCTTTGTTCACCCTCCAATATCTGGAATCAACTCTCTACATTACTAGGCTAGTTCCCAAAACTGTTTTTTTTTTTTTTTTAATTCTTTTTTTGTAGTGAACAGTTTTGTCTTCAAAATGTACTAACTTATAGACTGAAATACTTGGTTGCCTTCAGTTTGACAACAAATGCTCTAAAAGTTTCACCTCAGTTGCACATTGCAATTTTTCCAGCAAGACTCTGTCACCTTGTAAAACAAAGAATATTAACAAATCAAAGTATCACCTTTCACTCTCTTTCTCCTGCTCCATTTGGTAGACGATTACAAGACAAGGTAAGAAAGTCCTGAAATTTTTGAGGAATACTTCCCCATGAAGATTGGACTCTTTGTTAAAAAAAAACCCCAAGAAACAAATACAAACAGACTTATCCAGTAGAGAAGAAAGGAGCGGGGGAGGAGAGAGGAAGATAATTAGAGGAAGAAAATAAAGAAATTGCAATACATAGATCAATTACAGAGAAAATTTTTGCAAATAATAGTTTCAATATCAGAAGTCAGGGCTGTGAAATAGATTATCTAGGGTTTATATAATGCTTTACTAAATAAAATTAACCTTTCTTTCTTTTTTGGAGGTATTACAGCATGAGTGTCCCATTTTTTTCAAATTATTCCTCGTTTTCTGAATTCTTTTATAACCATTTTTATTCATTTTAATTAAGTCCTAGATTGAGGATACAGTTTTACATAAGGCCATGGTTTATCCTTTTAGTAAACTATTTTAAGTGGTTTTTGTTGTTGTTGTTGTTCAGTTGTCAAGTCATGACCAACTTTTTCTGATCCCTTGGACTGCAGCATACCAAGCTCCTCTGTCCTTCACTATCTCCTGGAGTTTGTTCAAACTCATGTTCATTGAGTCAGTGATGCCATCCAACCGTTTCATCCTCTGTCACCCCCCTTTCCTCCACCCCAGTCTTTCCCAATATCAGGATCTTTTCCAATGATTCATTCAGCTTTTCGCATCAGGTGATCAAAGTATTGGAGCTTCTTTAGTTCTTCTTCATTTTGATATCTTTTCAAAAATCTTAAATAGTAGTACAAGTATGGGCCTGTTTTTCAACCTCATATAAATGTTCTTGGTGTGTTTGTTGATTTTTACGTGACCTTTTATTTATAGATATTCACATTTTTAACTTTAACATGGAACACAGTCATTTGATACAAAGAGATAATGATGAAAGTGAAGAAGAACTAAAGAGCCTCTTGATGAAAGTGAAAGAGGAGAGTGAAAAAGTTGGCTTAAAGCTCAACATTCAGAAAACTAAGATCATGGCATTCAGTTCCATCACTTCATGGCAAATAGATAGGGAAAGGGTGGAAAAAGTGGCTGACTTTATTTTTGGGGGCTCCAAAATCACTGTAGATGGTGACTGCAGCCATGAAATAAAAGATGCTTACTCCTTGGAAGGAAAGTTATGACCAACCTAGACAGCATATTAGAAGGACAGACATCACTTTGTCAACAAAGGTCCATCTAGTCAAGGCTATGGTTTTTCCAGTGGTCATGTATGGATATGAGAGAGTTGGACTATAAGGAAAGTCGAGCACTGAAGAATTGATGCTTTTGAACTGTGGTGTTAGAGAAGACTCTTGAGAGTCCCTTGACTGCAAGGAGATCCAACCAGTCCATCCTAAAGGAGATCAGTCCTGGGTGTTCATTGGAAAGATTGATGTTGAAGCTGAAACTCCAATGCTTTGGCTACCTGATGAGAAGAACTGACTCATTGGAAAAGACCCTGATGCTGGGAAAGATAGAGGGCAGGAGGAGAAGGGGGCAACAGAGGATGAGATGGTTGGATGGCATCACTGACTCAATGGACATGGGTTTGGGTAAACTCTGGGAGTTGGTGATGGACAGGGAGGCCTGGCATGCTGTGGTTCACGGTGTCGCAAAGAGTCGGACACAACTGAGTTACTGAACTGAACAGGTCCATTTTTCACATAAGTAAACAAAAAAATACCCAAATTTTAGAGATTTTCTCAGGGCAATTGAACTAAAGAATCTCAGTGGAAGAATTTCTGACTTCAGATTTGCTTTATGCTGAATTCATTATCTTGTGATAATTTTCTTCCTTCTTGTTCTTGTGGTTCTGTGAGTAACTGCAACAGACAGATGCATGTAGAGGTGGGTTTATGCAAATGTGGAGAATAGTTTTTACAAATTACTGCAATGTTATCATACCAGGAAATCATAGGAATTCTTCTATAATTAATGGGATAAAGAGTTAAAGTTCTAGTAAAGACTTTTTTTTTAGGATTATACTTCCTTATTGTTTTGATGCATTTTATCCAGCCTCAGAGAAAATAGGTTTACATCTGCCAGCAGATGGTTTTGCTAAAGTTTTATAAAATGTACCAAATCTAGTTTTGTAATCTAAAATAAGGCATCTTATATATATTGGTATATATAGATATATCAATAAGTATACTGCTCTGAATTCATTTTACCCACCCAACATTAACTTCTAGAAAATCTCTGAGATCCTGTAAACATCCTTTCAAATGGTGCCTCTTAATAAAGAAATTAAATTTCTCTTGTTTGTCTTATTCAATAATAAATATTTGATAATGCATTCTCCTTTAAATCCAGATCTCATAACCCCTGGCTCTTCAGCAAGTAGACTAGGGCATTTGAAACTTGGAACACAGGTATTGGTATACTTTATAGCATTAAATGTTATTCAGTAAACAATACATGATTGTGTTTTTCTTGAATTTCTTTCTAACCAAAAGCAATGCATGATGTGCTGGGTCTCCTGTAACTGGTGTCAGCTTACGCTGGTGTCAGGCAACAGCCTCGGGGATTTTAATGTGTCTAGATCCCAATGTTCAAGGGTCCCGCCGTTCTTTCCAGTCCCTCCTTTCACTCTTCACTGGAAGTATTTCTCCTTTAAGAAAATGATTGAACAACCTCAATGATGGTCAGAAGTTACTCCAAAAAGTAGCACTCATTTCTATCTTGCCATTTCCAAAATGTAGGAAATGAAAAATATCCACAGACCCTATTACTTAAAAAGTGAAAGTCACTCTGTCATGTCTGACTCTGTGACCCCAGGGCATATACAGTCTGTGGAATCCTCCAGGCCAGAATACCTGAGTGGATAGCCTTTCCTTTCTCCCGGGGATCTTCCCAACCCGGGGATTAAACCCAGGTCTCCCACATTGCAGGCAAATTCTTTACCAGCTGAGCTACTAAGGAAGCATTACCTGATGCCACCCACAATACTAGAAGACATTGTGAAAAGGTTGAGTTACTCCTTCTCAAGGTGCTCAGGTCCTGCATGCTTTGATTTCAAATCACTAAATTATTACTGCCTCCAAGACATCTATGTGACTATTATGACACAATCACAACACACAGTTAAATGCTTCCAGGCTTAAAATCATAGAATGGTTTCACTGGCAAACCTCTGAACCTATACAGTACAGTCTTGGTCAGTTACAGTTTTCAACAGCTTGGATGCTTATTATAAAACTACATAAGGAATTGTCAGTTGTGATCCTTGATTTTTTACATGGTAAATACCTCAGGTCATCCTGATAATATTTCTTTTGCATATGGCCATATTTATGACATCCGTAATAACTTTCTTGTCATTTAGTCACTAAGTTGTGTCCGACTCTTTTGCAAACCCCTGGACTGTAGCCTCCTAGGATCCTTTGTCCACAGGATTTCCTGGGCAAGAAAATTGAAGTGGGTTGCCATTTCCTTCTCTAGGGGATCTTTCTGACCCAGGGATCCAGCTGGCATCCCCTGCATTGCAGGTGGACACTTTACCACTGAGCCACCAAGGAAGCCCAGTAATAGCTTAGGAAGGCTTATCCTGTGGGCCACTTTGGTATCCCTTTTTACACATTGTGCCCATTTTAGGCCTTCTAAGTAATCATCCCCATCCCTCCCTAATCCTCCCCATAAGAATCTTACAATATTATAGTAAAGGCATGTTCACATGCTAAATTGCTTCAGTCACTTCCCACTCTTTGTGACCCTGTGGACTGTAGCCCCTCCAGGCTTCTCTGTTCATCGGATTCTCCAGACAAGAATACTGGAGTGGGTTACCATGTCCTTCCTCGGGGTATCTTCCCATCCTTGGGCTCAGACCTGAGTCTCTTACGTCTCTTGCACTGGTATGTAAGTTCTTTACCACTAGCGCCACCCGGGAAGCCCCTACAGTATAGTAAACTTCCCTTTTTAGAACTATTCCTCATTTTTATGTATTTTCAGACTTTCTTCCTCTTTCCTCATTGTTTTCTGTCACTCTGTCATCCTCTGTCATCGACTGAGAGTGCAGTTTCTTTGGAAATACAAAGCTAACGTCCATTGACTGACATCAATGGAAGTGTCTTACTTATTAGTTCTTGTCCCCAGCTATTGAAAACAGGCTCTGTAAACCTTTCCTGATCCACTGCTACCTTAGCAACTAACTTCAATTACTCTTCTGAGCCACAGTACATAAGCAAGCATCTTTTCTCTGATGAGCAGTACTTTAAGTTGCACAAATCTACAGTTCTTGACATTCTCAAATCCCAGACAAAACCTCTATTCTCTTGCACACTTCTCCTGAAGCACTGTTCATTCACAGAATACATATGACTTCACATTTCAGAACAAGTTGATGACTGGCACACCTCTGGCATCTTAGGGATCTATTAGGAGATGTGTTCCCCTGGGATTGAAGGATTACTCCTGAGATTCAGCTCTTGTTTCTGAATCATTACTATAGTTTATAAATACTACTTTTCTATTGCTTGATGTAAGATCTTGGCCCTTGTTCAAATGATAAATGTATCCATTTGGGGGACATAAGTATCTTGTTATACCCTAGGACTCTGATGATATCAGATATTGCACATTATTTTTCTAGGCAGAGGCTTCAGCTATAGGATTTCAAAGCATAAGCCTGAGTCAACATCTTTAAATGTATATATTTAGGCAGAAGCCTTTCAACGATCTTCCTGAGAGTCACTGGAAAATCAAGTTTTTGATAAGCTTTACTAGAACTCCTGGAGACTTGACAGTCTTGACCAAAAGTTTTAGCTCTTCAAGATCTTTTTGATGGACTTCCCTGGTGGGAACTGCACTCCACAACAAGAGAATCCACAGCGCCCGGGCACCGCAGCTGGAGACCTGCTCTCCACAACTAGAGAAAGTCTCATGCAGCAACAAAGACCCAGTGAAGCCAAAAATAAATAATTTTTAAAAAGACTTCTTTTGTGATGCTGAACTCTGATGTGTTTATAAGGTTACAGATGGGATTAAAAACAAGTTAGGGAATCTTCTTATACAGGTATAATGAGATGCTCAGTTTGTATAACATGTTGCAGCAGCAATGTCAGAATTTGCTGGATAAAACCTAATGGCATTGAAGTCCATGTGTCGATGATCAGGTTTTCTGTCATCCCTGTTACCTGATCTTGCAAGATTATGTTTCTCTTCACTAGGACCAGAGTTGAGGCCAGGTTTCTTCCCATTTGACAGCAGATGATAACATAATTCCATATCAGAGTTTCCTCACTTATTTACTTTATCAGTAAAGTAATTACATAAAGTGGTGAGACAGACATCTAGGCCTTCAGGATTTGCTGAACAAAGCCCCTCTGTATGGAGAAGTGAGTGAGGATCATCATATACTTGCTAATATTACTGGGCACTTAAGTGTGCTGAGCTAAACCATTGGGTATATCAACAAAGTTAATAATTGCAACAAATTTGTTATATTGGTACTATTATTTTTTCCATATTAAACATAGGAAACTGAGATGAAGACAGATTAAATGACTTGTCTAAGTTCATGTGGCAAATAAAATACAGTCAAAATGCTAACCCAGCTGCTCTTACTCCAGAGCTTGTCCTTTTGTTTATTAACCAATACAGAACTTCCATTCTGACCAAGTATGGGAAAACTGAACTGAAATTTCTTCAGAAAATTTTGCCAAATGTTATCCCTTTCTAATTGCTTTCTCCAGATGAGTTTTATAAAAATGTATAGGATGTTCTAAAATTCAGAATGAATTTGCACTTATCGCTGGTTCTCAGTACTTCTTCAGGGTCATGGATGTAAGTCCATAGCTGATAGAACCTGCTTTAGTAATTTCGGTTAAAAAAAAAAAGAAAAAGAATTGCATTTCTGTTTAAATAAGCATGAGTCCCACCTTGCAAATTCTAAGTAGGCCATTATGCTCCTGAGAAGTCTCTTCCTTTACATTCTATGCAGACCTCTACAGTGGGTCACTGAGTTGGAATGATCAGTCTTTACTACATTGCCTAATAGTGTGAATCAGTCATGGAAGCGTCTTGTTTTCATAGGCTGTTGTTTGCAGCTATTCCTCAAGTTTATGTTTGTGATACAGAGGTACCAAACACAAGTACTTCTTATCTTACTAAATTCCCCAAATTGAGGGGTAAAAGCAATGGATATGATGGAACCACTAAAGGTCAACAACAAGCTTCTAAAAGTCTTGATTTTTCAAACTGAATTAGTCCCAAATGGTAGCCCCAGTAGTTAAAACTATCTTGATGGAATGAAACTTTCATTTCTTAAGGGTAAGTCTATCTAAAGACAAACATAGATTGCATATTAAAAAGCAGAGACATTACTTTGCTGGCAAAGCTCTTTCTAGTCAAAGCTACGGTTTTTCCAGTAGTTGTGTGAGGATGTGAGAGTTGGACCATAAAGAAAGCTGAGTGCCAAAGAATTGATGCTTTCAGACTCTGGTGTTGGAGAAGACTCTTGAGAGTCCCTTAGACTGCAAGGAGATGAAACCAGTCAGTCCTAAAGGAAATTAGTCCTGGATATTCATTGGAAGGACTGATGCTGAAGCTGAAGCTCCAATATTTTGGCTATGTGATACGAAGAACTGACTCATTGGAAATGCTGTGATGCTGGAAAAGATTGAAAGCAGTAGGAGAGGGGGATGACAGAGGATGAGATGATTGGATGGCATCACCAACCCAATGAACATGAATTTGAGCAACTCTTGGAGTTGGTGATGGACACGGAAACCTGGCATGCTGCAGTCCATGGGGTCACAAAGAGTTGGACACAACTGAGTGACTGAACTGAACTTATCATTGATCTAAAGACATCCTTAAATTTTTATTACTATAGAAAACATAACATCAAGGCTATTTTCAGAATCAAGGACATTAAAGTTATCTATAGAAATTGTGAAAACTTGTCATACTACACCTTTGTAAATAAAGTATTCATCTTCATGTGTTTCCAAAACAAAGGGAATTTCACTGTCAATGATCTCTTTACCTTCATTCTACCAAATTCCTGGTGTCCCCAAAATTCTACCACTAAGGGAGACAGAAAGGCAAACAGGAGATTGATAGAGAGACAGAATCTAAAATTTAGAATCTAACAGGAGTGTATTTACCCTGAAATTTGAGATCTAAATAAAATTTCTTTTCAGTCTACTAAATGAAATTTTGCTTTTCTTCTCACACATTAACTTGGGTAATTGAGAACTTACATGAGTTGGAGAAATAGTTTTAAAAAATTCTACTAAAACCATTCTATGATATTTCCTCCAACTTTAAACCTGAACCCATGCAAATTCTATCATCTTGGAAAAGCTTCCCTTGCTCTCCACTGCTCCTTCACCCTTTCTGTAATGCACTTGTGCATGCACACACACACACACACACACACACACACATAATGCTGTGGATAGTTTAATATTTTTGTTCTGTTAGTTTCTCCTTGCCTAAAGGTACATCAAATAATAATGATGATGATAATGATGGCAACAACAAAGATGATGCTATCAAATGAAAGAATGTCCAAGGTTGTACTGTGAAGTGGGCCTTCTGTGATTTATTGTGGCAGGCAGAGTAATAGACCTCACAGATGTTCACACCATCATGTCCAGACATGTGATGTGTTGCCAGGGCAAAAGGGAATTTGTCGATGTGATTCAGGATACAGATTTTGAGAACAGACTGAGTTACTCAAGTGGAATCAATCTAATCACATGAATCCCTAAAAGCAGAGGACTCTTCACCACTACAGAGTACCATATCAGAAGGGTCAGAGAGACGACAGTGTGAGAAGACTGTAATTCCCATTGCTAGTTCTGAAAAGCAGATGGCTCTTTGCAAGGATGGAGAAGGCTTCTAGACTCTAAGTGTGGCTCTAGTCAAGAGCCACCAAAGCAATGGGACTTCCATCTAACAAGCATATCAAACTAAATTCTGCCAAAATTTGAATAACCAGGAAACAGATTTCCTCCTATAGCCTCCAGAAAAATTTCAGCTCTGACAACACCTTGGTCTTGGCCTAGTGAGAACTATACAAGGCTTCAGAACTATAACATAATAAATGTGTGATTTTAAGCCAGTTAGTTTGTGGCAATTTTTATGGCAGCAATAGAAAACATTTACAACTTTCTTAATAAATAGATATGTATATATATTTACGAGTTTGAGCAAACTCCAAGAAATAGTGAAGGACAGAGAAGCCTGGCATGCTGCAAGCCATGGGATTGCAAAGTCTCACACAACTTAGCAACTGAACAACATATATATATACATATACATATATATATATACACACACACACACACATATTTAAGTACATATATACATATTTACATGTGTATATATTTCAGGGATTCCCATCCCTCTTGAAACATGACACTGCATCTTCCTTGTTAAGAATTGGACTCTGGAGTAAAGGCATTACAACTAGGTGATTTAGGGCCATTTCCTCCAGAGTCCTTCGCTTCAGTTGCTTCATCTTTATAATAGAAGCTGTCATAAAAAAGAATTTTAAGATTCAATGAAGCAATGTAAGTGAAGTATATAGCACATTTCTTCACAATTAGCAAATATTTAATACATCTCAACCACCATTGACATTAGTATGAGACTAGTTGTAGCAGTGGTGTGCTGCTGTTGTTGTACCAGTGTTTTAATAAGTGTGATTGAATATCATTTAAGGCCTGCTCTTAATCATTTCAGTTCCAAGATATGATAATGTCATGAATCTTAGAATCATAATTTTCCTTTTGGATATATAGCATACCAACTTCCCATTTCATCTTTTTGTTTCTAAAAAAAGTAAATAAACTGTCTACATTTTTTTCATTTTTCATTGCCTTGATTGTCTGCAAATTGCATAAATTTATCTTAAATGATTTAACTAAGGGACAGCTTTGGGCATAAATGTATAAAATATTAATGTTATCCAAATTCAGGGCAACTTAGCAGTCATCTAGAATGGAGATGATTACCCAAGGTCCCACTCACAGGTGCCAGGGGTTAGGATTCAAACATATTTTGTGGAGGAGACACAATTCTACCTTCTACAAATTGTTAAGCTTGAAGGAAAGTGAAGAGTGATTGTAAGAAGCACAAAGAATCTTCTAGAGCACTGGTAATGCTCTCGATCTAGGGGCTGATTATATTGTAGTTTCAATTTATAAAAAATCATCCAGCTATTCCCTTATGATATGTGCACTTTACTCTATGGATGTTATGCTTCAATACAAAACATAAGTTAAAAAAAAAGAATGTAAATGATTGCTACTATCACTGGCTGTAGGATCTATAGAGCCTGCAGGCTCTTTCACTAAGAGAACCACTAAATGCTTGGGCAGATTTTTTCTATAGTGTTTTATAAATTGCTAATGTATTTTCTCCCCATTTTCAAATAAGAAAACTGAAGCTTAGAAAGTTTGGGTAATCACAAGACCCACATAGATAAATGTCTGTGCTTGTGTGTGTGTGTGTGTGTGTGTGTGTGTGTGTTTTCTGTAAGACTGTTGACATTGAAAACATTAATCAGAAAGTTTCAGACTGTGTTCTTCTCCTACAGTGTTTATTCATCATCATTCTCACCCTCATAAATTGAAAATAATTCATTGTCATCCCACTTGCAAGTTACTTTCATTTTGACACTAACAATTATAATGCAACACATAAGAATAAAGAATTCCTACATGGAAAAATTTAGCATAGCAAGTAGATTTGAAAGTCTAAGCTCTACAGTTTTAACACATGGTCTAACTCATAGGTTGATACAAAATAGAAAAAGCTGAGAGTATAACAAGTTAAGATAAATCATTAAGTGAGAATCAAAGAGTAAAATATAATCTTTCATTTTCTCCTAGCAGAGTGCTTTACACTATAAATCCAATTAGTTTGAACTGAAAAGAGATTAATCAATTTCTGGAAGCTTCAGGTTTTACAACAATGACTGAATCGAAAAAAAAAGAAAAAAAGTTATGTTTTCAAGAAAATATACTCCGTCCTTGATGATTTTCAAAGCCAATTTTTAACTGTGTTTGGACTGACCAGTGCTCTTTTTCAGCTTCTTTTATGTTTTCAGATACGTGCACACCTGTGCGTGCCCCACACACACACGCACACACTCTCTCTCACTCAGGACACACACTTTTGTCTGAGGATATTGCTGAGATATCTCATAATAAAAAAAAAAAAAAAGTGATTCAGATTCCTGGTGGCTCAGTGGTAAAGAATCTGCCTGCCAATGCAGGAGACACAGGTTCAATCCATGGGAGGATCCAACATGCTCCGAGCAACTGGGCCTGTTCACCACGACTACTGAGCCTGTGCTTTAGAGTCCGAGAAACCAAACTCCTGAAGCCAGAGCAACTAAAGGCCACGATCTGCAACGCGAGAAGCCACTGCAATGAGAAGCCCACATCACAATGAAGAATAGCCCCTACTCACTGCAACTAAAGAAAGCCCTTACACAGAAATGAAGACCCAGGAGTCAAAAATTTAAAAACAAAAACCAAAAAACAAAAAAATCCAGTCTATAGGGGAATTCAACTCTTATAAAGAGGTAAATAAAACAAATTAGACTTTACACAGGTAGAGAGAAAGGAGGTACATTTAATATACTTTGGAGAAATGGGTAAAATTACTAAAGTGCATTAAATCACAAAAGTGCTGAGACTCAGTTTCCAAGTAACATAATGGGAGAAAATGAAATCTTAAAGACATGGAGATAAAAGTCATATTTTTATTTAAATTGCATAAAATTCAAGTAAAACAATTATTTCTTATGCGGTGGGGGACATGAAATTTGGAATTTGAGATGCATCAAGAAAATTAAAAAGAAAATATTCACTGCCATCTCTAATAATGCTCTCTTTTGCACACAGAGATTATTCTAGGGAACTCACTAGTTACTTGGAATTAATTTTGTGACCAAGTCCAAGAATTAACTTGAGAGCCCCTCCCTCTTGAATGTATTGAGTCTTGTGTGCATGTAAAGACCTAGATCTAAAGCATATACTATGGATCCAAGGTCAAGAGCAGAACTAAGGTTTTAATTAAAATCTTATATGCATTATTATCATATTCTCTCCACTAACTAAACTGAATAAGGATACTGACGTACTACTCCTAGAAACACAGTAGGTGCATAATAGTTGGTAATTGATTGAATTAATACCTTCCCACACCCTTTCTCACAAAAGAAGTCTGTCTTTCCTTACACTGTCTCTCTTGAAATTTTTAATATACAAAATGTTATTTCCTGGAAATTATGCTTAAGATTGTATATTGAATTTAGAGCTATGGAAAATACAGTCAGTGATTTTTAATGCACTCACAGTTTATAAACTCATATTTTCATTTTTATGAATAGAAGAAAATACCATTTTAACCATTTAGATCTTAATTTAAAATATGAGTTTTTGATTTTCAAAATTGACGAGCTTTATACCATTCCAAATTGCATTTTGCGCTTCTCAATGAAGCACAGATTGAAATCCATAAACATTTTGCTTACTAGTTAAAGTGGCTAGTTAGGTAGTTATGCAGAAAACATCGAGACAAGTATTCATGTTGCAACCACTCCCCTACACACACACACACACACACACACACACACACACACACACATTCAGTGAAGTCCAATTATAGGCAGAGTTTGAGACAGCACTCCAAGCGTAATATCCCTCCCTTCAGCTCTATACTGCACATCCTCATGCTATCAAGGCTTTATTTGTTCACAGCTCTTTAAAATTGGTTTTTATTGGAATATAGTTGCTTCACAATATTGTGTTAGTTTCTGCTGTGCAGCAAAGTGAGTCAGTTACACATATGCATACACCCACTCTACTTCAGATTGCCTTCCCACTCGAATCGCCACAGAACACTGCGCGGAGCTCGCTGCGCTCTAGAGTTGATCCTCTCTGGTAATCGACATGATAGTAGTGTGTAGATGTCAACCCCAATCTCCCAATGCGTCCCATTCCACTTTCTCCTAACCATAAATTTGTTCTCTACATATGTGACTAGTAAAACATACAGATGAACTTATTTGCAAAACAGAAATAGAGTCGCAGATGTATTTTTCCATAGTTTTAATAAGATTCCCTGTCCATGCCCATCTCCAGTTGGAATGAACTTTTTATAAAGAATAAAACAAGCTCTAACTGAAAATCAAGAGAAGTATGGAGGTAAGCAGACCCAAAAGAGGTGATCTCTCAGGCTTCAAGTTCATAAATTAGGCCTAGAAATCCAAGAACTAGTCTGGATCACTAAAAGGATATAGAATAGCTGATTGATCATATAAAAACCTCACAACAAAGAAGAGCAAATGCGATGACCAAACTGAAGATCATTGTGAAGACAAGAAATAAGCTGATTCCAAGTTGATTCCATAAGCTTTGTATGGGAAAGTTGAATTATAGAGAATAGATTAAATTTGAGAGCATGTTTCATTTGTTTTGGTGCAATGTTTTAATACTCACAAGGAAATTATATTAACATTTTTTTAATCATTGTTATTTGTTAAGTCATCATTTGTGATACAAAACAGTATCTCATCATTTGTAAATTCAGACATTGACATCCTCATAGGATTGTTTACTAGATTAAATCAGATAATACATTTAAAAGACCCAGTGATGGCCAACTCTCTGTGACTCCAGGGAAGCATGCCACACTTCCCTGTCTCCCATCTCCTGGAACTTGCTCAAACTTAGGTCCATTGATTTGGTGTTGTCATCCAACCATCTCATCCTCTGTCATCACCTTCTCCTCCTGCCTTCAATCTTTTCCAGCATCAGGGTCTTTTCAAATGAGTTGGCTCTTCACAACAGGTGGCCAAAGTATTGGAGCTTCACCTTCAGCATCAGTGCTTCCAATTAATATTCAGCATTGATTTCCTTTAGTACTGACTGCTTTGATCTCCTTGCAGTCCAAGGAACTCTCAAGAATCTTCTCCAGACACCACAGTTCAGGAGCATTAGTTCTTCAGTGCTCAGCCTTATTTATGGTCCATCTCTCCCTTCCCTGGTGGCTCAGATTGTAACGTATCTGCCTACAAGGTGGGAGACCTGGGTTCAATCCCTGGGTCAGGAAGATCTGGAGAAGGAAATGGCAACCCACTCCAGTATTGTTGCTTGGAAAATCCCATGGACGGAGGAGCCTGGTAGGCTACACTGTCCATGGGGTCGCAAAGAATCGAACATGACTGAGCGACTTCACTTCTCACATCCATACATGACTATTGGAAAAGCCATAGCTTTGACTATGTGGACCTTTGTCAGCAGAGTAATGTCTCTTCTTTTTAATATGCTGCCTAGATTTGTCATAGCTTTTTTTTCCCAAAGAGCAAGCATCTTTTAATTTCATGGCTGCAGTTATCATCTGCAGTGATTTTGGAGCCCAAGAGAATAAAGTCTCACTGTTTCAATTGTGTCTTCATCTATTTGCCATGAGGTGATGGGACCAGATGCCATGATCTTAGTTTTTTGAATGTAGAGTTTTATTATTCCTATATAATAAACTTATCTCTGAACGTACAATATTGAATGCAGCACTGTCTTACAAAAGTATACTTTTCTTTCCAATGCCTCTGACAAAAATTGACAGGATATATTCAATGAATACCTCCTGGAGGTTTGTAAAATATTTAAATTGCTCTCCTTCCACATTGGGAATCTTTCTCCCTGCTCACTTTCATCTCATGAGATATTGTCAGACCAAATGTAATTTCATTCCAACACTTTGTTCTATTTGACCAATTCCAATTTCCCCCCCTTTTGCATTGATATAGACATGATTTGAGTACATTTGCCTCAATTATCTGCTGCTTAAGTGTAGTTTATTCAATCCATTTGGGCTGGGAGCAGTGGTTGCACCCTCCCTGTTGTTCAAAGCACTGTCTGTGTCTGATATTGCCTGGTTTTTTTTTTTTTTTGCTCATGTCTTATATACCTGATCTTCTTCTCTCCTTCCAAATTTGAGCCTCCAACCCCATCAGACCCCCTCTCCCCTTATTACATTCTGTGAAAACATTTTGTTGAGATGAATTTGACCGTAGAATTCTCCATGCAATGAATGTGACAGAAAGTAAAATTTTAAAGATTCCTCACATTTTCAGTCATCTTTTAGAGCCCGAGGAGATGCCCAACCAATGTTTTCACATGGACAAAGATTTTTATAAAATTTTAAAAACTAAGTATTTTAAGATTTGGTATGGCCATTAATTATTCTAGTGTTCCTTTCATCACATTCCTCTCATATTTAATAGTGGAAGTGGCCCCCAGTGAATCTACTGTCCATTTCTTGGGAAGTCGAGATGCAATTGGATACTCAGTTTGGGTTGAGTAGAGTTTAGGCTTCCATGTACATTTAGTATATAGTTAGCATTACACATATTTGTGTGTGTGTGAACACAGGCATACCTTGGAGATATTGTAGGTTTGGTTCCAGACCATTGCAATAAGGCAAGACACATGAATTTTTTTTTTATTTTCCACTGCATACAAAATTTATGTTTACACTGTAGTCTGTTAGGTTTTCACAAGTATTATGTCTGAAAAGCAATGTGCATACTTTAAGAATACATTATTGCTAAAAAATACTAACCATCAGTTGAGTCTCCAGTCATAGTAATGACATCAAATGTCACTGACCACAGGTCATCATAACAAATGTAAAATTATGAAAAAGTATAAATACCACTAGAAGTACCAAAATATAACACAGAAACACAAAGTGAGCAAATGCTGTTGGAAAAATGACAATTGATTTGCCGGACACAGGGTTGCCATAGACTTTCAATTTATGAAAGATGCAATATCTGTGAAGTACAATAAAGGGAGGCACAATAAAATGAGGTATACCTATATATGTCATGGGTAAAAGCATATAAGTGTGTGTGTGCACGCATGTGTGTGTTTTGTTTATGATTTGCATTAACATCTGTGTGTAGCTAAGTTTTCGTCAACCTTACTACCATAGGAACAGCTTTCATCTCATTGAAAAATAAGACTGGTAACATTGTCATGACCAGGGTTCATTTCAGACTGTGAACTTTCCCACAGCTTTGAAGACCAGAAATATGTGGGCACGGGATAAGGTATAGGATGTCAATTGCAAAAAGCCAAACTCATAAAAGTTCTATACAATATTACAGTTTATATATAAAATACACTTGATAGAGATTTTTCCAATTTGTCAATAACCCTAAACATTTATATGACATCCATGTTCATGCTAAGTCACTTCAGTTGCATCTGACTCTTTGTGACCCTATGTACTGTAGCTCGCCAGGCTTCTCTGTCCATGAGATTCTATAGGCAAGAATATTGGAGTGAGTTGCCATGACCTCCTCCAGGGGATCTTCCCAACCCATGGACTGAATCCATGTCTCCTGTGGCTCCTGCATTGCAGGTGGATTCTTTACTACTGAGCCATCAGGGAAGCCCTTATATGACATTCAGGTCAGTCCAGTTCAGTAGCTCAGTCATGTCTGACTATTTGTGACCCCATGGACTGCAGCATATCAGGCCTCCCTGTCCAACACCAACTCCCAGAGTTAACTCAAACTCATGTCCATTGAGTCAGTGATGAGATCCAACCATCTGATCCTCTGTCATCCCCCTCTCTACCTGCCTTCAATCTTTCCCAGCATCAGGGTCTTTTCAAATGAGTAAGCTCTTCACATCAGGTGGCCAAAGTATCGGAGTTTCAGCTTCAGCATCAGTCCTTCCAGTGAATATTCAGCACTGATTTCCTTTAGGATGGACTGGTTGGATCTCCTTGAAGTCCAAGGGACTCTCAAGAGTCTTCTCCAATACCACAATTCAAAAGCATCAGTTCCTCAGTGCTCAGCTTTCTTTATAGTCCAATTCTCACATCTATACATATATACATATGGCAAAACCATAGCCTTGACTAGACAGACCTTTGTTGGCAAAGTAATGTCTCTGCTTTTTAGTATGCTGTCTAGGCAGGTCATAACTTTTCTTCCAAGGAGCAAGTGTCTTTTAATTCCATGGCTTCACTCACCATCTGTAGTGATTTTGGAGTCCCCCCAAATAAAGTCTGTCACTTTTCCACTGTTTCTCCAACTATTTGCCATGAAGTGATGGGACCAGAAGCCATGATCTTAGTTTTCTGAATGTTGAGCTTTAAGCCAGCTTTTTCACTCTCCTCTTTCACTTTCATCAAGAGGCTCTTTAAGTTCTTCTTCACTTTCTGCCATAAGGATAGTGTTATCTGCATATCTGAGGTTACTGATATTTCTCCCGGCAATTTTGATTCCAGCTTGTGCTTCATCCAGCCCAGTGTTTCTCATGATGTACTCTGCATGTAAATTAAATAAGCAGGGTGACAGTACCAGTAAGAAATTTTAAACCTCAAAAAAATAGAAAATTATTAAAATTATATAAGATATAAGAATGTAATACAATATTTTAATTTTCTCCATGGAAATAATATCACAAAAATAGAGTGGAAAGAAATGATAAATGACTATGCCACTAAGAAGGCAAAAGAATAATGTTAACAGAAATATTCCAATTTCTAACAAATCATATTTATTTTGGATCTTGAATCTATTGTACAACACACTTTCCCTAGTTTCTTGTTCAAAAATCCATTTCCTTTGTTCATCTAAGTTAGTTTAAAATAATTTATTAGCAAATAGTTGAGCGTAGATACTGTTATTGGCACAAATTAATTTCATAAGCACAGTCATATTACTGAGATTTAGATGGCTAAATATGTATTTAGTTTACTTTGTGCCTTCTCCAAATTCTACATTTTTCTAAGTAAATTCAAAGAGCATTTGTGGAAATGTTGCTGGATTTCAATTATATTCTGTATAGTCGATCTATTGTTGTCAATGTCAAGGACGATTTGTTTGAGTTCTTCTTAATAGGGGTGCTCTTCCGATCCCTATTGCTTCCTTCAGATGCTCAAAAGCATAAGGTGAAAGCAAAATCAAGTTAGAATTTTATCTCTTTTAAATATTAATAATTAATCTGCAATTTTGGATTGAAAATAAGAGTAGTAGTCATATATTTCCATATCTTAGCTGTCTTAACACTCAGTGAAATCATTAATAGTGGTTTAGAAATAATATTTTCAGTTTTTTCCTTATCTAGTACTAAATTTTATTCCTCATAGAGAGCATCTAGTGTGGGAATAACTGGTTCAGAAGAAAATATTCCATTGCCTTTGGTTTCATGAACTTACCACAACTTTGGTAGTATTTACCCAAATAGATTTAGGATTTATTTATCTTTATTGCATTTTAATTTTATCACTTTTCCTCACAATTCCTCTCTCATTTTTTTTTTTTTTTTTTTTTAGTATTTTATTTTATTTATTTATTTATTTATTTATTTATTTTTTATTAGTTGGAGGCTAATTACTTTACATCATTACAGTAGTTTTTGTTATACATTGATATGAATTAGCCATGGATTTACATGTACTCCCCATCCCAGTCCCCCCTCCCACCTCCCGCTCCACCCGATCCCTCTGGGTCTTCCCAGTGCACCAGGCCCGAGCACTTGTCTCATGCACCCAACCTAGGCTGGTGATCTGTTTCACCCTAGATAATATACATGTTTCAATGCTGTTCTCCTGAAACATCCCACCCTCGCCTTCTCCCAGAGTCCACAAGTCTGTTCCATACATCTGAGTCTCTTTTTCTGTTTTGCATATAGGGTTATCGTTACCATCTTTCTAAAGTCCATATATATGTGTTAGTATACTGTAATGGTCTTTATCTTTCTGGCTTACTTCGCTCTGTATAATGGGCTCCAGTTTCATCCATCTCATTAGAACTGATTCAAATGAATTCTTTTTAATGGCTGAGTAATATTCCATGGTGTATATGTACCACAGCTTCCTCATCCATTCGTCTGCTGATGGGCATCTGGGTTGCTTCCATGTCCTGGGAGAAAATAATAGCAAACGAAGCAACAGACAAAGGATTAATCTCAAAAATATACAAGCAACTCCTCCAGCTCAACTCCAGAAAAATAAATGACCCAATCAAAAAATGGGCCAAAGAACTCAACAGACATTTCTCCAAGGAAGACATACAGATGGCTAACAAACACATGAAAAGATGCTCAACATCACTCATTATCAGAGAAATGCAAATCAAAACCACAATGAGGTACCATTATATGCCAGTCAGGATGGCTGCTATCCAAAAGTCTATAAGCAATAAATGCTGGAGAGGGTGTGGAGAAAAGGGAACCCTCTTACACTGTTGGTGGGAATGCAAATTAGTACAGCCACTATGGAAAACAGTGTGGAGATTTCTTAAAAAGCTGGAAATAGAACTGCCGTATGACCCAGCAATCCCACTTCTGGGCATACACACCAAGGAAACCAGATCTGAAAGAGACACATGCACCCCAATGCTCTCATTTTTTTAAATTGCCAGAAAGAAAACTTCCTCTTAACTATTTCTCCACCAGATACTTCTTTTCTTTTATTTTTTATCAGATATTTTCTGACAAAATATGTTTTACCCTTTTATGAAGGGTTCAAAGAACAGAGAATTATTTCAACCACAGAACCAAGTATCTTAGAATTATGATTCAAAGGCTATAAATCATTTAATTCATGAATCATTAACTTACTAACTGAACTGCATCTTGAAATATAATTTTCTGCAATGAAGTTAGAAAATTTTACTTATGCATTAATCAGATGTTAAATTAAATGTAAAAGAAAACTAATCTCTGATAGCATTTGAAGGATAGGCCAAGTGATGTTAAAATGAGCAAATTACTTCAATACATAATTCTATGAATATTTTTGGAAGAAGTTTATGATTCTCAAGCATTTAGTTGCAGAGAAGATTCAAGGACAAAGGTCAAAATCCACATTCTAGGCCCCAAACCAGAGATTTTTACTCAAGTGTCCTGGAGAGTGACCCAAATATTTTATGCAATATTTTGGATCCAATATTTTACCAATCCAAATATTTTACCCCAAAAATTTTTAATCAAGAACCAATGTCAATTAAAATGTTTGGCCTCATTTTGCGATCAACATATATTGTATATTTTATACTTTTCATAAATTTTCAGGGGAAAAAACAGAGTTTTTTGATAGATGCAGCTTTCACGCTTTCCTTGTGTATCCAGTGTAAGGAAGTCAGAGATATGGTACACCAGGGGTTTCATAGTAATTCAGTAAATGATTCATTTGAATAAGCTTACAGCAAGGCTCCCCAGGTGGTGCTAGTGGAAAAGTTTCTGCCTGCCATAGCAGGAGACACCCAGACACGGGTTCAGTCTCTGGGTCAGGAATATACCCTGGTGTAAGAAATGGCACCTTACTCTTACCTGGAAAACTCCATGGATAGAGGAGCCTGGCAGGCTACGTTGCATGGACTGCAAAGTGTTGGTCATGACTATGTGTGCACATCAAGGCTCAGCCTTGCAGGCGTTGGGAATCTGGCCCTTTTATTTTTCCATATGCTATGTGGAGTGGAATAGAATAAAAAGAATAGTTGTCTTTATTCTAACTTTTACATAGCATTTGCCACATTGGGATTGGAGGACCACTTTCTCTTTGTAAGGTTTAGAGAATCTAACAGATTGCTAGAGAATATTAATGATGATGATGTAGAGTCCTTTCCCATTGGGAAAATGAAAGGAAAATTTTCTGCATGTGGTCAGTATAGACAGTCAAAGACTAACATATCACTCACAGACCTGTATTTTCCAATACCTTATTGTTCTTCCATCGCTCATCCTTCTCTCTTTGTGACCCCATCTACTGCAGCACACCAGGTTTCCCTGTTCTTCACCATCTCCCAGAATTTGCTCAAACTCCTGTCCATTGAGTTGGTGATGCCATGCAATCATCTCATCCTCCATTGTTGTCCCCTTAGCACTTTACTGCTCTTCTATTAACTAAGGAGGCCACAACTTTTTTTTTTTTTTTGCACTCAGTTGAATTCACTTCAGTTCAGTTGCTCAGTCATGTCCAACTCAGCAACCCCATGGACCGCAGCACCCCAGGCCTCCCTGTCCATCACCAACTCCCAGAGTTTACTCAAACCCATGTCCACTGAGTGGGTGATGCCATCCAACCATCTCATCCTCTGTCAGCCCCTTCTCCTCCTGCCTTCAATCTTTCCCAGCATCAGAGTCTTTTCAAATGAGTCAGTTCTTCGCATCAGGAAGCCAGAGTATTAGAGTTTCAGCTTCAGTGTCTGTCCTTCCAATGAATATTCAGGACCACTTTCCTTTAGGATGGACTGGTTGGATCTCCTTGCAGTTCAAGGGACTCTCCAAAGTCTTCTCCAACACCACAGTTCAAAAGCATCAATTCTTCGGTGCTCAGCTTTCTTTATAGTCCAACTCTCACATCTATACATGACTACTGGAAAAACCATAGCCTTGACTAGACAGACCTTTGTTGGCAAAGTAATGACTCTGCTTTTTAATATTCTGTCTAGGTTGGTCATAACTTTCCTTCCAAGGAGTAAGCGTCTTTTAATTTCATGGCTGCAGTCACCATCTGCAGTGATTTTAGAGCCCCAAATAATAAAGTCTCTCACTGTTTCCACTGTTTCCCCATCTATTTGCCATGAAGTGATGGGACCAGATGCCATGATCTTAGTTTTCTGAATGTTGAGTTTTAAACCAACTTTTTCACTCTCCTCTTTCACTTTCATCAAGAGGCTCTTTAGTTCTTCTTCACTTTCTGCCATAAGGGTGGTGTCATCTGCATATCTGAGGTTACTGATATTTCTCCCAGGATTCTTGATACTAGCTTGTGCTTCATCCAGCCCAGTGTTTCTCATGATGTACTCTGCATATAAGTTAAACAAGCAGGGTGACAATATACAGCCTTGATGTACTGCTTTCCCTATTTGGAACCAGTCTGTTGTTCCATGTCCAGTTCTAACTGTTGCTTCTTGACCTGTATACAGAATTCTCAGGAAGCAGGTCAGGTGGTCTGGTATTCCCATCTCTTTAGGAATTTTCCACAGTTTGTTTTGATCAACACCGTCCAGGGCTTTGGCATAGTCAAGAAAGCAGAAATAGATGTTTTTCTGGAACTCTCTTGGTTTTTCAATGATCCAGTGTCTGTTGGCAATTGATCTCTGGTTCCTTTGCTTTGTTAAAATCCAGCTTGAACATCTGGAAGTTCCTGGCTCATGTACTGTTGAAGCCTGGCTCGGAGAATTTTGAGCATTACTTTTCTAGCATGTGAGATGAGTGCAAGTGTTTTTTGCACTAGCTCCATCATTTTCCAATGCAATGTTCCAGTGCAATGCAATGCACTGTTTTTTGAACTCTGTTCCTCTGGAGTTCATGCTCTCATTCATTCTCTATAGGGACATCATTTGAGACCATTAACTTTCCCTCACCAAGTGTGTTAGTAATGGATGCCCAATGTTCCTCTATACTCTTTAATTCTTCTCTCTACTTGGGTGAGTTCAATGGCTGCATGGCTGACTGATTTCGAACCACAGCTTCTCATGGCTTTGATCTTAATCCACTCCATTTCATATACCCATTACCACTCTGCTGTTCTGGAACTTATCATCATCTGAGATGCTGTCCATGTGGAATTCAGATGCCTCTATCTTTCCAGAGAGAAATGTTTATCCTGACAATCCTCTGATGTTTCTTTTTCTAAAGAGCAAGACAAATAAAATAATTACAAAAATTGATAACTATCATGAAGAAAACAAAAAGTAGGAGAGTTAGGCTATGAGAAAGGGTGAAACTATGTCTCAGGAAAGAAGAATTATCAATAATTTCAAAGAGTAAAACCTTTCTTATCCAACAATATTTTTGCCAAAGATATTCTTGCATTATTTTAATATTGTTAAAAATATCAAAATTTTCATTTTATAGCAAAGCTTGGGGAATATGTAGATACACTGAAGAATATGTATTCTGTGATTGCACACTATAGATTTCTAATAACTTCAAAGGTAATAGATATTCTCAAACATTTAAAAAATTTATAGTAAATGTCTCCCTCCTTTGAGAGTTTTCACATTTGTCTAAAAGCCTGTACGACTAGATTGCAAATCAAGAGCTGTTGTTTTCCCAAGACAATAACAAAAAGCCTAGTAGATTTTTATTCTTTATAATCAAGGACAGAAGTAAAAAAAGAATAATTTCCAAGTTATCTAGTTACTATACTACTTCATAATTTTTAAGCAATTGCTCCTTTCTAAGAGCTATACTAATTTTATATGTATTCACTTATTTTCTCAAATCTCCAGCTACCTACTTAATATTTCTACATAAATGTCTCACTTATATGTCAAAATGTATAAACTTTTAGTTCTATCACCAAATTTTTCTTACTCATACCCCAATTTCTAATTGCTTTTGTAATACTAAAATTATTACTTTTGATACCAATTATTTATGACATCACTCTAAAAGGTCAACAACCTTCTCTCGGTAATTATCAGAGTAAGTTCAGTTCAGTTCAGTTCAGTTCATTTGCTCAGTCATGTCCGACTCTTTGTGACCCCATGGACTGCAGAATGCCATGTTTCCCTGCCCATAACCAACTCCTGGAGCTTGCTCAAATTCATGTCCATCAAGTCAGTGATGCCATCCAACCATCTCATCCTCTGTCGTCCCCTTTTCCTCCTGCCTTCAATCTTTCCCAGCATCAGGGTTTTTCCAATGAGTCAGTTCTTTGCATCAGGTGACCAAATTGTTGGAGCTTCAGCTTCAGCCATCAGTCCTTCCAATGAATATTCAGGACTGCTTTCCTTTAGGATTGACTGATTTGATCTTCCTGCAGTCCAAGGGACTCTAAAGAGTCTCTTCTCATACACCACAGTTCAAAAGCATCAATTTTTCGATGCTCAGCTTTCTTTATGGTTCAACTCTCATATCCACACATGACTATTGGAAAAACCAGAACTTTGACTAAGATAGACCTTTGTCAGCAAAGTAATATCTCTGCTTTTTAATATGCTGTCTAGGTTAGTCATAGCTCTTCTTCCAAGGAGCAAGTGTCTTTTAATTTCATGGCTTCACTCACCATCTGCAGTGATTTTGGAGCCCAAGAAAATAGTCTGTCACTGTTTCCATTGTTTTCCCATCTATCTGCCATTAATTGATGAGACTGGATGCCATGATCTTAGTTTTTTGAATGCTGAGTTTTCAGCCAGCTTTTTCACTCTCCTCTTTCACTTTCATCAAGAGGCTTTTTAGTTCCTCTTCACTTTCTGCCACAAAGTTGGTATCATCTGCACATCTGAGGTTATTGATATTCCTTCCGGCAAAATGATCCCAGCCTGTGCTTCATCCAGCTTGGAATTTTGTATGATGTACTCTGTATATAAGTTAAATAAGCAGGTGACAATATACAGCCTTAACATACTCCTTTCCCAATCTGAATTCAGAATAAGTAGAGGGAAAATTTTTCGGTGAGGGTATAAGTGATTTAAACTTCAGTATCACCAACTACACTGATCCACAAATTAAACACATAATTGATCTATGCAAGAACAAAAATATATCTCACAGATATTTAGATGAGAAAACGCAGCTTTACTTGAGGATTATATTGGCTGATTCCTATTTTCAGAAATCCTAGAACAGGCAAAATTAATCTGTTGTAATCAGAACACAAACAATGGTTTTCTTCCCAGA
Source organism: Odocoileus virginianus (assembly GCF_023699985.2). Classification (NCBI taxonomy): domain Eukaryota; kingdom Metazoa; phylum Chordata; class Mammalia; order Artiodactyla; family Cervidae; genus Odocoileus; species Odocoileus virginianus. The sequence continues at coordinate 20,339,055 of NC_069683.1, forward strand.
AGGGTGGAACTGACTGGAAGAGGAAACAAAGAAACATTCTGGAGTGAAGCGTGGATTTTACAAAGGTTGCCTGGTGTAATTTATAGGTATGTGTAATTTTTAAAACTCAAATTACTGTGCATTTAAGAATAGAACTATGTAAGATGGAAATGACTTTTCAAAAAGAATTCTTGAATTTTACTTCTTATGTATTACCTCTTGTGAACTTGTGATATCATTGGCAAATGGCAGGTTTTTCTTCCTTTGTTAGCATACAGTAGTTCCTTTTAATAATCTACAGATTTTTCTTCTTATGTTGACCTTCTGATAGAGAAATTCATTTTCTTCTTTTATTCATATGAAATACACCCTGTTTTTCTGAGAAATCTATTATGTGCTACCCAATATTAGTTACCAAAAATTTGGACAAAAATTAGACAATTTCACTATTTGCAATGAATTGATAGTTGAGAATAAAACAAATATACTCCTATAAAATGGGAATTCAAAAAAAGTAATTTTGTTCTCTTCCATAAAATTGGAGACCTCAAGGGAATATGTCATGCAAGAATGGACATGATAAAGGACAGAAATTGCAAGGAGGTAACAGAAACAAAAGAGATTAAGAAGAAATGGTTAGAACACATGGAAGAACTATACAAAAACGGTCTTAATGAACCAGATAGCCATGATGGTGTGGTCATTCACCTAGAGTTGGGCATCATGAAGTGTGAAGTCAAGTAGGCCTTAGGAAGCATTATTACAAATAAAGGTGGTAGAAGTGACAGAATTTGAGCTGAGTTATTTCAAATCCTAAAAGTGCTACACTCAATATGTCAGCAAATTGAAAAATCTCAGCAGTGGCCACAGGACTGGAAAAGATCAGTCTTTATTTCAATTTCACAGAAGGGCAATGCCAAAGAATCTTCAAACTCCCATACAATTGCACTCATTCAATGTGCTACAAGGTGATACTCAAAATCCTTCAAGCTAGTCTTCAGCAGGACATGTACCGAGAACTTCCAGATGTACAAGCTGGGTTTAGAAAAGGTAGAGGAACCAGAGATCAAATTTCCAACCTTCACTGGATCATGGAGAAAGCAAGGGAATTCCATAAAAACATCTACTTCTGCTTCATTGACTACACTAAAGCCTTTGACTGTGTGGGTCACAGCAAACTTTAGAAAATTCTTAAAGAGACGGGAATACCAGACCACTTTACTTGTCTCTTGAGAAACCTGTATGCAGGTCAAGAAGGAATAGTTAGAACTGAACATGGATCACCTGACTGGTTCAAAATCAGGAAAGGATTCCGACAGCCTGTGTGTTGTCACCTTGTTTATTTAACTTCTATGCAGAGTACATCACAAGGGCTTCCCTCATAGCTCAGTCAGTACAGAATCTACCTGCAAATCAGGAGACCTGGGTTTGATTTCGGTTCAGGACGATGCCCTGGAGGAGGGCCTGGCAACCCACTCCAGTATTCTTGCCTGAAGAATCCCATGGACAGAGAAGCCTGGCAGGCTATAGTCCATGGGATCACAAGAGTCATATGTGATTTAGGACTAAACCACCACCACCAAGTACCTCATGCAAAATACCAGGCTGGATGACTCACATGCTGGAATCAAGATTGCTGGGAGAAATATAAAAAAATCTAAGATATGCAGATGATACCATTCTAATGGCAGAAAGTGAAGAAGAACTAAAGAGCCTTTTGATGAAGGTGAAAGAGGAGAGTGAGAAAGCTGGCTTGAAACTCAACATTCAAAAAACTAAAATCATGGCATCTAGTCCCATCACTTCATGGCAAAAGAGGGAAAAAAAGGGGAACAGTTACAGATTTTATTTTCTTGGGCTCCAAAATCACTGTGGATAGAGACAACAGCCTTGAAATTAAAAGACATTTGCTCCTTGGAGGGAAAGTTATGACAAACCAAAACAATGTATTAAAAATGAGAGTCATTACTTTGTCAGCAAAGGTCCATATAGTCAAAGCTATGGTTTTTCCAGTAGTCATGTATGAATTTGAGAGTTGGACCATAAAGACAGCTGAGACCTGAACAACTGATGCTTTCAAATTGTGGTGCTGGAGAAAACTTGAGTCCCTTGGACTACAAGGAGATCAAACCAGTTGATTTGAAAGGAAATCAACCCGGAATATTCTATTCATTGAATAGACTGATGCTCAAGCAGAAGCTCCAATATTCTGGCCACATGGTACAAATAGCCAACTCATTGGAAAAAACCATGATGCTGGGAAAGATTGAAGGCAAAAAAAAGGAGAGCAGCAGAGGATGAAATGGCTAGACAGCATCACTGACTCATGGATATGAATTTGAGCAAACTCCAGAAAATCATGGAGGACAGAAGAGCCTGGTGTGCTATAATCTATGGGGTCGCAAGGAGTTGGACATGACTTAGCAACTGAAAAACAACAACAAAAATTTGGTATTCCCACAAAAAAATTCTTCTGTGCAACAAAAATTTGACCTTATATAATCTATTATATAGTGCTAATAGGTACAAAAATAATGACATATGTGAGGTACAATCATGTTACCTTCAAGATAGCATCTATTAGTTTGAGAGTAAACTTTTAGATGAAGCCATACTTCTACAATTAGAAAGAATATATAGCTCAGCTAACTGAATGTTTCTGAGAAATTAGTCACTCTGTGATTAATTTTGGATAAGTAAGTTGTCAATAAATGTGAAAGTTCTTGCCATCTAGTATTAATAGTTACCCTGCCACAGTTTTCATTTGGTAGAAAAATACATGTTAATTCTAGGTCAGGCACAAAGGAATATAGCTGACAGAAATAGCATTAAAGGGCATATCATCATTTTATTCTCCTGGCTCCCTGAGCCCCAATTTCCCTAGGACAATACAAAAACATTCAGGTGACAACTGCAAACATCGTGGATTGAGTTACTGGAGAAGAACCCTAAGCACTGGAAACCTGAATCTTATATTGTACAGTGTCCAGTAGGCATGCCTACTCTGAAATTATGTTTAGAAGACTGCAGAGTAAGTTAGCATGCCTTTGGTTTGCTCCAACGGAAAAGACATCTCCAAACCTGATCATTATACAATCGTTGTAAAGATGGTGTAAAAGAAAGTCCATTTATACCCCCATTCAAATTGTGCATAAACACAGAAGATTCATGGAGAATATTCTTCCAACAAAAGTTAGATTTGTTCCTGGATTGCTTTAAAATACATCCCTATATATGGCATGGTATTTAAGTAACTCTATTTCAAAATTTCAAAATCACCCTCTCTGACGGCTGTCATTGCCACTTACTCTAAAGTGTACTTTCTTTCTGGATCGAGTCATGCTGGTATTTTAAGCAATGCTCATGAGCAGGTGACTGAACTATTGCAAGTATCATCTGGAAAACTTCCTTAGCTTTGTGCTGTTCACTGTTGGTGATGTTCATATTTAAAGTGACTCTATTTTCTATCTAATTACATTTTCATAAAATGAAAGCATAAAAATATTTAGGAGCAGAAAAATTACTTTGGTGGTGGTGGTGGTGTCTGTGTGTGTGTGTGATTAGTCACTGAGTCATGTCTGACTCTGAGACCCCTTGGACTGTAGTCCGCCAGGCTCCTCAGGCCTTGGAATCTTTCAGGCAACAATACTGGAGTCGCTTGCTGTTTCCTATTCCAGGGGATTTTCCTGACCCTGGGATGGAGCCCATGCCTCTTGTGTCTCCTGCATTGGCAGGCAGATTCTTTACCACTGTTCCATTTGGGTGGTACCATAATATTAATCTAGCAAATGCATTTCAGGATTTCCACACTTAATCAGGTCTTTAGAATACTATTTTTTTTTCCTCAAGGCCTTGATATTTACCATTGTTCTGACTAACATTAATAGCATTAATACTAGCTCTTGGGAATCATATCTCATTTGTTTTATATTCTATGGCTAAAGAGAAAGTCAAACTAATTAAAGTCCAGCATCAGTGGACCACTGTGTTCTATAGACTCAATCTCAAAGATCACTTCAGCCTAAATGGGCAGCCTCTTAATTTGCCATCCACTGGTGAATATGTGATCAAATCATTTTAATAAAGAGGTTTACTTGCAAATTGAGGACTAGTATGTTTCTGAATTTGCTTAGTCTCAAGAGCATTTAAATTTGGAGGAAAGAATTGAAAGAACAGGAGAGAGTCATATTTATAGAATCATTGCATATTAATATTAAAGCTATTAAATCTCATTTTTACCAATAGCAACACTTTGTGATAAACACTATCATCTCTATTTCATTTGAATGAAACTGAAGGCTAGAAATTTGGGGAAATTTACCCAGAATCCTGTAAATATCATTGAGAGACAGCCAATTGCTTTTCATTAATAAGGAAAATGAGTCTCAATTTGGTGCCTTAAATCCAAGATTTATAAAAGCTTAACCAGTCATATTCTTATGATGAGTTGCCTGTATTGCTCCTTGCTCCATGGAGTCACATACCTAATCACCATTAGATTATAGGATTCACTCTCATGACACCATAGTCTCTGTTATAGGTTGGTAGTAGTTATGCCACTGGGAAGAGAGTGACCATCACAACCTGTGTAAAATGCTAGTTTATGTTCTCATAGTAGAAACAATTTGAGAGAAGAAAATGGTGGTTACCCCAAAATTTTTGTCTAAGGAATTTTTGTCTAAGTATCTACCACCAAATATTTATTACAAGGAAAGTATAGCATTCATATATTATAACATCTATCCTTTTTTTTTAACTGGAGGATAATTATGTTACAATATTGTGTTGGTTTCTGCAATACAACAATGTGAATCAGCCGTAAGTATATATATAGTCCCCCTCTTTTGACCTTTCCTCCAATGCCGCCCCCATCCCATCCCTCTACATAGAGCACCAGCAACTTATGTTATGTTGCTTATGTTATTCAGCAACTTCCCACTAGCTACCTATTTCACACATGCTAATGAATATATTTCAATGCTAATCTCTCAATTTGTCCTACCTCCTCCTTCCCCTGCTATGTCCACAAGCACATTCTCTGGGCAGCACCACATAAGAATCTACTTTCTCTCACTTACTTACAAATAGAGGAAATAAATATTAATATATTTATATTTAGCTCTCTAGGTCATATTTTTGTACTCTTCCAGAGGACTGAGACTATTGACCTTGATTCTTTCAGTAGGTGGGGTATACTATATGACCATAAGATATCCAAAAGGAAAAGATAGAGGTTCTGAAAGAAAAAAAAAAAGGCATATCTGAAAAGGTTAACTCAAATTCTGTAGATGGGTGAATCTAAAGATTAGGACAAGTACAGTTGTGATCCAGACAGTAGTTCTCCAGCTTCCTACTTAGACAAAAAGACCAAATGGTGGTGGAATCAATCAGAGTCCAAACACCTGCATGTTAGCAAGGCCTTTGTCTTTCAGCCATATAGCCAAGATTTGGGGTCAGGCTTCAGTTCTGGAGTGGATTTAGCATTCTGATTAGAAGAGCCAGTTGGAGTAGGCATATTAGTGCAGATTTAGAAACCAAAATGTGCAGGTTTTGGTTCTACCTGTAAAAAAACGCTGGCTTGTGACTTGTTCTGTCTGCACTTCAGCTTCCTCTTTTGTAAAGTGGGCTTGTTTTGAGATGAACAGGACAGTTTTAAGGTAGATAATATGTGAAAGAGTATATTAAGAATTACAGGGACTTCCCTCATGGTCCAGTCGTTAAGAATCTGCCTGCCAATGCAGGGGACATGGGTTTGATCCCTGGTCTGGGAAGGCTCCACGTGCCACAGAGCAACTAAGTCCGTGTGCCAGAATTACTGAGCCCACACTCTAGAGCCTTCTGACCTGTAACTACTCCTGAGCCTGCATGCCAGAACTACTGAAGCTCGCATGCCCTAGAACCAGTGCTCTGCAACAAGATAAACCGTCACAGTGGGAACCCCGTGCACCGCAATTAGACAGTATCCCCCACTTCCTGCAACTAGAGAAAAGTTCATGCAGTGACAAAGACCCAGCACGGCCAAAATTAGATAAATTAAAAAAAATAATAATTATAGCAATACATAATTATTAACAATTAAACCTTGTTGCTATTACTACTTTTAATTCTATCTTGCTAATTGCCTTGAGGATACCTTCCTGAATGTCATTTTGCTTACTCATTAAATGAGCTTGTGGCACTCATCTTTCAAGGTTATAGTAAGAATCAGAAGTAATATGAAGCACCTGGTGTGGAGTTTGGGCTCAGTGGCCAAATGCCAATTTCTAAGAGTAGGTGTCAAGGCAGAGGCTAAGAATATAGACAGTAGGAGCTACCACTGGAAAATAACTTAGAAACTCAGTTTCCTTAATGGCACACCAGGTTCCAGGTCTTGAGAAAACAAACAAACAAACATTGTACACTACAATCAATTAACATCAGAAAGTTTCTGAACACTTGGAATTGCCTTTGCTTCAGTCAATATTTGCCAAGGAATTTTGTTTGGGTGTCATCACTATAGTCATCCTGAGAAACACGTGATACTGGTAACTTGAGCTCAGAATTTCACTGCTAATCTAAGATGGACAAATACCTTGCTTCATGAAGGATGGGTACGGAGATCATACCACTTACTGGATAGTTCTTGGCAAAATAGTACTTTAAATTATTTTGATACCATCATCTGTGTACTTCAATATGATTTAGGCATGTTAAAATATTACCAAAGTATGTTAAGTTTCATCAACCTTGATACACCCAATATGTATTTTTTTGGATGTTTTATTTACTACCTGAAAACTCCATGTAGAAAAAAAGACCTTTCATAAAAAGGCCCTTGCTGTTCCTGGACATTATTACAATTGCTAGAAATATGACTCATTGGCAAGACTGGAACACACATGGGTCCTAATATTGAGTTCCTTGGGAGTATTTAATGACACTGATTCCTAGGAATAGATTTAGAAGGTCTTTTTTAAACTTACTATTCCTTTCATAACGTTAACTACTTATCAAAATAGTTGTACATTTCTATACACAGGATAAAAAAATTAAATATTAAAACAGAGATTTCTCATTTCATTTTTACACTAAACATCAGAGTAAATCTGTTTGAAAGAAGGAGGAAAATAGACTTCTTTCTTGATAAACTTCATTTCCCCCAAATTTTCTGCAACTGATATGACTTTTCAGCCCCATAAAAAGACAAAAATAAATAAATAAATAAATAAATAAACTGGCCTTCTGGTCTTCTATTTCTTCCAGTTTTTAAAACATGTACAAAGTAGAAAGCAGAATTAAAATTGGGTTTCTTAGTCAAAACTTCATTATGGTCTGTATTACTCTTTAGCAACTATCAAATAAATAGATCAGTGAAAGTGAAAGTCACTCAGTCATGTCCAGCTCCTTGCTACCCCATAGAATATAGAGTCCATGGAATTCTCCAGCCCAGAATACTGGAGCAGGTAGCCTTTCCCTTCTCCAGGGGATCTTCCCAACCCAGGGATTGAAACTAGGTCTCCTGCATTGCAGGCAGATTCTTTACCAGCTGAGCCACAAGGGAAAGTCAAGAATGATGGAGTGGGCAGCCTATCCCTTCTCCAACAGATCTTCCTGACCCAGGAATCCAACCAGGGTCTCCTGCATTGCAGGTGGATTCTTTACCAGCTGAGCTATGAGGGAAGTCCTGTAAAGGGAAACTGAATAAAAATATAAAATATATTTTCTGTAGAAACCCCTGTGTAGCAACATGTCCAAAAGTCCTTTCCTTAAGTTTCAAAATAAGTGCAATTAAATAAGGCATTTGATAATTTTTTTATTTATTTTTATTTATTGAGTGATTTATATGTTCTACATTTTCTTCAAGGAATTGGAGTAGACATTACACTCAGTCAGTTTAATTCAGTTGCTCAGTCATGTCCGAAAAAAGCCAGTCAAATGACATGAGCTTTAAGATTGAGCATCAGCGACTAGAATAACTGTAGATATTGATTTTTATTAGTTGATAATAGATTTAGAAACAAAAAATAATAATAAAATGCATTATTATTTTCACCTCTTCTCACTTTACCCACCTTCTTCCCTTCTTCCTCAACCCCCAGAGTATTAAACCTATTCTGATGTTCCTCAAGTGCAATCTTTGTTGAAGTTGTTAATCCAATATGTCAATCTCACCTGGTTTAACAAACTGGTGCTTTCACAGCTGAGATACCATGGTGCCCAGTTATTTTAGTTTTGATAAAAGATGATTGTCAAGCTTTAGCTACAGCCAATTTAAGACTTTCTCTGTGCTTTCTATTTCTGAATATACAGGTGCTGATTTTATTTATTTATTTTCCATCGATGGAGCTACTTTCTTGCCTTCTGGGAATTCATTCTGCACTCAGAAAATATTTACAGCTCTACCTGAAAATAGCCACGTGCAAAATTCTAAACTGACAAACTATTATCTAAACTTTGGCATAATCAAATGTTGGTGTTATTATTTACAATACATTTCACCCAATTAAAGAGTATGGTTTTATCACTTTTAGTATAGTCACAGATATGTATGATTATTTTCACAGTAAATTTTAAAACATATTTGTGACTTCAAAAACATGAGCTGAATTCATATTGTCCCAATTCCAACAGAGAATTATAAGCCAATAACCCTAGAGAGGACATCAAGAAAATGCACATTTAATTAGATGATTTCCTCTAAATTGTAAGACTAATTAATTCAAATATTTGTATGTCCTTGTTTTCTTAGACATTATTTGAATTTAACTACAGATCTCTGTGAAAATGTAAGTGAAGTCACTCAGCCTTGTCCGACTCTTTGTGACCCCGGGGACCGCAGCCCACCAGGCTCCTCCGTACATGGGATTTTCCAGGCAAGAGTACTGGAGTGGGTTGCCATTTCCTTATAAAAATGTAATTTTAGTAACTAAAATGTTTCACATAGTCTTTTGTCAAGGTGATTCAAAAATACCTTTTTAATTACATGTTTATTTATTCAGCACATAATTATTGTTTTCTTGCTATCTGTCAGGTAGTTGATAAGATATCAAAAGCACAGTCATTTACTTAAATTAATTTTCAATATCTTTTAAACACACCTATTACAGAAATTAGAATTAAACACAAGGCCTTTGCTAGAATTGAGCACAGATGCTAAAAGAAGTTGAAAGAGGCTGACTTAGATTATCACCCCGGTAGCTATTACTGAGTACAGTTATTTTTTGATGATTAGATGAACAAATAATACAGAAAGAAGGAAGTCCTGGCTGAACAAACATTAAGTGCAAAAGCATGCAGTTAAATAGTAAATATGGCAGCTTTGCACAAATTCAATAAATTTGTTTTTCCTGGAATGTAGTATTTACATTAAAATAAAGCATACAATATAGAGAGTCTTTTCCATGTATGCAAGGAGTTTGTAATCGAATACAAAATTAACTTGAAGATAATAAGAACTCAAGAGGGTTTTATGCAGAGAATAGCATAATGATACTTGCGTGATACTGAACAAGTCTGAGGTTGTATTGGAAGGCTAGGATGAAGGAGTGGTAGTGAAATTGAAGGCTGGAGACTTGTTAGCAGAATCCAAGTAAAGTAAAGATGCAAAATGGTGTAGCTACTTTGGAAAACAGTATAGAAGTTACTCAAGTGATGAAACAAAGTTGCCGTAAGATGTTGCAATTCAACTCTTATACACTCAGAAATGAAGACATATATCTACACAAAATAATTAACATAAATGATTACAGCAGCATTAATTATAATAACCAAAAGATGGAAAGAGCCTAGTTGACATTCAACCAATGCCTGGATAAATAAAACATGGGGCATCCTTGCAATAGCATACTAATTGGCCATTCCAAAGGAACAAAGTATTGTCACATGTATCGTGTTGGATAAACTCTGAAAACTTTATGCTGAGAGGAAATCATCATAAAAATCAAAATACCATATGATTGAATTGACATGAGAACCCAGAATAGGAAAATCTATGGAGATTAGTGTTTGCCTACAGCTGGAGATGTCGCAAAGAGTCGGATACAACTGAGCGACTGAACTAACTAGCAGCTGGAGGTGGGGAGTGGGGTGAAGGAATGTAGGCGTGATAAAGTGCAGAATGCTTATTTTTGAAGTGGTAAAAATGCTTTAAAATTTACTGTGCAGATAATTGCGCTTATCTGTGAAAATGCTAAAAAATCATAGAACTGTACACTTTAAGTGGATGAACTGTATGGTAAATAAATTCTATCTCAATAAAGCTGCTTACAAAGGCAGAAAAAGTAGTAATGAGAACCTGAATAAAGGCAATAGCATTAACAAGAAAAGGAGAGGACTGAGAAAGTTGGTAGATAAAAAGGGATTTAAGGTCAAGTGGATTTCTTGGCTGGCTGGGGATGGGGTGGGAGAATGAGGGATAAGGGTAAAGACTAGAGAGGTATCTGTTTATTTTTTTGAGAAGCAAGTGAGTGATGGAGTTTCCAATTAATGAAAAGGGGTCTTCAGAAATATTGTGAATGAAGAGGTAATATGATAATATATAATTAGTTCTGCAGTTTATTGCTGCTTGTGTGATATATGTGAGCATCACCAGTAGGACGTTTAATGTGGAATATGTAACTGTATTTTTGAAGGTCACCTGTGACTATGTAGACAATAAAACTCTAATTATAGAAGGTATCTCTAGAAAGAATGGGCTTCCCAGGTAGCTCCTTGGTAAAGAATACATCTGCCAATGCAGGAGACAAAGAGGCATGATCTTTGGTCGGGAAGATCCCCTGGAGGAAGAAATGGTAACCCACTCCAGCATTCTTGCCTGCAGAACCACATGGACAGAGAAGCCTGGAGGGCTACTGTCCACAGTCACAAACAGCTGGATGCAACCGAGCATGTACACACTACAAAGAATACTCTGAGAGAGATTAGTAAAGAGAAGGAAATTTTGGAGACCGCCATGTCAGGAAGAGGAGGAAGGCTTTGCCAACATTATTTTGGAATTATGGGTCCATTGTGAGTAGGCGTTTGAAGTAAATGAGATGGTGCCTGCGTGCATGCTAAGTCACTCAGTCATGTCCGACTCTCTGCGACCCTATGGACTGTAGCCCACCAGGCTTCTCTGCCCTTGGGATTTTCCAGGCATGAATACTAGGGTGGGTTGCCATGCCCTCCTACAGGGAATCTTCCCAATCCAGGGATTGAACCCATGTCTCTTATGTCTCCTGCATTGGCGATTAGGTTCTTTACCACTAGCACCACCTGGGAAGCCCAAATGAGATCTTTCAGATTGTCTAATTTAGTGGTTTTTAAATATGGGAATAGGTAGCACAGATCGATTGATTCTCATGAAATCATAATAAAAGCCCAAATATAAAACATAAAATTCTGGTCATAGCAGAGCATGCAATCTTGAATTTTTCAAAGTATATATTTGGTTTCCTGAATTAGCCCTGTTTACTGTTTTGTTTGCCTATCTATTTTGCTTATGCTTCAGTTTGCATTTTATATTAATCCATTATTTCATGCCATTCATTGCCCTCAAATTTCTAAAATCTTTAGTTAAGCATTCTTATTTATAACACATGAACTCTATTTTTAGTATAAAGAGTTGAAATGGGGTTATCTCACAGTTACATAGACTATTTTTTCAATTAATACTAGCCTTAGACAGAAATACTAGCTATTACTTTCATTAGGAGGAAAGAGTTTCTATGGGACTTTCTATAAGGAATCACCACAATTGGCAGCAATTGCCAAAATATGGCAGGTGTTTATCTTATAATAGGGAAAATACTAGTGCCTCCACCTTTATTTTGTTATTCCATCCAACCCTGGCACCTTTTTCAGGATCGATACCTAAACACATTACTCCCCTTTTTAGATACCAATTCTTAAGCTTTAGCCCGAAAACACAAGCCACTCCTGTCAGCTATTCTGTTTTCCCTGAGAAAAGAACAATGTTAACTATCTACTTATACAAGTATTATTAAAAAACCATCTTAGTAATTGCTCACCAGGTCTGTTTTTTGTAGATCACAGTTAACCGAGAATTACCCTAGGAAAATCCATGCTTAGAATATATAAGTTCTCCATCTATTGGATTTTATTTGCTTGCTTCCTCTTTTAAGAATTATGGACCATTGATAGCACACATTACATTTTTCAACACTTTTAAGATATTTTTTAATTATTTCTTTTTTATTTATTGCCAGATACAACAATTGGCAAATGTAGATGTATGTACTACCATATTTAAGTGGAAGAACACTGTTGGACTTCATAGCAATACCACACTTACACCAGCGTAATTTGGGGCACTTGATCCAAGTTCTACACATGGCTCAGATGCATTCTCTAAAATTTTTGAAGTCCTTCTCTATCGGTAGACACCAGCCAGACAGGAAGAGTTAAAGATAGGCGTCTGACATCCAGGACAAGGCCTTTGTCTTAGGTCACTGTTTGCATCCATTGGGAAACTTTACTTTACATTTGCATCTACTATATGGGATCAATCTGAGGCACCAAGGCAGTCCAGAGACCTGGTAGTTGACCATATTCTAAGAAAGTAGCTTGGTGAGTGAATCATTCCCACTGAGTTGCCTTTCTTTTGTGAGACAGATCAGGGTCCAGAGTGATCCCAACATGCTGATTTTAGATGACTGTTGCTCACACTAGACAAAAGAAAGGATCAGGGCTTTGTGATATCCATGGTACATCACTGATTTCTCTAGCCTATATCTGGGTTTTCATCCATTCATGTTCCCACCACCACCTTGGTGGTGGAATAGTCATCTTTTAGCCCATGTATGCGCCACATAGGGTTTCCTTGCTGGCTTAGACAGTAAAAAATCCTCCTGCAATTCAGAAGACCTATGTTTGATCCCTGGGTCAGGAAGATCCTTGCAGAAAGGAATGGCTACCCACTCCAGTATTCTTGTTTGGAGAATTCCATGGAAAGAGGAGACTGGCAGACTATAGTCCATGGGGTAGCAAATTGTTGGACACAACTAAGGGATTAACACAAAAGCTTCATGTCACATGTCAGGCAGTCATCCAAGGATAGCCTCTCCTTTATTTTCAAAGGAACTTTCAAGGCCTTTGCTCTGAAGGGCCAATGGACTACTCTGATTAATGTCTTCTCCTGCCTCTGACATACGTGGAAATGTTTTGCCCTTCTGGAGGAATCTTAATCCATGCATTGGAAGGGAAAGACAAATAAAACTTTGGCCAACAGAACCACTCTTCTTCATCAATTACTTCATACATTCTTAAGTGACCTCCCCTGCTCCACCAGTAATGATTCATGGAAGGCAGGTGTGCAATCAACAGTGAAACAGACCGCAGTCAATAATGTAGTGATAATGGCCTAAAGACTTCACAAAGATCTAGGAATTTTTACCCTATAAAATTCTGAACAGAAACTCAATATGAATAGAAAATGAACTATTATTGCTCACATTTTCCTGCATAGCAGACCAGGGCTGTCATTCATGGTCATTATCTGCAAAGCACATCAACAATCTTTGTGTGAAGCACTGGAAAACCAGTATTTACCAGTGGCATGAAGAATGATGCAGCATCATAAGGAGTGATGTAAAAAGCATTAAATCAATGAATTAGAGAGCAGCAGAAGCTGAAGACCTTCATTGCTATCATAAACATTATCTCTGAAGAGTAACGCTATTGCAGGTAATACCATGTGGCTACCTTCTTTTCATATATATTAGTGTTCTAGGGCTGCCATAGCAAAGTTTCACATGCTAAATGGCTTAAACAACAAAAATTTATTCTCTTACAGTTCAGGAGGCCAGAAGTCCAAGGTCAAGGTATTAGCAGAGACATACTCTGCTAAGAAATACTCTCAAGGTGTCAGGGAAAAATCTCTTCCAGGTCATTCTCCTAGGTTCTTATAGTTCCATGACCTGTGGCAGGGTAAGTCCAAACTTTACACGGTGCCCTCCCTCATGTTTCTCTGTCTAAATTTCCCCTTTCAATAAGGATACCAGTAATGTTGCTTTAGGGATCCACCCTACTCCAATATGACCTCATCTTAACTCATTACATCTGCAACAGCCCTACTGACAAATAAATTATATTCTGAGGCACTAGTGGTTAGGTCCTTAATATATGAATTTGGGCTGGTTTTACTTAACCCACCACACTAAGTATTGGAAGATATGGAGTTACCCAGCAACAGTTCATTCAGCAAAATGGACATGAAAAAATGGGTTCCTGGACATAAGCAGAAAGATATGGTACCTGGACACTATGGAGAATCTTCATGTGATTGAACAATGAACACATAAGCTAGTGCCTCTTCTCTATTGATTGTTGTAACTGTTTATTGGAAAACCAATATATCTCACATAAGTCAATGAGTTTAATAATACATTGTCAAATCAAACTATTTATATAGATACGACATATGCATGCATGCTTAGTCGCTTCAGTCATGTCCAACTCTGTGGGTTCCTATGGACTATAGCCTACCAGGCTCCTCTGCTCATGGGATTCTCCAAGCAAGAATACTGGAGTGGGTTGCCATGCAACCTAAGGATCGAAACTTCATCTCCTGGATTCCTGAATTCCTGCATTGCAGGAGAATTCTTGACCTGCTAAGCCACCAGGGAAGTCCTATAGACATTGTACCTACCAAAAAAGTAACTTGTCTGAGATTCAAACACCCAGAGGACAACCCTGATACTATTCCTGACATTATTACTTTGTTGTTAGGATTTTATTCTAAGGTTAAAATCAGCGAATCTATGTTTGTTTATTTTGTTTGTTGTCATTTGAATGGGACTCTCAAATGAGTGATTGTATTATGTACCCAGTTTGCCATTTTTTGACTGGGAGACATGTTAGCATTTCCTAAGCTAATTTAAATGCATTTAATTATCTGCTTATTTTAGTTCTAAAAATATAGTTCTAGAACAGGCAATTTCTTGAAAAAATAACATCAACACTCATATAAGATATGTAGTTAATTAATTATCCAAAATTACAATTTGTTTTTTTTTACCATTCTCTTTCAGATGCACATAACTTACACATATCATCTTAATTAAATGTTGTACAATAGTACCAATAGAAAAGTGACAGTGCACTGAAGAAAAGTGATTTATAAGACTGGAATTATTTGCCTCTTTTTCAGTCTAAATATTAAAATTAGGGCAATTGAAGAATAAGTGAGATTATAGAATGTATTACAGCATCATTTAATAATCTTTAAAGTTTCCACAAGAATTATGTCTAATGAGAGGAGTGAACACTATGGCAGAGTAGAAAGCCTTTGGGTTCACCTCCTCTTGGGGCACACCAAAATTACTATTTACAGAGCAACTAAGGATGAGAAAGACCTGAAGGTTAGCAGAAAAGATCTCATGCAATTAAAGATATAAAGGAAGAACCACGGCAAAGTGGGTAGGAAGGGTGGAGACCCAGTACAGTCAATACCCATACCTCTAGTGGAAGACCCACATATGAGAGGATAATTACAATTACAGACGTTCTCCCCCAAGAAGAAGGTCTCTGAGCCCTGCATTGGCCTCCCCAGCCCAGGGGTAATGCACTGGGAAGATGAGCCCACCGAAAATGTGGCTGCAGGCCAAAGGGACTTTCAGAAGAACCAGAGGGCTGTAGGAAATAGAGACTTCTTTCTTACAGGACACATATAAAATCTCACACATGCCAAGTCACAGGGCCATGCAGGACCTGGCTGTCAACTAGACTGGGGACCAGCCACATCTACCAGCAAACCCATGCAGGTCAGCCAGTGAAACAGATTACCTATAAAAAAATGGAAAAATTCCTGGAAGTGTAGAATCTCTCAAGATTGAAGAAGGAAGAAAGAGAAAATATGCACAGACCAAACTGACAGTAATGATATTAAATTGGTAATTTAAATAAAAAGACTCCTGATAATCAAAAGTTCAAGTCGAGATGACTTTGCAAGTGAACTCTATTAAACATTTAGAGTATCACCTACCCTTCTCAAACTATTCCAAAAAGCTTGCAGAGGAAGAAATGCTCCCAAATTCATATTACTGGTATTCAGTACAAGGCTAGCATCATCTTGATACCAAAGCCAGATGAAGATACCACTTAAAAGAAAAAATTATAGGCCAATGTCACTGATGAACATGCATACAAATATTCTCTAAAAAATATTAGCAAATATAAAAACATCTCTTGTATAAAACTGGAATTTTATTTAGTGAATTTATTTAAAGGAGAATGACTGTTAATAACCAACTTTAACAAGTTCCTTTCATTGTTTCACAGATACCTGAAATTAATATTTATATACTTAACTAAAGATATACTATTGAAAAGATAAAGATAGAAATAGGCCATTTAGCATTCATGTACCATCTCTTTGAAAGACAGAGAAAAAAATCTTTTGTTGAACAGTATGCCAGGCTATGAGAAGATCTTAATTATGTGGAATGCCAATTAAGAAAATGGGTAATAAATTATTACCTACAGTTTAAATACCCAGATTGATTTTTTTCCTCTCTAAATTTTAAGAAGAATATCAGTTCTAAATAAGGAAGATTTTCCTATGTTTTATAAAAGTTAAATAATTTATTTTAAATCTAAGCATAATTCCTCTTAGAGTAATGTTTATAAGATTAGTGTATAAGGAAATGGAAATTACTAAACAGAGAAAAAGCTTGCAGGTTATTTTTTGTTTGTTTGTTTTAAACAGTTTTAGACCTTCACATAGATCTTGTTGACAAACCCTTTTCATAGAGTAATTTTGGCATCTTGCTTGAGATGAGGACAGCATTTGAAATGTCTATATGTGTATAAATTTGGAAGGTACAAATTGACAAGACGTTTGATGACATGTCAAGAAACAGTTGCAAATATTTCTGGTGTCAGCACAATTCAGATTCAAGTAAGAATTTGCCTGACACAAGGCCATTTATATGTAAACTAGTAAATAAGATGGAAAGAGAGGAAAGAAATGAAATGAGGTTTGTCACCCACTGCTGAATTTCAAAGTAATCACCAAATTTCCTGTACAAAATAATCACTGGTCATAAAAGAAATCCAGGACATTTTGCCTATCTCTGCAGGCTAAAAGAAGCACAATGATTATGCAATTAAAATCATAAATTATCATCTAGAATATATTATGCAGAGTGTTTTTCTACTGAGGTTCTATCTGGTAAGTATCACATGATTCCTATACCCACTTGGGGTTTAAGAGTGCCGTTTGTTCAGATATGATTAAATTCCCCCAGCTTGGTCTTTGATACCAGTAGAACTACTCTTCCTTTCCTTTTTTGTTTCTTAGTTAAATTAATTGAAATGGGACTTAACAACTCATACTGGGTCTTAAGGAAAGAGAAAGATGTATAAAGTTTATTAGAAGACATTAAATAGTTCTATGCAAGCAGATCCAAGCAAAATTTCAGAGAAATAATGTATATACATTTACATGTACTAAAGTTTTAGTAGACTAAATCATATTTATTCAATATAACTTTCTTTAAAATGCTTTTATTTACCTAATGCTTCACCAAACTTATAAATTATCTATCAAATACCTTCTACATGTCAAAACACTGTTTTCTGCTATGGCAATCCAGTAAGCAAAACAGTTGAAATGCTGTTTGCTGGCTTAAATTATAGATGGGGAAGGAATGTTATAAAATATGGATAAACTTATTAAATAATTTCAAATAGTGATATTTAAGAGAAAAATGAAACAATGTGACAGAAACAGAGTGATTTTGACAAAATCCTTCTTGAGATTGAATGATCATAATCACATAAGTCTTTTCAGAAAAGTGACATATAAAAGGATAATTTAATGAACATGAACAGTTATGTGCGTGAAAAGTTAAGATCAGAAATCGCAGGCATAAAAAAGCAAGAAAAAAGACCTTAAAGAGGAACTAGCTTGTAATGCTAACGGTGAAACATTACCGGTGTAGTTGGTAAGTTTCCAACAAAAAGGAAGATGAAACAAGATGTGGTATGGGAGGTAGGTAGGAGACAGATCTGGGAGTCAAACGTCATTAAAAGGTATTTGGATTTTAATTGAATTGTAGTGGTTGAGAGTGCAACCTTCTGTGATAAAATAAGTTCATATCGGATTGACTCTCTTATAACTAGAACAACCCCAAACTCTGTACAAAATACTAAAAAACAAAATGCACAACTATCTGAAGGCACTCAGTGTTGCAGAAATGCACGCAAATCCTGGAAGGATGTCAAGACTTAGAAGAGGGAATAGCCCCAGGTGGGCGTGATGTATGCGTAGTTGCTCATTCATGTCCGACTCTTCGCAACCCCGTTGACTGTAACCCACCGGGCTCCTCTGTCCGTGGGGATTCTCCAGGCAAGAACACTGGAGTGGGCTGCCATGCCCTCCTCCAGAGGATCCTCCCACCCCAGGGATGAAACCCTCACCTTCCACACTGCAGGCAGATTCTTGACCGACTAAACCACCAGGGAAGCCCTCTGGCCTGAGGACAGGACATATTCCGCACATACAGAGTGACTAAAACTCTAGTTGAAAATCTGCCATCTTTCTGGCCTTAGAAAATCAGAAGCTAGAGACTGAGGGAGCTATAGCAACTAAAAATTTAAGACAGTACTTCAGATACCAGAGAACCAGAACGCAAGGAAGATGGGTCATCATGAATTTTGTGTGTAAACTATGCCTAAATATCTGGCAGATCCCTCAAGTACACATGCTCAGGTTACAGTCAAGGTATCCCAGTGAAGAATAAAAGAACAGAGTCAAAATTTGAAGTTACCGGAGAGACAGACTTTACAGTTTGCGTCCAATCAATGTAAAACTTGAAAGCAAAGAAACAAAAAACAACATTCTTCAGAGGAGTTAAATAGAATCCAGACACTCAGAATATAATATAGAAAGCATCTGGGAGAAAATCCAAAATTATTCAATAAAAGAAGAATTAGGATAACAGGACCCATTCTCAAAAGAAAATAAAAATCAATACAGACCAATGCTGATTTGAGTCAAACATTTAATTGAGTAAAAAATAATACCAAGTATCTATTATAATTATATTCAATGAAGGAATGGAAAATATGGTAATCATTAATGACTATATATGAAATCTTGACAGATAAATCTATTTTTAAAAGAGCCAAAAATAAATTTTAGAACTAAAAACAACAATATCTGAAAATTTAAATTCCTTAAACTTAACAACAGAACAGAGATGAGAAAAGAATTAGTAATTCTGAAAACAGATAAAGGGAACTTTTCTATTCTGAAAAAGAAAAGACTAAGATTGAAAATAAAATATACAGAGCTTCAGGGAAATTTGAGATAACATCAAAAGTTTTAACATCGCCTTTAAGGAACAGAGGAAGGTACTGGGTTGAAAAAAATATATTTTAAGAAATAGCTATCAACATTTTACCATTTTTTGAAATATATAATTCTAAAGATTTAAAAACTTCAATTAACCTCAAGTAGATAAGAAATATTTCTAGGGACATCATGGTGAAACAGCTGAAAACCCAAGACTAATAGAAAATGCGGCAAGCAGTGAAAGTAAGAACAACAAATTACATGGGTTGGGGAAATTTGGAAATAATTAGAATGAATGCTGATTTCTCACTGCAAAATATGGGCTCTATAATATGGTGAATTAATATCTTTATAGGGCATGAATTAAAAAAATAATCAACACAGAATTCTAATTCTGTATCTACAAAAATATATTGTTTATGAATGAATGTAAAGCAAATAACATCTTTAGATAAATGAAAGCTAAGAGAATTCATCACAACCACTCCTAACCAAAAGAAATGCTGAAGTAAATTCCTCAACTTGAAAAAAAGTACAATGCCAATTGGGCAGTCAGATCTTTAAGAAAGAATTAAGAGCTTTGGACATAGACTTAAGAAAAGTAAAGGTCTTGGGTGGTTTTAAGCAGAAGAATAACACAATCTGATTCACATTAAAGGAAAAATCTGATGTCTGAAAAATGGATTTTGGGGATAAGAGCAGTAGCAGAAACTCTCCTTAGGAGTCAAGTCAGAAATCTCAGAATATAGTGCCATAACTAATGGTGGTACTGGTGTCAGCATCAACTTGGAATCTGAGTACCATAGTTCTTGAAATGTTTCTTTTTTCCAGTGCATGGTTACCTAAAGAAATGGTAATCTGTCCTTTTGTCATAAGACTATAAGAATTATGATTTGTGTACTTACTGAGGTGTAATAGGTGTCTTTTTCTAGGATATCCACCTATTCTTAGTTCATGGGTTTCTGGCTCTAAAAATCACGTCCTTCCAGAAGTCTGTCATGGAAACATGGCTTTTTTCTTTTCTTTTTCTTTTCTTTTCTTTTTTTTTTTTTAGGGGTAACTGTTAACAAACTCTTGATTACCTGTTCTTGATTTCTTTTCATGGCCTAAATTAAGAAGTATCATTGTTGTTTGCTCATCTCTTCTGCCCCGAGGGATATTATGTTCTATTAAACAGCATGTTTTCTATAGGGCAGACTTGCCTGGTTGCCACCTTGCCATTTATTATAATAAATGGTATACAGCTACTTACCACCAAGCACAGTCTTACCACCAGGACTCTTGTGTTAATATCTTTTCATTGTCATTGCTCTCTGTGAGTTTCCTAAGAGCCTCTAGCACTGTTAGCCCTGGTGCACATAAAAGCGCCACTGATATGAGTGATCTGGTGCCCCTAGCAACTGTAAATCCTTTATGGTTCATATTCTGTGCCTTCCTATAGAAAATAAACATGTTTCCTTTTCTTGTCTTACATAATATGCACTGTTCTGAGCCTTTTAATCATTCCTTCTTTCATTTGGTCCTCCAAAGTAACATGGACTATCTCTTTTTTCATGCTTTTAAAAGACATCCTACTACTAAGTCCCCACCATCACCTAGGTTGCTTGCTGGAGTATGAATTCCTGTAGCCCAGAAGAATACTCACAAATCAGTAAGCTCCTCCTTATAAAATTTTATTTCCAACTGACCTTATCAAGCACTGTCAACTCCATACATACTCCCCCAGCTCTGCCCATTATATGCTAGCTAGATCTTGCACCTCTTTTGTTGAGGTATAGCTATTCGTTCTCTTAGTAGGTTCAGCATATCTTCAACTAGGTTATATCTTGACTTAGCCTTCGTCACAAGCCTTTTTTCCAGGAGGCATGCTGAGGAAAGAACTTGAGATGGATGGAGCGTGTTTTGTGTGCTTTATCTCTAAGCAAGGAGGAATGTCAGCATTTTGTAGGGATGAGCTGGTAATTTCTGCAGCTCAAGGATTCTAAGGTACATCAGTTCATATATCTTCATCCTCTTTGTCAGATTCCTCTTCTTCTCTAATCCAGATTTTTTACCTCAATACAGCACATTTCTGTTGCTTTAAGATTTAACATACCTTGGAGCTTAACTGCCCTGACAATTAAGTTTTGGGATTGGTCCTTGATTTTCTGTGTCTTTCTCTTCCAGGAACTAAGACTTATGTGTCTGCTACTAGCAAGGTCTTTTGATTTTTCTGAGTGAGCCTTCAAATGACAATTAACTTTTTTGTCTGTTCTCTTCATATATAGCCTCAAATTAGCCTGGCAATATCCTTATGGCTATAAACCCCCACATATTTCCAAAATGCCTGATACATTGCACCACACTATACATTCCCTTCAAATGGCATACCTTCTAAATTTCCAAGGTAAAAGGTTTATTAAGTGGATCATCATATGCTGGCAATACTTTATTATGTCTGTGTTCCCCATTCTACCGATGCTTGTGTCCTCATCTTTGCCTTGAAAGAATAATCTGATTCAGTACCTACTTTTACAACTGTTTTCTTGACCATTATTCATTTCATTGTTCCTTTCATTCCAGTATCTTGAGTCTTTTCTCTTCGCATTTGGTGAATCTGAGGCTAATATTTCCATAACTATTTGATTATTTCAAACAACCAGGTTTTTTCTTTGCTGTTTTCATGTTTCCTGTTTCATTAATTTATATTATAACATATTATTTCCTTAACTCTGCTTATTTTAAGTTTAGTTCTTTATCAAGAAGGAAAAAAAAAAAATCCAGGGTAGAGAAACAGACTGTGGTCCAGAACTTGCTTTCTTTTCTAAACCAAACATTGGATCTATCAGTGTTTGTTTTATACTAATATGATAAATTACTTGGTGTTAATGAAAAAACATCTACCTCTGCTTTATTGACTGCACCAAAGCCTTTGACTGTGTGAATCACAACAAACTGCAGAAAATTCTTCCAGAGCAGGGAATACCAGACCACCTTACCTGCCTCCCGAGAAATCTGTATGCAGGTCAAGAAGCAACAGTTAGAAGCAAACATAGAATAGTGGACTGGTTCCATATGGGGAAGGAGTACGTCAAGGCTGCATGTTGTCACGCTGCTTATTTAACTTACATGCAGAGTATATCATGAGAAATGCTGGACTGGATAAAGCACAATCTGGAATCAAGATTGCCAGGAGAAATATCAATAACCTCAGATATGCAGATGGCACCACAGTTATGGCAGATAGCAAAGAACTAAAGAGTCTCTTGATGAAAATGAAAGAGGAGAGTGAAACAGCTGGCTTAAAACTCAACATTCAAAAAACTAGGATCATGGCATCCCGTACCATCACTTCATGGCAAATAGATGGGGAAACAGTGGAAACAGGGACAGACTTTATTTTTTTTTTTGGGGGGGGGCTCCAAAATCACTGCATGTTGACTGCAGTCATAAAATTACAAGAGGCTCTCTCCTTGGAAGAAAAGCAATGACCAAACTAGACAGCATATTAAAAAACAGAGACATAACTTTGCTGACAAAAGTCTGTATAGTCAAAGCTGTGCTTTTTTTCCAGTAGCGATGTATGGAATGCTAGAGTTGGACCATAAAGAAAGCTGAGCACTGAAGAATTGATGCTATTGAACCATGGTGTTAGAATGGGCTTTTCAGAGACCCTTGGACTGCAAGAAGATCAAACCAGTCAATCTTAAAGGGAATCAGTCCTGAATATTCATTGGAAGGACTGATGATGAAGCTGAGACTCCAATACTTTGGCCACCTGATGGGAAGAACTGAGTCATTTGAAAAGACCCTGATGCTGAGAAAGATTGAAGGCAGGAGAAGAAGGGGACAACAGAGGATGAGATGGTTGGATGGCATCACCGACTCAATGGACATGAGTTTGAGCAAGCTCCAGGAGTTGGTGATGGACAGGGAAGCCTGGCATGCTGCAGACTGGTGGTCACAAAGGGTCAGACTTGACTGAGCAACTGAACTGAACTGAATGGAAAAAGATGGGTTTTCCTGGTGGCCCAGGCGTAAAAAATCTGTCTGCAAATGCAGGAGACACAGGCTCAATCTCTGGGTCTGGAAGATCCCCTGGAAAAGAAAATGACAAACCACTCCATTCCCAGCCTGGGAAATCACATGGACAGAGGAAACTGACAGGCTATAGTCCATGGGGTCTCAAAATAATCAGACATGATTTAGTGACTAAACAATCACAATGGAAAAGATACCTTGAATCACACTATTAATCATGCTCATTCCACTCAGGATCATGTATGACATCTATATAATTCCAGGCAGTTAGTCAAACTTCACATAAGGTCAAAGTATCATAAAACTGAAATGAACTGCAGATTAAACAGCTATGTCCATCCTATTATCTTTGGAAAGGGTATCTTTTAAAAAAAAAAAAAAACTGAGATTTTTTTTGAGAACTGAATACTGAAAACATTCACTCAAATTTCATGAGATAAATTTTCCCTTTATCTTTCTAAAGAATTCAGCATGGGTGTCCAAAAAATGAAGGCAAAGTTGAAAAATAGAGGTTCTCTATCATAGACATTCACCATGTTCTTGGCTATTGTCTATGATAATGGTCATTGAATTAAGATGGCTGTGTTCATTAGTAAATTCCTTTACTTGGCTTGAAACAGGGATTCAAGTATAGTATTTGAATATCTATATGTATATAATATTTCACATCACTCTGTGATAAGTGTTCTTATCATTTCATGTACTATAATTCTTATACCACCTGTCTTTCTCAGATTTTGGTACATGCAACACTTGAGGCTATAGAAGAGTGACAGCAACATGGAAAACAAAACAGTGATTATCATGTTTATCACAATAGGTTTCATAGTTTTCATTTTACAGATGAGAAGCATCTTTTAATTTCAAAGTTGCAGTAACTATCTGCAGTGATTTTGTAGTCCAAAAAAAATTAAAGTCTCTCACTGTTTCCATGGTTCATCCATCTATTTGCCATGAAGTGATGGTACTGGATGCCATGATCTCAGTTTTCTGAATGCTGAGCTTTAAGCCAACATTTTTACTCTCCTCTTTCACTTTCATCAAGAGGCTCTTTAGTTCCCCTTTGCTTTCTGCCATCAGGGTGGTGTCATCTGCATATCTGAGTTTATTGATATTTCTCCCAGCAATCTGGATGCCAGCTTGTGCTTCATCCAGCTCAGCATTTCTCATGACGTATTCTGCAAATAAGTTAAATAAGAGGATGACAATATTACAGCCTTGACGTACTCCTTTCCTCATTTGGAACCAGTCTGTTTTTCCATGCCCAGTTCTAACTCTTGCTTCTTGACCTGCATACAGATTTCTCAGAAGGCAGGTCAGGTGGTCTGGTATTCCCATCTCATGAAGAATTTTCCACAGTTTGTTGTGATCCACACAGTCAAGGCTTTGGTTTAGTCAATAAAGCAGAAGTGGATGACTTTCTGGAACTCTGTTGCTTTTTTGATGATCCAACAGATGTTGGCAATTTGGTCTCTGGTTCTCCTGCCTTTTCTAAATCCAGCTTGAACATCTGCAAGTTCCCAGATCATATATTGTTGAAACCTGACTTGGAGGACCTTGAGAATTACTTTGCTAGTGTGTGAGATGAGTGCATAGTGTGGTACTTTGAACATTCTTTGGCATTGCCTTTCTTTAGGATTGAAATGAACACTGCCCTTTTCCAGTCTTGTGGCCAGTGCTGAGTTTTCCAAATTTGCTGGCATATTGAGTGCAGCACTTTCACAGCATCATCTTTCAGGATTTGAAACAGCTCAACTGGAATTCCATCACCTCCACTAGTTTGTTAGTAGTGATCCTTCCTAAGGCCCACTTGACCTCATACTCCATGATGTCTGGCTCTAAGTGAGTGATCACACCATCATGGTTATCTGGGTCATGAAGATCTTTTATTTGTATAGTTCCTCTGTGTATTCTTGCCACCTTTTCTTAATATTTTCTGCTTCTGTTAAGTCCGTACCATTTCTGTTCTTTATTGTGCCCATCTTTGCATGAAATGTTCCCCTGGTATCTCTGATTTTCTTGAAGAGATCTCTAGTCTTTCCCATTCTATTGTTTCCTTCTATGTCTTTTCATTGATCACTGAGGAAGGCTTTCTTATCTCTCCTTGGTATTCTTTGGAACTTTGCATTCAAATGGGTATATCTTTGCTTTTCTCCCTTGCCTTTAGCTTCTCTTCTTTTCTCAGCTATTTGTAAGGCCTCCTCAGACAACCATTTTGCCTTTATGCATTTCTTTTTCATGGGAATGGTCTTGATCACTGCCTCCTGTACAATGTCATGAACCCTCCATCCATAATTCTTCAGGCTCTCTGTCTTTCATATAATCCCTTTAATCTTCTCATCACTCTTACTGCATAATCATAAGGGATTTGATTTAGGCCATACCTGAATGGTCTAGTGTTTTTCCCTACTTTCCTCAATTTAGTCTGAATTTGGCAACAAATAGACACTTTCTCCTTTGAAGAAAAGCTATGACAAACCTAAACAGTTTATTAAAAAACAGAGACATTACTTTGCCAACAAAGATCTGTCTAGTCAAAGCTATGTTTTTTTCCAGTAATCATGTATGGATGTGAGAGTTGAATCATAAGAAAGCTGAGCACTGAAGGGTTGGTGTGCTTGAACTGTGGTGTGGGGAGAAGACTCTTGAGAGTCCCTTGGACAGCAAAGAGATCCAACCAGTCCTTCCCAAAGGAAATCAGTCCTGAATATTCATTGGAAGGACTGATGCTGAAGCTGAAGCCACAATACTTTGGCCACCTGTTGTGAAGAGCTGACTCACTGGAAAAGACCCTGATGCTGGGAAATATTGATGGAAGAATTAGAAGGAGAAGATAGAGGCTGAGATGGTTGAATGGCATCACTGACTCGATGGACATGAGTTTGAGCAAACTACGGGTGTTGGTGATGGACAGGGAAACCTGGTGTGCTGCAGTCCTTGGGGTTACAAGGAGTAGAGCATGACTGACTGACTGAACTGAACTGGTGAGAAAGCTAAGGCTGAGAAGTTTAAGCCATTTGCCCAAAGTCAACAGTTAGCATGCATAGTAATGGCAGTCTTATTGCAGAATCTATATACTATACTGACTCAAAACATTGTAAATCTTGGAGCATCAACTTTGAAGAACTTTAGAAAAATACATTACTTTCATATTAAAATAAGCAAAGATATACTATGGAACAGAATGCAAAAAATAATGTGAATTTTTAATATGAAAAAAGAAACTTCAAAGAATGTTTGTTCTTATCTCTGGTTTGCTTTGAGCTAAGGCACTCAATCTCAGGGGAGTTATGTATTAACTGTCCTATGCCAATACAAGTTTTTCAGTGGAAAACATGAAAATTATTACATTACATGAAGTTGATCCTTGCTGTGTATTGAGTTTGTTAATATTTACAACTTTCTTATAGGCATGTGGTTAGAACAAACTCTTCAAAACTTAAAAAATATATTGAAGGAATATAGGACAAATATAAACACAGTTGCAGTAGAAGACTTTGCATTATGTAATTCAGTGACTGCACTTTCTTTACCAGAATCTCTGTAATTTCACAGTCATCATGGGACTTTAAAGGGAATCATAGCACCAAGAAGATCACAAGAATCCAGATTCCCATTGTGTTGAGGTGGGCAGAAAGCTGAAATCTGGGTCTCCATGTCATCAGTTCTAAATTTGACAGGTGATACAAAAGTTGCTTTTAACACTTTGGATTGTGGAATCTCTAGCTTGCAGAAAACATGTTTTTCCTCTTTGAAGGGAGAAGATTTTTTCAGTTAGAAACACACTCTACTGAAACTATAGACTTGTTCTAAATAACAGAATATGCCTTTTCCCCTAAATGTCTTTTATTGTATGTTTCTGAGGTTTCTTCCATCATAGAAGGTTTGATTATCATTAAGAAAATGTGAGAAAGTCTGGTTAAAAGCAGGTAATCAGAATTCTTAGAGATTTCCAAAATAATTTTGATGAATGTAATATACTAAGTATTTATATTTCCAGATATAAATGAATATTTTGTACATTCAGAGGGACCACATAGGCAGATGTCTTAATCTCTGATTTTTAGTTTTCTTATTTGAAAAAAGAGAATAGTATTATGTACAAAAGTTTTGACATGGAATTCTGATAGAAAAAATAAGCAGTAAGTACTTGCCATTGTATGAACTAACTAGGTACATTTACAGTGTTTACATTTTATACATAATTTCAGCTCATTCAAATGATATGGTCCACATGATTATTAAGAAATATATAAAGATTTTAATCATACTCAAGAAATAACTAGAGCATGTAATTTAATGGTGCTTTAGGTACTACAAACCACAGCACTACCAGGTAAGTTACAACCATGTTTATATCATCTCATTTTTATAAGCAATAATAATGAATTTTAGGGAGTTTGAACGTTTTGTGACCAAAGGTCACAGAAGTCATAACACTCAGAAGATGCATTTCAATCTGACAGTCTGATTCCCAAATCTTTGTTCTTTCTAATGAACCCCGATAACTTGGGAATACAAGAAGTCTTTTTTTTTTTTTTTAATCCTCCTGAATGATTCAGTTCAGCTCAGTCGCTCAGTCGTGTCCGACTCTTTGTGACCCCATGAATCGCAGCACGCCACGCCTCCCTCCCTGTCCATCACCAGCTCCCGGAGTTTACTCCGTGATGCCATCCAGCCCATGATGCCATCCAGCCATCTCATCCTGAATGATTAACCCATCATAAAATGCTCTCATGGGTTTTACATGAGATAACACAGCTGTGACTAAGGCCAGAGATATAAATGTCCTAAAGCATAACATCTTTCTGAAATTACAAATGAAACTGTAAATCCATAAGGCTCCTTGGTATCCTAGACAATAAAGAACACAAATAAAATATAAGTTTATTTGACAGTTTTTATTGCCTCAGTGAATTCCACATCAAGGTATCAGAGCTCATGAATCTATGAAATCATTTGGACTCTAGATTTGTATGTTAGAGTAATCTAACTAACAGTTTCACAAATAAAGCTTTTTGGAAGTCTCTGAGTAACATTTTGACAAGTTGTGATTGAATTGAGATAGAAAGCAGTGAGCCTGAGGGATAACTTAAATATTCTAGCTGACCTTTGAGAATATCATCTTAATTGTGATTTTAATATTGATGATTATAAGAATGAATTCTTATAAATGAGTTCTCTAGAAAATATGCTCGTATAAACTATCTCATTTACTCTTCATACGTCTTCTCTGAGGCAGGCAGGAAAAGCTTACCATTCTTGCTTTAAAGATGAAGAAGCTGAGATGGTGGCTATAGTTAATAAAATTGAATTGCATATTCGAAAGTTGCTAAGAGAGTAGATCTTCAAAACTCTTATCCCAAGAAAAAAAACTGTTACTATGGATGGTGACAGCTACATTGTGAGGATCATGTCACAATATATACAGCTATTGAATTATTATGTTGAACACCTGCAACTAGTATGACATTATATGTCAATTATACCTCAGTTAGAAACAAACAAAAAAATTGCTTTGCCAATAAAGTTTACTGAATAAAGTTAAAAAAAAAAAAGAAGCTGAATCTCACAATGATACACTAGTGTGCACATTATCATGGGATCCTGAAGTGATACAGCTTATCTTTAAATCATCTTTTAGTTTTATACATCACATTGTAAAAGATTCATTCAAGGATTAAGGTCCACAGAATATTTAAATTCTGATTCAAACAATAAACATGGGGCTTACATTACAGGAATCTTACATCATAGACCATTTTAAGTATTTGGTATTTATGTTTGAAAAGAGGGAAACCCCAGGTCCATTTTAATAAAACAGTGGTGATCTGAGTTACTTAATTTACTCTGGGTAGAAATATACAGAAATGTACTAAATGACCTTACTATCAGTTGAATATCCTTTAACTTTTGTAACAAAAGCAACTAATTATAAGATTCAAGCCTAGGATTCTCAGTTATGCCTTTGTAGCTCCCCAGTAAAGTAAAATATGTAGTGAAACTTAAGATTTTCATACATGTCATTATTTCCTGTGTGTGGAGCAAGAGATTAATGGATATTCTAGTATTGGATTTCACTGTGAAAAGTTTTGCAGATAGAGCTTTTCTGGCATCATGGAGTTATGGCATATATTTGCAAATCTTCTAGAATTCAAAGTGACACTGGGAGTGGAATTGGGTGATATTTAAGTTTTTAAATCAAATAATCATTGTATACTGTGGGAAATGAGTTCAGTACTTCAGTAGTTTTGCTGCTAAGTCACTTCAGTTGTGTCCGACTCTGTGCGACCCCATAGACGGCAGCCCACGAGGCTCCACCATCCCTGGGATTCTCCAGGCAAGAACACTGGAGTGGGTTGCCATTTCCTTCTCCAATGCATGAAAGTGAAGAGTGAAAGTGAAGTCGCTCAGTCGTGTCTGACTCTTTGTGACCCCATGGACTGCAGCCCACCAGGCTCCTCCATCCATGGGATTTTCCAGGCAAGAGTACTGGAGTGGGTTGCCATTGCCTTCTCCAATAGTTTTAGAACTATTTAAAACTATTTAAAACAGTAGTTTTAGAACACTGCAAACAACTTGCATCAGTTATCCCAACTGTGACTGAAGAAGCTAAGGTCATTTGCTACTACATCATTGGGCTCCCCAGGTGACTCAGTGGTAAAAACAATTTGCCTCAATGCAGGGGACCCAGGTTTGATTCCTGGGTTAGGAAGATCCCCTGGAGAATGAAATGGCAACCCCCTCTAGTATTCTTGCCTGGAAAATCCCATGGACAGCAGAGCCTAGCCAGCTACAGCCCATGGGGTAGCAAAAGAATTGTCCTGAATTAGCAATTAAACAACAATAAATGACATCATTGGCTAACAGTTGCTTCCAGCATTAAATCTCCAGAAGTTCCCTTTGCTGGCATCGGTATGTAGACCTGCATATTGATGCAGGTCTATGGGTGGATATGGGTGGATTCCTGCAATACATGCTACAGATTTCCCCACACTACTCATCATTCCTTAGTTCTGCATTTTTAATCCTTCCAGCCTTTGTTCATATTTGGAATGCCTTTCCATACAGGAAACTCACAGGAAAGGACAGATTCTTCTCAGAGTACATCACTCCTTATGCACCTTCACTAGGTGCCCTTTTACACCAATAAGACTTAAAGGTCATCTTTAATTCCCTGTTCTCATATGATACAGTAGTCCTTTTCCTCCTAGGTCCTCCCCATTTCACATAAAAATCTTGAACATAATCAAACAAACATAGGAAGACTCTAAAGTGTGGCAAAAATAAGGTAGCCCACCAAGACCCTCATTGATATGTTAAGGGAGTATGTAATTTCCTCAGTTCTATCTCGCCACAGCAAAGATTTGAAACAGTGGACCAGTGTTACAGCTCGGTTACAGTTCAGTTTTATTTTGCAAGCAAAGTATAGTATACCTTCGAGGCTTGAGGGTGGGCCAACCCAAAAGGAGAGGGCCTCATCAGTCTTGGCTTCCTCCTTTTGTGCATTTATCCCCTCTCCCCCTTGAGTCTGCCCTATGCAAATTGGGCTGGCCAAGAAGGGGGTGTGTTTGTTTCGCCTGAAGTTCTCACTCTAGTCAGTCAGTGGATTTTTTCTGTTGTTTTTTGTTCCATTTTCACAGGCTTTTCCATTTCTTTGTCTTTTAGCCACAGCCATTTGGACTCCTTTTTTCTATTCTAACTACCTAACAACTTGAAAATCAAAACCCAGTTAGTTTTGGCTTTACTATCTATTCTGGACAGGGTCCTGAAGAAACTTGCCACCTAGGCCCATCAATAGGCATGTACAAAAAAAAAAAAACCTTCAAGAAAAGTCTGATATCTCTAGTAAAAGGACCAGGAAAAGAATAGCCCAGAGAGAGTTAAAAAAATAAATTTAAAAAGTTTTGGCAATAACTGCCCTATAAATATACAGAAAGAGAAAGGGAGAGAGACTTTCTGTGGTAGAAGATGGAACCCCCGACTGATGCATGGACTATGAAATGAGAGCAATTGCTGAATTGAAATGCATAGCTTTTGATGCACAATTGGTTGTACTGTTTTTCTTTTTGTAAATTCCCCTGCATTCTCATCCCAAACTCTTCTCTTTGGAAAGAATTTCAGAAAATATGAGTTATACATGGACTATGATAGGGGATCAATTGCTACATTGAAAATTATAGTTTTTGATGACCAATTGCTTATACTGTTTTCTTTTGTTAAGTTCCCCTGTATTGTCATCCCAAACTGTTCTCTTCTGAAAGAATTTTAAAGTCTATGAGCTATACATGGACTATGATATGAGATCAATTACTAAACTGAAACTCATAGTTTTTGATGACCAATTACTTGTACTTTTTTTTTCCTCTGCATCTTCATCCCAAATTCTTCTCTTTTGAAAGAATTTCAGAGGATATGAGCTATGACCCAGATTGCATCAGTGCTATCTCTTTTAAGTTGATCTCACGAAGACGAAGTCCTCAAGGGCTTATTTGAACACTGTTTTCACTTGGACAAAGCCACTTGATCTCAGCTTTCTAAGGAGTAAAATGAAGTGTTCAGATAAAATAGTGTTTAAGATCTCTTGCATTTCTAACACTGCTGTGATTAAAAATTCATTCTCACTGGTATATAAGGACTCCTTATTGAACATTAGATTGTTTTAGGTAGAAGGAAAATAATCACCATTATTATATTATGCAGAATATGAAATACTTCAAATAATATATATAAATTATTATGGAATTATTGTCTTCTGTCTCATTTGGTTAAAGAAATGTAGACTGCAATTTTTACCTACTGATAATTATTGTGTTTGGGCTTCCAGTATTATTTATAATAAGCACAACTATTTTTAATACCTTAATAATGTAGGAAAGGATCATACTAGAGAGAAATATTTAACTTTTATGTCTTTTTTTGTCAAAATCAATTTAGATTTTGGAAAAGAGAGTTTAATCATGAATTCACTCTCCTTTCCTAATGAAAAATTCATATTCAGTGTATCTCAGCAGCTTTTTTACGATCTTAGGAATATGTCAGTTGGTCTTCTCATTTTATGAGTATATAAAATATTTGTAGCCTTTAAAGTTGCTTCCCAGGGGGTGCCAGTGGTTAAGATCCCACCTGCCAAAGCAGGAGATGTAAGAGATACAATTTGATCCATGGATTGGGAAAATCCTCTGGAAAAGAACACGGCAACCCACTCCAGTATTCTTGCCTGGAAAAATCCTATAGACAGAGGAACCTGGTAGGCTTCCATGAGATTGCAAAGGGTCAGACATGACTGAGTTGTACACACACATAGCATTTAGAGTTAGTTTAGTGCTAAATTGTAACTTTACTTGGCTCATAAATTATGAATAGTGACAACATATTTGGAAAAGCAAATATACCACAATAAATGTTGTTATTTTTTTATTTCTTATTATAGCAATGGTGTTGTTATCAGAGTAAAACCTTGATGTTTAAGTCCCTATTAATTACAGTGTTCCATTAACAGGAGATTTTGCTGTTTTCATAATTTATATAATCATCAGTAATGCAGTGCTTCAATGGAAAGATAAAAATTCTGCTAGAAATGCAGGAAAATAGAGGAAAACTTGGACATAATTGTCTTAAGTTAGTAATGGTTCCTGTAACTTTATAAAGCAGTTCAATCTACAACTGTATATATAATATATGTCCTAAGATATACTTAGGATCTTTAGAGTTCTTAAGACTGATTATCAAAAGACAAGGTTTACCTTATTATAAAAAAAGAAGGAAAATGTTTACACTGGCAAAATTTCTGAATTTCCATTTATGGGGGAAAAATGGGTATGATTTCTTGGTTGCTTCTATAGACAGTTCATGATATTCTGAGCAAAAGAGTGTCATACAGAGTCATGCTTAAGTTGTTTGGAAGATAACCTTTCTGATGAGAGAGAAATGGAGTCATCTGAGACTCACTATGATTCAGGCTTATTGCAAAATAACAGATACAAAGGATTTTGAATATTTATTGCCATCTTGTGGGGTTCAGATCATGGTCACTGCCTACAATGTTTGTTGTCAGAGAACAATAAAGAATAAAGATTTTTAAAAGGATTTGAGGCATGGAACACTGCCTAGTTTCTAATTCTGTGACATTAAATGATTCATGAACTCTTTTGCTTTTATAATTGAAAGAAATAATTATGAAATCCCAGTTTTATACTTTACGGCAAACTAAGGTTGTCTATTATATAGTACACCATGTTTCCAATGTGTATTTTAGAAAGTACATCATGAGAAACGCTGGGCTGGATGAAGCGCAAGCTGGAATCAAGATTGCCAGGAGAAATATCAATAACCTCAGATATGCAGATGACACCACCCTTATGGCAGGAAGTGAAGAGGAACTACAAAGCCTCTTGATGAAAGTGAAAGAGGAGAGTGAAAAAGTTGGCTTAAAACTCAACATTCAGAAAACTAAGATCACGGCATCTGATCCCATCACTTCACGGCAAATAGATGGGGAAGCAATGGAAACAGTGAGAGACTTTATTTTATTGGGCTCCAAAATCACGGCAGATGGTGATTGCAGCCATGAAATTAAAAGACACTTACTCCTTGGAAGGAAAGTTATGACCAACCTAGACAGCATATTAAAAAGCAGAGACATTACTTTGCCAACAAATGTCCATCTAGTCAAAGCTATAGTTTTTCCAGTAGTTATGTAAGGATGTGAGAGCTGGACTATAAAGAAAGCTGAGAGCCAAAGAATTGATGCTTTTGAACTGTGGTGTTAGAGAAGACTCTTGAGAGTCCCTTGGACTGCAAGGAGATCCAACCAGCCCATCCTAAAGGAGATCAGCCCTGGGTGTTCATTGGAAGAACTGATGCTGAAGCTGAAACTCCGATACTTTGGACTCCTGATGCAAAGAGCTAGCTCATTTGAAAAGATCCTGATGCTGGGAAAGATTGAAAGCGGGAGGAGAAGGGGTCAACAGAGGATGAGATGGCTGGATGGCATCACCAACTCAACGGACATGAGTTTGGGTAAACTCTGAGAGATGCTAATGGACAGGGAGGCCTAGCGTGCTGCAGTCCATGGGGTCACAATAAGTCAGACACGACTGAGAGACTGAACTGAACTGAACCATATTTTTCAAGGAGACAACATTTTCAAAACAACTAAGCCTTTTTTGTAATAATTATCTTATTTTCTTTGCTTTTCTTTTGCGTTAGAATCTTAATTTCTCCTCAGGGAGCAATGTGTATGTGTCACTTATGAGGATTTTCATCCAAAAGATATTTTTAAAAATTTTGAGCTATAGTAATGTTGATCAACTAATTTATCAGTGTTTTTTCAACCACCTGTCTGGCAAGATATTTTTGTCTATTATTTTCTAATATCTAAAAGCAACTTAGAGCTCCCCTGGTGGGTCAGTGGTGAAGAATCTGCCTGCCAGTGCAGGAAACACAGGTTCGATCCCTGATCCAGGAAGATCTCACATGCCGCAGAGCAGCTAAGGCCATGCACCACAACAATTGGGCCTGTGCTCTAGAGCCCAGGAGCCACAACTACTGAAGCCCATGCACCTTGGACCTCCTGCTCTGCAATAAGAGAAGCCACTGCAATTGAGAAACCCACCATCTCAATTAAAGAGTAGCCCCCACTCACCATTAGAGGAAGCCCTTGCACAGTAATGAAGACCCAGCACAGCCAGAAATAAATAAAAAGAAATGAAGCTCAATTCGAGAGAGAAGATTTCTGAAGAGTCTATAAGTACCAATAAAGAGTTATAGACCTCAGGATAGATAATTAGAGAAAATATTGACCAACAGGAACTAAAACTAAATTCCATTATTTCATTGAAATCAGTGAGTGGGTAGTCTCTGTAATATAAAAAGCAATGAATTTGGGTGGATTTAGATATCTCAGAAGAAAATTGGCTTCTGGAAGGTCAAAGTAGACAAGGATATGAAGAGTATGGATAAGGAGTAGAAACCAGGAGTAAGACTGAAAGAGCCAGATAATGAGAAACAGAGAGAAATTGAGAAAATAAAGCATTTGGTAAGAATTTTATTTTGTCTTTCTGTTTCTGCTTTGTCATCTTAGTCGGCAAATGCAATGTGTAAGCACTGAGGGAGAAGCGAACAGTAAATGCCATTTAAAATACCTCATGGTAGGTTTGAAATTGATAGAAGGCTTAGCCAGAAAATTCTGGGAGTCTGAGATTGCTGGAATATTACTGATCTTAAATGAAGAAGGAGCTCTTTCCAGAATGTCAAATACTGTGGAAAATCATCCCAGGAATTCTCAAAGCGTGATCCCTCATTTGAGTATATGAATTATGTTGTCGTTATTGTTGTTGTTCAGTCACTAAGTCATGTCCAACTCTTTGCAACCCTGTGGACTGCAGCACACCTGTCTCCTCTGTCCTCCACAATCTCCCAAAGTTTGCTCAGATTCATGTCCTTTGAGTTGGTGATGCTATTTAAGCATCTCATCCTGGGCCACCCCCTTCTCCTTTTGCCTTCAATCTTTCCTAGCATAAGGGTCTTTTACAGCTCTTCACATCAGGTGGCTAATTTATCGGAGCTTCAGCTTCAGCATCAATCCTTCCAAAGAGTATTCTGGGTTGATTTCCTTTGGGATTGACTGGTTTGATCACCTTGCAGTCTAAGGGACTCTCAAGAGTCTTCTCAGGCACCATGAATTATATATGTGAATTCAAATTCATACTGTAAGCCTGCACTTGTCTTGTCTTCAGAAAGTCCCAGATGGTAAAAAGATGGAATATGCTACTTGGCAATGACCCATAAAACTAATGGCCTGGGAAAATTCCTGTAAAAACATGCTGACAAGAGGTTAAGATTAAAAAAAAAAAAATCCACAGGCTCAGTTCCTTAGGAATCTGATTTAAGTTTCTTTAAGCAACTTTGCAGCATGTGATCAAACTGCCTTTTAACCTATGCTAATGTAACTGGAAATTATGTACATTTGTGCATGACATGAAACTCAGAATAAAATAGTGACATTTTCTTCTGTAGACTGCAGTAATGCAGGGAATTCAAAGGCATCTCCTGGGAGAGTGTTGATCATACTTTTGTCATCTTTATTAGGGTTATCTTCCATAATCTTTTTAATTGAATATTTAATATCTGTTCTCACTACCCTTCTCCATGTGGCATTCAAACAGAATTTTGAAACTGATCCAATAGTCACTGCTAGATGATATTCAAATGGCTTATTCAGTTTTAACATACTTAAAACTGAAATGTTAAAACATTATATGGAATTTATGCAGTAGGAACTTAAATAAATGGGAAGATTTTTTGATTTTTTATGGAGAAATATTATATTCTTCAGTGCTTTCAAAAAATAGGAAGACAAGACAATGTGAACTAGTTATGTTAAAATTTGAATAGTTTTTAAAATAATCACTTTGATTATTCTTTAAGATTAGGAACCAAAAACTAGAAATCTATTACTCATAAGAATAATAATGATAGCATTATTACTTATATAACACTGGGTGCTAGTCACTGGTCTAAGAACATTCATATATTAATGAATTTAATATTCACATACATTTAGTCAACTACAATGGAACAAATGTAATGAAATAATGGCACTAATTAGTCTTCATTTCATTATGTCTACTGAATTTCACCCTTTAAATCTGTTTTGAAACTCCAAGTACCTTTTCCTAAACATAGCAAAAGACTGTCTACTTAAAAGATTTTCCCATATTCATCCCTCTCTCAGTTCCTGGTGAATTTCTATGAATATTTCAAGAATACAGTCCAAATGGCTACTAGAGGAAAGGCTCTGATGTAGCCAATTCTCTTGTACTCCATTAATTTCCTTACTATTTTTTATGCTTAACTACATCACAATTGGAAAAGACTGATGCTGGGAAAGATTGAAGGCAGGAGGAGAAGGGGATGACAGAGGATGAGATGGTTGAAGGACATCACCGACTCGATGGACATGAGTTTGAGTAAGTTCCGGGAGTTGGTGCTGGACAGGGGGCCAGGGAAGCCTGGTGTGCTGCAGTCCATGGGATCACAAAGAGTCAGACACAACTGAGTGACTGAACTAATGTCACAATGCATTGTATTTATTTAATTGATCATCCTTTTCCTCTTGGTAATTGTAACCTCCATCAATTAGACAATGTGACTGACATGCTTAAACCAATGTTTAAACTTGATTTCTGGGACAACATATGAGAATGTGAATATCAAATGTCTTTAGTAAGTTGAAGAGGATGGAGTAGTTTCCTGGTAAAGGGCAGACAATTCTGCTGTTTTGAACCTTAAACCCTTTGCACTACTTTCAAGCATTGTTCTGCTCCTTGAATTTTTTTTTTTTTTTTTTGCATGGAAGCTAGGTGGACTGCTATACCAACTTATCTACTTATTAAATATGGGCTGATAAATCAATTTTTCTGTAGGCATGATATATGTTTGTTTCTCCTAACTATGTTGTTGTTGTTCAGTCACTAAGTCATATTCGAATCTTCTGACCCCCTGGACTGCAGCTTGCCAGGTTTTCCTGTCCTTCACTAACTCCTGGAGTTTGCTCAGATTCATGTCTATTGAGTTGGTGATGCTATCTAACTATCTCATCCTCTTCCGCTCCCTTCTGCTTTTGCCTTCAGTCTTTCCCAGCATCAGGGTCTTTTCCAATTAGTTGGCTTTTCTCATCAGGTGGCCAAAGTATTGGAGCTTCAACTTCAGCATCAGTCCTTCCAATGAATATTCAGGGTTGATTTCCTTTAGGATTGACTGGTTTGATCTCTTTTCGGTACAAGAGACTCTCAAAGGTCTTCTCTAGCACCACAATTCCAAAGTATCAATTTTTCAGCACTCAGCCTGCTTTATGGTCCAACTCTCACATCAATATGTGATTACTAGAAAAATGATAGCTTTGAACTTGTGGGCTTTTGTTGGCAAAGTGATGTCTCTGTTTTTCATTAAGCTGTCTAGGAGAGAGGAGCCTGGCAGGCTACAGTCCATGGGGTTGCAGGGAGTTGGACATGACTGAGCACACACACATACATGCTAGGTTTGTCAAAGCTTTCCTTCTAAGGAGCAAGCTTGTTTTAATTTTATGGCTGCAGTCACTGTCCACAGTGATTTTGTAGCCCAAGAAAATAAAATCTGTCACAGCTTCCATATTTTCCCCTTCTCTTTGCCATGAAGTGATGGGATGGATTCTATGATCTTCATTCTTTGAAGGCTGGGTTTTAAGCCAGCATTGTCACTCTCCTATTTCACCCACATCGAGAGATTCTCTAGTTCCTCTTCACTTTCTGCCATTTAGAGTGGCATCACCTGCATATCTGAGGTTGTTATTTCTCTTG
This sequence comes from Odocoileus virginianus, assembly GCF_023699985.2. Lineage (NCBI taxonomy): Eukaryota > Metazoa > Chordata > Mammalia > Artiodactyla > Cervidae > Odocoileus > Odocoileus virginianus. The sequence goes on from NC_069683.1 coordinate 20,377,671, forward strand.
TCAATCTTGATTCCAGCTTGTGATTCATTCAGCCCAACATTTTGCATGATATACTCTGCATAAAAGTTAAATAATCAGGGTGAAAAGATACATCCTTGACCTACTCCTTTCAAAATATTAAACAAGTCATTGATCCCTGCCCTGTTCTAATTGTTGCTTATTGAACCCACACAGGTTTCTCAGGAGACAGTTACTGTGGTCTGGTATTCCCATCTCTTTAAGAATTTTCTGCAGAATTATGTGATCCACACAGTCAAAGGTTTTAGTGTAGGCAACGAAGCTGAAGTAGATGTTTTTCTCAAATACCTTGCTTTCTCTGTGATCCAGTGAATGCAGGCAACTTGATCTCTCATTCCTCTGCCTTTTCAAGTTCTCAGTTGTCACACAGCTGAAGCCTACATCAAAGGATGTCAAATCCCTTGTGATTACACAGTGGAGGTGACAAATGGATTCAATGGATTAGATGTGTTAGACACACTGCGTGAAGAACTGTGGACAGAGGTTTGTAACCCTGTATAGGAGGCAGTGGCCAAAGCTGTCTCAAACAAAAAGAAATGTAAGATGGCAAAACAGTTGTTTGAGGAGGCGTAACTTATAGCAGAGGAAAGAGAAGAAGCAAAAGGCAAAGGAGAAAGGGAAAGATATATCAAACTGAACGCAGAGTTCCAGAGAATAACAAGGAGAAATAAAAAGGCCCTCTTCTGTGAACAATGAAGGAAATAAAGGAAAACAATAGAATGGGAAAGACTAGAGATCTCTTCAGGAAAATTGGAGATATCAAGGGAATAATTCATGTAAGGATGGGCATGATAAAGTACAGAAATAGTAAGGACCTAACAGAGCAGAAGAGACTTAGAAGAGGTGGCAAGAATGCACAAAACAACTATACAAAAAAGGGTCTTAATGGCCCAGATAACCATGGTGGTGAGGTCCGTCACCTAGAGCCACACATCTTGAAGTGTGATGTCAGGTGAGCAAGGAAATAATGCTTAGGAAGCATTACTACAAAGCTAGTGGAGGAAACGGAATTCCAGCTGAGCTACTTTAAATCCTAAAAGATGATTCTGTTAAAGTGCTGCACTCAGTATGTCAGCAAATTTGGAAAACTCAGCAGCAATCACAGGACTAACACTTTCACTTTCATTTGCCTCTACAAGGATTGTCACTAGTCACTACAGTCACTGACCTTCAATATATTCTGAAAGGAGCTCAGGGTGGAGGTCAGGAAAGAGCCACTTTGCTCTGGCAAAACACTGGCTGAACTTTAGATATTCAGATATATTCAGGAGATTTCATGAGCCCAAATTCTTGCACCTAGAAAAGCACTAAAATCATTAACAGAGACATCTGTTCCTTATGATTAGCAACAACCTTCTGCAAAAATGTATGCTTTATTCCACGTATCTCCCTTCACTAAAATCACATATATATGGACCTCACCCCTACCTCTTTAAACCAGTTCCTCAGAGCTATCTGAAATGTTGCTTCCCAGGCTATAACATTGACTTTGCCCCAAATAAAATTTACTCACAGCTCTCTTTTCTTCCTCAGTTGACTGCACTTACATCCCAAAGATTTGAAAACCCTACAATTGGTATGAGCCTGTTTTTCTGAAGGGTAAAAGAAAACAGGTACTTATTTTATCCTTTTATGGCATATTACAAATATGATGATATAGAGATAGCTTTAGGGATTACTTACCATATAGCACTTTTCTTAGGGTGGAATTTACAGATTATCCAGTATTTCCCACTACAGATTTAATAGAGAGATGGAGGGAAAGAAGAGAGTGCCATGATTGTAAATACTTTCTGTGATCAAATGTTCTTGAAAAATATTGGATGAAGCAAAGTTTAAAAGGCACTTAATTTTGTTGCATTTTGTTCTATGCTTCAGTATTTCTGAACTTTTTATAAAAGCAATCTACCTGGCAGTGCCAAGAAAATATCACACAAATAATTACATACTGAATGAAACACAAGATGCAGAAAATAGTGACAACATGCATTGTGATCTCCAAAAGAATGATTGATAAGCATACCTTTAAAAACTAATTTTACCAGGGAATTTTTTTTTTTTAATCAGGGTTCCCCAAGACTAGTATGCACAGATTAGATGGGGAAATGCTGGTTAGATCAGAGCATGTTTTAGCATGAGGAGCTGAGACCTAGGGAGAGAAGGCAATCTGTTTAAGGTCACAGTTGTATTAATTTGTTTAAAAAGTTATTCATTTTTATTTATGGCTGTTCTGAGTCTTCCTTGCTGTGCATCAACCTTCTTCAGTTGCAGTGAGCAGCAGCTCCTCCCTAGTTGCAGTGAGATGTCCTTTCACGGCAGTGATTTCTCTTGTTTTGGAGCATGGGGTCTAGGTGTGTGGGCTTCAGTAACTGCTGCGCATGGCTTCAGTATGTTGTGGTGCACAGGTTTAGTTGCTCTGGGGCATGTGGGACTTTCCCTGAACAGGGATTGAGTGCATGTCCCCTGCATTGCCAGGTGGATTCTTTACCACTGAAACACCAGAGAAGCCTGAAAATTATTAAGATGATTTCTAGTTAGCTGAAAAGATAAAAACATATTTTACAATTAAGTTGCCCATGTTTTAAAGTATTTCATAGTCTAATCAACACTAATATAAATGCTTGAAAGGTATGACAGGAAACATTCACAACTTCCATTTTCTTTGAAGGATGTCAACTTTTTATGGCTGCTAAATAGTTTGATAGCAACAAGCTATTATGTTATCCAGTTTGACACACACACAAAATAAGAGATTAGCTTAGGTAGGTAGAGACAGCTACTTTGTCATATCAAACCAGTTATTATGATGGACTACTCATACATTTTACCCATACTCTTAAAATCAAATAAAGTAACACTGACTTGACATATTGGGTTATTACTAATTGAAAAACATTTTGTAAATATTAAATTCTGATTTATCACCATTCCAAAATGAGTGCATAAAATTCAAGGCAGCAGATGAAATAAAAAATCTTGAGAGCTTAGAAAACAGTGAAATATGTCATGATGAAATACTAATTCCAATTCTGTCTTTTCTGTTCCACTTTCATTGGGAATGCAATTTAGCAAACCCATTAATAAACTATAGAATTGATTTTTTTTTCTTCAACTTTATTATGCTCCCTGAATTTTAAGTGTTTTTGTCTGTTTATTGTAGAAGAAAATATTCAAAATAATGAACGCTGAATTATTTATGTTAACTTGTTATTTATTCAATGGTTTAATATTGTAAATGGTGTTTCTATCTTTATATGTATATATGTATGCATATTTGTATGTATATATATATATTCATATATGTATTTTTATTCCTAAAATATTTTACACACAAATATATAAAATGACTTCCTTATATTTAATTTATGAAATATCCAGTTTAGTTAAATGACATAGAAGAGGAAAGAGATTCGACCAAGGTTTGTAAACTATGTAAAATCACATAGAATATATAGACGTCTTTGTCTATTGAATGCAGTTTTGCAGGAAATACATTCTTTTTCTCTACAACATATGCACCATGTTCATCAAAATTCAATAATTCTAGAAGTTAAAAAAATTAAATTTGAATATAGACAAATACAATATATAAAGAACATAACCTTCATGAATAAATCTTTTGATTTATATCTTAAATTCAAGTTAGTGGGATATATATTTGATGCTAATATTTCTTGACCCAAATTTCTCATTAAGAATTAAAGAGTTAATACTATATATTAAAACTATACATTTTGGTATCATGTCATATATAATGTTCTATATTAATATATATGTAAAGTGTTTCTATGAGAACTAATGAAGCTAGCTTATATATGCATGTGTGCTAAGTTGCTTCAGTCATGTCTGACTCTTTGTGCCCTTATAAACTGTAGCTCACCAGGCTCCTCTGTCCATGGGGATTTTCTAAGCAAGAACACTAGAGTGAATTACCATGCCCTCCTCCAGGGAATCTTCCCAATCCAAGGACTGAACTCACATCTCTTATATCTCCTGCACTGGCAGGTGGATTCTTTATCACTAGCGTCACTTGGGAAATTAGTTTATGTATTGAATGTTGAACAATTACATAGAATGGATTTAATAAATGTTAGTTCTCTACAAATTTCCTCCTTCGTATGAGGGCTCATATTCATTCTATCTAATATAATAAATATTGCACATAAAGAATAACAAGAACAAGGGTATGTAGACCACATTTTCTTTAATATTTACATGGATTTAAACTTGATGTCAAGGTGGACATGACTGAGCAACTAAGCATGTATTCACATAACCATGATGTCATTTGCTCCCTAAATCTAAGCTATTTAAGTGTAAGATTAACTCATTACTTACATGAAATGTTGAATTTTTAGATGCTCTTTGGCAACATTATTCATAATATTTCATGCATTTAGCATGGAGCTAATAGAAGTAATATTTGAATTGCAGCTTTAAGGAAAGAAAATGATTATTCAGCTACAAGAATAAAAAAATAATTTTTCCATTAAGGGGGATTAATTTGAGTGGGAAGTAAAGAAGAGCAACTAGATAGAGATGTCTCCCATATGTCTAGTTTTAGTAGCTGGATATGTAGACACCATTTACTGCAATGCATGTTTTAAGAGGCTTAATGTTTTCAATATAATGAAATTTTGGACATGCTAACTTTGAGAGCTCTCAGAATGAAGTCCTAACTAAATTATGTTAAGCTAGTACTAGAAGCCTAGGGAGAAAATATTGACTGAATATAACAATTATAGCATAAGTGCTGGAAAATTTCAGTATTTAATAGAAGGGTAGAGAAAGAGAGTAAAAAGTGTAGCACATTAAGAAGTAAATTAAAATAAATTTTGTAAACTGGTATAAAGTGATCATTATTAAGCTTTGAAAATTTAGTGAGATTGTAAATATAGCTATAGAACAGAATATTGGTGAAAATATTAGGAATAAAATATGTTACACTGAATAATTATAGTAATCAGAGTTCAGATTGCATGCCAGCTATAAAATCAGTAAGTAAGGGGACAAGCATTTAAAGAAAATCATGATATGTCAAGTTTTCATATGAAAATGAAGTCAGAAAAGAGATAAACTAGTGATTTGAAGAACATGAGCTTATACGTGATTGTAAATCACAATTTTTAACAGAAATAGACAAAAATGATACATATTAATTTATAAGTAGAAAATATTCAATTAAGATGTCATTTAAGAGAAAATCAAGTCAGTATTATACACTCTTAGGAATTATCCAAGTCAGTAATTAAGAAGGTATTACTGAATAGATTTCCCTGGGTCATGTGCTAATGTGAGTGCTAAGGATATAGAATGAATATAATTTCACTGTTACACAGATAGCTGTCCAGTTTTTCCTGCATCACTTAATTGAAGATACTATCTTTTCTTCATTGTATATTTTGCCTTATGTCAAGGATAAGGAGCCCATAGGTGCATGGGTTTAATCTCTGGGCTTTCTGTTTTGTTCCATTGATGTATATTTCTATTTTGTGCCTGTACCATACTGTCTTGATGACTACTGTTTTGTAGTATAGTCTAAGTAGGAAGGTTGATTCCTCCACTTTGTTTTTCTTTCTCAAGATTGCTCTGGCTATTCAGGGTCTTTTATACACAGTGAAGTAAGTCAGAAAGAGAAAAACCAATATCATTCATTAACACATATACATGGAATATAGAAAAGTGGTACTGATGAACCTATCTGCAGGGCAGATGTAAAGACAAAGATGTAGAGAACAGACTTGTGGACACAGCAGGGGGAGGAGAGGGTGGGATGAACTGAGAGAATGGCATTGAAATACACACACTATCAAATGTAAAATAGCTGATGGGAAGTTGCTGTATAACCCAGGCAGCTCAGCCGGGTGCTCTGTGATGACCTAGATGGGTGCAGTGAGGGAGGGGGTGGGAGGGAGGGGATATATGTATACTTATGGTCGGTTAATGACGTCCTACAGATGAAACAACACAACATTATGAAACTATTATCCTCTGATTAAAATATTTCAATATAAAAAATTTTAAATTTAAAAAACAATGAATGCAAGATCTCACTGTTTTATTACTAGTTCCTAGTTTTGTAGGCTATTGTAATCTAGGAGCAGTAGAGGGAAAACAGGATGGAAAGACAACCATTTTGAACACAAAATCAATTTCAACGTACAGAACAGGTGAAACAAAATATAAAAACTTATGAAATATGCAAAAATATTGAAAGTGGTTTTCTTTTGGTTGTAGGCCTTTACAAAGATGTAAAATCCTGTTTTCTTAAAGATCTTTCACTCTCTTTATTCCTGAAGTTATTCTATGGACACACATGATTACCGCAAACAGGAACAATAGCATACTTATAAAACTAAAAGTGTACCAAGACAGCAAGAGGACCAAAGTCCAGTTAACAAAATATAGTCTTATTATTGTTTCCTATGGCCTACCATTGGCTGGAAACTAGCTGGATTTGGGTATACCACATAGTGGGAAGAACACTGCTTCAAACACACTGAATTCCTTTGGATCTCATCAATGTGCTCTCATCGGTGGATCTCATGCCACATGTAAAATAGCTATCATACACAAAAGTGATTATCTATCTATTTATTTACACCTCTATCTATATTGAGCTCCTTCATTTAAAAATAATAATATCCATGTGTTACAGTACTTTCCTCTTTCAAGATAAGTGACTTTCCAAAAGGGAACTGGTTCCAAATGGGGAAAGGAGTACATCAAGGCTGTATATTGTCACCCTGCTTATTTAACTTATATGCAGAGTACATCATGAAAAACAGTGGGCTGGATGAACACAAGCTGGAATCAAGATTGCCGGGAGAAATATCAATAACTCAGATATGCAGATGGCACCACCCTTATGGCAGAAAGTGAAGAACTAAAGAGCCTCTTGATGAAGATGAAAGAGGAGAGTGAAAAAGTTGGCTTAAAACTCAACATTCAGAAAACTAAGATCACGGCATCTGGTCCCATTGCTGCTGCTGCTAAGTCACGTCAGTCGTGTCCGACTCTGTATAGATGGGGAAACAGTGGAAATAGTGGGAGACTTTATTTTTGGGGGCTCCAAAATCACTGCAGATGGTGACTGCAGCCATGAAATTAAAAGACGCTTGTTCCTTGGAAGAAAAGTTATGACCTACCTAGACAGCATATTAAAAAGTAGAGACATTACTTTGCCAACAAAGGTTCATCTAGTCAAGGCTATGGTTTTTCCAGTAGTCATGTATGGGTGTGATAGTTTGAATATAAAGAAAGCTGAGCACATAAGAATTGATGCTTTTGAACTGTGGTGTTGGAGAAGACTTTTGAGAGTCCCTTGGATGGCAAGGAGATCCAACCAGTCCATCCTAAGGGAGATCAGTCCTGAGTGTTCATTGGAAAGTTTCAGTTGAAGCTGAAACTGCAATACTTTGGACACCTGATGTGAAGAATTGACTCATTCGAAAAGACCTTGATGCTGGGAAGGATTGAAGGCAGGAGGAGAAGGGGATAACAGAGGATGAAATGGTTGGATGGCATCACCAACTCAATGGAGATGAGTTTGTGTAAACACCAGTAGTTGGTGATGGACAGGGAGGCCTGGCATGCTGCAGTCTGTGGGGTCACAAAGAGTCAGACATGACTGAGTGACTGAACTGAACTTGATACTGAGGGTCACTGACTTTAGCTTTTACTTCAGGGGAAACCAAAGGGGGGAAAAAGGATATCATTACCTATAAAACTAATGAAATTGGAGAAGTGATAAGGAGTCAAAGAGAAAATTTGTTGGGAGTTTTCCAGCATCATTTGTTAATCTATGATTGGTATGCATGTTTTGTGTTTCCAAACATACTAAGTTGTTTATATTTTTCTATTGGATCACTATCAGAATTTTGATAACAAATATCTTTAAATTTTCAGTAAAAGTAAACTTCAGTCTTCTACTTTCTCAGCCAAAATAGTTGAAGGTATTCTTTATTTTCTGCTACTCTTATTCCACCTGCTATCTATAAGCAAATCCTCTTACTTCTATCTTCTAAATGTATATAGAATCTTGCCACTTCACATTGTATTCACTATTCTAAACCTGGCCCAAGTTAATATTACCACTTGTGCAGATTCTCACTAAACCCTCTTCATCAAGATGGCCTTGACATTCCCCTCAGCTTGCCTAAACCCTAGACAGTCTTCTTCCTGACTACCTCCCCCGACTTCTCTTTTCTTAGAGGGCATACTTCAGAAAAAGTTTCATTTATGTAGAAAGTAAAATGGAGTTTGCCAGGGCCTGTGGCACATCATTGTTTGATGGGTATAAAGGTTCAGCTTGGAAAGATAAAAGAGTCCTGGAGACTGGCTGCACAATATGAATGTACTTGACACTACTAAACTGTACACTTAAAAATGGCAAAGACAAGCCTGTTACACAGAGCGAAGGCAGAAAGAGAAAAAAAAAAATCGTATACTAACATAAATATGGGATATAGAAAAACAGGACTCGTGAACCTAATTACAGGGAAATAATGGAGTCACCGAGGTAGAGAACAGACTTCTGGACATTGTTGGGGGAAGAGAGGGTAGGATGAATTGAGAGTAGCATTGACACATGTACACTATCACGTGAAAAATAGATAGCTAGTGGGAAGCTGTTAGGTAACACAGGGAGCTCCGCCTGGCACTCTGTGATGACCTAAAGGGGTGGGATGGGAGAGGGAAGAAGGCTCAAAGGGGAGAGGATATATGTATAACGATGATTGATTCATCTTGTGTGGCAGAAACCAACAAACACTGTAAAGCAATAATCCTTCAATTTAAAAAACTTTAAAATGGCAAAGACAGAATATTTTATTGTCTGGGTACTTTACCACAGTTTAAAAATATAAATAAATAAATTGAGAGATAATAAATAGAGAAATAAAATGCCAGTTGCTGCTAACATGGGTATGGGAGCACATGGGGTGTGGGGTGATGTGGATTGCTATTTTATATTTGGTGGTCAGACAAGACCCCCTTTGTTAGGGGAAGCACACTGATTGAAACCGCCCACCCTGGCCAGGCACCATAGTAACCATTTGCATGAGGCATTCACCAACCAGACGAGTTCGGAAAAGGTCAAAATGCGACACTACATGTCCGACCACCACCCAGAATCCTTTTCTCTGGCATTCATCTTGGCTGAACAAGGCGTGCACCACCAGGAAGGACTCTTGAGTCAGAATGATTGGCTAAAGACTACCCAGAAACTAATCCCATCACCATAAAACCCGAGACTGCAAGCCATGTGACTTCTCCTGGGTTCCCTTATCCTGACGCTCTCTGCCCAGGTGCCCTTTCCCATTAAAATCTCTAGCTTTCTCAGCACATGTGTCTCCTCGGACAATTCACTTCCGAGTGTCAGACAAGAGCCTGGTTTCAAGCCCTGGAAGGGGTCCTCCTTCCTGCAACACCTTGATGAGTGACATTCAAGCCAAGCTATAAAATTTATGAAGGAGGGAAGGCAGACCTGGCTAAAGAGCATTTTAGGCAGATGGTAAACAAATGGTAATGATCAAAGGTAGGGATAGTTTAACGTGTTCCAGAAACAGGGAGGTTGCCAGTATAGCCCAAGCAGAGTAGGCAAGGAGGCAAGTGTAAAGTGAGGTCTCAGAGAAGTGGGGATGGCAGGTCATGTTTCAGATGAGCATACTGAATATGTGTACATTCTTCCCGGTATGAACAAAATGTGGGCATTATATTTTTGCAGGGGGCTGGGGCCGTGGGGGATGGGGGAAGAAAACAAAGACCTTCTTTTGTAAATTCTCTGCCCCTTTAAAATGTAAATCTTCTTCCAGCCTTTTGCCTCTTCCAGGTTCTACAACCCAGAAATATCCTTCTCCAAAACTTGAAAGCCACTACCCATTCCTTGGAATAGACTTATCTAGAAAGATAGAACCCCTATATGTTTCTGTGAGAGCACAAGATCCTAATTTCCATGAGTACCAAACAGCAAGCACAAATGGTCAAATCAAGATGAGCAGTTTCTCCTGTAATTCCTTCTATCATTTTTCCACTTAGAAACTCCCCTGCCTTTTGTTTCTGTGCAACTGAGGTCAGAATTTCTCCTCTATTGCACTACTGTTGGCCCCTGTTGGAATAGTCTTAAATAAAGTTTTCCTTTTTCTGTTCAATCCCTCAAGTGCAATTAAATATATATATATATATATATATATATATATATATATATATATTCTTTATAAAATAGACATAACCCAGTTGCTAGCAATTCTTCCTATCATCCTGGATAATTTTTCTCTGCAGCACTTGGCACCACCTGACCCATGATATATGCATTTCTAGTGTAATGTCTACTCCCCTTTTTCATTTTTTATATATTATTTCCATAATTCCTTGAAGAGTATGTAGAACATAGAAATCACTCAATAAATAAAAGAAAATGTTATCAAAAGCCTTATTTAATTGCACTTATTTTGAAATTTAAGAAAAGGATTTTTGGACTTGTTGCTCCACAGGGGTTTCTACAAAAAGGATATTTTATATTTTCATTCAGTTTCCCTTTACAGGGCTTCCCTCATAGCTCAACTGATAAAGAAACCACCTGCAATGCAGGAGACCCTGGTTGGATTCCTAATTTGGGAAGATCCGCTGGAGAAGGGATAGGCTACCCACTCCATCATTCTTGGGCTGCCCTTGTGGCTCAGCTGGTGAAGAATCCGCCTGCAAAGTGGGAGACCTGGGTTCGATCTCTGGGTTTGGCAGATCCCCTGGAGAAGGGAAAGGTTATCCACCCCAGTATTTTGACCTAGAGAATTTCATTGACTCTATAGTCCATGAAGTCACAACTGAACGACTTTCACTTTTCCCTTTACTACCAATCAGAACTAATATCTATGATTTGCACTAACAAAGGGAATGATTCCTGGGTTGAGGCTTTTGCAAAAATATGTAAAACACTCTAGAGAACCTGCAGATAGTGCCTATATCTCTAAGAGCTTAAACTACATGCAGAGAAAAAAAAAAAAAAAAATTAACAATTGTAGTAACCATAAAATCTTACCCTTTCTAAATAAATCTAGATATAAAATATGTGAAAAAATCAAATGTTCAACTCATTTGTTTTAATTTTATAGGTATGTTGATTCCAATAGACGATTATATTCACATGTTTAATTTGGCTACAAGAGCAAATAATGAGCCAAACTTCAGCAGTTACAAAGGAGACATTTCTCTGAAGTAATTTTATTTGAGTTTTTAAAAGATTTTTTTCAATATCATTTCTGTTCCAAAAAGAAGCCAGGTAATATATAGATAAACATAAAAGCACTGTTTTTTTCCATATAAAATTTAATTGCTCTCAAAATTATTAAATAAAACATTTAATTAGCTATATATTTATATTTTTCTGATTTTAATCTTACTAGATTGAATTTAATTTTACTAGATTAAATCAATATTCATTTAAACTTTTAGATTAAATTACTACAGTAAATGTAATTTTACTAGATTAGGAAGCTTTGTCTATCCTTTTAAGTGAGACATTTGGCCATGATTTTCAAACTAAGGAATGCAGTAGTGTGTGAGTAGTGCATCAAACCAAAAATGAAAAAAGAACAAGACTGTTAATATATTATCTAGAAAAGAAAATTAAGTAATCTTGCCATAAATTTGATTAAAATAAACATAATCTTTTGGGAATAGAATTCAAAATTTACAAAGTTATTAGTCTAAAACTTCATTTAAAAAATTCACTTTGTTAAATGGATGGGCTTATCATTTCCTCTTGATAGAATGATTGATAAAATTGTTCTCTATCTCTGACAGTTTTTTTTATCATAGAGGCTATCCTCATCACCCACATTCTCTACTACCCCTAGCTAGTTGGAGAAATTTATGCTTTTGAAATGTGGTGCTGGGGAAGACTCTTGAGAATTCCTTAGACTGGAGGACATCAAACCAGTCAAGTCTAAAGGAAACCAACCCTGGCTTTCCATTGGAAGGACTATCACTGAAGCTAAAGCTCCAATGTTTTGGCCACCTGGTGTGAAGAGCCAACTGATTGGAAAAGACCCTAAAGCTGGGTAAGATTGAGGGCAGTAGGAGAAGGGGCCAGCAGAGGATAAGATAGTTGGATAGCATCAGTGACTCAATGGACATGAATTTGAGCAAACTCTGGGAGATAGTGGAGCACAGAGGACCCTGGCAGGCTGCAGTCCATGAGGTCACAGAGCCAGACACAACTTAGCAAATGAATCACAACAACAGTCAGAAAAATAAGGCAGAGGGTGTTCCCTACACTATGGGATATTTCAACAGTTACACTTAAGGATGCAATGGCAGTCACCTTACAAATTTTATTTGGTCATGGAAGCTCAATATTAAAATACTGAGTTTCTGATAAGTGGAGAATCTGAGATAATGTGGTTTTGGTATTCTTGAGAAAAATACATGAGTTTTAGTCTCATTTACCTCCAAAGGAGACTATCCACTACTCTAATGTTATCAACTATCCCTTACAATGAATGTGGGAAAATGGAAACTTGTTTGGAAATACAGCTTCACTTTTAAAGGAAACCTCACAAATACAGATATCATCATAATTCCCTCAAGAAAGATGATCTAACTTTATCCAAGCTTTTGAACTTGAAAATTATCTATGAAAATATTAAAATTTTGTTAGTTTAACATCTGGTAAATATCATACAGGAATTCAGGAATTACTTTGGTCTCTTTTTGTAAATATTACAAAACAAGTTATTTTATTCTAAACTCTCCACCTGTATAGGTTGAAGAGACGGGTATCATAGTCAGCCCTTTGTACAGAGGCAGAAAATTTTGTGCACCAAAAAATATTTTGTCCTTCAATGAGGACAAAAATATTCAACCTTTACAAATGTTACTAAATATGTTTTTTTTCTGTCACAGTTGTGACAAAATAATCATTCAAGATGGTGATTTTGTCACACTTTATGTTTTGTCCACGGGCTTCCCAGGAGGTTCAGTGGCAGATAATTCGCCTGCCAATTCAGTAGACACAGGAGTTAAGGGTTTCATTTCTGGGTTTGAAAGATACCCTGGAAAAAGAAGTGGCAACCCACTCCAATATTCTTGCCTGGAAAATCCCATGGACAGAGGAGCCTGGCAGGCTACAGTCCATAGCATCGCAAAGAGTTGGACATGACTTAGCTACTGAGCAAGCAATATTTTGTCCAGTAGAGCTTTGTGCAGATTTACTGCATCCTGCTCTAAGTCTCAAGTTAACATCCATGTGTTATAAATACTGCAACACGGCATAATTCAGAAGTTTTGAGCAGCTAGAGAATTCTCTTCCTTTTCCATGAATAATAACTTGAGGAAACCTGTAAAGATCACTATTTAGTTAAGAGTTTCTCACCTACTATATGTGATACCACTTGAATTGTTGACTGGTGCAGGAAAGATTGCTGTAAACATAGCTACCTTAAGGTAGTTTTACTTGTATTAGATGTGGTGAATATCATGCGATGAAGGCAGGACAGGCAGACCTTGTTTTATTTTGCTTTGCTTTATTGTGCTTTGCAGGTATAATTTTTTCACAAGTTGAAGTTTTGTGGCAACCCTGCCCTCCCTGCCCATGTGGTTCAACTCAAGTATGCCATCTTTCCCATTTTGAAGAAAAGAAAAAGAGATGGAATATTAAAAACAAACAGAGAGCACCAAATAATATAATGTGGCAAGTAAGTGTGAATTTCGCATGTGCCTGGACTATGCTACAGCCAGAGTAAAAAATTCTGCAGTCCTACCATTTCCTCCTGCTAGTAAAAGGGGTGGCTTGTGTGAGACATGAAAATCTCAGTGGATCACAGTTCCATTTCCTAGTACTCAATTTATATGCTCCAAGAGGAATGTTAACTAGGTTGTATACTCAGTTTTCATTTAGGGAGTGTGAATTAGTGTTGAAAATAGAGAATGAGTTAAAATTTTCAAAGGCCTAAAGAGGGGCTTCCCAGGTGGGTCAATGGTAAAGAATCCACCTGCCAATGCAGGAGATGCAAGAGACATGGGTTCAATCCCTAGGTCAGGAAAATCCCCTGGAGAGGGAAATGGCAACCCACTCCAGTATTCTTGACTGGAGAATCCCATGGACAGAGGAGCCTGGCGGGCTACCGTCCACTACTGAGCGACTCAGCACTACACTACTACTAAAGAATAAGAAGGAGGCACAGCATGAGGAAATAGGGTTTTCAAGCCCCACTTCCTCAGGAGCTTTGCCTTTTTATATATACTCCATGATACTTATCATAGGTACCTTCTGGGCATTCCAACAGACAGATCCCTTGAATTGACTTGGAAAGGCAGTTATTCCCCTTTGACTGCATGTTTTCCCTTTGCAAGAAACCAAGACTCTCCAGAGGCTACGTTCAGAAAGAATATTCCTGTCATTTGTCAAAGTACCAGGCACAGAACAATGCTGGTTTACTAAGGCGACCTTAAACAGTTGCCACCGCTGGGCTTCCCTGGTAGCTCCATGGCAAAGAATCTGCCTGCCAGTGTAGGAGATGCAGGTTTGATCCCCGGGCAGGGAAGATCCCACATGTTTCAGAGCAACTAAGCCTGTGTGCCACAACTACTGAGCCTGTGCTCTAGAGTCCAGGAGCCACAACTCTTAGCCCATGTGCCTCAACTCCGGAGGCCTGCGCACCCAAGAGCCCACGATCCGCAAGAGAACCACTGCAGTGAGAAGCCCAGGCCTCGAACTAGACAGGAGTCCCTGCTCCCTGCAGCTAGAGAAAATCCTGCATAGCAACGAAAGCCCAGCACAGCCAAAATAAATAAATACAACTATTTTTTAAAAAACTACTGCCATCCCTGGGTTTGACAGGTCCATGGTCCACAATAATGGCAATGTCTCTAAATACTACAGCCACCTACACAAATAGCTTAATTCTCTAAGTTTAAGTTAGTTCTTTTTCCATCATGCTTCTATAATACTCTGGTCACCTCTGTCAGAGCACTTATTATTCATGAATTATATATTCATGAATATATAATGAATAACATATATGTTCTATAAGATCTACTTTGATGTTCAAGGGGGGCATGGAAGGTGTTTTGTTTTACTTTTTTTTTTTCCTTTATGGAGAAAAAAGAAAGAATGTCTTTATTACTTTGCTGAGTAAAGGGGGAATGCAGTAGGTTAGCATCTCAACAACTGTGCCCCCTGCCCTGGTGAGCAGGGAGAGGTTGTACAGTCAGGCAGTAATATATGATAAGGATCAAGGCAGTAATGGTCCTTCTTTTTCTTTTTCTGGCTCTGCTGGGTCTTCACTGTGCTAGTGGGCTTTGTCTAGTTGTGGCGAGTGGGAGCTACGCTTCATTGTGTGCCTGGGCTTCTCACTGTGGTGGCTTCTCCTGTTGAAGAGCGTAGGTTCTAGAGGCTGGCTTCAGTAGTTGTGGCACATGGGCTTAGCTGCTCTGTGGCATGTGGAAAATTCCAGGCCTGGGATCGAACTCCTGTCCCCTCTATTGGCAGGTGGCTTCTTATCCGCTGGGCCACCAGGGAAATCCGCTTTGTTTTGCTTTTAATGTCTGTATCACCAGTATATATATATACATAATATTTTCCCTGGTGGCTCGGTGGTGAAGAATCTGCCTGCCAAGCAGGAGACTGGGGTTCAGTTCCTGAGTTGGGAAGATCCACTAGAGAAGGAAATAGCAACCCGCTCCTGTATTCCATACAAACCCCAGGGACAGAGAAGCCTGGTGGGCTACAGTCCATGAGGTTGCAAGACTCAGAAACAACTTAATGACTAAACAATTATACATATGTATATATTATTTATAATTTATGTATATAATTTTTATATATTTCTATAACTCTATGTTTAATAAATCTTTATTAAGATTAAAAAATCATAACTTTTCCAATAAATCTGGAAAGTAAACTCCATTCCACACATATAAACCATAAAGCAGTAAATTTCCATTGCATATTTGAAGAAATAACCTTCTCTTACTTTTCATCAAGTTGAGGTGAAATTACTTATTGTTCAAAAGTGACCTCTCCTAGTTTTAAATTATAGCATTATTGTCTTGCTGAAATTGAAATTCATTATAATCAAGAAGGATATTTAGGTCCCATCTAAGAGCTCTGACAAGAGGTCCCATAAGCTCTGTAGAAAAAAAGCATAATTGGCTGAGTTTGTGATAAGTTGAATTTTATTTCATGGATTCATTAAATGAAATACCAGGATGGGAAAAGAAAAAGAGGCATGGAGGAAGGGTGGAAGAAAGGATAGAAAAAAGGAAGAAAGAGAATGAAGGAAGAGATGGAGGGAGAAAGGAAGGAAGAGAGAGAGAGAAAGTGGGAGAGAGGGTAGAAGAGAAGAAGGAATAAAAAGTTTGAAAGCAAGAAAGAAAAAATGTACCAAATAAATTCAGGAAAGCATTTGGTAAAGTAAGTGAAGAGCAGGTGCACCATATTCTCCCTGGATGAGGCTTTCAGGGATAAAGTTGTTTTGGTTTTTCTTTTCCCTCCTTCATTTTATCATCAATGCCATGCCCATAACAATAAGCAGTTGGACAAATTGACAGATTTATCATCTTGACATGCAATTTTCTGGATTCCTTTTGCAAAGCCATGCTTAAGTTGTGAAGATATGTCAGTGTAAGAATAAACTGATGATGATGTTCTACAGATGTTTACATTGAATTATGCTTTTTTCACTTTTAGATTGGGTCCTGTGGTCCTGGCTTTTCTATGGGACGTCGATACCCTTTAGATCATGGTCATGCAATGATTAAAATAATTGGAGACCATAGAAGATTGTACACTTACAGTACTAAGTTAAATTGGGAAGCCACTATCCATCTTTGTGAGTGTGTTAGATGTTTTAACAAACCTTTAAAATGCATTGTATTAATTTTGTAAAATATGCTTTGTATTTGTGGAGTTTTAACTTTTACTCAGTATCAAAGTTACAGACATACAAGAAAAATACAAACAATTCCTGATATCTTTTACTTGGGTTACCAATTACTTATTGTGCCAATGTCGGTCTTTCTGGAGATAGAACTTCTAGGGAAGTAACCAAGATTAAATGAGATAATAATTATGGAGACCTGATCTCATAGAATTTGTGTCTTTATAAGAAGAGGCACTGAAGCCCAAGGTTTATCCTTCTCCATCACTCATTCTCTCTCTGTCTCTCCCTCTCTAACCTTTGTTCATGCACAAGTAGGAGCTCCCACTCTGCCTGTGGACACATAAAGAAGTTGCTCGGGCACACAATGAGATGGTGCCAAGGAAAGAGGCCCAGAAAAAACTCGATCTTGGTTTCCTAGCCCCTAGAACTGTGAGGGATACATTTCTATTATTTAGGACACCCAAGCTGTATTATATGGTTATAGAAGCTCAAGCAGACTAATATAGTGCATATACAGTATCATCAGTCTTCATATCCAAATCAACTTTGGGGAGGAGGATCTGTCCTGTCTTTATCAGGTGATGAAAACAATTGATAAGATGAGCAGGCATCTTGACAATGCTCACAACCAAGGGTTATCTCCTCTTGCTTTGCTACCTGGCTCTGCAACATGCTGGGGGAGCAGGGACTCTGAAGATCTGTCTGCTGACTAGCGTGTCTTTTGAGCTGCGCTGCTGGCTGTGAGAATTTGTGATTTCTGCTTATTGTTGAATATTACCAAGCCTTTATTACAGGTTTAACTGACCTAATGGAAGCTTCTATAATTGGCATCTAGGCACTGGAATATGGGATTGGGGGCCTCCTGAATGTGTCTTGGCCAGGTGTCTTGGCTTGGCTGAGACACTATCCATATCTCAGATTCTATTATATGTCTTGATTCCAGACTAAGACATGAATGATGCTAGGCACAAGGGGGAAATTTCTTACCCTGTGACCATGGTTATGGTCTTAATCAGGCACTGGCCCCTATTCTCCAGGGTGCTCAAGAGAAAGACTGATGATCGCTCCACATAGAGGCCCTTCAAGTTGTCACTAGTATGGAGGAAATATAGTCACCATATGGCATGCTGAGGTCCATACTTCTTAAAAGTAATTGGTTCTCTAGGACCCGACAAAGGGAATGGCTTTGATGTTCCCAATGCTCAGACTCAAGGAAAATGCTGATGTCATTCTCATGCCACAGCAAAGTGATTAAGGGATTGGTTCAAACAATTTTAAACCCAGGGTCCAAAAACTCAGTAAAGTCATTATTGACATAGAGAAGATTCCTAAACTTGGCACACTGGTTTGAGCTTCTTCAGAAGAAGAAATAAATATTAGCAGCTAGAGTAGAATCATCCTTTGAAGTATGTCCAGTAACCACACAAAAATCCATCAATAAATAGATTAATTAATAAATAAATACCTGGGTATATAGCAGGAGGAAAAAACAAAACAAAACAAAACACCTCTTTAAAAGTAGTCAACTATTTGACCCAATCAGAAATACAAAAATATATTAAAATCATTTACATAACAAAAAGATAAATGGGCACTGATTGGCTTCTGCATCTCAAAACATAGATTCTGAATTTTACTTTAACATCTGCTGAAATGTACCATTTGACAAATCTTGATTACCTTAATGAACAATGAGTCTCAAATCAGTTTTACCTAGGAATTTCACTACAATTGAACAGGATACCCTCTATACTTTCACAGACGTTACCAAACATAAAATAGAGAATAAACAAGAATGTTTCACATTAACCTTTGCCTAATTTCTTCATATTTATGGGACCCATTGCCTTAAAAATAACATGAACTCTGATTTGATGAGTAATACATTAAAATAAAATGTTTTGGCATTTAAGATTGGTTCTATAAAGTAGTATTCTATAACCTTCCTCCCTGTTTAAAACAGTTAATATGACCTGTGGTAAGCACAATCATAGTCCCCCAAAGATGTCTGCCTTAATTCCAGGCCCTGTGAATATACTGTGTTATATGACTAGAGAGAATTAAGGTGGCAAATCAATTGACTTTTAAGTAGGGAGATGATATTGGATTATCTGTATATGTCAATATAATCACAAGTGTCCTTAAATGTGGAAGAGGGTTTAGAATGGGAGATTAGGTCAATGTGATATAAGAACTTGACTCAAATTTGCTAATTTGAGAAGATTGAGGAGAAGGGCCATGAGCTAAGGAATGTGGAAAGCTTCTGGAACCTGGAAAGAGCAAGGAAAAAGATTCTTTCCTAGAGTTCTCAGATAGGGTTAGAGGCCTCTTAACATCTTGATTTTAGTCCACAGATGCCCATGTTGGATTTCTGAACTGTGAAACTATAAGATAAATTTGTATTATTTCAAGCTGCTAAACATGTGGTCATTTGTTACAGCAGCTGTAAAATACCAATCAGTCAGTCAATTCAGTCGCTCAGTTGTGTCTGACTCTTTGCAATCACATGGACTGCAGCACACCAGGTTTCCCTGTCCATCACTAACTCCCGGAACTTGCTCAAACTCATGTCCATCAAGTTGGTGATGCCATCCAACCATCTCATCCTCTGCTGTCCCCTTCTCCTCCTGCCTTTAATCTTGCCCAGCATCAGGGTCTTTTCCAATGAGTCAGTTCTTCACGCCAGGTGGCCAAATTATTGGAATTTCAGCTTCAGCATCAATGAATATTCAGGACTGATTTCCTTAGGATTGACTAGTTTGATCTCCTTGCAGTCCAAGGGACTCTCTAGAGTCTTCTCCAACACCACAGTTCAAAAGCATCAATTCTTTGGTGCTCAGCTTTCTTTATAGTTCAACTCTCAATACATGGTTCAAATTAAATCAGAATAGGGCTTTTAAGAATTCAGTTAAGTCCTATTTAG
This sequence comes from Odocoileus virginianus, assembly GCF_023699985.2. Taxonomy (NCBI): domain Eukaryota; kingdom Metazoa; phylum Chordata; class Mammalia; order Artiodactyla; family Cervidae; genus Odocoileus; species Odocoileus virginianus. Next base: position 20,397,495 of record NC_069683.1, read on the forward strand.
AAAATAGATGATTTCTACTGCTTCTCCATTTAATACCCGCTTTTGGCTTTCTTTTAAACCTCAAAAAGTTGAATGGATCCTCTTAGTGGATTACATGACTTTAGTTCTATAGTCCCAACCACCAGGTTTCCCATATTCACTATTATTGAAATCAATGATTCTATCCAGTCATTAATTGGTCATTATTTTGCCATTGTAGATTTGGCTACTGCATTGTTGTAGTGCTTATTTTAATGATTCTCAGCTATAATTTGCCTTTGCTAAACTACTCATGAGAAATCCAAATAGCCTAGCTGTTGTATTATATCATTGCAAGCAAGAACTTAAACTCATTCAACACTCTCCAGGAAAACATGTATGACATTATATTCCTGCCATCCTCCCCTGAGAAGATTCATGTGACACACTAATTTAAGGCAGATAAATATTTACAAATCATCTCACAAAACAGATGATATTTTATTTTCCCCATTATAGAAGTATAAATTTAGAACTTTATGGGCACCATTTGATCAAAGGCCATGCCATCTTTCAAAGTATCAAGAAGCAATTGACCCTTATAGCCTTTAGAGCATTAAAACAAATCCAATATTTGGGGGGACTTTTTGGTTTTTGGAGGTAACATATTCCTCACTTACAAATGTTATTTAATTATGTTTATTCTGTTACAAATCAGTCCACTTTGAACAGAGCTCCCTTGGAAAAAAAAAAAACTCTAGACTCTGTCCAGATTATAATACAGTAGGCACTCATTGACAATATGGTTAGTACTTCTATTAGTAATAAACAGAGACTTCTCACCATAGGAGTTGTAGTAAACACCTTTATTCTTACTGGAATCTCTAGACTACCTATCATGGCTGAAAGTTTTATTGCATCAGGTCCACAGTTTTGGTGCAATAAAACTAACCTCCTTTATCCCACACTACATGTCAGAGAGTGAAAATTCAGGCCACTATTGGGATTTTCTGAAGGTTGAGACTCAGACCCTAAACTCGTGACCATATGTTCTCAGGTGACCATTATTGATGCCGTGAACCATGGAAGCAGCATTCTACAAGCTTGCCAAAACATCCTGCTACAATATAAATGTTACCTACAGGATAGTCAAATTCAAGCATTCTGGTATAACCCACGTTCGGGAAAATATGACCTCCCCTGACCTCAGTCCTTTGCCAGATACCATATAATATATATATAATATATAATAATATTATTCCTTGCCAAGAACTTTTGGCCAACTATGGGACCCCTTGAAATCCACTGAGTGAATAACCAAGGAGTTCATGCACGATAGAGATGGCAGTGTCCCTATTACACATAATGAAGCTCCACTGGAAGCTTCCTGATTTATAGTCCTTAAAAAAGTCATTCTTGATACAGGATGCTAACCAAGAATCAGCACAATGGACCAAACCTCAGGAAGTCATCCTAGAACTAGATAATCAGCACATTTGCACATTTTTATAGACTCTTGGATAATTGAAAATGATTTGTCAATCTGTTCTGGACAATGGCAGTGACAAATAATTCCTTATCCAATTTTCTCCCTGTGAAGTAAAGTGGGGATTTCTTGTTTTACAGGCATAAATTGTCAATGTCACACATCTTCTAGCATATACTAAAACCCAAATACAAAACCTCAACAGGACACTTCATATGCCCTTTGAAATGCAAATATTAAGGTCTTGGCTAGCCTCTCTGGGTGCCAAATGCAAGGGAAATTTAAAATAAAGAAATTCCCCTTAAAATCAAACTTTTGTTCCTCAAACACTCTTACCAAGTCGATGGGTTCCAGGAACTTCCCATCCTTAAGGAAATTCAAAGCATGATTTCAACACAGCAGTCTCCTAGCAGCTATAATTTTAATGAAAAACAGACAATCAAGCTTAAGTGATCGTGTGAACCGATCACCTTTCTGATAGTGTGCCTTAAGAGGCAGCAGGCACTTTACCAGCAAAGTAGTCATTTTAATTTCCTGCTTTCATTTTGGAAACCATTCCTCATAGGATAAGACTTTTTTCTTTAGTGGCTGAACATGATATAATAGTCTATGTTAATAGGTCTACTTACAAAATTTTACTATCTTTTAAAGAATTGTTGGTAATGAATTCTATTAAGTATCATGGTATCATTATGGGATTGACTTTTCCTGTATAACCTTTAAGCACGACTTAAATGAATAAGGCAGTTTGCAATTTGTGTTGTTTATTAACTTAATTTTCTTTTTATATATTGGGCATCTGTGTAGAAAAGAGAAAATATAATCATCATAGTTGTATCTCTAATAAAAATAAAAGATATTAAAATATAATTGTATTATAAATAATGTAATTAGTGTTGAGCCCCATTAAATCATTCTTGATTTCTTTAGCCAAAACTGAATTAACTTCCTGAGTTCCATATTTTTTATAATTGCAATCAAAGTATGAACACAATGCACTAGCCTATTTTTCTTTAAATTTAACATTATCATATAGAATATTTCTCACTTATTAGTTTTCAAAATTGTCATATAAATTGCTTTGTAATGTATTACTTCTAGAGCTGGTTACTGATGTTTAAGTAATATGGCTCATAGAAATGACAGCCGTTACACACTACTGCATCACAGAGGCTCACTATGACTGCAATTTTTTTGTTTGTTCGTTTGTGCTGGGTCTTCACTGCTATGCACGGGCTTTCTCTAATTGTGGGGAGTGGGAGCTACTCTTTGTTGCAGTGTGAAGACATGGCGGAGGTGGCTTCTCTTGTTTCAGACCGTGGACTCTACAGAGCATGGGCTTCAGTAGCTGTGGCACTTGGGCTTAGCTATGCTAGGGCACATGGGATCCTTCTGAACCAGGGATGGAACTCATCTTCCTTGCTTTGGCAGGTGGATTTTTCACCACTAGACTGCCAAAGAAGTCCCTACTGTGACAATTTTTTAGGGCAAGAGATACGTTTTAGAGGTAAATGGTCTATAAAACTTGGCTAAAATAACCTCACAGTTTATACTGATACACTGTTTCATAATTAGAGTATTCTGCTAACCACTTCTCTGTCAATGATTGTGAGAATGTGACATAATTCCTCTTGTGGACATTGACTTCCAAATTTTTACAATTTTTGAGTTTCCTGATTAAATGTATTAAAATTGCATAATTTAGTACCATATTTTAAATTCTGGATTTAACTTAGAATAGATTTCTGTGTGTTAAAATGATGGGTCAAAAAAAGGAAAGCTTTGTTCACCTTTTTTCTTTATATTTTTGAGCTATATTGTCTAGAAGTACCCCACTAACTACACTGCTTTGCTCTAGTTTACTGTGTGAATAAACATCACATAACTATCTGGAAGGATAGGCATTAGTATTTATTTTACTTTTATAATTCAGTAGGCAAACGGGCACCCTGAGAGAGTTTATATTCCTTTAATCATGATTACTTTTAGGAGCAGAGCACATGATTTAGGCCAAAGCCAAATAGATCATCATTTCCTTATAGTTAGATGTTGGTTAAGATATCAGTATGAATTGGATCTAACACCATATGTGCCAGTACTATTATCTGGAAATGCTGGAATATAGGTAATTGTTATTTATCATGAGTGACTTTGGGTAAATGTGGCCTCTGGAACAGCTATCAGTCATCTGAAGACAAAAAGGAAGGAACCAGCCTGGGACTGACATCAACACAAAGTGAGAAGTGATGAAAAAAAATGACCAGATCTTCTGTGTCTACAGGGGCCTAAACAAAACAAATAAGCAATGTCACTTAATGTAAAAATAATTCCTTTGTGTGTTTGCACCATTTTTATTCATTTATATATTTGCTCTGTATCTAAACCTGTAAACAATAGGAGGCAGAATCCTTACTAAGCTTTCTATTGCAAACTTGGCTAATTCAGGCTTCCCTGATGGATCAGCGGTAAAGAATCTGCCTGCAATTCAGGAGACACACGTTCAATCCCTGGGACGGGAAGATCCCCTGGACAAGGAAATGGAAACCCACTCCAGGATTCTTGCCTGGGAAATCCCTTGGACAGAGGAGCCTGGCGGGCTACAGTTCATGAGGTCTCAAAGAGTCTGACATGAGTGAACACACACACAGAGGAATGAAGTATTATTTCCCAAATTACTCACAAATTCTATTCATTCTCTTGAACTGTAGAGTGTTTCAAATAGGCAGTTAACTAATATTTAGAATTGGTAAAAATAGAGAGTCAGGAGTTAGGAATACAGAGTCTGCTGCAGTTTTAGGGATTAATGAGTGATGGCACAGTTGCCTTCTTAAGTTTGGAATCCATTGAAAATATCTAAATTATACACTTGATATATTATTTTAATTATAATAGAGTTGATGCTGAGGAATATGACTTAAAGGTGAACTAAAGTTACAAAACTTAGTTTACTCAAAGGTATGTGTGAAAATACAGGGGAGAACTTTTGCTCTAAGATAACTGTGTGGCCAAGATAAGATTAGAGATGGTTTGCTGATAAAGAAAGGCCATCCCATTAGAAAAACTGAGAAAGGTCAAAATTACCAGTTCCTTCCTTCAAACACAAAGGTCTTGCCCTAAAAAGATCCAGTGCATTTATCTGATGGCCATCACTGCCCCATATCAATTTCAGTGGGAAAGGAGGGTTTGCAGTGGGCTCAAGAAGAAAAAAAAAAAATGCTTGGAACTTAAACTGCTTTTATAGATATAAGGGAAAAAGAGGTTGAAAAAGAGGAGATAACACTGATTTCTGATACATATGTGAATAATTCTCAAGTGCTTCCTATAGCACAGAACTCTTCCAGAACCACAGACTCAAAAAACTGTCTAGTTGACAACTCAAATTGTACTGCCATAGTTTTACACAATAGATTGTCAAAAATCAAACTTTTAATTTTTTTATTTTATTGAAGTACAGTGGATTTACAATATTGTGATAATTCCTGCTGTACAGGAAAGTGATGTAGTTATACATATATTATATATATATACATTTAATATATATATATTCCTTTTCATATTATTTTCCATTAAGTTTATCACAGGATTGAATATAGTTCCTTATGCTATACAGTAGGATCTTTTTGTTTATCCATTCTATATATACTAGTTTGAATCTGCTAATCCCAAACTCCTAATCTGTCCCTCCCCTCCTCACCCCTCCCTCTGGCAACCACAATTCTGTTCTCTATATCTGTGAGTCTGCTTTTGTTTGGAGGTAAGTTTATTTGTGTCATATTTTAGATTTCATATATCAGTGATATGTTATATTTGTCTTTCTCTTTCTGACTTACTTCACTTAGTGTGATAATCTCTAGTTACATCCATGTTGTTACAAATGATATTATTTTTATGGCTGAGTAGCATCCCTTTGTGTATATGGAGCAAATCTCTTTTACCCATTCATCTGTCAGTGGACACATAGGACATTTAATTTTTTTTTATTGAAGTGTCATTTATATACATAAATGCAAGTCTTAAGAGTACAGTTTGATGGGTTTTGACAAATATGTTTACCCATGTAACCAATACCCTAGTCAAGATTTAGAATACTTCTTTCTTAACGATCCTTCCAAAAACTGCTTAACCTATCAGAGGTGAATACCAATCTGATTCCTATCATCTGTTTAGATTAATTTTACGTGTTCTAGAATTTCATATTAATGAAATCAGTTATGTGATCTTTTAAAAAAATATTGATTTATTTATATGGCTGCCTCATATCTTAGCTGTGGCACTCGGCAAGATCTTCATTGCAGCATGCAGGATCTTTAGTTGCAGTGCACGGATTCTCTAGTTGTGGTGTGCAGGCTTAGTTGATCCACAGCATATGTAGGATCACAGTTCTCAACCAGAGATCAACCCCACATTCTCTGCACAGCAAGGTGGATTTGTAACCACTGGACCACCTGGAAAATCCTTAAGTATGCGATCTTTTATTTCTGTCTTATTTCACACATGATGTTTGGAGATTTACCCATGTTATCAGATATAATAATGGTTAATGCTTACTTGTTGCTGCTAAGTATTCCATCACATAAATAACTTTTTTTCATCTGCAGATAAGCACAAAGGTTTTTTCCAGTGTTTGTCTCTAATGAATATAGAGGCTATGGAAACTGTTGTAAAAATATTTGCTGTGGATATGTGTTTTCATTTATTTTTGGTAAATAGCAATAAGTAGAATGACTTGATCATAGGAAAGATATACTTTAATTTAGAAAAAATTTCAAAAATCTTTTTCAAAGTGGTTGTATGATGTCATCCCACAGCAACGTATATGATACTTTCAGTTGCTTCACATCACTAACAATACTTAATATCAGCCTTATTTAATTGTAATCAGTCTAAAGAATATGTTGGTATTTTATGATGGTTTAAATTGCATTTCTCTAACATCTGATGTTAAGCATCATTTCATGTGCCATTTGTGTATCTTTGTTTTTCTGCATGCAAAGTTCTGCACAAATCTTCGGCCTATTTTATACTGGGTAATTTTGTGTTTCTAATGTTGTGTTGCAGAAATTGCTTGTTGAATATCTTTAAAATTTGAAGAAAAGCAACATATTCAAATGATTGAGTTTTGAGTCAATGTACATGGTTCATCTCTCCATTTATTTAAGTATTCTTTAATCTCTTATTAAATAATATATAGTTCATGTTGAATCAGTAATATATACTTTGTGTTGAATTTATTCTTAAAAATAACCTTTACAAAGTTGTCTTAAAAGTGGCATTTTTAACATTGTATTTTGAAATAATTATACATCTACATGAATTTGACAAATTAGTAAAAAGAGATCACCAGTATTCTTTACCCAGTCACCCCCAGTGTTCACAACTTATATAAACACTGTGCAACTGTACTGTCTCCTTACTTTCAGATTTCTTCCATTTTAATCTCAGAACCCTATAAAAGATAAATAGGTATGAGAGAAAAGAAAAAATGAATCTCTCCAAAGTTTTCTTCAGGATTCCAAGTTATCACATAAATTCATCATTTCTAAGCATCTAAAATTTCATTTGTATATTTGATTTTTTTTATTTCTAATTAAATTATTTTTATAGGCTCTGAAATCAGCTGGTAAGGATCAAATCCAAGTTATTTTCTGGCTATGAGATCTGGAGCAAGTAACAAACTCTCATTAAATCAGTTCCCTCCTGTAAAATGTTCATCAAAATATTACTTCTCTCATTTTTATAAAGTCTAAGGGGGTTGGGTGTGTTTCTCAATCATGCCTGACTCTCTGAAACCCCATGGACTATAGCCCTCCAGGCCCCTCTGTCCTTGAGGACTGATGCTGGGGCTTAAGCTCCAATACTTTGGCCACCTGATGCAAAGAACTGACTCATTAGAAAAGATCCTGATGCTGGGAAAGACTGAAGGCAGGAGGCAAAAGGGACAACAGAGAATGAGATGGTTGGATGGCATCACTGACTCGATGGACATGAGTTTGAGCAAGCTCTGGGGGTTGGTGATGGACAGGGAAGACTTGTGTGCTGCAGCCCATAGGGTCACAAAGAGTCAGACATGACTAAGTGATTGAACTAAGCTGAAGGGGGTTTATCCACCTTTAGTTAAATTCAGACCCTCAGTCGTTAAGCACTTCTAAAATATGTCTATCACATAGCATTCAACAAACATTTTAATTTTCATTAATGTTTATTATTTTAATTATTAATTCATTGTAGTATGAATAATAGAGGTTTAATAATTTAAATATAACATAAAATAATAAGTTTTTAATAAACTGCATGACTTTAAAAGAATAAATATGAATCTATTTATAATGTTATTAATCATCAAATATTTAACTAGTGTCTACTATATGAATTGGGCTTCCCAGTTGGCTCAGTAGTAAACAGTCTGCCTGCTAATGTGGAAGATGCCGGTTCCATCCCTGCATGGGGAGATGTGTTGGAGAGGTAAATGGCAGCCTAGTCCAATATTCTAGCCTGGAAAATCCATAGGACAGAAGACTTTAGTGGGCTACAGTCCATGAGGTTGCAAAAGAGTTGGACATGACTTAGCGACTAAACAATAGAAATGTGAAATGCACTGAAATTCTGTAATACTGCTGAGAAATGGCTGAGCATAACCTGTAAACTTCCTGAACGGCAATATCATCCTATATACCTAAACGTGTACACTTCAGTCACTCAGTCATGTCTGGCTCTTTGCAACCCCATGGACTGTAGTCTGTCAGGCTCCTCGGCCCATGGGATTCTCCAGGCAAGAATACTGAAGTGGGTTGCCATTTTATCTTCCAGGAGATCTTCCTGACCCAGGGTTTGAACACATGTCTCCTGTGTCTTCTGCATTGGCAAGAGGATTCCTTACCACAGAGTCACCTGGGAAGTCCCCTATGCTTCTTTTTTTTTTCCCCACGTTTTATTTTTTTTTATTTTTTATTTTCTTAATCTCTATTTTATTTTATTTTTTTCCATTTATTTTTATTAGTTGGAGGCTAATTACTTTACAATATGGTAGTGGTTTGGAGAGGGAGGCAAGAGGGGGGATCGGGATGGGGAACACATGTAAATCCCCTATACTTCTAAATAGAAGGTTATAAATTCTGTAATTCTCAGATACAGGATCATTTATAAAGAAGACATCACAGCTTTGCAAATACTGCAAAGATTGAATATGAAAATTAGAATAGTACAGCCTCAGGCTATACTCCTCAAGTCATTTCAATTCTTTGGACTTTCCTCACCGAAATAATGCTTCTGTCCACAGATATTCCCCTTTTCAAATCTAAGACATCACTACTAAGTTGTCTTCATGCTGGACAAAGTCAGTTTTACTCTAAATTCCAGCAATTATTTGATTAGAGTCAAATGTCACTGAGGAGAGTTAATGTTAAGTGGAATAAAAACTACTAAAGTTAACATTAATGATTACTAGTATTTTCAATGAGTCTATTTTTTGTACCACTCATAAAGGGCAAACAATGTCTTGATCACTTGTGTTTCTTAAATGATATCTATCATCTGCGTGATTATTTTTTACTTCCCTAAGTTGTTTCTCATCATCCAAAAGTCTAACGTTGCAAATGGAATTTTCTCAAAGATTAGAATTGTTAAAAGGGCTAAATCCTTCACAGTGAAGCACAAAATCTTGTATAAATGAACCAGGGCCCAAGAGAAAGGCCATATTCATGTAAGCACTTAATTGTCTTTGTTTAATCATGGTGACACACTTCATGAGTACAACCACCAATTAGGGGGGAAAGCAACTAGCCAACCCTTAAAATAACCAAAGTGGTCAAGAAAGCAAGGAATTCCAGGAAAGACACCTTAATAGTGTAAACCACCCACTTTATGTTTCAAAAGAGATGTGAACCAGCTTATCCATTTTACTCACTTAAAACTAGCCTTAAAAATCTAAAGATTTTAAGAATACTTAATATCTGAAAATGCTGGGAAATACCTGAATAAAAATCCACAGCCAGGTGAATCACAAGTGCAAAGGTAATTTCCCCCCACCCCCCATAATCAGAGTTATATAGAGGTGGAAATGTTCATGTTCTACTGTTAGAGGAGACAGGTAATTAGGTATGAGCAAAGAAATGGGGGAAGGGGACAGGAGATAGGAAATGCACATCTTATAAACAGCGGAGGTCCATAGGCGGACAAAATAAAGTAGGAACCTTCAGACTGACAGGAAACCACACATTTTGGGTGATAAGTGTCCACCCCAGTCATAGACAAAACAAAAAACATGGGGAAAAGTGGCTATCTCTTGCATCCAGATGTAAACTTTTGCTCATTGTGTTCTCATTACATATAAGATTAGCCCTATAGATAAGAAGTATCCATCATGAAACTAGGCCATGACACTTCTGATATTAGCTAAATGGGGAAAGAAATTCTTCCTCCCCTCAGGAAAATAGAGCAGGGATGAAAAACAGGGAAGTGACCCCCAAACCCTTTCTTCCCCAGTGAATATTCTGTGCCTTCAATTGTATGCCTCTTATAACAGCATATTAAAAAGAAGAGACATCACTTTGCCAACAAAGGCCTGTAAGTCAAGGATATGGTTTTTCTAGTAGTCATGTATGGATGTGAGAGCTGGTCCATAAAGAAGGCTGAGCTCTGAAGAATTGATACTTTTGAACTGTGGTGCCAGAGAAGACTCTTGAGAGTTCCTTGGACAGCAAGGGGATTAAACCAGTCAATCCTAAAGGAAATCAACCCTGAATATTTATCGGGAAGACTGATGCTGAAGCTGAAGCTCCAGTACTTTGACCACCTGATGTGAAGAGCCAATTCATTGGAGAAGACCCTGATGCTGGGAAAGATTGAGGACAGAAGGAGAAAGGGGTGATAGAGGCTGAGATGGTTGGATGGCATCATTGACTCAATGGATATGAGTTAGAGCAAACTCCAGGAGACAGTGAAGGACAGGGAAGCCTGGCATCTGCAATCCATGGGATTGCAAAGAGTCAGACACAACTGAACAACTGAAGAGCAGCAACATGAGCAGCTTGCCAAAGAAAGTCAGGGGGTAGGTCTTCACCAGCCTGCCCACTCTCCCGCTGAGAGTGTATCATTGCTTAATAAACTTTACTTGACCTCTTTGATTCATCTCCGAATTCTTTTGTGACCAAAAAAAAAAAAAGAACTTCAAATTCACCTGCAATACTGTTATGTAACTGCACAAAGCTATTTGTCCCTCAGTCAAACGGCATGTTATTTCAAATGGCATGTTAGCCATATGTTAGATTTTGAAGTAGATTATAATTGTTACTGAGTCCAAGTATGCTCTGCTCGCCACAAGGCAGCCCTATTAACCAAGAGACTAGGCAAGAAATATGATACTGGGAAAACTGGCTGACCAAAATGATGGCAAACTATTGTCTCAAAATAACCATCTTCTTGAGGGTCAGGTTGTTTTACAGAACGGAGATGGGGGAGGTGAGAAACTAAACTAAAGATGCAGAATAGAGAGGGAAAGGTGGTGAGATAATGAAGTAAATAGGTCCATCCATCTTACAGAACTCCCAGGACAGCCAGCCTTCTGGAAGGAATGTGTTAATTTCTTCTTTCCTGCAGCCATTCTCAAGTGGGTAGAGTCAGATTATTGCCCAATGAGTTGAATAAAGGCACTTTAATAGTCAGGCAGAGGGGCAGGCTTCTCTGTGGCAGGCCATTATGTATGATTGTAATAACAAAAGCAACATAAAGCAGGTCAAAGAAACAGGTCCAACATGGAGTCAGAATTGGCTCTTCCCTTCAGCAAAATGATTATATTGATTAGAATTTATATTTTTGGTCCCCTCAAAAATGGCTACCAATACAAACTGACATTCAGTTTAGATGACTTTTTCTAAGCACTCTTGAAAAAGAGCAGAGGAAAAAAAAATAAAGGCTAGGTGGTTAGTATAAAGTAGATTGAAAAAGCCAATGGGCCACTTGGTTGCATATAAAGAAGTAGAGGACAGAAGGAGAATGAGAATCTGAACTAGAAGGACAGAAAGAGAACTAGAATCTGAACTAGAAGGACAGAAAGAGAACTAGAATCTGAACTAGAAGGACAGAAAGAGAACTAGAATCTGAACTAGAAGAACTTCACTCATTAAGTGAAGAGATCTCTAGAAAAAGTTGCGTTGTCAACCTTGGCAGTTCTCCTGTACAAACTGGGTTAAAAGTTTAATCCAGTTCCTTTCTGGATTTAAAATAGGTGAATATTTGAAATGTAGAATGAGGCATCTTGATAGATGAGTTTTAAATTTTTTATATCAATTTCCCTTTAATCTTCTGGAATTATAAAATTTGTTAGTCTTCCTTATTAAATATAAAGCATTCTGCTTGCTTGGTTGAACCTGTAGATGCAGAATGGGGATACCAAGGAACCACAACTATGTAAAGGTGTTGTTGTCTAGTCTGTAAGTCATGCCCAACTCTTTTGCTACCCCATGGACTGTAGCTCACCAGCCTCCTCTGTCCTTGGGATTTCCCAGACAAGAATACTGGAATGGGTTGCCATTTCCTTCTCCAGGGGATCTTCCTGACCCAGGGATCAAACCTGCATCTTCTGCATTTCTTGCATTGGCAAACAGATTCTTTATCATTCAGCCACCTGGGGAGCAAAGCATTCTGCTTACCTGAAGATAAAGCACAAGCTTATGAGTTATGGAACAACATGTTTTATTCAGAATTTACCTCCACCTCACCTCTAGATCAATAGACTTAAAACTGGTGTCAAGTCTTATTTCAACTCAACAGAGAAAGTAAAGGGCTTACTAAGGAAAGAAAAGCATTGTGTCAAATGCTACAGAAGGTAGCCAGTATGATTTGGCAGGTGCTGGGATTGTTGTAGCCACGCGTTCTGGGAGACAAACTCACTCAGAAGGACAGTGCAGATAGTGGAGTGCAGTTTATTACAGCGGCGGGCCCAAGGCAGAGTCTCCTCTTAGCCAAGGACCCTGACCAGCATTTGCGAAAATCTTTTATACCCCATGTGTACATGTCCAAACCCACCACCCCAAATTCCTTGAGACTTACATAAACTAAGGAAGGGTAAATACAATCCCAATAACCCCATCACTCATGTGCCATGTGCTCAGACAGTTAAACAATTAGCCAATAATCAATAAGCACGAGGTTACACTCCGACAGGTACAGAAAAACTTGTGGCCTGTCTGAGGAAGGGGTGATTAGTGTGTGTGTTCTCTCAGGCGATGAGTAACCTGGATACGATCTTCAAGGTTCCCCTGTCCGGAGGGGGTCTTATCCTTCTGTTGTCATTTCCATAGGCACTAAACCCAGAGTTCAGAGTCCATTGGAGAGGCGGCTGAGTGTGATCAGCATGAACAGGCCTGAGATGGAGTCCAGGCCCTATGAATTCCTTCTTCAGGATATCTGTACAATCTACAGAATATCACATTAATCTTACATGGCAATAACCTCACGTTAATCAGACTGCATGAGCAACATGGAGAAGATAATCTAAGGTCATGGTAAGATGACAAGCTCAGAAGGTGTACTAAATGCTATAAAGTTTAAGGACCCCCCTCTTGAAAGTGAATTTTAGGTTTCCAGCAGTCTCAGGCATACTGAAATAGTCCATGCAAAGTAATAGATATATATATTCTTTTGCAATTTGCATCTCAGCACTAAAAAGGAAACTCTATCCCTGGTAGGCCTCTCTGGATTCTGGTACTAGCATATTCCAAAGTGGTAATGGGCAGTACCCATTTATCAAGTTAGAAGGAAGTCTGTTAGCTTTGATTTGGACCAAATCAGAAAAACACTCCTCAGTATATTCAGCCTTACAGATGTAGATGATTTACATAAGCAAATCCTTGCATCATCACACAATTGTTAAGATCTTTGTTGTTGTTCAGTTGCTAAGTTGTGTCCAATTTGTGACCCATGGAGTGCAGCACACGAGGTTTCCTTGTCCTTCACAATCTCCCAGAGTTTTCTCAAATTCATGTCCATTGAGTCAATGATGCCATTCAACTATCTTATCCTCTGTTGCCCCTTTCTCCTCTTGCCCTCAATCTTTCTCAGCATCAGGATCTTTTCCAAGGAGTCAGCTCTTCCCATCAGGTGGCCATAATATTGGCGCTTCAGTATCAGTCCTTCCAATGACTATTCAGGGTTGATTTCCTTTAGGATTGACTGGTTTGGTCTCTTCTTCAGCAGCACAATGTGAAAGTATCAGTTCTTCAGAGGTCAGCCTTCTTTATGGGCCAACTCTCACATCAGGACACGACTAGTGGGAAAAACCATAGCTTTGCCTATAGGAACCTTTGTCAGAAAAGTGTTATCTCTGCTTTTTAATATTCTGTGTAGGTTTGTCATAGCTTTCTTTGACTTCCCGGATAGCTCAGTTGGTAAAGAAGCTGCCTTGCAATGCAGGAGACCCCGGTCTGATTCCAGGGTTAGAAAGATCCACTGGAGAAGGAATAGGCTACCCACCCCAGTATTCCTGGGCTTCCCTTGTGGCTCAGCTGGTAAAGAATCCACCTGCAATGTGGGACACCTGGGTTTGATCCCTGGGTTGGGAAGATCCCCTGGAGAATGGAAAGGCTATCCACTCCAGTATTCTGGCCTGGAGAATTCCATGGACTGTGTAGTCCTTGGGGTCACAAAGAGTCAGACACGACTGAGTGACTTTCACTTTCACTTTCCCTTCAAGGAGCAAGCATCTTTTAATTTCCTGGCTGCAGTCACTGTCCACAGTGATTTTGGAGCCCAAGAAAAGAAAATCCACCACTGCTTCCACCTCTAGGTGTTATCATATCTTTGCTATTTATGAGAAATTGAAGTACAGTGGTGTTTAGGAGCCAGTCTATGACACATTAGTATACTAGAATTTAAACTTTCTGCCTTTCTAATAGGAAATAGGAAATAACAGGAGTCATGTAAACTATACATTTGTCAGTAATGTAAAGTATGATTGCTCCAAGTCCGTGGAGAAACAATTTCAGTTGAAACTTGAATATGCTGAGTAATGAGAAGGATACCACAGAATATATTAAAACACAGGCCAATTCAAACCACTGCCTATTTTGCAAATAAAATTGTATTGAAATACATTCATTTACACGATGTATATAGTTTCTTTCATGCTAGAAGGACAGAGTTGAAGAGTTTTGATCAATACTTAATGGCCAACAAAGACCAAAGCCTTTTCTGTCTGGCGCTTGAAAGTAAAAGTTTGCTAAGCTGTGTTTTAGATACAGTATGGGGATAATGATGAAAGAGTAGATTAAGAAAAAATTCTGAATACCGTTATCTCTGTTTGTTCACAGTTATTTTCACACACCTAGTACAATGCTTAGCACTTAGCACACATTAAAAATACTTGTTGAAACAATGCTGAATTAAAGATAATAGAGTTCTGCAGAGGGTTTTGAATATGGTAAACATTTAGTGAAAATTACAGAAGGATAATTATACTGACAGTATTTCCCCACATAAATTAGAGGAAAGATATGAAATATTTGAAAATCTTACCATTGTTCAGGGAAAGAGTAGCACACTACTTAGTTTGGCACCAGTATGAAATTTTTTTAAAAAGGAACTTACAAAAGCAATATTCTAGGAAAGAAAGTTCACTTCTAGTTGATTGGATGTGGATAATATATTTATGCACTTTACCTCTACAGATTTTTAGTAAATACTGTGAATTTTAGATGATATGATTATGTTATTTCAGTTGATACCTGCTAGTGAAGATTCCTGCTGTCTTTCTATCTATGGAGTGTTTCCTTAAGAAATGATTTAGTTCAAAAACCAGTATTGGCATCATTGCAAAACTTTCCTTCATTGGTGACATATAAGTTGTATCTGATTCTTGCTGGTTTAGGCAGAGACTTCATTGATTCAATTGTCTTCTTGTTTTAAACCCTCCAAATAGTCTTTCTTTCTGTTTGTTCAGCTTCAACTTCTATTATTTTTCTAAGATGATCCCCCTGAACTTAGACATGATTGAAATCCTCTGTGCCTGAAACCAAGTCTTGCTAAGGATTCCTACACTGTTCACTTTGCTTCAAGAGAAAATAAAAATAACAGTCAAATAGAAGATGAAAATCTTAGTACTGAATATGTTAGTTCTAAATCATCTCTCTACAGGAAACACAATAACTCCTAAATAATTAACTTAAAGACTCCAATTTTTTGGAAAATTAGATATTTAAAATCTCCCTTAACATGTGCTTTTCTGTAGATGGATTGCACATAGATATTTGCCACAGCAAATAGTTTTAATGATTATTTGAATGTCATTTTAAGGGAAAAACAATGCTACTTTTCATACTTGATAGGATATTGAATCTCCAACTTGCGCAGATCATCTGAATAATTTTATTCCAAGGTTATAAATTCATTTGTTCATCAAGTATTTATTGAATGCAAAAGTCATTAATGTGTGAGACATAACATGTGATCTCATTTTAAGTTTTAAATCTAAGAAGAAATATTAAGGAACAATTGAACAACTTTTAGGTTTGCTGGGTAGGTAAACTCATTAAGAGCAGGAATCCTGATGAATAATGAAGCATTATGAGAAAAGCTGAATGAGAATCATGGAGGAACTGAGGTGAGAGATAATCATGGTTCTAAAAATCTTACTAGGGTTGATTGTTGGAGAACTTGGGCAAAAACGATGGGAAGGTTATGCACACAAATAATAATTTAAATTGAAATATCAGAAGTGTCTGATAATAAAAAAAAATTAAAATTTGGCTAACATAGTCAATATCCAAGGTAAAGCGAATATGAGTCAATGGAGGATCCTCCAAGACCTCATTCTCCCATGAAACATTAAGTAAACAACTACAGACTGACAAAAATAGCTATGTGGGAGCTATGGAAACCTGTCAGCAATTCAGAGGTCTGCAGCAACCAAACAAGTGTCCAATTAAGAAAACATTTTACACAAAATAATAGAAAATTATGTGGAGTGTTTGGTCACTTTTGTCCCACTCTGTCCATGGCACAGCCGGTGAGGTCAAGAGGAAACACTGCATTTTGCCAGTTCCATCCTTCAGGAAAAGAATGGCACTTATTTACAATATTTTGACCAGTCTGTGCAAAGGGAATGGCTCCTATTAGCCTAACTCTGAGCTCAGCCCACAACGGAAGCATGGTTTGAATCTGATGTTGGGAGCTACAGAAGAAAGGGATATTCAAGTCTTGTGAGAACTTAGACTCACCCAAATGTCTGGGGGTAAGACACCACAGGCAGAGAAATACAATGAGACATCTAAGATCTGAGAAAACTGAATGGAGATACTTAGGGGAATAAAGACATTTAATTGTAGCCTATAAAATAATGTTAATGAGCTGGTTAGATAGCATCACTGCCTCAATAGACAAGAATTTGAGCAAACTCAGGGAGATAGCAAAAACAGGGGAGCCTGGCATGCTGCAGTCCATCGAGTTGCAAACAGTCAAATGTGACTGAACAGCGACAGCATATAAAAAAAGAATTGGAAACACACACACATACACACGGCTTCCCAGGTGGCTCAGCGGTAAAGAAGTTGTCTACAATGCAGGAGGCGCAGGTTCCATCCCTGGGAAGATCCCCTGGAGGAGGAAATGATAACCCACTCCAGTATTCTTGTCTGGAAAATTACATGAGCAGAGGAGCCTAAGAAGCTACAGTCCATGAGATCACAAAGAGTCGGATATGACTGAGCAACTGAGCATGCACGTGCACACACACCCACACACACACACACACACTTGCTATAAGACTGAACCTTGAAACAGGCTAAATGAAATGTCATTCATAAAAAGACAAACACTGTGTCATTCCACTTCTACAAGGTACCTAGGGTAGTCAAATTCATAAAGACATAAAACAGAATAGAGGGTAGTAGGGACTTTGGCCCGGAGAGAATAGGAAGCTGTGATTCAATGAGAACAGAGTTTCAGTTTAGGTATATGAAATAGTTCTGGAGACAAATGGTGATAATAGTTGCACAATGATGTGAATGTACTTAACGGGCACTTAAAAATGATTAGCATCGTAAATTTTGTATTTATTTCATATTTTACCACAATTTAAAAAACATTGCATCCAAAAAAATGTTGATAGGAAAAAGCATATTATGTATCTGAGAGTTTAGACTCGATATGTTTACCTTGTAGATGTGGATGTCACTGGGGATGATGATAGATGGGAAAAGAAAGAAGAATATAACTGGGACAAATGGTCTTGAATAAAAAACACTGTGACCAGGAGGCTAGTAACCGTTAACAGTGAGGAATAGATGCTATGATTCTCAAATGAGCAATGTGGATGAATAGCAATGGTTTGGAATTGGTGTGGGACTGAAAGAGGCAGTGGTCCTACCTCCCGAGCCTAAAATTATACAACAGATGAAAGACAAGTTGCCTTTGGGAAGACTATGGGGTGTATCACTTGGGAATTGTGTTCATCAAAAAGTACAGAAATTCCAAGTTATAGTGACATAAAATAAAGAGCTGGCTTCCTCTTTCACCTAACATAAAGAGGAGTAGGAGTTTGAGTGCATGAATGATTATTACAGAATCAGACCCACTAATTTTCTCACCTGCATTCATCAGAATCCGATTTCCTCTCCAGTATGCCCAGATGTTGATAAAAAACGGCACTGGAACTACAGTCATGACAATCATACTCTAAGCAAGATGAAGAATGAAAAGCAGAAAAACTCAAACATGTTTCCCAGATGAGTGGCTATTCTTCAAGGGTTTCAGAGAAGCCCAGCCAATGAATGACCGCTAGTTTCCTTTCATGGGTAATCTTTAGGTACAAGCAACAGTTGGTCCCTTGCTCCCTAAAATATAGTCTTTAGTTGAGCACATTACTGGTCCAGTTAATATATGGCTTCTGCTAGCAAAGAAGACAAAGATAATGGACACTGGGTAAGCTATGAGAATTTTCTGTCACCTGGGCAAAATTGCTATACTTGGGGGCGATTCCATTTCAGTTCAGAGAAGAGAATGAAACATCCACAGGTACAGAACCAGGTTTGGCTCATATTTGGCAAAAGTTTTTCAAGGCATGTGGCAAGCTAGTGATAATAAATAATGATCATACTGCCCATTTGAGCATTTCTCACTATCAGTTCAGAACCAATTTAAAATTAAAAAGTTAATGTCCTTATTGAGCAAAGAATACTGTATTTATTGTGTATTAATTATTATGGAGATACTATGCACATAGAAAATAGATAGGGAAACAGTGGAAACAGTGAGAGACTATTTTTGTGGGCTCCAAAATCACTGCAGATGGTGACTGCAGCCATGAAATTAAAAGACACTTGCTCCTTGGAAGAAAAATTATGACCAACCTAGACAACATATTAAAAGGCAGAGACATTACTTTGCTAACAAAGGTCCATGAAAGCTATGTTTGTTCCAGTAGTCATGTATGGATGTCAGAGTTGGACTATAAAGAAAGCTGAGTGCCACAGAATCGATGCTATTGAATATCGGTTGTGGAGAAGACTCCTGAGAGTCCCTTGGACTGCAAGGAGATCAAACCAGTCCATCCTAAAGGTAATCAGTCCTGAATATTCATTGGAAGGACTGATGCTGAAACTGAAACTCTAATACTTTGGCCACCTGATGCGAAGAGCTGACTCATTTGAAAAGACTCTGATGCTGGGAAAGATTGAGGGCAGGAGGAGAAGGGGATGACAGAGGATGAGATGGTTGGATGGCATCACCCACTCAATGGACATGAGTTTGAGTAAACTCAGGGAGCTGGTGATGGACATGGTGGCCTGGTGTGCTATAGTCCATGGGGTTGCAAAGAGTCAGTCACGACTGAGCAACTGAACTGATGCACGTAGTAGTGAACAAAATGAACATGGTCAAGGTCCCTAATGGTAGTAATACTTTAATGGTGACATAGACATTGAACTAACATTCAAACAAATATTTAATTCAGGCAGTAACAAGTGTTATGCAAGTAAAATTCATATCGCTATTAAAAAGGTATCAACAATGCCTCCTCCGCTCCCCAAGAGAACTAGAGAGTATATATATGAGAGTTTAGGTCAAATGGTCTCTATCACAACTATTCAATGCTACCATGTGAAAACAGTGAAGACAGTACATTAAAAAGTGAGCATAGCTATGTGCCAATAAAACTCTACTTATAAAACAGGTGGTGGGCAAGATGTAGTCTACAGTCTGTAGTGTGCTGATAGCAGGGGCCATGAGAAAAATAGCTTAAATTTGCAATTAGAACAAGAGGATTAGGTGAAAACAATAGAATTTAATAGAATTAACCATCTACATCTACTGTCTGCTAACATATGTAGCGATGTGCACATAAATTACAATAAATACCCCAACTACTGTGTGGCTTTAATGCTTATGATCAATCCTCTTCTATATACTACTGTTGAAATTTTAGCCTTGAGTTGATGGCTAATATCTTCATGCTTTTTATTCTGAACTATCTTTTTTCCTTTCTCAATTTTCAGTACTCTTTAAATTGTTGATTTTTAGTAATCAACAAAATTATACACCAAAGTGATTATTTCTTTTTGCCAGAGCTAACAAATTCATTTCTAAAATGTATAATCTAAGTCTGTAGTCACTCCAGTATATAATATAAAAAATGAATAACTTTAATTTTGGCTGGAAAACCATCTCCTCATACCTCTTATTTACTTGAAAATTTCATTTTGTCTAAAGGTATTTCTGCTATTTTATTGTTAAGGTTTTCCCCCAGTGAATTTATTAACTGGTGGCTGTAATAGTTAACTAGTAACAAAATACAACAAAGTGGCTTAAACAACTGAAATTTACCTTCCCACCATCCTAGAGGCTGCCAGTCTAAGATCAGGGTATTGGTAGGTTTGGTTTCCTGAGATCTCTCCTCTTAGCTTGCATCCGACCACCATCTCACTATGTCCCGACACAGTCATCTCCCTGTGTGCACACATTCCTGACATGTCTTTGTTTTCTTATAAGGGCACTGGTCTTACTGGACTAGAATCCTGCTTTTATGGCATCATTTAACCTTCATCACCTCTTTAAAGGCTTATGTCCAAATACAGTCACATTGGGAGTTAGAGATTAAACATAGAAATTTGGGAGAATACCATTGAATTCACAAAACTCATTAAAATATGTTTCTACGAAATAAAGAAAATCATTGCTGGATTTATCCACTTCTTATTTCATGCCCCATATATAAAGTCTGTGTCTGCCACGTGTGATGTTTAGTTTGAAGACTAAGTGCTGCCTATCAATTTCCTGGCTCTTACTTACAGGTTATCCCTCACAAAAATAAGTCATCTTAAAAGAAAGTGAGGGTAAAAAAAATTGGCATCCCTAGTAAAAAGTAGTGAGTTAACTTATTTTGCTCATGGAGTATTACATTGTTTTCTTGCTATTATAGCAAAATGTATATTTTAAGATGATACATTAATTTTAAAAATAGGAAGCTGCTTTAACATCTTGCCTTATACAAAAGTAGAAATGACTTGTTACTAAAAATCTTTTATTTAAATTATGGCAGGTTATCTCAATACATAATATTACATTTCATTAAAAATTAATCATAATGTGGACAATTTACATATTTGCTAAAGTAACCCAGGGTAAATAAAACACCAATACTACATTTGGAGTTGGTTTGGAAATTAACTGCATTCCCTGCCCTGCAGTTGGAATGTAAATCATGGAATTTATGAGTAAAACACCATAAATAAAAGAAACATTATTTGGGGCCAAAAATATTTTTAAAAACTCAAAAAGTTATGAAAGGAGGGTTTATGTGATAACATAATCTTCTAGAAATGGTTATGCTTTCAAAGAACTAAAAAGCTTAGGCTCATAGCTGTTATAGGCTTATAAATATTTCTCCATCACCATATAGCATGATCTTCATTTCTATTTTTCAAATAACATTTTTTGGAGAGTTGTTAAGTTAAGAAATACAGTACAGAGGCATATTCACTACAACTGAAGGTGAGAATAAATATGTGGAAGCTATGAAAGAAATTGCTTCTATTCATGAACCTAGTCTTCGGCTTAAAATTACAGAAATATTACATATGGAATACAAGTTGGGATACAACCTTCTCTTTGCCTTGCCTATACCCAGTCACTTCTATTATGACTTATTTAGCAATTAAGGATGATTTTCTCAGTTTTAGTATTATCTTGAAATAGAAACCCACCAAAGGAGATAACGAGAAGCATGTCTGAGTTTTCTACCTCAAAAGAGAAAGCCAGGACAGGTTAGAAGTTTCTATGTCTTCATAGACAGGAAGAAGTGTCTATATCTTCATAATGAGTAAGAGCTTACAGGTTCAGAGAATTATTTTGAAGAACATGCTATAAATCTCAACACATTTTGATTTTTCCTCAAATTAAATATCCATCACCAGAATTAACAAAAATAGTAGATTGCTTAGAAGATTACTTCAGAAGGAGTAATTTTATACCTTTCATTTCATACTGCATAACGACTTAATGTTTTAAAACTGACCTGAGTATTTTTCTTTACTGAGGCTTCAGTTCACTCTGGATTTGATCAGAATGCAAATATGAAATGCAGTGCTTTGAACTGCTGTGACACAAACATGTCTTGTTCTCCAACAGATATTTTTGTGACTTCCTTCTGTGATTTTCTTTTCCATCAGATTAAATTGGTCTCAAAGCCACTATGAGAAAAAGATGGAAAATGACATATAGTGGGTTCAACAGTCACTCAAGAAACAATAGCATTCTTCCATATTGGCAAACCTCTAAGGAGCTATAAAAGTCACCTCCAGCAGAGACAGTATTTATTACAATATAAAGCCAGAGCAAAGACTCCCCAAAAGAAGTTTTATTTTTTAAATTGATACATACTGGAGCCTCTTTTCTCTGCACACACAATTCTGTTGTTACCTTCCCCACGTCTTCAGAATCATATCAGCAACTTCATAGCATCTCCACTTACTTTTGCCAAAGTCAAAAATATTGTCAAAATCTTTGAACTGGAACTGATCTATCTGAAAGTCATGTTGACATTTATACACCCTTGTCAGTTAAATAGATATTCAAAGTTTTATTGTTTCAAAGTTCCATTTCTCTTTTATCCTCTAATGCTTCAATTCTTTGTGTCTTTTCAGGAAAGAACAATTCTCATTCATAGTAAGACAAAACTATTGCATAATTATAAAGAAATGGAGTATCCTTAATACTGTTCATCTAATGCATATTAGGATAATAAGCAGCAGAAATTTCAGCTCACATGGCGTTTATAATTTGTGGAACTGTATAATGTAGTTATTACAGTTATTAAATATGAAATTAATTAAACAGCTATATGTGTATGTTTACATATATAAAAGAAATTAATGCAAATAGATAATTGATGAATAAGCAGATTGATAGTCCCTTTAACTTTCTCAGGCATTCTGAATACCACATCTGTTCCTGAAGACTTTGCAGTGGGACTATAACATTCGTTAAAAACAAAATTAAGCATTTGCCAAAAAAATGTTTGTTACTGCTTGTTTTTGTTCTTTTGGTTTGAAGTGAAAGTTGCTCAATTGTGTCCAACTCTTTGTGACCCCATGGACTGTCCATGGAATTCTCCAGGTCAGAATACTGAAGTGAATACTTCAGAACACTGAATACAGAAACCTGAAGCCTTTCCCTTCTCCAGGGGATCTTCCCAACCCAGGGATCAAAGCCAGGTCTCCTGCATTGCAGGTGGGTTCTTTACCAGCTGAGCCAGAAGGGAAGCTTTTGTTTTAGGCTAGAAAAAAAAATTTTTTTTTTCAGTTATCAAGGGCTTAGGTCCTATGTTATGTATTTTATGTGATTGAAACTACAATCTGGTAACCTTGGTTGATTAGGAAAAAGTCTAGATATTTTACATCTGTAATTCCAAACTTCCTAAGAGCTAGTTGTACAAATGAAGAGATATTGTCTTAGATCTTACACCCAGTAAGAATGACAGGACATGCATGGTTCAATGAGAAAACGTGAGAAAATAAGGTGAGAACACTTACATATTTTTCAGTTTCAAAGGACTAAGTTGTGTGAAGGAAATGGAAGTAATAAAAGACCTCTTTAAAAACTGACTCCTTTCAGGAGATGAGATTTAATTTCTACAGAATTTTCACTTTAAGAGGTAGATGACTTTAGGATTTAAGATTTAAAAGTTAGCCTGATGATGACTTAAATATGCACATTCTGTGTATTAAATGATAAGTCTGTTTATAGATAAATTAAGCCATAGGGAAATATGCTTCTTTTAGTAATGTTGAATAAGAAATTCACTACAATTTAATATGATTTAACAAAACCATTCTTAAGTCAATTTTAAGTGGCCAGCATAGAATTTGAATCAATAAGGTTTATTAATTACTTAGATTCAGTCTTAATAAGAATTAATGCTGTTTACAAAGCTCTGGCAGTTTCAATTGTTTATTCTAATTCAGTCATGATAAGGTTAAAGTTTTTTCCCATTTTAAAAAATTGGTAATTTCAATCAAAATATGGGAAACATGTCTTTTTATAAACCAGATCTCTCTTAATTTAAAATGCAAGCTTTGGACAACCTGAATTTTGAACTTAGGTGAAAATACTTACTTTACAATTGGCTATAATAAAAGCCCCTTTCAAATATTATTATGTGTTAAGCCATTTTGAAGATGGCTTTCAGTGGATATTCAAATTCACAGACTATAGTATTATAAGGAAGAATTTTATAATAGGCAAAACTTTTATTCAGTACATAATTCGTGCAGATTTTGAAATATTTCCTACAAACAGTGTTTTTTAGCAGAAAACTTTAGCTTTTATCCAAGAACATTTCCCTGAATCCTTCTCCCATCCCCACTCACAAAACAAAAGCAAGAAAAACCAAATGTGCTGTTCCATTCTTCCTGGCACTTAACATGTCCATTGCACACTTGTCGCTGAGATATGAGATGACCTTCTGTGAGTACATTTATTTGTCTCTGGTAATAGAGAAGACATTTGACTTGTGAAGTTATTCTTTCCTATAAGCTGAGCCTCTGTAAAAATATGATATATTCTGAAATACAAGTCTCTCCAGATTCATTACCTTCAGGCAGTGGCAGATTGTCAAATTTAGCAACTGTCTTATATACATCAAAATTTCAGAGAAAAAAGACAATTGAAAAACTATAACAAATGGAAAGAAATTTTACTATTTCCCATACCTTATATCAATTCTAAAATATGAACAGTTACATAGATTCTAAGAGTAGAAAAGAGTAGAAATTTAAATGCATTGACTAAAATTATTACTCAAGTGAATGGACATCTCAGTTTATCTAGGTTATCTAATATCCTTGGATCTGTGAAATTTGTAGAGAAATTTTTCACTATCAAGTTGCCCCCTCCATTTAACTATGTTATTCAAAAATATAACATTTTTCTTTTGAAAAAAATTGGATTTTTGACTCCTAATACTATCTTGTAGAATTTTACAAGATAAAAAGAATAGAAAAAAATTTTTAAAGACAACTTTTCCTATTTATTCCTCTCAAATTTTAAACTGCCTTTTACATTGTTTCATAGAGTAGTTTCAGCTGATACACTCAAACTTTGTGTAGGTGACTTCTGGTAAAAGTGATTGAAGAGAGCTAACTCAGTATCTTAACTTTACACATAACACTGCCTTACTCAGAGAAGCTTCTGGTATAAGAGCCACTGACATCTATAAGATCATATCTCTCTCCTGAGGCTATGAAGGAATACCATTTTTGAAAACATAGATGATACAGAGATCTCATATTGAGTTTTTATAATTTGATTCATTCTTCCTACAGAACACAGATCTTATGCAAAAAGGATAATATAATATCAAACAGTTATGAAAAAGTATGAGTGGAAAAGAAGGCTGACTGTATATAGGAAGATTCCAATTTTTGTAATGCAATTAGGTTTAAGTGAAGAAAGATATGAAAAGCCCCACACAGTCTCCTTTCAGAGTATTGTATTTTTATATTAGGAAACAGAACAATTCTCTGCTACTGTATTCCCTAGGTTTTAAGGAGCCAGAGCATTACTTCAGATTTTAAGTCCATACTTGTCCAACTTATAGCTCCCAGTTGTCTTGAGGAAACATGTGATCAAAATATAAGTAGAATTTAGAAGCAATTCCATATTTGTATCTTTTAGGCCTTGAAAATGTCTCCTTGATGTTTCCAGTGATTATAAAAATTCAATTTATTATTCAAAATCAGAGGCAAATTAATTTTATAGCTGCTCCACAAATGGCATGTGACTAGTTCAATTATAAATGCAATCAATAAATAAGACTTAATGGACAATCCAAAGAAAAAAAGCTGATATGTTAGCATGTATTGGGGGTGGCAAAAACAGGTAGAGTCAAGTCTCATCATTGGGAATAGAAATGGGCTGTTAATCTCAGGGAAGGTTTCCTGTTTCATGTTTCTCACAGGCTATATGTGTGAGTGGTGAGTTTTAAGCCAGTTTTTTCACTTTGGCTTAAAACTCAACATTCAAAAAGCTAAGAGCACGGCATCCAGTCCCATCACTTCATGGCAAATAGATGGAGAAAAAATGAAAACAGTGACAGGTTTTATTTTTCTTGGGTTCCAAAATCACTGTACACAGTGACTGTAGCCATGAAATTAAAAGATACTTGCTCCTTGGAAGAAAAGCCATGACAAACCTAGACAGCATATTAAACAGAAAGACATCACTTTGTCCACAAAGGTCTGTATATTCAAAGCTATGTTGTTGGGTTTTTTTTTCAGTAGTCATGTATGGATGTGAACGAAGGGGGTCATGTCTGGGTCATGTATACACCCTAAAGAAGACTGAGCACCAAAGAATTGATGCTTTTGAACCCTGATGCTGGAGAAGACTCTTAAAGTTTCTTGGACTGCAAGGATATCTAACCAAGTCAATCCTAAAAGAAATAAACCCTGAATATTAATTGGAAGGACTGATCCTGAAGCTGAAGCTCCAATACTTTGGCCACTTGATGCGAACAGCTAACTCATTGAAAAAGACCCTGATACTGGGAAAGATTGAGAGCAGGAGAAGGATGACAGAGGGTGAGATGATTGGATGGCATCACTGACTCAATGGACATGAGTTAAGAAAACTCTGGGAGATGGTGAAGGACAGGGAAGTCGGCCGTGCTGCAGTCCATGGGGTTCCAGAGTTGGACACGACTTAGCAAATGAACAGCAACATGTGTGAAATGAAACATGTAAACTGACCAATTCAAGCCTCGCTTTCCTATGTTATTCTAATAAGATTGGAAAAGAGGCTACCACCTCTAGAAATATGAGTCAATAATGGAAATTCCATTGATATGTTATGAAGAGCAGTTTGAAGAAAATGTTGAAAGGTTTCCTAAACAATTTCAGCAAAAAATTTTGGTGAACATTACGTTGCTCATCATAGGTCCAGGTTAAAGGAGAGGCCTGACATTTTCCAAAGATTGTCTGTGGAGGAAAGGAGAGAAGTCAGGTTAGCATAATCAGGAACTAGGAGTATCAGGACAGAGTTTGGGTATCAGAGTAGAAAATGAGGAGGGAGTGAGTCCTTCCAGGAAGAGCGTATATAAAGGTATAAAAGCAGAAGACATATTTAGTGATTAATAAACAGACCATTTTAGAGTAAGGGAGAGCTTTATCAGAGAAGGTGGGGGAGATAAAAATGAACAGGTAGGCTGGAGGAGACAGTCTTTGGGAGGCTTGAATTCTGTTGTAAAGGCAGCATTTTGAGAACATTTCATCATGTTTTCTTGCTTTCAACTTACCATACAAATAATGTAACTTTAAAGACAAAGTATTTCTGAAGAATATTAAGTGTGTGTACGTGTATGTTCAGTTGCTCAGTTGTGTCTACCTCTTTTGTGATCCCATGGACTGCAGTCCACCAGGCTCCTCCTTCCATGGGATTTCCCAGGCAAGAATACTGGAGTGGGTTGCCAGCCATTTCCTTCTCCAGGGGATCTTCCTGATTCAGGGATTGAACCCAGGTCTCCTGCACTGGCAGGTGGATTCTTTACCACTGAACTACCTTGGAAGCCCTGTGAGAACTTAAGGAGAGTTAAAAACAATATTCATTTGAAATTAATGCCTAGGGTTGTCTCTGTCAGTTTATGATATAAACTAAATTCACCTCAACAACATTAACAAGTAGGTGTTGCTATTACTGAGAAAACTTGGTCACAGAAAAACAGTAACTTGCAGAAGATTACAGAGCTAGTGAGTGAGAGAGCTGTGCGAACTCCAGGTCTCCAAAATCTAAGGCATGTGTGTGCATGCTCAGACATGTCCTACTCTTTGTGACCTCATGGACTGTAGCCCGCCAGACTCCTCTGCCCATGGAACTTTCCAGGCAAGAGTAATGGAGCAGGTTGCCATTTCCTACTCCAGGGGATCTTCCCAACCCAAGGGGTGAACCCATGTGTCTTGCATCTCCTACATTGGCAGGTGGATTCTTTACATCTGTGCCACCTGGGAAGCCCCAAATCTAAGGCACACTTTGCCTCCACTTACTGCTTTTAGTCTTAAAAAAATCTGTCTCTTGTTCTTATGTATAAAATGAAAATAATGTTGATTACTTACTCAAAGTGCTATGCAGACTAAATAAGAGAGTGTGTACAAAAACTACTGGCATGTGAAAAATACTCAAAATATTAATTCCTTCCCTAAAGATATAATATCTAATCTCTAGACACAAATCCAAAATTCACTAAGCAATCTGCTGGTACCTTGAGCAATCAGAGGTACCCTTGAATACTTTTAGAAGACATTCTTTTTTGTGAGGAAAGCTACACTAGCTTAACATTTATAAGTTTAGGATTTTGTATATTATATTTTCTTAGAATTAGGATGAATTTAACATTCAAACCTTGGGGTGTACTTTTTTTTTTTTAATAAAGGGCCTTAAAAACAACTTGGAATTTTATTTGAATCATCTATACAATTTGTATCTTGTTTCAAAATACACACTTGAGAACATTTTTGACCTTATCTTAGTTTCTACTCTAAGGAAATATTTTTTTTCCTGCTCTTATTTGGCAAAAGCGATTGAAATATTGAAATAATTATATTACTTGTGCTGTAATTATGAGATTGCTCCTTTTGTGTCTTTCTTAAAATCTGATATTGTTATTGATTGAGGGTGCTCCATTGTGAATTTAAAATGCACTTGAAATCTCCTTTTATGTAGATATATAATTATTTTACCTTTCTGCTTGTAGCTATCTGACAGCTTGTATTGCTCCTAATAATGGCAGGCTTGAGTGCATATCTTATTTCATTTTGCAACCTGTTCTTAATAGCTGTTCCTTTTGTCCCTAATTGCAATGATTTCCTATGCACCCACTTGGTATTGATTTTGAATATTTTTTTGACATTGAAGTTCCTTTTGTTTATTCTTGACCACATCTGTAATCTCTCTGTAGGTCAGAACATTCATCTTTCATCCTGTCAAGTATATGCATCTCCTCAAAACTATGCTTAACCAAGAATAGTAATTAATATAACTTTTCCACATCTTAGTCCCAGTTTTTGAGTCAGCTGTGAAATGTCATTTTTGAGATTCTAGTTTATTCAGTGCTCAGGTGCAAACATACCAGAGCTGACAAAAAACCCAGTGGAAGATTTTCCCATTTATACTTCAACTTTCTGTGCCATTATTTCTAATTTTACAAAGCCCCAATCACTTAGGCAACGAATTAAAATGTTGCAGTCTCCATGAGGCTTCCTTAAATGATATTTTTTCTCTTATATCTTTGTGAAATAAAACATTAAGTACCTTTGTTGTACAGACATTTTAAGAAAATGCACTCCATTTCCAGAAAGTATTCATAAAGGAACGCACAACATTTTCTAATGGCTTCAGACCATTTGTTTAGCTTCTCTTTGATAAGTGACAATCTCTTTTGTCCTTAGAACAAGTCCTCAGCCACATTCTTCTAACAGGTGCATTA
This sequence comes from Odocoileus virginianus, assembly GCF_023699985.2. Lineage (NCBI taxonomy): Eukaryota > Metazoa > Chordata > Mammalia > Artiodactyla > Cervidae > Odocoileus > Odocoileus virginianus. The sequence continues at coordinate 20,426,900 of NC_069683.1, forward strand.
GTGCTGGAAGACTGTCAGGTGGATAATGAGAATGCAGTGACTTGAGAAGGCCTGTCATACTTCGGAAAATGATGAAAAGTCATTTCCCTCCTCTTTCCCAGGGTGGATGTCTTATTTTCCTGTCAATCTCCCATCTTCGCATTAGTCACACATTACTTGATCTGGTCAGATTCATCAAATAAGTGATTTTTATCAATTATGTGACAGTTTATACTGTCCAAACTTGTCACGAGCCCCACTGACTTTTCAACATCTTTCCACCAATATATCTGATGCCCTCAATCCACCACTAAAACTCGATGAGAGATGCAGAAATACGGATGGAAACATTGATACCCAGAAAAACTTTCTTTACTTTGTTCCCTTAGAATAACTGCAGCTTGTTCTTCAGATTTTTAGCATAGGCTTCAGCCCATTCAGAAACGGTCCCTCTCTTTGTCTATCCACATCCACCCACATTCTCAGACTGAAGATAGCTGGTTTTCATTTCTGCCTGTTAAAGAACTCTGTTTACACACCAGTCACACAATTGGATACTTGTCTATATCCCAAAGTAATTGAATTTTAGCTCTATATGTAAAAAAGAAAATCATCTGAGGTCTAGGGAAGTGAGGTATTTCAGGCTATATTTACTAGAATGAGGTCTTTTCTATCTATTCTGTTGGTTTCTGAGGGTGTCTGCATACAGTGATAAACCAGCTAGTTCTTTAATGCATGCTCTAAGGAAGATGCTCATTGATTACTTACTATTTTTCATTTAGTGTTTTTTCCTTATTTTCTGGTAATATTTACCTAGTGTGTGCTCCAGTTCTTCAGGTGAATGCTTCATATGTGTCTTGTATGACTTCACTCATATCCTCTGATTATTCCCTTGTTATAGCTTATGGCCTCATTTTGGAGGCCTGCAGTTCATGGGGTCGCAACAAGTTGGACCCAGCTGAGTGACTGAACTGAACGGAACTGGACTGATGGTCTCATTTTATATGTGCAATATCTTTTGTTGTTTCTTTGAAATGAATACAGAGATTGAAAATGGGGAATTGTGAGTTCTGTGAAGAATGGCATCAATTAAATAAATAGGAAACTATCTATTCAGTTGCATAGTCAACCATTTTGAGATATGTTTTCAGGTTTATTGAAGATTTTAAAGATGAATTGCTGATGGAAATGGTGAAGGGTTAATCGTCAGTCATGTCAGAGTCTGTGACTCCGTGGACTGTAGCTCACCAGGCTCCTCTGTCCATGGGATTTCCCAGCAAGAATGGGTTGCCATGTCCTTCTCCAGGGATCTTCCTGACCCAGGGATCAGACTGACATCTCCTGTGTCTCCTGCATTGCAAGTGAATTCTTTACTGCTGAGCTACCATAAAAAACAAAAGACAAATATGACATAAATGGAGACTTATAAGGAAATGACATGCTGATAATACACTATTGAGCTCATATATTGAACTATATAGTGGTTACTATAATAAATTCAATAAAATACTTAATAAATTTTATAATATAATAATGTTAATAAAAATACTGAATATTGAGTTTACCAAAATTTATAATTTAACTTTATGAGAAGAATTGAGAGAAGGGATGTGAATATGAGACTGGAAACAAAAATCAACTCTAAAATACAAGTGAGAGAAGACATGTAGAGATAACCTCTAAAACAAACAAAAAAAATTCAGTAAATACATATTTAAACATCATATTTAGAAATGAATTTGTTGGTATTAGAAAAATATTTAATCATTTTCTTTTAATTTTCAAAACTATTCAGAGTAGGTGCCTAGAGGGTATGAAGCAGTGGACTAGAATGGTATAGAAGGGACAGAAATTTTGTCAAAAATATTATAAAATATATGAATATTCAAATGACATTTTGCATTACTTATTTTGTAACAATTGAGTTTAATTAAAAATAGGCTTCCCTGGTAACTCAGATGGTAAAAATAGGCTTGTATTGTTTATGACTTAAAGTATTTTAGATTTCAGTTCAAGACAGTTTTATAGTGTCAAGAGTAAGTTGAATTATTCAGGAAGTATATTAGAGCTAAAAGTCTAATTTCTGAAATCTAGTGTATATCTATAGTATTCCATGTATATGGGAAACTAGAATATAAGTAAGAAATAAAACGTTCCCCCATGGACCATCTTATGTACTAGGATGAATATGTGTGTTAAGTGTATTTTGTTTTAGTGAAAAATAATAAACATGGTAATATCTAATCCAATTATTAATAAAAATAGAAAGAAATGAATAATTCAGAAGACAAACAACATCATAAATCCACAGCAATAACAAAATGCCTTCAGTGCTTATTAAAGTAAAAAAATAGATATTTTTCTTGTTTCACTTCTTATGTTCAATGTGATTGAAACATAGCTTTGTTACCTTTTCTGTTTTTTTTCCCCACAGGTTGCACGTCTCCCTACAAGACTTTTATTTCATGCCTACACTCATTTTACCTCTTTGTGACCCCAAGGACTGTAGGCCACCAGGCTCCTCTGTCCATGGGATTCTTCAGGCAAGAATACTGGGGTGGGTTGCCATTTCTCTCTCCAGGAGATCTTACCCACCCAGGGATTGAACCCAGGTCTCCTGCGTTTGCAGGCTGACTCTTTACCGACAGTCACAAGGGAAGCCAATCTCCAGGTGGCAGACACAAGTAACTGAACCAACTTCTATCCTCCAAAGGAATATATGATATTTGCAAAGAAATAGATGTATTTTTTGTGCCATCCAATTTTCCCTGTCGTTTGTCTATGACAAGTTGAAATATGTGATTTTTGCAGTTTAAGGGGGCGCTTTCAGTTCAGAAACTTCTTATAAACAGTGCAGATATTTAATAAGAAATGGAGAAAGAGGTGAAGTAATATAAGAAGAGGAGTGGAAGAAATTAAAAAGAGGAAGAAAAAATACTAAGGCAAGATTTTGAGTATGAATTGCAGTAGGAAAGAAAGTGTCTTACTAGACTACATTCTTCAAAATGAGGTTAGCATTGTATTTGAAAGTCACTAGTTGTTGATACATTTATTTTCATTTTGGATATTCTAGAGCTTAAATATCCACAATATCTCTAGTCTACCCTTGTTCTCTTTCTTTTTTAAAAATAGTTTTGACTGTGGTAAAAATTACATTGTATAGAACATACTGTTTTAACCATATTTAACTGTACAGTTCAGTGACAGTAAGTACATGCACACTGTTGTGGAACTCTCACCATCATCCTTCTCCCAAATTTTTCACTTTCTGAAATTGAAACTCTGTTTCCATTAAACACTAACTTCCCATCACCCCTCCCCATCTCTCCACTCCCCAGCTTCTCTCATCTACCAATGTACTTTTCTCTCATTGCCCTTTTGAAAGTGAAAGTGTTAGCTGCTCAGTCCTGTCCTACTCTTTGTGACTCCACAGACTGTAATCCACCAGTCTCCTCTATCCATGGGATTCTCCAAGCAAGAACACTGGAGTGAGTTGCCATTCCCTTCTCCAGGGGATCCTCCTGACCCAGGGACTGAACCCAGGTCTCCTGCATTGCAGGCAGATTCTTTACCATCTGAACCTCCAAGAAAGCCCTTCTAGTTCCTCTCATTTCTTCTCTCATCTCCTTTCTCTACATTTCTTTTCCAGATTATGTAGATCATTTTCTCCTTGTTTACCTCTCCCTTCCTCACTCCTTTGCACTTCTACCAACACTTCCACCAGACAGTGATTCTTCTGGATATTGGAATAACAGGGACACCAGATGTTTTTCAGCTTGTGTTGTGACAGTCAGCTAAATTACAACTCTGTGCCAGCAACTCTTCCCAGGGAGCTAGTGCAAAACAATCTATCCATGTATGACACAACCTGACATCCTCCTTGACGAACTGAAGATAATCCTTCTTCAGATGACAGCCTGTGCATGAGTGTTCCCAGGTCCAAGACGCAACCCAGATTCTAATTAACCTGATTAAACCTGTTGCACATGACTCACTTCGTTTTCCTTCTTTGATCAAGATGTCACTATCTATTTGGATATTCATCTTTTTTCCTGTTATTTACTACCTAGGATGTGTCACAAATAGATGGAAGCAACACAAGGCATCTACTTCTATGTTGCTCTAATTTTTTCCAGTACCCTTGCTTCCTTCACACGTCAAAAGCTATAGCATCGTCGACAAGTTTGATATCTAAGGGTGTAATTATGACTTACTAGTGTCTCAAATCATTTGTGCAGAGCATGTGGAGATTCATGTTGTTCAAGCAGCCGAGATTAAGAAGAGCATACTCTGAATGTTAAAATAAAAATATTCTTTGTTCTCACAGGACTTCTCAGGCAAGCTGCTGTGGAATGCTCCCTAAAAGGGATGACCTACATGAAGTGAAAACTTCAAGTCTTGCAGTATCCATGCTGCTTCAAAGGTTAGTAGCAGAAATTTAGAAACCATACCCCTACTGGTATTTAACATGCAGGTCATTTACAGGTTACTGTAAATATTTCAATGATGAGGAGCAGAGACTATGATACAAAGATTAGATTTTGTCTTTCTTTTTCACTGTAGCTTCAGTCCTTGTTTTTGCCACATGCCTGTTTTGTTTATTGCTTTTTTGTGTTTTCCCAGAGGGATCATGTATACAGAATTCAATTAGTTATTTTATCTTTTGAACATAATGCACTATCATAATTAAATCACATACATATCTTTGTAACTGTTTCATTTCTGTGTATACGTATTCAGATACATATTTAAATTTGCATATTTAAATATATACTTATTCACATAACTATTCTAAATAATCTAATGAATCTTGGTGAAATTATTGTGTTTCAAATTACATTACCAATAACTTGCATCTGGATATGTATATCTCCGTTTTCTTACTGACCTGCTGCCACTAAGTGGAAATATGACCTTAATTTGTTTAACATTTGCTTGATTTTTAAGTGCATTTTTATCACACAAACATATTTCTTCATTTTGCATTTGTAAAACATGTTTGTAGTCTTATGTGACTTGTTTTTTATATTACATCATGACATTAAGATTCATCATTTGCATACAACATGAATTCAATAATACTTCTGTGAATACATATCAAATGATCAAATGATTTTTTTTTCCATCAATAAACATTTGTGCTATTTTCATATTGATTGCTATGAAGAATAATGATGCTATGAATATTTTTATATGGATATGCATATATACCTATCTCATATTATATATATCTCATATTATATATATATAAAGCTTAATATTTCTTCCTCTATTAATAAAGTTTAACATTTCTTCCTATATTCATTGGAAATTAATATTTTTTCTTCTATGTATAGCTTGCTAATATTTGTCCATATTTTATATTGATTTGTTTATATTACTTCTATTTTCTGTGGAAATATATGTTTCTGCCTACAGCTATATCAGTTACATGTTGCGACTGTTTTTCTTCAATTAATTGCTCGTCTTTATGCTTTCTTTAAGGTATTTTTGAATAATGAAAGTTTTAAGTTTTTTTAATAATATATGAGCATTTTCTTTCTGTAGTTAGCTTTTTGTATCTTGATTAAGAAATCCTTATAGCAATATGATAATATATTTTTGTAAAAAATTAGTTGGTGGTTTTTACCAAGGTCGTGAAAGCAATTCAATGGGGAAAGAAAATCCTGTAAACTGCTAGTGTTGAATCAATATCATATTTAAAAACAACCACAACAAAACAAAATATTCACCCTTATCTTACATTATGGGGAACTTCCCTGGTGGCTCAGATGGTAAAGCATCTGCCTGCAATGCAGGAGACCTGGGTTCAATCCCTGGTCAGGAAGATCCCCTGGAGAAGGCAATGGCACCCTACTCCAGCCCTCTTGCCTGGAGAATCCTCCATGGATGGAGGAGCCTGGTGGGCTGCAGTCCCTGGGGTTGTGAAGAGTCGGACACGAAGGAGTGACTTCACTTTCACTTTTCCTTCCATGCATTGGAGAAGGAAATGGCAACCCACTCCGGTGTTCTTGCCTGGAGAATCCCAGGGACGGGGGAGCCTGGTGGGCTACAGTCCATGGGGTCACAAAGAGTTGGACATGACTGAGCGACTTCACTTTCACTTTACATTATGAGGCTTCCCTTGTTGTTCAGCAGGTAAAGAATGCACCTGCAATGCAGAAGACCTGGGTTCAATCCCTGGGTTGGGAAGATCCCTTGGAGAAGGGAAAGGCTACCCACTCCAGTATTCTGGCCTGGAGTATTCTAAGGACAGTATAGTCCATGGTGTCCAAAAGAGCCAGACACAACTGAGTGACTCATTTTCACTTTCACTATCTTACATTATAAGACTAATAATTTTGAGATGCATCAAAGACCTTAACAAAAAAGCTGAATCTATATGGATTTTGGAAGAAAATGAGATAAACATCCACAATTTGGGAGTAAATCAAATTTCTAAGAGAAAACACAGAAAATAATAATGATAGAAGAAAAATAATGTTAAAATAGCAATAAACAATGATAATGAAAAAAATTAAGAAATATACAGAATATTGTTTTTAATATGCCAGTTTGTAATTTTTCAGAGGCAAACCGACAGTTAAGCAATTAACAACAGTCCAAGGGTCAGTAAAAACAAAGTTCATAGAAGGCAGTATTGACTGATATATGACCTTGAGTTCTGCCGGTTAAGCAGAGTAACCATGTCTGTTTTCAATTCTGTACAATTGGTGCTGAGTTTCAACAGGTGCGATGTCCCAGTGGATACTATTGCATTTCAGTTTAGATGAACCATCCATGAAACAAGCTCAAGCATTTAGGAGAACCTCTATGAATCAAGGGACCCCATGGAGGCAGTGGGTTCACTTCAGGCAGTAGAAAGGAGAACAAAATTTCCCCAAAAATAATAACTGCTACTTTTTCATGGAAAGCCAAGATGCTGAAGGGGCCAGGCCATGCTCCTAAATATTTTGTTTCCATTTTACAAGGGAGTTTGGGTGGACATTCCATCCTGATAGTAAGGATTAAGTCTGAGATAAGCCATACTAATATGGGACTCTCAGGCCAAAGATTCACGACTTGTGTCTTGGTTCATCCATTCATTTAACAAGAGCATGATAGCCATCTGACAACTATTGTCCAATAGAGATGCACCTCATAGCAGGGTCAGGAAGGTGAAGACTCAAAAGCCCAAAGGAAGCCCCATGCTGGAGGCCAACACCCTTTGCCAGAGGATCCATTTGGTGAAATCATCCATTAAAGGAACATGTCATCTGAAGTGGTCATTAGGATAGTGGAGCTTCAAGTGTAAACAGCATGCCACTGCTTGTTGACCTGCTTCTAATGAAGCCTCTCGATTGGGCTCTACTCAGTGGATGCTGATTTGCATTTAGCTGATACAAGAGACCAAGTAGAATGCCTACATGAGGCATACTCTCTCCAAAACCTACAAATCCAATAAAATCCTGGGTCGTGTTTTTGGTAATACTTTTGGATGAAGAGAAAGCAATTTTCCTTGAATGCTATAGGATCTGAGAGTTGTGAATACACCCACGTAGTCTCAAGAAATTTTACTTGGTAGGTGGATCCCTGAATTTTGTCAGGATGGAAAAGGTAAGGACAACCCACTCCAGTATTCTTGACTAGATAATTCCAAGGGCAGAGGAGCTTGGAGGGCTATATAGTCCATGGAGTCGCAAAGAATCGGACACAACTGAGTGACTAACACACACACACGTGTGCACACACACACACACACACACACCAACTGCTTCTGCTGATGGAAGTATGATAACGCTGCCATAAGGACCTTTGAAATGGGTTTTTGAGATGCCAACTAACAAGGCATTATCTTTGTAGTGAAAACTTGGCACCACAGAATGTAGAAACACTCACAGCAAATCATGACCCAGCCTCAGGTTTGAATGGCAGGGTTTTTATATCCCTGAGGGAATAATACAAAGATATATTAAAGGGCTTGCCACATGAATGCAAATCAATCTTGGTTCTTGGGTGCCTTGGGAATAGAAAAATAAGTGTTGGCAGTATCTAAGATGATGACATACCAACAAATTTGTGCAAAAGATTCAGTAACAGTTGCAATATTTTTATAATCATAGTATCTGCAACAACAAAAACCATGAGAGCAAGAATGGAATTCAATTGATTGTCCTCTGTAAGACCCCAGGTCCTGTTAGCTTTACATGCAGGGCTGTTGTCATGAGATACCATGTCTCTTACTACCTGGGATGCACTAAGTCCTTAATCAAGGTTGCAATTTTATTTTCTCTACCTCAAATATTGCATTGTTCCCATTGCACCATCTGTATGAGGATAAGGAGATAGAATGAAGAGTGACTTAGCAGAGACTCTCTATGCCACAGGCCCCAAAGGAACAAACTCCCTCTTGAATTTATAAGTACTTATAGTATGAGCATGCAAAACATCAATAGAAGGATTGTGTGAGCAGTGGAACCACAAATAACATTAAATTGCCCATCTGTCAATGGGCCATTTCATCAGCCTTATAAATCAAATCTAGCACAATATAAGCTTGCATACTGGTCAATGCCTCATTTATGATTTACCAATGTTTTTCTTTTCCCCCTATTTTAGAGAAATCTCTCTCAGAAGGTCAGAGCTTTATTGCAGTAGCCAAGATCCAATGCACAAACACACAAACAGAACCTCTGAGACCTTTTTCTTTTATGTCTGGGTGGATGGAAGGTTGGCATGGTAGCCCGTAGAAGATGCTTGACAGATGTCATCCTGTCTTGAGAAGCAGCATGAAACCTCTATACCCTTCTCTTCCAAGAATGTCTACCAGCCAAAGATTTAATAATTGACCTGGTTCATGTACCTAGCAGTTGTGAATAGCTCTCCTTTCACTGTCAGTACAGGTTTGTGTCCTTGTAAAGATGGCCTAAAGTGTGTGTGGGTGGGGGAGGAGGGCAGGTAAGAGCTTCTGCCATCGAATACATATCTTTATACTAACTGTCATAATGGATAAGCTTGAGGATGATTGCCAGATTAGTGAGGAAGTCATCCTACCTGGAGGAGGACTAGCAGCAATCAGCATACCATTTAAGCAGTTGTGAGAGTTTTTTACAATTAAAAAAAAAAATTTGATGTGGACCATTTTTAAAGTCTCTATTGACTGTGTTACAATACTGCTGCTGTTTGATGGTTTTTTATTTCTTTATTTTTGGTTTTTTGGCCATAAGTCATGTGGGATCTTATCTCCCTGACCAGAGACCTAACCCACACCTTCTGCATTGGAAGGCAAAGTCTTAATCCTGGGCCACCAGAGAAGCCCATAAGCAGTTGTTTTTAACTTACTCTTTGGACTCAGCCTGCAAACATCTCACCTGTTAGCCATACAATTTGATTAACATGCTTCCTGTTGATTTCAATGTACTTCCATTTCATCCTTCTTTTTCCAGGAACCCATATTTTTTCAGCATCTAATCCTTGTTACCAAACCACAGAAAACTAGAAAGAGTTTGAGGTTTTACCCTATTTGCAAGGCAACAACTAAGTCTGCCACAGATTCATGGACACTAGAAGGAAACAGAAGACTCCTGGACCAAAAATAAAGGGCAGTTCCTTATTCACAGCAATGGCAAGAACCAAGGTGTTAGCATTTGTGCCTGTTCCCTGAGGCCCAGTTCCCAAGGGATGCTGAAAAGAAAGTCTGTAACATGTATTCCCCATCCTGGTCCCCAGTGTATGACAAAAACTACTGTAATGATGTAAAGTAATTAGCCTCCAACTAATAAAAGTAAATGAAAAAAAAAAAAGAAAGTCTGTAACACTTGGACACGGCATGCAGTGGGGCATGTTAGGGAGAAGGAACTCTGGAGAAAGTCATTTCTTCTAGTACACTTAACAATAAGCAAATCTGTCCTTTTCTAGAGACATAGACACCATCTCTACTTTCCAAGGCTTTTCTATATGCAACATGAACCTGGTGTCTGGAGCAAAAACAGTCATTATCTCTGCCCACAAAACACCTCAAAACGTGAGAGGTCTGTAGAGAGCTGTTCCCCAATACGTTGGTAAAACTGCCTTATCTTATCTTAAATAGTTAAGATACACTGATATCCTGTAACCTAGCAATTCTGCCACTAGGTATTTAAGAAAATGAAAATATATGTCTAAACATGGCTTGTTCAAAAATGGTTGTAGCAACCTTATCCATGATTAACCAAACAACTCAGTTGTATGTTAGCAAGAGAATGGATGATCACACTGCGGTATAGTTGAGCAATGGAGTACTTCTCAGCAATAGGGAAACTAAAAATATTCTTTGGAGTCAAAAAAGCAAGAATAGGTATGCTATTTATATGGACTTGTAGAAGATGCAAAAAATATTCTCTGGTGGTATAAATAAAATCTGTGGTTGCTAGGAGGCTTAGCCTGGAAGGGAGCATGAAAGAACATACAGGATAATAACTGTACATGTAACAAAACTTAAGTTTAGCGTTCCATCACAAACTGATGACATCCATAAAGCTGTGTAACTCAACTCCGTACTGAGCTTCTCTTCCTGTGAAAGACTGTCCAATAAGTGGTTTCACATAACTGCTGTTCCCCGACTTCTGTGAGATGGAGAATTCAGGATGAAGAGATCTGGACAAAAGCTTCATCTTATATTTGAGGAAAATACAAAGAAATAAAATTTAGAGTTAAGAGAAGTGGTAGGATTTGACCTCCCACTTCAGAATCCAAGTTCATAATCTTTTCAAATGGTAACTACCTGTATATTATAAATCACATTAAAAATGCTAGAACTTAACATCATCGTGCTCTTTCTTTAAATTGTCAAATGTATGCAAGAAGAGAGAAAAAATCCAATAGTGTTTATTTGTTTAACGTGATACTGAATTTTGTCTCTTTCAGTCTGTATTAACAGAGGATGAGATGGTTGGAAGGCATCACCAATTCAATGGACATGAGCTTGAGCAAATTCTGGCAGATGGTGAAGGACAGGGAAGTCTGGTGTGCAGTAGTCCATGGGGTCACAAAGCATTGGACACAACTTAGAGACTGTACAATGACAAAACTGTTTTATTATTATATCAGAAAAAAAGCTTCATATTTAAATCTGAAAAGATTTTGTTGGGCCTTGTGAAATGTACTGTATTTCACAAGGAACAACAAAGATAGAATGACTATTATTTTATTTTATAGTTAAAGTTCTACAGAAGTTCTCCCAAGAAATGACCCTTAGTTGAATCTATAGCTAGTCATATTTAACTTACTGAGATATTATACATAGAGGATTGTATCATATAAGCAATAACTTGTTGGTATGAAATTATTAACACTTGAAATATTTGATAGTTATTCTATCAAAATTTAACAAATTATTGAGTTTTGTCTTCATTGCCCTGGGATTTATAGATAATAATCATTTATATTCCATTAGAAAAATGAACACTCAGCCAAATTTCTCTTCTATACCTCTCTTCAAAACTTCTTCAGATTGGAGTTATTGAATTTTTACACTTAAATGACCATGTATAATAAACAGTTTTTCTCTCTCATAATATTATATAAACTTGGGTTAGTTGCCAAAGACAATTTTGATTTGGAGTTACAGATATTTTCAATGCTAAAGAGAGGTAGAATTTTTGTAGGAGGCTAAGTTATTAACTTATTAATAATCTACACTGTAATGGATAGTTGTCCCATTCATTAGCTCACTAAATTGTCTCAAAAACTTTGTAAAGATAAAACCATTATTGATAACTTTCAGATAAAGTTTGGGTATCCTAAAGACTATTATGAGCTGGTAGTAGGATTTTATCACAATTCTTTTACTCTAAGGTCATTCTTTTCTTTCTGTATTTTGTTATTTTTTTTTATTTTGTGTCCCTCACACTACCATTTTTCCAAGTATAAGATATATATATATAATTTATATTATATATTTATATTAACACATATTATATTATAGAGTGCCACATATATTTATATATATTTTTTCCTCCCTAGAGAAGGAAAAACACTGTGGAAGCCTCACATCATTCACGAGTATAGCCAGGGCTGAAATGAACACGTCCAAGTCCATAGCTGTATGTACATACAAGCTTGTCCAAAATGTTGAGGTCATTTCAGAATTTGATTAAAATAATCATTGTCTTATAGAATACACAAAGTATCATTTTTTAAGGACTTGATTATTTACTGAGTGTCTTCTAATTTTTTTTATTTCTCTAACTAATCTAACAGATCTAACTAGCCTGCTTTGAAAATCTATTAATGGATATTTTGCACAAACATGCACACATTTTATCTCAAAATTCTCACAATTGATATAAAATGTATTTTATAAGCCCAAACTATAGATGCTTTTTATGTACTTCAATGAGTTTAAGTAACCTCCTCAAGTTTGTAAGTAAATCAAAGGTTAATAGGCACTGTAAACCACTTAATAACTATTAACAGAGTAAGTTTTACCAAAGTTACAGGAAGCCTATTGCTTCCACATGAATAACAGCTTTGCTCAAGTTGATTATCAGTTACTGACCTTGACTTTTACCTTATTTTTATAAACGGGATTTGATTCGTTTATTGGAATCATAAACTGGATCCCTATTTGTTCTGGTATTTACTTCCACTTAAAAGAGATGGGAATACCAGACCACCTGACCTGCCTCTTGAGAAACCTATATGCAGGTCAGGAAGCAGCAGTTAGAACTGGACATGGAACAACAGACTGGTTCCAAATAGGAAAAGGAGTACATCAAGGCTGTATATTGTCACCCTGCTTGTTTAACTTATATGCAGAGCACATCATGAGAAACGCTGGGCTGGAAGAAGCACAGGCTGGAATCAAGATTGCCGGGAGAAATATCAATAACCTCAGATATGCAGATGACACCACCCTTATGGCAGAAAGTGAAGAGGAGCTAAAGAGTCTCTTGATGAAAGTGAAAGAGGAAAGTGAAAAAGTTGCCTTAAAGCTCAACATTCAGAAAACTAAGATCATGACATCTAGTCCCATCACTTCATGGGAAATAGATGAGGAAACAGTGGAAACAGTGTCAGACTTTATATTTTGGGGCTCCAAAATCACTGCAGATGGTGATTGCAGCCATGAAATTAAAAGATGCTTATTCCTTGGAAGGAAAGTTATGACCAACCTAGATAGCATATTAAAAAGCAGAGACATTACTTTGCCAACAAAGGTCCATCTAGTCAAGGCTATGGTTTTATCAGTGGTCATGTATGGATGTAAGAGTTGGACTGTGAAGAAAGCTGAGAGCTGACGAATTGATGCTTTTGAACTATGGTATTGGAGAAGACTCTTGAGAGTCCCTTGGACTGCAAGGAGATCCAACCAGTCCATCTTAAAGGAGATCAGTCCTGGGTGTTCATTGGAAGGACTGATGTGGATGCTGAAACTCCAATACTTTGGCCACCTGATGCAAAGAGAAGACTCATTGGAAAAGACGTTGATGCTGGTAGGGATTGGGGGCAGGAGGAGAAGGGGACGACAGAGGATGAGATGGTTGGATGGCATCACAGACTCGATGGATGTGAGTTTGAGTAAACTCCGGGAGTTGATGATGGACAGGGAGGCCTGGCATGCTGCGGTTCATGGGGTCTTAAAGAGTCAGACACGACTGAGCGTCTGAACTGAACTGAAGCATCTTAGAGAGGGCTTCCCTCATAGCTCAGTTGGTAAAGAATCTGCCTGCAATGCAGAAGACCCAAGTTTGATTCCTGGCTCAGGAAGATTACCTGGAGAACGGAATGGCAACCCACTTCAGTACTCTTGCCTGGAGAATCCCGTGGATAGAGGAGCCTGGCAAGCTACAGTCCACGGGGTTGCAAGAGTCAGAGAGGACTTAGCAACTAAACCATTACGGCCACCAAGCATCTTACAGATGTCAACAATGCAATCATTGAGCAATAGGAGGAAAACCTAAGGAATGTCATTACAGCTCTGTCAGTTTCACTGCCTATTAGTTTTTGTGAAGAAAAAAAATCTGTGTAAGTAGGATATTTGATATAATTATCATGCTAAAATCCTATCTCTAAGTATTCCTTTAATTGCTTAAATGATATATGTATTTGGATCTGATATTTTACTTACTGAGGCTGATTGCTTAGTCTATTAGCAAATAAATATTGACAGATGTCTCAGAAAGATAATGAGTAAAGGCATTTCTGAAGTTTGTAGCAATTTCATATTAAGTCATTTTAATATTCAGTCTTAAGTACCCTACAGAGATAGAAGTGAAAGCAAAATGTCTTTTTTTAACCCATATAATTACTTCATTTCTATATAATTACTTTCTTTAAAAGTTACCACTAGAAAAAAAATTACCACTAGAAGGGAAAAAGAGAGATAGTCTTCCAAAATCACTAACGAACCTTTGCAAAATTTAAGCAACTCAAAGTAAAATTTCCTCAAATGTCAACTTAAAGATGGTTTTGCAGTAACTTTGAAAATAATGGATTTTCATTATAGAATAATTGTAATATAAATACTTAAAATGGATTAAAATAACTATACATCTGCAATTATTAACCAAGGTCAAACTAAGTATATATTTTATTACATTTACTCATGGCCTTTTTTTAAAGGGTAGATAGTTTTATTGTTTAAAAAATAAAATGGTGATTACTGAAAATGTGGAATCTAATATACTCTCTGTTTTACATAAATCTTGAATTGAATAGACATTAAACTTGAATGCTTTTAATATTTTCAGTATTCTTGAATAGCATGTATCTATATTTCAATTTGATTGTGATACTGAAATAACAAGTACATTTGTATCCCTGAAAAAAAAAATCTTACAAATGGATGTTTATTCTTAATGTCTAGGTTCTGAGACTATTTGCATATACATTCCAAGATGAAGTGTATTTATATGCCGACAAGACAAAAAAATACTGCTGATTTTCCCAGAGGCAATTGAGAGACAAGTTAACATACACTTGTTCCCTGAGATCCTTAAAAGGGGTAATGCTAGTTTCACTGTGTGCTGATACTAAGGAAAGAGAGAGACCAAAGCAACTTCAGCAAGCACCTGGAACTGGTTGGTAATGGCCTGTGTAATTTTTCCCTGTGCAGCCCTGCCAGCACAATCCTAACCTGCCTACTCGCAATGTTCATTTCATCTAAGGGCAGTCCCAGTGGCACATGGAGGTATTTCTGATGCCAGAAATCTACATCATGACAGCAGTGCTCTGTCCTGGCCTAGATGTGATCTCCAATGTGAATTACATGATCTGAATGTGAAATCAGGTTTGTCTATAAACAACTTTGATATGATGGGCTGAACAGCATTCCAGACACGATGCTTATAATTAAAGTCATCCATTGAATTGTTGTTGTTCAGTTGCTCAGTAGTGTCTGATTCTCTGAGATCCCGTGGACTGAAGCACACCAGGCTTCCCTGTCCTTCACCATCTACTGCAGCTTGCTCAAACTTTCACAGCATCTTCTTTTAGGATTTGAAATATCTCAACTGGAATTCCATCACCTCCTCTAGCTTTGTTCGTAGTGATGCTTCCACAAAGGCCCACTTGAATCTATGAGCCACGCCGTGTAGGGCCACCCAAGTTGGACAGGTCATGGTGGACAGTTCTGACAAAGCATGGTCCACTGGAGAAGGGAATGGCAAACCACTTCAGTGTTCTTGCCTTGAGAACCCCATGAACAGTATGAAAAGGCAAAAAAGTTATAACACTGAAAGATGAACTCCCCAGGTTTGTAGGTGCCCAATATGCTCCTGGAGAAGAGTGGAGAAATAATTCCAGAAAGAATGAAGAGACGGAGCCAAAGCAAAAACAACACCCAGTTGTGGATGTGATGGGTGATGGAAGTAAAGTCTGATGCTGTAAAGAACAATATTGTTTAGGAACCCGGAATGTTAGGTCCATGAATCAAAGTAAATTGGAACTGATCAAACAGGCGATGACAAGAATGAGCACTGACATTTTAGGAATCAGTGAACTAAAATGGACTGGAATGGGTGTGCATGCTCACTCATGTCCAGCTCTGTGACCCCATGGACTGTAGCCTGCCGAGCTCTTCTGTCCATGGAATTTTTCAGGCAAGAATACTGATGTGGATTGCCATTTCCCTCTCCAGGGGATCTTCCCAACCTAGGTATCAAACCCAAGTCCCTTGAATGTTCTGTATTGGAAGGCAGTTTCTTTACCTCTTCCCCACCTGGAGTTATCTGGAGGCAAAGAAGGCATTTTCTTTAGGAGGATGTTATGTAATCCCATATTGCAGTAGAGGAAATGCAGTCAGACGGTTTGCATTTTTAGAGTTGAGGAAAGGATGCTGCCACCTGGGTGAATTTCTAAAGCAGGAAGACTTTCCCTAGTTTGCGATCTGTGTGGAAACCTAACAATTTTGCAGTTCAAAGGAGGCTTCTGAGAGGAAATGATGACAGAACTTCTGACTAACAGGTAGATATTAAGCTGATTGTGAAACCAGAAGTTTTTGTGAAGGACTTAAATTTAGAGAAAAAAGCGAGGTAGTTTCAGCAAACAAAATATAGTTTTGTGTCATCATCCATAAAATGTGACAAAGGAAGTGCAGAAAGTTGAGTGGTTAGAAGGATGGAAGACATTGTGAACAATGTTAAAGGATTTGGAAAATATCTTTAAAGGAGAACCAGTGAAGCAAGGAAATATACAAGCAAATTTACATAGCTACCTGTAAGGGACATATCCAGTACAATGGTCATTGTAACTTGATGCTCATTGGAAGAATGTAAATATACATTCTTTTATCAAAATTCTTATAATGATATGAAGAAAATTCAGTTAGAAAAAAGGTAAGGAAAAATAATCCACATATTCTGAAGTCAACTATTTGACTCAAACAATGTGGATTTGAACTGCATGGGTCCACTTACATGTAGACATTTTTCAGTAGTAATACTGAATAACTGCATGTTCCCTGGTGGGTTGAATTCCTGGATGCAGAGAAACCATGGATACAGAGGGCTACCTATAAGTAATATGCAAATTAACTTTCCCCCTTTGTTCAAGGGTCAGGTCTATTTTCATTTTTCTATATTTAGTTTTGGCTGAAACATCTGGTTTTGGTTTCATTTGTTGGAATTTGCACAGCAGATCTTCCTAGATTTTTAGTAAGTTCATAGGCCTATTTTTGATAGTATATCAGCATCATCTCATATCCTTGCTTACTACGTCTACCTTGATATTCCTGCTTTTCTTGGCATGCAATTCAGCATTCTCTTTTGATTTCCCTTGTATCTACTGACTTATTGCTTATTTTGAGCACCATTTGCTGGTGTCCCCACTGCTCCTTAACATCTTATGTTCTAGCAATCCAGAGTTTAGTGTTTGGGATCTTGTCCATCATTACTCACTCTCCTGTTGTCATAACTCCTAACCACATATTAAAATGTCATCAGAAGGCTGAAAACTCCTCAAGATTATATCTCAGCTCCCTCCTAAATTTCAAAGTCACATATCAAACTGCTTACTTGATTTTTCCACTGAGATGTCTAACAACATTTCAAACCCATTTAAAATGTAACTCTTGGGACCTCCCTGATGGTCCACTGGCTAAGACTCCCCACTTCCAGTGCAGGGGCTCCAGGTTTGATCCCTAGTCAGGGAACTAGATTCCATATGCCATAAATGAAAATCAGCACAGCCAAATAAATAAATAAAATTTAACTCTTAATGTCCCCCCCGTTAAAAACCTATTCTACCTGTAGCCTTCCTAGTTCACTCATGGCAGCTCAACTTTTTATTTGTTCCCATCAAAAATTTGGAGATCATCACCATTCTCTTATCCCTATCTAATGTAAGAGAAATATTTAGTGATTCTTCTTTCAAAATCAATTCTGATATTGACCTGTTATCATTAACTTCTTAGATAGTTTCCTAGTCTTCAGTATTACTATCCCTTCACATACACAGTATCCAGAATGAGCTTTTAACTACTAGCCATTCCACTCCTCAAAACTCTACAATAGGTCCTCATTTCAAAGTTAAAGTCAAAATCATCACAATTCCCAGGTGGCACTAGTAGTAAAGAACTTGCCTGACAATGCAGGAAATGTAAGAGACACAGGTTCGATCCCTGGGTCAGGAAGATCCTCTGGAGAAGCAAATGGCAACCCACTCCAGCATCCTTGCCTGGAGAATCCCATGGACAGACTGAAGAGTTGGACAGTCCAAAGAGTTGGACATAACTGAAGCAACTTAGTCCCCATCATGATGACCAGACTGCCTCCATATGATCTGCATTGTATTTTTTCTCTCTTTTTCTTGTCTACTCTGTTCTACTATTTCTTTTTAAATTTTGAAGCTGAACACCCAACAACACTGGTCATTTTGTTATTCCATGAATACAATATGTCATATTTGGGATATTTTTTGTTGGTTTTGTTAGATCTCTACTTTTCAGTTCAGTTCACTCAGTTGTGTCCAACTCCTTGCAACCCCACGGACTGCAGCACGTCAGGCCTCCCTGTCCGTCATCAACTCCCGGAGTTTACTCCAACTCATGTCCATTGAGTCAGTGATGTTTTTAACAATTTGCATTTCCCATATAGTTTTATGGCAAACTCTCTCATATTTCAGGTCTTAATTTAGTATGATACTTTATTAATGAGGACTTTCTGACGTTACACCTTCCTATTCCCATCTCCCAAAGAATACACACACAAACATGTGTACACATACACAATCTTGATTTTACTTTTCTTTCTCTTTCCCCCACATGTGTTTTTCCCTACCAGTATGCTGTATGATTTATTTATTTTATGCGTATTACTTATTATCCATTTCTCTGTAAGTTCTACGATAATACGATCTTTGTTTTTACTTGTTATGTTAGTAATACCGTGTGGGGTCCCAGAACACTGCCTGGTAGAGTAATGTTAAACAACATTTGTTGCACAAATAAATGCAGTATGTGGTGGCTTCTGAAAATCCTAATGGGCCAGAATCCTAATGCAGATCACACTTTGATAGTTTATTTTCTCACATGTCAAAGAGCATCCATTAATACATCTGGAAAAAGAAAAAGGGTATATGTTGAAAGATAGTCATAAAAGAGGGAGGAAAGGCTTTCAGATAGGTAGAGTCAGAGATGAAGGGATGATTTTGGCACTCACCACTTCCAGAAGAACATGTCTTTTTTTTTTTTTAAGAATTTTTTTTTTTAATTGGAAGATAAATTGCTTTACAATGTTGGTTTCTGCCATGCTGCTGCTAAGTCGCTTCAGTCGTGTTCGATTCTGTGCGACCCCATAGATGGCAGCCCACTAGGCGCCTCTGTCCCTGGGATTCTCCAGGCAAGAGCACTGGAGTTGGTTGCCATTTCCTTCTCCAATGCATGAAAGTGAAAAGTGAAAGGGAAGTTGTTCAGTCATGCCCGACTCTTAGTGACCCCATGGACTGCAGCCCACCAGGCTCCTCTGTCCATGGGATTTTCCAGGCAAGGGTACTGCAGTGGGGTGCCATTGCCTTCTCCGGTTTCGGCCATACAACAACATGAATGAAAGTTATATTCTTTTTTGCATTCATTCCTACTCAAGTTCTCTTTGTGGCAAAACTTGCCCTTGGTTTTTCAAAACAGTAAGTTGATGTTTATATTTAACAGCTTGAGCATTTGTTATGTGACCAGAAATTCACTTTACAGAAAAGTTAAGCATGCCATCCAGTTTCTGTTTAATGAGGAACATCTTTATTGCATAGGTTGGTACCTGACTGTGGCTCTTTGGCAGAGCTCTAGAGTTTCACCTCTTACCTTTTGCTTTTTCTCAAATTGAAAGTGGAATAATAATACATATATTGTATTCTTAATGGGATAAAATACCAAGGGTGTTTTGAGGTACATAAAAATTATTCAGAATAGGCCAAGGGGAAATACAAATTTAGGACTACAATGAGATTCCTGTATTCTTTAGCCAGCCTCACTATGCCTCACTTGATGCATTGGTATGTTCAAGTTCATAGTTAATGGCTTTGGGTTTCTACTCCCACTTGATATGTATGTAATAAGCCCCAGTTTACCAACTGATGACTGACTTAATAGCAAAGAGGAGAACAAGTGCCAGCTTAACAAAATCAAAGAGCTGCCCACAGAGAAAAGAAGCACTTTTCTTTTTAAGTGTAATTTGGGTTCTATATAAAAAAAAATTGAGTGAGAATCTTTTCTCATTGCTCTCAGTTCAAGAAGAAATAAATGCCAAGTAGCAACAATTCTCCTTAATTTTTTTCCTTTCTTTACATTGAATGGGTGAAAATTACCCAATTTGTACATCTATTACAAGTTGCTTTAGTGGTTCCCAGAGATGCTGTATTCCTCTTTCCCTGCACTGCCACAGAATATATCAAAGCAGTGTACATGGATCAGGTGAAGAGTTTTGATGAAAGCACGCATACTGCTGAGAGTTTATGGAGGTGGCTCTACGCTGCCTACAAATGTACACATTGAATGAATTTTGGCAGATTAATTAGAGGTACTGCCAACAGTGACTGCAGCCATGAAATTAAAAGACATTTGCTCCTTGGAAGGAAATCTATGACAAACCTAGACATGCATTAAAAAGCAGAGACATCACTTTGCTGACAAAGGTATGTATAATCGAAGCTATGATTTTTCCACTAGTCATATATGGATGTGAGAGTTGGACCATAAAGAAAGCTGAACACTGAAGAATTGATGGTTTTGAATTGTGGTGTTGGAGAAGACTCTTGAGAGTCCCTTGGACTGCAAGGAGATCCAACCAGTCCATCCTAAAGGAAATCAGTCCTGAATATTCTTTGGAAGGACTGATGCTGAAGCTGAAGCTACAATACTTTGGCCACCTGTTGGGAAGAGCCAACTCACTGGAAAAGACCCTGATGCTTGGAAAGATTGAAGGCAAAAGGAAAAGAGGAAGACAAAGGGAGAGATGGTTAGATAGCATCATTGACTTAATGGACATGAATCTGAGCAAACTCCAGGAGATAGTGAAGGACAGAGAAACCTGGTATGCGCAGTCCATGGGGTCTCTAAATAACAATGATGGAGTTATTTGACTAAATGAAAAGTAGTATTCCATGGCCCAAGGGGAAACATCACTTCTTTGTCCAACCTATCATTTTACAAGGAAGAAATGTGATCTATAGCTAACTCAATATATACAAAGTAATGAATGTAAGTACTCTGTTAGTATATGCAGGTATATGTGTCTATACCTTTCCTGGTATCAAAGGATATAGGGTAGTACAGTAGAAGAGCTTGAACTTTGGTAATCAGAGTGATGAAGATTTATGTCTCTATTCTTCAGTTTATTCACTGTGAGCCATCAGATAAACAAATGAAGATCATTCAGTCGAATCAATGAAATTAGAACAACAGTTGATATTTCTTAGGATATAGCACATAACTACAATAAAAGTAAAAGCAATAACAATCATAATTAAGTTGTAATATATTTTGCAGATAGGAATGTCCTATATCCCAAACAACTCTATAACTATAGTGCCACTATTATTCCTTTTTTTACAGATGATTAGCTTTTTACAGATGATTAATCATGAAATTAAACCATATAAAACACTTGGCAAAATTCCTGATTATATAAGAAGTTTAAATTATCATTTCATCATCACTACCATTACATTCACTATCTAAATTATTATTCATAATTTATTAATATTGTTTATTATATCCTAAGGTTTTTTTCCCCATTTACACACTCTCATTCCCACATCTGACCCTGGGCACTGGAGTAGAAAATTATAGGTTTAGAGAGGAATTCTCCATTTACATCAAAGTTTTTATTATAAGTACAAAATCTATAACTTGTATATTATTATATAGGTCTTGGTTTTAGATTATACAGCTCCTTTTGTAATTTTTTTTTTATCTGCAAGGCATATTCTATAAATAAGATGTGACTCAAGATACCTATTGTTGCTTAATATGCTAATACTGACACACACATATGTTTGCTTTCCATTTCAAATTACAGTTGTTTCTTCTAGGCTGTGGAGTATTGCTATTGTACAATGAAATGGTTGTGGTAGATTTGTTCCAATTCACAGTGAATATAGGGCTGAGTTGGATGCTATGTTCTAGGAATTTTTGTAGTTCTCCTCTTTCCTGTCAATTATCTATAATTGATCATAGATTGTACATCTGATGGTAGAGAAGAGAAAAAAAATACATTTTCCACACAGATATTCATTCATTTGGTAAATAGTGAAACAGAGTACAAGGGAGAAAAATCTTACTTTCATTCCTACTCTCCTTGTTAAACAGGGGCACATGTATGCTTCAGGCTTGAAGCTTCTTATTGCCAGGACTATTGAAAGTAAATAGGGTACTTGGGATAAAAAAAGACAGATGGACTACTATTTACCTTTCAAGTAACTGTCTAAGCTGTGAATAAAGCTATTTCACACTTGATTTAAATTTCCAATTGTTAGTCTATATATCAGCCATGAAATTAAAAAAATGCTTACTCCTTGGAAGGAAAGTTATGACCAACCTAGATAACATATTGAAAAGCAGAGACATTACTTTGCCAACAAAGATCCATCTAGTAAGGCTATGGTTTTTCTAGTAGTCAACTATGGATGTGAGAGTTGGACTGCTGAGTGCTGAAGAACTGATGCTGTTGAACTGTGGTGTTGGAGAAGACTCCTGAGAGTCCCTTGGACTGCAAGGAGATCCAACCAGTCCATCCTAAAGGAGATCGGTCCTGGGTGTTCATTGGAAGGACTGATGCTGAAGCTGAAACTCCAATACTTTGGCCACCTCATGTGAAGAGTTGACTCATTGGAAAAGACCCTGATGCTGGGAGGGATTGGGGGCAGGAGGACAAGGGGACAACAGAGGATGAGATGGCTGATACCAATCACTGACTTGATGGACATGAATTTGAGTAAACTCTGGGAGTTGGTGATGGACAGGGAGGCCTGGCGTGCTGCGATTCATGGGGTTGCAAAGAGTCAGACATGACTGAGTGACTGAACTGAACTGATATCAATTATGCCTTGTTTTCCTAAAGGATACATTTGGCTTATAAGTTCCAGAAGCCAATAGCTGTTGGAGGCAGAGTTTTAATTAAAACCTTTGTCTCAATACATTTTATTAGGCAAGAAGAAGAAATCAAAAGTTTATCCAATTCTCTTTAAGAAATGGGATACTGTAATAACTTTAAACAATGCTAGCTCCTGATAGAAATCAAGGTTGTTAGACCCAAATAAACCCCTGCTATTATATAAAAAGTCAAGGAAAATATAAAAAAAACAACAAAATTGCATTTTGACAATTCATACTTAATGCAAAATAAAAGCATATTAATTGTGTAAATTGATTTGTCTCTAAAGAAAAAGAGAAGCTGCCAAAACTAAGAAGGAACATAAGAGATTAAATCCATTCATTATATGGAGGGGAGGAAATTGGAAAATCTTTCTGTTGCTTGATGGGCATTATTTTTTATTTTTTTAATTTTCCATAAATGCTAAAGACTGTAACTAGTACGTAAAGAAGAAGCCTAGATTTAGGCTCTGGCATTCCAAACTTCTAATTATATTAGAAAATTACATTAGCTAAATTATATTAGTTAAATTATATTGTATTCTAAATCTCTATTTCATTATCTATAAATTGGAAAAGGAATACAAACTTTGTGGATATTTGTGAACTTGGAAATAATATATATCATTTATTTATTGGTATCTCTGTATTACTACAATGATAATTGTCATCATATTAGTTATTATACTCAAAACTAAAACTTCTTTGTATGTTTCCTTTCCTATTAAATCAGTGACAACATTTTTTTTTTCCTCCTCAGACTAAAGCTATAGGACAGTATTATAGTATCTTAGGTAGGAATGGAAAAAAGTGAAAGCATTTAAAGTAATTTTTACATTATTAAGGTTAACCACACTCACACCTTATATGTAGAAACACACATGTATATGTATATATCTCATGAATATGAGACTCAAAATGATAGAAAGAAAAGACTAAAGTCACATGGGGAATGTATTTTGTTCATACATGTAATCAAATACACAAGATGAAATCAAAGAAACACAGGGGGTAAGAAATTTCAAGCACAAAACAGGACACTTTATTTATTATTACATGTATATACATTTCAGAATCTAGCATATGATCTTACATGAGAGAAAATGGATTACCCAAGTTAGTGTTATAAACCAGAAGGAAGCATGAGGCAGGTTATAGGATACTCAAAACACTCCTTTTCTTAAGATGTATAGTGGTTCTATCTGAAAATTCAGAGTTGTATTTTTATAATATGTGCTGTGTCCCATATGGCTTCAGAAAAAGATTTACATAAAATCATGCATGAGAAACTAATAAAAATTAGGTTTCTGTCATGCAGGACCCAAGAAAGTTATCAACCACATAATTCTCTTTGAAGCAGTTACTAGAATATTTACTAAAGCAGAAAGAAACACATGCAGGAGAAGGAATTGAGTGATTAGAAGACATGCTAAAGAAACCAATTAGCCAAACACTGAAAATGGAAAGGAAATGTTCAGCCAAGACTGGAAACTATTTTCTAAGCAAAGGCTTCATGTCTCTTTTACAACAGGACAGGATAGGGCCAGTCATTGGTTTAATGTGTGGATTGTTTAATGCATGAGCTTAGTCAATCAAAGAAATAATTTATGTATTTTATGAAGTGGTTAAGGCTAAAGGTATATGAGGAATATTTTTATAATATAAATCTGTGTCAGTTTAAGAAAAGTATAACAACCCATCCAGGGTGATTCAGTGGGAAAAGAATAACCCTGCCAATGCAGGAGCCTCAGGAAACACAGGTTTGATCCCTCAGTGAGGAAGATCCCCTGGAAGAGGAAATGGCAACCAACTCCAGTATTCTTGCCTATAAAATCCCATGGAGAGAGGAGCCTGGTAAGTTACAGTCCATGGGGTCGCAAAGAATCAGACATAACTGAACACAACAACCCATCAGGCTGAATAGTTATTTGGAAAATGTTGTAATTCCCTCTTGTGAAGGGAAGTCCTTAGTTGAATATCATTTATATAGACATTTTATTTTCAGAAAGAGGAAATCGGGCTGTAAAACTAAAGGCTATCACCTACTAGTCTTTAAGGTTTGCTTGTGTCTATGCTGGGCTTGCCTTGCGACAGCTGATAAAGAATTTGCCTGCAATGTGGGACACCTGGGTTCAGTCCCTGGTTTGGAAAGATCCCCTGGAGAAGGGAAAGGCTACCCACTCCAGTATTCTGGCCTAGAGAATTCCGTGGACTGTATAGACCATGGGGTTGCAAAGAGGTGGAAATGACTGAGTCACTTTCACTTTCACTGGGTCTATGCTGGGCATGTTATATATATATATATATATATATATATATGTATATATTTATATATATATATATATATATATAATATATATTTTTATATATATATTTCAGTTGCTCAGTCATGTCTGACTCTTTGTGACCCCACAGACTGCATGCAGCACTCCAGGATTTCCTGTCCATCACCAACTCCCAGATCTTGCTCAAACTCATGTTCATCAAATTGGTGATGCCATTCAACCATCTCATCCTCTATCATCCCCTTCTCCTCCTGCCCCCAATCCCTCCCAGCATCAGGGTCTTTTCCAATGAGTCAGCTCTTCGCATCAGGTGGCCAAAGTATTGGAGTTTCAGCTTCAGCATCAGTCCTTCCAATAAATATTCAAGACTGATTTCCTTTAGGATTGACTGGTTGGATCTGCTTGCAGTCCAAGGGACTCTCAAGAGTCCTCCACAGCCACAGTTCAAAAGCATCAATTCTTGGGCACTCAGCTTTCTTTATAGTCCAACTCTCACATCCATACATGACTACTGGAAAAACCATAGCTTTGATTAGATGGACCTTTGTTGGCAAAGTAATATCTCTGCTTTTTAATATGCTGTCTAGTTTGGTCATAGCTCTTCGTACCAAGGAGTAAGCATCTTTTAATTTCATGGCTGCAGTCACCATATGTATTGATTTTGGAGCCCCAAAAAATAAAGTCTGTCACTGTTTCCATTGTTTCCCCATCTATTTGATGAGAAGTGATGGAACCGTATCTTAGTTTTCTGAACGTTGAGTTTTAAGCCAACTTTTTAACTCTCCTCTTTCATTTTCAACATGAAGCTCTTTAGTTCTTCTTTGCTTTTTGCCATAAGGGTGGTGTCATCTGCATATATGATCTTATTTATATTTCTCCCGGCAATCTTGATTCCAGTTTGTGCTTCTTCCAGCCCAGTGTTTCGCATGATGTACTCTGCATATAAGTTAAATAATCATTTCCTTTACTGCTCGTTTATAGGATCATTAACAAGATCAATGCATTGTTCTGTATTCATAAGACTAACATTTTTTAACTTCTTTCTTAATTGGTATAACATTGCCATTTATTGCCATTAACTGTTTAAACATTTTATTATATCTACTCTAAAGTTTACTTGATTGAATATAATTCCTAGACCTCTATTAAAAGGTAAAAAATATAACACTGTTTGGGTTTATGCTGACATAAGTCATTTACTATTTATTAGTCTGTGGATGACTTTGGTGATGGAGTTGAATGAACTTCATTCATTCATTCTTAATCCATGAATTAAGAAACATATACATATGTATTCAAAATGAAGTAAAGATAAAAAATCTCTTGTAGAATCAAAACTCATAATTATTTCCCAACAGACAATTTTGGGTTTCATGCTGCTAAGTAGGTTAAAGAATGAATGTGGTCAGTAGAATTCAGAAATATCATCTAAAGCAAACTCCAACCAAATTATCAAGCTATGAATTCATCAGTTTGGAGCCAACTAAGCAAGACTGAAATAACTGAATGGAACTCAAAGCACTGCATTTTGGCAAAGTAGCCTTTGCATGGCAGGCACTCCCCCTCCCCCAACTCTAGTTTAGGTATCAACAACCTCTAACTATTAGAGTTACAGTGGATTCAATACACTAGTAAAATAAAATAAAAATCCTAGGTTTAATTATCAAAGGACTTTTGTAATAATACATGGTTTGTTGCCTCCAAAATGAGCTATAATAAGTTATTAAATAGTGGGGCTTCCTTACAATGTACTTTTCAATCCCTAATCTTAAAACATATTCTTTTGTGAGGTATGCAGTCAATTGTTTTTCTCTTAAATAGTTAGGTTTGATACTCTTAGAAATTTGGGAATTTCAAATTTGATTTGTAGCAGTCAGTTTAATCTTGAAATCTTTCAACAAAGATACTAAATGGCAAAGTAAGATATAAGCTATCTCTTACATGTCAAACCTGGCATGGGGAAAATGTTTTAATAATTTCAATATTTTGTAAAATCAAATATCAAATACTAATACTTTAAAATATATTTTTTTTATTAATTATTTTATGGAGTAATGTTGTTTGATTACCTTTCCCTTTCATACCATGTGTGTGGAAAAATCACTTGCATTTACTTTCATTTAATCCTCACAATTATGTATACTTTTTTTATAATGTATACATTTTATTCTCATTTTTATATGTTGAAACTGGGACTCAAAACAGGGTAAGGATGGTGAAGTAATGTGTTCATTTTCACAAAGGTAAGAAGTGGAGAACTTTGGAGTCAAGATCAAATTAGCCTAATAGAAAGCCTGTATATAGATCATGACATCACAGTATATCTTCTGAGACAAACTTTGTTAGATGTATGTTTGGTTGCTTACTGCAAAACAAACAAACAAAAAGGCTAATAAGACTTCCTCTGTCCCATTAATGTTATATTTTACCTTTGATGATGGGACAAAGAAGATTAAATTCCTGTTTTATTTTATTGTGGTCTATGGAAAGAAAGAATATTAGAAAAAATTTGACAAGAAGTTAATTTATTTTAGGATTTATGAGGTTAACAGGGATAGAGTTGTATGACTGCATTTGAAGTTAAAAATGCAAGGGCAAAGGATGCCCATACTTAGCATCTTGAATGTTGAAAGTATGAGGGATAAAAGTTCAGGCAGTTTGGAATGGAGGTCTGTTAGAAGCTGATTATTAGAACTTTAGCTGTTCCTAAACTGTTCTAAAAGATGATTTAGGAAATTTCTGGTCATATCATAATATCTAAACTGTTGGACTTTATATGTCTATGGCATATTCTTCAAGGGAAAAAAATTGAAGATCCCTTAAGTATCCAAGCAGAGAGGTAAAACGACAAAATTATAGAAGATGACTGAATTAATAAAAACAATTTACATATTAGGGAGAAAAATTAAGAAAGTACATATATAATACACCCAAACCTAAGAAACACACAATGGACTTTAAACTGAAGATAAAATTGCAAAATTGATGTCTTCATAGTAAGATGCCACCATTTTAAAAAATCATTTTCATATTCAACAACACAAAAGCAATCAGAAAAGAGAGCAAACAATGAAGAATGTTGTTTTCAGGGAGGATTTTCAGATATATTGATGGTCAAAGAAAAGTCGGTAGGAGAGAAAAAGAAGACACGCCACACCAATGTTTAAGTGCCTCTATCACTGCCTGAAAAAAATATGATTTACTATCATCCATGTTGTCACCCTAGAACCTGAGATTAACACTCACATGACTATCGTAAAAATGGCATTACAAATTATATTCACTTTTCACTATAGATTAGAAAACTTCCATCTATAACAAAAATTACATAACATCATCTGTTTTAAAAGATCTAATAAAATTTTCTACATGTCAGTGCAGAAAAGAGTTAACATAGTAGGTTGAGATTTCTACACTTAGATAGGCTTACTTTCAAGGTTAGTTCTTGAATAACAACTACCATCAGTAACAGTAAACAGCTCCCTATATTGGTAAAAAAGAAAAAAAAAAAAAAAAACCCTAAATAGTTAGAGCGGCAGCTCACTGTGCCTAGACTGGGCAACAATGTGCTTTATGTTAAACACCTGCTTATCTTCTGGAAATCTGGATTTTGTTATGTATTAGGCTGAGAGTGCTTATGTGACAAGCCCTCACAAGAACTTCAGATTCCAAATCTCTAATGAGCTTCCCTGTTAGGTGATATTTCACAATGTTTGCCACAATTTTATACTGGGGAAATTAAGCACATCTGCTTGACTCTACAGGAGAAGACCCTTGGAAACTTAGACTAGGGTTTTTTCTGGAGTTCTGTCTCTGTATGTTGTCCCTTTGCAGATTTTGCTTTGCATCTCTGTGGTATAAATCAAAGGGAAGAGTACAACTGCAGGCTGAGACCTATGAGTCTTCCTCAGTTCAGTTCAGTTCAGTCGCTCAGTCGTGTCCGACTCTTTGCGACCCCATGAATCGCAGCAAGCCAGGCCTCCCTGTCCACCACCAACTCCCAGAGTCTACCCAAACCCATGTCCATTGAGTCAGTGATGCCATCCAGCCATCTCATCTTCTGTCGTCCCCTTCTCCTCCTGCCCCCAATCCCTCCTAGCATCAGGGTCTTTTCCAATGAGTCAACTCTTCACATCATGTGGCCAAAGTATTGGACTTTCAGCTTCAGCAACAGTCTTTCCAATGAACACCCAGGACTGATCTCCTCAGGATGGACTGGTTGCATCTCCTTGCAGTCTAAGGGATTCTTAAGAGTCTTCTCCAACACCACACTTCAAAAGTATCAATTTTTCGGTGCTCAGCTTTCCTCACCATACAACTCTCACATCCATACATGACTACTGGCAAAACCATAGCCTTGACTAGACGGACATTTGTTGATAAAGTAATGTCTCTGCTTTTAAATATGCTGCCTAGGTTGGTCATATCTTTCCTTCCAAGGAGTAAGCATCTTTTAATTTCATGTCTGTAATCACCATCTGCAGTGATTTTGGAACCCAAAAACAATAAAGTCTGAAAATGTTTCCACTGTTTCCCCATCTATTTGCCATGAAGTGACAGGACCAGATGCCATGATCTTAGTTTTCTGAATGTTGAGCTTTAAGTCAACTTTTTCATTCTCTTTCTTCACTTTCATCAAGAGGCTTTTTAGTTTCTCTTCACTTTCTGCCATAGGGTGGTGTCATCTGCATATCTGAGGTTATTGATATTTCTCCTGGCAATCTTGCTTCCAGTTTGTGCTTCTTCCAGCCCAGCATTTCTTATGATGTACTCTGCATTTAAGTTAAATAAGCAGGGTGACAGCCTTGACATACTCCTTTTCCTATTTGGAACCAGTCTGTTGTTCCATGTCCAATTCTAACTGTTGCTTCCTGATCTGCATACAGGTTTCTCAAGAGACAGGTCAGATGGTCTGGTATTCCCATCTCTTTAAGAATTTTCCAAAGTTTATTGTGATCCACACAGTCAAAGGCTTTGGCATAGTCAATAAAGCAATGAGTCTTCCTAGAGACCATTAAACATGAGGATGGTCATGTAGACTCCCAACACAAGAGAAAAAGAAAATAAAAAAGGAAAGAAAAAAAAATCAACAATAAGGTATTTCAGGGGGAAAAAGATGAGATGTCCATAATCAAGGATTCAGTTCAGTTCAGTTTAGTTCAGTTCAGTTACTCAATCCTGTCCAACTCTTTGCGACCCCATGAATCACATCATGCCAGGCCTTCCTGTCCATCACCAGCTCCCAGAGGTTACTCAAACCCATGTTCATCGAGTTGGTGATGCCATCCAGCCATTCCATCCTCTGACATCCCCTTCTCCTCCTGCCCCCAATCCCTGCCAGCATCAGGGTCTTTTCCAATGAGTCAACTCTTCACATCAGGTGGCCAAAGTACTGGAATTTCAGCTTCAGCATCAGTCCTTCCAATGAACACCCAGGACTGATCTCCTTCAGGATGGACTGGTTGGATCTCCTTGCAGTCCAAGGGACTCTCAAGAGTCTTCTCCAACACCACAGTTCAAAATCATCAATTTTTCGGCACTCAGCTTTCTTCACAGTCCAACTCTCACATCCATACATGACCACTGGATAAACTATAGCCTTGACCAGACAGATCTTTGTTGGCAAAGTAATATCTCTGCTTTTTAATATGCTATCTAGGTTGGTCATAACCTTCCTTCCAAGGAGTAAGCATCTTTTAATTTCATAGCTGCAATCACCATCTGGAGTGATTTTGGAGCCCCCCAAAATAAAGTTTGACAATGTTTCCACTGTCTCCCCATCTATTTCCCATGAGGTGATGGGACCAGATGCCATGATCTTAGTTTTCTGAAAGTTAAGCTTTAAGCCAACTTTTTCACTCTCCTCTTTCACTTTCATCAAGAGGCTTTTTAGTTCCTCTTCACTTTCTGCCATAAGGGTGGTGTCATCTGCATATCTGAGGTTGATATTTCTCCCGGCAATCTTGATTCCAGCCTGTGCTTCTTCCAGCCAGCGTTTTTCATGATGTACTCTGCATATAAGTTAAATAAGCAGGGTGACAGTATACAGCCTTGACGTACTCTTTTTCCTATTTGGAACCAGTCTGCTGTTCCACGTCCAGTTTTAACTGTTACTTCCTGACCTGTATACAGGTTCCTCAAGAGGCTTACAATCAGTCTAATTCTTTGCACCTAAAGGAAATTTAAATGTTGAATAGTATCATGGGAAATTATACAGAGCCTATAAAAGTTTCCTCTTCCATATGTGTCTGGACATGTAATCGTGTTAGTAATTTCCCACTTCTTGTCTGGCTTCTCATTACTCCTGACAATGGAAATAGATCTAGTTGTGCTCAAAGTTTCCCAATATCATTCCCTACAAATTGAAAAGGACGATGATTACAGTTCTAGGTATGAGACTTTAAGCATACAATCCATAGCTATTGTTGGAAGGTAGAGGTTATATAGAATCTACTTTGGGATCCGTATTATTGTAGCCATTCATCAGAGAAAAATAGAGACAAGTTACCTAGAGAATCCTTGCAATGTTGGAGTTTCAGGTTAAGTGCCAGGGTGACAACTGGATAAGCACAAGGAAAAGGAAATTTTAGAGGAATAGATTGAGGAGATGTGAAGCAATTATTGTTGCTTTCAGGTTTTTTTTTTCACTTTTTTTCACTTTCAGGTTTTACCAACTTATAAAAATAAATAAGACAAACATACAATGAGAGAGAACTGCATAAATGAATTGGAAAACTGGAATTCAGTCTTAAAGGATCACTTTTGGCAGAAAGGAAACTACAAGGTTAGCTTAGGACTAGGAGTATGATGGAGTGAAATGTTTAGAGAGGCTTTCTTCTCTAATTTATTAATTTCAAATGTATAGGAGTAGATAAATGACATTACATTAAAATACATCAAAATGGCATCTAGACTTAGGATAAAAAAAATAGTAATTTTTCCTCTGACAAAGAAGCTAAAATTGACAAGAAACAGTATTTCATAGATATCAAGTGCAGCCCCTGGTGAGAGTCTAGGCATATTAAGTAAACAAAAATGGGAACTTTTTTTAGTAAAGATGTAATACATTAGGTACAATTTCATGCATTGTTTGGTTTAACTTCTTTGTCTATGCCTAAATGGTTTAACTCCTTTGTCTATACTTAAAATAGTGCAGATTAAACAAACAAACAAACAAAAAAATGTTCTAAACTTCAAATCTTAAATATTTCACACATTATACCCTTAGATGAACCAAGTCACAAGGATATCATACCAAGGGGAAGACATCATGACATTTTCTTTAATTCCTGCTCTTAAAATGTTTGCCCTCAAAAAATATAAAAAAATAAGGATACTATTTCAGCATGGAATGGATAACAAGGCAATAAACCTCTTTCTCGATATATAATGTGTATATGTGTGTTTTCTGTATTTTTTTCTTCAAAATACCTTAATTTAAATAGCAACATATGGGGGCATTTGCATATTCCACATAATAGTTATCTTAATAAATTTTTATGCAAAGATTATATGCAATTTAGTTATTTTCAAATCTCTTGATTGAATTTTTAAAAAAATACAGTCAAATAGAAAACACTGCAGAATGGAATCCATATAAGCAGAATGACAGCATAAATTTTGTAGTTGTACGTATGCATCCCATCCCACTCTTGGAGCTTTATTGTCTTCCATGCCATATGGTTTAAAAAGAAGAATAATTTATTAGTTAGCAAAGAAGAACCATATTCCTGGGCTTCCCAGGCAGCACTAGTGGTAAAGAACCCACAGGCCAATGCAGGAGACATTAGAGATGTGGGTTAGATCCCTGGATGGGGAAGATCCCCTGGAGAAGGGTATGGTAATCAACTCGTCTTCTTGCCTGGAGAATCCCATAAACAGAGGAGCCTGGCAGGCTACTGTCCCATAGGGTGACAAAAAGTCAGACATGACCGAAGTGACTTAGCACACGCATGCACCATATTACCAATATGACTATTTTGGATTAAGTATCAAGAGTATTTTGTATTGTTCTTGATGCAATGTAAAACAGAAGATAGTGGTTAAGGTCTGGCTGGGAGTCACTGACTGACTGTTTTGGATTTGAGAGGCAAAAGATAAAGCATCCCACAGGAAACGTGAAAATTCAGAGTAAGAAAAGAAGAAGAAGAAAAAAAAAAACTAGTCAATTTTTTGACCATGAATCTGAAATAAAAGGCAATTTTATGCAGTGATAATAATCAATAGTAAAACTGCATTCATTAAACTATATAATTTGATTTCTCAAGGGATGAAGAAGAGGAAAGGTTAATAAAGGTTAAATTTGGAATCTTTATCTACCCTATCCAGTTATTTCAATGATGCCTTGAATGTTCTATCAGTAAAATTAACAGTGATTCTTCTTCAGGAATAATCGAAGCATTTAAAAGAGATATAATCTACTAATTTCTTACACTGGCATCTGAGGTGGGCCCTCTCACACACTGTATATGCCATTAATAATAAAAATTTCTTTACAAAATTTTCTCCTTGACTCATAATAGCAGGTTCAGAAAATGTTAGCAGCCATTTTTAAAAAACTCATAAGATATGAACATATACAATTTTCTCCTGTAAAAGGACATGTTGAACTCATTAGAGTGGTGAGTTTAACTTCAATCCTAGGTATAAATTATCAAAGATACAGTTGAGAAAACA
Organism: Odocoileus virginianus; assembly: GCF_023699985.2. Taxonomy (NCBI): domain Eukaryota; kingdom Metazoa; phylum Chordata; class Mammalia; order Artiodactyla; family Cervidae; genus Odocoileus; species Odocoileus virginianus. The sequence continues at coordinate 20,460,881 of NC_069683.1, forward strand.
TTAACTAGGAAACCAGAGGTGCAAAATTCATAAGAATTCATAAGCATTCTATGAAATACATCTTATAAAGTGATTCTTAATTCTTTCATTGAGAGATAAAAGGGATTACCTAGAAAGTGCATTGTGACTTTCAAAGATTGTAAAATTCTATTCAGGTACCACTGTGAATAAAACAAAGTGTGTAGGTGGGGAGGGGTTATGTTCAAGAACTATTAAAAAATTAGAACCTGATTTATAAATATTAGTATTAGTAATTTCTATTAAGACAATCCTTAATATGTCTCAAATAAATATATCAAGACATTTTAGAGATTTAGCCTTTCAATAAAATTAATTTTAATAAGTTGAAATGTGAGAAGGTGCAGTTAGTTTCAAACTCTTAAAAATAAATTACTTTATTTCAACCATGCAAGGCTGGTTCAATATTTGAAAATCAATTAATGTAATCCAACATATCAACAGGCTAAATAGAAAAATCATATAATCACATCAACTGATGAAGAAACTTATTTGACAAAATACACCTTCAATTCAAGATAAAACAAATGAGGAATAAAGAGGAACTTTCTCAATATTGTAAAAAAATGTATGAGATACCAACAGCTAACAGTATACTTGATGATCAGAGACAGGATGGTTTCCACACTCTAAATTCCAAGGCTATCTCCTTTTACCACATTTATTCAATATTATACTACAAGTCCTATTAAGTCCAATAATATAAAAAAAGGACATATGTACAAGTGGGAATATGAGATGATAAATGTCTTTCTTCACAGATGACATGATAGTATGTATAAAAATGAGTATAATTATCTAAAAATACAATTTACAATGTCATCAAAAAGTGAAGTTTCTTGGGTATAAATCTAGCAAAATATGTATAACATCTGTAGGCAGAAAACTATAAAATGTGAACTGAAGTCATCAGAAAACATCTAAACAAATGAAGAGATATGATGCTGAGAAAGATGGAGGGCATGAGGAAAAGGAGACGACAGAGGAAGAGATGGTTCGATGGCATCATTGACTCAATGGACGTGAGTTTGAGCAAACTCCTGGAGAGAGTGAAGAACAGGGAAACCTGACGTTCTACAGTCCGTGGGGTTGTAAAGAGTTGGATAGAACTGAGAAACTGAACAACAACAACAACAACAGTCTGTATTCATAGATTAGAAGACTCAGTATTGTTAAAATGTCAATGTTTCTAAACTTTATTCAATATAATCCAGTATAGATTCACTATAATGCAAATTAAAATACTAGCAAGGTTTTTGTTGATATTGATAATCCCAAATTTTCTATCAAATGGCAAAGAAGCTAACATAGACAACATAGGCATGAAAAAGAGTTGGGAAGACTCACACTACCAGTTTCAAGACTTATTGTAAAGCTAAAGTCGACAGTACTGTATTAGCAAAATGCGGATAGATCAATGAGACAGAATAAGAGCCCAGGAATAGATTTGTACAAATATAAATTGGCTGACTGTTGACAGAGGCACAAAGACAATTTCACAGAGGAAAAAGTGAGCATTTTAGCAAATGGCTCGAGAAAAATTTGATATTAACATGCAAAACAGAAAACAAAAGAACCTGGGCACAGACCTCACACATTTCACAGCAGTTAACTCAAAATGGATCATAGATCTAAATAAAAACTGCAAATCTCAGAAACATTTTTTAATAGTGAGCTTTAATCATCTATAAAAAACTTAGATGCTGGCAGAGTAACATATTCCCTATCACAGCAGAAATGAAGCGCTCTGCCTGAAGATCCCCTTCCTAAGATACGTTGTTCAGTCGCTAAGTTGTGTCTGACTCTTCACAACCCCATGGACTGCAGCACACCGGGCTTCTCTGTCCTTCACTATCTCCAGGAGTTTGCTCAAACTCAAGTCCAGTGAGTCGATGATGCCACCCAACCATCTCATCTCCTGTTTCTCCCGTCTCCTCTTGCCCTCAATCTTTTCCAGCCTCAGAGTTTGGGACTGTGTAACCCTGAGCTAACATCCTGATGCCCTTGAGGTCTGAGCCCAGCTGGTGCTAGGTAGCAGCGGGCTCCACCCTCCTCCCTAGCAACACTGGGACCGGCTCTGATCCCCTCCCACACCAGTAGACCAGAGACTCAACAAACTACCTGGACAGACTGCTCTTACAGACTGTCCCTCCCCCACCACAAAAGCAAACTTGCAGGACTAAAATGTCAACTTCCTCTCATTTTACAAATCATAAAGTATTATTCTTTGATTTTTCCGACCATATAAACAGGTAAAAACAATTTTCTAAGCTCATAGGATGCACAAAAACAGGAGCAGGCCCGACGTGGCTGACAGGCCATAGTATACCAACTCCTTACAGGCCTTCTCACCTACCAAGCTGTTTTCAGGTTCTTAGAGAGCGTGGGCTTTTGTTTTTTTTCCTTTTGATTTTAAGAAGGTCGTTAAAACTTTTTTTTTTTTTTTTTAAGAAGGAAAACCAGCTACAGACAAGAACAGGGAGAAGGATGAATTAAAATAACCACGGCCAGGAAGGAAATACTGTCTGTGGGTCCTCTAAACATGGAGCCTCTAGCTGATGCTTATGCCTGATAAGTAAGCAGCAGAAGCACTGACTTAAAGGCTGTACAGGCAGCCTGCAACAATATGCCTGGAGAATTGTGGCTGGAAGGACCTACTCAAATATTCATCTTATTGAGATAACACATGAAGAGTAGTAACATAACATAATAAAATGTTATTTTAGTGTATATATGTATATATGTAGTATACATGTGCATATATGCATGTGTGTATGTTAAATGTTTCAGTGGTCTCCACATCTTTGCAACCTGATGGACTGTAGACCACCATGCTCCTCTATCCATTGGATTCTCCAGGGAAGAATACTGGAATGGGTTGCCATGCTGTCCTCCAGGGATCTTCCCAACTCAGGGATCAACCCCTGTCTCTTATGTCTCCTGCATTGGTAACAGGTTCTTTACCACTAGCACCACCTGGGAAGCCCATTTATATGTGTGTGTGTGTGTGTGTGTATAAAACAATATGTACGTGTGTCTATATGATATTGATGTAAACAAAGTGTCTGAGGATACACTTTACTATTGGGATGAGGGGGACAGGACTATAAGGACACTATGCCATTGAAAACTCAAGAGGATTTTTATCTAGTCTGTTGAGAGCAATAGCACCTTTATATGCAAGACATTTGTCTTAGGAGAAAACAATACTGTCACTATTGCAACACTCATTTTCTCAAACATGAATCGAATGCTTGCTCTATGCTAACTTTTGGTCATAGCATTATTTGAGAATTGCCTAATTACTTCTCAAAAGAAAGGAATGTGCCTTATAGATTTTCTGGGTACTTTCTTTGCAGCACAACATATATTGATGATTTCATCTGGTGAAGAACGTCACATTTGACTCTAACTAAATTCAAATCTTTTTCCAAATGTCTTTAGCATTTTCCCTTAGTATTTGAAATATCTTAAAAGCTGTTTATTGCAATTCTTGAAAGCCAATTAAAAGCTTTCCTGTTGGCTCCCATAGAGACCTCCTATGTACCTCAAAAAAGTTCCTGGTTGAGAAATAATTTAATGAGAATAAAGCAGTGAGTTTCTAACTAGCTTAAAAGTGACATGCACTGAGCAGGGAGGAAGGGTCATTGCTTTTTGGAGTAAAGGAGAGAAGAAAATCCATTTTATCTCTTGCATTTTAATATTTGGTTCATGGTATGAAATGGTGTTGAACAGATTGAAAAGAAACTAAAAACCACTGAAGTTTTTATAAAGCTACAAGCTCAGAATTTCAATCACAGTTCCTGTACCCTAGAGTTATATTGGTCATTTTAATCCATTTTATAATATACCAAGAAGTTTCCTGGAAAACACAGTATAATTGATTCTTTCTTGCAGACTCAAATTACATGTATCTTATCACATAACTATAAAGTTTTAGTCAAAGTTTTGTTTGCTTTTTTTAAAAACCAAATTCCCATACTTCTTTAAAAAATATATATCAACATGTGATCCATTTTCTAGAAGAAATTTTGGGGGACTTACATGGCGAAAGGAGAGGCCATAGCGACAAAACAGGAAGTCTGGGGAGAGATGTGGGGGAGGGAGTAGATTTAAACAAGGCTTAAGAGGTAAATTATGCAAGATTATTCTGATAATTGTAATAGCTTTATTGTGATACAGAGGGCAAATGGAAGTTATTAAATATTTTTAGATGAGGGGGTAGCAATGTCACACAGTCAGAGTTGAAATTTGAGAAGGGTGCTCTGGTAATCAAGCACAAAGAACAGTTTAGCAGCTAGGGAGGAGGAAGGAGACTAGTTAAGAATGAAAGCTTGGCCAAGACAGAGAGAACTCAGAGTGAAGAAAGTATGAAGAGAAGACTTAGGAATGAGTAATGAAAAATCTAAATATTTAAAAGCTAAGGAAAGGCGTCTGAGGAAGACAAAAATGACTAAGAAGTGGCCATAATTATAGTATAAAAATCAGGGGGTGTGGTTTCAGTGAATCAAATGAAAGAGAATATTTATTTTTATATTGTGAAATTCTTCTCAGGGAAAATATGACCTGGGAATATATTGACCTAATTATACTCATGATCAACTCAAGACTTAGTCCCTCTATGCAGCTTTTCCTGAAATCCATTCTTCACCGTTTTAGTTCACCATTCTTTTATATCCTCAGGACCACGGAATATAACTGAAATAAGTTCATACAATTGCTAGTTATGTGCCAAACAGTATGCCAGACAACAACAGAATTTCAGACATGAGAACAATTTTCTCCTGACCTTAAGGTGCTCACAGCAAATATGTATGGAAATTCAGATACATATTTAATATCTACATGCCAATCTACGAATCAATTGATTTATCTATGTATCGACCTATCTGACTTAATTATTTAGGCAGTTTTAGATTGACAACAAAATTGAGGATAAGGTATAAAAATGTCCCGCATATTCTCTGCTCTCACATGGTGCAGAGTCTCTCCCATTATCAACATCCTCAACCAGAGCAGCTCACTTGTTATTGAACCTACATGGACTGCCCCCACAGTCCACACTTTGCATCAAGGCTCACTCTTGGTTGAGTGCTGGTTTGAACAAATGTGTTGTTGTTGTTGAGTTGTGCAGTCACATCTGACTCTTCATGACCCCATGGACTGCAGCAAGCAATCCAGGCTTCCCTGTCCCTCACCATCTCCCGAAGTTTTTCCAAGTTCAGGTCCATTGCATTGGTGATGCCATCCAACCATCTCATCTTCTGGTGCCCTCTTCTCCTTCTGCCCTCAATCTTTCTCAGCATCAAGGGCTTTTCCAATGAGTCAGGTATTCACATCAGATGACCAAAATACTGGGGCTTCAGCTTCAGCATCAGTTCTTCCAATGAGTATTCAGGGTTGATTTCCTTTAACATTGACTGGTTTGATCTCCTCACTGTCCAAGGGACTCTCAGAAGTCTTCTCTAGCACCACAGTGTGAAGACATCAATTCTTTGGTGCTCTGCCTTCTTCTCTGTCCAGCTCTCAAAACCACATGTGACCCCTGGGAAGACCATAGCCTTGGTATGGACCATATGGACTTTGTCAGCAGAGTAATGTCTCTGCTTTCCAACAAATGTATCCACCATTATAGTATCAGACAAAGTTTCATTGCCTTAAAAATCTGTGCCCCACTTATCTATGCCTCTATTCAACCTAATTCCTGGTAACCACAAATATTTGTATTACTTCTACAATTTTGCCTTTTCCACAATATCATATAGTTGAAGTCGAACAGTATGCGAGCTTTTAGATTAGCTACTTTGACTTACTAACATGCATTTAAGTTTCCTCCATGTATTTTCACAGTTTGGTAGCCCCTTTCTTTTTAGTGCTGAATAATAGCTCAGCTGGTAAAGAATCCACCTGCAATGCAGGAGACCCTGGTTCGATTCCTGGGTCAGGAAGATCACCTGGAGAAGGGATTAGGCTACCCAATCCAGTATTCTTGGGTTTCCCAGTTGGCTCAGACAGTAAAGAATCTCCCTGCAATGCAGGAGACCTGGGTTGGGAAGATCCCCTGGAGGAGGGCATGGCAACCCAGTCCAGCATTCTCGCCTGGAGAATCCCTATGGACAAAGGAGCCTGGTGGGCTACCATCCATGGGATCGCAAAGAGTCAGACACGACTGAGTGACTAAGCAAAGCACAACATCCCACTGATTAATGCATCACATATTTTTATCCAGTCACCTACTGAAGGGCATCTTGGTTGCTTCCAAGTTTGAGCAATTGTGAATAAAACTGTTGCATTAATCAGGGAATCAGAATTCTCCAGAAAAACAGAACCAATCAGAGATTATCTATTGATTTGTCTATCTATTAATATCTATATGTCTATCTATCTATATGTTTGTCTATCTATCTATCTATCATCTCCAGAAAGAGAGAGAAAGATACTATAAGAAACTGGTTGCCTGATTAGATAGTCTGAGAAATCCCACGATCTGCTGTCAATAATTGGAGACCCAGGAAAAATGGTAGAATAGTTTAGTCCAAATCTGAAAGCTTGAGTCTAAGGGCAGGAAAAGATGAGATGAGACATATCAGCACAGAATTGAGGCAGGAAAAAACAGGCAAATCCCTCCTTCCTCTGCCTTTTGCTCCATTCAGACCCTGAGTGGGTTGAATGATGCCCAGTCCACTGGGAAGGGCAATCTCCCTTACTGAGTCCATCAATTCAATGCTAATCTCATCCTGAAAGACCTTTACAGACACATCCAGAAATAATATTTAATCTGGGCACCCTGTGATGAGTCAATTTGTCACATAAAATTAACCATGTGTGTGCATGTGTGTTAAGTTGTTTCAGACCTGTTCAACCTATGGACCAGAGCATGCCAGGCTCCTCTGTCCTTGGTACTCTCCAGGCAAGAACACTGGAGTGGGTAGCCATGCTCTCCTCCAAGGAATCGTCCCTACCGAGGGATCCAACCATGACTCCTATCTCTCCTGTGTCAGCAGGCGGGTTCTTTAACTAGTGCCTGGGTAGGCACTAGAGAAACCCTTAACAACTGTATTAAACATAATTGTGCAGATTTTTGTGTGGACATGATAAATTGCCAACCTCCACTGAATCATTAAAAAAGCAAGACAGTTCCAGAAAAATATCTATTTCTGCTTTATTGACTATGCCAAAGCCTTTGACTGTGTGGATCACAATAAACAGTTGAAAATTCTGAAAGAGATGGGAATACCAGACCACCTGACCTGTCTCTTGAGAAACCTGTATGCAGGTCAGGAAGCAACAGTTAGAACTGGACATGGAACAACAGACTGGTTCCAAAAAGGAAAAGGAGTACATCAAGGCTGTATATTGTCACCCTGCTTATTTAACTCATATGCAGAGCAAATCATGAGAAATGCTGGGCTGGAGGAAGCATAGGCTGAAATCAAGATAGCCAGGAGAGATATCAATAACCTCAGATATGTAGATGACACCACCCTTATGGCAGAAAATAAAGAATAACTAAAAAGCCTCTTGATGAAAGTGAAAGAGGAGAGTGAAAAGGTTGGCTTAAAGCTCAACATTCAGAAAACTAAGATCATGGCATCTAGTCCCATCACTTCATGGAAAATAGATGGGGAAACAGTGGAAACAGTGTCAGATTTCTTTTTTGGCCTCCAAAATCACTTTAGATGGTGATTACAGCCATGAAATAAAAAGACGCTTACTACTTGGAAGGAACATTATGACCAACCTAGATAGCATATTTAAAAGCAGAGACATTGCTTTGTTAACAAAGGTCCGTCAAGTCAAGGCAATGGTTTTTCCGCTAGTCATGTATGGATGTGAGAGTTGGACTATAAAAAAAGCTGAGCACCAAAGAATTGATGCTTTTAAAGTGTGGTGTTGGAGAAGACTCTTGAGAGTCCCTTGGACTGCAAGGAGATCCAAGCAGTCTATCTTAAAGGAGATCAGTCCTGGGTGTTCATTGGAAAGACTGATGTTGAAGCTGAAACTCCAATACTTTGGCCACCTGATGTGAAGAGTTGACTCATTGGAAAAGACCCTGATGATGTGAGGGATCGAGGGCAGGAGGAGAAGGGGATGACAGAGGATGAGATAGCTGGGTGGCATCACCGACTCGATGGACATGAGTTTGGGTAAACTCCGGGAATTGGTAATGAACAGGGAGGTCTGGCGTGCTACGATTCATGGGGTCGCAAAGAGTCGGACACGACTGAGCAACTGAGCTGAACTGAACTGAACTTTTCAATTCCTTTGGATAAATACCATTTAGTGTGATTGTTGAATAGCATATAGGAGTTTATTTAGTTTTATAAGAAACTGAAAAACTATCGAACTATAGTGGTATCTCTGGAGAAGGCAATGGCACCCCACTCCATTACTCTTGCCTGGAAAAATCCCATGGATGGAGGAGCCTGGTGGGCTGCAGTCCATGGGTCGCTTAGAGTTGGACACGACTGAGTGGCTTCACTTTCACTTTTCACTTTCCTGCATTGGAGAAGGCAATGGCAACCCACTCCAATGCTCTTGCCTGAAGAATCCCAGGGACGGGGGAGCCTGGTGGGCTGCAGTCCATGGGGTCGCTTAGAGTTGGACACAACTAAGTGACTTCACTTTCACTTCTCACTTGCATGCATTAGAGAAGGCAATGGCAACCCACTCCAGTGCTCTTGCCTGGAGAATCCCAGGGACGGGGGAGCCTGGTGGTCTGCCGTCTATGGGGTCGCACAGAGTCGGACACGACTGAAGCGACTTAGCAGCAGCAGCAGCAGTATGGTGGTATCTCATTGTTTTAATTTACATTTGATGATGTATGATGTATATTCTTGATGAGATATTTGTTAAGATTTTTACCACATTTTTAATCAGGTTGTTTTATTTACTTATTGTGGATTTTTAAGCTTTCTTTTTATCTTTTAGGTAATGTCCTTTATGGGATATATGTTTTGCCAATATTTTCTTTCATTCTCTTGACTGTGTCTCTCATATAACAGAATTTTAAAATTTTAATAAAGTCCAGCTTTCCTTTGTGGATCTTGCCTTATCTATAAAGTTATCACCATATCCAAGGTCATCCAGGTTTTTCCTATGCTATCTGCTAGGGCCTTTATACTTTTGCATTTAATTTTAGTTCTATGATTCATTGTGAATTAATTTTATGAAAGGTGTAAAGTCTGAATCCAGATTTTTTTTAATGTGAATTTGCACTTGTTCCAACACCACTTGTTTAATACTATCTTTTCTCCACTGTATTTCCTCTGTTCCTTTGTCAAATATCAATTGACTATATTTATGTGGGACTCTTTCAGGACTCGCTTGTCACACTGATCTGTTTACTTCATATTTCATGAACACCACACTGTCTTAATTACTGTAGCTTTATAGTAAGTCTTGAAGTTAGTTAGTATCTGTCTTACAACCTCTATCTTCAGTATTGTGTTGGCCATTCTGGGTAATTTGCCTCTTCATATAAACTTTAAAATCAGTTTGCTTATATTCACAAAATAACTTGCTGAAACTGATGGCAAGTACACTGACTCTACAGATCAAACTGGGAAACCTAGATTGTTTACAGTATTGAGCTTCCTATAGGGAATGTTTCTCCATTGATGTAGCTCTTTGATTTCATTCATTAGAGTTATTTTTCCTCATATTGATCTTGTCCATATTTTGTTAGAGTAAATCTAAATATTTTATTTAATGCAGATACTAATGTAAATGAAGCACATTTTAATTCAGATTCCACTTGTTCATTGTCGGTACATAAGACAGTTATATAGTTTGGATAATTTCTATTGTTCTGTCTTAAGTTTATTAATTCTGTGGCTAACATGCTATAAAAAGCATCCAGCAACCTATAGACTTACATTTTATATATAGTGTTTTATTCTAGAATTTTTCTATTATTTTTTGGTATTATTTCTATTTTTGTATTTAGATTTACCATCTGCTCCCTCATTATTTTTTCTTTATATCCTTAGATATAACCATAACATTTTTAAAGTCTTTTTATGATAATTGTACCATCTCTGTATTATCTATGTCTGTTTCTTGTGACTGACTTTTCTCCTGCTTATGTGTCACAACTTCCTTCTTATCCATGTCTCTTTTTTTAAGCATATTTTTTACATTGTAAGTGCTATATTATTTAGTTCCTAGGTTTCGTTATCTCTCTGAAGAATGTTAAGTTTTATTTTCTTAGATAATTTATTTTGAGATTGTCCTGATCCTTTTAAACACATTAACTATGTTCTGAATAGTTCTTATTTTATGCTATGGTAGCCCCAACGTCAAAGCATTCTATTATGGATTCCCACTGAATGCCCATGGCATGCAAAAAAGTACTTCACACTTTCTTTCAGAAATCTAATCTCAACCTTCTACAATGTGTGGGATCTCAGTCCATCACTGTGGTAACTGTATTTTGCCTAACCCTTCAGACTTCCCTATGCAAGCGCATATTAGTGTTTGAAGATTCACAAGATTCTCTGGTTGGATTTCAGGCACTTCTTCTCTGTACAGCTCTGTCTTTTTTGGTATTTTGTCACATAACTTTGACAAATCCAATGTCACAGCTCAGTGACGCTAATATTATCAACTTAGGTTCCCCACACCCTAAACTATGGTCTCAAAAATTAAAATGTCAGAGTGATCAGAGTCAGAGAACGACTTTGCTTGTTCCCTTTCTCTCCAGGACTATATTGTGCCTCCATCGCTGCCCTGCAGATAGATGCATCAGCGCCATCTTTCTAGATTCCACATATATGCGTTAATATATGTTACTTGTCATTCTCTTTCTGACTTACTTCACTCTGCATAATAGGCTCTGGGTTCATCCACTTTATTAGAACTGACTCAAATGTATTCCTTTTTATGACTAATACTCCACTGTATATGTGTACCAAAATGTCTTTATCCATTCATCTGTCAGTGGACATCTAGTTTGCTTCCACGTCCTAGCTATTGTAAATAGTGTTGCAATGAACATTGGGAAATACATGCCTTTTTCGATTGTGGTTTTCTCAGGGTATATGCCTCATAGTGGGATTGCTGAGTCATGTAGTTGTTTTATTCCTGGTTTTTAAAGGAATCTCCATACTCTCTTCCATAGTTACCATATCAATTTTATTCCCACCAACAGTGCAAGAGTATTTTTCCTCCATACTCTCTCCAACATTTACTGTTTGTAGATTTTTGATGATGGCCATCCTGACAGGTGTGAGGTGATACCTCACTGTAGTTTTGATTTGCTTTTCTCTAATATTTAGCAATGATGAGCATCTTTTCATGTGTTTACTAGCCATCTGTATGTCTTCTTTGGAGAAATGTCTATTTAGGTCTTTTTCCCACTTTTTGATTGGAATGTTTGTTTTTCTCGTATTGAGCTGAATGAGCTGCTTATTTATTTTGAACATTAATCCTTTGTTAGTTGTTTCATTTGCTATTATTTTTTCCCATTCTGAGGGTTGTCTTTTCACCTTGACGACAGTTTCCTTTGCTGTGCAAAAACTTAAGCTTAATTAGGTTCCATTTGTTTACTGCTTTTATTTCCATTACTCTAGGAGGCGGATCATAGAGGATCTTGCTGCAATTTATCCAGTATTCTGCCTATGTTTTCCTCTAAGAGTTTTATAGTTTCTGGTCTTACATTTTGGAGGAGGAAATGGCAACCCACTCCAGTATTCTTGCCTGGAAAATTCCATGGACTGAGGAGCTTTACATTTATTAAGGTCTTACATTTAAGTCTTTAATCCACTCTGAGTTTATTTTTGTGTATATTGTTAGGAAATGTTCTAGTTTCATTCTGTTACATGTAGCTGTCCAGTTTTCCTTGGGCCATGTACTAATGTGAATGCTAAGGACACAGAATGCATATAATTTCACTGTTTTACAGGGAGCTGTGCAGTTTTTCCAGCACCACTTATTGAAGAAAATATCTTTTCTCATTGTATATCCTTGCATCTTTTATCAACGATAATGTGCCCAGAGGTGCATGGGTTTATTTCTTGGCTTTCTATCTTGTTTCTTTCTTTCTTTCTATCTTGTTTCATTGATCTATATTTCTGTTTTTGTGCCAGCACCATACTGTCTTGATGACTAGTTTTGTTGCATCTCAGGGACTATAATTTTGCACATCCTGTATCCAATATTAGAAAACAGCTGTTTGACATGCTTTGTATAGATTTATAGTTGGTTAATGTGGGATAGCTAGTCCAAGAGCTTTTTTTTTAATGGAAAAATAACTTTTCCTTTAGACCTGACTCCCCTTATTTCCTGTTAGGATAGGATCACAACTCCTCAAGGAAATTTAGCCATGCAGTGTTAAAGAAATCATCTTTCTCACCTCTCATTCTCAGGAAACTATTTCCACATATCTCAATATGAATCCTGCAACACTATTGGAAATTCAATATTGCTCATTGGTCCCAACTCTTACCTCACCTGTGAAAAGTGAGAGTGAACGTGTTAGTCTCTCAGTCCTATCTGTCTCTGTGACCCCATGGACTGTAGCCTGGCAGGCTCCTCCATCCATGGGATTCTCCAGGCAAGAGTATGGCGTGAGTTGCCATGCTGTCTTCCAGGGGATCTTGCTGACCCAGGGATCGAACACAAATATCCTGCATTGTAGGCAGATCGTTTACCGTCTGAGCTACCAGGTAAGAAAAAGAAGTTATTAATGGTTGATCCCTAAGTACAATTCCATATTTAAAATTTGAATATTCTACATTCTTGTCCCTTAATTCTATTTCTGATATTTGAAAGAGAATTGAAATGAGAGAATATGCTAGTATTTACTGATTCTAGCTTTGCTGAAATCAAACACTAGTATTGTCTATCATCCTATATCTCCTTTCATTTTCCCAATATTTCTGAACACATATAGCACAGTTAGGAAGATCACAGATTTTCAAGTCAGATAGACTAAGATTAAAATCAAAGTTATATGTTTTATCAATTTGATGACCTTAGAAAGTTATTTAACCTTCATAAATGGTAGTTTTCTTTCTGTAGAATGTTGATAATAAATCATAACTCTTAAAATAATTGTGAAAGTATTACATTATGCATATATTTTGTTCTATTTCTATGGTATAAAAACTCAATAAATTATATCAATTATGTCCAAATTTACAAGATTTTGCCTAAATTGAAGTATTTGAAACAGCCTTCAATACTTTATTAATACTGTTTCAATATGTTTATTAGGAAAAAGTCTCTCCATGTTACTAAATAGGAAGGGGAAAAATTAAATAATTTAGAAAACTGGCCTTTTTCAAATATGGCTATGACTTCTAGAATATACATTTTGAAAAAAAGAATTGCTTTGGTCCTTCCTTAACAATTTAATACTCTAGAGATTGTTGAATAAGAAGGGCTTGTTAAGCAGAGGAACCAATGGAGGTATGGGGGGAAAGGCCAAAATGGTTCATTTGGTGCTTTGTATGACTTGTTAAGTCATATGAAAATCAGTAGAAAAATCAGAAACCTCTTTAGGATCAATAACTAGTACCTCAGATACTTGCTTCAGCTGTGACCTTGACTTTGGAACATAATTCCCTTTGCAAAGTGATTCCCTAGTGGCTTAGATGGTAAAGAGTCTCCCTGAAATGAGGGAGACCTGGGTTCAATCTCTGGGTCAGGAAGACCCCCTGTAGAAGGAAATGGCAACCCACTCCAGTATTCTTGCCTGGAGAATCCCATGGATGGAGGAGCCTGGCAGACTACAGTCCATGGGATCGCAGAGTCGGACATGACTGAGCAACTTCACTTTCTGTCTTTCTTTCCCATTGCAAACAGTGAAATTTCAAGCAGTTTGCCTTTTGCAATCAAAATGTGATTTTATAATCAGTTATTGACTGTCATCTCCACCATTCTGTGTGAGAGCAAACATACATCAGATAAAATTTGTATTCCTGAAACCCTAATGAGTATATTGTGAGGCAATTATTAGCTAGAGCATTTTTTGATAGTATGAACCTTCAGACCCCTTTCAATTGTATTTTAAAATAAGATGCTAAAATTTGCAATGTCAAGGTAAATTTAGCCACATCTCCCAATAATAATCCAATAAACATGTGAGAATCACAGAATACTGATGACAACATCTGCTGACCAGTTAGTCTTTCTGTGCTAATGAGACTTATTTTCAAACCTGTCTGATATCCTGCCAATTTGAAAGTGTACTTCATTTCAAACACACTGTTATATTAGTGGAAGTAGGGTAGTAAGGCACAACTAATCATGACAGGCCGCTAGAGTCCATCACCGTGAATCTGACAGTGTTCTTTTAAGCAGGCTCTTCCCATTCCTCAAATAAAAATAATAAGAAACTTCATTTTCAAGGATAAGAGTTGTAGAGAACCATTTAACTTTATGAATATATTTTGTTTTTTAACTGCAATCAAATATCTGAGAACTACATATGGGATTATATCCCTAGGAGTCTATATTTTACATTACATAAACCTGGAAATGTGTTGTTTCTATTGTTTCAATGAGTTCAAAACTTGCTTTCAACTTCTTCTGTAAACAAAAATTTGCACAAGTCAAATACAATTCGATCTACTTGAGATATTCACCATCATTTGAGGCACTCTATAAAGATGTGTAAAATTGAATATACTTTTCTGCTACAGATGAAAACAAATTATTCAAAGCATACACAGCTAAATGAATTAGCTACAAAAATTAGTTATTCTTTTTGAAAAATAGTAAGCTGATGGTCTGTGCTCTACTGTGCTAAGCCGCTACAGCTGTGTCCGAGTCTTTGAGACCTCTTGGACTGTAACTGTCCAGGGTCCTCTGTCCATGGGATTTTCCCAGCAGGAATACTGGAGTAGGTTGCAATTTCCTCCTCCAGGAGATTTTCCCGACTCAGGGATGGAACTCGCATCTCCCCTGTCTCCTGCATTGTGGGCGGATTCTTCACTGCTTGAGCAATCAGGGAAGCCCCAGTAAGCTTGTAAAGTGCTTTTAAATCTAAACACATCTCTCACTAAACATAAATTGTAGACACTGGGGAATTTATTTATTATTAAAGTAAACCAAGAATTACTTTTTAGTGAAACATATAGTCCATCCAAGCTTCCCCTGTGGCTCAGTGGTAAAGAATCCGCCTGCAATATAGTAGCCGCAGGAGATATGGGTTGGAACCCTGGGTCAGAAAGACCCCCTGGAGGAGGGCATGGCAACCCCCTCCAGTATTCTTGCCGGAAAAATTCCATGGGCAGAGGAGCCTGGAGGGCTACAGTCTATGGGGTCTCAAGAGTCAGAAACGACTAAAGCGACTTAGCCACAACCACCCCGCAAAACGGGAAAACTACCGTGGGAAAATAATCTGAAAGCAGTTCTTTCCCCTTTTCTTGCTTGCTCATTTCTGTTCCCCTGTAACCTGGAAAGGACCTAATTAACCTGCTGATTCTTTTCCTAAATAAAAAGAAGTAGGGGCATCTGAAGGGAGAGTCAGCCAGCTTGCACATTATGGAGAATGATGCAAAATCCAAACTCCAGCCTCAGTGATTCACTGAGATTCTTCCCTCTCTCCTCCTTTTTCCTCTTTAAAAACTATCATGGCTAAGCAGTCTTCAGAGTTTGTCTCTGGACATGAGTCCACTTTGTCCTTAGATTGCTGGCTTTCCTGATTAAAGCCGTTTGTCTTTCTTTGACACTCCCCTTTAAAATTAAGGCTTCCCTTCCCTTTTGTCTCAGTGGTAAAGAATCCGCCTGCCAATGCAGGAGACATAGGTTCCATCTCTGAATCTGGAAGATCCCCCGGAGAAGGAAATGGCAACCCACCTCAGTATTCTTGCTTGGAAAATCCCAAGGACAGAGGAACCTGGTGGGCTACAGTCCTTGAGGTCTCAAAAGAGTCGGACAGAATTTAGCAAATAAATAACAACAAACAATGCCAAACCTGAGTTTGGTAACATACCTCCTTTTGTTTGAAACACAATTTCAAGAATTTTTCCCCCATGTTCAAATAATGTAAAACACAGGGGAAACAAGGTGCTTTAAACTGATGTTCCATTTATGACTTTTGTGCTTGCAAAGGACAAAATGCTACCTAATATATGCCATGGTGGGGGTTTGGGGAACAGGTTGCTTGAAGGAAAAAATAAACTTGCATTTAAAATAAAATCACATATAAACAACACAAGCTTCAAGAAGGATTCATAACTGGACATGAGTTATTTGCTATATACAAACTTTTTCTTATGACTTTTTATTCCTTATTCCTGATATATATATATATATATATATATATATTTCCTCCATATTATTTTCCTTTGTCAGGAGGAAGAAATTCTCCTCTACCCTTCTAAAGTCTTCTGACTGATCTAAAAATTAAATTGACAGGAGACAGATTAACAAGAGAAAATCAAGGAAAATTTAATAACATGGGAGAGACCTAGGTAAAGTGAATAACTCACTAATGAGTGAAACCCCTCACCTTAAATACCATCTTCAGCTAAAGACAAAACAGGATACTGGGGATAGGGTTTTGAGAATTCAAAGGGGAAGAAGGCAACTAACATGGAGACACAAATCAAATGTTTGGTGAATAAATATTTTCTGGGTCTTACAGAGACAATAAAGAGTGGACTCTGATCTCTGGGTTTCCCCTGCCACATTTAATCAATATTCTTTGCAGATATCTCTGGCTTTATTCTAGGAATGGACTCTATTCAATTTTTATTTTCTTTTTAAATTTTATTGTTGTTTTTTGGACTGGGAGAAGATAAAAATTTCTTCCTGAGTCTTCAGGGTTTTATTTTCTGCTGTAAATAATTCACACACCAAAGAGCATTTGCTCCCCTACATCTCTTTATGAATCTTTGAGGATTTCTCCTATAGCTTAAAATGGCTTCCTTAACTTTTGAGTCTAGGACAATTATACAATATTGGGTATTAACATTCATTCTTTCATTGTCCCAATTCATGAAACATATCCATTTGGAACAGTTCATCACTTATTCTGAAGTGAAGTGAAGTCGCTCAGTCATGTCTGACTCTTTGTGACCCCCATGGACTGTAGCCTACAAGGCTCCTCTGCCCGTGGGATTTTCCAGGCAAGAATACTGGAGTGGGCTGCCATTTCCTTCTCTAGGGGATATTCCCTACCCAGGGATAGAACCTGGGTCTCCCACATTGCAGGTAGACTCTTTACCATCTGAGCCACCTAGATTAAAAAATTATAGTTTATTTATAGCCTTTAGATAAAATCTGTCTCAGTCATATTCTACTCTATTCAAACACCCATAAACTTAGATGTGAAATCATTTTGTTTAGATTCAAGGTACAGAGGTAAACAGTAGAGATTTTTATAGAGGCGGAACCTTCAATAAGTGGATGGAGGTAACCTAGGGAGTTCAGCGCACATCCTTGACTCTTGTTTTCGAACAAAGGAAGAAAACAAATGAACGGCCCAACAATAAAGAACTGTTAAACTGTTGTAGCCACACATTCCGGGAAACAAACTCACTCAGAAGGACGATGCGGATAGTGGAGTGCGATTTATTACATCTGCAGGTCCAAGGCAGAGTCTCCTCTTAGCCAAGGACCTTGACCAGTTTTTGTGAAAACCTTATATACCCTAAGTGTATGTGCCCAAACCCACCTCCCCAAATTCCCTGAAATTAGTCTGAACAAAGAAAAATAAAGATACAAAGTTAACCCACGATTCATATGCTTTAAGCCTAGATAGTTAAAGTGAACAATTATCAATAGGCCTGTGGTCATACTCCAATAAGTGTAATAAAATTTATGATTCTATTTTGTATTAGGTATTAGATAATTAGGGTATTAGATAATTAGATAATGGATAATTAGGATAATCTTTTAGGCGATGGAGGGTCTAGGTAGGAGCCCTGGGGCTCTTCCATTCCCGGGGTCTGGTTTTCCAGTTGGTATGTTGTTTCCATAGATACTGGACATATAGCTCAAAGACGGAGTCCTGCTTTCAAGATGGAGCCTGTTCTGTCTGTTTCCTCCTTCAAAACAAATGAGGCTTCCAATAGGTTATAGAAAAATATTTAGTAGTAATAAAGATTAATTATAAATTCTTTAAAGGAACACAGAAGATTATTTGTGACTAGGATAATCAAATATCCCAATTTGACTAGGACAGTGATCTAGATGACCTTAAAGTTTTCCTCAGCTTGAACAAATTTCAAACAGGCTTCCTCCTGCCTCCAGATCTCTGATCTCTATTTCCTTGGAGCATCTACTTTAGGAAAATTGCAGTTACAAATTCTTTCTCTGCCACCTTGAGATATAATTTTTTTTTTAAGTCTTTGTTAGTTTTACCTTCAAGACTGTCTGTCTTGAGGACTGAGTGCCTTCCTCTAAAAGTCATCATCAAAGACAACAAGCACCCATATATCCCAGTCTCTATTGGAGTGTAGAAGATTTACTTCAGTAACTGTCCAGTCACTTATTTCAATCCTGACCACCGGGCCGGACTACCTCCTTTAATGAGGATATGATAAACTTTATTTTTCCCTTTGGGTAAATCCAAGTAACAATCACAGATAGCTTATGATTCCAGCCCACTCCCACCCCAGCTCTTAAAATCTCTCTACTTCATTTCAGTGGAGCTAAGTTCAGACTCAGTTCTGGCCTCTCTCCCCTACCACGGTAGTTTTGTGAGAAGTGTTAGGTAGTTAGAATAGGAAACAGGAGGTCAAAATGGCAGTGGCTAAAAGACAAGGAAGGGAAAAGCCCACAAAAATAAAACAAAGGAAGGTCTGAGGTCAGGAATGAAGACCTCAGGTAGAACAAAGAGCACTCCTGGCTAGCCCAATTTACATAGGGCAGGCCCATGAGGAGGAAAAAACATATAAAAAGAGGAGCCAAAGGGCCAGGTCTCTCTCTCTCCCACGTGCATGCGCGCTCTGTGTGTGTGTATGTGTGTGTGTGTGTGTGTGTGTGTGTGTGTGTGTGTCTCCCCCGTGTGCTCCCCCACTCTCTTCTCTTCCCATCTTTAGGTCGGCATGCCCTCATGCCTCGAGGGTGGATTTTCCTGCTATTTTATAAATAAAATAGAGCTATAACACGGAGCTGTAACACTGATCTGTCTAAGAGCTGTAACACGGTCTATCCAAGACCCAAGAGCTGTGATGCACCGAGGGCTTTAATACCCATCACTTCAAATCTTTGTTGTGATGAGACAGAACTGAGGAGACTATACTTGCCTGACAGAAGTCTTGCTTGTAAAGAATTCTCTAAATTTCTATTTAAGTCCAATTAAAAATTCTTTAAAGATCTTAAGCTTGAGTATTCAAGAAATGGAGCAAAGGAATCTTTAGCTTTGAAGATTTAATTAAAGAAAATTCAAACAGTGCATCATTAAAATTTATACTTACAAAGTCAGAGTAGGAGGTGAAAAAATAAGTTAAAATGATTACACATCATATTTTGAAAATTTAAATATATCGACTTGTAAAATGTATTAGAGTTCTCCCAAGCAATGGAACCAATAAGAGATAGATGGGTAGATAGATAGGGAGGTCGAGAGGTGATAGATAGAGAGAAAGAAAGTTTCAGGGAGGAAGCCACTTCTGACTCTATGTTGGGAACTGTTTCTTGGACTTGCTTTTATTATTATAATCATACTTAATGGCTTGCCTGGAGGACTCTGCCCCTCTGCCTGACTGTAAACTAAAGTGCCTTTGTTCAGCTGATGGACAGATAGTTTGTCCCAGCCCACATGTGAACGGGAGAGATTAACACACCCCTTCCAGAGCAGGCCATTCCCTTGGGGATGTTTTGCAAGACTGAAGATTCTTTCACTTTACTTCAGCATTGCCTCTCCCCCTCTATTCTGTCTTTTGATTTGAGCTCCTCATTGCTTCTTTCTCTCTGGTCTATAAAAGAATCTGGCATCCAGACCCCAATAAATTGGCTATTTTGAGGCGCTAATCTGCCATCTTCTCTGCGGCTCCCCAATTAAAGTTCCTTCCTTTCCTCAACACCTAGTCTCTTGGATTCATTGGCCTGCCACACAGTGAGCAGAGCGAGTCTGGACACGGTAACAGGATTTATTATAAAAATTGACTTACAGGGTTATGGAAGATGAGAAGTCCCACAGTTAGTTGTCTGCTGCCGGGAGCCGTTGTGGGAGATCCCACCCATGACGAGGTCATGAAGAAAATACCTGACACGCAAGGCCGTTCAGGATCCCATCCATGACGAGGTCATGAGGAAAAAACCTGACATGCAAGGCCGTTCAGGATACAAGGGACCCTCCAGGTTGGCCTCGGCCTCCACCCCACCCTCCTCCCCCCTTTCCTGCTGTTGTTCTTGTTTGCCCTGCTGCAGACTCTTGTGTTGCCTGCTGAGAGCGCTCCTGCTCCACTTTCATTGATTAAAGACCAACTTAAAACCCTAATTAATAAATCTCCTAGACGCTGGTACGTCTGAAGGGGACAGGGATGAAAGAAATGCTTCAGTTCAAACCCTTCTGCTGGCATTCTGGCTTGTTTGATAAATGTGTGCTCCCATGGCAAGAGATTAGCTGGTGACTTCTTGCAAGTAGTTAACTTTTAGACTAAGAGCCTGTTTTGTGCCATATCTGCTGTTTTTGCAATCCTTTGCATTTCTGTTCTGTAAAAATGTAACCCTATCTAGTTCCCATAGAGAAGACGCCTAATAGAAAGAAAATAGATTAACCACGAAAAAGACAAGGTCGGCTGCTGAAGTTGCTTAAAGTTACACCAGGTGCATGCCATAAACTGTCAACAGGCCTGAAAGCGAAAAGATGTTATACATAGAGATTAACCATAAAAAAGGCCCTAATAGGCACAGAGCCCTTTGGGGGGTGAGGAAGCCCTATTAGAGAACACAAAAAGTATTGTTTTAAAAGTGGTTATTGGATCAACATTAGATTGATGTTAATGTGCTGAGGTTGTGCAGTGGAAACTGTTGTTAGTATAGTTGGAGATCTAGAAAAATAAGAGTTTAGCCCTAGTGTAAAAACAATAAGATAATTGTTAATTTTAACCAAGAAAGCTAAAACAGAGGCTGCCTCACCAGACCTGCAGAGTCTTTGTGTGTTAAACTTTTTAGATAAATTTAGCTGAGAACTTCTGCAAAAAGACTGACCATTGCGTTAACAGGATTGCATTTCTACTATGTTACAACCTGCTGTACCATGAGACTGCCACTTTTCTGTTTTCTGCTGAGCTCAAGGCCAGAAGATAATGTACAAAAAATCTATGGGAAAAAACTCTCATAAACAAAAAATATACAGAGAACACCTGGTTTCATGAAGGACAAGCTATGTAATGTTAAACTAAGTCTGTATGCTTATCTGCCCCTTAGAAATGTACCAACTTAGGGCATAAAGGCTACGGTGAAAACTAAAGCAACTGCCAGACTCTGCTGCACATCCTGTTCTGGTCTCTTTCTCTCTCTCTCTCACTCACGGATGCCGTTCATCCTGAGGGTTCCCCTGGATCCTGCTGGGGCTGGACCCTGACAGTCTGTGAGCTGGAGAAACAGGGAAGCTAGAGGTATGATTTAGCATGAGTCCAAAGGCTTGAGAAATAGAGGAGCTGATAGTATAACCTCTAGTCCAAGGCCAATGTCTGAGAAGTGGAGAGCTGCTGGTGAACAGACTAGACTAAATTATTTGTATCAGACAATAATAAATTAAGAATGCATATGCTAACCAATCTGTAGGATAGCCATTACAAGGATAATAAAAGAATATTTAACAACTAATAAAAGGAAAAAAAATCATAGAAATGTTTCATTAATCTAAAAGGTGGCAAGGGGCTTCCTTGGTTGTTCAGTGACAAAGAATCCACCTGCCAATGCAGGAGGCATGTGTTCAATCCCTGGTCAGGGAAGATCCAATAGGGCTTGGAGCAACTAAGTCCATGCACCAAAACTATAAAGCCCCCATGACACAACTACTAAAGCTTGCATGCCCAGAGCCTGTACTCCACAACTACAGAAGTCACTGCAATGAGAATTTCGTGAACTGCAAATAGCAAGTAGCCCCCACTTTCCACAAAAACAGAAAAGACTGCATAGCAATGAAGACTTAGAACAAACAAAATAAATAAATAAAATTATTAACAAAAATAAAAGATGGCAAGAAAGCAAAATCAAATAAATATAAAACAGATAAGTCTACAAAATGAATAGCAATGTGGTGTATATTAACATAAAGTTATCAGCAATTATAACAATTACATTACATGCAAATATGTAAATAGAATATTTATGTGTATATTTAGATATAGTTATGAACTTCAATTGGATGGATGGATATATATAACTATAAACATCTCTATCTTTTTGTGTCTGTATAAAACAGCTCATTTCTTGAATGCTAACTTCAAATACAGCTTACATTTAAATTACTATTTTTTTGTTGTTGTTCATCCTCAGTTCGTCTGTTGTGGTTTAGGACAGTAATTTTATTTTACTTTATTTTGATCTATTTCATTTCTATGCTCCCTCAAAGGATTTCCTCACATATTAATGGTTAGGGATTGATAAGCATTTAATATTCATCCACTCCATACCTTTGGTGATCATATTCCCTTTTAGCTTTTATCTGGAAAGATTTATAAATAATGAATTCCTGTTTTCAGTTTAATCTTGTAAAAGTACTTTTGGTTATTTCTTTAGCTGTTCTATGCATTCTATCCCGCTTAGGCAAAAATGAAAATACTGTCTTATAGCTTACAAATAAACTAAGTCTTATAACTTACAAAATGTTTGGTAGCCTGGACACACATGCACCATGTTTGTACACAAATATAATTTTTTTAGCCCCAGTGGCACACAGGACACTTTGCTCCCTTTCACAGGTTCTAACTAAGCTCAGAGGATATTATTTCATAAGTATAATTTAAATCCCTCAACAAATATAAAGACAGATATTTCATACACTGAATTTTAGCTGCCGTTCTTCTGTCTACATTATGAGATAGTGAACTATTTTAATCTTTTAACTCAAACATTTTGGAATTTCACTACCTCTCCAAAATCACTGCAGATGGTGACTGCAGCCATGAAATTAAAAGATGCTTACTCCTTGGAAGGAACGTTATGACCAACCTAGACAGCATATTAAAAAGCAGAGACATTACTTTGCCAACAAAGGTCCATCCAGTCAAGACTATGGTTTTTCCCGTGGTCATGTATGGATGTGAGAGTTGGACTGTGAAGAAAGCTGAGTGCTGAAAAATTGATGCTTTTGAACTGTGGTGCTGGAGAAGACTCTTGAGAGTCCCTTGGACTGCAAGGAGATCCAACCAGTCCATCCTAAAGGAGATCAGTCCTGGGTGTTCATTGGAAGGACTAATGCTGAAGCTGAAACTCCAGTACTTTGGCCACCTCACGCAAAGAGTTGACTCAGTGGAAAAGACCCTGATGCTGGGAGGGATTGGGGGCAGGAGGAGGAGGGGACAACAGAGGATGAGATGGCTGGATGGCATCACCGACTCGATGGGCATGAGTTTGAGTCAACTCTGGGAGTTGGTGATGGACAGGGAGGCCTGGAGTGCTGCAATTCATGGGGTCACAAAGAGTTGGACAAGACTGAGCAACTGAACTGAACTGAACTGAACTGAAGGGACCTAGACTCTACTGGGAACAGTCAGATTGTGAGACAGTGAGAAGAAAATATCATACACATCAAGCCACTGACGGTTTAAGGTTGATACATTATATTCATGAATATATTGATTCAAAAAAAATAATAAGTGTACAGATAACCAACCAAGAAAATACATTTTCATGTGACTTCACTTTATCCATGCCATCTCAAAGAAACTTAGTCTCATTCTTACTGAAATTTTTGATGGTGTTATATAAGTATTATTTCAAGTAGTGTGTTGATTTGATAACTATTGACTTCAACTGGTCTACTAAATCGTGGAGAATTGTCTATGTAGAAATTTCCAGCATGAAATTTCACAAATAACTTTTGACACGTTAGATCAGTCACAGCATCTTTTCCATACACTGCACAAATCTTTTATTTTTTGTATTTCAGTTGCTATTTTACATTTCTTGAAATAATAAAGGATAATGTGCTGAAAATGTTGCTTTTTTTCTTCCACCTTCAATATTAAAAGGGCTAAACAAAAACTCACCAATTTTGATATATATTTTTTTAAATGCACATTGTATGAGAGCTGTCACAGTAAAACCTAACAAAATCATTTCAAATGAAGTTAAAGACAACTAAGTGCTACTAGAGCTAGCTTAGAGGAAAAGAACCAAACAAATTTTTTGGCAAACCTGATAACATTTAAAAATGGAAGGCTACTAGATTTTATTAAATGGACATGGACATGAATAAAACATTGTATGTTTACATGTTAATAAAATCATTCATTTAATGTATGCCCTGCTTTACTATGGTAATAACTCATGATGACAAATAATTACTTCTTCTAGCCCACTGTTAGCATAACACAAGCAGAAACTTGAGGCTGGATTGAGAGGAGTGAAAGCAAAGGAGATCAGGATTCCCTGCCTGTGCATGGCCCAGGACTTTAAAAAGCTCTATATTTTCTTAAGTGCAGCATATCATCATCATCAATCAGTCACTAAGTAGTGTCCAACTTGTTGTGATCCCATAAACTGTAGCACACCAGGCTTCCCTGTCCTTCACTGTCTCCCAGAGTTTGCTCAAACTCATGTCCATTGAGTCGATGATGCCTTCCAACCATCTCATCCTCTGTTGGTCCTTTCTCCTCCTGCCCTCAATCTTTCCCAGCATCAGGATCTTTTTCAACGAATTGTCTCATTGCATCAGGTGGCCAAAGTAGTAGACTTCCTTGATAGCTCAGATGGTAAAGAATCTGCCTGCAATGTGGGAGACCTGGGCTTGATCCCTGGGTTGGGAAGATCCCAGTGAGAAGGGAATGGCTGGAGAATTTCACCGACAGAAGAGCCTGTCAAGCTACAGTCCATGAGGCTGCGAAGAGTTGGACACAATTGACATGTGATGTACTCTGCATATAAATTAAACGAGCAGGGGGACAGTACATAGCCTAGACATATTCCTTTCCCAATTTTGAGCCAGTCTGTTGTTCCATGTCTTGTTCTAACTTTTGTTTCTTTACCTGCATGTGGGTTTCTCATGGGACAGGTAAGGTGGTCTGATGTTTCCATCTCCTCAAGAATTTTCCACAGTTGTTGTGACTCAGCATATCACAGGGCCTATTAAAATGGATAAGCATTATGTTTAGGCAGATGAGTTTCAAAATGATATCCCACTTACCTCAAAAATGATCAGAAATTAGTGGAACAATTTGTCATGTGCCTAAAGTTCAAACAAGTGTTGTAAAGCCCTATAGCTTTGCTCAGTTTCCAGTAGCCAAAGAAAAATATATGAGCCATTTTAAAAAGCAGAATGGTTGGAGAAATATTGAGGTCTGGCAAGGAGAGATAAAGCAGTAACATTCATTGACCAAAGGGCGGAGACCTGGTAGGGATAAAGACTATGTGCCAGCAGAGAGAGGTGTGGACCGTCAAACTCTGATCCCAGCCACAATCCTACACAAGGCAATGCAATAGAACCCAAGGATAGTGGAGGGAACAATGATTTAAGTGATATGCAAATTGATGGCATATATTGAAATGGGAACTTTATATAAAAATTGACTTCAGTTAGCTAAAAACACAAGTAATTGTAACTGGACTAAACTGAGTGAATATGTACCTTGAGATTTTCTTGTATCAATAGTAAAATAATTGGAGGAAAAGTGGGATTGTTAATATATTCATGTTAAAAAGGGACAGATACCATCAGGTTTTGTTGTGGAAGAAAATTAGTGACAGCCAATCTTTTAATCATTGTTTAGATTAAGATATGTTCTAAAGAGATGAATATACATTTACTCATATGAAGCACAATTCTATATGAGAAATATAAAATATGAAAATTACTTGATACAGTAAGAAATTTTCTTTTAGAGGCATTTAAATTGCTATTGCATATACAGTTATGATATAAAATGTATATATGTCATTTTATTAATAACTTTTACAGTATGAAATGTTATGACAGAAAAGTAACACCAAAAGACTGTATATAAAAGAATTATCATCATAAAATTAAATAGCAAACATTAAGTTTATAAGGTCAGTATTTTAATATTCTTTTGAGACAAATAGTGGCATGTAATACACAGAACCTTGTATATTATAAAAGTATAATTAAAATACTACTGTAAAGATGAAAATTTTAACTGTGGCATACATGCATGCATGCTAGGTCATTTCAGTCGTGTCCAACTCTTTGCAACCCTATGGACTATAGCCCACGAAGCTCCTCTGTCCATGGGATTCTCCAGGCAAGAATACTGGAGTGGGTTGCCATTTACTTTTCTAAATCTGGCATACTTTCCATATTTATCTGTTACATTGTTTGCATAAGTCTATGACACAAATACATTTTTTTAATGTTATAACATTTATATTTTATTCGTTTTTTATTTTATTTTATTTTTTATACATTTTAATGATCAGTTTAGGGCTTCACTGGTGCCTCAGACAGAAAAGCCTGCAGTGCAGGAGCCCTGGGTTCGATCCCTGGGTGGGGAAGGTCCCCTGGAGAAGGAAATGGCAGCCCACTCCAGTATTCTTGCCTGGAAAATCCCATAGACGGTGAAGCCTGGTAGGCTACCGTCCATGGGGTCGCAAAGAGTCGGACACTACTGAACGACTTCACTTTCGCTTTATTACAAAGGTAATTGTGTTCATTAGGAAAAATCGGGGCTATGAAAAGCAAAGAAAACAAAATGAAAATAAGCACTAATTTCCATCACTATCTGTGTTTTGTGTATGTTTTTGGGAGGAGATCTTTTAGAAAAAAAATTCTACCTAAAAATCATCATTCCATAACCCACAGTGCACCAGCTGATCCTTCTCAAGAGGTGACATGAGTAGTCTAACACTTGTGCACAGACAGCCCCGAGCCCTGCATCTCAGTGCCGAAAGCTGTGGGTTCTGAGGTCAGACTATCCAATTGCCATCATGGTTCCAGCACTTGGTTGCTTATGACCTCAGGCGTAGAGTTTAATCTTTCTGTGTTCTGCCTTTTCCCTATTGAAAACAGAGGTGATGACATACCTAACTCATAGTCAAGATTTTGTAAGAATGCCAAGAACCTACTACAGAGCATAAAACAGGGATAATAATCTGTCTAACCTATAAGGTGAATGAAGATTAATCAGAAACTAGAGGCTGGTTTATATGAATGCCTAATACACACTGCTTTGCTCCATACATGTTCTTAAAAATGTATACTGTTACTGTTACTATAAATATTAACATTACTAAAGTTGTACAATAATCAGTATACACCTAACAAAATAGGCTGCTCATCTTCAAAAACAGTGAACATCAGACATCTATACACCATGTGCTTTGAGCCCATTTCTTTAGAAGTATTCATATCTTTCTTCATATTTCAATAATAAGGAGAATCCTGCCTTTAGTGTCCAAAATAGAAAAAAGATTAACATTGTTTTTGGAGGTTACCATGGATCTTTACTTTCTTCTTTGAGTAAAGCAATATAGGAAGATAAATCATGCCCTTTTCTTCTCACCACCTTTGACTTCTGAACATTACTGCCTTAGCTCTGTGCAAGAAGCATGACACCTTTGTCATTTGACCTTAATCACCAAATGAGAAATGGCTAGTCTGAGGGCACAGCCATTCAGCAGACTAAAGAACCAACAGACCTCTGAAAACAAGGCCATGATTTCAAGATAGCCCTTGACCTTGCATGGAATAAAGAGGAAACCCTTTATGAAACCTATGGGCTGCTTTCTATCTCAGAGCATCCTTTTATTTCTGTTTAAAAATAGTACAAAAGGACAGGTTTGAACTATAAAGCAGTATGTTCCATGTATATAATATTTTATTATATAATCTATGTATATAATATGTACACAGATATATACATTTTGTGCTCTATGTGTGCTCACTTGTGTCTGATGCTTTGCAACCCCATGGACTGTAGCGCAGGAGGCTCCTCTATTCATGAGATTCTTCAGGAAAGAATCCTGGAGTGGGTTGCCATTTCCTCCTCCAGGGTATCTTCCTAGTCCAGGGTTCAAACTCTCATTTCCTGCGCCTCCTGCCTTAGTAGGCAGCTTCTTTACCACTGTGCCACTTAGGAAGCCCATTTTAATTGATTGATTATATTTTGAGGATGTGTGTGTGTGTGTGTGTGTGTGTGTGTGAGTATCTCAAACATTTTGCACAATGTACAACATAAAAAATCTATGAAGAGTTTGATAAAAAGTAACTTTCAGTTGATTATTTGACACAAACTTCAGAATTAACCCAGTCAAGGATGCTCATATGAATCTTGAAAATATGTGTGTTACTGATACAGGTAGAAAATAAGGGCAAATTCACAAAAAATATACCTTCTAGACCTTCTAACTTCATGTCTTTGCTTGTGTTTCTACAGGAAGCAGAAACCAAGTCAAGGGATTACATGCATGTGGTTTGTTTGGTAAAGTGATTCTAGCACAGGTAAGCATTATTCCTGTACTGGTCAAGTTAACCCATTTCCAAATTAGAGATGTGTAAATGTTGGTAGCTTCCAGAAGAAGCCTGTCTGAGATTGAAGTCTTAGAAATAAGCTGGGTAGCAAAAGAAGATTCAGCTGAGGAAATATGGGGTCACAGTTGAATGACACTGCTTACCAAAAAAAAAACACCACCATCTGAGTAAAAGAAAAGCACTGAGGGTCTGGGGGGTGGGGTGGTCACAGACAGTCACAGGATAAGTGTTGTGGTGTCTTGAGAGGCATCAGAGGTGTGTAATTCATCCAAAATTATGTAAATCATCATTTAGTAACTTGTATAAGATAGTTGATTTTTAAGATGGTCTTTAAAGTAAATGATCTTTTAGTTTTGAAAATAGACATTGAGAATAAGATTAAATTTACTCTCTAAAATGGAAGCAGTGACAGATTTTATTTTCTTGGGCTTCAAAATCATTGGATGGTGACTTCAGCTGTGAAATTAAAAGATGCCTGTTCCTTGGAAGGAAAACTATGACAAACCTAGACAACATATTAAAAACACAGACATAACTTTGTTGACAAAGTCCATATAGTCAAAGCTATGGTTTTTCCAGTAGTCATGTACAGATGTGAGAATTCAACCGTAAAGAAGGCTGAGGTCCACAGAATTGATGCTTTTGAACTGTGATGTTGAACACTCTTGAGCATCACTTGGACAGCAAAGAGATCAAACCAGTCAATCCTAAAGGAAATCAACACTGAATATTCATTGGAAAGATTGATGACTAAGCTGAAGCTCCAATACTTGGGCCACTTGATGTGAAGAACTGACTCATTGGAAAAGACCTTGATGCTGGGAAAGATTGAGAGCAAGCTAAGGGGATGAAAGAGAATGAGATAGTTGGATGGCATCACTGACTCAATGGACCTGAGTTTGAGCAAGCTCTGGGAGATAGTGAAGGACAGGGAAGCCCGGTATGCTGCAGTCCATAAGGTTGCAAGGAGTCAGACATGACCTAACAACTGAACAACAACAAAATTTTCCAGTTGTTTGAGAAAATTTTAAGTGTACATTTACAGTGCTTACACTATTTGTTATTTTTCTTTGTAAGAATTCAATTATAGTATTTTCTTCTTTTAATCTCTCTTCCTCAGAAAACAAAGCATAGTTGAATATTAAAATAAATATATTCTTATGATGTTGAGAAAGGAATACAAGAAAACATGTCTAAATGTGTGGAGAAGGAAATGACAATCCACTCTAGTGTTCTTACCTGGAAAACCTCATGGACAGAAGAGCCAGCAGGCTGTGGTCCATGGGATGACAAAGAGTCAGACACGACTGAACAACAATGGAAATGTCTAAAAGTGCTATTAAGTAGCTCAGTCTCCCTCCGTGAGTTATTTAACTTCAGTCTACTTTTCTGTAAGTGTAGGTTATCAGTTCAGATAACATTCATTGTCTAGGTTAACAAGGCAGACCTGCTTTTGGACTTGCTTAAAATTTGATTAATATCATAAGTCTCATTAATTATGATACTTGTAGACTCTCTGCGCCACAGTTTCCTCATTTAAAAATAGGGAAAATAATAGTACCTATTGAATGCTTCCAGTGTGCTTAGAGTATTCATTAAAATGTGAGTGTGGATAAAGCATATGCCCAGAAAGATGATTTTGCCCTAGGTAACATAACTTCTGATTAAATCCTAGGCCTAGAGCTCGGACTGTTAACTTCCATCCCATTTCATTCCATGTCATTCCCACAGTGTCTCACACAGTGGCCTCTCTGGTAAGTTTTTGCCTCTAACATTTATCAATGCTAGTTTTAAATTAGTTTTAAAAATATGTAATAAATTCATCAGTAATTACTAATCAAAAAGTTCAGCTAATCATTACAGTTTTTAGTTGATTTTGAGCTGATTTAAAAATATCTGTTTAAATGTCCTTATTTAGCATCAGTTTGGAAAAAATCTGGGACTCCTTGCTCATAAGGATTTATTCTGAATCTTTTAGGAGAATTGCTACATTTTAGAATCTCAAGCTTTATCCGGTTTGGGAAATAGAGAAGACTTGACAAACTGATACTCCAAATAGATTCTCTAATACCTTTCAGTGATATTCAGCATAAAATGGGTTTATGATGCTGAATAAGACCAGGCATCAACAATCTTAAGCCAAACACAGAGTAGAAGAGACATTCCCTAGGGGTATCACCATGGAAACCAAAGAAGCTCAAGTTAGCAATATCGGAGGAAAGGAAAGTACAGCAGAGAAATCGAGCTGCAAAGAAATTAAACCACAACCCAGTGGCTGCAGCTGAAGCAGTATTTATAATCCCTTACAATGCATGCCTTTATTTCAAATTTCTTCTCCCAAGATGATGCTAGACTCTGTAAACACTCCTGGCTAGAAAAGACTAGGCATTCCAACTCAGAATCACTACTTCATAACAAAACTTATTTCAAGCTACATTAGGCAGCTCCAGCTGGGCTAAACACAACTGTAATATAATGTTTGTTACTAAAAAATAAAAAAGGACCTTTCATTCAGTGGCCAGTGAGCTGAGACTGCTCTATCTTAAAATCTCCAGTGAACTTCAGAATTATAAATTAGGTCCTGGTCTTCAGAGTTATAAATTAGACCCTGGTTTTCCCTCTGCCTTAAGAGAATTCAGAAAAAGAGACTCAGATAATTTGAAGTGGTTTTACAGAACACCCACACCTCGAGAAATGTTTTGGGAAAGAGTTGATGTGCAGAGACCATAAAGGGATAAGTAAATGTTCTGAGTGCTGGCCTAGATTGGTTTTAATCTGTACATCATTCACAGCGTTTTCATCAAGCATTGTGCATTCTATCGCCTAAAATCATGTAAACCGTGTGACTCTATTGGACCCAACCAATAACGTATGTTGCTACATTGTGAACAGAGAGAATCAAATACGAGAGGAAGAACAAACTTTAGAATATGCTAACACACTCATATTTATTATTGGTATCTAAGAATTAGGGAGTATTTTTTACTTGCCTATATCCACCTCTAGAATTTTCTTGTTTCCTCCTATTATATTAACTGATTGTCTTAGCTTGCATTTATCACATCTATCTCATATGCTTGGTCTTTTATAAAATTAATATTGGTTTACATTGCCTTCTAATATTACAATATTAGACAGCTTGGGATTCTTAAAATTAAGTTGTTGATTTGAATTTCAGAAATGTGGAAATAGTACATCAAGCTCTGCTTACTCAGCATGTTATAAAGAACACGGCCTGCCAGAAAAGCAAAGACGACAAATGGTTCTGCTTTTCCTTCCCCAGAGAAAAGGGTATGTCTTGTGATCTATATTAATCTATAAAGGTCATTACTCTCCAGTTTACCCTGGAATTTCAGAGAACCACTGATGACTCAAGTCATAATAGTCCAAGCTTAACAAGCTGGAAAAAGTCCTGAACTTGGAGCAAGAAAATTCAGATTTTCAGTATCATGTTGAAATCAATGCCTCCTATTATTTGAGAAATAATAGTATTGTTGTTTGGAGAAATACCCTTCCTTTTGTATTGTGAATTTTAAAAGGTAAACTCAGGAATATTAAAAATGTAAAGAGTTTATTTGAGCAAAAATTGATTGGAATTAGGCAGCACCAAATGGGAAGTGGTTGGAAGCATGAAACCAGGGGAGAGAAGGGGAGAGACTTACCAGAGAAAATGTGAAGGAAAGAAGTGAAATTATTTAATTGGTTACAGCCTAAAATCTACTTGGTTGCTTGTTATAGGTTGTCCTTAGTGTTTTGACTTCATAATCCTGAGGCATTTCCAGACTTAGATTCTCTTTTGCTTACAAACACCACCATGGCCAAAGAGCCACCTCAGTCTAAAATAGCCTCCTTGTTTAATTAGTTTAACACAACACTATATATTTATTGGTAGCAGAGAATGCATAGGATTAGATTTAAGAGATGATATATTCCAGTCCCCTCATGATTTAGATACAAAATGAATCTAACATAAATATTCCAGACTTTTGAACCAGTTTTCAGAATCTGTTAAGATGATGCTGGATTTCTGTGGCTCCTCCGTTTGAAGAAATACTGTTGTAGGATTTTCAGGGAATTAAAAAGGAAACAAATGGTAAACTTGACAAAAATTGATGCAACACTTGCTGAGATTCTTGTTTTGGTCTGCTTAATGAGTCTTTATCACATTATGTATGTGATATACTCAGATATGTGTCAGATTTCATTTACAGGGGAATCATTCATATGTGGGACAATTACATGCAAAATAAGGACTTTCTTACATAATGTTGAATTACAATGTACTCTGGTTGGTTGTATATAAGTATTGTCATTTAGTCACTAAGGCTTGTCTGACTCTTTGCTACACTATAGACTGTAGCCCACGTACTTACATAGTTAGCTTAGGCTGACTAACACAAGTACATAACTTAAAACATACCTTTCTTCTTAAGACTTAAAGAGACTTATCCAGATAAACCACTGCAAAAAGTTTAAGTTAAAACCTAGACTTTCAGCATTTCCAATCTCATTAATTTTCCTTGGGAAGAAATCATGTGACTAACTAAAAGATATCATGATAATGCCAACCATTTTTACCCATTCCTTGGCTGTTACATCATTCATGAATACTGTGCCATCTTTAGGGTGACCCACTCAGAGATAGGACAGACATTCAAAGCCTTCTCAAAATATCTGGCAAACTGTGGCTCATGAAGGAAAACATGGTTTTATAACTGAATTTATGGGCCTAAACATTGAGCATATGTAAGAAAAACTCAGGGGACTGAGTAGCCACTTAATTCAGTGAACCTATTTGATGAGAGGGCAAATGATAGGATTAAAAAGTTTAAAGAGGATGGTTTAATCACAGAAAAAAAGAGAACCTCAATATAACAATAAACACATGATCACTAAGAAATTATCTAATTCTAGTTTTACTTAAATTCCAAAATCTGAGCATTTAGTAACTAAGATTGCTTTTAACAAGGTTGAATTTGATATAGGTAAGTTTATGTCTACTGCCCTTTCACAGTCTGGTTAAAATGAAGATAGAGCTTTGGGGGCTAACCATTTAGTTATATTATCTGAATAAATGAAGTTTGTTTTACAAATCTTTGGAAATATGCTTTAGTTTTCATATTTTCTTACCCATTACGTGTTCTTTAATTATGTGACTTCTAGATTATATTCAAAGTTCTTCATAGTTAAGTCATATCTTGGGTAAAATTGACAATCAACCAGTAAAAGTACTGGGTTAAAAATCAAAACAAACAACAAAAGCATTCATAAAGAGGGACAAATATCTATTGATTTTTGTTATTTTTAAATTAACCCAAAACAGTCTTTGGCCATGTTTCAAACTGGATTGATGATCTTAATGTTAAAAGATAACACAGAAAAAAATACTTATAATATTTCAGCAAGTTTATTATTTCAGATGGAGTGGAGTTCCATAAATTAATCTCATGTTTGATTTTATAGTGAAATCAATATTTAACACCTGGTGGGTATTCCATCTGCATTGTGATATAAAACTGCATGAATCACTCACATTTCTGCATGTTCTGGAGACACAGACAGCCTTTTGTTCTGGACCACCTTTTTAGGAATGCTGTACAGCAAAGGGCTTTGGGAGATAAAAAAAGGATCTCTGTAATATATGTATTTTCTCCATTCATTGCAAAGTTTAGAGGGGTGGGTAGGTTTACCTGAAGCCCATTATGAAAGATTGTGGATCTCAAGTTCAGTGTTAGGAAGGCAACTCACTTTGCAATTAAATGTGCAACACTGGAATTCTTTCTTTCTTGAATGTTTATTACTGCTCATTTGTATATGATTTATTATTTATGGATAATATATATAAGTCAGAATAGTATTTTTGTGTGTGTGTGAATGTGAAAGTGTTACTTGCTCAGTCCTGTCTGACTCTTTGCGACCCCATGGACTGTAGTCTGCCTGGCTCCTCTTTCCAAGGGATTCTCCAAACAAGAATACTGTAGTAGGAAGCCATTACCTTCTCCAGAGGATCTTTCTGACCCAGGGATCAAAGATCTGCATTGTAGGCAGATTCTTCACCATCTGAGCCACCAGGGAATTGAATTGTTCCATTTTTTATGTGGATTGGTAAGTAGAAAATATATTATTACTATTTTTAGAAGCATCACTTACCTAAAACTATTTTTGTAAGTACTTAATAATTAACAACATATATATATAAACGGAATTTCCATTTACTCCCTAAACTTATGCACTTCTAGAGAAATGTCAATGTATTATTGTTTTAAAGTGATATGCAGTTTCTCCTTTAGTTTGATTTAATTTTAAAAAGTGAATATTCTTTAAAGAAATTACTATGTCTTGAACTATGTAAGGGCTTCCCTGATAGCTCAGTTAAAGAATACACCTGCAGTGCAGGAGAAACCAGTTCGATTCCTGGGTTGGGAAGATCCACCTGGAGAAGAAATAGGTTACTCACTCCAGTATTCTGGCCTGGAGAATTCCATGGACTGTATAGTTCATGGGGTCTCAAAGAGTTAGACATGACTGAAAAACTTTCACTGAGTTATGTAACTTTCATTTAAAGGGTTAATGACTTGTACACACTGCTATATTTAAAATAGGTAACCAACAAGGACCTACTCCATAGCACAGGGAACTCTGTTCAATTTCTGTGGCAGCCGAGATAGGAGGGAAGTTTGGGGGAGAACGCCTACATGTATATGTATGGCTGAGTCCCTTCGCTGTTCAGCTGAAACTATCACGACATTGTTAAACAGCTATACCCCAAAACAAAATAAAAAGTTTAAAAAAATAAAAGGTTAATGACAGAATTAATTTTTATTGACTCCAATATAATTTAGGAAAGTCTAACAATGTCAATTGATGTTTTTAAATTGTGATGCTGGAGAAGACTCTTGAGAGCCATTGGACAGTAAACAGATCAAATCAGTCAATCCTAATGAAAATCAATCCTGAGTATTCACTGGAAGTACTGATGCTGAAGCTGATGCTCGGAAACATTGAAGGCAAAAGGAGAAGAGGTAGGCAAAGGATGAGATAGTCAGAGAGTATCACCAACTCAATGGACATGAATTTCAGCAACCTCTGGGAGATTGTGAAGGACAGGGAAGCCAGGCGTTTTGTAGTCTATGGGGTTGCAGAGTCAGACAAGGCTTTGCAACTGGACAACAATAAAAATCACAATTACAAAAAAGTAGAAAAGTAGCTGTGACTTACCATGCTAGCTTTTCATCATTTCACAACTAATTCTGTAAGAAACTCATGTAATAGGCAGGCAGCTCCTTGAAAGCTATTTCTTCAGCATTCTACGGGTGGCTATAGTTACACAAGTGTACAAAAATATTATTTCTATATATCACTCATCATCCTATCCATCTAGTATTTCATTCAGACATGTGTTACATGGTTTAACATAATCACCAGATTGTTGAAGTTCTCAGTAGTTTCAATCTACAATTTGTGAATCAGTTTGGACAAAATCTACTGCCCTGTCCTTGAGTTAAGGATCTTTTATTTTGCATTTTCCAATCACTCTCAGGTTAAGTTCATCCACTGAAATTTTCATTCTGAGTATTGCATTTTTCAGGTTTAGAATTTCCATGTTATGTATTTTTTTAGAGCTTCCACTACTCTCCTGACATTTTTCTCCAGGTGGAGACTGTGACCTTTGGGTCCTCAGCTCGTTAAGTCTGCCACTTTCTACTTGAGCTCTGTTCCTCATTAGCTTTGTGAACTGGGAGTTACTTCAGGGGAAAAGTGAGATAAATGTAGATCCTGCCCTCTGTGTTTCCTCCATTTCAAGAGCTACTTGTGCTACTTCTGTTTTCTGCAAGCTTTCATTTGCTTCCCTGTTTCTTCAAACAGCTGTTTGTTTGATTGATTTTCCCAAAGTTTATGCTTGTTACAGGTAAGAGTATATTTGTCAGAAGCTAGAAGTTCAGAGAACATGCATTAAAATTTCCTCAATTTTTGAATATTAATTTCTTGCATTTGATGAATGTAAAGACATCTTATAGGAAGATGCTTGCCATTTATCTACATGCAATCTATTTTTTTTTTCTTCTTTATAGAATATAGTCCTAGAAGAGGAACTATTGGGTTAAAGTAGACATATGTAAAAGCTTGTTAAGACACATCGGTCCCTTTTGCTAAATTGTTTCCATAAGGAATTCATGAGTTTATATTCTCTAACAGCAACCTAATGACAGTCTCACCATATGCTCATTACATCAGACATTATAATTGCATTACTCTTTCCAAATACTACAGGTAAATTATAATTGTTGTTAATAAAAGTTGGCTGAATATTAAATTTCAAATACTTTCTTATTAATAAGATGAGGCTGTACTTGCCTATCTTGCTCTATGGACTGCCATTTGACAAGTTGGTTTTCTAAGGTAATAAGAACTGATTGTCCAAACAAGCTATTTTATTTAAAACTTTGCTTTGGACAAGGCATATTGTTTTGATCTTGTCAAAATTGTAAGCTTTTCATAACTAAACCAGCTGACAGCATTTCAGCTAGGGCTCCTAAGAAGGCATTTCAAGATGGGGAACTGTTAGAAATTCTAACCCAACAGCTGGCAGTAGATCAGAGGATTGAAACAAAAATTGACTGTATGATAAAGCAAGCCCAAAGTTGATGAAATAATTACTGGTATTTCCAGATCTGGCTAAACACAGTAAAACAAAGCAATGTTTTTGATAGGAGGTGTGCAAAAAAAGAGGATACACTGTGACATTTTTTGTTATCATATAAGTTTTGAACTATAGAGGACAATATTTTATCTCATGAATTATACGTCCTGCTTAATAGGTTTCCAATAGGTTGCAGGGTGCCTTAAATTGTAGACTACAGGCCAGGGAAATGAGTGTCTTTCTAGGCAAAAGAAACTGAAATAACATTAAAGCAACACTTTTTCTTCAGCACCATTAAATTTATAGACATTTTAATTCAATATTTAGGTAGCGAATGCCAATTATGTATTTCTCTTTTATATGCATGATCATATTGGTTAATAAGCAATACACTATTAAGTTACAGTGGGCATACTGGAATCCTTGCTTTGATCTGACTTAGTGGAACTGTGAATTTAGTTTTATGTGTCAAATTGGCTAGGCCTTGGTAGCCAGATATTTGGTCAAACACTAGTCTAGATGTTGCTGTGAAGATATATTTTGGATGAGATTAAATAATTAGACTCTGAGTAAAGTAGGCTATTCTCCATAACATGGATGGGCCTTGTCCAATCAGTAGAAGACCATAAAAGAAAAAAGGCTGCTAAAGAGGAAATTTGGTCTGAAGTTGGCCTTTGGCCTCAAACTTCAACATCAACTTTGCCTTAGGCTACTAGCCTACTCACCCAACCTGCAGATTTTTGATGCTGGTGACATTTAGAACAACGCTGGATACATCGTAGGTGCTCAATATTATTGCTTGGTCAACTCATCATAAGAAAATGCCCCAAACAATAAAACAAAAACACTACATTAGCTACCTTTCAGTTGCAATTCAAAATTTTTCAAATTCTGTTTTAAAACTAAGAAATGATTTACTTTGGAAAGATATTTAACTTATTATCATTTTCAAACTATATTTTGAATAAATTATAGATGTTCAAAGTTGAAATTTATAGGTCAATGTAATAATGAGATGATTAAGGGGTTTGTGCTTTCTTCTCTAATTTTTACATTTTACTTAATCTGTATGAAATAAATGGATTTTTGATGTGGAACAATTTTTCCTTCATCTGAAAAATAATTCTGGAACTCTTATACAACTTTATTTTTAGTTAATGGTGCTTTGGGAATTTTATTATTAAAGGTTCCAAGTGCCTCTCCATACTCTTAACTGACACTAAAATATACTAGGTATTCCTTGGGGGTCAGGGAAAAGTCCTAAAATATAAAGTGTGCCTCTCTTATGAGAAGAATAATATCCTATTAAATGGCATTTAAACATCTACAAACATCTTGATATTCTACAGTTTCTCATTCTCTTTACCCTTGGAAGTTTTTATACAATGATATACCTGTAACTCAGGTCAAAATGCTTTTCTTTTGTTTCTTAACTTACATGTTTGCTAATGAAACAGCAGGGTTTAAGCGTAAAAGGAGGGAGAAAAGAATTGTCACCCATGTATCTACTAGGATTTCTGGTTTGACATTGTAGGTTGACCTTGTAAATGTTGCCCAACTTCAGAAATACTTTTCATGTGTGTAAAAATAAAGGTTAGATATAATATTCATGGCCAGCTCTAGGCTGTAATATTTTTTGATAGTCTCCTTTCTTTCTGATTCCTTCACTTGATCTGGTTAAGATTTAATAAAACTAAAGCCCAAGACAATAAAATAATTATTTGAGATATTACTCTTTATTTTCCAAAACCATGAAATTGAACTGTTTACTGATAAGGTACCTTTCACCAATGAATCACTCAGTCATAATTCAGGTGGATTTGGGTTAGTTAATATTTTTACACACAAGAGACCAAATGATTAGTGTCCCAGGAGGACAATCAAATGGGCCATTTGACTCAGTAATTTTGGACAGTAAGAAAAACTTCCATTGCAGACATAGTTTTTCTAAGCAGGTGAGTCATAAAGAATAGGTGCTATATATATCAGCTGCTCTTTATAAAATGAGAGTATGATTAAGTGGAAACAATATATTCTTTAGTGTGAAAAATCTGATACAGATTCATCTGGTAAGGCTGCAGAGGTTCTGTGACTTTTCTGAGTCCTACTTTCCCATTCTGCAAACACGGATGCTCAGGATATCAATGATGGAGTGGAGCGACTGGCTAATTACCTGGCATATAACAGAAAAGAAATTTCCTGAAAGTTACTATTATTCAATGCAAAGGAAAAAAAAGAAAGATAAACACTTTCAAAACGGAATGTTATCTTGAGCTTTTCTTGAGCCATTCTGGAATCAATTCAGCTCAGTTCAGTCATTCAGTCGGGTTCAATTCTTTGCAACCCCATGGACTGCAGCACGCAAGGCTTCCCTGTCCATCACCAACTCCTGAAGTCTACTCAAACTCATGTCCATTACATCAGTGATGCCATCCAACCATCTCATCCTCTGCCATCCCCTTCTCTGCCCACCTTCAATCTTTCCCAGCATCAGGGTCTTTTCCAATGAGTTGGTTCTTCACATCAGGTGGCCAGAATATTGGAGTTTCAGCTTCAGCATCTGTCCTAAGGAATTTTCATTCAGGACTGACAGACTGGTTGGATCTCCTTGCAGCCCAAGGGACTCTCAAGAATCTTCTTCAACACCACAGTTCAAAAGCATCAATTCTTCGGCGCTCAGCTTTCTTTATAGTCCAACTCTCACATCCATACATGACTACAGGAAAAACCATAGCTTTGACTAGATAGACCTTTGTGGGCAAGTTAGTGTCACTGCTTTTTAATATGCTGTCTAGGTTGGTCATAGCTTTTCTTCCAAGGAGCAAGTGTCTTTTAATTTCATGGCTGCAGTCACCATCTGCAGTGATTTTGGAGCCCAAGAAAATAAAGTCTGTCACTATTTTCATCGTTTCCCCATCAATTTGCCATGAAATAATGGGACCACATGCTATGATTTTAGTTTTCTGAATGTTGAGTTTTAAGCCAACTTTTTCACTGTCCTCTTTCACTTTCCTCAAGAGGCTCTTTAGTTCTCCTTTGCTTGCTGCCATAAGTGTGGTATCATCTGTGAATCTGAATTCTCCAGGCCAGAATACTGGAGTGGGTAGCCTTTCCCTTCTCCAAAGGGTCTTCCCAACCCAGGCATCAAACCCAGGTCTCCCGCATTGCAGGTGGATTATTTACCAGCTGAGCCACAAGGGAAGCCCCATTCTGGAATGAACAGCACTAAAGAATGGAGTGAGAAGAGAATAAGTGCTCACTATTTTTTTTTCTATAATATTCACTAACTACCTCATGCCTAGTTTAAGAATCAGTCTCCTCTACATTTTCCTGTTGTTGTGTTTTTTTTAAGTCAAAGTACAGAAGGGATTGTTGGAAGTGGTAAGAAGTCAAAATAATGCAACCTAATATGAGTTAGACCTTAGACTTCCTGCTGTGGAAGCGTGGCATTCCTTTGCTGATGTTCTTTGATTTGAGGAAAAATACAAAACAACTTCAGGAAAGTGGAGAAGGCAGTGGTGTGACTGACAAGGGAACTTGGTATTTATTATTGCTGCAGGCAAT
The DNA here is from genome assembly GCF_023699985.2 of Odocoileus virginianus. NCBI lineage: Eukaryota > Metazoa > Chordata > Mammalia > Artiodactyla > Cervidae > Odocoileus > Odocoileus virginianus. Next base: position 20,501,665 of record NC_069683.1, read on the forward strand.
CTAGGAAACATCCAACAATATCAGAATAAAAATGAATTTGGGAAATATACATGGGCTTCGATGTTATACTCACTTTACAGAAAGCCATTAAATGTTGGCTTTGTCAAATGCAGAAAAGAGAACAAATAAATATTTTATATCAGACACCTCCAATTCCCCAAAGTTGAAACCAGTATTATTAAATTGGCTTATAATGTAAACCAAAGGAAAGATAAAAGAAAAAGTCTGAAAAACTTTTTATCATTGTTATGACTTGGGTGTGCCTCTATAATGAATTGCATCTGAAAGGAAGAACAATATAAATGTCCACCCACCAGGCTCAGAAGACAGAGAATGAAACTCATTTATCTCAATTGCTGTATAAGCCAGAGATATTTTAGGCAGAAGTTATAAACTGATGGGATTTTTGTTTATCTGATGTGAATAATAAAACAAAAACTCTGAATGTCAGCTTGGCATGCAGAAAGAAAACTACATTTGGTCATTGAAAAGATAGATTTCCTTATGATGGCAGGGTTTTTTTTAATATAAATTTATTTATTTTAATTGGGGGCTAATTACTTTACAATATTGTAGTGGTTTTGCCATACATTGACATGAATCAGCCATGGGTGTACATGTGTTCCCCATCCTGAACCCCCTCCCACCTCCCTCCCCATCCCATCCCTCAGGGTTATCCCAGTGCACCAGCCCCAAGCACCCTGTCTCATCCATTGAACCTGGACTGGCAATTCATTTCACATAGATAACATACATGTTTCAATAAAGATTTGAGGAAACATGACTCTTTATTGTGAAGTGAAGTAAATATTGCTATTGCAGGTGAACACTTTTTGAACATAGCGGGGTATTTTTTTTTCAATGTATGACAAAAGTAGAGAACATAATTAGTTTAATTCAGGGCAAGCTACAGTGATACAGCTTTTGATCATTTGTTAGAATTCAGACAGAGAATATTATATAAAAATTACTGTTCTCCTTCAAATGTCAAGTTCAATCACATTTTATCCCTGAAGTAACAATCTCTGTTAAAGAGGATGTTTCTCTCAAGGTGAGAAAGGGCCTTTTTTGTTCAATAGTAAACAAGTACTGTCTTCTTTTAGAAATGCCAAGTCATTGGTATAGTCCTTTGTTTGTAAAAGAAGATCCAGGGAATAACATTCTGCAAGATTTTCTATAAATATTATGACACCATGGTGGAATTATTCCAGAAAATATTGCGTGCTGTTCCTCCTATCTGGAGAATCTTTAAGATGTTTCGTAGTATGTCAACTTAAGAAGCTGTGTGAGTTATTAACCCAAAGAACCTAGTTTAAAATATGTTTTTCTTATGTTCTGTTATAGCACAGTTTCAACACAAGTCCCTTTTGATTTCAAAAAGTGTGATTAGATAGAACACACAGAATGCCTAAATAACCCTTGAATGGATGTGAACAGAGTGGAAAATCTTCTCTTTCTCTAAAGTTACAAGAGTGAGTCAAGGACTGACATATGTGTGATTTGATGATAAAAGATATTAGAGGTCAAAATAAGGAACTGGGACAATGAAATAAGCATCTTACCAACATTTTTCATTTATCTTTCTTATCAGAAAGTCATGTTAGTGGTTTCTATTTCTTTAGGGAATCTTTCTATTGTAGTTAGAGAATATGACTGTTTGGAATATAGTAATAAAGAAGGACCATCCCTCAAAAGAGAGATTGGGATTAAATGTATGAGAAAAAATATTTTTAAAAAGGGAAACAAAATGGTTTGTACAGGTTAAAAAATGTGTAGGAGAGTTAAGATGAACTAAATTTTATATCTTTTAAGGGAATAATTAAATTTGAATTTATTTTGCAATGTAAGTTTGCAAATCTTTATAGCCAAAAAATAAAACATCAAAAAACAAAACAATCTTTTTAAAAACAAAGCTTACAATTTTTTGAAGAAGCACAGAAATTTTCAAGACATAGGATAGATAAATAAAAAGTGTATAGTGGATACCTAATCACACAGTGTATTTTATAATTGAATACTGATAGGTATTCAGAGGAAATTTTTCAAAGAAAAGATTGTTTTAAAAATTTAAGGCACTTACTAATTGAAAATTATAGTCCACTAAACTACAAGGTTTTTTTTAATTAAACTTATATTTTCATAAAGTTAATAGCATAGATTAAAATACTGAAATTAATAACTAATTATGGGTGAGCATGAGTTCTTCACATTTGTGCAGTATCCATACTTAGCAATTGTTCCTGAACTGATACATAAACTAAGTTATCACAATAATACTTAATGTGATATATTGTAGATGGTGTTTTAAATTTACAATACATGAATGTGGGGTGAAAAAATGTATTAGGTTGGTTAAATTTGCACCATCTATCATATAAGAGGCTAGATTGTTGTGTAGTAACTAACGGCCACAAAATGTGAGTGCTTAAAATAACTAAAGTATATTTCTATTTTGAGTTATATACACATCTTGAGTTAGCTAAGATGCCACATCATCTTTCCTTGAGATTCCACTCTAACAGAGCAACTTCTTCATGGAGAAGGAAAAATGCATGATAGACACATGCTATTCTTAACACTCATCCAGAAATAGCACATGGCATCCCTGTCCATATTCCCCTGACTGGATCATTTCATGACTGCTTTTGAGTTCTCATGAGTCAAACTTTATAATCTTTTCTCAGACCAGGGCACTTCAGAACAGAACCAAAATATCTGGTGTTATAAACCATAAATGTTGTCCACTATTCCAGTTCTATTCACTGCAGTCCCTAATCTACAAGTTCAACCTGAAAGGAATTCAGGATGATGCATTTTGTGCTTTGGATACATGAGCCCTAAATGGTTAACACACATATTTAAGGGAGAATATCAATGACCCCAGGTTCTTGCATCTTACCAGACATAGGAAAGTTCTAAAGTCATTAACTGAGATATCTGTTCCTCTTGTATAGAAGTAACCATTCACCTAGACTTTGTCTGCACATATTCCCTAACTAAAATTCATACATGTACGGGCTCCTTTCCTCTCTCTTCAGAGCAGTTCGTCAGAACTACCTGGGAGGCTGGCTCCTGGTCTATGTCCTCAGCAAAGCACTGAATAAACTCAATTCAAAGATTTTACATTGTGTGTATTTTTCCTCCTGGTGTATAGTTAAACAAAAATCTAGCCCATATTTAGTAGTAGAAATAAGGTTAGAACAAAGAATATTTGACAATTAATTCAGAGTGTTTTGTTTCATTATATATCTATCTTACCATTTAAATATATTATTGTATACTACTGATTTTAGTAAAGACATAGGATAGGTGCTATGTGAATTAGCAACATGTTCATAAAGTGTTTATAAATTTCATTCTACCCATTGCTTGCATTTAAAATAAAATGGGGAGGTTTCCATTTCCATTCACAAAAGATTATCTGTAATGATAAGTGCCCTCCTGCTTTAACAAATAGAAAATGGACAAAGTATATGAAACACTTGTTTTTGGCCAGTAGATAACAGGCAGAGTGGGAAAATAATACCGGAAGGAAAGGAAACAAGCAAGGTCAACCTTTTCTCTAGTTTACTGCCTGGATGATGCTCTCTGTATATAAGTTAAATAAGCAGGGTGACAGTATACAGCCTTGATGTACTCCACTGCCGATTTGGAACCAGTCTGTTGTTCCATGTCTGGTTCTAACTGCTAGTTCTTGACCTGCATACAGGTTTCTCAGGAGGTAGGTAAGGTGACCTGGTATTCCCATCTGTTTAAGAATTTCCCACAGTTTATTGTAATTCACACAGTCAAAGGCTTTCTTGTAGTCAATGAAGCAGAAGTAGATAATTTTCTGAAATTCCCTTGCTTTCTCTATGATCCAACAGATGATGGTTTTTTGATCTTTGTTTCCTCTGCCTTTTCTAAATCTAGCTTGTACATCTGGGAGTTCTTGGTTTACCTACTGTTTAGCCTAGCTTGAAGGATTTTGAGCATTATTTTTCCAGCAAGTGAAATGAGCAAAATTGTACAGGAGTTTGACATTCATTTGCATTGTCCTTCTTGGGGATTAGAGTATAAACTGACCTTTTCCAGTCTTGTGGCCCCTACTGAATTTTCCAAATTTGATGGCATATTGAGTGCAGCACTTTAACAGCATCATCTTTTAGGGTTTTAAATGGCTCCATGGAATTCCATCACCTTCACTCGTTGGTTCAATACTGGGAAAGGAATATGTCAAGGCTGAATACTGTCACCCTACTTATTTAACTTATATGAAGAGTAAATCATGCAAATTGTTGGGTTGGATGAATCACAAGCTGGAATCAAGATCCCACAGAGAAATATCAACAACCTCAGATATGCAGATGATACCATTATACTGGTCAAAAGTGGAGAGGAACTAAAGATTCTCTTCATGAAGGTGAAAAAAAGAGAGTGGAAAAGCTGGCTTAAAACTTAACATTCAAAAAAATGAAGATAATGGCATCTGGTCCCATCATTTCATGGCAAATAGATGAGGGAAAAAGAGAAACAAATTTTATTTTCTAGGCTTCCAAAACCACTGAGGATGGTGACTGCAGCCATGGTGATGCTTGCTCCTTGGAAGAAAAGATATGGTAAATCTAGACAGTGTAATAAAAAACAGAGACATCACTTTACCAACAAAAGTTTGTATATTCAAAGCTATGGTTTTTCCAGTAGTCATGTATGAATTGAACTATAAAGAAGGTTGAGCACAGAAGAACTGATGCTTTTGAATTTTGGTGCTGGAGAAAACTGTTGAGAGTCCCTTGAACTGTGAGGAGTCAAACCAGTCAATCCTAAAGGAAATCAACCCTGAACTATTAATAGGAAGGACTGATGCTAAAGCTGAAGCTCCAATACTCTCACCACCTGATGCAAAGAGCCAACTCATAGGAAAAGACGCTGATGCTGGGAAATATTTAGAGCAGGAGGGGAAGAGGGTGATGAAGGATGAGATGGTTGGATAGCACTGTTGACTCAATGGACATGAGTGTGAGCAAACTCCACAAGATAGTGAAGGACATGGAAGCCTGGAGTGATGCATTCTATGGGGTCACAGAGTCAGATACAACTTAGCTACTGAATAACAACCACTGCCTGTAAGCATTTCCCAGCTTCAGCACCATATACAAAAACTCAACAAAGATCAGCAGTCTCACTGATAAGGAGACATAGGTAGGTCATGGAGAATAAGCCAGGTAAACTATTTCAGAGTGGAGTCTTGGATTGAAAATCAAAGTATATGTGCATGTCAGAGGGCACATAAACTGGATTAAAAAAATAAAATAAAACCAAGATATAACAATCATCAGTTCAGTTCAATTCAGTCACTCAGTCATGTCCAACTCTTTGCGACCCCATGAATTGCAGCATGCCAGGCCTCCCTGTCCATCACCAACTTCTGGAGTCTACCCAAACCCAAGTCCATCAAGTCGGTGATGCTATCCAACCATCTTATCTTCTGTCGTCCCCTTCTCCTCCTGCCCTCAATCTTTCCCAGCATCAGGGTCTTTTCAAATGAGTCAGCTCTTCGCATGAGGTGGCCAAAGTATTGGAGTTTCAGCTTCAACATCAGTCCTTCTAATGAACACCCAGGGCTGGTCTCCTTTAGGATGCATGGGCTGGCTTCTCTGCTCAGCTTCTCCTCCTTCATCCTGATCATCAATGCCCTGGCACTGCCCCATTGGCTGAGTGGGAAAATCCTTTGTCAGACAGGAGTGGACCTCGTCAATGCCATGGTTGGATCTCCTTGCAGTCCAAGGGACTCTCAAGAGTCTTCTCCAACACCACAGTTCAAAAGCATCAATTCTTTGGCACTCAGCTTTCTTTATAGTCCAACTCTCACATCCATATATGACCACTGAAAAAACCATAGCCTTGACTAGATGGACCTTTGTTGACAAAATAATGTCTCTGCTTTTTAATATGCTATCTAGGTTGGTCATAACTTTCCTTCCAAGAAGTAAGCATCTTTTATCAATCATAGAAAAGGTATAAAATGAATAAATTCCAGAACTTACGTGTTCTGTGATCATTCAAGTTTTCTCTAGCAATAGGGAATTAGAAAAAAAAAAGGACTATAAAATCATACATACCAGGAACATTCCAATGCTTCAGGTAAATTTGATTACTAGGAGGAACTAAATGCAATTTACTAAAATAGACACAAACAGGATATTGAAGATGAAAAATATAAAATTTAAAATAAAAAATATATGAAAACTGAGATTAACAACTGATTAGAAAAAGAATAAGAAAAGATTCAGTTCAGTTCAGTCACTCAGTCATGTCTGACTCTTTGCGACCCCATGGACTACAGCACACCTGGCTTCCCCGTCCATCGCCAACCCCCAGAGCCTACTCAAACTCATGTCCATCAAGTCAGTGATGACATCCAACCATCTCATCCTCTGTCACCCCCTTCTCCTCCTATCTTCAATCTTTCCCAGCATCATGGTCTTTTCTAGTGAATCAGTGCTTCCCATCAGGTGACCAAAGTATTGGAGTTTCAGCTCAGCATCAGTCCTTCCAATGAATATAGAGGGTTGATTTCCTTTAGGACAGACTGGTTGGATCTCCTTGTGGTCCAAGGGACTCTCAAGAGTCTTCTCCAACACCATAGTTCAAAAGCATAAATTCTTTGGTGCTCAGCTTTCTTTATAACTCTCACATTCATGCATGACTATTGGAAAATCTATAGCTTTGACTAGATAGACCTTTGTCGGCAAAGTAATGTCTCTGCTTTTTAGTATGCAGTCTAGGTTGATCATAGTTTTTCTTCCAAGGAAAGAGAGTCTTTTAATTTCATGGTTGCAGTCACCCTATGTAGCGTTTTTTTCACTCACACAATCAAAACAATATGGTCTGACCATTGTGTAGGACCTCCTGTGCATCTTGTTTTATTATTAAGTTTATTTTTTATTGGAGGATAATTGATTTAAAACATTGTGTTGGTTTCTGCTATACAATAACATGAATCAGCCATAGTTATACAAATGTCCTCTCTCTCTTGAACCTCCCTCTCACCTTCATCCCATCCCACCCCTCTACATTGTCACAGAAGACCAGATTTGAACTTCCTGCATCATACATCAAATTCCAACGGGCTACATGTTTTACATATGCTGATAGTTATGTTTCAGTGCTGCTCTCCTAATTTCTTCCATCCTCTCCTTCCCCCACTCTGGGCACCTTATTTTAAGTGGTGATTTGGGGATCCTGCATCTTCCTTTCTCCTGGCTCCATTATCTCCTTGAGTTCTTGGAGTTCTTAATGGATTGTCTGCATTCAAACAGCCAGTGGGAAAGAGAAAGCATGAAGTATCTCAGGAATGTTTTAAGATGTCTGCTCATTAAAGAAGTGAGCATAAATCACTTCTGCCCACGTTTCAGTGATGACAGCTTTGTCAGGAGGACCCTTGTAACTGCAGGAAAGGCTAGGAATAGGTCTAGTTCTGTATTCAGTGTTAAATTTTGGTGAGCTTATCAGTGTCTCAACTATGGGGTTTAAATTTCTAGGCTGAAAAAAAGAGGCAGTAAACAAGATGTGAATTAAGGACTATAAAAAATTAAAATAATCAAGATAACTACATTTTAATCATTCTCAAGTCCACAGTGTTGTATAGTAGGAATAGCATAGGTGGGTTTTTTATACCAAATTCCTTTCCGCTCCATGCATTTGTCATCTTTTGCAACTCGCCCATTAACTACTAATTCTATAATCTTCTGAAATTGTAACTCTCTCTCCACATACTGTAAAGAACTATCCCAATAAGGACAACAATTTTATCACTTAATTCCCTAGTATATATCTGAGGACAGAAGGGTATTTTCAGAAGACTTTATCAATGGAAGAACTGGGGATCAAAATAGAGAAATAATCCTAGAGTGATGCATACAGGGTGTATTTTAATGATGTTTATTTTAAATTATTTGCCTGTTTTGGGTGCCCAGTGTCTTATTGCTTCATATGAAACCCTTCCATATGAATTGGTTTTCTGGGATGGTAATTGAGATCCCTGGGGTTTTTTTGTTTTGTTTTGTGACACTAGACTATTAAGCTGGCTTCTTGTTCCTGATTACACTGGCTTTATAACTTATTTGGGGAAATATTGCTAACAAAATTTTTCATAACTTTGCTTAACTGTAAAATGACAACAGAAGACTGAAAACACTACTACCATTGCTAAGGTTCCTTCACAAGTTGGGAAAGAACAATGGATTTTTCTTTAACAAGTTTATATTCACACATTTCCTAATATGATGTTCACTTAGCTGGTTATACAGTCAAAACTGCATGTCCAGTCATATTATATAATGAAATAACAATCAGGAAAATCATCTTTATTTCTTGATAAACTCAGTAACCCATTTTATGATGTAATTTAATAGAGAGTAATATTCATTATAAACAGATTCATCTCAAGACTGCTACTTCCACATAAGGTAACTGCATTTATTAAATCAAATACAGCATTACAAGGTCCCAGTGTAATTAGAAAATGAATTTGAGCTATTTTTTCATGTTTACATCCTTCATATGACTATCAAATATCATGCTATCATGTTGGATTCAATTTAACTCCAAGTTTAAAAGTGCCATCACAAAATGACTATACTTACATTAAAATAATACTGTACTTTTGAAATAAACTGAAAATAAATTTATACATGATAAGATAAAAAAGATTTTTTTGACCAAAAAAGATTTTATTTTTTCATTTTTGAAATTAAGATATGCTGTTGTTAATCATGATTTGTTTTTTATACTGAAGCCAAATCTTCAAATATATAGTCACAGATTTAATTTTTTTTAAATTTTAATTATCTTCAAAATTTCATTAGAACAATGTTTACTGAGCATTTACTACCAGCAGAGCATGGATAATATGTGGTTACATTAAAGTGAATAATTGGAATCAAAGATAATACTAATATCTTGCATACATGCATACTAAGTCACTTCAGTCATGTCTGACTCTTTGCGGCACTATGGACTGTAGCCTGCCAGGATCCTCTACGAGTGGGATTCTCCAGGCAAGAATACGGGAGAACCCCGGTTGCCATGCCCTCCTCCAAGGAGGTCTTTCCAACCCGGGGGTAAAACCATGTCTCTTAAGGCTCTTGCACTGGCAAGTGGCTTCTTTACCACTGTGACCCACTGGGAAGCCCTAATATTCGACATCTCCTTGGTTTCCTTTCGCTGTCCTTTTTTGTTTCTCTATTTGTTAGATATAAAATGGAGTATGTGCGTGTTAGTCTCTTGTACATAATAATCTAAATGATTGAGCAATTTCATTTTGAGGTATTCATTTGTGTGTGAATAATACAAATGACAGATAAGGGGGAAAAGTCCTTTTTTTCAGTATATTAGGAAGATGATTCAAAGGGGAATTTTTTCATACACTCTCTAGAATGTGCTGCTCACTAAAAATAATGTTTACATTTGATGTTTAAAAATCATTTTATTTTTTCAAAGAATTCTACCAAGTAATTTTAGTTTTTCTAAAACATGAAACTGTTCATCTTTCTCTAGAATTTTTCCATAGAAAATGATGAAATAAATGTCCTTTTTAAAATTTAAAATAATTTTAAGATATACATTTGGACATTTCTTTGAACAGAAAACCAAACATTATTTTCACTTTACTCACACTAGAGTTCAGATTATCACTACTTATCACCTAAAAGACTTGCTTCATCCCCCCCCCCTCCCGCCCCCCCCGACAGTCCTGAGAACTTAATTCATTGTTTGTTTGGTCTACTAGGTAAAATAAATTACATTTTATCAAGGTTGATAAAATTTTATGTTTTCATGTCTGTTTTATTTCTTCATCACTGCAATAACTCCATAAGTTTGTGCCATCACTGCTTAATAGAGCCAAGAAAAAGTCAGGATAAGAAAACTGCCTGATGATAGACACCTAGGATGTCTGAAGGTCCAGAGCAGACTGGCAAAATATTTAGTAAACACCTTAGATGAAGAGAAGATGGTAACACTATGTTTATAAAGGTAAGGAAAGTTCTCTGTTAGCATTAAAACACCACACACACAAAGGCTGAGACCAAGTCTAATATCTGATCACATGCTCTCCTGACTCCCTGGTTCTAGTCATTAGCTTCTCTTATTAGGTTACTGTAGAGCCTCTTCCTGATCTCTCTGTTTCTCCTGTGTCCACCTCTGCCCTCTGGCAATAGCCATCTGCAGAGCAGCCAGGAAAATCACCTTAAAATGTCAGTGAAGCATCTTCCACCCATGCTCAAAATCTTCCACATTCTGCCATTTCGCTGAAGATGAAGTCAGGTTCCTTACAATGACCTACAGAGTCCCACTCATTCCGTGCCCCACCCGTTACCTCCCTTATTTTCATTTTCTCACCTCATTCTGCTTCTGTCACACTTGCTTCCTTGCTAGATGTGCAACCCACCACACCCTCACCTGCCTTAAAGATAGCTCACAGGATTTGTTTCAGGTTAGAACCCATATCCCCTATATATCTTCTGCACGTGGATCACTTCCAGAAAGTCTTTAATCAAACATCTTCCTACTGAGATCCAACCTGAATACCTCACTGAACATTACACAATTACAGCCAACCCTCCAGATCCCCCTTACCTTACTATATTTCTTTTTCTTTACTTTTTAAGCTTATTGAAACATAATTAAAATTATAAAAATCATGTGCTTTAAATTTACAATTCAATGATTTTTAACATACTTACAGATTTGTACAGCCATAACCATTATCTAATTTCTAAAAATCTCTATAAATCTTTGTCCATTTACAATCATTTTCTATTCCCTCAAAGCAGTCATAGGCAACTACTTAGTGATTTGTTTTTTGGACATTCCTTGTAAATGGCCTCATAAAATACATGTTATTCCATATTTAGCTTCTTATATCTAGCATGATGCTCCTGTGTTTCATCCATGTTGTAACATGTATTGGTAATTATTTCCTTTTTATTGCTGAATATTACTATACTCTTTTTTGTTTATCCATTCAGCAGCTGATGGATATCTGGGTCATTTTCAATGTATTGGCTATTATGAACAATGCTGCCATAAACATTCATGGGAAGTTATTGTGTGGATATATGTGTTCATTTTTCCTATTGTGTATGCTCAGCCATTCAGTCATGTCAAACTCTGAGACTCTGTGGACTGTAGCCAGCCAGGCTCCTCTGTTCATAGACTTTCCCAGGCAGGAATACTGGAATGGGTTGCCATTTCCTACCCCAGAAATCTTCCCCACCCAGGGATCAAACCCGTGTCTCTTGCACCTCCTGCATTGGCAGGTGGATTCTTTACCACTATGCCACAGTTTTACAGCATCCATGGCCTTCAAACATATCATCAATATGCTATTTATTCTTTCAATTACCTGAAAATTTTTGTTGAATGAATAAAATATTGTTCACACATAGTATATTTCTATTTCTAGATATATATTTTTAAACAGCATATTTCTTTTTGCTTCTACTTTTTCATCAAATATGTATTTAGTCTTTTCTATGCTGTAGAAATATGTTAGGATTAATATGTATAAAAGTGGATGGGAAGAGAAGGAAATAACTTTCAAATGATAAAAGGAACTGAGGTAGGTAAAATAGACCCCCCCAGAGATATCTACATACTAATTCCCAAAATTGTGAATATGTTAAGTTACATGTCAAAGTGTGAATTAAGGTTACATACAGATAGGGTTAAGTTTGTTAATCAGCTGACCTTAGAAGAGTATCTTAGGTTATTCAGTTGGAGCCATCGTAATCACAGAAGTACTTTGTAAGTAAGAGAACCAGAAAGTTTGAGTGAAAATAAGAAATGGATGGTAGAAACAGAGTGTTGGAGGTATGTAATATCAGAAAAAACTCAATCTAAGATTGCTGGCTTTGAAGATAAAAGGATTCAGGAAATATGGGCAGCCTAGATACTCTTAAAGGCAAGAACATAGATTCTTCCCTAGAGGTACCAGAAAGGAATGTAGCCCTGCTGATCCCTTTATTTTAGCCTGACCCACTTCAGACTTTTTCTTCTAGAAATATAAGATAATACATTTGCATCATATTAAGCTAAGTTTGTGGTGTAGCAGCAACAGAAAGCTAATAGAGAAACCACATGTACTGACGACACAGGAGGATGAGAGGAGGGGCCTGAATACCCACTGTGTTAATAAACTCTTGCTTTTGTGTATACTATACTCAGCCCAAAATAACTTTTCTAAGAAGTAGGAGTCATGGTCTCTGCTCTTGAGGGAAAAAACAGAAAAAAAGCTTACAAACTAGTCAGACTTTCCAATGGGAAAACACAACCATATGGCAGAGATGTTAGAAGCACACGATTGTGCCAACAGGATAATCAACCATCACTTACATGGCCAGCCATCCCAGAGAACTGGCACCCAAGGGGCATCACTGCAGCAGCTGTTTCCATGGCCCCAGATCCTTATGATAGTGACTAAAAAGGAAACAGAACAAACAAGCACATAGAAAGCCTCTGAGATCTTGAACTTGTGAAGCTGAGGGGCAGCATGGAATAATAAAAGGTGTATGGAGCTATCTTAGACCATCTAGGTACTTATCTCGACTCTACCCCACAATAGGCTTGTGACCTTGGGCAAGTGACCTAAGCATTATCTCTTTCCTTATCTCTAAAATGTAGCTGGACCCTTCCAGTTATTCTCTGGGAACTGGTGAGATCACTTCCAAAATAAGCTAAATATGCTTTCTTTAATTCAGGACCTTTTATAAAACAGATATAAGCAAGGACAATTTTAGTACCAGGAAAATGTTTAAGTGGAAAATTTACTTAATATCCAGAAAATAATTGTTAACTACCCATTTTTTGCCAGACTGTTTTACACCCTTATAAACACATTAACACTTGCTAATTTAAACACAAAGTATATAATATATTTAGAAAATATGCATATTTACACAGTACATAGATAGAAAGGCTATATTATATAAAGCATAAAACTTTTATAACCAAGCCAGTATATGTTTGAGATTCTGAATACATAACTTAAAGAATAGAAGAAAATTTGATATGGCCACAGTATCAGTTAGAGTTTCCAGAGAAAGATAACCACCGACAAGATATATATATATATATATATATATATATATATATGTACCTTATAAGAAATTAACATGTCAAATTATTATGAAAGCTGAGAAGTCCCAAGAACGACAATCAGCCACTTGGACACCCAGAAAAGCCACTTGGACACCCAGAAAAGTATAATCTCCAATCAAAAGCAAGAAGGTTCAAGACCCAACAGGAATGAATGTTTTAGTTTGAGCCCCAAAGCAGTAAAAGACCAGTGCCACTGATGAAGGAAGTCCAGTAGGAAAATTCTCTCTTACTTGGGGGTCTGTTAGTGAGCAAAAGCTGTTAATCTCACAGAAGACTCTAGTGATCTCAGGAATACCTAGGAGAGAACTATATATGCCTCAATAATCCTCTTGCAATTATGACCCAAACTATGGGGGTTAGTTATTCAGAGATGAAAATCATCTGACTTCATCAGGGAAACCAGAGAGTGGGGTGGAGGGAAGGATGGATAAGAGATACAGTACCTGAACAGTCTATGTCAAAATCATATGTAGTTTTAACAATATTAAAGTATGGGCCTTCCCTGGTGGTCCAATGGTAAAGAATCTGCCTGCCAATGCAGGGGACACGGGTTCGATCCTTAGTTGAGGAGGATTCCACAAGCCGCAGGGCAACTAAGCCTGTGCGCCCCGACCAAGAAGAGAAGCCACAGCAGTAGAAGCCCGAGCCCCGAACTTGAGAGTAGACCCAGCTCACTATCACTGGAGAAAGGCTGCGTGAAGCACCAAAGACTCAATACCCCCCACCAAAAAATAATAATAATAATAACTAAAGTATATGAATGAGGTACTTCTAAAGAAGAAGAAATGAAGTTATTCCATAACAAACAACTTCAGGTCATCACAAAGTATAACCATTTTTACTTGTACCAATAAAAAGTTTTTAAGAGGAAAAACTCTTTAAAATAAATAACCTTTGACTGTAATGTGTCTTTATAAATATATGTACATAGATTGCACATATTTAAGCAAAAATATGACTCTCTTAGTGAAGTTGCTCAGTGGTGTCCAACTTTTCGTGACCCCATGGACTGTAGCCCACCAGGCTCCCCCATTCATGGGATTTTTCCAGGCAAGAGTACTGGAGTGGGTTGCCATTTCCTTCTCCAGGGGAGCTTCCCAATCCAGGGATGGAAACCAGGTCTCCCACATTGCAGGCAGACACTCTACCATCTGAGCGACCAGGGAAGGCATGACTCTCTTATTCAGATATTATTTTGGCTACTTCTAATTATTATTCCCAAATATTTCTTGAGGCTTTGTGATCTTTCTTGGTAAAGTCAATTTCTTTCAAAATTATGATAGTAGTTTTTGACAGCATGAATGAATTAAAAGTAGCTATTGTTGCTTTCCTTTTAATAGAGTTGAATCGAGTTTAGAATACAAGTCAATTACAGAATATGTTCTCTCATTTTCTGAATAATTTTTTTTAAAATATAAGTCTATATGTGTAATTTAGCTAAAGCAACTAGGAAAAATGAAGATATGTTTATGCAAATTAAATAAAATAATAGCAAGTACTCCAAAAATCCATATTTCAAAGGCTCCTCAGTAACAGTGTTTTATTCTAATAAGTATGAAAGATTATAATCTTAAATAAGGAGCATTTATTAAAAACCGTCATGCATTCTGCCACCTCATTATCTGTATATTATTTCATTTAATTATCACAGAAACCCTATTGCTTAAATACATCATCATATTTGTAAAGTTATAAGCTTACAACAGCTTATTTCTGGTGACAGAAATAGGAGTGCAAACTCAGAGCTGTCTTAATACAGATCTATAGTCTTAAAAATTCACTCAAAATATTTAAATGCTGTAACTTAAAAGTCTCATTTTTCTCATCAGTAATGCTGGAGTAATTATAATGGGCTCAGGCTTGCGTATGAATATGTGTAAGTTGGACAAGGATGTAATTAGATAAATATTATATGAAACTCTTTAATTCAGTTTCAGGAACAAACTAGGTACTACCATTGGCTTCTCCCTAGAAGATCTTAAACAGATACTAACTATCTGGGTCTCAAGTTTATTATCTCCAGAATGAAAGAAATAAACACTTTGCTATGTTGAACTGCAGAGTACTTGTCATAATGTATATGAAAACTCCTCATGAAGTACAATGTGCATATGTATACATGTATATTTGTACAGCATGCATGTATAATCAATGTGACACTTTTCTGAAGTCCTTTATAGTTTTCAGTTTATACAGAACTCTAAATGTGTTTACTAGTAGTGTAAATAATCATTCATATTCCATATTATATCTTCTAAATAGGCAATAAATATTGTTTCTATATATTAAACTAGTTTTCCTGTTTTGCCCTTTTTTTTAATGGCACTTCTGGATTTTTTTTTTTTTTTAAGGAATGAGATGATAGCTTTATCCCTTTTCTAGGTGTGAACCACATCTCAATGAATCTGATGCATATTGTTTCCAAGTACTCGCCTCAACTTCTTTTAAAAATGTATTTTTTAATAAGCCATAATCTGTTGCTACAGAAATATAAATTAAAAATATCTATCCCAGCAACACTGAGGCATTTTTTGCTTTTGTTTTTAAACTAGTGGCTTAAATTTTCCAGTCTTTATTACCGAAGATAGTAACTTCAGAATTGTGAAATATTATTGACTTGATTCCAATCCAATTAGAATCTGTGCAATATTGAATTGGGCTTCCCAGTTTGGCACACTGGTAAAGAATCTGCCTGCTGATGCAGGAGACATAAAAGATGTGGGTTCAATTTCTGGGTTGGAAAGATCCCCTGGAGTAGGAAATGGCAACCGATCTCAGTATTCTTGCCTGGAAAATTCCACAGACAGAGGAGCCTGGCCAGCTACAGTCCCTGGGGCCATAAAGAATCGGACTGATTGAGCACTTTACTGCACTGCAACACTGAATCTTAAATATATATATACACACATATATATGCACATATATATATAAATATAAATCAAGCTTACCTCATGACAAATAGGAGCTCAAATATTACAGTCAGGGATTAGCTAAAAGAGAATATTAAGTGGTAAATGCAACAAATAAATATATAAGATGAATATTCTTTATGGCAAAATAACCAATGTTTATATTTAGGATATTGGATCTTCAGAAAAGACCCCAATAAAATCAATAATTGTTTGAGATATATATGGGATAAACATTAAAATAATTCTTATTTTAAGATTAGATTTAAATTCTTTTGGTATAAACTGCTAAAGAAAATCATTACAAAGCTGCTCTATGCTTTAAGTAGAATAGCCCTCTTAGACATTACTCCAGTATTATTCCCTGGAAAATTCCATGGAGGGAGGAGTCTGGTGGGCTACAGTCTACAGAGTCAGACATGACTGAGCATGCATGCATGCACACACATAGCTTATTAGATACATTTTTTAAACTCTTAGAAATTCATTGAAATGTAATTGACATATGTTAGTTTCAAGTACACCACATAATGATGTTTCTATACTGCATAATGATATTTGCATATTTAAGATATAGATCTTAAATTATGAGTGTATTATTAAAGTCCCAAACTAAAAGAACCCCATGCCCATTAGACTCTAAGAAAATTGGCATTTAAAAATTTCTACTATCATTCTCCAAGTAACAAGGACAACTTCAATACCAAGCACTGTTTATCTGTATATCTTGACATTTCATTTACATTACACACTTATCAAATGCACTGCCAAATATTTTATTTTAAACTAAATCCCTTTTCCCAAGCATATTTTATTAAAGTATACCATGCATAAAAAGAGCACAAAACTTAAGTGTACATACCCATAAATTATCAAAACATGGATGCTTATGAAACCTCAGAAGATCACAATAAATAAAATACCTGATGTCTCTGGTTTTCCCTCAGTCACAATCCCCTCCTTCTTCCCATAGGTACCTAATATACATTTTAAAACTGTAGATTAATTTGATGATATTAAATAAACATTTATATGGAAGGGTTCATGTATGTATTTATATATTTATTTATATTTATATTTTATTTTCTCTTATTTGCCTTTTAGAAATAATGTTTTGCTGTACAGTTCTCCAGAGAAGCCTGGCAGGCTATAGTCTATGGGATTGCAAAAGAGTTAGACACTACTTAGTGACTGGAAAACAAGATTGTTTATGTTTGAATACAGTGGATGATTCCAAAGTGTTCTGCAAAGTGTTGGTAGTAGCATTTTGAGCATTTTTTACTAGTCGACACTTTAAATTGACAAATAATCAGATACAGCATCCCAGGTGGCACAGTAGTGAAGAATCCACCTGCCAATTCAGGAGACTCTAGAGATACGGATTGAATCCCTGGGTCAGGAGTATTCCCTGGCATAGGAAATAGTAAACCACTGCAGTATTCTTGCTTGGAACATTCCATGGAGGGAGGAGTCTGGCAGGCTACAGTCCATGGGACTGCAGAGTTGGACATGACTGAGCATGCACGCATGCACACACATAGCTTATTAGATACACTTTTTAAACTCTTAGAAAATTATTAAAATGTAATTGACATATATTAGTTTCAAGCATACCACATAATGATATCTGCCTACACTATGAAATGATCACCACAATAAGTCTAGTAATCATATTTCCCCATACAAAGTTATCCAAATATCATTGACTATATTCCTTATTTTGCATATTACATCCTCATAGCTTATTTACCCTATTTGTAACTGGAGGCCTGCATCTTTTAGCCCCCTTCCCCTCTTTGGCCCATTCCCCCATCTCCTCCCTTTTGGAAACTACCCTGTCTGTTCCCCATACCTATGAGCCTGTTTTCATTTTGTTTGTTCTGTTTTGTTTTCTATATTCCACATGTAAGTGAGATCATGCCATATTTGTCCCTGGCCAGCTAACTGCTTGGCCTGAGGCATCCCAATACTGGTGCACACAGGCTGCTGGACGAGGCCAGTTTCCAGCATTAATAAGCTAGCATGAGCTTCCAAAATGATGCTTGCCAGCACCAGGGTCTTCATGGTGGAATGTGCTCTCCTAATGAGGTCCTGGCAGTATCTAATATCCCCAGGGGGAACCCTAGTTGCCTCCTCCTTATCTAGGATACTTTCCAAAATCAGCAAATGGGTCTGACCCAGGGTTCTTGCAAATGACTACCTCTGCCCTGGGACTTGGAGCCTGTGAGATTTTGAGCTTGCCCTTTAAGAGAGGGGTCTATTTTTCCTACAGCTCTCTGTCTCTCCTGTACTCAAACCTCACTGGCCTCCAAAGTCAGACAGTCTGGTTGCTCATCTTTCCAGGGCAAGATACCTGGAATGGGGAGCCTAATGTGGGGTTCAGAATTCTCATTCCTTGGGGAGAACCTCTGCAATTGGATGATACTCCAGTTTAATCACCTACCTGGGGTAACCTACCTGTGAGTATAGATCTTGGCTATACTGCATCTTTGCTTCTTCTAACCATCTCCTTTTTTTCCCTTCTTTATAATGTTATCATAGAAAATCTTTTCTGGAACCTTCAGGTTGTTCTCATAAATATTTGTCCTATGCATGCATGCTAAAGTTGCTTCAGTTGTGTCCGACTCTTTGTGATCCCATGGACTGTAGCCCACCAGGCTCCTCTGTCCATGGGATTCTCCAGGCAAGAGTACTGGAGTGGTTTGTCATGCCCTCCTCCATGGTATCTTCCCAACCCAGGGATCAAATCTAAGTCTCTTTATGTTTCCTGCTTTGGCAGGCAGGTTCTTCACCACCACTGCTGCCTGGGAAGCCCAATATCAAGAACACTGTTTTCAGCTGAAGAACCCAGCGTCCCATGCAGGAGACACAGGTTTGATCCCTGGTGTTGGAAGATACTGCATGCTGAGGAGCAACTAAGCCCGCGTGCCATGACTACTGAGACTATTTGTTCTATAAATACTTGGAATTTTGGTGTGCCTGAGGGAGACAGCGAACTCAGGGTCTTCCTACTTCGTCATCTTGGACACGCTTTCCTAAGGTTCACATCTTCATTTTAAACTGGTTTAAGTAGAACTATACAAAGTTGGAGAACCAAAATATTATATTAGCAATATTGATAAATGATTCTGTTTACTCCATAAATGTTACGCATACACTCTTTGCACTGAGTAAAACTGGGTCTTGGGGGTAATAATCCATTGTGACGCAGGCTAATGTTTCAAATCGATGGAGGAGCCACAGTTCACAACAAAGTGTTTATCTTCATGTGTGGGTGCTCAGTTGCTCAGGCATGTCTGACTTTTTGCGACCCCATGGACTGTAGCTTGCCAGGCTCCTCTGTTCAAGGATTTTTCCAGGCAGTTATACCGGAGTGGGTTGCCATTTCCTCCTCCAGGGGATCTTTCCAACCAAGGATTGAACCTATTGGCAGGCAGATTCTTTACCACCGAACCACCTGGGAGGCCCACTTATCTTCATAACATGGTATAATTCTAGTTAAGATGCAGACACTTGGGAATGTGTTTTTCCTCTTGAACTTCATTAATTATATCAGGAAATGCATCAATGTTAGAATCTACTTCTGGTTTCTCAATTTGCTTGCTTCTTTTGTTTGCTCTCTGCCTAGGTCCAAGGTAGTTTTCAAAATCCTGGATGTTTTCTACCACCTATAGCTACTTTTTCTACTTTGGGTGTGCAGATTACTAAAGATTTCCTAGCAGAACTGCTGTGAGGGGTGAACACTGCAGGAAGCATAAGCTGATGTGACTTTCCTTTAAGCATTCCTTTCACATACACCAATTATCTGGGAATGGCAACCCACTCTAGTATTCTTCTCTGGAGAATCCCATGGAGAGACGAGCATGGCAGGCTACAGCCCATGGCGTCACAGAGTAGGATACTTAGCATGCATGCATAGTCCGCAAGATGTTGGATGATCTGATTATATCTTCCACCATCTTTCAAGAGAAATCAAGTTTGGGCTCATTTATTTTTTAGGGCTTTTCCGATTTTAGTGATCCAAGTTCTGTTTTACCTTCCTCCTTTTTAATACTTAATTTGTCTTAGTTTTTCCACCATTTTTACATGTTTAAGAGTTTCCCATCTAGAATCAGGAGTACATTGAAGAGAGCTCCAGACAGAATGCTATTCTTCTCTGTTTTCACCTAATGTATTTTGGTTGGGACCTCTTTTCCTATTCTAGTGTCTGGTGGTCTTTGCTCTTTAAAGAAAATAGAATAGAGGTGAGGCTATCTGTGTGTCACTGTTTGTCAAAGCCTGGATTACTTCTCTTCTTGTCTGTTTGTACGTTCTTCTTAAACTTTTCTCTGAACCACTTCTCTGTATTTGCCCATTTGAAACAGTAAAATTTCCTTCTAATTACTGGATAATTCTGCAACTCTTGAATCCTTTCTGAACTCTACCATCCCACACATTAATTGTTGAAGAGTTTCCACCAGTGACTTGCAGTAACATTCACAGTCAGCATGTGGGTTACTAGTGCCAAAGAACTCCTTTAGATGGAGACTGTGCTACAGGGTTTTACTGTTGCTCAGATCTCCAGTGAAATTTATGGTCAGGGTCATTTTTTTAGCCCTTCAGATCCTTTCACATTTTTAATCTTTTTAGTGTTGTTTAAAGCTGAATTAAGGTATCGAAGTTTATTGAGTTTGGTAACATTCCCCCATCCCCACTGGGATTATTTTAGTGGTAGAAAATCCTGGTGCCATTTGTCAATATGATCTCTTTCTATTTATTGTTGACATAGGAGAGTTCCTCCAGGGGAAACATTACACAGTTACTGTGTTTGGCATTCTGTCTAATGAGATCTTCTCTTAGCCTATTCATAGCACCTTTCTGGACTTAGGGCCTGGGAAACCTGTCTGGGATCCCAAAGATTGTAATAATTTATACTTCAGTTAACATGTGACTGTCCTGTTTTTGCTGCCTTCTTGCCAGCACCACATGTCAATATTTTTAAAAACTCGGCCATTCTGGTGGCTATGCCAGAATGTGTCTATCACCGTAATTTTAACTGACATTTTCTTTATAATTATTGATGTTGATCTCCTTTCCAATGTCTGTTGGAAATTGAATGTCTGCCTTTGTGAAGTGTTTGCTCAAGTCTCTTAGTCCATTCTCTATGTGTTGTCTTTTTGCTTTGCTGATTTACAGGGTGTCTTTACCAATTCAGAACATGAATCCATTTCTATTATCTGTGTGGCTAGTGGTTTTTCATACTCTGTTGATTTAAATATCTTATTGTGAAAATTTTTAAACATTAGAGAGATAATTTGTGAGAAAACTATAATGAAGCCATAGATACCATCATTCAGTTTTAAGAATGATTACTCCATGGACCACCTAGCTTTACTTTTACCATATTGGATTATTTGAAAGTAAAGTCAAGATTCCAAGATATCAAATATCTTTTTATTTGTAAAAATGCCACCATGCATCTCTAAAGGATAAGAACAAATTCCTACAATATAACTCAAATGTTCTTCTTAGTTATAATGTTTCTGGTGAATGACAGGATTTTTTATATTTAATAGAGCTTTATTTATCAATCCTTTTATATATAAACAGTGCTTTGTTTTATTAAATGCTTTCCATACTTTAAGATTTTACAAAGTTTCCTATACAATTGTTTAGTGTTTGGATTTTCCTTTAGTTTTGGATTTAAAATCAATCTAGGCTTGATTTTTGTGTGTGGTAGGGGCCAGGTTGTTCTCTATTTTTAATATATAGGTATCTACACAGCACCTTAATTGGTTTATTTCAGTATGGTGCACTATGTTCTGTATTGACACATTATGTTAAATATCTATGTATATGTTAGTTTATTAATGAACTTTCTGTTCTGTTCTATATGTATATTTGTCTAACTTAGCAGCAACATTACACTCTTTTAATTATAGTTTGAAATAACTCCTGTTAACTAGAACAACAAATATTCCAATGATGTCCTTCTTGAAAGATTTCTTGGCTATTTTTGGAACTCTACACATTTCAGTGTATTTTTTGGAATGAACTCAACTTTACAAATGAAAAACTAAGTGTTGAAAATTATGAGAATTGCATTTAATCTATAAAGCAACTTAAAAAATGCAAAATGCTTATAATATTCAATCTTCCAACCCAAGTGCATGGAATATCTGTTAGCTATCACTTTCTATCTATCAAATATCCATCCATTTATGTCATCTCTATATCTTTTATTCTAAATAGTATCAGTATTTTTCATTTGCACATCTAGAAGTCTTATACAATGTTTGTTAGACTTATTCCTACTTATATGATAAATTTTGGTGCCTTTTAAAGTTATATTTTATATATTATTATTTTTATTTGTTTGTTGCTATTACATAGACATTCTTTTGCTTTTTTCACTGCTTTTGTATTCAGCTACCTTAACAAACTACTTATAAAAGTATATGCAAATCTTTTTGGATTTCTACATATTCCCCATGTTCAGTTACAGAAACTGGGAATAATATACTTTTTCTGATTAGTTTAGCTTTTACATTTCTTTTTTTTAGACAAGGAATTACTGAGAGGTGTGGTAATTTACCCTATTAGAAGCATAGATGAATGAGTTTCTTTTTTAATAAAAGTACCTTAAACATCTAATCCAATCTTTGATGTCAAAGAAAAGCATTGCATCTAAAAACTGTCTTTTACTTAATTTTGAAATATTCATTTATATTATAAAGTAGGTCCATTACCCTTTCTCAAATGATGTTCACGTAACAGTTTTCTGTACTGAAGTACTAAGCATATACATTTTTATCTTCTGATTGTCTGACTCTTTATCTTTTCTCCAACTATCAAGCATTCATTCCTGTAAATGATTGAAACAAAAACAATCACAGGACATGGTCAATCTCCAAGGAACACTTTTTATATACTAAAAAAAAAGACCTATTCCCAAACTGTGTAATCCATCCATACATACATATATCTAATCTCACAGAATGTTTAATTTTAAAAATCAGTATGGTAGCCATCATATTCTAATTTTAAAAACAAAATAAAACTGAATTTTAGAGAACTTAAGGAACATGCCCAAGTAAATTAATGAATAAGCAGTGTATTCCATACAGAAAACATAATATATCTAGTTCTCTAGTCTCTGTCAGCTTATATATCCATTGCTTGCTATTTTGTAAAAAGTAGAATAAAATTTATCCAATTTTTTTTTCAAAGTGTAAGAGAATATGACTTTCCAAGATATGAGGAATCAGATTTTCTTTAAAAGTCTTTAAGAATAATACATTTAAAAAAACACAAAAATTGCTCATTATGTCTACTTTTAAAGATAGAAAATTGACAAAATGATCTGCATATTGTTAGGATTTTATAAAGAATTTATGGGGGGATAATGTAGTGAAGAAAACAGCAATAAAAAAGACAAATGATAAGACCTATTATGTTTTCACCAGATGCTTTTCTTTAAGATTTTAAATTTCTTTAAAGTAAGATTTTAATTCACATAATAATTTATCTCAACATTTTACATTAATATCTATCTTCTTGATTATAACCCACACATTAATATGATATAAAATATTATAATCCCTTATTATTTAATTTAGCTTGGCTGAAAGGCAGAACTTGAAGCCAGAGAGTAAAAGTCTTTACTAGAAAATTAATTAGGAAAATAGTGGCTATTATAACTCATTTTGTGAAGAAAAGGCATCCAACAAGCTGCTATATCTTTTTTTTTGATTGTCTTAAATTAAGGATGTGTATTTCTGGAAAGACCTAATTATACTCTCTTTTTTTCAATTGGAATATGGTTGCTAGATAAGTTTAAGAATAATAACTAATAAATAAAATACAATTTAACTTAAATCTGTACAAATTCAAAAGTTTGTCTATATCAAGTTTTTCTCAGAATCTTTCTATAATGAAGAGCAAAAGATAATCCTCAAATACTTGTAAATTTTTGCTTTACTGGTTCCAAGAACTTTAACTTATAAATGTGAAATGAAGAGTAATTGTTAGAAAGAATTATTTTAGAACATTATTTTTCATATTGAGCATATTTGTTCACATTTTAAAACATAGCCACAAAAATCACAGTGGAAATGTCTTATCTTTCCCTTTTTTAGTGAGCAGAAATAGAAATAGAAATGGCTTTTACCTGTTTGCGTGATTTTGATTTTTTTGGTCCAAATAGCTAACCCACATAGATCAGCATTGATATAAGTTCATGTCTTTTCCTTCATGTGTATATAATACATTCTATTATGAGTATTTTATAATGTCCAAAAATACATACTTTAAAATTATCTCAGGAGTTATATAAAACCATCACTAAACATATTTAATCTAAAATAATAATTTCAATATTATCATAGTATTCCAACTAGAAGACTAGGCTGGGGGACTGAAAGTATGGATGTTTGAGATAACATAGACATTTAAAGTGACTTCTTTCTTATAAAGATTGTCTAAGTCAAATTCCAGTAGGAATGTACTCATGTGTTTTTATAGCATATATGTTTGATTCATCAAATACACATCCTGTCCTGCAATGATAAAGTCACACTGCCTAGCGGGTTATACTATGGAGAATAACAGCCTGTAGATGCCAGACCTAAAATGAAGAAGCAGCATGATAGAGCTGATCTGGGCTTGGTTCATGAAGTGCTGTCACAATAGCTTTTGTGATTTTTTTTCTTCTTGTACCTCATAATTTTGTATATAGAAACCAACAAATAATTTAAATCAAGAACTAGCAAACTATGGCCCAGGGGCCAAATAAGGCCCACAAGCTAAGAATGTGCTTCATATGGTTAAATTGTTCATTTGAAATGGCTATATAAATATCTAAGTAATATTTAAAATTTTTTTCTCTTGGTCCATAAAACTTAAAAGATTTACTATCTAGCCCATTGAAAAATGTTTGCCAAGGCTCTTCAAGATTGTTCCTGGAGTGTATACTTCATTGATTCCTTGCTTCAAAATAAAAACATATTTTATTCTTTAACAGCCAAAGTTAAGCCAAAAATCAATCAAAGTATCTCAAATAGAAACCAGTTAATAGAAGAAAGAGAGGTTTACACAAGTGTTGAAAAGCCTTGGGTAAAGCTTCTGGTGGAGCTTGCTAGGTAGCACAGTGGTTAAAAAAAAAAAAAAAAAATCCCCCTGCCAAGGTAGGAGATGCAGGAGATGGATGCAGATTTTATCCTTGGATTGGGACGATCCCCTGGAGAAGGAAATGGCAATTCACTCCAGTATTCTTGCTTGGAGAATTCCATGGACAGGGGAGCCTGGTGGGCTACTGTCCATGGGGTAGTGAAAGAGTTGGACATGGCTGAGCAACTGAGGATGCATGCACAAGCTTCTGGTAGCATTTTGATGATCAGAAATCCAAAGTTACTAGCTGAGTTGTACCCACCCAAAATCATACATTGCTCTCTAACCTACAGTACCCCAGAATGTGACTCTATGGTTGTACTTGGAGAGAGAGCCAATAAAGATGTGATTAAGTTAAAATTAGGGTGGACCTTAACGTGACCTGACTGGTGTCCTTATAATAAGAGAAAATCTAGGCATACAGAGAGAGAGATGCCAAGGATGTGTATGCACAGAGGAAAAATCAAGTGAAGACACAGCAAGAATGCGGCCTTCGCTAAGCCAAGGGGAAAAACGTGAGAAGAGTCCTACCTTGCCAACACCTTGATCTTGGACTTCTGGCCACCAGAACCGCGAGGAAATAAACTTCTGTTGTTTAAGTCATTCTGCTTGTGTTATTCTATTATGGCAGCCCTAGCAAACTAATAAAAGAAATCCAAGAAACTGCCACCAGTTATCCCTGTTACTATGGGACCAAGTCATGTGGTTTCCAAGACACCCAAATACGTTTATCAAAATATGTTGGTCATCCCATGAAATGTATACACCTGCACAATAAACAATTTTGCTTCTCTTCTACTTATCTCATTCTGGGAGTATATCTCTTTTGCCTCTCTTTAGGATAACCTAAATTTGAGTTTTCTGGCTAAAAGTCTGGGAAAAGCATTTTCAAGTTTCGAGTACCTGTGACATTTATGAACAAACAGGAGCAAGTTAATTATAATCGGGGGAAAAAGAAGCAGAGTTGTCCCCTCCTACAGTCATCAGTAGTCACATTCTTCCAGTTGTGAGTAATTCTTGAATGACACAAGAACCATATCATGATTTAGTCAAACATGATGCAACTCTCTCTGAAACTTAGATGTGCTCACCTCCTTACAAAAAAGAGCATAAAGTTAGGATAAAGATAACTATGATCATCTTTTTGATGCTAATTTTTTTTATCCCACTAACAATTCCCTTTGGCTATATTGAAAGTAATAGTTGCAAATTCAATTTTCAGTTAGAAAATGTGAGCCAGCAGACAAGTGCTTCCTCATAGAACAGCTAGAAACGGTATTTTTAAAAATACACTAATTATCTACCTTCAGGCAGTGGAAAGCTTCGGAGATAACTAAATGGCTTAAGACACAGTAATGGGAGAACCTCAGGGTCTCAGAAGGTTGAGCTGACTTCATCATCTTCTACACCCTCTATCCTGAGATTACTTGTTGATTCGGGGCATGGATGCAATTCTGAGAAATCAGGTGCAAACTAGAAGAAAATCCCAGTAAAAGGAATGAATGAGGAGGCAAATTGGAGAATTTTTCAAGTTTATTGGGAACAGTTTCAAGTACTTGATAGGTTTCCAGTTTAGAATATTTATCCAATGTAAATAAAATTGACTGATTTAGAGTTTAGGATCCAGTGGGGAGGAAAACCCTTCAATATACATTGAACTGCTAGCTGAAAACCCTAGAGTGGTGGGGTAACATACAGACAAACTGAGCAAGCTGAGTCTCACCAGTGCTGTACCCAGTCCAGCTCAGCTCAGCACCTCCTGGAATTTTTCTCCTCTTCATTTTGCTAGTGGTCAGTAAGGTGAATTCATTTTAGGGGAAGTGAAATCACCTTGAATCACTACACTTTTCACACCTAGCATCTGGAATTCCTTTAAAAAGTATTATGATTTTTTTAAAAAGACATTAGTGGGGAAAGAAAATCAAAACGAAATGGAAAATAGAAATTGTCCTCGAGATAGTCCAGATATTGAAAGTGATTGACAAGAGCTTTAAACATTTTTGATTATTATGTTCAAGAAAGTGAGAAAAGTGATGCTAATTGAAGAATTTCACAAGAGAACTGCAGTCTATAAAAATCAAATTAAACAGGAATTCAAGAAATGGAAAAGTATAACATGTGAAAACCAGAACTTATCAGGTATGTTTAACAGAAGATTAGACACAGCGGAATTTATTAGCAATTGCCACTAAATCCAGTTTATAGTCAACCAACAAGTAAATTACTAAAGCCATTGACTGCTCTCAAGCTAACATACTGATTTCAGGTTATCTGATAAATACATCTACGTTGATTAATGTGGTCCAATCTAACGTGATGACCATTAATTCTTGATTTAAAGTCTCAAATTTATTTCATTCCATTTCTAAAACTAGTCCCAGGTTGAGACAAAGATAGATAGATAGATAGATAGATAGAGAATAGATTGAAAATAGATTCTTTCAATTCTTTCCATGTCCATGCTATATTCTCCTAATCCAGATTTCTCATCTGCATAGGGAATGGTGATTTTTGATGTCTAGCTATGCATCTGGATTTGGCTGTGATCTTGTGAAGAACACTATCCTCTTGAAGAATGCTCAGGTGAAAACATTATTGTCTCTCAGATGAAAACATTGTAGTCTCTATAACCATGCAGACTGCAAGATATATGAAAAGGCTGCCGCCCACCTAGCAAGGGAGTCTCAAAGAATTTTATATTCTTTGTTCATCTTAATTCATTCAAATATTCCTATTACAATGACCTGGATTTCACCCTTTCTTATTGAATTTATCAACTCACAATAACTCACAATATCACTCTTAATTAAATTATAAATTTACATTCTGTTTTAATTTAAGCAAAAGAATTTTGTTTCAGGGTTAAAAATGATTGATTCATGTCAATGTATGACAAAAACCACTACAATATTGTAAAGTAATTAGCCTCCAACTAATAAAAATAAATGAAAAAAAAAAAGAAAGAAAAAAAGAGGAAAAAAAAATGATTGATACTTTTCCTATACGATAAATGATTAGAGTAGTTTTCTCTGATGAGGATGGACCAAGAGTTTTAAGCTCTGAAATTATTTTATAGCTATAATATCTCTGGAGAAGTCAGAGGCAGCAATTCAGTATGCTATCATTTAGCCTAATTCTAATCTAAAATTCTGTTGGGTTAGCACCCTGGTCTCTCAAACCTTGTCTTCAAAAGACATACCATTCTAAACAATCATACATGTAAGTTACTATCTACTCAATACCAGTGACTACTGGTATCCCATGTACTCACTGATTATAAAAATGATCTTTGGTTTCTATTATTGATAATATATTTTCTAAAATCAACTCTAGGAGCAAATATTAGATTGGTCTTTAATCAGTACAGGAGTACAGAAACAATTCTAAATATTACAGCAAGTTCTTAAGTAGAGTTAATTAGAGACTTAAAAAAATTCTTTGGAAAGTCTGTTTGAGCATAAGTTATCAAAGCTCTTATTGGAGCTCAGCAGATTAGGAAATGCAGAAAACACAGGATATTGCCTTTTAAAAATGTAATGTAATTACTACTAATGTTTAAAATCAAGAAAGAAAAAAACTAACAATGGATAAAATAGGGAAAAAAACAGCTTTGGTTTAAGTGAACTAGTGGTAGTGCCAAAAATGCTTACCAAAATAATTATTCTAACAATGAACTAAAAGTGAAAACCTTAAATGTCACCATGCAGTTGTTGATAGAACAATGTATCAAATGCCGACAAAGAGCGTAAGTTTCTTTAATGTAAGATACAAAAATTTTAACTGTTTATAGGCAGTTGCATACATCAGTAATATTTTCAAATCAGAGGTGAATGCTTTTTTGGCCCTCAGGCATCTAGAAAGGTGCTTAGCTAACAATAATACTTGTTGTTACTGTTTAGTTGCTAAGCCGAGTCTGGTTCTTTGTGATCCATTGACTGGATCCCAGGCTCCTCTGTCCATGGAATTTCCTAGGCAAAAATATTGGAATAAATGGTCATTTCCTTCTCCAGGAGATCTTCTGGACCTAGAGATCGAATCTGAGTCTCCTGCATCGCAGGCAGGTTCTTTACTACTGGGCCACCTGGGAAACTCTGATTTAATTACGACCCCACTTGTTCCTTCATCTGACTATCAATAATGTCAAGTAAAAAGAACACAAGAGCATATGAAATAAAGAATATATGTCTAGTCACTCAGCTGTGACTGACTCTTTGTGAACCCATGGATTATAGCCCGCCAGGCTCCTCTGTTCATGGTATTTTCCAAGCAAGAATAGTGGAGTGGGTTGCTATTTCCTCCTCCAGGGGATCTTCCTGACCCTGGAACTGAACTCATATCTCCAGCATCTCCTGCATTGGCAGGCAGATTCTTTACCATTTGAGCCACATGGGAAGCCCAAAGAATATATATATATATATATATATATATATATATATATGAATATATACATAAGAATATATATATGAACATATATATAATAATATATATATACCACAAAATAATGACCAAAAGGATAATGATAAAGCAAAACACTTCATAATTATAAAATAATCAATTTACAAAAGAATATTTAGCAATTTTAAATGTGCATGTACCTAATAACAAAGCTGCAAAATACATGAAGCAAAATGGAAACTTCAAAGAAGAAATAACATAACTACTGTTGGCAGTTTTAACAGGCTGGGTGCAGTGACTGACAGAATGAATAGCAACTACAAATAACTTACAAATAAAAGGCTATACAATAACTTGAAAAGCTCTACCAACTAACTTGACTTAATTGATAGCTTTAAATGGCACAACAAATTACCTTTTCAAGTGCGTATAGAACATTTAACAGAATAGATCAAACTGTGAACCATAAAACAAGATTCAGAAAATTCAAATACTTGAAATAACAAAGAATATTCTACAGCTACAACCTTGATAACAAAACTGCTGAAATAATATAAAAAAAACCTCAAACACCAATATTCTTCAAGAAATAGATACAAAAATCTTCTGAAAATCTAATCATCTATTTCCAAAAATTAATATTTCATGACCAAGAGGGGTGTATCCCTGATATGCAGAATTGACTTTAAATTCAAATACCAATCCATGTAATTTAATATTTCACAATATAAAGGAGAAACAGTACATGATCTCCTCAACAGATGTAGAAAATGTTTTTGACAAAATGATTCTTTATTAAGATGTAATTCTTCCTAAATTGATCTATAACATAATATAACCCACATTAATGCTTAGACATGGTAAGACATATATATTACATACGTATTGTCTCTATTCCTGACAGTGCTTCTAAAACCCTTGTAATTTCATGAGTGAAAGTGGTGCTAGGTGTATTTTTTGTGTGTAACATTGGTATTTTACCTGGATTCTTGAAATAAACCTCCTAAAACCCTTGTAATATCCTGAGCAATGGGAGTGATAGCAGCGTCTTAGACAGAGCTCCCAAATCCCTTGCAATTTTCTAGGTAACGAGAGCATCTTTTATTATAATGAGGCAACTCTGGGTGGGCTTTTGGTGTTGGGGAAGGGCTGGTCATGAGAAAGACCGAGTTATTATTAGAGGTTT
The DNA here is from genome assembly GCF_023699985.2 of Odocoileus virginianus. Lineage (NCBI taxonomy): Eukaryota > Metazoa > Chordata > Mammalia > Artiodactyla > Cervidae > Odocoileus > Odocoileus virginianus. Next base: position 20,532,445 of record NC_069683.1, read on the forward strand.
GGAACTTCCAGCCCTACCTCCTAACCTCTGGAAGGGTGAAAGGAGCTGGAGATAGTTAATAATCAATCATGCCTATGTAATAAAGCCTCCATAAAAATATATAAACTACAAAATTTGGAGAATTTCTGGTTTGATTCTGAGAGAGTAGCACACCCCAACTGCATAGGGACCAATGATTCTGTGCTTGGAATCCTTCTAGAACTCTTCTGTGTACCTCTTCATTTCACTGTTCATTTGTATCCTTTATTATCCTTTATAAGAAAATGCTTATACTAGAATAATGTATCATTACATTTATATGAAATTCAGTCTAAGTAATCTGTGTCAAGACTGCTGGAAGAAATATCAATAACCTCAGACATACAAATGATACCACACTTACAGCAAAAAGCAAAGAAGAACTAAAGAGCCTCTTGATGAAAGTGAAAAAGTTGGCTTAAAGCTCAACATTCAGAAAACTAAGATCATGGCATCCGGTCCCATATCTTCATGGAAAATGGATGGGGAAACAATGGAAATAGTGAAAGAATTTATTTTGGGGGGCTCCAAAATCACTGCAGATGGTGACTGCAGCCATGAAATTAAAAGATGCATGCTCCTTGAGAGAAAAGTTATGACCAACCTGGACAGCATATTAAAAAGCAGAGACATTACTTTGCCAACAAAGGTCTGTCTAGTCGAAGCAATGGTGTTTCCAGTAGTCATGTATGGATGTGAGAGTTGGACTAAAAAGAAAGCTGAGTGCCCAAGAATTGATGCTTTTGGACCGTGGTTGTGGAGAAGACTCTTGAGAGTCCCTTGGACTGCAAGGAGATCCAACCAATCAATTCTAAGGGAAATCAGTCCTAAATAGTCATTGGAAGCACTGATGCTGAAACTGAAACTCCAATACTTTGGCCACCTGATGGGAAGAACTGACTCATTTGAAAAGACCCTGATGCTGGGAAAGATTGAGGCAGGAGGAGGAGGGGACGACAGAGGATGAGATGGATGGATGGCATCATCAACTCAATGGACATGGGTTTGAGCAAGCTTTGAGAGTTGGTGATGGACAGGCAGTCCATGGGGGTGCAAAGAGTCGGACACGACTGAGCGACTGAACTGAACTGAACAGAACCTATGTCAAAAGAAATTATTATGCTAATTTTCTATTTGGTAAGGATTAAGAGGATTTTATACATAAAGAATTCTTCTGAGATAATGGATATGTTCTATTTCAAGCTTGGGATGGTTGTATCTGGGAGTAATTATCAACAACACATAGTTGAATGGGTTTATTTTATGTAAATAATCTCTTAAAGAGGTAAATTTAAATATCAAATAATTAGATTATTATTTATGCTATATTAATTACAAGAAATGCTATGGAGGATTATTAACTTCTAATCCTCCTTTTTGTGAACTGTCACAAAACTGAAGGGTCAATACAACTGCTAGCATGACTAGTATTTAGTCAATTATTTTCAAAATTTGTCAAAATATGGTGTCACTAAGAACAATGCATAATTACTTTGAATACCTTGTTAGTTAAAATACATAGGATCAGGATCAGCATGAGCCAGTTTACTTTAACTGTAGATATAAATCTTTCCAGTGCACATTTCTAGTAGTGTGGTTCTGCTAACTCCAGTTCCACTTCATTTTCTTGTGTAATATGAATTTTAGTGTATATAAGATTATTAATTTGAGTTTCATAAAAGAGGTAGTAAGAATTTAAGACATTACAAAGTGAGGACAGAATCCTTCCAGATTTTTATACTATTTCCCCTCATTATTTTACACTTCCTTCAACCACATCTAATCTATAAGCTTTTCTTTAAAAAATGTATTTACTTTTAACTTAGTTTTCAAAGAAACAACAGAAATTAAAACTCTTGACACATAAACATTGTGAATATGTTTTTTTAAATTATTTAATTAAAATAATAGACATCAGGTAGTTTAGAAATTCATTAGTCCTCTTTCGAAGGGAACAAAAGTACATAATGTACTTGAATCACAGTTTTCATGCATTTTGGCCTCAAGGTTCATTTATGTGGTTATATCTACCAAAACTATTCATATTTGGCATTATTACTAAGAACTTTTTAAATACTTATTTATTTAAATAATAAGTGACAGTGAAAGTCGCTCAGTCATGTGCCCCTCTTTGCAACCCTATGGACTGTAGCCCACCAGGCTCCTCTGTCCATGGAATTCTCCAGGCAAGAATACTTGAGTGGATAGCCAACCCTTCTCCAGGGGATCTTAACAACCCAGGAGCTGAAGCTAGGTTTCCCACACTGCAGGCTGATTCTTTGCCAGATGAGCTGTTATGAAAGGTAGTTATATTTAAAACAAAAATAACTAGTAAGAAGAGGAGAGTTCTCTTATTATTTTTCCTTTCCTTTTTTCTTTTGCAAATCTCAAATCTTGAAGGACTTGTTTAGTAGAAGACAGCTGGATTTTCAATCTGCTGTGATGTGCTACTAAGGTTGAGGTATGTTAAAACAAAAAAAAAAAAACAAAATGAAACAAACAAAAAAGAAACTCAGTCACACAAATGGATATATATTTAGACGTGGTAGTAGTACTTGCAAAGTCTGTTAATATTATTTTGGATATCATTCCTCATGCTATGATAAAATACACCAAGGGACAGTCTTTTAAACATTACTTTTATTGTAAAATCTGAGTTCCTATCAATGAACTTTTCTCACTATATTACATTAAAATACATTGAATAGATCTTTTACTCCTGAAAAGTTCTGTACCAACATGAATTCATCATATTGATTCACTGAGTTATGTAGAACTTCCAAATGTTGATTCAACTCATTGTATCAAAAATTGCATTTGTTTAAAATCCTGCAGATCTTATCAGATAAACTTGTAATCTGTGAGAAGTTGTCAATCTCATATGGCAGATACAGGTCTTCTAAAATTCTTATTCTCAGTTGAAATATCAAATTATATCATTGGTTTAAAAAAAGTCTACTCTTTTCCTAATGGTTACAGGTTGACTTTGCTCCTTTCTGGAGAAAAGTCCACAAGTAACTGTCAATATGCAAAGCTTCCCCATCAGACGCTTTTTCTGGTAAAAATGGGGCTATGTGAAAAAAGCACTAATTCAGCTGACAAACAGTCGTACAAGTGCTTTTCCTATAGACAACCACTTACCATGTTTTTTTTTTTACAAAGTGCTCCTGATTTTATAACACAAAATGTTAAATAAAATAAAATTTACAAAAGTGTTTATATTTCATACAGTTAATATTTTTCATGCTTTCATCAAGGACATTCTTGTGTATTACTGCCACAGTTTTTTGTTAGTGTGTGTTTGGTTGCTGAGTTAAAAAAAAAAAAACAAACCACAATGTGAGCGTTGCAAGTGATGCTTTATTTGGGGCAAAATGAGGACTATAGCCCAGTCGACAGCACATCAGATAACTCTGAGAAACTGCTCCACAGAGGCAGGGAGGAAGATCAGTAAATATGTGATTTTGGTGAAGGGACAGTACATGCAATCAAGCACATTTTTTTTTTTTTTTTTTGCAGAAGATTTCTCATCACACAAGGAACATTAGTCATCATGAAGGATTTTAGTGCTTTTCTAGATATGAGGAGATACAAGAATTGGGCTCATAAAATGAGCTCCTAAAAATATTTATTATCTGAAGACCTCTTCTTCCAGTTTTTCCCAGAGCACAGAGTACCTCATTTCTACTCTCCACCCTGAACACCTTTGAGTAGGTCTTGAAGCTCAGCAGCTGCAGTAGCATACGATTTAGTCCTTGTGGAAGTAGACAGCAAGTGCCAACAGCAAGTGCCAATTTGTAGTTGACATGGTGAAGAACACGGTGATTAATTAGGAGGGTCTGGCATGAGTGTCATGATTCTTTCTATGGCACTGTTTTACCACTTTTGTTTTTGTAACAGCAACATAAATATCAACACAATGAAAAAAGTCCATTGATGTCTTAGCATAATTATGAAAATAGTCTGAACTCATAGAAATTAAATGATGCTTGCTCCTTGGAAGGAAAGGTATGACAAACCTAGACAGCATATTAAAAAGCAAAGACATCGCTTTGATGACAAAAGTCTATATAGTCAAAGCTATTTTTCCAGTAGTCATGTATGGATGTGAGATTTGGACCATAAAGAAGGCTGAGCACTGAAGAAATGGTGCTTTCAGACTGTGGTGCTGGAGAAGACCCTTGAGAGCCCCTTGGACTGCAAGGAGATCAAACCAGTCAATCCTAAAGGAAATCAACCTTGAATATTCATTGGAAGGACTGATGCTGAAGTTCCAATACTTTGACCATCTGATGTGAAGGGCCAAGTTATTGGAATAGACTGATGTTGGGAAAGATTGAAGGCAAGAGAAGGGGACAGCAGAGGATGAGATGGTTGGATAGCATCATCCACTCAATGGACATGAGTTTGAGTAAACTCCAGGAGATAGTGGAAGACAGAGAATCCTGGTGTGCTCCAGTCTATGGGGTCACAAAGAGCTGGACACAATTTAGTGACTGAACAGCAACAACATAGATAATTAAAAGGATGTTAAGAATGTCCAAATCTTCCTAGACCACACTTTGAGAATCACTCTGCTAAAGCACAGTCAACCTGTAACTTGCCGTAAGTGTATAGTGTGTTTTAAGCATCAGTCTCTTTTCTAGAAAAAGAGCTCTTACATTTCAAATAGCTGATTAATTAGTTTGATTAAAAGAGTCTCTGCTATCCATATGAGTAATATAGGAGAGCATACCATTTTCTCTTAAAGTGGAATTATTTCCAAATCCATTATTAGTTCTCTCTATAATTTGGATGACATTTTGAAGGGTGTATATTACTAGCTCCATTTTATAGATTAAGAAATTAGACCACTGTTTGGGGGAGACAATAATAGATGTTAATTCATAGGGCTATGATTTTGTTTAAAAACGTCTTGGTCTCACATGAGAGTTGGAATTCAGGGAAAAGGGAAAATATTGTTTTGAACTTATTTTCACTAAGAAATACAATATTTATATTTATTATATATTACATGCATTATCTCTTCCTGATCAAAGCTGGTGTCAGTAAAATATCCAGGAGACCTTAGTTCAAACAAATATAACTGTACTTAATTGAAGGAGGTCATTGTTAATCCTAGTCAATAAAATGGTTAATAGAGAATCCCAAAGGCACCAGCTCAGATTCAGTCTTTAAAATGGCATCTTCTCATGAATATCTATAAAGGCAAAAGAAGAAAGTTTTTTGAAAAAATAACCAATTCCGTTATTTAAAGTTTGTTTAATGTAATTTCCTCCAATACACTGCATTACTTCATTAATCTCATTGTTTGGTACTCTAAACCAATACTCTATTATTAGATTTGTTTTTTTGCTCTGGTGCCTGCTTTAGGTAGAAAATTAGTTTTTGAACAAATTCAATACATCTAGAAAAAATTAAATGTCCTGAATTACTAGTCTGTTTTTTTAACAGAATTTTATTTTCCTGCAAGTGAACTTTGCAAGTATCAGTGTCTTGAACTTCTGGGGCTGAATCATAGTGTCTAGTTCCTAGAGACGTAAGCACTTGATTGGTTAGAATTTTGGCCTTTTTTTTTCTGTCCTGTTATATTCTAAAATACAAATATAAGATGAGAAAAATAAGTTTGGTTCTTAAAGAGAAGAATATTTACACTATGCTAATGACACCTAAACTACTGCCCCCCAAATCAGTCAAATGGGCTATTATAGCATCTGTGCAAAAAACTGCTAATGTGCTTATTGAAACTTCTCACTTTGTAATTGCCCACAATAGCCATCATACTTTCTATGTATAGTCACCCTTGATTTAAATGTAACCAGAATCCTGGCATTCATGTAAAATTTAAGTTGTTCTAAAATTCAAAGTCTTCCCACAACTTTAGTGGCAACAAATTATTATTTAATGTACTGAGAGTAGTGTATCTCCAATAGTATAAACATTAGATGACTTAAAGATGCTTCCTGTTGATAGTCTTGGCTACCTTGTAGGGCCATTCCCAATATCCATCAACTCACATCTAGGTTTTCCTTTTCCTCCCATTACTTTTTATCTAACTGTCAGCATTTTGATTTTTGGCTTTGCTTTGCCTTTTTTTTTTTTTTTTTGAAAGGAACATTTCCTCATTTTTCTTTATATATCTCCCAGTATAAACCATACACTGTCTCCTTCATGGAAACATTGAGAGCCACACCCTGAAGGCAACTAGAATAGTCTTACAATCTCACCATGATCTCAATCTAAAATTCTGAGAAATTTTGTCAAGTGACAAAGTGGCGGCCACCGATTACACCAGAGAAATTGCAACTGGCTCCATCATGCACTGGGTGTTTCACTAATGTGCAGTACTCTTTAAAGGTACACTAACAGGCCCTAACATTAAAAGGTTCAATAACAGTAGCTTGACTGCTGCCTATTTCAGTGCTTTTCATCTGCAATAACATCCTCATCAAAATTCAGTGACAATTCTTAACATTTTACTAGAAAATTAAATTGAAGACCAGGTGAGTTATCTCAATAAATTATAACAGTGTATCAATTACTCCCAGTTTTCTTGGATCCATACTGCTTTTTTAATTTTAAAGTTAAAATCATTTTTTTCTTTCAAAATTGTTTCATTCACTTATTTTTTCTTTTTTTTTCCATTTATTTTTATTAGTTGGAGGCTAACTACTTTACAATATTGTAGTGGTTAATCAGGTGGAGAGGGAGGTGGGAGGGGGGATCAGGATGGGGAATACACATAAATCCATGGCTGATTCATGTCAATGTATGACATTCACTTTTTTTATTACTTCAGAAATGTCTCAGACACTACAACCAATGGATTCAAAACTGAGTAGGATGAGGTAGATGTCTTTTAAAGAGCTGTAACCTAATAGGATAATCAGTAGACAGTGTAAGTGCCATATGAAAATACAACTGTGCCAAATAGCATATTTTGGATGATTTCCGTCAAATGTGACCCTTGGAACATCATGTCTATAAATTTACCTAATTAGTTTGTGCAGGATGAAAAAACAAAAAGGAACAAAATTTCTAAAGAATTACTGTCAATGTATTCACAAGAGTGGATTTAGCACCCTGGAGTGTCCTCAGGTTTTAAAAGCCTGAGATAAGTCAGTTTGAATAAGTCACTCAACCCTCCTAGCCCCACCTTCACCTCCTGAAAAAATACAGGGAACAAATTATTGAACAGTCTCCTTGACAGTTCCATAGATTTCTGATGAATGGATGCTTCCGAGTGCCCCATTGTTTACCATTTCCACAGACAGGACTTGCTTAATGAAATGGCTAATTAGATTTCTGTAATCCTGTAGTCTTTGTGTGGGAGGTGACATTTTGGCAGCATTTCTCTCATGGCTTCTTCAGTGCGATAGGGAACATTCTCACTTAGCCAACTTGGCTTTGGTTGTTTTGCTGGAACGGCAGTTCCCTCTGTTGGTGTGATGAAATCACTGCCCTCCCAAATATAGGTCCACCACTCAGCAGTTAAATAAAAAAGAACAGGAAAATGATCATCTGATTGAACAGGCCCACGTTCAGAATCCATTTGCAAAATCAAATAGCAGACTTGGATTGAGTTCAGAGTAGAGAAAGGACTTAGGCATGATTACATAGTGCTGTGCTTATTCATTGACAGACAGAATGTGGAAGGATCTGAAGTCCCAAATTCTTATTCTTATGATCCATAAGAAGCAAATCTCTCAAAAAAGCAGGGGCAGCGAGACTATTTAAGCAGAATTTTGTAGACCCTAACATCTTATTAGGGAGAAGGGAATGGCACCCCACTTCAATACTCTTGCCTAGAAAATCCCATGGACGGAGGAGCCTGGTGGGCTGCAGTCCACGCGGTCGCTGAGAGTCGGACACGACTGAGCGACTTCACTTTCACTTTTCACTTTCATGCGCTGGAGAGGGAAATGGCAACCCACTCCAGTGTTCTTGCCTGGAGAATCCCAGGGACCGCGGAGCCTGGTGGGCTGCCGTCTATGGGGTCGCACAGAGTCGGACACGACTGAAGCGACTTAGCAGCAGCAGCATCTTATTAGAGTCAACAAGTAAAAGACTAGGACCAAAGGGACAATTCAAGTACAAAATAAAAATTATTTAAAATACTTGGACAATAACTAGTATTATTTAAAATTTGACAATTATTAAGTGCAAAATAATATAGAGGATTTTAATTAACATAAGTTTATTTTCTAGAAATTCTCCTAAGTTTTATTTTGAGCTACCTTTCTATCAGGGTGGCAGATATTTGGTATTAATCATGTTGAAAGTCTATACTTTTCTAGGAGATTATATCAAAATTTGTACTTTTAAACTGATTTCAGTGTGGATGTTAGGTATAGTTCCCAAAGCCAGAGATCCACTCGAGCATCTACAAAGATACCTTCAATCCAATCAGACTTCAGTCCTAAGCCCACACAGATTATACCTGAGATTTTCCTTTCGATTCATATGTCCCTGCTACTTCTGTGCTATTCAGATGCCTGGGAGCCATTTATTGGCCTTAAGACCAGGCATAAGGAATATCTTTGATTCTAAGATATTATAATTGTTAGAGGAGAAACACTGTCTGAAACTGCACAGCCTGGCCAGGAACCATAGTAACCATTTGCATGAGTTGCTTTAAGACAGAAGATCCTGGTAGGGAACACAGCATTAACAAACCAATACCAACTAGAAGAATTTGAGAAAGGGCAAAAGGAGATGCCAGTCCATACATCCTACCAACCTCCCAGAATCCTTCTCACTGGAATCTATCTTGACTGAGTGATGCACACGCCACCAGGAAGGATGCTGAGTCAGAATGATCAGCCAGAGACAACCCAGAAACTAATCCCATCACCATAACACCTAAGACTGCAAACCGCATGGCAGAGCAGTCTTCCTCGGTTCTCTTACTCTCCTGCTTTCCACCCAGTTCCCCTTCCTAATAAATTCTCTTGCTTTGTCAGCATGTGTGTCTCTTCAGACAATTCATTTCCGAGTGTTAGACAAGAGCCCATTCTTGGGCCCTGGAAGGGGTTCCCCTTCCTGCAATAAGCCTACCTAGATACACAATAGAGTGCATTCACGACTTCCATTCCTGCCACCATGGCCACTTTGTTCATGAGCCCACCGAGAAATGACAGAAGTAGCTGAGAAATAACTGGTATCCACAGAACAGGCCATCCTATCCACTTATTGACCTCCTCCTCTGCTGAGGTCATCTTTGGTGATGTTTGCCTTAGGACACAAATATTTTCATGTTTTTTTTGCCCATTCAAAGGGGTCTATTCACATATTTCTTCCCCAGATTTCTTCTATCACCATTTTTCAATCATGTTTCTTTCAAGTTCCTGACCTTCTGTTCAACCACTGATGAAAGTCTATGAGTGTGAGTGAGTCAGTGAAAATTTCTCAGCCATGTCCAACTTATTGCAACCCCCTGGCTATAAAGTCCATGGAATTTTCCAGGCCAGAATACTGGAGTGGGTAGCCTTTCCCTTCTCCAGGGAATATTCCCACTCCAGGTATCAAACCCAGGTCTTCACACTGCAGGTGGATTCTTTACCAGCTGAGTCACAAGAGAAGCTCTATGAATCAGTAAGTAATTCCATGTCTGACCATTTCTGCTTACAAGTAAAGCTAACTATAACTTTGTTCCTGAAATTCTGTCCACTGTGAGAATTTCCCTTCATTACTGTCCTTCAGGATTACCCCAGAGAAGACTTGCAGCATTGCCGCTGTCTACTTTGGGGTGGTGCCTGCATCTTCTTCAGGACCAACTGTAAACTAGGTTTTCTCCTCTTTGGTCAAGTGATCATAGAGAATGTCCCACAAGACTAGAGGCAAAGGCTGGGAATCTGGAAGGAGAAAGAAATGGAGCAGGAGTGGGGACCATAGGCATTTGGATAATTTCTTCATGTAACTAACTTATGCCTTCAGAGCATCTTAGGCCATTCATTATGGAGGCTAAGAAATCACATGATCTGCTGAGTAGAGGCCAGAGAACCACTGGAAAGAGAAATTAAATTCATTCTGAGTCCAAAAGCCTGAGCACCAGGGATCCCAATAGTGCAAGCCTAGGTGAAATGTGTAGATCAAAGAACCAGGAGTGCCAATGCTATAGACAGGAGAAGACAGACATCTTAGCTCACACAGAAAGCAAATATGCTTTCTCCACGTTTCTCTTGTAATCAGTCTACCAATTCAAATATTAATCTCTTCCAGAAAGATCCTCACAGATAATTTATCATCACAAAACAAATATATATATTTCAAAATCCAGCCAGTTCTCACTGCCTGCATTGGGTAATCCAAGATACTTCATGTTGCCTAGAATCTATCCTACTACAAGTTCATTATTTACCCACAAATGTTCTATGTAGTCTTTTGCAACATCATTGAATTTTTAATTTTACCCATCTATTTTAAGACTTTAAAAGAAATGTATTTGGGGGGAAAATTTAGTGTATATTTAATTAAGTGGATTCTAATAAAAATTTTTAGCCATTACTGTATCATTATGCGGCCACTGACATAAATATATTCTTGGTAAGATGAGAGAAAATTGTACGACAATGAAGAAAGCAATCCATGCAAAGGGGCTTAGCAAAAGGTTAAAAACAAAGTAACCTGTTCCCAAATTATTATTATTATCACTATTTTGCTTAATAAACATTTTAATGAGGAAGAATACTATATATTTTGAAAGAGAAAAATTCTCTTTGGGAATTGTCCCCTATACATTAACAAGGAGGATGTAAGAAAGGAAAGGATTTTTTTTAATGAATACTTACTTATTTTAAGTGAGTCATCAAAATTGTTTTAAATTCCAAATGGAATTTTCAACATTTACATTGAAGGAAAAGTATCCATTTATTTCAGGGGGAAATAAATATAACATGGGAAACACTTGAGAAAATCACCTCTAAATTTTAGTACACAATTTTACAATAATTTTTCAAACTACAATCATGCTTAAGGAGAATAAAATTTGAAGAAATCAAAGGAGTTGAATTGAGTCATTAATATTCTATGCAAGTTCAATAGTCAACAACCACTTTTATTTTGATGTATTTATTCCTTGGTTCACTGGTAATGTTCTAAATCTGCTGAAATAGACCTGTGAATAGCACAAAAGAGAAGCTAATTTGGTATCTGCTGAAGGAAGAAAAAAATGTTAAATGCTCAATTAAATAATTATTAAATGTTTTAATTTCCCTGCAATCATTATAGTTTCCAATTCACATAAGACAGAGTGTGAATAATAAAGCCATCTTACAATTTGACATTCTTTCTAAGCCATTAACATCATTTTTTTCCTGTTCCGATTACTCCCATCACATTGGGGAAAATACTATTTGCAAATAAATAGCATGTCCTTTAAAACTCTTTTGCTGTGCAATTAGGATAAGGAAATAAAGGATTTATCTCAAAAAATATTAATAGGTCTCTACTAGATCTTATTTCAGATAGATTCCCTTTACTTGCAAAGAGTGTTCTGATTTCTCTTAGGATAATTTTAAAAAACATGATTATCTTTCTTCTTAGTGACAGAGTCATCTGTCATGCAACATCCCCAGTGAAGACATGTACACTGAATACCTTAAAAATAGATCAAAAGTAAAACCACATGCAATACAATACCTTTTTGCAAATTGGGTACCTTTTAACTAACTTATTTTCCTACCGTGAAGCTGTGGCTTTTAAAGAGCTTTATAAAAGCAAATAAGTGGTTTTATACTTTTTGAGATTTCTTAAGAGCATTTGTATCTTCTTTATTTGGGCTTTTGTATAAGAATGGGACTGGGAAAACGTGCTAAAGTGCAAACAAGTCATGTTATCCACATGATTTTTACCCTAAATAGGGAGTAATCTCAGGTGTGGCCACTTTCATGGTTTAAATACTTAGGTTATGCATTAACATTCATAACCTTCTTTTGGATTGATCCAGACCCAGATAAAATTTTAAAATAGGAGCATAAATGAAAGGAAAAATGAACAATTGCACTCGGTATTAAATAATGTTGAACTCATTCTAGTCATTCTTTTGTGTGTACTCTATTCAAACTCCATTGTGTAACAGTTATACCTGATTTAGTGGAATGAGTAGAAACCATGGAGCAACACAGAAATGAATTAGAACAGAGTTTAGCCAGATACTGGGCAAAATAACTATCCCTAAAAACATAAGTTTTGTCATCTACATAATTAGTGCAACAAAGGCTATCTTATATTTTTGCTATTAATATTAGCATTGCATGAGATAAGCATAAATTACTGTAAAAAGATTAATGCCATGTCACTCAGTCATGTCTGACTCTTTGTGACCCCCTGGACTGTACCCATCCATGGGATTCTCCAGGCAAGAATGCTGGAGAGGGCTGCCCTTTCCTTTTCCAGGGGATATTCCCGACTCAGGGATCAAATACAGGTTTCCTGCATTTCAGGCAGATTCTTTATCACCTGAGTCACCCATAAAACCCATAAAAAGATTAATAGAATAGGATTAAGAGCCACAAATCAGAGCTTCCTTGATGACTCAGTGGTAAATAATCCACCTGCCAATGCAGGAGACACAGGTTCAATCCCTGGTCTTGGAAGATCCCACAGGCTGAAGAGCAAGGAAACACTTCAGCACAAGTAGTAAGCATGTGCTCTAGAGCTCAGGGAACCAAAACCTCAGGGCCCAGCTGCCAAGACTACAGAAGCCCTAGAACGCATGCCAAAACAAGAGATCAACTACGATGAGAAGGCCACGCACTGCAACCAAAGAAGAGGCCCTGCTCACCTCAAACAGAGAAAAACCCAGAAAGCAACCAAGGCTCAATACACCCAAAAACAAATAATAATAATAATAAAGCCAGCATTCAACCCATCAGGGGAGCGTGTAACTTCCTCAGTTCTGTCTCATCACAACAAAAATTTGAAGCGATGGATGTTAAAGCCCCTGGCGTGTCACAGCTCTCGGACAGTGTTACAGCTCCATGTTACAGCTCAGTTTTATTTAGAAAATAAAAGAAAATACTCCTCGAGGAGTGAGGCAAGCCAACCCAAAAGACGTGAAGAGAAGAAAGAGAGAGAAAGTGAGAGAGGGTGCGTGTGCATGGGAGAGAGGACGCCCCCACCCAGGCCCTTTGGCTCCTCTTTTTATATGTTTTTTCCTTCCCCCTGGGCCTATGTAAATTGGGCTAGCCAGGAGTGCTGTTTGTTCTACCTGAGGTCCTCACTCCAGTCCTCAGATCTTCCGTTGTTCAAATTTCATGGGCTTTTTCCCTTGCTTATCTTTTAGCCACCGCCATTCTGAACTCTTTTTTCCTATTCTAACTACCTAACAAACTCACAAAATATAGTCAACTGATCATTAACAAAGGAGCAAAGGCTCTACAGTGGAGAAAAGATAGTCTTTCTATAAATGGTGCTAGAACAGCTGGACACCCTCAGGAAAAAAATTAATTTGGAAACAGAATTTATACCTTTCATAAAATTAACTCAAAATGGATCATAGATCTAAATGCAAAAAGCAAAGCTATGACTTCTAGAAGATAACACAAGTAAATATAGATGACCTTAAGTTTGGCAATGAATTTTTAGATACTGAACTAAAGGTAATCTGTGAAATAAATAATTGATAAGATGGGCTTCATTAAGATTAAGAATTTCTGCTCTGCAAAAGACACTGTTAAGAAAATGAGAAGACAAACCAGGCTGGGAGAAAATACTTACAAGAGCCATATCTAATAAAGGACTGCTATCTAAAATATATAAAGAACTCTTAACGATAAGAAAACAACAATTTAATAGAAGAAAAGGTCAAACATCTGAATAGACTCCTCTTCAAAGAAGATATCCTGATGACAAATAAGTATATGAAAAGAGATCCCATGCCATACCTCATTAAGGGACTGAAAAGTAAAATAATAACAGGGACTTCCCTGGGCTTCCCTGGTAGCTCAGCTGGTAAAGAATCTGCCTGCAAAGCAGGAGATCCCATTTCGATTACTGGGTTGAGAAGATCCACTGGAGAAGGGGTAGGCTGTCCACTCCAGTATTCTTATGTTTCCCTGGTGGCTTAGATAGTACAGAATATGCCTGCAATGCAGGAGACCTGGGTTCATTCCTTGGGTTGGGAAGATCCCCTGGAGAAGGGAACGGCTACCCACCCCAGTATTCTGGCCTGGAGAATTCCATATACAAAGGAGCCTGGCAGGCTATAGTCCGTGAGGTCACAAAGAGTCAGACACGGTTGAGTGACTTTAATTTTCAGTTTCAAAGACTTCCCTGGTGGCAGTGTGGGTAAGAATCCGCCTGCCAATGCAGGGGACAGGGTCAGTCTTTTATAAGGGAAAATCCCACATGTCACAGAGCAGCTAAGCTTGTGCATCGTAACTACCGAGCCCATGAGCTGTAACTACTGAAGCCTGAGCTCGAGAGCCTGTGCTCCCAGACAAGGAAAAGCACCGCAGTGAGACGTCCTCACACCACAACAAAGCGGCCCCACTCGCTGCAACTAGAGAAAGCCCACACAAAGAAATGAAGATCCAGTTCAGCCAAAAACAAATACATTTTAAAAACAACAACAACAAAAACCAAAACAATAATGAGATACATACCCAGTAGGATGACCAAAAAGCAAAACACTAATATTAAATGGAGATGAGGATGTGAAGCAACAGACATTCATCCATTGCTGGTCATAACACAAAATAGTACAGCTGTTTTGGAAAACACTTTGGCAGTTCACTACAAAACTAAACATTCTCTTGACAAGAAATCTAGCAATCAAACTCCTTGGTGTTTTTCCAATGAGCTGAAAACATAACCATGAAAAACTCTACACGTAACTGTTTATTGCACCTTAACTCATAATTGCCAAAACTCAGAATCCACCAGGATATCCTTCAGTCAGTAAATGGATAAATAAACCATGGTACATCCAGACAATGAAATATTATTATTCATGGAAAAAAGCGGTGAGCTGTCAAGCCATACAAATACATGAGGAACTTTCAGTGTACATCACTAAGTGAAAAAAGCCAATCTGAAAAATACTGTACACTGTTTGGGTCCAGCTATCTGATACTCGAGAAAAGGCGAGACTATGGAGGCTGCAAAAGATCAGTGGTTGCCAGTGGTTAAGGGGGAAGGAGGGAGGAGTAGGCAGGACACAGAGGAGTTGTAGGGCAGTGAAACTATTCTGTGTGGCATTGTAATGGTGGCACATTTTTCAAAACTCATAGAATGCACAACACCAGAAGTGAACCTTGATGTAAGCTATGGACTTTGAGTGATATTGATGGGTCAATGAAGGTTCATTGATTGCAACAAATGTAGCACACTGATGCAGGATGTTGACAATAGAGGCTGAGTGGAAGGGGACAGGTGATAAACAGAAACCCCCTGTACTTTCTACTCAACTTGACTCTAGACCTAACACTGCTCTAAATACAGTCTATTAAAAAACAGTCCTGTAAAACAGTAGTTATAACTAGCTTCAGAAGATAAGGATGTCAAACTATCAGAACAAATTCTTTTTTTTTTCATTTGCTATATTAGAAAGTATCTTTCAGCCCATTTATCAGTAGGAATAAAGGGCTTTTGGCTTTCTCTGAAAAAGACCTCAGACATAAATCTTCTTTCAAGGTTTAGAAAGCCTTTGCAATCTCTAACCTCAAAACTGGGTTCTGAATTTTCTATTGATTATTATTTGTATGCCAGTGTCAGTGGGCAATTGGTCTTATGTTCATTTACCTTTATGTGTTACTCCAACAAAATTTTGTAAAGAGTTCATTAAATCTTGAGAAGCAAGGGAGGAAAGGGAAAAAGGAAGCAGAGGGAAATAAAAGCAATGGTTTTTGCACAGAAGATTGCCCAAGCAAAAGATCTTTGCCTAAGTGGGACTGAGCAGAAATGGTAAAATGTCCCTATCACAGCAATGTTTAATAATCCAGATTGCAGTTTCAATAAAATCAAAGTCCTCACTAGCCAAGTGTTCAATATGCAAACCAAGGCAATCTTACTGTGCCCAGAGTTCACACTCAATTTTCATTCCCTAAGAGTGGGACTCATATGTCACAGAGCCTTACTTTGTAACTATCTGCCAACCTTTGAGAGATTATGTCACTTAGTATCTTTCTGGCAAGTGTAACATGAAGGTCATCCATCAGTAATAAGTGACAGGACCCATACCTGTTGAGCAGCTTACCTGAGGATGCTAGAGCACTTCATACTGTCAGTGTGAATACAGGTATCAGGCAAAGAAAGAGCACCGGACATAAATGAAGATCACAGAACATAACTGACTTTGTATAGGTCAGAAACTAACTCTAAAAACTGGCAATGTAAACAAGAGCAAGGGAATGTGCTCTTCAGAAAAGAAGCACTGCATTTGGATTGGAATTCCAACTCCAAGATTTACTAATCGAAGTCCTTATTCATTCATTCATCCAAAAGATTGTGTTCAATGTTCCAAACACTGGATTATATAACTTCAAGGTGACTTTTCTTCTTGTTTTTCAGTCGCTCAGTCATGTCTGACTCTTTGCAAACCCAAGCATGCCAGGCTTCCCTGTCCTTCACCAAGAGGATCTTGGTCATTTTTATAACTCCCACTTTTCATCATTTACAAAAGGATGTTTAAAAAATATAAAAAGGTGTTAATAATAATTGTCTGCCTAGCATGATGAGAGGGGAGCTTGGAGGAGAATGGGTGTGTGTATACAAAGGGCTGAGTTCCTTTGCTGCTCACCTGAAACTATCACAAAACTGTCAATTAATATGAAATAAGCTTAAAAAAATAATTGCCTGCCTAAATTAGCACAGTGATTTTAAAAAGTGAGTGATATAATATGTTGCCAATACTTGAAGAATATACACTGTGAATATAAGTTATTTTTAGATAATAATAGTCATATCTTCATCTATTATGATATGCACATAATTCATATTTAATCTTTCTTTCCTAACTTGTGTAATTCATATACAAGTCACATTTTCCCCTAGTCTTGGAAACATACACTTTTTTCCTACAATTATTTAGAATTGAAAGTAACTTATTGCATTGATATGGGCTTCCTTAGTGACTTAGATAGTAAAGAATCTGCTTACAATGCAGGAGACGTAGGTTCTATCCCTGGGTTGGGAAGATCCCCTGGAGAAAAGAATGGCTACCCACTCCAGTATTCTTGCCTGGAGAATTCCATGGACAGAGGAGCCTGGTGGGCTACAGTTCATGGGGTCACAAAGAGTTGGACACGACTGAGTGACTAACACTTTCACTTTATTGCATTGATACTTGAAGTTCAGCAAAGGTTATTTAATTGTGTGTCAGAGTGAGGTAGGGTCAGGTGTTTATTTGTATCCAAGATCACCAAATTCCATACAATAAATGCCATAATTGGAAAAGGAAGTCCCAAATCTAGGATACTGGGAAACAGAAAAGGAGTGAAATTAAGGATTAAGGGCTGCCTGCAACTAAGCTGCACAACATTCCTTGTACTAGAGATGAAATGATTCAATTCAATTCCACCGCAGAATGATGTGAAAATAAAACTGATGGGAGAGCAAATGGAAACAGCTGTGTTTTACTGCAACACAGACAGTCTGCACATTTTGCCGCTTATTTATAATGAAAACGGAAATTGTAAGTGACAGGCTGAGGGTAGTTTATAAAGCAAATATTGTGAAGCCTTGGAGGTGCTACTGCTTTATGAAAGACAAGCAGCTTTTTTCTTATTATTATGCATGGTCACTGAATTCTCTTAAAATGATGGAAGCAAACACTTAAATATCAAAAGGAGAGTGCTTGGGATTAAAGTAAAATGAAGTTTCATAGAGCCCAAAATGTATGTTATGATTTTTTAAATTCTAAGATAGAATAAGTTGTTGATCAGACGTCATCTGATTTAGACACCTTGGGCTCTAGCCCCTTAGAGAGTAGAGTCTCTTCTGCCCACGTGATGAGACATCCAGAAGCAGGCAGAACAATGCTGATGCCATGGCTCAATGATCTGGATAGTGACCTAGGAGGCAATTTGGCTCAGAGTTGGTCAGCTACATTCGTGTACTGTGATTGCCAACCATTTTCTCTAATAGCCAGGCTTGCAGCTGAGTCTGGATGCATTCTTACATACTTTTATTATTCTATAAGATTTGATTTGCAGAAGTCTGCTTATTGCTACTTACTTTACTATAACGGGTAGAATGATTTTCTGAATGCCCTCCACCTTTCCACCCCGCCACACACACTAGATCTAAACAATGTCTAGTAGCTGTGTTAGTCCCTCAGTTGTGTTCAGCTATTTGTGACCCCATGAACTGTAGCCCGCCAGGCTTCTCTGTCCATGGAATTCTCCAGGCAAGAATACTGGAGTGAGTAGCCATTCTCTTCTCCAGGGCATCTCTCCAGCCCAGGGATTGAACCTGGGTCTCCCACACTTCAGGCAGGCTCTTCACTGTCTGAATCCCCAGGGAAGCCACAAGTGATATCTACGTGGTGGTAAAAATGACCTACACTCAGGAAATTTTAATAATAATCTTAAAATCTTAAGAATGGGAGACAATATAACCCTACTTGGATTTTTAAGTCCCATTTTACAAAGTAAAGTGATGGGTTAGAAAAGACCTGGTGCTTGAAGTTAGGAATATTTGTTAGGCAATTATTCACAATGAATATTCTTTGAAGATTAATTATCTAGATAGGGAGCATTTAAAACAAATGATACAAAACTTTCAGTTACATCATTTTTAACATAGCCCAAGTCAGTAGGGGGTACTATGGTAAAGAATACCCCTGCCAATGCAGGAGACACAAGGGATGTGGGTTCGCTCCCTGGGTTGGGAAGATCCCCTGGAGTAGGAGTAGGAAGTGGCACCCCACTCCAGTATTCTTGTCTGGAAAATTCCATGGGCAGAGGAGTCTGGCAGGCTACAGTCTATAGGGCCTCACAGAGTTGGACATGACTGAGCGACTGAACACAGCACATGTCATTAGGAATCATTCTCTAAGAGTGGTTACTAAAAAAGGGAAATGTTTTTAATTTTAGTTTTAAACCCACTGTGTCCAATATCTCTGTACATTTAAAAGGATAAAACTGGATATTTATGCTACTATAGCACCTTATATTCAGAGTGTAATTATCTCATCAATATTTCTTTGCCAAATAAAGTCTCTCCATCTTATTCTTACATCTTATATTTTATTGTAAGTCCACATTATTTTTTCTTGTAAATTAAAACTCCTTTTAATTTTGATCTCTATATTTCTTCAGGACTAAATGATAAGAATTCAAAATGAAAATGTGAAGCACTCATCCAGAGGAGAAAAAAATTTCAAATTAATTCATTTTATTTCATTAATATGAGGAAAATAATGTTGTATAATAAAATAAATGATATTATTTAGGTAATTAGAGGAACAGAATTTCAACAAAAAGACTGTTTCCAACTGCTTATGAAACAGGATGACTCTTCTAACTCTGACAGCCTCAGAATTTGAAATGTCAGAGGTCACAAATGTAGAAGTTCAGACAAACTTCAGAAAGTTTTTCCTTCAAGGCCAGAGATAGTTTTACAAGGTTTCCAAATGCTGCTTCTAGTACTCACTGCAAATCGCTTAAATTTGCTAGATCTAAAAACATTCATTTCTTTTCCTAGGCTAGATAGGATCTAAGGAAACTTCTAATTTAAAATATACATCTCATTCTGGTAAACTTGCTTCAATATACTAATCCTTGTTCATTTATTCAACAAATGTTTATTTAGAAGTATCATTGATACAAAATATACAGGGCACTAAGATGAAGGAGGAGGGGGAGAAGAATTGGTCATGGTTCCTTGTTTCAAAGAACTTATAGACTAATGGTGGCAGAAGCAAGCGAAACAGGTAAAGAATGACCACATGGCTTCCAAAGAAATAGCTATGTATTTTTTCATATATCTGTATTTTTTCCTTTTCTCAAAGATTTATCTTGCTTTGTTTTCTTTTGATTTTTAATAAAGAAGCAAGTGTGTGAACAAATTTGCTATACTGTGGTGTTTTCTTCCTCCTATATATGGGGTACTACTTAACAAATTATCAACATCATGAGACTGAAGAATGCTTACAAGATGGATACTAGAATTCACATCAGTTGCCAAGATAGAGGGAATCTCTATGACTTGTTTATTATTGATGATATCTGTTTCAAATGTTAAGCCATCTATCATACAGACAAATCCTTTCCGCCATTCAGGTTTATCAACACAAAACATGAAGAAGTGAAAAGAAATGGTACATGATCCTGAGGATTATAGTGTTCGTAGCAGGTAAAGAAGCATATTTGTAAACCAATTAAATCAGTTTTGGGGAAAAAAAAATAAATCAGTTTTGGAGTCACAAATAATTTAAATTGCAGACTGAAACTAACTATATATTAAAATATGGATCAATGACTGGTTGAGGAACAGGAGTACAAGCTTTAAAACATTAAGAATATAAATCAGAAGTTCACAGTGGAGAGGTAATACAAAAATTACCTAGGTAATATTTCAAAATGTTTTAAAAATTAATGTAATAGGAAAGAATAAATCTGACTCCATATTGGATCTGTTTCTATTATTTAACCTTTGTATTCTATGGCTCTGAATACAACTTAAGAATGCTCCCTATAGCCTGAAATATACTGGATAACCCATTCTCAAGGCTCTGACCTTTAAAGATATATCACTCTGCTATTCATATAGACATAAAAAGTTGCAGAACAGAGAACATTGTTTTGTTGGAGGATTGCAGGAACATCATAACCTGACCTATGTGGACAGATGCAAGAATAAAGGATTCTGACAACGAGTAGTTTTCAATAACCAACCACACTCCTTCCCCTTTTAGTATAAAAGAAGCTTGAATTCCAACTTGAGTAAGACGGTTCTTTGGAACCCTAGTCCACCATCTTCTCAGTCTGGTGGCCTTCAGAATAAAGTCACTATTCTTTACCCAATAACTCATCTCTTGACTAATTAGCCTATTGTGTGGCAAGCTGTACAAGATTGGAATTGGTACCAGTAATGCTCAGAAATAATTGTTACAAACTTATTTGAATTGGTTTAGGTTAAAGATATCCACACTTTTGATCTATGCCAATTTTAAGTCTCTGTATCCACATGTTAAACAGAAAGCAATAGAAATAAAGTCATCATAATTACTGGTTTGTTCAAGCATTATTTATTTATTGAATTGTTGTTGTTGTTCAGGGTGATTGAACTTTCTATTTCATAATCACCTGGACTTATTATGTCTTTTGTTTGTAGTCATGATACATTTTCCTTAGTGAAGTGCTGGTGAAAATAAATGACATTAAATACATTATCAGGATGTGTTGAACTAGTGACTATCTTAACATTGCTGCAAAAAGAAAAGACAAGAGAACAAAAGAAAAAAAAAAAGAACAATTATTGAAATACACAATAGCAGATACATATTAATTAGAAGTCCAAGTTTTGAAGTTAGATATAGGTAGGTTCTAACCTCCATTCTATCACTTATTACTAGTATGATTGACCTAGTTATTCAAACAGTTCAAATTTTAACCTTTTCATGTATAAATGGAGAGAATTATAAACCTCCAAATTTTTTGTGAGGTCTACATGATTTACTATGTATAAAGTATTAATGCAGTGCATGTCCTCAAAAGAGTGGTTATTGTAATTTACTCTCTAATAATATACCTCCCAATAATGGAAATCTGGATATAACACAAATAATATTTGGCTCTCACCATATGCAGTTACTCAAAATGATCATTTCATCAACCTTGACAATGCATGCTATGTGACTAAATGTTTGAGCAAAAATTACATTTTGGTAGGGTTTTACACTCTGCCTAGGTTCCTTAAATTTAGGAAAGGGCCTCTATTTTTGCAGTAAGGAGGGTAAACTCTTTTGTCTTGTGCATTGCATTTTTGGGCAAAATATTTAATAATCCTGACATTGCCTCTTATTCTACAAAATGGGAATAACCACACCTAATAATTAATTTAGATGAGCTATATAATAACTGATATAATTCTTTTCTACCAGCAACTACACTGCAGAGCAAGTGAACTGTAACTTTGCAATATCATTTTTCACTGTGAAAGTACTTTCAGTAGATTCTTGGAATTACAACATCACTAATTAATTTTAGCACATAGAAAGTGTTAGCAAGTTTAAAGGACAGTATCAGAACTGTAATTTAGCAGCTGCTATCTTGCTGCTCTACAAAAAAAAATATGTTTTAGCTTTGCTAGACTCTTCAGAGAATTTTGTAGGTCCTGGTTGATTTAAATGTTACTGAAGTTTCCTCTCCAAATGAATAAAAGATAACATTCAAATTACTAATTGACTATAGCTTCATGATTTCTGAAGCCTTCACATTAAAAATAATTCAGGTGACATAAGACTGAAACAACTAACATAGTGAACAAACAAACAATTGAGTTGGAAATTATTCAGTCTTTTAAATATATGTCTTTCTATAACTTAGGACCAGACATATATTTTGACAATTGTTTTGTCTGTCTATATGTTTTACATATTCACTAAAGAACTAAATCCCCTGTTATTTTTTCTTATTGATCTAGTCATTGATAGATCACTGATAGATAGTCCATTGATACCACACCCACAGTAGATATGTCAGGTAGAAGAGCTGTGTCAAACCACTATCTGTTTCTTTCTCATTTTAAATTTACTGATTCAGCCAACTGTACTGTATGATTTAGAAAAGAAAAATACCCTCTGATGGGTCTAAAAGTGCTTAACAAACATCATTGCAATTCTCAAAATGTTTTTACTGTCTGCTTTATATCAGCCTCTGCCAAGAATATCTATAGAGCAGGTTTAATACATTATAGTATAATCTTAAAACTCAACACAATGGGAGAAATACTATAGCATAATATCAAATGAGCCAATCTTGGATTCTTTGTGTCTATTACAATACACTTTTCTACTGATGCACGCTTCATAAGTTTATTTCATTTTTTGGCCTTTAACAAAAAGGGATTTTGATTGTTTTCCCCTTCAGATGCAACTGCATTTTTACCTCTGCTGTTCTTGCAAGTGATTCAAAATACTCCTCAAAAGGACTGAAACTTTCAGAGGAAGAAATGAGGGAAAAATGGGTAATAATAACTGAGGTAAGGTACATTCTTACACACACACACACACACAAACATAAATAAATACAGGTTACCATTGTTAAGTTGCTAGGTCATCTTCGACTGTTTTGCAAACCCATGGACTGTAGCCTGCCAGATTCCTCTGTCCTTGGGTTTTCCCAGGCAAGAATACAGGAATGGGTTGCCATTTTCTCATCCTGGGGATCTTCCAGATCCCGGTATCAAACCTGCATCTCCTGAATTGTGGGCAGATTCTTTACCATTTGAGGTCACCAAGGAAGCAAATATATACATATATATACATAATCATTTGCTTTATTAACAAGCTCTACTCTTCAACAACATTACGTATTGAATTTTCTACAGATGTAATCATGCATTTAGAAGTTACACTCTTTATGATAAATTATTATATTAAGAAGGCAATATAAAAGTTAATGCTGATTTATATTATTATTGTATCTGCATAAATTTCCCCATGTAATAGCTCTTTTTCACTCATTTGTTCATTGAACTGTTATTTATTAAATCTCTAATGTGTTCTACTAGGTGCTAGCCAGATCCTGGACATAGATAGTAGGTAATATAGGAAATATTCTTCTTATTCTCCTGGGATCCTATTCCTTGGAAGGTTATGCAAATATTCATTGAATAATTACAGACATATGTCAGTATAGATGTTAGAAAATGTTATAAAGGAAGAGTAGTCAGTTTCATAGGAGCATTTAACAAAAAAAGCCTTACCACAACATGAGAAATTATACCGAAAGAATAAAGACAGACACCAAAGAACATAAAGGTACTAATAAGAAAGATGGGAGAAGTACATTTTATGTGCAGAAATTCTATGGACTTATATTTTAAATGACTGCAGAATAATATTGGTGGTTTTGAGAGAACAAAAGATAGCTGGCATGGGGCTTGAGAGTGAGGAAAACTATCCGTAATGTAATCTGAGAAGGTGGCAGGAAGCCAATCGTGTTGGAATTTGTAGGCCATGCTAAGAATATTGTGTATATCCTATAAGAAAGAAGTTAATGAGAGATTTGAATCAGAAGGTTCAATCAAGGTGATTTATTTACATGCATTATTTGTATGTGCTTATATTTTTTGCAAAAGATCTCTGTGCTTCAGTAGGGAGAATGTGTTTCTTACTTATAAATTTATAAATAATGAATCTGTGTTTCTGTTGGCATTTTTAATTCCACCATAATTGCTTTCTTGTTGGAAAAGGCTTTGAAAGTGTGTTTTATATTTTAAAAATATGAACATAAAACAATATGAATCAATATATAATAACCTGACAAAACAAAGCACCAGGCCCATATGGTTTCAAGGGGAATTTTACTAAACATTTAAGGAAAAGAAAGAAAGTGAAAGTGAAGTCACTCAGTTGTGTCCAACTCTTTGTGACCCCATGGACTGTAGCCTACCAGGCTTCTCCATCCATGGGATTTTCCAATCAAGAATACTGGAGTGGGTTGCCATTTTCTTCTCCAGGAGATCTTCCCAACCCAGGGATTGAACCCAGGTCTCCTGCATTGTATGCAGACGCCTTACCATCTGAGCCACCAGGGAAGTCATTTAAGGAAGATTATATCAATTTTTCCAGAAAACAGAAGAGATTGAACCTAGATCTCCCACTTTGTGGGTGGATTCTTTACCCTCTGATCCACCAGGGAAGTCCAAGAATACTGGAGTGGGTAGCCTATCCCTTTCCCTAGGGAACTTCCTGATCCAGGAATCAAACCAGGGTCTCCTGCATTGCAGGCAGATTTTTTTTTGCCAGCTGCACTACCCAGGAAGCCCAAGCAGAAGCAAACAATTTTAATTCATTGTATGAATCCAGCATTTTACTAATACCCAAACAAGGTATAAGGACTATACACCGATACCTCTTAAGGATATAGATGCAACATCTTCCTACATACACACACACACACACACACACACACACATATATATTAGCAAATTGAATACAACTGTGTAGAAAAAGAACTATACTCAAAGATCAAATGGAATTTATTCTAGGTATGTGAGTCTGGTTCAACATTTGAGAATCAATTAATGTAATCCATCACATCAACAAATTCAAGAAGAAAAATCATATAATCATATTAATAGATGCAGAAAAAGGATTTCCAAAATCCAAAACCTATTCATGTTAAAAACTCTCAACAGAGGCAAGCTTCCTCAACTCCATTTTGTTTGCAGAAGATATGACTGTTAATGTAGAAAATCCCAAGGAACAGAAAACAAAATCTCCTGGAACTAACGAGCAATATGAGCAAGGCTACAAGTTCTTTATACCACTAGAGTGACCTGGGAAGCCCCAGAGGATATAAGTTTAACATACAAAAGTCAACTATTTTCCTATATACCAGCAATGAACGACTGGAATTTCAAATAAAAACCACAGCACCACTGACATTAGTCCTAAAAATACTTAGATGAAAACCTAATAAAGTATGTACAATACCTAATATGAGAGAAAAACACAAAACTCTGATGAAAGAAATCAAAGAACCACATGAATGAATGATATTTTATGTTTATGGATTAAAAAAATGTGATTTGTCAATATATCAGTTCTTGATTAAAAGCATTCCTAACTAAAAATAAGTTTCTTTGTAGATATTAACAAACTGATTCTAAAACTTACATAGAAAAGCAAGACTCACAGTAACCATTACAATATTGAAGAAGAAGAACAGTTGGAGGACTGATATTACCTAATTTTAAGACTTCTTATAAAACTATAGTAATTAAGACAGAATGGCGTTGGTGAAAGAATGGATAAGTCAGTGGGACAGAATAGAGAGTCCAGAAACAGACATACAAATATAATCAACAAATCTTTGACAAAGGATCAAAAATCATACAATTCAGCAAGGATAATTTTCTCAAGAAAGGGTGCTGCTATGGCTGATTCATGTTGATATTTGGTAGAAACCAATGCAGTACTGTAAAGCAATTATCCTTCAATTAAAAATGAATAAATTAAAATACAAATAAATGGGGCTGAAACATTGGACATTCCCATTAAAAAAAAAAAAAATGAAAGAACTAACCTTACACACTTCACAAAATTAACTCCAAATGGATTGTAGACCAAAAGTAAAATGCAAAATTAAAAAATTTCTAGAGTATAACATAGGACAAAATCTAGGTAACCTTCAATTTACAATGAATTTTTAGGTATAATACCAAAAGCATGATTCATGAGAGAAAAGAATGATGTTAGACTACATTATAATTGGAAACTTCTGTTCTATAAAAGTTACTATTAAGAGAATTAAAAGACAAGCTACAGATTAGGAGAAATCTGCAAAAACTGTATCTAATAAAGGCCAGACATTCAACATATATAAAGTACTGTTAGAATTCAAAAATAAGAAAAACAAAAAACATAATTAAAAATTAAGCATAATATCTGAATCAATGAATAAGTCTATGAAAATATGCTCAACATCATATGTCATTAGTGGATTACAAAAAAAAGATAATAATAATAATAATGTACCACTACACTCCTATTTACCTATTTCAATGGCTAAAATACAAAATACGGACAACACATTCAACTGCTAGTGTGAATGCAAAACCGTAAGGCCACTTTACCATTTACTTAACCAAGACACTTGAGCAATTTCTTACAAAACGCAACCTACTCTTATCATGCATGTGTGTGTGTTAAGTCACTGCAGTTGTGTCTGACTTTTTACAACCTTATGGACTATAGTCTGCCAGGCAACCCACTCCAGTATTCTTGCCTGGAGAATCCCATGGACAGAGGAGACTGGCAGGCTACAGTCCATTGAGACTCAAAGAACTGGACACAACTGAAGCCACTTAGCACACACACATGCAAAAAACAGGCAAGGAGGTTGGCCTGAGTCCTAGGACCCCTTGACAGAGGCCTGATCAGGCCCTGGTCAGCAATAGCCAACGCTAGACAGAGGCCACGGTGCAGGAGCTGAGGGGCAAGCCTCCCTCAGTAAGGGACAGAGAAGAGTGCCATGTGGAGTCTCTTGTCCCGGCGTAGGCAAATAGGGTACAGGGTCCCCAGAGAAAGAGAACCAGTCATGGCTTTCTTGACAAAAAATAAGCCATTTTTGGCTTAAGCCGTTTTGTGATCTAAGCCTGGCCACACACAGTGCTCGCCCTTGAACAGCTCTCAGTAATTACCGATCTTAAGGGAACAAAGGAATGCAGGAACAGAGGAAAAGCAGTCAAGAAACAACAGTTCAGTGATAAAAGGGGCCCCAGTTCCTTCTTAAGGGATGCACAACAATCTGATATTGACCTCAGGTGAACTGGGCCTGCAGGGGCTTGGAGCGGGGCTTGGGTTTCCAGCCAGAGACTGAGGCCGCTTGGTGACCGTGGAATTCTCTGCTTAGGAATACTGGAATGGATTGCCATGCCTCCTCCAGAGGATCTTCCTAACCAAGTAATTGAGCCCTCACCTCTTAAGTCTCCTGCATTGGCAGGCTTTACAACCACAGCCACCTGAGAAGCCCAGTCTTATCATATGATTCAGTAGTTACATTCTTTGATATATACCCAAATAAGTTGAAAACTTATGTCCACATGAAAGTCTGTGGACAAATACTGATAGCAAGTTTATTCCTAATTGTTCAACATCGGAAATAGTCAATGTATTTTTTTAATAGGTAATTGAAAAAGAAAAAAATGCCATTTATTTTTTCCATAAAGTATTAAGTGAAAAAAAAATCACTTAGATTTTGAAAGAAGTGGGCAAATATTTTAAATCCTATCAATGGCATCAAAGTAATTAATATGCAAGTGGTTTCCTAGATTATGAACATTTGAACTTGAAATTGGATTGTTGTAGAGACTATTCCTTTGTTTATTTTTGAAAGGTAAAAAAGGCAGCATCTTTTATAATTATTATAAATATTTATTTTATTGAAATATAGTTGATTTACAATGTTGCATTAGTTTCAGGTTTACAGCAAAGTGATTCAGTCATATATACTTTTCTTCAGATTCTGAGATTACTATTTTGTTTAAAACATATAAATGTTTGAATCAGTTCTAATGAGATGGATGAAACTGGAACCCATTATACAGAGCGAAGTAAGCCAGAAAGATAAAGACCATTACAGTATACTAACACATATATATGGTCTTTAGAAAGATGATAACGATAACCCTATATGCAAAAAAGAAAAAGAGACTCAGATGTATAGAACAGACTTGTGGACTCTGGGAGAAGGCGAGGGTGGGATGTTTCAAAAGAACAGCATTGAAACATGTATATTATCTAGGGTGAAACAGATAACCAGCTCAGGTTGGGTACATGAGACAAGTGCTTGGGCCTGGTGCACTGGGAAGACCCAGAGGGATCGGGTGGAGAGGGAGGTGGGAGGGGGGACTGGGATGGGGAATACATGTAAATCCATGGCTGATTCATTTCAATGTATAACAAAAACTACTGTAATGATGTAAAGTAATTAGCCTCCAACTAATAAAAAAAAAACATATAAATGTATATAATTTGTCAAAAAAGACTAAAGACTTTTTATTATGTAAGTATGCAATGTACTTGATCTTCCCTGGCGGCTCAGATGGTAAAGAATCTTCATGTGTTGCGGGAGACAGGGTTCAATCCCTGGGTCGGGAAGATCCTCTGGAGAAGGGAATAATGGAAACCCACTCCAGTATTCTTGCCGGGAGAATCCCATGGACAGAGGAGCCTGGCAGGCTACAGTCCATGGGGTCGCAAAAAGTCGGATGTGGCTGAGTGAGTAACACAGACACAGACAACCTACTTCGCATCTCAGTGTCCTGAGAAGATAGTAATGCCTGTTCTTAGAGTTGCCTTAATGAGTAAAAGAAAAAATGTATAACTAAACAGTACTTGATATCTTGGTTTCTTTCACTGTTCCTATGTATATTCAAATACAATGCAGAAGCACACTTACATATCCAAATACAAATTTATATTTCTTATAGTTTCAGAATTCTAGTTAGGGGAAGAAGTATAGCCTGCATCTGAGGCAGGGGTCAGCTTAACATAAGCACAGTGGTAATTAGGCTGAAGTCTCTCAGATCTTGGACAATCAGTTGTAGAGACAGGGTGCAAAGTTAATCCTTTGAACGTACAAACATCTCATAGTTCCAAACCACGTTAAACCTCATGAAACCAGTCCTGACATTCTCCTATTTACAGAGACTCCAGAGAATCAGAGGGCCTGAGTGCTGAGGATGACTGAAACCAAAAGGGAAAAGCTCCAAACAGGCAGTGGTGGTCAAACACTTTCATTTCCCGTGAGCAGTATAAAAGATTTTGCAATCTAGATAAGCCTCTTTTCATAGATTGAATCCACTCCAAAGGGCATGTGAACTGTTGATAGCCATCAACTCTGGGATTCAGTTTATTTTCTAAATCCCAATGCCCTGTATGTCTAATATCCACTTTCATTTTCTCCTCTTTGTGAAAATAATGTTCGTATTGTTCTGCTATCAGTAAAAATGTGTACATGGAAACTTAGGAGGAAATTTGTTCTGACACCATAAACAGTAAATAATTTTGGTCTGTTTATACTGATGAGGAAGCTGATGTGTATTCTTTGTCATTTATCTCTCTCCACTGTTATCACTGGTATCTAATTTTGAAAGCACGGTCTTTGAAAAATGATAGTGGTTATTGGGTTGTTTTAAAGGAGAGGTCAGTTTCTCATTTTAGGCATGGACACAAGATTTTCAGATAGCTGGATGGTGTTGGAAGGTACCATTCAGTCTTTTGTCTTCTAGTATGTTAAGCAGCAGCCCTGGCATTCATAATTCCTATTGTTTATTTCACACTCTATCTGTTGCAATCCCTTCTCTCACTGTCCCCTAATTCCACATATTTTTTTTCCCATTTATTTTTATTAGTTGGAGGCTAATTACTTTACATCATTGCAGTGGTTTTTGTCATAAATTGAAATGAATTAGCCATGGATTTACATGTATTCCCCATCCCAGTCCCCCCTCCCACCTCCCTCTCCACCCGATCCCTCTGGGTCTTCCCAGTGCACCAGGCCCGAGCACTTGTCTCATGCACCCAACCTGGTCTGGTGATCTGTTTCACCCTAGATAATATACATGTTTCGATGCTGTTCTCTTGAAACATCCCACCCTTGCCTTCTCCCAGAGTCCACAAGTCTGTTTTATACATCTGAGTCTCTTTTTCTGTTTTGCATATAGGGTTATCGTTACCACCTTTCTAAATTCCATATATATGTGTTAGTATACTGTAATGTTCTTTATCTTTCTGGCTTGCTTCGCTCTGTATAATGGGCTCCAGTTTCATCCATCTCATTAGAACTGATTCAAATGAATTCTTTTTAATGGCTGAGTAATATTCCATGGTGTATATGTCCCACAGCTTCCTCATCCATTCGTCTGCTGATGGGCATCTAGGTTGCTTCCATGTCCTGGCTATTATAAACAGTGCTGCGATGAACAATGGGGTGCACATGTCTCTTTCAGATCTGGTTTCCTTGGTGCATATGCCCAGAAGTGGGATTTCTGGGTCATATGGCAGTTGTATTTCCAGCTTTTTAAGAAATCTCCACACTGTTCTCCATAGTGGCTGTACTAGTTTGCATTCCCACCAACAGTGTAAGAGGGTTCCCTTTTCTCCACACCCTCTCCAGCATTTATTGCTTGTAGACTTTTGGATAGCAGCCATCCTGACTGGCGTGTAATGGTACCTCATTGTGGTTTTGATTTGCATTTCTCTGATAATGTGTGATGTTGAGCATCTTTTCATGTGTTTTTGTGCCATCTGTATGTCTTCCTTGGAGAAGTGTCTGTTTAGTTATTTGGCCCATTTTTTGATTGGGTCATTTATTTTTCTGGAGTTGAGCTGGAGGAGTTGCTTGTATATTTTTGAGATTAATCCTTTGTCTGTTGCTTCGTTTGCTATTATTTTCTCCCAATCTGAGGGCTGTCTTTTCACCTTGCTTATAGTTTCCTTTGTTGTGCAAAAGCTTTTAAGTTTCATTAGGTCCCATTAGTTTATTTTTGCTTTTGTTTCTAAAATTCTAGGATGTGGGTCATAGAGGATCCTGCTGTGATTTATGTTGGAGAGTGTTTTACCTATGTTCTCCTCTAGGAGTTTTATAGTTTCTGGTCTTACATTTAGATCTTTAATCCATTTTGAGTTTATTTTTGTGTATGGTGTTAGAAAGTGTTCTAGTTTCCTTCTTTTACAGGTGGTTGACCAGTTTTCCCAGCACCACTTGTTAAAGAGGTTGTCTTTTTTCCATTGTATATCCTTGCCTCCTTTGTCAAAGATAAGGTGACCATAGGTTCGTGGATTTATCTCTGGGCTTTCTATTCTGTTAATTCCACATATTAAGATTAAAAACATCACAGGAACTGCACTTCAGGATGAATACCCCACATCCTTTCAGAAAGTGAAAGTCGCTCACTCGTGTCTGACTCTTTGCAACCCCATGGACTATACAGTCCATGGAATTCTCCAGGCCAGAATACTGGATTGGGTAGCTATTTCCTTCTCCAGGGGATCTTCCCAATCCAGGAATAGAACGCAGATCTCCTGCAAAGCAGGCAGATTCTTTACCAGCTGAGCGACCAGGGAAGCCATACCTTTTGAAGTTCAGTAATTTATCCAATACTAAAAAAAAAAAAAAAAAAAAAAGTTTTGTGTGCACCTGTTGCCAAACAGGCAATGGTATAGGATAGGAGCTACAACAACGCAAAAGATAAGTAAAATCTGAAGCTTACATTTGAAGTTTACATATGAAGTTTACATTCTAGAGACAACAATAGATGATAAATGAATATGTAACCATTGATATGATGATCATATAGATTATAAAAAAGAAAACAAAGGGCTAGAATATACAATAATGACTTGAATTGGGCAAGATTTAATTCAGGCAGGGGCTCACTAAAATTCTGTTAAAGGTAACATTTAAGCTGAAAAAAAGAAGAAGGAGTAAAACAGACAAACAGGGGAAAAATCTTCCAAGCAGAGGTAAAATCAGGTAAACTATTGCTGAGCCAGGGAAGGACTTAGTATACCTCACATCTGAAAGATGATCAGTAAAGATGTAGTCCACGCATCATGGGGGAAATTGTACAATAATGCTGGAAACATAGTGGATCATGTTCAGAAGGGCTGGTCAAACTGAAGGTTTAGGAATGAAGTTTCAAGCTTATTTTTATTTCACCAGCAGACCATGGAAATACTTATACAGGAAGCAACAGACTTACATTTAGATTTTTTTAAAAAAAGTTCTTGCTACTCAGTGGCAAATAGATTAGGGTGAGATGTGGATAAGAGCTGGTCACATAGAAGATAATGTTGGTTTGGATTAAAATAGTATATCAGGGGGGTACAGAGAAGAGGACCCGTTCAAGACCTACTTTGGAAGTTGAATTGGTAAGATTTGTTGATGGACTGCATGTAAATAGGAGGAAAATAAAATAATTAAATATTTAAATAGGAAAACTAAAACCACCAAATCAATAAATAGTATTTAGTAAGAATTTATTGAGCATCTAAGAACAGAAACTGTTGGAAGCTTTCGAATTTAAAACCGATATGAAGCTCAGGGGGTTGATGTTATTATAGCACGGCTTATAATGTAAAAATGAGAAAGTTGTTTAACCTTTAGAATAATTGGCTACTGCAAGGGGGTTTTCCAGTTGGTGAAGGATTGCTGAAAAGTGAGCACTTTATACCGTATTTAGGAAGATGACCAAAGTATCTTGTATGATCATCAGAGGCATTGATTAGAAATAACCGAAGTCTCATGTGTACTTTAGCTTATTAAGCAAGATGTGCTTTTGAATATGTAGCTTATATGGCTTATGTCTCCTAAGGAAATTCTCAAATCCAGTCTCAATTTGTATTTTTAACAATTGACAGATTTCTGACAAAAGAATTTGCAATATGGTGGTGCCATTTCCTGGCTTCCCTAGTAGCTCAGAATCTGTCTGCCAATGCAGGAGATGCTGGTTCAGTGTTTGGGTCAGGAAGATCCCCTGGAGAAGGAAATGGCACTCCACTCCAGTATTATTGATTGGGAAATCCCATGGACAGAGGAGTCCAGCAGGCTACCATCCATGGGTCGCAGAGTCAGACATGACAGCAACTGAGCATGCGCAAAAGGCGCCATTCCCTAAGGTAGGGAAGTTTAAAGCAAAAACAGTGGGAATCAAAGTTATTTTATAGTCAATTTAATTTTGAGGTAGCTCGGGAACATCACCTAGTTCAACCAGTACAGTTGCAAATCTTTGTAACTCAGATGTGAAGTTGAATAACATAAAAGAGATGACTTATTCAGGAATAGAGGAGATTGCCTTGAGATGGAGAAGCACATGATGACACGCTGAGAAACTCAATGTTAATAAGTGTTTGAAAATAGTTTAAATTGTATGTCTTCTTGATTCATCCAGGTACATATGACAAAGAATGTTTTTGTATACATGTTTATGATAAAGCTCAGCTTGTGTTTTGTTTTTTGTTATTGGCTTCGAAATGCTGTAGACAGAGTCCATCCTAAGTTTAAACCCATAATTTTCAGGTCTACAAAAAAAATTGTATTTTATGAAATCGTGGCACCGTCTAGATTATTCTGTTCAGTGTTTGCTTTTTCACTGAATAATTGCACCATGTTTAGTTTCCTTTGGCTAATGGAGGCAGAAATTGAAATTTTAAAAGCTAGGACACTGGAGAAGAGAGGTATTTTTTTTCATCCAGAAAAATATGCACAAACCTAATTTTACTTTGCGATTTCTATTCCCCTCTGCCAAAGGCACACTTCTCAGGAATAATACTATATATAAATCTCTTTATAATGCTGGTGCCGTAGGTAAGGATGTTTCAGCCAGATAAGTAGCAGCCACCAGCCTTTTTAGGAGATCACATGTTATAAGATTTTGACTGAATATGGTACTTGTCTTTGGGGACAAAATAGCATCTGAGTGTTTTTTAAGATAAAAGGAGATTGACAATCCCTCTAATCTCAATTTTACAGAAGAAGAAATGAAGGTGAAGTTAGTTTCTCAAGGTTACACAGGTAGTTAGGGGCAGAACTTGAACTCAAGTCCCCAGACTGGAGGCCCCAGAGTGAACACCCAATGGACCCAGCGCACATTCGTATTGATGGAGCAGTCATGTCATCACTGAGCTCCTACTGAGCCTGTCTGACTTTCGGTGATACAGTTATTTAATTATATACAGTTATATAATCCTTGCTGCAAGCAAAAAAAAATAATCTCTGAGGGCCCTTGGGAGTTTAAGAATTGGCCAAGACAGATCCAAAAACAGTTTTACTTTCTCCCACGTCAATAGTTGCCATTCCTTCCAGAGTCTGAACAACAGCTTCTGTGTCACTGTGACTCTAAGGTTAAGAACATCAAGGTTTAGAAAAGCATAGAGATCAATCATTTCTACATCACAAATTGCTTTGCTTTGTGCTAGGTTGCTTCAGTGATGTCTGGCTCTTTGTGACCCCATGGGCTGTAGTTCACCAGGCTACTCTGTCCATGGGATTCTCTAGGCAAGAATGCTGGAGTGGGTTGTCATGCCCTCTTCCAGAGGATCTTCCCAATTCAGGGTTTGAACTCGTATTTCTCATGCCTCCTGCATTGGCAGGTGGGTGCTTCACCACTAGCGCCACCTAGGAAGCCACACATTACTAACGAGTTTTAAAAATTGCAGATGTTGGGAATAATATTGGATACAGACGGTAGTACATACATTTAGATGTGCAAGAGATTGATTCACATTTTATATAATTGATGACATATTCATTAATAATCTCAATTCTGACAGGTTGTGAAAATCCAATCTTGGTCAACTGAATATTGCTACCCATTCCCTGAATAATGTAGAGGGTACAGTAGCTGACTTATGATACTGGTGAGAGGCAGGTCTGGAAGTTGCAGATGTGTGTGATTGAAGATGTGGTGAATTGGAAGAAGGGACATTCTTGTTCCATCTCGTCTTCACTGACTGGTCATAAAGACGTCTCCTGGATCTTCCTGCTCCTCATCAGATGCTGAGTATCTCCATGTTACCTGAGTTGCACTAATCAGGTGACCAAGCTGGGTCTTTCACTGGTGACTGTGATCTCTGGCAACACTCCCAATACCTCCTACACTATTCACCAAACAGCCATTTCTATTTTGGGATCATGTGATTTTTTTTTTTTTCATGTTATTCCATGAAATTCTGTGGTGTCCCAGTTCTGCCCTTAAATTTCTAAATCTGTGTGCGCGTGTGTGTGCATGTGTGTGGGGGGGGTGCATGTGTGCCTGTGTTTCTCACCACCATCCCTAGGCCTTCCTAGGAGGAAGAACCTGATGAAAAAACCAGCATCTAAGTTCTCTTTAATTCTCCTCCCACTCCTTCACTGGTAACAACTGAAAACGTCACTCAGCCTGAGAACAGCATAACCTGGCACCTCACCTATTCTTCTACATCTGTTTTGCAAGCTTAAAATTCATTAGAACATGACATTTTGCAACCCAAAAACCATTTCCTTATTTTTCGACAAAAGTAAACCATGAAGAGCAAATGGCTGCCCCAAAGATGAGATTTTGTTTCATTTTTGTTTGTTTTTCCATATGTCCTCAAACTTCTACTTATTTAGAAATAGTCAACAGAATATCTCCATTTGTGGTTTAAATATGTTACTTTACAGGAAGATGATTCTCTTCCCTGAGTGTCACTTCGGTGACCTGTTGTGCTACAAAGAAGCTATTTTAGGAACATTTTTTTAAAAATTATTCTTTTTGGCTATCAGGATCTTCACTGCACCATGAGCATCTTTTGTGGCAGTACCTGGACTCTCTAGCTGTGGTGCGAGGGCTTCAGAGGGCAGGGCTTTAGTAGTGGCACGTGAGCTCACTAGTTGCAGCACGTGGACTCTAGTTGTGGCACACAGGCTTAGCTTCTCTGAAGCATGTGGAACCTTAGTTTCCCGACCAGCGATCGAACCCACATCTCCTGCACTACAAGGCAGATTCTTAACCACCGGACTGCCAGGGAAGTCCCTACAAAGAATGTTAATAAACTTGGTTTTTTTTCTTTTTTTTTTTAAACTTAAGAAAATTTGTAGTGATAGTCCAGAGGTTTTCTATGTACTCTAGACCAAGATTTGCCTCTTGTTAACATCTTACATCACTGCTATAATGTATCTGTCATACAAATGAAGTGATATTGGTGCATTATTATTAATTAAACTGCACATTTCGTATATCTTTGGTTTTTCCCTAATGCCTTTTCATTTTAATTGCTCCAGGATCCCACAGTACTGTTAGCTATTGTGTCTCCTCTGACTCCTCTCGTATGTGATAGCTGCTCAGACCTCTCTTGTCTTTCATGACCTTGATAGTCTTAAGAAAAACTTTTTGTCTTCCTGAAAAAGGAATTTTATAGATCAAAACCTAGATTTGTCTGGTACTTTTTTCATGATTAATACAGCAGTTAAGACTTTGGGGGAGGTCAAATGCCATTCTCAGCACTATATAGCAAGGATTCCTTTATCAACTTGACTTGTCACTGATGATGTTAGCTTTGATCACCTGGCAGAAACAGTACTTGCCAGACTTCTCTACTGTAAAGCTGCTCATTTCCCCACTCTTTCTGTACTGTATACTTTGAAAGAATGTCACTATGTGTGGTTTACACTAAAGGGTTAGGAGATCATGCTCCACCTTACTGAGAACATGCTAGCTACACAGATTATTGACAAGAAGACTTGCTTCTCTTTTCTCCATTTATTAATTGGATATTTTTATATGAGAATGGACTTACAGGGGCTTCCCAGGTGACACTAGCAGTAAAGAACCAGCTGGCCAGTGCAGGAGACAGAAGAGATGAGGGTTCGATCCTTGGGTCCTCCCCTAGAGGAGAGCATGGCAATCCACTCCAGTATTCTTGCCAGAGAATTCCATGGACAGAGGAGCCTGGTGGGCTGCCGTCCATAGGGTCGCAAATAGACAGACATGGCTGAAGCAGCTTAGCAGAGCATAGCACATGAACTTATATATATATTATTTTATATTCTATGTTACAATGCAATATTACACTCTTTATTCTGTTGCTCAAAAAGTTCTAGATTTGAGGACTTGGAGTCCTCTCAGTTGGCTCTCATGTTCCTTCTCATTTCCACATTGTTTTACTTTTGGAGTACTTTTGTATTTCCTGAAACTACAAGATGCTCCAGGCTCATCTTGCATCTTCCCTTCTTCCATTTCTGAAATAGGCCATTTCTTTAAAGAGCCTTGGTTTCCTTCATTGGTGCTAATGGCATACAGAATGATATTAGAAAGCAATCTCTGAGTTCTGCGTATGCTCACTGCTAAAGGAATGTCATCTCATTGGCCCCCTTAGCATTCAGCGGTCGGAAATACACCCATATGTACTAACCTATGTAAATACAAATAAGGTTATCTTTGCATGTTTTTATATATTTCTATCAGTGCCTCTTATTAAGCCAAGCATGAATTTATACTGATGTCTCTAATTCTAATCCAATATCACATAGTTCATTCAATAATGGATCAGTTTGGACACATAAAGGAACACTTTGTAATAACAAGTAATGGTTAACACTTACTTAATGCTATGTATGGAGGCTGCTACATTGCCTATAACTGAGTCAGCTTTACCTAGTAGCTATTTGGGAACTGCTATGTCTATATTTGGATATCACCTCTGCCAATTACTGACTGTGTGCCCTTGTGTTCAGTTGCTGAATCTGTTTCTCAGTTTCCTTGCTTGATAAATGAGGATGATAATAATACTTGATTCACAAGGATACGTGTGAGGATACATATCACTGTCAGGTGTAGAACTGCTTAAAATATGACCTTCTGAACTACTGTTCATAATTTATGTCATATTACAATTTTATTATGGTGTCAAGATATATTATTCTGTTATATCAAACTTGTTTGAGATGCACAAACATAAAAGTGAGCTACATACATTGTGGTATATAAACCACTGTTCCATTTCTAAGGTTAGGGCCTCATCTAAGCAATCAGTGAAGGTTAAGGGAAGAGAATTGATATGACGTATACTATTATACTGATACATTGAAATATGGAAAGGCATACAATTTTAGGGCTTTTCCAAATAAGGCTCAAGGAGAGTCCTTAAACAGTCTGGGTACAAATGGAATTAGGAACATGCTAAGTATTCTAGCAATTAATTAGAGAAAATATTTTGAGGAAAGGAACATTCATTATGAAAGGGAATTGTAGAATGTCATGAAGAAATGTAGGTTTTATAATCTGGATGTATTTTCACATTATTTTGTAAATGTGTGTGCATGCTAAGTCCGACTCTTTGTGACCCTGTGGACTGTAGCCCCCCAGGCTCCTCTGTTCATGGGATTCTCCAGGCAAGAATACTGGAGTGGGGTGCCATGCCCTAATCCTCCAGGAGATTTTCCCAACCCAGGGATCCAACCCCCATGTTTTACGTCTCCTGCATTGGCAGACGGGTTCTTTACTACTAGCGCCACCTGGATAGTGGCTATTTCGTAAACACTCATCATCAAATCACAAACTTTTGTATCCCCATACACACACATCACACACTGTTAGTCCTTTTATGATCTGCACATTTGGCTGAAACATTGATGAGCTGTCAATTTCATAGCACAACTCTCTCATTGCTATAAACAGTTATATTTGTTATATTTGCATATAATTTCAATTGTCAAAATCTGGAGGATGTTCTTCTGTTTTTTTCTTTTAATTTGCATATTTTCTGCTGCTTGAGTTATGAATGAGTGACTTTCCTAGAAATAGAGAGAAACAAGTACAAACCCTATCTGAACCCTGTTTACTTGTGAGATCTGGCAGGATATTTAACTTCTTTCAGTCTAAGTATCTTTATATTTATAATGGGAAAATTTGCATCCATTTTATAGGGCTGTCAGAGGTTGATATAATCCATAAAATAAGAACATGAAAACAAGCACATCATAAGCACAAAATTTGTAACTAATATCACTTTGCCTCTATTAAAGAACTAACTACATTGCATTGTCTGTTCACTTATTTTTCTCCTCAACTGGTCTGTGAACAACTTGAGGGCTGGAGCAGCTTTCACAGCAGGTATTTATAAAATCAAGGGTCATAAATTTAAAAATCATTAACCATTTTAAAGCTGCTAAGACGCATTAAGCATTTTCCTGCTTTCTTGGAGTACATTGAATTTAACAAATCCCTTTGGCAATTTTCCAGTCTTTTGTGAAAATCTATTTTTTTTTTAATGTGCTGAATATCTTCATGCTTGAGCAATCTTTGCTTTTTTTGGCCTGCCTTTTGTCTTGTCCACTATATGCTATTAGGGCATTTCTCTTTGTTGTACTGATATCCCTGCATATTTCAGTCCTTGCTCTTCATGATCATTAATTTCTTTTAATCTGTTATACGCATACAGAGCAGATTATCAATCTTGAAAATATTGCCTATAGTATACTGTATTGATTCTGGGTTTAAATATTCATATATAAATATGTCATGAGCATGAGTTTTATAGTATATTCTTTGGCACATCTAATTTTGCAACTAGTATGCCTTTGATGTTACTTTGTTTATAATTCTCCGACTTCCCCGTGGCTCAGACAGTAAAGAATCTGCCTGCAATGTGGGAGACCCAGGTTCGATCCCTGAGTCAGGAAGATCCCCTGGAGAAAGAAATGGCGACCCACTCCTGTATTCTTGCCTGGAGAATCCCATGGACAGAGAAGCCTGGCAGGTTACAGACCACGGGGTTGCAGAGAGTTGGATATGACTGACACTTTCACTTTCACTTTTTTCTTTATGATTCTCAGTTGTTACAGAGGTACCATTTGTTTTGAAAGGTTGGTACAGAAAAGGTGAGATATTTATTACTTATGCCATAACTGTAGTAAAAGAAACATTTTTTTTACCCAAGTTATGGCATGCATTGACATTATATCATGTTATATCAAGTATCTCACTCATCTTCATTATTTTAGACATGAGGAAACAGATAAGTTAATTGACTCATGCAATTTACACAACTGGTTATGAGAAGATATGAAAATTGAGCTAATAAATTTGAACTGATCCTGTGTAATTTTGTACTATCTTATATTGTATAACATTTTCTGGTGCCAGAAATCCTATGCAATGACTATTTTTAATGGTACATCATGGCGATTAAAACATATTTCTAAAATCCAAAGGAAATATGTTTGCTATAATATGCAGCATTGATCTAGATAACTACCAAAATAATATGAAAAATGAGTTCTCTGAGCCTATTTTATTGCTGTGGGTTTGGAGGGTATTTTCTTGAGATTCTAGAATCAGGTCAGTCATGCTTTTCTACAGTAAAACGGTCTTTCTCATTTCAAAGTCTATGAACACTTTCCAGCGTGTTGGTTACTCCTATGCTTGAAAACTATGGGAACTGGAAAAGGAAGAAAGATCTTTAAAATGTATATTACAGTTTTGACCCATGGGTTTAACTCTTCAGACTTGGAGTCCCTAAGAACATTTAAAGTATATTTGCTCTTAACTTACAGAGATTTCGGGTGGCTTCATTGCACTTCCTATTTTTCCTAAATGTCTATAGATCATAACAAAGTTAGGAAATGGAGATTTATTTCCTGCTCACTTTTCTTCATTGTGTCCAAGCTGTGCTATTTTATTCTACGGCATTTTTATGTGATTTGTAGTTAGACATGTGTAAACTTTAGATCTGATACTTATTAGTATACTCTTCCATGTAAGTTCTGATAGGTAACAGATATGAGCTAGGCATGCAAACTTGGATTTGCAAACAATCATGGATTAGCAAATCCCATTTTTTACAAAGGCAGCTGATCAATACATTGGCAGAGGAGAGGTGGGTTTTTTTTTTGTTTGTTTTTTTTCCTTTTTGGAAGGTAAAATGTAATTTGATATTATGAATGTTTTATAAGATTCTGATACAATGTTGACTCTTACACGTTTAAGGAAAAAGTTATTCTATAATTTGGGTCATTGTCATAGAGAAAACTTCCAGAAACCAAAGACAGAAGGACTTATTTATAAACTACAAAAGACTGACCAAAATGTTTTAGCATATATATAATAATTACTATCAAGAGAAAGCCAAAGATAAGCATATATTTGAGCTATATTATTCTGAAACAGCTAAAATCTTAAAAATTAAGTAGACCAGAATTAATGACTTTATTCAAAGAAAGGACAAGTCAGACCTCAATCATATAGGCAGCATGAATGAATTTAGTGAGAGATAAGAATGCAATTACTTACAGAAATGACTGTCATCATAACTTAACATTTGCATAACCTTAAAAATTCTACAGAATGTTAACTAGATTGATAATCCATAGTATTGGGTTGGGCAAAAGTTTCATTCAGATATGTCTATTACATCTTATGAAAAAATCCAAACAAACTTCTTGGCCAAACCAATACTTATACTTTCCAGAATAAAAATCTGCATTATTACATTTGATCCACAAAAGGATGCCATCTTGTCAAATGACAGCTTGGTAACCACTTATCATCACCATTTTCAGGTAAAGAACACTTATTTGGAACTAATGATAGAATTTGAACTTGAATCTGGATACTTCGGTCTCAAAACTCACGCCATAGTATTCTATTTATTTCTCTGTCTCAAAGGATAATGGTATTTCTTTTACGATAGTTCACATTAAATAATCAAGGTTAGCTCCTTATATTTGTAATATTAGGTATACAGGCAAACATAAACACATATTGCTTTTTTCAATGAGCTAAATTTTAAAATAGCAAGTATTTTTTCAAGGTCAAGGTTAAAAATATCAAAAGGACCAGCAAGTCTTAACATTGAATGTCAGTCTTTGAAGCTGTTCCTGACAGTTTTGCTCCTCAGAGGCAAACACTTTTAATGATTTTAATTTACCTTTCTATTCTCCCCCACTCCTAGAAAGGTTCATTTTCATGGAGCCTGGCATGCTATAGTCCATGGGGTTGCAGAGAGTTGACCATGACTTAGTGACCGGACAACAACAATAACATCTTCACTGACATTTGATTCGGATTGCTGTTTCTGTTCAGGTGCTAAATTACGTTTGACTCTTTGTGACCTCATGGACTGCAGCATGCCAGGCCTCCCTGTCCCTCACTATCTCCCAGAATTTACCCAAGTTCATGTCCATTGAGTCAGTGATGCTATCCAACCATCTCATCTTCTGCCACCCTCTTCTCCTTTTGCCTTCAATCTTTCCCAGCTGACATTTGATTTGAATTTCTGCTTTTTATTTATTTATTTTTCCTTTTAACTGTACCCATTTCAGGGCGTGGATCAGTAATGCTCTAATTCCTTATCTGACTTGACTTCCAGCAAGCCAAATTCTAACCAGTAGTAGCCTCAGCCCTGAAGGTTTCTCCTTTGGTGAAAGAAAAATTTAGTCTTCTAAGTTTTTTCATCTTTTGTTAATCTGACTGTATAAGTAAGATTTATAATTCATGCTAAATTCTTGTTACAAATTCTTTAAAGTCAATTTGAATAAACATCAGTGGAAGCAAGTGAGCCTAGAAGTTCTAGTATTGAGTTTAGAAATAAGAATTATACTTTTGGTTCTGAGATGGAGTAGAATTCAAGATGCTAAGAAATTTTTAAAAGAATTAAAAGGTCCATAGGACAAACAATTCTATGTTAGTCTTCTATTTGTCCCTGGGCTCTTTTTTCTCACTCTTACAAATCCCCATCATAGAGAGCCACAGATATAGGAGGACAAAAGGCTGCAAATACAGTAACCTCAGCATGTATTAAACCAAACATTTTATCATATAGTTTTCCCACAAAAAATCACCTCTTTCAGATGTTTCAAGAGCAAATTAAATTGCTTTGCATCTTAAGGGCATTTCTTCCGTCATCTTCCCTTTGATCATGAAAGTTCTCAAGATCTGAGCAAAATAGTTTGTTCATTTTTTTTCTCCATTTCAGCCTCTAGTAGCAGTGAGAGACCCTTTGAAATAAGTTTGAAATAAATATTGAAATAAGTTTATCAGTAGACACTTAAATTGAAAAACAAGTGTTCTCAAAATGAAAGCCAGTATCATGAGGATCATCAGTAGCCAACCCAGGGGGTATCCAGATGCAGAGATGGAGAGACTAAGACAAAGATAAACAGCTTGTTCTAGGGCAAACATATAATAATGTGCTGTGGTACCCTCTGATATGTCTATGAATCACTGGGAGTCATGTGAATTTGGGGTTCACATCCCAAAATGCATGCTGGTCTAAAAATAAAAGCATCAATTTTCTAAACTCATAGTAGGTATAGTTAGGAATATATGGATTACATATGTTGGGAAAGGGGAATTTCTTCCTCTGTCCTCCTTGAGATCTTGTGGCTAGACTAATAATAAAATTGGCATAAGGCAGATTAATAGGAGAAAAAGAAATATTTTAATTTACAAGCATGAAGGTCTCATAGAAGTGGAACCTAAGAAGTGGCCTAAGGAGAAAGTTTTTATAATTTTTTGAGAAAGAAACAATTTTTGTTGTTGTTGAAAAATTGACAGGACAAAGAAGCTCATGTTTTGGTGCTCAAACATGAAAAATTTAAACAAAGTTTTGGCTTGACATAATACATTAAGGACTAAAGACATTAACAGTGCTTGTTAACACAGTTTCTTGGCCTGAATTCCCTGTCTGGTGATAAAGATGTCTCCTGGTAAAGTGAGGATACCTTTC
This sequence comes from Odocoileus virginianus, assembly GCF_023699985.2. NCBI lineage: Eukaryota > Metazoa > Chordata > Mammalia > Artiodactyla > Cervidae > Odocoileus > Odocoileus virginianus. The sequence goes on from NC_069683.1 coordinate 20,576,333, forward strand.
ACATGGATGATTTCTTTCTTAATTTTAGGGAGACAGAGGAGAGGGTCAATGTTCATCTTGAGTTGATCATTTCTCAATTAACTATAATTTAAAATAATCAATATACCATTGAGGCACATTTTCAAGCAGCCTATCCTGAACCCCAACATATATTTCTGTGAAAAAAACTAACCCATATTTTTTTTCTTTTTATCTCATTTTAAAATCTAATGTAATGATGGATATAAAAAGTTCTAATTACACAATTAGAAGACACTGTAGTAATTGTTGTTGCAGGCAAGATTAACTTGGCAAGATCAATGCAGGAAAGATCAATGAAAGCTCAAATCTATGGGTAAATGTTCCAATAGAAAAACATACTTGCATACTCTCATAGTATCTCCTCCAAGATATGTATTAAAGAAAATAAAATGGCAGCTTTATGGTAGAGAAAGTCAACAGTCACCATTTTAACCAAGTGATCAAGCTTAATTTCAATGGTAGTAAGACATAGAGATATTATGTGGCCACTGATATGAACCATCACAAAAGGTATAACACTTCCATGGTATTTAATCCAATCATTAAGAGTGCCAGACACACTCACATTCTATGCAATACCTAATCAATACTATTCAAAATATAACAGTCTTACAAGAAATAAAGAACTCAGAATCTGTTATATAGTAGAGGAGACAGTGGAGACATGGCAATTAAATGCAATGTAGACTAAATGCAAGATTCTGAAATAATTCTTGAAAACAAAAAAGGACACTAGTAGATAAAACATAAATGTGAGTATTACATTTGTATAAAAGGATAGAAATAGACAAAACTAGTAAAATGTGAATATGAACTGTAGGTCAATTAATATGATTGTATAAATATTGCTTTTATGGTTTCAATAATCACATTATAGTTATATATAGATTAATGTCAAGGATGTTGGAAAAATGGTATATAGGAACTCTTGGTATGATTTTGTAGTCATCTGTAATATTCAATAAATCTAAAATTACTTCAAAATAAAAAATCATATCCTAAATATTCATAAATAATACCACATTATGTTTTAATATATTTTAATATAATTTTCTATGGAGGGATATTATATATTTAAGGAAATATAGAAATTATAAATATACATCTCAATAAATCACCACAAAGTGACTGCATCCTTTCAGCTACCACTTAGGTCAAAAAATAGAACAATATTGGCCACCTTGAAGTATGCCTTACAACCCCTCCAAAAAGCTAGTCCATCTCCTCTTACCAGAGTAACTCCTATACTGTTTTCTAACAGCATAAAACACTTTTGATTTTAAATATTATTTAACAAATAACAATCTATTCAGTAGTGAATGAGAGCTTTATTTGTCTTATATTCTCACCAACACTTGGTTTTGTCTTTTTAATTTAATCATTCTGGTAAGTGCAAAGGGAAGTTTCTGATTTTATGATATCTGTTTAAAAACTTCAGTGAAAACAGGGAATTCATATAAACATTTTTCAATGATTCAGCCCATGGAGTGGCATATTAGTCATATTCTAAAATCTCATTTACAGATCCCAGAGGAAGCCAGACCTTTCCCCAGAAGATTGGTCTTACAAAGTAAAGTGAAGTGATGGTTTGAACACGACATGCCTTGGAATTGTTTAGGTTCTGCAAGCTTTTATTTGATGGTGAAATTCTTTCACCCATTAACATTCTGAACATGACACAAGACATACACAGAAAAGCCAAATATTCTCCCATGATAGAAAGCATGAATGTCTTTCAATAATATAGATATTTAGCACCCATTTTATTTCAATATTTGACTACCTTGATTGCTCCACATATGTTTTTTCCATATAGAAACAGAGAGAAATAGCCCTATTTATCAATGCATGTATTGATAATTTGAAAAACTTTTTAAAACATTTAAAAATATTTATATATGACTTTAACATTCCCTAAATAGTCCAACAAAGCCTTCATGAATGTATTACAATGATTTGCTATAAAACTGAACTATTTTTGCGAACAAAATTGTCTGAGTTAGAGCAAGAAAGACTGATAAAGAATACCAAGTAAAATGATGTCACTTTTAGATAAAGATTCTTATACAATTTACATACACATTTTTAATTATTTCACAACAAACTTATGAGATTCTTTGTTACAGTCTCAATTGTATATTCAGTCCCAGAAAATGTTATATAATAAATGCCAATATGTAATTTGATTCAATTATGTTTTATGATTTCTTATAGTTTCTATAATCCGAGTATATGTTCTATCATAGTGTATTTCTTGCCCACAAAAATAAAAGAGAAGAAAAGAAATCAAATTGTTGTTGGCTCAATGTATAATTCTGCACAATTTATAGCTGAGCAAACTGAGATTACATTACACTCAAAAGGCTATATGGTCATTATATGGCAAAGTTTTAGTTTAAAGTAAGGTCTTTTAATTAAAATGCATTTCTGTATAGTATTTCCACTTGCTCCTCACAACTTTCATTCTGCAGAAGGTATCCCTGGAATTAATGAGAAATTATAAAATTGTGAACTTCATTAGGCCTTTAAAACTGTTTACTGTCTTCTGTCTACTGTCTTTTTTTTCCCTTCTCCCCTATACAGCTTACTTACTACCAGTTTTTTCTCCTTTTCCTCCTCAAGAGATAAGCATTTGAAATAAGGTTGGCTGTTAGCAATTGTCTCAAGTATTTTCAGGGCATGACTCTATTATGGCTAGCAAACCAGAAAAACATTTTAGTATTTCTTTGCTTAGTATCACAAGAAGATACACAGAAATTTGAGCCTTATTCTGATCCTATGGCTGATGGAAAAGCCAACTCTATACTCGTCTATGAGACAGGGGAGAGTTAGAATTGAACTTGACAAATCTGGCAGTTGGGGTTATACTTGACCTTTCCACCTGTGTCTAGCTATTGGAATGACTTGGCTATTATTTATCAAGCTGGAACCAATATTAGACGTTTTTCTCTCTGAAAATTTAACACCAAGAAATCTACTTCCCTCCTCACCTGCGGCATTTTATCCCCATGTATGTGTGTGTGTTGTTTAATTTAATTTTACTTTGACTCGTTTTTATTTAAGAAAGGGGCTTAGTGTAGTTCTCTGTTGTCAGTGAATGCCAGTATGTAAATAAAGATTAGGTTTGCCTGCATGTATTAAAAAACTCCAGAATAAATAAAATGAAATTGTATTTCTCTCTCATAGATGATTAGCAATCGGGGGTTGGCAGAGCTGTTCAACAATATCAAAAGTGACATTCCATTTTAACATCATGCGCTGCTACCCTGGAAGCCAGCATGTGACTAGAAATGGCTGTGGAACCGACAGACAACAAAATGAGTCAAGTTGAGGAATTACGTTCTCTCTCTCTTCAGGGAATCTTGTTGGAAATTATAAACAAACAAGAAAACCTCCACTTATATCTCACCTGCCAGAACAGAGTCGCTAAGCCAAACAGCTCCAAGAGAGGATAGTAAATGATCTCTTAATTGAATTTTACAGTAGTCTATCAATTCACCTAGTAGCTATGGTTGACAGAGTTTACAATTATTTGTCTCTGTGCATGTAATTTTATATACACATACACATATGTATATATGTGTGTGTGTGTGTGTATATATATTCCCTAATAGTATAAGTTGGAATAAGTATATATTACAATTTTCAGAATTTGGGGTGAGGGTAGCAAGCACTTTCAGGTGGCCCAGTGGTAATGAATCTGCCTGCCAAAGCAGCAGACATAGAAGACGTGTTTGACTCCTGGGTTGGGAAGATCCCCTGGAGAAGGAAATGGCAACCAAGCCCAGTATTCTTGCCTGAGAAATCCCATGGCAGCCTGGAGGGCTACAGTCCATGGGGTAGCAGAGAGTCGGACACGACTGAGCGACTGAACATGATCATGAGAGAAGGAACTTCAGTATCTATTAGAGGAATATTTTCCTAAGTCAAACTATAATTGTCCACAAAGGAGAGGCAATTGAAAATATTAAGCATTTTAAACTGGCTAGCTAAAAAGTGCAACTTTTTACACTAAGGTAAACATTTAATACTAAAAGGAAAATATGCATTCTTGAAAAAACTACCAGTGATTCAGTGCTAGATGACACAGCTTTAAAAAAATGTGGAAATAATAATCAAACCTATTTTCAATCATTAAAATATAAGAATCAACTTTTCCCTATTTAAACAATCAAGAAATCAATAAAATTTGGCATTTTAGCTATAAATATATGTTTTATTTTATGTATATGTATTATCTAGGAATAAATTTTTGATAATAACGTGTCTAGGGAGCCATCACATAATAAAAATATTTTGATGGTCAATCAGCTTTTTCAAGTTTTATGAAGAGTAAGCTTTCTCAAAAATGTCCTGGAAAATAGATTGTTTGGCTTTAGATACTGTTCAGTGAGAATGTTTTGCATGAAATTTTGTGCTAAAACTATCTTGAATGTTTTTTATATAATTAGATAAAATATCACTTGCTTAATTTTACACAAAATAAGGCTATTAGTCATAAAAATGGACTTTTATGAAAGGTCTGCTTGAAGTTTCATTTGTTGGCCATTTACTAAGGATAATAAGTAACCCTCTTATAAAGTATGACAGATTACAAATTCCTACATTCCACAAACACATCCCATTCAAATCTATATATTTGTGCAACTGCTTTTAATATACAAATAAATAAATGATGTATTATTTCCCAAAATGTGTTAACTACTCTGCTTTGTAAACTACATGTTAAAGAGAAAAATAAATGCTAGACATGGGAGCAGGTTTCTTCTAAAATAAAAGATCTATGTACTGCAAATATGTTTAGAATTAATGATTATTTAGATAAAAATGTGTTGGATTAAAGGGGGGCATATTTTGGGGGAAGTTAATCAGGTTAGATATAAAACAAGAATTTTTATGTTTGTGTATAGGAAGAAGTAAGATAGAACTGAGAGTTAGTTGACATTCTTGTAACTTATAATCCAACAAACTGTGGAAAATGCTTAAAGAGATGGAAATAGCAGACCACATGATCTGCCTCCTGAGAAATATGTGCAGATCAAGAAGCAACAGTTAGAACTAAACATGGGAAAATGAACTGGTTCAAATCTGGGAAAGGAGTACATTAAGGCTGTTTATTGTCACCCTGATTATTTAGCTCATATATAGAGTACATCATGCAGAATGACAAGCTGAATGAAGCACAGGCTGGAATCAAGATTGCTGGGAGAAATATCAATAACCTCAGATACGCAGATGACCTCATGCTTATGAGAGAAAACAAAGAATAATTAAAAAGCCTCTTGATGGAAGTGAAAGAAGAGAGTGAAAAAGCTGGCTTAAAACTCAACATTCAAAAAACTAAGATCATGGCACCCGGTCCCATCACTTCATGGCAAATAGATGGGGAAAACAATGGAAAGAATGACAGACTATGTTCTTAGTTTCCAAAATCACAGCAGATGGTGAATCAGCCATGGAATTAAAAGACACTTTCTCCTTGGAAGAAAAGTGATGATAAACCTAGGCAGCTTATTAAAAAGCAGAGACATTACTTTGCTGACATTGCCCCTCTAGTCAAAGCTATGGTTTTTCCAGTCATCATGTATGCATGTGAAAGTTGGACCATAAAGAAAGCTGTGTGAGTGCTGAAGAATTGATGCCTTTGAACTGTGGTGTTGGAGATGACTCTTGAGAGTCCCTTGGACTGCAAGGAGATCAAAACAGTCAATCCTAAAGGAAATTAATCCCAAATATTCATTGGAAGGTCTGATGCTGAGACTCCAATACTTTGGCCACCTGATGTGAAGAACTGACTCATTAGAAAAGACCTTCATGCTGGGAAAGATAGAAGACAGAAAGAAAAGGGGAAGACAGAAGATGAGATGGTTGGATGGCATCACTGATTCAAAGCACATGAATTTGAGCAAGCTCCAGGAGTTGGTGATGGACAGGGAAGCCTGGTGTGCTGCAGTTCATGGGGTCACAAAGAGTTGGACAAGATGGAGAGACTGAATTGAACTGGTAACTTACATCTATTTAGTTTATACTTCATCAGTTGTCTACACAAGCATCTATAGAGTCAATAAAAAAATCAATCAATCAATCTATGGAAGAAATGGGAACTTTTATTGGAGCAAAATTGAGGATTATAATGCAGGAACAGTCTCTCAAAAACTCTGGGAACCAGTTAGAGGTCAAAGCATAATTTTACAAGTGTTTAGAGAGGGGATTGTTCATTACATAATATGTTACAGTTTGCATGATCCAGATTTTAAGTACAAAGTGGTGGGTCATTGTGACCCCTTACAACATCAAGAAAACTGTTATCTTTCAAAAAGAGTTTTGTTGATGCTAGGATAATGTTGCTTTTTATGGCTGAGCAGGTATTTCTGCCAAGGGGAAATGTTTGGTCAAAGGGCAGAAGGCAGATACACAGTGCTCAGCAGAGGAGAAAGAGGACATCAAAGGACAGACAATATTGTTTATGTTTTTCTTTTCTTGCCATAAAATATGAATTTTATTTTACAATAGCATAATCCTTTGTACACAAACTGAAAAGAAAAATTCACTGGTAAAAAAAAAAAGAAAACAAAACAAAACAACTAGAGAAATAAGAAGGCCCATATTTTTGAAGTTTACCAATTTCCTGTGATGGCAGCTGCAGATGTTAACCACAGCTACTGATGCTGAGCACCAAAGAATTGATGCTTTCAAGTTGTGGTGCTGGAGAAGACTCTTCAGAGCCCCTTGGTCTGCAAGGAGACCAAAACAGTCAATACTGTAGGAAATAAACCATGAACATTCAATGAAAGGACTGTGTTGAAGCTGAAGCTGAAGCTCTAATACTTGGCCATGTGATGGGAACACCTGATTCACTAGAAAAGACCTTGATGCTGGTAAGGATTGAGGACAGGAGGAGAAAGGACAACAGAGGATGAGATGGTTGGACAGCCTAACTGACTCAATGGACATGAGTTTCAAAAAATTCTGGGAGAAAGTGAAGGACAGGGAAGCCTGGTGGGCTGCAGTCCATGGGGTCGCAAAATGTTGGACATGACTTACTAATAAACAACAACAACTGATGTATTACACATAATGTTTGATCTCACTTTTTTCCCTTCTCAGGTGCCATAATCCTGAAATTCCCCAAATAAAAAATATTTTAGGTTGAATCTAATTATATCAACATACTTTAAAACTTTCAAATAATTTAGGACCTCGAATTTTCTTTATCAATAGAACACACAAAATGCACCTATATTTTCATATAATACCACTATTTTATATAATCTGGCACAATCATTTACTGAACTAATGTGAGACCAGTTGTCCGACAAGCAGCAAAGCCAATCTACCCACACCAGATTGCGGTGAGGGAAAGCACAGCATTTATTGCAGGGCACCAAGCAAGGAAAAGGGCTTCCCAAATGACACTAGTGGTAAAGAAGCTGCCTGCAAATGCAGGACATGTAAGAGATGCAGGTTCAGTCCTGGGTTGAGAAGATCCCCTGGAAAAGGGCATGGTGACCCACTCCAGTATTCTTGCCTAGAGAATCCCATGGACAGAAGAGCCTGGTGGGCTACAGTGCAAAGGATCGCAGAGTCGGATAGGACTGAAGCAACTTAACATGCACACACACAAGCAAAGAGAATGGGCAGCTGGTGCTCCAAAGACCTACATTAACCAAAGGCTTCCAGGAAAAGATTTTTAAAGGCAGCATTAGAGGTGAGGGTTGTAGGGTGTTTGATCAATCCCTGGACATTTCTCTGATTGGTTGGTTGGGAAGTAACAGGATGATGTTTCTAGAATTTTACTCATCAGTCTTCCGGTTCCAACCAGTCTAGGGCCTATGTGCTTGGGGTTAGCAATAGTCACCATCCTCCACTGGATGGGGTGACATTTTCTTGCAGAACAACTCAAAGATATACCTCAGATTGAGACCCTGTGACTCTACTGTCCTAATCATTAACCATTTGAGTCTGCTCTTTGGAACTACGGGAATGCCAAACAAGAAGTAGGGGACACGGAGGGGCCTGGACCTGGGAGTTCCTACAGGGTCCTGCTGAGTCCCAGTTGCCCTTTTCTTGGATACACCTCCATCCTGAGGGAAAGTGGAGTGGGACAAGAAAGGGAAGAAAGTTTTGGGTAGAGAAGCTTATTACAAACTCTGAAAGGCAATTCACTTTTAGATGGACTCAGTTTCACATCAAGGTGACGGTACAAAGCCAAAACCAAGTACTGCAAAAAAAAGAAAAAAAGAAAAGTTGACTTATTAGATTCAGAAAATTGAAGCAAAAGCCCAGCCTTACCACCTAGTTTATAATCTGGGTCTGTATATTTCATCTTGCTAAGCCTGATAATTCCCACAATATAGAAGAAATAGTAATTTCTTCTATAGTACTTTCTTCTAAAGTACCATGCCCTTTTCCAGGTAATTAAAATAACCTTTTAATATTGTTTTTCAAACTCAAAGCATTACATGTGTATTTCTGCAATTTTCACAAGGTAAACACTATAAAAATAAAATACTACAGATGTCTTAATATTAAAAAATATATGATGGAAATATAAATTTTCAAAAACAGGAATTCTTTTAAAAAATATTATTTTCCCCCATTGAAGTAGGAGTATTTTTATCAATTCTTGGAGAAAATATGTACAAAACAATGCCCTTATGGAAAAAATTTACAAAGCAACCCCACTTTTTTTTTACATATCAAGAAAATAATCTAAGCACACCCCCTAAACTAATGCCCTTTTTAATTTGATATTTTAGATGTTGGACAAGAAAAAAGGTAAGACATATCCCAGAGTTATTTAAGTACATGTGCTATTGTGAATTTTTTCAGAAGTTTCAGGAGTAAGGTAATTTCCTTAAAAAAAAAAAAAGGTAATAATGCAAAACAGAATGCAAATTTAAATGCAACTTTCCCTACTGCTTCCCTGGCTGCTCAGTCTTATGAGGAAGGATTGTAATTGGATTTATGTGAAGATGTTGCTGATGATGAGGGAAGAAAAAGAGAAGGCAACAGCTCCAGAGGCAGCCCCATCTGGAACACCTCTGCCATGCCAAATACAAGGGAAAAAAGCATAACTCGTTTCTGTTGGTAAAGTCAGCAAATGTGACCTGAAGATAAATAGGGAGCAGATGTGATGACTTAGTTTGCTTTTGCATTGACAAATGTGTCCATTGCCATCATATTTGGGAAAATGCTTCAGTTGCAAAATCTGCCCTGTCTCCTAAGTACCAAGCTTATGTTACTTATTCTCTCAGCAGTTCTTAGGAAAGCATAGAGAGCATACCAAAACCCTCTCTGAGCCATCATCTGGGAATGTTCATTTAAAAATCATTTAAAAGGCATGTGTTGCCTGTTACACAGATTATAATGAAATGTATTCTGTTGGAGTTCCTATTGTTAAGAAGAAAAGAAGAGAAGGAACAAGAAAAATGAAGAAAAGAGGAAGATGTTTGGCAGAACTGCCATGGAAAAAGATTAGGAAAGATTCTATGGAGCTGGCAGATGAGCGTCAAAAAGGAAGGCAAACAAATCCTGCCATTAAAGTTGGTGGTTCATTTCTGAAGGTGATATTTACTTCCTTGGAAAAGATCAGCGTGGTCAGTTATGGAGCTTCTGACCCTTCCTTCTAAATAATGAAGGAAGCTGCTGATCAATTATACCTCTGCTGATGTGGATGCCCAGCAGTGAAACTGATGCAGAGCAGGCACACACGCTCCAGGGCTAAACAGGAACAGAGGAGGAATCGACAAGGACACGAAGTGGGGAAGAGTTTGCTTTTTTCCAGCCCCAGTTCCATGTATATCTACTAAATAAAAGTGAAGTCACTCAGTCATGTCTGACTCTTTGTGACCCGATGGACTGGGGCCTACCAGTCTCCTCTGTCCATGGGATTTTCCAGGCAAGCATACTGGAGTGGGTTGCCATTTCCTTCTCCAGAGGATCTTCCTGACCCAGGGATCGAACCAGGGTCTCCCATATTGCAGGCATACGCTTTACCATCTGAGCCACCAGGGAAGCCTATCACTAAATAATCGCGACAGTGATTGGATCAACTGTCTTGAAAGACTCAGGAACATTGCTGTCAGAAGGCAGGAAATGAGGAAACTTCCTATCAGATGTGTAGCATTTGATGCAATGTCGACCAAGGAGGCAGAGATACCATGCACCCATGCGTCCTGTTTGACCAAGAATGCCTGGTGGCAGCTTTTTAAGTTGGAGAAAAGGGAAGATATAGGAAGATGTATCTCCCTCGCTTTGGAGGAATCTCTCAACTGAAATCAGAGAATTAAAGGAAAAAAATGATATCAATTCTGAAAGCCAGGTCTGGCTTTAGCTCTCACCCCAACCCCTTATTTTGTCTGAGTGATACACTAGGTAGGCAGGTAATGCAGTTATTGAATTATTTCTCACCTATTCTTTTCCTTTTTTAAAAGCATGCACCACATAAACCTAAACAATAATTACAACACGATTTCATTTTTTTCTACACTCATTTTTTTAAAAAATTCTGGATGCCATGAGTGAGATTCCTGCTGTTTGCTAATTCAGACTATCCTGACATCCACTTTACTTTTATATGCACCAAAATAAAGTAATCTCTTCCAGCTATTTACCCTCCTATTACCTTCCACGTCTACTGTCAAACCCAGTGTAAGCCTCCAGCAGCTAAAACGATGTCCAGAGACCTAACTGGAACTGACACTTGTATTTTCCAATGCAAACTGCATCCGCATGTAAGAAGGATATGATAGAACAACCTCCTGATCTAATACCATATCTAATTTCTGTAAATGATGCTAAAATTTAAATGAATCATGACATGCTTTAGTCCATAAAAGGCAGCAACAAGGACATTTGCTGTTAATCATTTTTTTCCCCTGTGCTATACAACAGTTTCTCATTAGTTTTCTATTTGATCCCTGGGCCAGGAAGACCCCCTGGAGGAGGGCATGGCAACCCACTCCAGTATTCTTTCCTGGAGAATCCCATGGACAGAGGAGCCTGGTGGGCTACAGTCCATAGGGTCGCAAAGAGTCAGACACGACTGAGTGGCTTAGCACGCAATCAGTGTGTATATGTCAATCCCAATCTCCTGATTTATCCTGCCCCATTCCACCCTGCTGTCCATACATTTGTTCTCGGTTTTGCTGTCCATCTTGAATTATGACTTGTGAGTTGTCCGGGCCTCTGTTTCTGCAATGTCGGGGATGAAGAAGATGAAACGACATCGTATTTGTGTAAAGCATGTAGTTCAGAGGAGTACCTGATGTACCGTCATGCATCTGTGGGGTCTGATGGCCTGATTCTGACTTCTACTAACTGTGTGGCTGGAAAAGCTCCTTTACTCTCCAAGTTTCAGGTTCCTCATCTGTAGAATAATAACTACATCTTATCATGGTTGAAAATTACATGAGATAATTGGTAAACTGGTTAGAATGGTGCCTGAGAAAAGGCTCAATAAGTATTAGTTAAATTCTCTTTAACTCAATCTCTATCCATCTCCTGGTGAATGGGATGTTCTGAGAGAATAGCATTGAAACAAGTATACTATCAAGGGTGAAACAGATCACCAGCCCAGGTTGGATGCATGAGACAAGTGCTCAGGGCTGGTGCACTGGGAAGATCCAGAGGGATGGAGTGGGGAGAGAGGCAAGAGGGGGGATTGGGATGGGGAACACATGTAAATCCATGGCTGATTCATGTCAATGTATGGCAAAAACCACTACAATATTGTAAAGTAATTAGCCTCCAACTAATAAAAATAAATGGAAAAAAAATATAAGGAACAATTATACATAACTCATCCACTATACCCTGATATCTTTCTGACATTGATCTCTAGATCCCAAAGCAGTGACTTCCCTGGAATGTCTGCATGTGTGGATTTTGTTCTAATGCATTGTGACCATGTTTCAAAACCTTTTTCTCTGCCCCTCTCCACTCCTCTCCAAGGTAGGACATTTATTCAAGAACCTTGTTTTATCCTCCTACCCTCCAGAGCCCTGCTGTTTGTTCTGAACTAAAGAGAGGTTAGCTTTAGTTCTTACTTAATTAATAAAATTAAAAATGCATTGTTTTATAAAGTTACATTCAAATTCATTATTATATTTTATGGGGGAAGAGGCTCAAAGGGCATGAGAGTAGAACATGCTATATTTGTTCTCAAAGTCCATCCAACACCCTGAATCACTCTCTGTGAGTGACTCCAAAGTTTATTTACATCTAAAATTAACTTTCAAAATATATAAAGAACTTTTCCATTATAATCGGTCCAAGTATAAAAGAGATACTGAGATTCTAAGCTTCCTGGATGTGTGAGATAGTAGGAATTTGAAAATTAAGTCTTTCATCCTGGGTTAGCTGGTTACCAGCTAACTTACTCAGAATAAGTTATATGTCTCCTTTGATCCCCAACTCGCTTATCTACAAATTAGAGATGCTAAATACACCTACTCTAATGTCTTCAAAGTGTTCTTCATTGAACATATTGGTGCCTGTTCAGTTTTCTCTCCACTAGAAGCACTCCCATCATCCTCAGTGACTTCACATTGGATATAGAAATTTCAACCTGTATTCTTGCTCATCATTCCCATCATCAGTCAGTAATCTCCTTCTTTGTCACTAAAATCAGCCACATTTCATTTTGTCCTCATCCTGGAACTTGTCAGCATGTGCATTTTTTTTTAACCTGCATAATCACTGAGTCATGTAACTTTGTGACCCACAAATGAAATTTTTTCTACACTATTCTGACTGCTCATCCATACTTATAAGATTCATAGTTTTTGGAAGTCTGTTTCTCCTTGTATTCCATTATTCATCATCTTTCTTAACTTCCTCATTTTTTCAGCTAAGATCACATGATCTATATACCTCATTATGATCTTTGCCAACTTTGTTACTGTTGATCAGTCAGACTGATCAGTCAGTCAGATGAGTCTGACTCATGTCAGACTCTTTGTGACCCCATATACTGCAGCATGCCAGGCTTTCCTGTCCTTCACTATCTCCTGGAGTTTGCACAAAATCACATCCATTGAGTCACCAATGCCATCTAAACATCTCATCCTCTGTTGCCCCCTTCTTTTTTGTCTTCAGTCTTTCCCAGCATCAGGGTCTTTTCCAATGAGTGAGTTTTTGCATAAGGTAGCCAAAGAATTGGAGCTTCAGCATCAGTCCTTCCAATGAATATTCAGGGTTGATTACCTTAAGGATTGACTGGTTTGATCTCCTTGAAGTCCAAGGGACTCTCAAGAATGTTATGCAGCATCACCATTTGAAAGCATCAGTTCTTCAGAGCTCAGCCTTCTTTATGGTCCTACTCTCAATCCATACATGTCTAAGGGAAAAACAAGAGCTTTGACTACATGGGCTTTTGTCAGCAAAGTGATATCTTCGCTTTTCAATAAATATGCTGTCTAAGTTTGTCATAACTTTCTTTCCTAAAAGCAAGAGACTTTAATTTCATGGCTGTATTCAACATCCATGGTGATTTTGGAGCCCAAGAAAAGAAAGCCTGTCACTGCTTTGATTTTTTCCCTCCTATTGGCCATGAAGTAATGGGACCAGATGCCATGATGTTTGCTTTATGACTGTTGAATTTTAAGCCAGGTTTTTCACTTTTTTCTTTCACCTTCATCAAGAGGCTCTTTCAGTCCTCTTTAATTTCTGCCATTAGGGTGGTATCATCTGCATGTCTGAAGTTGTTGATATATCACCTGGCAATCTTGATTCCAGCTTGTGATTCATCCAGCCTGGCATTTCTCATTATGTACCCTGCATATAAGTAAAATAAACAGGGTGACAATATACAGCTATGTCATATTCCTTTCCTAATTTTGAACCAGTCAGTTGTTCCATGTAAGGTCCCAACTGTTGCTTTCTGACCTGCATGTGTATAGGTTTCTCAGAATACACGTAGAGTAGTCTGGTATTCCCATCTCTTTAAGAATTTTCCATAACCTGTTGTGATCCACATAGTCAAAGGCTTTTGCATAGTAATGAAGCAGACATAGATGTTTATCTGGAATTCATCTGCTTTCTCTATGATCTACCAAATGTTGGCAATTTGATCTCTGGTTCCTTTGCCTTTTCTAAACCCAGCTTGTACATCTGGAAGTTCTCAATTCACATTCTTTTGAAGCCTTACTAGCGTGTGAAATGAGCACAACTGTCCAGCAGTTTGAAGATTCTTTGGGACTGCTCTTGTTTAGGATTGGAATAAAAATTGACCTTTTCCAGTCTTGTGGCCACTGCTGAGGTTTCAAAATTAACTAACATAATTAGTCCAGAAACTGAACATCATCATCTTTTAGGAGTTGAAATAGCTCAGCTGGAATTCCATCATCTCCACTAGCTTTGTTTGTAGTAAAGGTTCCTAAGCCCCATGTTGATTTACTTATTTTAATACCCATCTAGCAAACTACCAACTATTACATACTTTTTTATGTATAAGTTTCAAAAAAGTCATATATATAGTGTTACTTTAAGTCATAAATATCTGCATAGAATATATTCTCAGATTATGTATTATGCAAATACTAATTTATACTACAAGAAAACCCAGTCATGCAAGTGAACATAATTAATATTTCCTGGTATTCACCTCCTTCTGGGTGAAAAACAGATAAAGAGGTAGGTGGTATGTAGATGATTACATACATAAATTATACTAGGGAAATAATGTTAGAAAAGTACAATCACATTACACATTATATTTTAGAAAAAACCATTGAATTTACACATGAATTTAACCAAAGATGAAGAAAATATAATGAATTTGAATGAGGTCTTAGACTCTAAGAAATTTTACTAAAGATATGGCTGTCATCATGGATTTTAAACTGTCTTTTTAAATTTTAGGTGCTACCGATCTGCTTCCTCTCTTCATAAAGCACCAATTTCCTGTCAGTTATATTAGTGTATCCCGTCTGAATATGTTTTTGTAATCCTAATCCCCAGTTGTTTAATTTCAGGTCTACATTTATATGGATAAAACATTCAACAGCTCTCTTCTTACCTTGATGACTTTAATACTGAGATCTTTGTTTTCATATCCTTTTGCCCATATTGTTTTTTTAGAGCTACTTTTTTAGTTCAGTTTGGATTTTTTTCTATACCTTAAAAAGTGTTTATTTTTAAAATATAGAAAATAATGAGGGTTTATTACAGTGATATTCTTGCATTTTCAAACATTTATTTCATTAATCTTCATATATTATCTATATATTCAGGGGATATTCCTGACTCAAGGATTGAACTTATGTCTCCTGCATTGCAGGCAGATTCTTTACCATTGTCGGTTAAAGTCCTGTCAGATAGAATAGTTAACATTTCACAAGTAGGGTTATGGAAGCTAAAAGAATGTTATATTCTTAGTCAATAAAGTGTACCAGTTAAGTATGAGAGGTGGATTTTATATATAAGTCTTCTAGCTACATGTCAGTTTTTATACTTCTGTGAACTTTCTCTTCTAGTTTACAAGTGTTTGGTGCCAGTATCATATATCTCTGATCATTCAGGTTACATAAGTCAAGGCTGTCCTTGAATGTATATTTAGGTGTTGTTGATAAACATGAAAGGCACTAAAGTAATTCTAAAACCAAAAAAATGCTAGTTAATTTTTGACAAAGAGGTGAATTTAGAACCACTTCAAAATAATTAGGAAATACTTCATTGTAAATATATGCTTGAAATGATTTATTTTATTGTGATTTTTCTACACAGCACATATTTATTGGATCACACTTAATTACATATAGATGTACACACACATATGTATAGAATACATATTTGAAAGCAATAAGCAAAGAGCTATATTTGAGTGTTTACCTTGGTCCTTTTATCCACCAATGTCTATACCAAAAGATCTACCCACCTAGAGAACCTGGAATTCCACTTGCTGGCAGATACTCTAATTGCTGGCACATGTGACTAAGACAAAGTTTGAAATTCAAGAGTTGTTAAACCAAAGGGTACTTCCAAGAACATTTTGGCAAAGTAGTATGTGTGTATATAAATATATTTCAAATTAAAATAATTACTTCTTACCTGACCACATTTAATTAAAAATTGGGCAAAGCAACAGGGTTAACAGTATGTTGCAATGGAACTCTCCAACTATGGTTACTAGAGGATTACTTCAGTTCAGTTCAGTCACTCAGTCCTGTCCGACTCTTTGTGACCCCATGAATCGCAGCACGCCAGGCCTCCTTGTCACCACCAACTCCCGGAATCTACTCAAACTCATGTCCATCGAGTCGGTGATGCCATCCAGCCATGTCATTCTCTGTTGTCCCCTTCTCCTCCTGCCCCCAACTCCTCCCACCATCAGGGTCTTTTCCAATGAGCAGCACGCCAGGCCTCCTTGTCCACCACCAACTCCTGGAATCTACTCAAACTCATGTCCATCGAGTCGGTGATGCCATCCAGCCATGTCATTCTCTGTTGTCTCCTTCTCCTCCTTCCCCCAACTCCTCCCACCATCAGGGTCTTTTCCAATGAGTCAACTCTTCGCATGAGGTGGCCAAAGTACTGGAGTTTCAGCTTCAGCATCAGATCTTCCAATGAATACCCAGGACTGATCTCCTTTAGGATGGACTGGTTGGATCTCCTTGCAGTCCAATATCTAATTTGTTGGAAAAGAGAAAATAAACTGATCATGGTAAGCAACATCTTATGAGAGGCTGGGCTACTCTCATAGCTCAGCTGGTAAAGAATCTGCCTGCAATGCAGGAGACCCCAGTTTGATTCCTGAGTCAGGAAGTTCCACTGGAGAAGTGATAGGCTACCCACTTCAGTATTCTTGGGCTTTCCTTGTGGCTCAGCTGGTAAAGAATCCACCTGTAATGCAGGAGACCTGGGTTTGATCCCTGGGTTGGGATGATCCCCTGGAGAAGGAAAATACTGCCCACTCAAATATTCTGGCCTGGAGAATTTAATGGACTCTATAGTCCATGGGATTGCAAAGAGTCAGACACGACTGAGCAACTTTCACTTATGAGAGTTAGGAAATTCTTTGATATTATTCAAATAACAAGAAGTACATTTAAGTTGCTTAGTCATGTCCGATTTTTTGAGAATGCATGGACTGCAACATACCAGGCTTCCCTGTCCATCACCAACTTCCAGAGCTTGCTCAAACTCATGTCCATCGAGTTGGTGATACCATCCAACCATCTCATTCTCTGTTGTCCCCTTCTCCTCCTGCCTTCAATCTTTCCTAGCATCAGGGTCTTTTCAAATGAGTCAGTTCTTCGCACCAGGTGGCTAAAGTATTGGAGTTTTAGCTTCAACATCAATCCTTCCAATGAATGTTCAGGGTTGATTTCCTTTGGGGTTAACTGGTTTGACCTCCTTGCAGTTCAAGGGGCTCTCAAGTGTCTTCGCCAACATCACAGTTATCAATTCTTTAGCACTCAGCCTTCTTCATGGTCCAACTGTAATATCCATACATGACTACTGGGAAAACCATAACTTTGACTAGATGGACCTTTGTTGACAAAGTAATGTCTTTACTTTTTAATATGCTGTCTAGGTTGGTCATAGCTTTTCTTCCAAGTAGCAAGCATCTTTTCTTCCAAGGAGCAAGTGTCATGGCCGATTCACCATCAGTAGTGACTTGGTACCCAAGAATAAAGTCTATCACTGTTTCCATTGTTTCCCCATTTATTTGCCATGAAGTAATGGGACCAGATACCATGATTTTAGTTCTCTGAATGTTGAGTTTTAAGCCAACTTTTTCACTCTCCTCTTTCACTTTCATCAAGAGGCTCTTTAGTTCTTCTTTGCTTTCTGCCATAAGGGTGCTGTAATCTGCATATCTGAGGATATTGATATTTTTCCCGGCAATCTTGATTCCAGCTTGTGCTTCATCCAGCCTGGCATTTCACATGGTGTACTCTGCACGTAAGTTAAAGAAGCAGGGTGATAATATATAGCCTTGAAGTACTCCTTTCCTGATTTGGAACCAGTCTGTTGTTCCAAGTTAGGTTCTAACTATTGCTTCTTGACCTGCATACAGACTTCTCAAGAGGCAGGTAAGGTGTTCTGGTATTAGAAAAATTTTTGAGATTATTAAAATAGCAGGAAGTGACTAGTCACTTTAATTCATTTTCTTTCATTGTATATCCACCTCCTCAATCTTCTGTTTGTAAGCACAGAAAAGATAAGAAAAACATTTAAGCACCCCCCTCATATGATAAAACAAGGCTATGACAACATTGTCAGATAATTTTGTTATTGTTTTCATTTTTCCTTTCAGCATCATTTTTTTCTTTTTTGCCAAAAGCCTCAGTAAAGCCTGGAACTGTAGGTTTCATTTATTGGAGTCCACAGCAGGTGGAGTGATTCGAGTAGAGTGGGAAAAGAGAGACATCCATGTCAACAATTTCATTGAGGTTTCTTTTTCATTCCTTCCACAGTCGTGCTGCTGAAATATGGTCTGACTGCTTTGCCATTACATGGGGAGAAGCAACAGCAGAACATGATTCAAAGCAAACAATTTCCTAGTCACACTGATGAAAAGAGTAGAAAAATTTGTCTTTTGGGTTGTTTGCTGTTCTGAATAGCAATCAGTTGTTTGCAATTGTAGGTAAAAGTTCTCTGCTAAATTTATCATAGATGTGTTCCCTGACACTATTTATTGGAAAAAATAGATCTTGAGGTCAGACTTTAGTGTTCAGGAGGTTCTTAATTCAATTTGAACTTTACTTTCCTTAAATATATAAAGTGGAACTCAATCTCTAAGATTCCTCCTCGTTCTAGTAGGCTAAGACTGTATGTAGTTTCCATTTTACTCAAATACCAAATTCCAATGATTGAATACAATAGAATTTGATTCCATTCTTATTTCTACATCCTTATTCTCTCATATCAAGAAATATCAATTAAGTCCCTCTTTTAAAATTATTATTCTAAAAATTGTGGCAAAATACACATAGCATCAACTTTACCATCTTAATCATTTTTTAAAATGTATTTTTAATTGGATAATAATTGTTTGGCAACATTGTGTTGGTTTCTGCTATACAACATGAATCAGCTATAAGTATATATATATATATATATATATATATATATATATATATCCCCTTGCTCTTGAGCCTCCCTCCCACCTTCTTCATCCCATCCATCTAGGTTGTCACAGAGCACCAGGCTGAGCTCCCTGTTTTATAAAGCAGGTTCCCAATAGCTATATGATGCTACTTTCTCAATTCACCCCACCCTCTCCTTCCCCTGCTGCGTCTGCAAATGTCCTCCATTTGTGGACAAAAGTTCAGATTTGTGGACATCTTAGCCATTTTTAAGTGTACAGTTCAAAAGTGTCAAATATATTCACGTTGATGTGCAATCAACCTCTTGTACATTTTCATCTTGCAAAATGAACGTCTATGTCCATTAAACAATGGCTCCTTACTCCTTCCACCTTTCAGCTACCATCTACCTTAATGATTGTGGTAACAGAACTTAAGGGAAGCTCTGATGGCTCAGATAGTAAAGAATCTACCTGTAATGGAGGAGACACGGGTTTGATCCCTGGGTCCTGAAGATACCCCTGGAGAAGGAAACAGCAACACCACTCCAGTATTTTTTACTTGTCTGAAAAATTCCATGGACAGTGGAGCCTGGTGGGCTACAGTCTACGGAGTTGCAAACAGTTGGACATGACTGAGTGGCTAACACATTACAACAACACTTAACATGAGATCTATCTGCTTAACAAATTCTTATGCACACAATACAGTACTGTCAACTGCAGGCATAGTATTGCACAGCAGATCTCTAGAACTTACCTATCTTGTATAACTTAAACTTTATATCTCTTGACCAGCAACTCCTGATTTCCCTCTCCCTTGGACCCTGGCAACCACTATTCTAGTCTCTGTTTCTTTGATTTTGACTAGTTTAGATATTTCATATGAGTGGAATCTTGCTATATGTGTCCTTCTGTGATTGGCTTATTTCACTTAATATAGTTATTTTCATGTGCATCCACGTTGTTGTATATGACATGATTTCCTTCTTTTTTTAAAATCTGAGTAATATCCCATTGTATGCATATAACCCATTTCTCTATTCACCTGTTGATGGATGTTTAGGTTGTTTCTGTATCTTGACTATTGTGACTAATATTGCAATGAACATGGGAGTCTGTATATCATTCTACTTTCTCTGAGTTTGACTAGATACCTCATATAAGTGGATTCACACATCATTTGTCTTTTTGAGATTTTTATTTTAGTATGTGATACTCACCTTGCATTTTATATCTACTGAACAGTAACCAGGTTTTAATGAGTTAAAAGAAATCACCACAACTCTGAACTTAGGGGTATACAACAACAGTGGCTGTTTATTACTATCTCGCATGATTCTGAGGGTGGGCTGGGCTCAGGTAGCCAGTTTCTGCTTCAGAGTCATTCATGTAATTGCAATCAGACAGTAACTGGGGCTGGGTAATCTCAAAGGCTTCCTTGTGTATACACAATGATGCCAGCTCTCAGCCGGATCTTTTGGCCAAAACATCTATCTTCAAACTTTGCTGGTGAAATAAGTTTTGTCATGGATATTAGCTGGGTCCTAAAAATGAGTGTTCCAAGAGTCAGGTGGAAGATGTATGACAGTATGTCATTTTACTCTGGAAATCACAAAACATCACTCCCTGCATACTCTATTTATTAGAAGCTAGGTAGTAGATGGTCAAGAGGAGAAGAATTAGACTACTATATGCAAGAGGGGAGGAATTCGTCTCTAACTCTCAAAGGGAAGAATGGCAAAGAATGTAAAAACATGTTTTAAAATCACAGTAAACAATGTCAAATGACAACATGTTTGTTTTTTTTTTTCTTTTATCTATGAGACTATTATCATGAGTTTTCTAAATGCTCTTTCAATCAGGGGAGTCTGAGATTCAAAGTAGATTCAAAATTGAAGGTTAAAAAAATGACCAATATTCTGTCAGGTCGATTTATTTCTCTCTTTATTTCGACAGAATTTTGGAACAACACAAAAATTTGGAATGCCAGACTAAAGTATTTAAAACAACAGACAAGTTACAGCTCAGTTCAGCTCAGCTCAGGTAGACATATCTTTTATTAGATAGACACTCCCAAAACATAGGAGCAGGCTGACCGCAAAGGAGTTGTCCTGATCCCTCTTGGCTTCCTGCTTTTTATACTTCCCACCTCCTCCTTTTGGCTGTACCCTGTGCAAAAGTGGGCTTGTACCTACCAATAGTCAATGAAAGGGAATGCAAATGGGCATACGCTCAAGGCCGATTAACAATTGCAAGTTATATACCAGCAGGCTCTGTTGTGTATGTCTTCCCGTAATTCAGTTTGCTATAATCAGATGTATATATGCATAGAAAATTTATGAAACCTTAATCGACTCCAAGCTGCTTAAGGTTACTTGAGGAAGCCCCTGTGGTTAGTTTCTACCTACTGTGCTGTGTGCCTAGGGCACATGTGCAGGAGTCAGGAAAGTTTCTGTGGTTATTTTTGTAGCACATCTGTGAGATCTCCTGGGATCAGATTGCATCTTTTTCAGCTAGGCTATCCCTTGTTGCTCATGCCTAAATTTTTACCCAATAATTCCATTACTTGATATGCAAACTTAACATCAAGTTAGTTTGGGAGAGCAAAAATTATCTGTGAAAATATTTGATATTTCTAAAAGTAAGCATTACAGGTGTCAAATATGATTTCCTGTATAGACACAAGAATTTTCCCCAGTGAAAGGACAGAGAGGAGAGAGAGAGAAAGAACAAGAAAAATGAATTAGTGTGGTCCCAAACAAAGACATCCAGTATTGAAGATAGAAGCAAAGGAGAGGCTCAGTATGACCAGGTAAGAAGCCCAGAAATGGGTTCAAAGAATCCAAGAGAGACACCTTGGGCAGGGCTGGGGGCTGGGGAAGGAACATGCAAAATATTCTGGCAGATTTCACAGTTTGGAAAATAATTTGAAATATATTTAACAAAACTCATGGAAAGAAGATTCACACAGCTGAAGATACATTTTACTTTAAGAAAACAATGTCTTTTCTTCCTTTCTTCCTTCCTTCCTTCCTACCCCATCTCCCTGCCCCTTTTTCACACTCCTCCCATTCTCATTCCTTTTCTGTATTTTGGTTTATACTGTGCAGGGAAAGTAGAACTGTGAATCCAAAACTAATCTAGATCAAAAACACATATACCTCTTTGGTTAACAGAACAAAAAATTTTATTAACAGCCAAATAATATCACTATAGAATAGTGAAACATCCTATATGTGTATTCTATTCAATATATATTTATATTCATATTCTGTAAATTAAATTTTTTGATTTAACACAACTTTCCTTGTTTTACTAAAATTGCTCAATGTCGATATGTTAATACAATAATTCATAATTTCCCAAGGAAATTTACTATATTCAATCCAAGTGAGGTTTTGTGTCAGTACAAATAATTTTAGGTTGAATGCTCTTCATTCCTGTGTTTGGTTACTTAGATTTTATACTTAACAATATAAACTGTGGTAATGGTTTATTTCAGTGTAAAATAGTATTTTATTCTAGTTTTATTGCCATCAGACACACTTTCAGCATGACATTTCTCATTATTTAGATATAATACTCTATCCACAAGTGTATTTTTCACAATATATCATCCATTTCTCTTATTTCAATGTGGATTCATTCCTTTGACTTCTGTTTAAACCTATTCACCGTTTCTTATGCAGCTTTCTGCTTTTATTCATTGCCCAATTTACTTCATTTCTGTATTTTGATCTCAGTTTGTATTATTTTGATTCACTCATGATACTACAATATCATTTTAAGTTATCTTTCACTTCATTTTGGTCATTATGTGTTATATTTCTATCATCTGAAATCCAATTCATATATTTTGAAACATGTACTTGTCACTGTGTGTCCAAATATAATTGTTTTCTTTTAGTTCCTATTATCTTAAATTCACTTACCCTTGTTCATTTCTCACCTATTTATATTATTTTCAATTTGATTTTCTAAGGCTCTGGTTCTGCTAATATTACTTCACAATATAGTGTTTTCCTGCTTTCATATACTTGATTTTCATTTATGTTTTTTCAGTTCAGTATATACACAAATGTTCACAAACACACACACACTTTCTTCTAGAAACAATATTTTTAGAGCTTTCCTCTTAACTTCATCTTTTTAACAGGGATTTGAGTGAAATATCCTTGCTAAATTAATTTCATGTTTTTTTTAAGTCAGAAATTCTGTTATTTGTATAAATATACTTTCTTTACATTAACATCTTTAAGTTGATATTATTATTTTCTATCTTATGTTTTAACTAGCACATTTGGCTAAATTTTACAACAGTTAATCACTGGTGAAGATATCATTCTGTTTTCAATTTAATTCTAAATTTTCTTTTCATATAATTTAATAAAATTGTAATTTGATCTTAGATCCTGTTTGTACTCTCTCAGTTTGAATCAGGGAAGTAAGATTATAGTTTTTTACTTTATTATTTACAGCAGAAAGTTTTAATCCTACTTGACTTTCACAGTCATTTATTCAATGTCATTATGTGCTTAAAATAAAGGCAAATGTTAGGTTTGTATAATTATTAAAGTAATAAGCATGACCTCTTAAATTTTGATGCCAGAAAAATTAATTGAAAACTTAAGGCATTTGCATGGAAACTTAACTTTGCTCTCATTTCTTTGTGGGCTTCTTAAAGTTTCCTAGAAAAAGTGCTAGAGATTCACACACTATTTAAGATAGGTTTGCTTTATGGTTATAACATATTATGCTCCATTTGTTGGAATTTGTCAAGTAGAAAAGATTTATTTTGTCCATATTCTCTCCCTCTTTTCAAATGGAAGTTCTGATACTTCATTTTCTAGAAAATGGGTCTGAGTTCACCATGTGAATTATAAAGCCCTAGCTTAGCTGACATTATTTCATCTATATATCAACTGGCTCATCTAGAGCACTGCTGTTCAATAGAACTTATGTGATGATGGAAACGTTCCCTAGACTGTCCAATATGGTCGCCAGTAGTGATATCAACACTTAGGATGTGTTTAGTAAAAATGTGAATTCATGTATTATGTTATTTAATTAGTTTTAAATTTAAAATACAGGTAAGGCTAGTGACTTCTATAATAGTACTGTAGAAGTATAATAGTATACTATTTTAATAGTATTTAAAAGTATTATACTAAAGTATAATAATACTTCTATAATAGTATTATTTTTCAATATGTATTATTGTCAAGACACCCAAGAGGATCAAATGACATTAAACCTAATGAAATATCATAATATGAACTCAATAAAATGGCAATTTTTTTTTTTTCACTAAAAGCTCTACAGTGTGATTCAGAGACTTGAAAAGGCTTTTCACTTTTGTTTTTTTTTTCAAAAATTTGATAGCTGAGAATATCTATTGATTAACTACAAGCTAGGACATTTTTTCTAGAAACAATGAAATTGGGATGAGATAAGAACAAGAGCAAACTGCAGTCCTTCAAGGACTGACAAATTACGCCAGTGTTTTCTTGCCGGCCTGAGCTGAGAGTCAGCAAAGACACTGGGAGAAGAGTCAGGGGAAGGCGTCCGAAACATTCACAGTGACTTCAAGTGATCTTCACCAACGAGTTACCTTCAGAAGTACAGGAACAGTAGAGAGTATGTGTACTAAGCCAAAACCAAGCCTTGAAAGTTAACTAAATTGAATGCTACTTTAAAAAAGTTATTTTATTTTATATTTTTATAACATATATGTGGTACAAAAAGGTTCATTTCTAAACAGAGATTGAAAACATATAAGCATAATTGACATTTCTAAATGAAAACTACATTTCATGTTTCCACAATTAACATAAAGCCAATTTTACTACAAAAACTTGGTGCTCCTATACAAACCTTATAAATCGCAAGACAAAATAATGCAGGGCGGGTTTATTATACATATGTATCCAGTGACCTATAGAAAATTTGGTAAGAGTCTCAAACAAGAAAATACAACAAACATTCTCATCCAATAATGAGGCAAAATATCACATTGAAGAAAAAATTTCATTGGTTCCAAATGGCCATTTAAAATGCTTGAGAAAAATTTAGAACTTCAAAAGTTTAGGTAGAGACTTCTGGGTTCAGCTACACCATGTAAAGAACTTAGAAACTGTTATTCTAACCTTACAGTAAAAGGATGAAGAAACTGACAAATGATTACTTTTCTTGAACTCATCAAAAAACTAAAGCTACAAGACAAACTATCAGCATAAAATCTAGAGATTTAGGAAAATCCAGCATCAGAGCCAGGATTTACTTAATGGGAGCAGAAATTGAGGGAGTCACAAGCTAGTAGGAACACCTTTATAGTAATTAAATAAATTGCTGGTGGCTTGACTGCTCA
The DNA here is from genome assembly GCF_023699985.2 of Odocoileus virginianus. Taxonomy (NCBI): domain Eukaryota; kingdom Metazoa; phylum Chordata; class Mammalia; order Artiodactyla; family Cervidae; genus Odocoileus; species Odocoileus virginianus. The sequence goes on from NC_069683.1 coordinate 20,601,760, forward strand.
CAACTCTGAGAGAGAGAAACTTCTGGGGCCACAATATTAGAAGGGCCCTGCCCTTGCATGGGCGTTACCTCCAAGGAATCTTATGAGGGTGTCAAAATGAAGGTCAGGTAAGGATCTCAGATAAGTAGCCCCAGAAGGATGGAGGAAAGAGTCATCTTTTTGAACTATGTCTAACGTCTTCTTCCTGACAAAGGCCTTCCCTCCAGGGTAAAAGTCTTTATTAGAGCCTTATCCCACCAACCCCCTCTAGCCTTCCTGTCTCACCCGAGTGGAGAAATAAAAGTTCTACAACTGAAGAAACACTTATGCAGTCACAAGTCAGGCCAAGGCCCACTAAAGACAATGAAATAGTCACAATATTATAGGATGCTTCCTCTCTCCAGTATGTGCTCACCACACAAATAACATGGAGTATAAATAAAAGAGCTGCAAGACCCAGACTCTCTCCCAGGAAGAATCTGTAGGATAACCCAAAGTCGAGGTTGGAAAGAAAAATAAAGACACTGTGCCGGAGCCTGCCGGCAAACGAACTGGTCGAGAACGCAATTACCAGAGTACCTAAGAAAAATAAGACTCAGAAAGACTTAGAAAGATGGGGTTGAGAGGGACACAGTCAGCTTGCGTCTGACTCTGCCAACTTTATTGAAGAATACCACACCTATATATATGCTAACAGGAGTTACTAATAGATCAAAGGTTTGCATATGTGCAGAGCTACAGGCACAGATGTTTTAAATTCCTCCACTTAAGGACAGTAAAGTATTACCCTAGCACCCAACATGACTGAGATCAATAGAACATTAACTAGATAGAAAACAGGCTTCAATCATGACGAGTTTATCAGCACCAGGAAAACAGGTGAAAGATCGCTACAGCAATTTCCTTGAGGGAGGTGAGAAAGGCCAACCTGTGCTTTAATAAATCAGGGGTGGCGGGACAGAGAGGGACCTCTTGATCTCTCTCAGAGCCAAGAAGGAGCCTGAGCAGTCAGGCTGGCTCCCCACAACACTGGAGGAATTTGAAGTCTCTGGGACTTAGAGCTACCACAAACATTTGAACATAACCAGTATTCAGATTAACATAAACTTTCACACTAAAGGCCCATTTACCTAACTTCCTATTATCTGATATTGCAACCAAAAGTGGGGTCTGGCTGCTGACCACTCAAAAGCCATTATAGAGGCAAGGTTGATGGAAAGAAAAATTAGCTTTATTTTGGATGCCAGCAGCAAGGCATGGCAGAGGAGGGGGGTGCGGTGAACTCCTGTGTGAAAGTTGACTGCCCCTCACAGACAATCGGTGGTCAAGAGCTTTTATAGATAGAAGGCCGGAGCTACCTGCAGAAACAGCATAGTCAGCTCTGACAGTCATCTTAAATCAATCATGCAATGTTCTGACCAGACCACCATCCTGATTAAGTACAGTTAGTCTTCACTTCCAAGGGTGGTTTGTTTCCATTTCCTTGAGGTCAATTCTTAGAATCATGAGGAATGTAAGTCAAGGCTACATTCTGGTCATTATGTAGTTAACTTTTTCCACTTTGGAGTGTGTCCACAGGATATGGCTCAGCATATATCTATAGCTCAGGAAAAGGAACTAAATATCCTTAACTATGCCTATGACTAAACTATTGTTATTTAGTTTTCCTGAACTATTTTCCTTTATTTCCGCATTTTCTCACTTCTCTGGTTAAAGTTATTGTTTGCCTGAAGTTTTTGTCACAGACAAATGGCAGGATGAGGACATGGAGGGCAAGGGCCATAGGGTACTGCTCCATTTCAATATGTCTGGCTTCCAATAAAAAATAAAGAGGCACAAAATGGTAAGAAAAACATAGACAAGATAAAGTATGACTTAGACCCATACCCAGAGATAAGACACAGATGTCAAAATGATCTGATAGGGAATTTAAAATGCCTATAATTAATATGTTAAGGGCCCAACGGAAAGCATAGACAATGCACAGCAACAGATGGGCAATGTAAGCATAAATGTGAAAACTCAAAAGGTTAGTGAAGTCTAATATCTGCTTGCATGACTCTTTATCTCTAAATTAGCTGTGAAAATTTGCATAATGATTCCTTGAGAATAAAATGAGATATGTGGGAAATGATGTCGCCTAGCATTTTAATAGTATTTTAAGAGTTTAGAATGTGTTGCTGTGTATTGTATTTCATTAGGCCCTAACCACAGATCTGGGAAGTAGAAAATCAGGCATCAGTATTGCCCTTGCACAGAGTAGGGTTCAGCGGCTGTATCAATCTGCTTAAGACAAAGTCATGCCATACAACAAACAGCATACACACTTTAGTGACAATACCCGGACAGGTTTATTTTTTACTCAGATTATGGGTCAATCAAGGGTATGACTTTCACTCTTTATTCTAAGAAACTAGTTGAAAGAACACCCAGGACATTGTTTTTATAGCTGGCAAAGGGGGGAAAAAAGCACCGACAGAAGGATGAAATAGTTCTTAAGGTCTTTAGAGAAACAGTACCTGCCACCCTCTCTCCATTTGCACTGGCAAAATCCAATCTTATGACCAAACTTACTGTCTGTGTTAGAGGACTTTTAATCTGTCCAAGGGGCAGGTTTTAGTAGGGAAGAACAATTATTTAGACACTAATATAATCTATCACAGATATTGGAACTTATTCAAGATTTTGTGATGGCATTGTTTGAATATAAATTCTCTGCATCCAGCTCTAGTGCTTTATAGTACATCATTTAAAAATAAAACGAAGACCCATAGAAAATAAAATCAAATAATTATAATTTCAGAGAAGGAAATGACAACCTGCTTTATCATTCATGCCTGGAAAATTCCATGGTAGAGGAGACTGACAGGCTAGAATCTATGGAGTCACAAAGAGTCGGATGTGACTGAGCATGCATGCAATTATAATTTTAGTATCACTGATTCAGTATGGAAATACCTCCATCTGTATATCAGTTAGAAGTAGTATCAACTGCATATTTTTCTACTGAATAAATAGGAGTTCTATTTTCTTGCATAGTAAGAATTTATAGGTAGATAGTCCATGTCTGCCACAGTGGCTTCATGATGCCAACAAAGACACAGACATTTAGCTTTTCTTAAAATGTTATTACTGTCTTTAAGCCTATCTCTGTGTAATCATGTTAGTATTCAATTTAAAAAGATGGTTAAATTCAAGGGACAGACAGTTAATATCAAAGGAAAACTTATTATCCCTGACTCTGTTATAACAAACTTTGTATTTCACAATAAATGCAAAATTGTTTGATATTCTACTTAGGAATTTTATTTTATAAAAACTATTGATTTTAAACTGGAGAATAAAACTGAAGTAAAAACATGTAGTACCAAACAAAATAGATTTTCATATAAAAGCAGTTATAACAAGCAGCACTTCACATGGTTAACTAAACAAGAATATGTAACAATAATTTTAGGTTTGTGTGCACCTGATAAATATTTCCAGGGTATGTACTATAAAAATTAATGGAATTATTTCAAGAAATAGAAACAAACAAAATGATAATTTGTTCTATCAGTAATTGATAGAACAAGCCTATAAAATAAGTAGTAAACACAGAAAATTTGAACAACTGGTTAACAAAATTAACAAATGGAAGTTTATGGAATATAACATAAGTTTATGAAATATGAAATTCAAAAATTTCAGACTGAATGATTTAGCTTACACTCATAGAAAATTTTCATGTTGATCCATAGAATTTAACACACATGATAACAAGTTTCAAAGGATGAAATATTATAATTCATATTCTGACTACAATGCAAAAATACTATTTAGAAGCAAATATGAAATATATCTAGAAAGTACTCATGTTTAGTAAATAAAAATAACTCATTTGTCAAAGAAGCAATTATAATGGAAACCAGAAAGCAATTTTCTCAAACCAAAGGATAAAAATGTTAAACCAAAGGTCCTGTGTTAAAGAAAGAAACCAATAGAAGTAAATCCACTGCTTTAAATTATTATACATATTATATAGAAAATAAAAATGATAAAAATTAAAGAGTTAAATATATCTGAAGGTTAGTATAAGTATGCAAAGAAATTTAGGGAGAGTAAAAGATAGGGAAAATAAATATTAATATAAGATCAGAAATTTAAAATAAGCATATGTATTTAGCACAAGGGATATCAAGGCCAATTTTTTTTTAACTTTAAAATTTGAAGCACTCTGATGGGATAGAGTCAAGAAAAAGAAGGGAAGAGGAGCAATACTGAACAATATGGAGAATATTTAAAAGATAAAACTATAGATTCCACATTATTAGAGAAATAAGAAGGCTATGTTAGCTTGGGCTGCTATGCAACTAATTAGCATGGAATGGGCAGCTAAAACAATAGCCATTTATTTCTCATACATCTAGAGACTGGGAAATCCAGGATCAAGGCGTTGGCTGATTTGGTTCCTGGCGAGGGCCCTCGTTCTGATTTGTGGATGATCAGTGATGGTCTGCCTGTTTATCCTCACATGGTACAGAAAAGAAGCCCTAGTCCCTTTCTCTTCATGTAGGGACATTAATCCCACTATGGGGGCTCCACCCTCAATTAATTATCTCCTTATGATCCAACCTACAAATATTATTACATTGGTGGTCCGAGTTTCAACATATGAATTCTAGGGGAACATAAACATTTAGTCTATTGCCAGGGTCTTTAGAAAGCCCCCTGCCAACACATTTTAAAAATTAAAAGATAAGGACAGTACCCGAGAAAATTACAACTTATTAGAACTTATTTAGGAAGAAACAAATATCTTCATGATTGTAAAACTATTAAAAATTCTGAATCAGTGGGCAAAATCTTTAATTAAAAGCATCTGCATGGCCATAGATCTTCACTACTAAGTTCCATTAAATAATTCAAGGATAAGTAATACTAATATTACACAAATTTTTCAGAAGCACAGAGAAAAGAGAAAACACTCTTCAAATCAACTTACGAGACTAACACAACACTGATGATAAACATGAAAAAAAAGAGCATGGGAAATAATTTTATGTGAATCTCACAACTGAACAACTATTTGATATTCTAAATTAAATACTAGAAAGACATCATCCATATAAGATTATAATCTACCATGAACAAGCTATGCTCATCCCAGGAATATAAGATTAGTCTAACATTACAAAGTCAAATGAGTAATTCACAGCAACATATACCGTATAACTTCTCAACTTTACAGAACAATTCTGAAAGCATTCAACATCAATTAATGATAATAGGTATACAGATGAATAAATAAAATGAGTGGCAAAATAAGAAGCAACTATCTTTAACCAGATCAAACTGTTATCATTTTTGAGATATTATGTATTTAGAACCAAAATAGCAAAGATAGATTATTAAGGTTATAAGATAGCTTAATAAGGATTTTTGATATATCAAAAAGTAATCATTTATAGTTTAAAAGTATAGTTTAAAAGTAAAATTTTATAAAGACACTGAGGAAAAATATTCATAATAAGAATGTTATAGTTTTTTTTATGATAATTCTGAAATTATGTTTCTCATTCTGGTTGGCAGCCAGGCACAGCAATGTGATTTATGCAAAAAGAAGAAATACTGTGTGCCTTAAGACATTGGGCATACGCCTTTCAAGTAACTGTCTTCTTTCCCATGAGTTAAAATCATCTTATAGAGGAAAATTTACTTCAATCATGCAGATAAGAAAAAAATGCTCCAGGAAAAAAGAAGTGAAAAAAAAAGGATAAAACATTAACTTTCAAGAATTATGTGGAACAGACCACCTACACATCTTGTCCGGTCAGCACAGTTCAGTTCAGTTCAGTCACTCAGTCGTGTCCAAGTCTTTGTGACGCCATGGACTGCAGCACACCAGGCCTCCCTGTCCATCTCCAACTCCCGGAGTTTACTCAAACTCATGTCCATTGAGTCGGTGATGCCATCCAACCATCTCATCCTCCGTCGTCCCCTTCTCCTCTAGTCTTCAATTTTTCCCAGCATCATGGTCTTTTCAAATCAGTCAGTTCTTCACATCAGGTGGCCAAATTATTGGAGTTTCAGCTTTAACATCAGTCCTTCCAATGAATATTCAGGACTGATTTCCTTTAGGATGGACTGGTTGGATCTCCTTGCAGTCCAAGGGACTCTCAAGAGTCTTCTCCAACACCACAGTCCAAAACCATCAATTCTTCGACGCTCAGCTTTCTTCACAGTCCAACTCTCACATCCATACATGACCACTGGAAAAACCATAACCTTGACTAGACGGACCTTTGTTGGCAAAGTAGTATCTCTGCTTTTTACCATGCTACCCAGGTTGGTCATAACTTTCCTTCCAAGGAGTAAGCGTCTTTTAATTTCATGGCTGCAATCACCATCTGCAGTGATTTTGGAGCCCCCAAAAATAAAGTCTGACATTGTTTCCACTGTCTCCCCATCTATTTCCCATGAAGTGATGGGACCGGATGCAATGATCTTAGTTTTCTGAATGTTAAGCTTTAAGCCAACTTTTCACTCTCCTCTTTCACTTTCATCAAGAGGCTTTTTAGCTCCTCTTCACTTTCTGCCATAAGGGTGGTGTCATCTGCATATCTGAGGTTATTGATATTCCTCCTGGCAATCTTGATTCCAGCTTGTGTTTCTTCCAGCCCAGTTTTTCTCATGATGTACTCTGCATATAAGTTAAATAAGCAGGGTGACAATATACAGCCTTGACATACTCCTTTTCCTATTTGGAACCAGTCTGTCGTTCCATGTACAGTTCTAACTGTTGCTTCCCGACCTGCATACAGGTTTCTCAAGAGGCAGGTCAAGTGGTCTGGTATTCCCCTCTCTTGAAGAATTTTACATCCCAATACAAAAAAAGTTTTAAAAAATAAATAAATAAAATGTGAAAAAAAAAAAAAAAAAACGAGAAGTGCTAGCTTAACTGTCATTGCTAATGAAGTTATGTTCCTTGAAGTTTCTGCTTATAAAGTTTTCTTGGGAAGAGAAAGAAAAACAACAGGAACTGTGGCTCATTATATATAGAGATTCGTCCAATATTAATTGAGTTTCTCAGATGTACTAGACTGGACAGTAAACAGAGTAGGCCATGCAGGCTTCCAAAAGAGGGACAGAAAAATGGAGAAGCCTTGAAAGTAAGCATCCACAAGTCAACAGTATTGATTAGTCAATGAGGAAAAAAAGAAAATAATCATTCAAATTGTTAAGCATCTAGTTTTACCTTAGCCATGTGTAGAGTTATCCATGTAATTTGTCCCATCCAGAGCTCTTAGCCATTCTGTTAGATTGCATATCACCTATTGAATGCCTTCAATATTCTTGCCTCCAATATTTGTGGAAATATGAAGATGTTTCCAGTTTCTATTCTCAAAAGTTTGTGATACTCTACTCCAACAAACAGGTAAACATAATATGATAGATTTATTGATAGAAATCTCTACAGGAATATGGGAGTGAGTATGACTGACATTATCCCATGCAATCACGAAGGCATGCTATAGCAGGTGAGTTCACCAGAATTAATTTTTGTCAAGAAATTTCTTGTGGACCTATAATATCACCTACACTTTATGAAACTTTTCTATTTTCCTTGTTTGCAGAATATATGAGATACCAAATGTGTCTAGGAACATAATTTTATGTAACACCCTGCCTTAATATCAAAAGTGCTAAAACTTCTAATTGTATTTCAAGTAGTAAATCAACCTAAACTTTTATAAGAGAGACCTGAGAGATAAAAGGTATTTGTGTACTATTAATGTTCACATTTTTATACATTCCCAATAGTATCTTTATTTAAATGTCTATGTATTGCTACATTGTGATAAGATAGAACCTTAATTCTAACAAATTCACACTCTTATACCCTAAGTACAGTAACCAATAAGGTAACTAATTAATTAACAATTAATTAACTGATTTGGATAGACTCTGTGCTATGCATTACCTTTACCAACAAGCAAAGATCTCTGAATAGAGTCTGTCACCCACTGATGAAACTTTAGAGTTGACCAGACTGGAGAATATCACCAATTTTTTCCTCCCATTGCATTTTCTTATGACTATTTATAAAACTAACTGGGAGAAGCTCATCATTTTAACAATACCTATTTTCTACATGGGCATCGTTCTCTTTCATACAGGAAAATCATAACATTATCTACTCTGCAGCAAGTGGATTTTCCTCTGATTTTTACTCTGCTTTTTTTTTTTTTAAGTTCTGTTTAGAAAATCGAAATAGCTTTCTATTAATATCCCACCCATAAGACAGCCACCTAGAGCTGCTTTATTTCAACAGCATATTTGGATAGAAAAGACAGCTTGTCTTCCCATCATATGCCTCAGAAGATTAAAACACAGGATGCTTTAGATACCTGTAATTGAGATGTTGCAAAAATTTTTTTAAAAAATGAGTAATGCAACTTAGTTTGCATTCACATCCACCTGAAACATATTTTTCTATGAATTAAACTAGGAACTCATTTCCTCATTTCACCCTGATGATTATGAACTTTTACACAACCAAATTTTCTACTGATTATAACTTGATGGAGAAAATGTCACAAAAATTAAATCAAATCAAATGTCATTCCTGGAGAAAAATACACATATACACTCCTGCCTCCTACCCCATTCCCCCTGCCTTGGCTACGCTGCCCAGTCAAGATTCCTGGAAGAGAAAATAATATTACTGAGACCACGGCTTATGGGTGTAGAGATCACTTAGTCCGTGTGTTTTTTCAAAGCCTCTGCAAAGGCATTTGTCACTGTCAAATCTATGAATATGCATGCTTTGGTTGAGGATCAGCCACAGCACAGCTATCCACTGTAGTTATAAATCAGCTGCTCCTTGGAATAGCATTTCTTGTTGATACACAGAGGTTAGCAGAAAAGAGAAAGTGTTCTCCCTATCATTTCTTACTTCTCCTGAAATCTGTTCCCTTAGGAGATGTTAGGGAAAAAACTGCCATCCTGTTAATGCTTTGTGAAAAGTATTAACTGTCAGCATATCTGTACTCACTTCCTCCATCTGTTTCTTTTAATTCAATTTGTCTTTAATGTCCCGATCCTCTAATTATCACCTGTGTCATCTAAAACTTACTAAGTAAAATCATGAGTTATGGTTTTGATCTTTCTTTGGGGTCTTTATTAAGAGTCCAGGTAAAAGTCTAAACAATTTTCATGGTTTTCCCTTTATTTTCTCCGTGGATGAAATCCTGAAAAGGAACATACAGACTTGTTTATATACTACAGTTTCATGAATTCTGTTGCATTTCTAATCTCAAAAATTATGTGACAACAAATGTGTATTATATTTTTAAAAATATGCAGAGAAAAGCAGAGAGTAAATAATTGAATCCATCATTTGGATAAAATTCATGTAATTAGCAATTTCAGTGTTTTGGTACTCACATTGCAATAACGGAAGTTAAAAACTCATTTAAATTCTGTATGATAATAATACTTTAAAGTGTTTATTATAAATGCATATAGTCTTTCTTTCTGTTATTTGGGTATGTATAGGAAATTTGATTATTGTACTTAGTAAGATTTTATTTTAGCACATGGAATACAAACTTCTACCTCAATTGAGATTATAGGCCAAGAAATGTATGTACATTATTGTATTTAAACCTCATTTAAACTGGGATCTCTTCTGATTTCATTTTGTAAGGAATGTTGCTTACATTTTATAAACACTATTTTGGCAAACTAAAACTAAAATATATGGCTGTTTAGTCACTAAGAACTCTTTGTGACTCCATGGACTATAGCCACCAGGCTCCTCTGTCCATAGGATTTCCCAGGTGAGAATACTGAAGTGGGTTCCCATTTCCTTCTCCAGGGGCTCTTTCTGACCATGGGATCAAACCCTTGGCTACTGCTCGACAGGTGGTTCTTTACCACTGAGCCACCAGGAAAACTCTTAGTGATGTTAGGTTAGTTGAATTTACCTGTTTTAGGTCTCTTTCCTTTTCAGATCTGCTTTTCAGATCTCCTTTCAGACTCCTTTCAGATCTGCTCTTCTAACTTGGCCCTATTTCCTTTTTAACAACCAAAAAAGGAGTAAAACTTAAAGATAGAATCAATTATACCTTTCCCTCTAAATGATTCTTTGCATACAAATACACAAGATATTTCTGTGGTAATAATATTACAGAAATGTGGGATTCTGTCTCCTTTTATAAGGCTATATCTTATACACAAACACTTCTAGTGAAACTGTACAGTATCGCAATGACTACCGTAATCAAGGGTCTAGGCTATGGGGTATTCACCTTTTCTACAATGATATTTTTAAATGCAGGACATCAAATGCTCACTAGTGCAGCGCCTGGAATCATCAATGCACCTTTATCATCAGATGCAGGGGTTATGTGATCCAAATTAATGTCCTTGGTGTTAGGAAGTACTTTTAAGTACTTTGTTAGACTTGTTATATCTATTATCCTTTGTGTGTACTTATGTGTGTGTGTGTGCATGCTTATATGATAGGAATTTTATATAATTGTAGGAAAATTTTAAAATTATTTTCCCCTAATTTTCAAGAGGGTCTCCTACTTTTACAATGAGACTTTCATTTGCTAGTTCTTCCACAGTACTCTCTACCATATACACTAAATTTATTCCTGTTTTTGTTTTATAATCATTTCTCTTGTGTAACCTGTGAGTTTCATTTGCTATGCAGAACAAATATTGCTACCTCCATGAAGATCTTCCTGACTCCAATTTACAGAGAATTTTCATTTTGTATACACCCAAAGGGCTCATTATAAAGAAAACTGAGTGTTGAAGAATTGATGTTTTTGAACTGTGGTTTTGGAGAAGACTCTTGAGAGTCCCTTGGATGGCAAGAAGATCCAACCAGTCCATCCTAAAGGAAATCAGTCTTGAATGTTAATTGAAGGACTGATGTTGAAGCTGAAACTCCAGTACTTTGGCCACCTGATAGAAAGAATTGACTCATTTGAAAAGACCCTGAGGTTGGGAAAGATTGAAGGTGGGAGGAGAAGGGGATGACAGAAGATGAGATGGTTGGATGACATCACCGACTCAATGGACATGAGTTTGAGTAGACTGCAGGAGTTGGTGATGGACAGGGAGGCCTGGCATGCTGCAGTCCATGGAATCACAAAGAGTCAGACACAACTGAGCAACTGAACTGAGCTGAACTGAAATAGGACTCATTGCTTTCCCTGATAGAATATATAGTTTGAAAAACTTATTTTATATTCATTTTATAGTACAGTATAATAAGTATATACTAGATAAGTTAGGGATAAAAGAAACTGAAAATAACTTTTTAAAGCATTACCAATTATTTCTCATTCACATCATAGAAAAGGAGGTGCTGTATTTATGGAGATTAAAAGGTTTTAATAACTCACATGGAAACACCAAATTATTTTTGTTTCTTACCCCAACAGTCACAGTATTTGCTGAATACTGATGACCTTGAAGTATAACTCTCTATTTTTAATAAGACAGGTAATTAACTCAACTTCAAATGTGGTTTTGCACGAAAAGACAAACTGTCAGATTCAGAAGAAAAATCTTTACTTGCACATTAAACACATTTTTTTAACCAATTAGCCAAAACATGTTTTCTTCTATTTGCTTAATATTTTTTTTAATAAATTGTAAGCAATCAACTTTAAGTCAGAGAAGAGCATACACAGAAGTGAATTATCTGCTTCTTCACTAATGAGATAGTTATTATGGATTGGGAAAAGTACAAAGACTTGGTCCCTGTAAAACCAAAGTATAGATGAAGGATGAAGAGAGTTCATTTCCTAATTAGCAAGAAAATTCTGCCTGACTTATTTTTCAATTTGATCAGAATTTTCTCCTCCAAATTCATAGGCCCCCTCCCTAAGTTATATCCTAAATGTAAGAACAGAGAGCTTTTTCTTTGGTTACCACATTCTCCTACCTGTCACCTTTTGTACTTCTTTTCAAAGAAGACCACCTAAAGGCCAATGAGTATCTGCATTTAAATGGGTAGCTAGCAGGAAGCTGCTGTGTATCACAGAAAGCTCAACTCAGTGCTTTGTGATGACGTCGCTGGGTGGGTGGAGGGAGGTTGAAGAGGAAAAAGATATATGTGTACCTACAGCTGATTCACTTGATCAGCAGAAACTAAAACAGTGCAAAGCGATTGCTGCTGCTGCTGAGTCGCTTCAGTCGTGTCCGACTCTGTGCGACCCCATAGACGGCAGCCCACCAGGCTCCCCCGTCCCTGGGCTTCTCCAAGCAAGAACACTGGAGTGGGTTGCCGTTTCCTTCTCCAATGCATGAAAGTGAAAAGTGAAAGCGAAGTCGCTCAGTCGTGTCCGACTCTGTGCGACCCCATAGACGGCAACCCACCAGGCTCCCCCGTCCATGGGATTTTCCAGGCAAGGGTACTGGAGTGGGGTGACATTGCCTTCTCCCGGCAAAGCGATTATATCCCAATAAAAAGAGATGAGTGAAATTCTTTATCTTTGGAAACGGTATATATACTTCTCTGTTTCTAGCTACTGAAGCTTCTAATTGAGACAAAGACTTAGTTCCATGGCTCCCCAGGTGGGGCTAGTGTAAAGAACCCTGTCTGCCAATACAGGAGACACAAGAGACCCAGGTTCAAACCCTGAGTCAGGAAGATTCCCCTGGGGGAGGGCATGGCATGCACGCCATGGAGAATATTCCTGCCTGGAGACCTACAGTCCAAAGGGTGGCAAAGAGTTGGACACTGGCTGAAGCACCTTAGCACACACACATGCACGCATGCACACACTCTTCATAACAGTATTTCATCCTTCCCCCTCCTTCCCTCCTCTTACAGTTCACTCCATCCTTCCCACCCCTCCTCCCCATCTCTGTTCTTCCCTTCTCATCTTTCTTTCCAAACTGATAAAGAAAAAACTAAAAATAAACTTTTGGTGAAAATTCTGTGTCAAAATAAATCAAAATCATATTTAATGGTGGAGAAAACAATTTCTTGTCACATATAAAACAGAAAAGCAATTCAAGCTATGCTGAAAATACACTTCAATGTAAGAGATGAAAACAATTCTACATCTTAAACAACTGTTTTTATCCCAAATTTCAAATAAGAGATAAATGTACAATGGAAAGATTAATATTTTAATATTAGTGAACCAGAATAATAATATATTTTACTTAAATATGTCCTATGTATCAGTTAAAATATTTCCTTAAGTTATCTTTATATATGTTAATATTCATATGATTTAGTTTCCAATGTGATTAAACGTTTTTTTCAACAGTGAATATATAGCCTCTCCTTACATAGAAGCTCAAGTTAATAATAATCTGTCACAAGGGATCATTCATTTGGGAGTGACATATCTGTACATTTCAGAGTTAAACTTTATGAATAATTCAGTTTGCCTTTCATTAGCTATTTATGATTCCATATTTTATTAACTTTCCAAGATATATTTTTATACTCCATAGAGAATATGACCTACACATGACCCACTAATAAAAGATTCTGTTAGAGGTTAATAGAACAGTTGAGATCCAGCTTCACTTCCAACTTTTGCAGACAGGATGATTCTTAGAGAGTTAATGGTATTCCCCAAGGTCCAAACAAAAGACAAGTCAAGCCAAGATAAATTTGGAAGAAAAAACTGAGATCATAGTGAAGAAGTGCTCAAAAATGTCAGCCATATTTAAAAATGATTTTAATGCAGTTATGGTCTAAATATAAATCATCTAAATGGCAAATACAAACTTTTGAAGAAACACTAAAGAATAAAACGGATTATAATGATCAGTTCACAAGGTATACATATATCAAATCATTGTCACGCACATTAAATATATGCAATTTTTATTTGTCAATAAATCTAAATAAAGCTGGAATAAAAGAGAATAAAGTAGGTATGATTTACATTGTATCATATTAAAATTTGAGAATAACAAAGTATACAAATCAAAATATACAAATTAATAACAAAACATACAAATGTAAATTTAATCATCCAAAACAAAACTCTCATTGCACATATTCAACTAGAATTATTTACTCTATAAAATAATAGATTAAATAATAATTTTGTCCAGGGGTTTCCAACCAAATTTTTGGCTTCACTGTCTTTATGTAAATGCTAATGGAAAAATAATTTTTAGAAATGATAATGACAATAATAAAATACTGGTACAAAACTATGGTCATAACAGAGGTAAAGGCTTATTAATAATGAGCAACTATTTAAACACACTGCATTCATTCCCTTGCTTAATTTTTACAAAACTTATATGGGAAAAGTACTATTTCTGCACCCATCTGATAATTCGGAAAATTAAGGCTGCACAAGAAGTTAAGTGATTTCTGCTTTCAGACCCCCTGTAAGCTGCAGAACCAGGATTGGAATTTAAGCAGCTTCACCTGAAGACCCATGATCTCAACACAACAGGAGGGTGATGAGATGGATTTTGGCATATCAGCAATTTTAGGAGCACAAATGAACACACTCTAGCACACTGCACAATGTACAGGATTTGAGAACAGCTGATTGCTACTAATTTTAACAGATATAAGAATCATATACCAAGAATTACATATACACAATACTGTATAAATACACACACACACACACACACAACACTGGGGCAAGAAAAAAAACAACAAACAGGCTTAGTAGGAGTTGCCTTTAATGATAATATTCAATTTGGGGAATGCTTGTTATTCAGCATTAAAGGATAAAATAATATTTTTTAAAAAGTTTTAATATAAAGGATTAAATATAAAGAAAAATTATTTGTTGTCAGTGAGACTTATTCATGAGGACCAGTTTTAAACTTCCTCTAATATTGACCTTTAAAATAAGCTCCAAAGGTTCCAAGACAATCATTAAGAATAGTATTTTTAGGCCTAGATTATAACAATAACTATGTTTAAGGCTTCGGTTTCAAATGTAAGCACCCCTGAAAGTGGAAGCATATTCATCCTGAGGCACACAATGCCTGATGCCAGGTATTTGGTTGGAAGTAGAAGGCCAGGTACATTTTACAATTCCAACTAATAACATCTATGTATATTACATACCAAGCTATTTGAATTCAAAACTTAATAGGGAACCGTTCTTACTCCACAAAGTTAGATGTCAAAAAAAGACAGACCTACAAAGAAAGTATTGCACTGTATTGTGAAAGCATTATTAACAGACCAACATGGAAACTACAGTGGAAAAGCCACAAGTATAGGACCAAAACTCTAGGACAAATTCACAAAGGAGTCCATGTATATGTTGGGGCATGAAAAATGAGTAGAAACAAGCCTGGAACATATGATTTGAAGAAGGTTACTCCTGACAGAGCAAAGAAGAGACCCAAATATTTTGTGTGTGCTCTCTTTGTCTTGGAATGAGATGATGAACAGTCAAACTGGAAATTTCTGCTGGGTTCACAGTTTATGACAAATCTAATGTGAATATAGGATTGTTTAGCATCTAATAGTAGGCAAAAATTATATCAAAGCAAGGAAAAGAGAGCACAGCAGTTAAAGTATAGGAAAACAATGAATTCTTTGCTATGAATCTTAGGGACAGTCACTGATATTGAAAGTCTATATTTGACCACAGCATGTATATTATATACATTTAATTGTTATAGCAAAAAGTGCTTGAGAGGCATATGATGGGACCTTAGTTCTTAGGCAGAACAAGTAATCACAGGCAGCAGGTTAGAGCTGTAAGGATTAAAGGAGACAGTTTTTTCTAGTGTTGCTCACCAGCTACCTTCTCCAGCAGAATCACAGCATGGGAAAAGAGAAGTCCATGATGAAGTAATATAGCAAATAAGTACAGATCAAGCTTTAATTCTCATATACTAATAAATTTAGACTGTTGATCTTTTATTCTGAACAGAAAAAAAAAGAGTGAATTTAAAGAGCACTGCTTTTGATTAAAATAGAAACATGAATAGCTTTAAATTTAGGAATTGTTCTCCTACTGAATATCATCAGTATAGAAATATGGCCTCTCAAGGACATTGGGGGGGGGGGGAAAAAAAAGAAACGGAAAGCAATTAATTTGCCTTTCTTCTCATTAAGTTCTCATAATTACATTTTTGGAATTAAGTGCGTTTATGTGAGGGTCATACAGTTTTATTTGGATAGTAAAAGTGACTTTGCTCTGTCTTAAAAAAAAAATGGACTCTTCATATAGAACATTAAACTCAAATAAAAGTTTCCTTTAAGATGGTTAAGGAAAATACAGTTCCTAACACTGCATATGTTAATGATTCGTGAGTGCTTAGTATTTTCTAATATAATAAATTTCACTTACATTTACAAGATTATAAAGATAAGTAACTATGGTGATTTTCTTTTTTTCTGTTGAGCAGTCTGGAATTCAGGAGAATGTTTGAAATAAATGAAGCTTTTGTCATATGATTAATTTAAAGAGATTGATATTTTTTGAGTGTGAATGAAGATAAAGTCAATTATTTGAATACTTAACATTTAAGACTCTACCTTATATTTTATTGGAAAATATTATGTGGTGGGGGGGCATTAAAGACACCATCTGAGTTTTGAAACAAGTGTACTATATAAATGAGCAAGATTAAAAGCATAGATAAATAATGCAAAAGAGAAATGGAAATGCCCTCTCTATTTGTACTGGTGGCTAATAATTTGGATTAAAATTGAGGAAAATGTGCTCTTCAGTACAGAAGTCCAGAATATGACCTCCTTATATTCATAGCAGGGAGCAGAGCACAGCGTATAAGGGAGGAAAGGGGCCAGGAGTCACATGTGGTGACTTTTCCTACAGATGAGAGGAAATAGCAGGCGTCGAAAAAGAGACCTCACACCCCTGCAAATGTGATGCCCTTAAAATGAGGACCTTCGCAAAGAGAACATCCAAAACACGACTAAAATCCGTAGAAAATAAATTGTGTTTACCTTGGTCAGTATGTTGTAGGTTGCAACAATAGGAACTCCATGCAAGATTTTTGACACTGCTCTAAAATGAGAAATAGTAAATATATTTTTAGTGGGTTTCCTGCCTTCCACTTTATATGCTCCACAATCTGCTGTCACACACACACACAGAAGTTATAGTTCTAAAATGCCCCTTGGCCACTTCAGTTAAATAGCTCACTGGTCTCCCCAGGATAAAACACAGGTTCTCCAACAGAAAATATGAAGTGTTCATAATTTGGCAGATTACTGTTTCTATGCACTTCTTACGTTTTCTTCTAAATATTTTAAGTTCTAGTCTTACTGAACTTCTTTCATTTTTGAAAATGTGTCATGGCCTTTACAGATTTCAAGCATTCAGGTATGCTATCCCTTGGAAACAGAATAGTGTTCTTTGGTTTCTTTATTGGCTATACTCTGTTTCTTCTTTCCAAGTTTCAGCTCAGTTCAGTCGCTCAGTCGTGTCCGACTCTTTGCGACCCCATGAACCGCAGCAAGCCAGGCCTCCCTGTCCAGCACCAACTCCCGGAGTCCACCCAAACCCATGTCCATTTAGTTGGTGATGCCATCTAACCATCACATCCTCTGTTGTCCCCTTCTCCTCCTGCCCTCAATCTTTCCCAGCATCAGGGTCTTTTCCAATGAGTTAGCTCTTTGCATCAGGTGGCCAAAGTATTGGAGTTTCAGCTTCAACATCAGTCCTTCTAGTGAACACCCAGGACTGATCTCCTTTAGGATGGACTGGTTGGATCTCCTTGCAGTACAAGGGACTCTCAAGAGTCTTTTCCAGCACCACACTTCAAAAGCATCAATTCTTCAGTGCTCAAGACATCAATTTTCTTTTGAAACAAGATACAAAGATATCTATATAACTTAATATGTCTATATATATATATAATATATAATACTATGTTTCTTTTGAAATAAGAGATATATATATATCATATATATAACTACAAGTAAGGTATATATATCTTGTATGTTATATAAGATATATATATATAGCCTTCCCTGATAGCTCAGTTGATAAAGAATCCACACGCAATGCAGGTGACCCCAGTTTGATTCCTGGGTCAGGAAGATCCACTGGAGAAAGGATAGGTTACCCACTCCAATATTCTTGGGCTTCCCTTGTGGCTCAGCTGGTAAAGAATCTGCCTGCAAAGCCAGAGACCTGAGTTTAATTGCTGGGTTGGGAAGATCCCCTGAAGAAGGGAAAGGCTACCCACTCCAGTATTCTGGCCTGAAGAATTCCATGGACTATATAGTCCATGGGGTCACAAAGAGCTGGACATGACTGAGCAACTTTCACTTTCAAGATATATATATATACATAAGAGGGACAAGGGAAAAAAGTATTCTTCCCTCCCCTAGTATATTTTTTTCTGCCCTCAACGATCCTTCTCTGACACTTGATACCCCATCACTAGCTTGCATGTCATCCTGTACAGTGATGCTTGTTTACTTACATCTTCTGCTAAATACTTTACAGTGTTCAGCAAAGTGTCTGAAAAAGATCTTAACAGTAAGTTTGGAATGAGAGAGAGACTGAGGGAATGTGTACATAAATAAATGAGGGAAGGAAGACTTACATGTTATTATAACAGAAAGTTGATTTCAAAATTTAACTAGAATAGCACTTTCCAAAACACTTAACTTTTATATGTTATGAACAGAGGCATCCATGAATAAAGTAAGTATTTGGAGACCGGATGGGTTGGAGAAAGCTAAAAATCTGGCATCAGACCTGTCCAGAGAAATGGGACAATCTTGTATGAGGCATACTCACCACTGGGTTTTCCAAAGAACATTCATATCACCGATGCTGTCTAGAGGATTCCCCACACATACCTTTACTAGTCCATCAAAACAGTGAGTTTCTATCTAGGGGGCATAGCTAATAATTTCACAAGATAAAAGGTTTTCTCATATTATGCTATTATCAAAAAGAAAGAGAACAAAGTACAATGGTAATAAAGCAATAAAATATAGAGGAAAAGCACAAATAAGTATAATAAAAAGAGGATTACATTCATCTATATGAATCAAAAATCATCTGCCCTGTGCTGATCTGTGCGTTATGCCAGCTGGAATTTCCAGACAAATTGCTCCATCTTTCACAGATTAAACTAATGCTCCTGACTGAATGAATACAGTTTATTGCCAGGGCATATGATGTAGAAGTACTTAGACTATGAAAATCAAACAGATGGCCTGGCAAATTAATCCATAAGCAGCGTGCCATAAGGCTAGTCGATGACAGTGACAGAAAGTGTGGTCGTTGGTAACGATAATCATAGGAAATGTGAAGGTGAAAAAGATCATGAAAAGGGGAAGGGATGCCACTCTAACTTTTATTATAAAACTACCTGATATGTCCATTCTGTATGTACTTTTTTAAAGTGACTGAGAGAGAAGTAGAAGTTTACTATTCATTAAAAAACATGTGATAACTGAGCTATTTGAAACTTTGTGAACATAGTCTTCTCATTGCCCCAAGCACCTAACCAGGGTTTAGAACAAAGGGTCATTGGTAGAATCAAAGATAAAGTATTATTTCCATTATAAATATTAGAGTAACTTTATGTGGGGTTATGTATAATTTAAAATTGTTACTTGTAATTCATCCATGGCTCTTATTCCCCAAATTCCAAGAGTTCATTATTTGTGGGATTAGAAATCTTTAAAAATTAAAACATAAAAAACACAGAAATAATTAATACATAAACACAATCATAATTAACTTTTTCTAAAAATGTTATCTATGCTCATAAATGTGATCATTCAATATATGCTATGCAACCTGAGGTTCTCACCTAATAATGTGAGAAAAAGATGAAAAGTACAAAAGCATTTTTAAGTAAGTATACTGAAACAAGTTTGAGTGAGATATTTTCTATTTTATCAGTGAAATATGAAGTGAGTTCACATCCTGGGTATAAGAAGAAAAGTAATAGCTTTGAATATTAACAAAAATCTTATTTGTAGAGCAAAATAACCTCCACCTTTTTTTTTCCCAAAGGAAAGATTTCTCCAATAAGGCAAAACTCCAACATGTATAACTATAACCTGATGTTATATGCACATTGCTTAGTACCTGACACAGGTATTTGCCTAGTTATTACACTGCTTCAGTTTTGATGCAAACAACCCCACCCCAAGATCACAAAACAAACAAACAAGAACAACAAAAAAAATTTATAATCGCTCACTAGGCTGGAAATTATTCTCATCTTGGCCAGCTTGTCTGGGCCTGGGTCTTTCACACCAGGTCACACAATGTCGAATGACTGTTCCATGGTAGTTAAATGAAGAGATGATTTGACCACTTATGCCCTATTACCCTTTAGACTACTTCTGGCCTGTTCGTGAGGAGTTCTCTAAAGCAGCAAGAGAGCAAGACCCAATGCCCAAGTATATTTTATCTTCTCCTTGAATCATGTTTGCTAAAGGCCTACGGCCAATTTAAATTCATGATTCTAATTCTCTCTAAAGAATTAGATCTAAGTTACTTTAACTATGAAGAGGCCACCTTATTATACACTGATATTGTCTTAAAAATACATTACTTAGTTTTTTTAAAAGCAGTCAAAATACAAACTCTAGATCTAAAATACTGACCCAATGTACAGAAGCATTTCCTTGAAATTTATCTCTGATTGACATTATTTTCAATGTACACCCTTTGTGATTATTTTTAGGGAAACTGATGATTAGAAACTGCCAGATTCCAATTCCAAGTAGTAAAAGGGTAAGGGATATTTCAGAGAGATCTGAATTGATGGATGCTTTATTTTGATTTTTTGTATTTCATGGGTGTATCAAATGTTAAATTGATATAAGAAAATGTAACATTTATGACATTTTTGGACTGTATACTTCTTTACAATAATACACATGAATTTCACTTGATCACATTAAATAGATCTAAATCACTAAACCAAAAAACAAAAACATTTCTTTGTCTCAGTTTATACTGCTTTTGTGCTATATCCATGCCATATTCATGAAACACTTACATCTACATATAATAATTTTCAACTTTAAAAGTGATTGGGTGGTAAATGAAAAATGTAATGCAGCCCATAATAACAAAATACGATTGATGAATAAAGGGACATAAACACTTCAAGCTATAACTGGGGAAAATTGGCAGATTTTAAAACATAAAAATTACATTTTCTGAATAAAGGGAAACCACTAATTCAAAATCCAAATATAAGTCAGGAGGCTATTTGAAATAAAAATAAACACACAATGTAAAAAACTGTTAGCATATGTAACAAAAAACTGCTGTACATTGATATTCTTTCTGTCTTCTGACAGATTTAATTCAGGATTTAAAAAATGCAAATCTCTTTATCTAGATATGTTCCAAATAAAAATTAATTTATATCATCCTGAAGAAACTTTGATCACATGTAAATTTTATACTAGAGAGTTCTATTCAAGCACTTTTTTCTTTGAAAAGTTATTTCATACCATTCTTTATATTAACTTCCTTCCACAAATATAAAGTGAAGTAAATATAATGTGTCTAGAAATAGGTTTTCTAGAGGAGAATTATTGGCCTTGAATAATTTTTTCAGTTGTGTCTTAATAAAATGGAAGCTGATAATTCACACAATCCAGGTGTGAAGTAAAAATGCATATTTTATGGTAAGGTAAGAAAGACATAAAAATAAAAACTCTCTGCCCTTTGACTTCCTTGTCCCCTCTTCTGTGCATTGTATCTGCATTATACATCAACCAGACCTCTGCATCAGCAGGAACACCTGTTCAACCATAAAAAGCAACATTCTCCTAGCAACCATAATACAACTCCTTCAAAGACAACATTCCTTCTTAATCCTGCAAGGGGTCATGATGACCTACCACTTTGTACTTGCAGATCTGGATTGTGTAAACTCTTACTAGTACACAATTTAATTCATACCCTTCTGTTTCAAAAAAATTATATAACTGTCCTTTGACTTCCAACTGGTGGAACAGTTCTCTGAGCTTTCTATGATGCTGTTCCTAGGTTACAATCCTCAATTTGGCTCAAATAAAATTTTCCATTTCTTTCTTAGATCTACTAATTAATTTTTCATTGAAATAGGAAAGCAGATCTAGCAAATACTTGATATTTGTAGTTCATTTCCTTTAATATGATAGAATTATGAAAAATATGTGTAATTTTTTAAACTGGATGGATATCATGGGGATATTGTCATCCACAAAAAATCTCTTTTCTTTCAGAATTATTCTGAAACTTAGTTGGGGGCATTCTGTGGGGAGAGTGTGGATGAAATCAAGGAATGTGAACAGCACAATCTGTGTTCTCACTGTTTCATGTTGATCTCAGCCTGTCCATAATCAGTGTTATGGCTGAACCAGACCTTGGATTTCTTGAGACTATAAGATGCCCGTCAGCAGTTACCATCTGGAAATTTTGAAAAGCAAAGATTTATTATGCTCAGGTTCTGAAATGTGCAGAGCATGTTGCCAAAACTTGACCTTAATTCACCAGTATTGAATAGAAAAGTGGAATAGAAAGTGGAGACAGAGTTTTGGGTGAAATAGAAAAGAGAGTAGTTTTTATTCCTTTGCCAGACAAAGAGAACCACAGTGGTCTAGTGCCTTCAAGACCATGTGACCCACACCAGAGAGGGTGTGTTAGTCGCTTAGTCATGTCCAATTGTTTGTGACCTCATGGACTATAGCCTGCCAGGCTCCTCTGTCCATGTAATTCTGTAGTCAAGAATACTGGAGTGGGTAGCCATTCCCTTCTTCAGGGGATCTTTCTGACCGAGGGATCGAACCTGGGAATCCTCCATTGCAGGCAGATTCTCTACCATCTGAGCCTATATGCAGGGCTATCTACCATTCAAGAAGCAGGGTGTGATTAGCTCATGGGCAATTCTTGGATAGGTTGGCATCAAGGTGAAGTTTCAAGCATCATCAATTTTTTGTTTTCAACCAATCTAGCTTCTATGTTTTTTTAATGTCAGCAGTTTTTACCTGGAAGGAATTTACTTCTTGTAAAAACAACTTAGGGATGTGTGTTGGACCTAATATATATAAATATCTATCTATCTTTATCTATCTATATATGTTCGGCCTTTGATGATTCTGCTAGGTGGCAGAATTATAATCTAACTTGTTACCATTTCCTTAGTCCAACAACTATTCTTTATTTCTACATCTTCGCATTTTCCAATTAACTCTTAAGTCTTCATTTTATTTCAAAAGACCAGGACACAAGGATTTGTACATGGTTTTCTGGCACCTATGGCAACACAACGAGGTTTCTAGGGTGGGGAGAGAGAAGGAGAGAGAGCACTCAGGCCTGGGGATCTTGCTTTCATTGAGGTTGAGGGTAGGGGTCAGGGCTCACTCTTCGTTAGTGGGCTCACTCTTTGTTAGTGAAATCACATCACAAGAGTGGGGAATTTAAAGGGCTGGGAGGAGAATAACCAAGTGGCCCAAATGGACAGCTATGTAAGTCAACCAAGATTTCTAAAACAAAGGATCTTCAGTGGGTGAGGCTGCTGGACTCTGGATCTAGTTTGTGGTTGGCAAGGTGTTTCCTTGAGTTTGAAGGAATGCCTCTTTGAAATGGAGTTTCAGCAATCGGAGCTGAAGCCAGATATTTGCTTTATGAAAAAGAAAATAATTGTCAGGGCTGACACTCACTGTAGTTGAAACTTTGTAGTTAATGGCAGTTTAGCAAATTAATCTTGTAGTCTAATCAGAATAATTACCAATTTTTTTAGCAGCAAATATACAAAAGCTTTGTGACTGCAGAAATGCCCTAATGACTTATTTTGGATACACTGTCTTTGTTAGAGCTGCCTAACTGCTGCTAAATAGCTGTATCAAATAAACTATTAAAATAACAAAAACAACTAATGAGGACAATGCTGATAAATCAGACCCTTGGGTTGAAAGAAATTAGACATTTTTTACATCATTGTTGAAAAAAGGAGACACTTATAAGTCTATTCTTTTTAGACATTAGCTTCAAAGTAATGTTTACCTCATAAAACAAATGTTTAGTGTCTGCTGATAAGTAATTCACTCATAAACACATACACTTTGCATGCATAATTATCACAGAGTTTTCTGTCCCACTTGTAAAATGATCATACAAATGAAAATTCAAGACTTGATGAAAGCTACATTTCCTATTAATAACTAAATTATCTTTAACCTCGACTTTCCAAAGTCCATGAAACTTTATGACAAGGCTATACCTTCAGATAAAAAGACACCATTCCCTATCTGTCTTTCATCATACTTCAGACTACTTAAAACTTAAAGATGGCCTTGAGGGTCTTATATAAATGGAAGAAGAAATACATAAGTACATCTATAATTACTCTCTTATCTCACAAATTGTCTTTCAAAATCTAATATGATAAAGCCCTGAAGGTTTTGGAAAATACGCTGAGTACATGCTCTAAGATTCAGAAGATTTGGATGTGATTATTGTTTCTCTGACCTTTTTTAATGAAATGTGTATGTAACTCCAGGAAATAAATCATATAGTATAAAAATGGTAATATGAGGAGAAGATGAAAAGAAAGAAGGCTAAAGATTCAAAATCAAGTCAGAATATCATCTTCAAAGTCTGCAAAAAGCAGTCCATATTGATATTTTAGGAAGAAAAGACCTTTAACTCTAAAAATAGAAATTTCAAACTCTTAGATATTTTACAAGTAATTGTGTCTGGTATTATTAAGAATTTATATCTAGATGGTCAGCTTCTTTTGGTGGTTGGAGATGAACTGAGATAAAGCCACTTGAAACTCTTGGCCATATTAACGACCCCAAGGGCCCTAGATTTTATAATATGTGCTCTTGTGTTCAAAGATGCAATAGCTGAGGTAACCCGTAATGAATAAAAAGGGGTGAGTGATGAAAGCGGGGGTGAGTGGTGATGCCATGTAACCAGACAAAGTAGATTAAATAGGCATGGGGTGGACTGGTGACTGTTTTACCTCCATTTGGGTATCTAATTGGTAGTATACCCAATTTAAAGGAAGCTCCTTCAGAATGGCACAGTTCCATATACAAATTCTACTCCAGAGTTTTTTATATCCTCTTCAACTGTTTTCTACCTTACCTATTGTCTTGACTATTCTGACATACTTGCCAATGTGTCTGCCTACCATCAGGGGAAGGTTACTTGCTATTTTTGAGAAAAAATTTAGCCATATATCAAGAAGTCAAGTCCTATAAGATTCAGAATAATGGTCAATGAAACTGAACTTTCTGAATTATAGAAAATCACTATGGCTGCTCACATCTTAGCATTTATATACATGATTGTTAAACAATCTATGTTTTATGGTAAACAAAAATATATTGATATTTTATTGAAATCAAGAATATTATGCCTAGTTATAGTAATCTCTCATAGTAGCAATTAATTCTGTTCAATACCATTTTTAATCAGAAATTAAATTATTTTGTTAAGAATTACTTTGTAATCATTAATCATAAGGTGCAGAAATAAGGTTAAGCAATATCTCCTGATCCTCAGTGATTTTTGCCACCACAAGTATAATTCATGAATGAACAGTTGGAATGATTCTTGAATTAATGTAGTGCTATGAGTGATACAGTCAGAAACACAAACATTAATGGTTTGAGCTCTTTGGTTTTTCACTGTCTACACTACATCTTACAGGTTGCAGCTGTTGAGAAGAGTTGGAAATCTTGAATTGGAAGAGTAGGTACATCCATTTGATATGATGAAATACTGTTTGAAAACTATTTAATGGTATCCTTCTTTCTTAACTACCAGCATTTTATACACCGTGCTTACAAACTCACAAACACATGCGTGAATACTCATACATGCAAATATGTATGTACACATATACAAACACATACCTGTACAGCCTTTCATGTTTGTTGGTGCTCTTGAATTTCTTCCCATTGGAGGAAGCTTCTAGTTCCTATGCACTGATTTATGAAAGAACTGTTTTAACAGAAGTACAGCAGAAGGGTTTTGAATTTGAGGTCATGAGTAAAATGAAATTTAGAGAAAAACATAAAAGGGAATCTATAATTATTATTCTGACTAATTAAAAAAACAAGTAATTGAGGTCCTTGACTAGGTATGTATGCATGCTCAGTCATGTCCGACTCTTTGTGATCCCAAGGATTCTAGCCCACCAGGCTCCTCTGTCCATGGGATTTCCCAGGCAAGAATAATGGCATGGGTTGCCATTTCCTCCTCCAGGGATCCTCCTGGTCCAGGGAGCTAACGTGATTTTCTTGGGTCTCCTGCACTGGCAGGTGGGGTTCTTTACCACTGGGGCCACCTGAGAATCCCTTGACTAGGTGGGAGACAAGTTAAAAGAAACCTGGAGGGAATAAATGCTAACAGGCTCTTGAAAAGGGACTCTGTTTCCCAAACTGGCTCTACTCTCCCACATCCCTCTTCATCCTGACTCAAGCTTGGAGGAAAGCAGGGATAGAAACACTTGCTTTTGAAACCCAAGGACAGGAGACCTTTGCTTTCTCTCTCAATAAAGCCCGGGAAGGATTGACGACCTCACGGAGAGAACGGCTGCATGGCTGGTTTGATCTCCCTGAGATTCCCCTATGGCCCCAGCAAGGTGTGGAAAAAGTAGAATTGTGTCTGTGTATTCAAAAGCAGCATGAAAATGGTGAAGGACTATCAGAACACTAGGTGACAAGGCAGTAAAATGGATCCCAGCTATCTGGGAGAACATGAGAAATACTGAAAACTAGGCTGCTTCCTCAAATCACTCGACCACATGTTAGGCTTGACATCTTCATAACAAGAAAATAATATCAGCAGATATCAGTGGACAATGCATTGCATTATTTAATTATTACAGAAGCATTAGCATAATTTACAGATGGCAGAGCTAGAATTCAAACTTAGAACTCTCTAATCATCATTATCCAATGATGTCTTAATTATCCTATTTGAACTCTAACCCAGTTCTATTTATCAACTGAATACATGAATGAATGAGTGTAATTTAATTAATTTTTCTATAAGAGCAAAGATACTAAATTAAAGATTAAAGATAGTAAGTAATTGAAGATTATGAAGCAACTTCAACTCAGTTTGAAAGTGATGTGATAGAAATTTGATTTTGAATGTCATACAATAGTCTAGTTCTTATTTAAATTTCTGTCAGGTAAATGTTGCTTTTAGACTATATTATGAGGTATGTACTTTATCCAATCTAGTTCAAGGATATGTGTCTGGGATATTATGGCCATATTCTGGCACCCACGGCTCTATCAAAATTTTCATTTTATGTTAAAGTTAGTAATGCATACAGTCAATTAGTTTCCATTATCCAAATTGAACTATTCTTAAAATCTTTCTATAATATAACCAAGTTTATCTCCATATCTGCAAGTCAATTTCATCAGTGTTCTATGCTTGCTGCCTTATAAAAGGAAAAATTACTTATGTTTTTGAACTATGAGAGACTGGTAACAGGATTATTTATAACAAAGCCAAAAGCAATTGTCTCCATGGAATGAAGAGAGCACGTATTTTTATCTCAGGGAGGCAAGCTATGTTTTCTCTGATGAAACATCCATAATCATGTAACAAACACCATGCCACTGACTGATGATTTAAGTGATTTTTATTCTTTTTATATTTTTAATATTATTGTTTTTAAGATATTACTGCAAAAAGTTTAGATTTAAGTGAAAATACTTATCTTTCCCAATATTCATTATAGATCTATTTCTAAGATGCTTTTATTTTTCCTCGTAGGCATCCACTACTTTTTTAGCAACATTTAATAATCAAACATTATTCCTAGCATACAGAAGTAAAAACTGAAGCTCTAGAGTCTTTCTTTTTAAAAATAATAAATGTTATCAGTGATAATTTGTTGTCCCATAAATTTAAAAAGTGTCCTCATTCTATTTCAAATGATGAATATAAATTTATACTATAATTTTAAAACCAACTATATGCTAATTAAGTTAACTTCACATACATAAGAAAATTCCACTCAACTGATGTGAAAATCTCATCCATATAATAAACTATTATAACCTTAGAGAGTATACTTGATCTTCAAATACTTACTCTTCTATTCTGCAAAATGTGGAATCAGCCTGGGACAATCACAGATTTTTGTTTCACCTTCAGCCACTATGGGCTTCCCTGATAGCTCAGTTGATAAAGAATCCACCTGTAACATAGGAGACCCTGGTTCGATTCCTGGGTTGGGAAGATCCACTGGAGAAGGGAAAAGCTACCCACTCCAGTTTTCTGGCCTGGACAGTCCATGGGGTCACAAAGAGTCGGACACAACTGAGAGACTTTCACAAGTCTAAGTCAGCCACTATATTTTTAAGCACGTAGGCTCATATTCAAGATGAAGATACAGGAACAAGTTAGTTCCTATTAAAGAGAAAAGCACAACAGTCAAGCAAGAAGCATGACAAGAAAACCTGGGACATGAACTGCCAAAGTGTGAAATACAACAGTGACAAAGATGAAGAGTTTTGACATAAATGACCATCCATTTCTCACTAATGTCTGATGTCTCAGGCTCCAAATCATGAAAGTGACTGTAACATGAAGAATCTATAGGAGCCACCACCCAGAATGGCTATCGGCCAACAGAAGGAAGGAACAGAATAAAGTAAATCAAAGATTAAAGGATTAGTACCTAAAACCAGCTGATTAATGACAGAGAAATACTACGTGTACTAAGCTTCTCTATTTTACTAAACAATACAAAAGTGACTTGTTATTTAATAGTTATATTTTAATTCTTGCCAAATGCCTGTAATGGTATAATTTGAACTTCTGAGAATATTCATCCAACAGAAATAGTTGTCAATTCTGTATATATGGGGGAGAAGTAGTTTTATTTTGTAATTTATTCTATGAAATTACGAAGACTCATGTGATGAAGAAGACCTTACGATTCTCCTTAGCTGGACTGCTGCTGCTGCTGCTGCTAAGTCCCTTGAGTCGTGTCCAGCTCTGTATGACCCCATAGACAGAAGCCCACCAGGCTCCCCCATCCCTGGGACTCCAGGCAAGAACACTGGAGTGGGTTGCCATTTCCTTATCCAATGCATGAAAGTGAAAGTGAAGCAGCTCAGTTATGTTCAACTCTTTGCGACCCCATGGACTGCAGCCTACCAGGCTCCTCCATCCATGGGATTTTCCAGGCAAGAGGACTGGAGTGGGGTGCCATCACCTTCTCCGTTAGCTGGACTAAAATTTAGGTAATCTTCCTGACTACAGGCCCCAGCTTCCCTTTTCCTAGAACATTTACTTTAGAAAACTTACAGTTGTAAATTCTTTCTCTCTCTGATATATTTGTTTTTGTTTCTTTGAGCTATATGAAAATCTTTTTAAAAATCCTCTTTCCAGTTTTATGACCAGGAATGTCTTTCTCAAGGACCTAGAAGAAATTTCTTTGAAAGATAATCATCAAGAAAGATTAAGACCTGTATCGCCTAGTCTCTGTTAAGGAATGTCATTTCAGCGGGTGCAAATCAGCAAACACAGAAAGCCTGATCACAGAGAAAACCATTTGCAAACTCAGGAGTAACTCGGGGTGCAAGCCTCCTCCTAAGCTTTCTACTAGCTCCCTCCCCTGCTTAAAAAAATAAAAATAAAAAAGAACAGGAGAGGGAGGAAGAGAGAGCAAGAGAGGAAAAACAGAAAAAGAAAAACAGACAAAGTGTACACCTCTCACTTTTCCTTTCAGTGGAGTTGACCTTAGATTTCTGGGGCCCTCTGCTCTATTGCAGTATTCTTGAATTAAGTTTCCTTTGCCTATAACTTTACGCAGTGCAAGGTTCGCCTTGACACATGTGTAAGCAGCTCCTTTGCTCCTTTTCTACAAGAAAGAAAAGGGGCAAAAGAGCTGCTTGTTTTTTCCTTAAACCTTAATCATAAAGATGAGATATTTAGGCAACATGTAACTTGGCTCCTAATTTCTGTTTTTCTAAGTATACACAAAAGCTTACCTAACTTGTTGATTCTTTGCCTGGATTAGAAGGAATAAGAATGAAGAATTGAGTAGTCAGAGGATGACTGAATCACAACCCCTGTGCATGTTCAGTCACTTCAGTTGTGTCCAACTCCTTGTGACCCCATGGACTGTAGCCTGCCAGGCTTCTGTGTCCATTGGGATTCTCAAGGCAAGAATACTGGGATGGGTTGCCATGCCCTCCTCCAGGGGATCTTCCAGACCCAGGGATCAAATCCAAGTCTCTTACGTCTCCTGCATTGGCAGGCAGCTTCTTTACCACTAGCACCACCTGGGAAGCCCCTCACTGCCCCTAGCAACCCCTTAGTAAATTTTCAGGCAGACCACATGGGCAAGAGAACATCCAGTTACAGTCAAACCAGGAGAGCAAAACAGCGTCCCATGACGCAATGGAAAAATGATGAAGAATCTGACCTCCTGCCTTAATCAACTGAGATTGTTTCCCCCTTAAAAATTGTCATGGTTGAGCAGTATCTTCAGAGTTGGTGTTGAATTAACAACAAAAAAAAGCGCAAGGTGCAAGTTGCAAGTTGTTTTATTTGGGGCAAAACGAGGACTGCAGACTGGGAGACAGCACTTCAGACAGCCCTGAAAAATTGATCCAATAAGGCAGGGGGGAATATTATATACATACATACATATATATATGTGTACATATACACATATATATTTTTGCAGGAGTTTTCTGCTAGTCACAGGGAGCAATCATCACCATGGATTTTAGTGCTTTCTAGATTTGAGGGGACACAGGAATTAGGCTCATAATATCAGCTCCTGAAAACATCTAACCATCTGAAGACCCACTCTGCCAGTTTTTCCCAGCACAAAGAGTATCTCATTTCTACACTTCCCTCTGAACTTGTTTCAGGGGGTGTTGAAAATTAGCATCTGCAACAGCACCTGATTTAATCCTTGTAGCAGTAGATGGCATGGAGAAGGCAATGGCACCCCACTCCAGTACTCTTGCCTGGAAAATCCCATGGATGGAGGAGCCTGGTAGGCTGAAGTCCATGCGGTCGCTAAGAGTCAGACACAACTGAGTGACTTCCCTTTCACTTTTCACTTTCATGCACTGGAGGAGGAAATGGCAACCCACTCCAGTGTTCTTGCCTGGAGAATCCCAGGGACTGAGGAGCCTGGTGGGCTGCCGTCTATGGGGTCTCACAGAGTCGGACATGACTGAAGCGACTTAGCAGTAGCAGTAGCAGCTTGTAGGAAGTGGAAAAGAAAAGGAAACCCACTCCAGTATTCTTGCTTGGGAAATGCCATGGACAGAGGAGCCTGGTAGTTTGCAGTCCATGGGGTTGCAAATATGATTTAGCAACTAAACAACCACCATCATCAGCCTGTATGAAGACTAGGAATTCTAGCCACCAGCAAGAGCTAGAGGTCAGAGGCAAATTTTCCCTGGTTCATGCCTCTATTTGAAAGCAGGAATGTGTCAAGAAGGCAAAAATTGTAAAGACAGGCTATTATTAGAGACACAGCACAACAAATGGGAGAGCACAGAGAGAAACAGTTTATTTAAGACAGAAGCCAGGCTGAGATACACATCTAGACAAAAAGGGTGTGGGTGTCCCCCCAGTGAGGAGGAGCATGGCAAAGAGGTGGTTTAATCATTTACATAGGACTGTTCTTCTGGCTGTTTGTTTTGTTGTCGTTTAGTCATTAAGTCATGTCGACTCTTTTGTGACCCCATGGACTTAGCCTACCATGGATGTCCCAGGCAAAAATAGTGGAGTAGGTTGCCATTTCCTTCTTCAGGGCATCTACCTGACCCAGGAATGGAACCCGCTCTCTGCTTGGCGGTGGATTCTTTACCACTGAGTACCTGGGAAGTTGTTCTTTGTTTTGACCAATTATCTTTTTCCACACCTAACCTGCCACAAAGAAGACTCTTCCTGACTTGAGTGTGCAAATTTCTTTCCAAGATGGATTCCAACTCAGAGGCCTATGGGAGGCCTTGGCATCACTGATTTAAGGGTGATGCCCCTCCATTTTGACCCCCAAGGAGTCTTTCTGCATTTGTACAGTGTCTCCCTTGCCCCAAGGATGGGAAATATGTGACCTCTTGATCTTTTACTCAAACAGGGTTTAGTCCCTCTCTGCCCCATCATAGCCGTTATCTTAAAGTGTCTAGAGGAAGTAGAGACTAACTTTGCCCTATTCCTGTTATTATTTCCATCTTGAAGTACAAACAAGTGGCTAGTTGTAAAGGCCTAACCTGGAGCCTCCTGGAGGAGGGCATGGCAACCCACTCCAGTACTCTTGCCTGGAGAACCCCATGGACTGGCGAGCTGCAGTCCATAACGTCACACAGGGTCGGACACGACTGAGCGAATAAGCACCGCACAGCCCAGCCCAGCCTGGAGCTCGTCTGTCTTCTGCCTCACAGGTCGTTAATGGCCCAGTACTACGCGGCCCCACAATGTCAGCTGCCTGACCCTGTGGCAATTCATACTGATTTAGGAAGAGGCAAAGTGACTGATATTTTGGATACAACCAGAAAATTTGATCTTTGATATGTATATTAGAGTCTAAACCTTACCTCTAGGGTTTAGAGCCTAAACTATCACAATATACCATCAGTTGTCAAAATGGCAGGTAAACTTTCCTAGAAAAGTGACGGTCATGTTTGCAAAGGATGCGGCAGGCATCAGAGAGGTGTGGAAATGAGAGCACTCCCCAGAGAGGCTTCGGGTGGGGAGTAAATAAATATTTAATTTGGTAAAGCGCAATCACCATGACATTAATTCTAGGGTAATGAACAAATCCATTCCAAATCCATTGAGAAATAAAATATTGCCTGCCATATTCATAAACAAAGGGTGTCACAGTCAGCGGCAATTGCACCGCCATTTCCACAGTGGTGATGCCTGAGGGGACTCAGGAGACTACCTGCCATCAGGCAGCCATCAGATGGCGGCCACACCCTGAGGTGCAGCTTGAGGAAGCTTTGGATGTGAAAACACAGGATCATGGCCCCAGGGAGCTGGCATATCATAATTTCAGGGAGCCCAGATTCCTGCAGCTTCCTATATATAGAAAAGTGTTAAATTCCCTAACTTGAGACATCTGGTTTTCTTTTTATTAACGGTATAGACCATGGGGTCTCAAAGAGTTGGACACAACTGAGCAACTTTCACTTTCACTTTTTATTAACAGTAATCCTTTTCTGGTACCAGGTGTCTCTGCAGAAACTCCTATATATCATGGTGTCCCCATTGCTCTTTGGAACAGTTTGCTCAGGGTTACTTGAGATGCTGCCTACATCCTTGACATTGTACACCAAATAAAACACCACTCTCAAATTTTAAGCTGTGCATTTTTTTTTCATTCAACACCAAATTGAGACAAAGTTCTACAGTCATCCTATTAATGCCAGCTATTTCAAAGTGTTAAGAAAGACTCAAAGAATTAAATAATAGATTTTGATAGAGAAATCTATTTTGATAGCCACCTAAAGTAAATCAGGTGTTGAATCCACCTGCCAAGCAGGAGATGTGAATTCAATCCCTGGGTCGAGAAGATAGCCTGGAGAAGGAAATGGAAACCCACTCCAGTATTCTTGCCTGGGAAATCCTAAGGAGAGAGGAGCCTGGCAGGCTGTAGTCCGTGAGGTCACAAGAGTCAGATGAGATTTAGCAACTGTACAACAACAAAGTAAATCTACTACCTCATGTACATTTGATGGTGATTCCCTAATTTAAGGGTGAAAAGGGAAACTTCAGTGGAATCTGTGAAACAGATTAATACTTCTGGACTAACCAATCAAGAAAAATTGAAACATAAAGCCCATTCACTCAGATAAAGAGTCTAATGAGGTTAAGGCTTACAGAATCTCCTATGCAGATTCTGGTTACATGGAACTTTTGCCTCAAAAATGAGAGAACTAAAACACACATTAAAAAAAAAGAAAAATTGTTGAGACCTAGCAATTACATCTTGTGGATACCTTTTTACTTGTAAAGAGAAGCACAATAAAAGTATGAAAAAATGCTCATTGTAGAATCATTTTTAATAAGTAAAAGCTTTAAATTACCTAAATGTTCAATAATAGAAGAATAATTATGTAAATAAAGGAGTTAGTTACAATAAAAGGAATACTAAGCAGATATTCAAAATCATGTTTAAAAAAATGACACAAAAATACTCATCATATAATTTTAGGGAACAAAAGCAGTAGGCAAAATGCAATTTATGCTATTAGCATGAGTATATGATATCATGTAAATATACATGTAGGCAACATTAAAATTTGTGCTAAAATAACAATGTTACCCTCTTTGTGTTCAGAGATTATATATTTTTTTTCTCACGTTTCCTCATGTTTGTAAACTTCTTGCACTAAGAAAATATTGCTTTTATTATTTTAAAAAAAAGAAACCTAAAAAAAATAAATAACTACAAAGTGTCAAAGCTAAGATTATGCTTTACTTGTAAAATTAAACTTAGTCTGTCACAGCTTCATAGATGCTATAGGAAGACAGGATTTTTTTGTCAGAAGCAAAGGACCTTATTATGCCCGACACAGCAGGCAATAAGTTTCACATTCACATTAGGTCTCTTGCTCCACCATGTTCCATAGTAGTGAGGCAGAGAATGCTGTGTGTAGACAGGAGCCCAGGGATTCAGTTTAGAAATATGGAAGCTTTGGAGCTTCTATGGAATCTTCCCAACCTTGGAGAAGGAAATGGCAACCCACTCCAGTATCCTTGCCTGGAAAATCTCATAGACAGAGGAGCTTGGTAGTGCATGGAGTCGCAAAGAGTTGGACACGACTAAGCAACTTCACTTTCTTTCTTTTTTTGCCCTTTAGGGAGACAATATCATAACCTTCAGGGAGCAAATCTGCTCTCTGCCTCAGAGGGAGACACTGTCTCTCATCTTCCAAAGCTGTTAGCTATGAAAACATCCTTCAAAAGATAGTTTAGGGCATATATAAAATATACTATATATAACAGCTTAATACTACATATAATAGTTTAATACTATATATATAGAAAGAGAGAGAGAAAAGAGAAAGAGTAAATGCAAACTATGCCAGAACTACTGATGATAGATATTTTTAAGAACTAATAATATTGTTTCCTTGTTTAAATGCAGTAGATGAAATTAGATAAATATACCAATGAATTTATATATATATGTGTATGTGTGCATATATATAATGTATATATCAAATACATTACTATTACACATTATATATATATAAATGTATAAATAAATACATACACATATATATGCCTCTAATATATAATGCCTATTAGCCTTTGCCTCCACTCCATAGAATGTCAAGGTAGCAATTTTCAAAATACTGATAATCAGTCCTGTGAAATGATTTGATCATTTTAATATGTTAAATTAGGCTTTCAAAGTGATATATTTGTAGTCTCAAGTGAACTTTTACTTGATTGTGATTTGCTTTTTCTTTTAATGCTCTTGTCCATTGCTAAATAGAGCTTTTATAAATTTCCTAAAAATCATTTTCCTATAACATTATTTTAGTTTCCTGGCCCTTTGCAGAACCCATAGTAGTCTTCAGAAGGACTCAGAAGCAGTCACATGTATGATTCAGAAACACTTCTAAAGGAGGCAGTTGGATAACCACAGGAGTCAAGTTCACCTTGGAACAGACTCTGGAAGAGTTATAACTCTCCATCATAAAGAAAATAACCCCAGGGCATCATTGCAGCTGCCCCAAAACTGTGTGATACACTTACAAGACACAGTGCCACATGGTGAGAATGGAAGCTTTCAGAAGTGTGAGGATTGCTGATAAAAGAGAGTTGATGGCACTGGGGAAAGGATGTGTTTTCAAAGTAAGTAGAAGCGAGCAGTGCAAATTATACCTTAGAGGATCTAGAGTTCAAAAAGAGTCCTAACCTAACTGTAAGTGAGGAGACAGAAAGTAGTTCCAGGAGCTATTTTTTAATATATTTTTAAATTAATGTAAAAATCAGGAAAAAACTGTTTGTTATAGTTAGCATTTCTATTATTTCTGGAGTCCAGAAAGCAAAACTTCAACATTATTTCATTTAGAAGACATCTTTCCAGCCCTCAAATTATGGTTGAGAATATATTAGGAAACAAGTATACGATACTTCTTCTAAATCATTTTTGCATTTGGTACTGCAAAAGTAAGGCTTGTAGAGGGATAGATGAAACCACTGTAGTGCAATGAATATGCTATAACTTTAACATGTGTGTGTGTTAAGTCACTATAGTCCTGTCTCAGCTCTTCATGACACTATGAACTGTAGCTTGCCAGGCTCCTCTGTCCATGGGATTCTCCAGGCCAGAATAGTGGAGTGGATTGCCATGCCATCCTCTGGGGATCTTCCCACCAGACAATCTTCCCGACACAGGGACCCACATGTCTTATGTTTCCTGCATTGACAGGCAGGTTCTTTACCACTAACTCCACCTGGGAAGCCCAGATAACAGAGTATACATTTCCTGTCTCAATATCCCCTCAGCTGTGTCAGTCTTCAGACCTCTTAAAACCAGTCATCTTAAGATTCCTTAGAATACTCTCAGTTTATTCTCTATGTTATAATTGTTCATAAATATGCATTCAGATAGTGGATTCAGTACGATTTTTTTCCCCCTGAAATTGACCAGCACAGTGCTTTGTATGAAATGTTCAATAAACAGCTATTCAGTGGATAAATGCCTAAACAAGCACTTATAGTTGGAAGGGAAAGGAAAAAGATTTACGGTAAATGTCATAGGATCAATTTGGCTAGAAAACTCCCAATAAATCACAAATCATTTAGTCTTTACCTCCATGGTAATTTAATAGCATGTCCTACTCACAATGGAAACTTCCAAACTTGGCTGAGAATCTTGGGCAACTGAAACCATATATTTGAAAAGAAATCTTGTCATTTATTCAAATTGACCCATCAGTTTTATTTGATCATTTCTCTTATGAAGTCAAAACAAAATATTATGTAAATATCTAAGCAGCTTTTAAAACAAACATGGGTGATTGCTTTCTAATGACATCTCAGTTACTAAACTGATGTTTTATTAGCATTTCAATATTATCAGAAATAGCTGTATTCTTCTTTGGGAATATGAAACCATACCAAAAAGAATTTCAAATTACCAAACAAATGCTTACTATTTCCATTGCCATATGTTTATTCATTGACAATCTCATCAGTGCCTTCTTAATTTTAAACTCAATGGCAGAGACTCAATTTTTAAAAATTAAATTAAAAACATCATGAAATTCAAAGATATATAATCTTTTGGCAAGAAAGGCTAATTCCCACATCTTTCTTTCAGGAATTTTGTCATGCGACTTTTTTTCTCCATTTTTTTTTTTTTTAACTTTTCCTTAAGATAATCCTCTTTCTTAGAACAAATTTTTATTATGAAAACTCAACTATATTTACATAAAACTTTGTTTTTGCTAGTCACATGAAAATGGGATCTTTTTCTGTCTAAGTGTGTTTTAGGTGCAAATGTTTGTTGTGAAAAGGAGCCGCTGAATGCAGTGAAGAACAGGGCGGGGTCAGTTGGAGGCTATAACTACAGACAATCAGACAAAGCTCTTCATCCTGGATCAAAAATCAGGGTAAATCGTAAAATACCAGACAAGGGTACAGAGTAATATTCAGAAGGCAGAATTTTGAACACAAGCCAGTATGTCTCCAAGTTATTTATAAGACTCTAGAATCTACAAATGCAGCCAAGATCAAGGGGAAATAGTTGTCTACATTAACCAGGATTCTCTGGATGCAAGTATTTGAACAAATTTAACCAAGTGAAAATGAGAGAAATTGATTTTAAGGATACAGAGGCTAACTCTTGGTATTCAATGAGAAGATGGCAATAGAATCTCAGCAAAGGACTGAAAATTAGAACTGGGAAGTTGGAGGAATCTTCTGGTCTGCCTCTGCCTCTCTCTGCAACATTTTCCAAGTTTCTTTCAGAATATGTATTCTCCTTGCTCATCCTTTTATACAGAGTAGGTAAAAGACGACTACCCACCTTCCCTCAAGAAACTATACAAAACTGAATTAGAATCTCCTCATCCTAATTCCAAGTATCCAAGAATGGTAATCTCATTCGTTCAGCTTAAGTCAGGTGTCAACGCCAAGCTTATTCAACCATGCCTGATAGGAGACCAATTAAGGTAAGAAAGTAGGAAGATGGGGCATGGCAAGTAGAAATGAAACTTCTCAAATGTTTACTCTGAAGTCTTCGAGTTCAGATAAGTGCATAATTCAATGTGGAGAACATTATCAAACTATGTGGGTAGGAATAAAAACTTCTGGTTGAAAATTTGAAAATGAGCATAAACAGTAAAAAAAACCCTGATAACTGAGAAACTATTTTATAGAAATTCTGAAACAAATGTGTAAGCTTTGCATAAAATGAAGGTACAAGATTGTTAATCACATCTTGTTTACAAGAGCAAAAACAAGAAGAGACAAACTGGGCTTTTAAAAATGGTGGCATATTCAGAGAGTGCTGGGATTAAAATGATACTGAAGGCTCAATGTAATGTGAGGATTATTAGTCATTTCAGTAAGAAAAATAAAATAAGTTTAGCAAATATTTATAATGCATTCCATGACCCTACATTGAAAAAGGTCTCATTTAAGTCTCTAAATGTTCTTGTTGTTTAGTTGCCCAGGTGTATCCGACTCTTTGCGACCCCATGGGCTGCAGCATGCCAGGCCTGCCTGTCCCTCATCATCCCCTGAAGTTTGTCCAAGTTCATGTCCACTGCTTCTGTGATGCCATCCAGCCATCTCATCCTCTGATGCCCTCTTTTCCTTGTGCCTTCAATCTTTCCCAGCATCAGGGACTTTTCCACTGAGTCAGCTGTTCACATCAGATGATCAAAATACCAGAGTTTCAGCTTTAGCCACAGTCCTTCCAATGAGTATTCAGGGTTGATTTCCCTTAAGATTGACTAGTTTGATCTCCTTACTGTCCATGGGACTCTCAGGAGTCTTCTCCAGCACCACAGTTCAAAGGCATCAATTATTTGGTGCTCCACCTTCTTTACAGTCCACCTCTCACAACCATACATGACCACTGGGAAGACCATGGCCTTGACTATACCGACTCTTGTTAGCAGAGTAATGTCTAAAGAAACTCTAAAGGTTCTATCTCTTGGATAATGAACACTGATTAATTACAAAGTTTTTATTTTTTATTGCAGGAAGGCCTTATACACACCAGAGCACTTGAAAACCACAAATCATATCCCTCATTTAGTTGTTGATAGGCAGCTGCTTTACGAAGAAGTTATATTTGCTTAAGTTATATGTGAATTCCTTTGCTTTTTATGAATTATCCATTTAATATAAATCAGTTAGTCTGAAAGGTCCAAACTTTTTTCAGGTCAATATATCCTTACACAAGACTAAGCAAACAAAATCTTGATTCTAAAATTTTGAAATGCAAATTAATTTAAAGCTTAAGCACTTTAGCAATTCTGTGATCAAGAAAATGTCTCTCTAAGGACACAAAAACTAAAGTCAGAGAAGTGAAGATTGTATGTTTATTGGGGAGGGTGAGCAGGATACTAAGGCAAAAGCAAGAACCTATGCAAAGTTCCAGAGACAGAAATATATATATACAAATAAAATTGATGTTTAAACCCAAAGTATAACAATCCATTATTTCATAGTGATACAAATAAAGGATTGAATGAATGAATAAATGAAAGAATGAATGAAATAAAAAAGAAGAGACTAATCTATGTATATAAAAGGGAATCCATCTAAATTTTTGGTAGGAATGTAAATTTTTGTAGCCATTATGAAAACTGTATGGATGTTTCTCAAAAAACTAAAAACAGAGGTGCCAGACAATACTGGAATTCAAAAAAACGCATGGACCCATATATTCATAGTAGTATTTTCCATAATAGCCAGGACATGTAAACAACCTAAATGTCCATCAATAGATAAATGGATAAAGAAGATGTGGTACATATACACAATGGACTACTACTTAGCCATGAAAAGAATGGAATAATGTCATCTGCAGCAACATAGATAGACCTAGAGATTATCATACTAAGGGAAGTAATTCAAAAAGAGGAAGACAAACACCATATGATATCACTTAGATGTGGAATATAAAATATGACACTATGAAATAGACTCACAGACATACAGAAAAGACTTGTCAAGTGGGAGGAGGGGTGAGGGAGGGAGTTTGGGATTAGAAGATGCAAACTATTAAATATAGGATGAATAAACAGCAAGCACAGGGAACTATATTCAAAATCTTGTCATAAACCATAATGGAAAAGAGTATGGAAAGAATACATATAAATCTGAATCACTTTTCTACATAGCAGAAATTAACACAGCATTGTAAACTGATAATACTTCAATAAAGTAAATTTCATTAAAAAAAGGAAAAGACAAGACTAATCTCCCATGCAGAAGAATTCCAAATAATTTATGGAGATCCTCTGCTTTCAAGGGGGTAAAGCAAAGCTCTCCATTACTTGAGTGGGGGTGACCTCCTTCCAAAGAATACAGCCTGGAAAGGGAAGAAAATCACACTAGAGACCAACTTTCTCCAGGAAATAGACATTGTGCACACTATCTCAAGTCAGGTGAATGAGTTTAATGTCAGCAAGGATAAGTTAAATTGATAGTATGTACACTAGATATGATGTGAAGAAAATGATGCTTACCTCATACTTCTGCTCCAAAACACCCAGAGCCTCAGATTAACCATCAGAAACAACATAAAACTAATCCAGACTGACATTCCACAAAATATCTAACTAGTACTCCTCAGAACTTTCAAGGAAAGTCTGACAAACTCTCTCAGCCAAGAGGATTCTATAGACAGACATGACTGTTGATGGAATATGAAATCTTGGATGGGATACTGAAAACAGAAAAATGGCATCAGAGGAAAGCAGGGGAAATCTAAAAACACAGATTTTGTTTGATGATAATGTATGAATATCGGTTCATTAATTGTGACAAATATACCATACTAATGGATGATGTTAAATAATAGGAGAGACTGTGTGTGGGGTATGAGAGAATTCTTTATACTTTCTTCATAAAAATTCTATAAATCTAAAACAGTTTTAAAATTTTTAAATGTTATGTTAAAAATGGCATTTAAGAAAAACTAAAAGAAGAAAACTGTGGGACTGCTGCATATAAGACAGAAAAACTGCAGCATAAACTGAGAAACATTTATTCCAAAACTAGAAGAATCTTGAGTCCCTTGGACTGCAAGAACATCAAACCAGTCAATCTTAAAGGAAGTCAACCCTGAATATTTATTGGAAGTACTGATGCTGAAATTCCAATACTTTGGCCACCTGATGCAAACAGCTGACTCATTGGAAAAGACTCTGATTCTGGGAAAGATTGAGGGCAGGAGGAGAAGGGGACAGGAGAGGATGAGATGGTTGGATGGCATCATTGACTTAATGGACATTAATTTGAGCAAACTCAGGGAGATAGTGAAGGACAGAGAAGCCTGGCATGCTACAGTCCATGGGGTTGCAAAAAGTCAGACACAATTGAGCGACTGAACAACAACTAGTGTTACAGGTGGATTTTCAACTGTTTTGAAGGTTGGCACCCAATCTCCACATAGTTCAACTGTATCTCAAAACTCTTGATTTATCTATATTTCCTTGGAACTCTGTCAATTGATGCTTTATGTTAATGAAATTTTGTAATGTGCATTTATTTATTTCTAATTTATTTATTTATTAAAGGATAATTGCTTTACAGAACTTTGTTTTCTATCAAACCACAACATGAATCAGCCATAGGTGTGTATATGTATGTATATATATATATATATATATATATATATATATATATATATATATATATCTCACTCCCCATCCCACCCCTCTACACTGATACAGAACTCTTGTTTAACTTTCCTGAGCCATACAATAAATTCCTGCTGGCTATCTATTTTACATATGATAATGTAAGTTTCCATGTTACTCTTTCCATACATTTCATCCTCTCCTCCCTTCTCCCCACGTTTATAAGTCTATTCTCTATGTCTGCTTCTCCACTGGTGCCCTGTAAATAAATTCGTCAGTACCATTTTTCTAGATTCCGTATATATGTGTTAGAATACAAGATTTATCTTTCTCTTTCTAACTCATTTTACTCTGTATAATAGGTTCTAGGTTCATCCACCTTATCAGAACTGACTCAAATGCATTCCTTTTAATGGCTGAGTAATTATTCCACTGTGTATATGTACCACAACTTCTTTAACCATTCATCTATTGATGAACATCTAGGTTGCTTCCATGTTCTAGCTACCATAAACAGTGCTGCAATGAACAATGGGATACATGTGCCTTTTTCAATTTTGGTTTCCTCAGGGTATATGCCTAGGAGTGGGATTGCTGGGTCATACGGTGGTTTTATTCCTATTTTTTTTTTAAGAAATCTCCATACTGTCTTCCATAGTGGCTTTATCCATTTACATACATTCCCACCAACAGGGCAAGTGTTCCCTTTTCTCTACACCCTCTCCAGCATTTATTGTTTGTAGATTTTTGATGATGGTCATTCTGACCAGTGTGAGGTGATATCTCATTGTAGTTTTGATTTGTTGGAGAAGACTCTTGAGAGTCCCTTGGACTGCAAGGAGATCCAACCAGTCCACCCTAAAGGAGATCAGTCCTGGGTGTTCATTGGAAGGACTGATGCTGAAGCTGAAACTCCAATACTTTGGCCACCACATGTGAAGAGTTGACTCATTGGAAAAGACCGTGATGCTGGGAGGGATTGGGGAATGCAGGAGGGGAAGGGGACGACAGAGCATGAGACGGCTGGATGGCATCACCGAATCGATGGGCATGAGTTTGAGTAAACTCCGGGAATGATGGACAGGGAGGCCTGACGTGCTGCGATTCATAGGTTCGCAAATAGTCGGATATGACTGAGCGACTGAACTGAACTGAACTGAATAATGAGCGATGTTGAGCATTTGTTTGTTAGCCCTCTGTATGTCTTTGGAGAAATGTCTGTTTAGGTCTTTTTCCCGCTTTTTGATTTTTTTTTTTTTTTTTTTTTGCATTGAGTTGTATGAGCTGCTTGTATATTTTGGAAATTAATTCTTTGTCAGTTATTTCATTTGCTATTATTTTCTACCATTCTGAGGGTTGTCTTTTCACCTTATTTATAGTTTCCTTTGCTGTGCAAAAGCTTTTAAATTTAATCAGGTCCCACTTGTTCACTTTTGTTTTTTTTTTTTTTTTTTTTTTCCATTACTCTAGAAGGTGGGTCATAGAGGATCTTGCTTTGATTTATTTCATAGGGTATTCTGCCTATGTTTTCCTCTAAGAGTTTTATAATCTCTGGTCTTACATTTATGTCTTTAATCCATTTTGAGTTTATCTTTGTGTATGGTGTTAGGAAGTATTCTAATTTCATTCTTTTATATGTAGCTGTCCAGTTTTCCCAGCACCATTTATTAAAGAGGCTGTCTTTGCCCCATTGTGTATTCTTGCCTCCTTTGTCAAAAATAAGATACCCATAGGTGCATTGATTTATTTCTGGACTTTGTAAACTGTTCCCTTGGTCTATATATCTGTTTTTGTGCCAGTACCATACTGTCTTGATGACTGTAGCTTTGTAGTATAATCTGAACTCAGGAATGTTAATTCCTCCAGCTCCATTCTTCTTGGTCAAGACTGCTTTGGCTATTTGGGGTCTTTTGTGCTTCCAAATATATTGTGAAATTTTTTGTTCTAGTTCTGTGAAAATCACCATTGGTAATTGGATAGGGATTGCATTGAATCTATAGATTGCATTTGGTAGTACAGTCATTTTCACAATATTGAGTCTTCCTACCCAGGAACATGGAATATCTCTCCATCTGTTTAAATAATCGTTGATTTCTTTCATTAGTGTCTTATAATTTTCTGTGTACAGTTCTTTTGTCTCCTTAGGTAAGTTTATTCCTAGATATTTATTATTTTTGTTGCAATGGTGAATGGGATTGATTCCTTAATTTCTCTTTCTGAATTTTCATTGTTAGTATATAGAAATGCAAGTTTTCTGTGTACTGATTTTGTATTCTGCAACTTTGCTAAATTCACTGATTAGCTCTAGAAATTTTCTGATACTATCTTTAGGGTTTTCTATGCATAGTATCATGCCATCTACAAACAGTGAGAGCTTTACTTCTTTTCCCATCTGAATTCCTTTTATTTCTTTTTCTTCTCAGATTGCTATAGCTAGGACTTCCAGAGCTATATAGAATAAAAGTGGTGAAAGTGGACACCCTTGTCTTGTTTCTAATCTTAGGGAGAATGTTTTCAGTTTTTTCAACACTGAACATGATGTTTGCTGTAGGCTTATCATATATAGCCTTTACTATGTTAAGGTAGGTTCCTTCTATGCCCATTTTTTGAAGGGTTTTAACCATAAATGGGGGCTGAATTTTGTCAAAGGCTTGTTCTGTATCCATTGA
Organism: Odocoileus virginianus; assembly: GCF_023699985.2. Lineage (NCBI taxonomy): Eukaryota > Metazoa > Chordata > Mammalia > Artiodactyla > Cervidae > Odocoileus > Odocoileus virginianus. The sequence continues at coordinate 20,646,172 of NC_069683.1, forward strand.
GATGATCACATGGCTTTTACCTTTCAATTTGTTAATATGGTGTACCACATTGATTGATTTGCATATATTGAAGAATCCTTGCATTCCTGGAATAAACCCAACTTGATCATGGTGTATGAGTTTTTTGCTGTGTTCCTGAATTCTGTTCACTAAAACTTTGAGGACTTTTGTATCTATGTTCATCAGTGATATTGCCCTGTAGTTTTCTTTTTTTGTATTGTCTTTGTCCAGTTTTGGTATCAGTATGATGGTGATCTCATATAATGAGTTTAGAAGTGCTCCTCCATCTGCAATTTTTTGAAAGAGCATTAGCTCTTCTCTAAGTGTTTGATAGAATTCTCCTGTGAAGCCATCTGGTCCTGGGTTTTTTTATTTTGGGGAGGTTTTTTTTTTTTTTTTTTTTTTTTTTTTTATCATAGCTTCAATTTCAGTGCTTATAATTGGGTTGTGCATAACTTCTATTTCTCCATGGTTCAGTCTTGAAAGATTGAACTTTTCTAAGCATCTCTCCATTTCTTCCGGGTTATCCATTTAATTGTCATATCATTGTTCATAATAGTCTTTTATAATCCTTTGTATTTCTGCATTGTCTGTAACCTCTCCTTTTTCATTTCTATTTTTTTTCAAATTTGATTCTTCTCTCTTTTTTTTATTGATGAGTAAGGCTAAAGGTTTATCAATTTTGTTTATCTTCTCAAAGAACCAGCTTTTAGTTTTATTAATCTTTACTACTTTTTTTTCCTATAATTTCTTTTTCATTTATCTCTGTTCAGATCTTTATGATTTCTTTCCTTCTCCTAATTTTGGTTTTGTTGTTGTAGTTGTTCTTCTTCTTTTTCCAGTTGTTTTAGGTGTAATGTTAGGTGGTCTATTTGATGTTTTTCTTGTTTCCTGAGGTAGGATTGTATTACTATAAACTTCCCTTTTAGAACTGCTTTTGCTGCATCCCATCGGTTTTGAGTGGTCGTGTTTTCATTGTCATTTGATTCTAGAAATTTTGACTTCCTTTTTGATTTCTACAGTAACCTGTTGGTTATTTAGAAACGTGTTGTATAATCTCCATGTGTTTGTGTTTCTTACAGGTTTTTTTCTTGTAACTGATATCTAGTCTCATAGCATTGTGATCAGAGAAGATGCTTGATACCATTCCAATTTTCTTAAATTTACTGAGGTTTGATTTGTGACCCAAGATGTGGTCTACCCTGGAGAATGTTCCATGTGAACTTGAGAAGGTGTATTCTTCTGCCTTTGATGGAATGTCCTAAGAAATCAATGAGATCCATCTCATCTAATGTATCATTTAAGACTTGTGTCTCCTTATTAATTTTCTGTTTTGATAATCTGTCCATTGGTTTGAGTGGGGTGTTAAAGTCTCCTACTATTATTCTGTTATTGTCAATTTCTCCTTTTATGTCTGTTAGTGTTTGTCTTATGTATTGAGGTGCTCCTATGTTGGGTACATCAATTCAGTTCAGTTCAGTCATTCAGTCATGTCCGATTTTTTGCGACCCCATGAACCACAGCATGCCAGGCCTCCCTGTCCATCACTAACTCCCAGAGTTCACCCAAACCCATGTCCATTGAGTCAGAGATGCCATCCAACCTTATCCTCTATCGTCCCCTTCTCCTCCTGCCATCAATCTTTCCCAGCATCAGGGTCTTTTCAAATAAGTCAGCTCTTCACATTAGGAGGCCAAAATATTGGAGTTTCAGCTTCAACATCAGACCTTCCAATGAACACCAGAACTGATATCCTGTAGGAGGAATGGTTGGATTTCTTTGCAGTCCAAGGGACTCTCAAGAGTCTTCTCCAACACCACAGTTCAAAAGCATCAATTATTTGGAACTCAGCTTTCTTTATAGTCCAACTCTCACAACCATACATGACCACTGGAAAAACCATAACCTTGACTAGACGGATGTTTGTTGGCAAAGTAGTCTCCGCTTTTTATATGCTGTCTAAGTTGGTCATAACTTTCCTTCCAAGGAGTAAGCGTCTTTTAATTTCATGGCTGCAATCATCATCTGCAGTGATTTTGGAGCCCAAAAAAATAAAGTCAGCCACTGTTTCCCCACCTGTTTGCAATGAAGTGATGGGACTGGATGCCATGATCTTAGTTTTCTGAATGTTGAGCTTTAAGCCAACTTTTTCACTCTCCTCTTTCACTTTCATCAAGAGGCTCTTTAGTTCTTCTTTACTTTCTGCTATAAGGGTGTTGTAATTTGCATATCTGAGGTTATTGATATTTCTCCCAGCAATCTTGATTCCAGCTTGTGTTTCTTCCAGCCCAATGTTTCTCATGATGTACTCTGCATAGAAGTTAAAAAAGCAGGGTGACAATATACAGCCTTGATGTACTCTTTTTCCCAATTGGAACCAGTCTGTTGTTCCATGTCCAGTTCTAATTGTTGCTGCCTGACCTGCATACAGGTTTCTCAAGAGGCAGGTCAGGTGGTCTGGTATTCCCATCTGTTTCAGAATTTTCCACAGTTTCTGGTGATCCACACTGTCAAAGGCTTTGACATAGTCAATAAAGCAGAAATAGATATTTTTCTGGAACTCTCTTGCTTTTTATTGATCCAGCAGATGTTGGCAATTTGACATCTAGTTCCTCTGCCTTTTCTAAAACCAGCTTGAACATCTGGAAGTTCACAGTTCATGTATTGCTGAAGCCTGGCTTGGAGAATTTTTAAAGTTACTTTACTAGCATTTGAGTGCAATTGTTCAGTAGTTTGAGCATTCTTTGGCATTGCCTTTCTTTGGGATTGGAATGAAAACTGACCTTTTCCAGTCCTGTGGCCACTGCTGAGTGCTATTGTTTTCTGAATTTGCTGGCATATTGAGTGCAGCAATCACAGATTGCAGATTCACAGCATCATCTTTCAGGATTTGAAATAGTTCAACTGGTATTCCATCACCTCCACTAGCTTTGTTTGTAGTGATGCTTCCTAAGGCCAACTTGAGTTCACATTCCAGGATATGTGGCTCTAAGTGAGTGATCACACCATCATGATTATCTGGGTCGTGAAGACCTTTTTTGTACAGTTCTTCTGTGTATTCCTCTCACATCTTCTTAATATCTTCTGCTTCTGTTAGGTCTCTACCATTTCTATCCTTTATTGTGCCCATCTTTGAATGAAATGTTCCCTTGGTATCTCTAATTTTCTTGAAGAGATCTCTAGTCTTTCCCATTCTGTTGTTTTCCTCTATTTCTTAGCATTGATTGCTGAGGAAGGCTTCCTTATCTCTCCTTGCTATTGTTTGGAACTCTGCATTCAAATGGGTCTATCTTTCCTTTTCTCTTTTGCTTTTCCCTTCCATTCTTTTCACAACTATTTGTAAGGCCTCCTCAGATAGCCATTTTGTCTTTTTGCATTTCTTTTTTTTGGGGATGGTCTTGATTCCTGTCTCCTGTACAATTTCATGAAACTCCATCCATATTTCATCAGGCACTCTGTCTATAAGATCTAGTCCCTTAAATCTATTTCTCACTTCTGCTGTATAGTCCACTGTATAGTCATAAGGGATTTGATTTAGGTCATAACTGAATAGTCTAGTGATTTTCTCCACTTTCTTCAACTTCAGTCTGAATTTGGCAATAAGGAGTTCATGATCTCAGCCACAGTCAGCTCCCGGTCTGTTTTGTTTGTTTTTGTTTTTGCTGACTGTATAGTGCTTCTCCATCTTTAGCTGCAAAGAATATAATCAATCTGATTTCGGTGTTGACCATCTGGTGATGTCCACGTGTAGAGTCTTCTCTTGTGTTGTTGGAAGAGGGTGTTTGCTATGACCATGGCGTTCTCTTGGCAGAAAGCTATTAGCCTTTGCCTGCTTCATTCTGTACTCCAAGTTCAAATTTCCCATTACTCCAGGTGTTTCTTGACTTCCTACTTTTGCATTCCAGTCCCTTATAATGAAAAGGACATCTTTTTTGGGTGTTCTAGAAGGTCTTGCAGGTCTTCATAGAACTGTTCAACTTCAGCTTCTTCAGCGTTACTGGTCGGGGCATAGACTTGGATTACCATGATATTGAATGGTTTGCCTTGGAAACGAACTTAGATCATTCTGTCGTTTTTGAGATTGCATCCAAGTACTGCATTTCAGACTCTTTTGTTCACTATGATGGCTATTCCATTTCATCTAAGGGATTCCTGCCCACGGTAGTAGATATAATGGTCATCTGAGTTAAATTCACCCATTCCAGTCCATCTTAGTTCACTGATTCCTAGATTGTCGATATTCACTCTTGTCATCTACTGTTTGACCACTTCCAATTTGCCTTGATTCATGGACCTAACATTCCGTGTTCCTATGCCATATTGCTCTTACAGCATCGAACCCTGCTTCCATCACCAGTTCCATCCACAACTGGGTGTTGTTTTTGCTTTGGCTCCATCCCTTCATTCTTTCTGGAGTTATTTCTCCACTGATCTCCAGTAGCATGCTGGGAACCTACCGACCTGGGGAGTTCATCTTTCAGTGTCCTATATTTTTGCCTTTTCATACTATTCATGGGGTTCTCAAGGCAAGAATATTGAAGTGGTTTGCCATTCCCTTCTCCAGTGGACCACATTCCATCAGACCTCTCCACCATGAGCTGGTCGTCTCTGGTGGCCCCACACAGCATGGTTTAGTTTCACTGAGTTAGACAAGGTTGTGGTCCATGTGATCATATTGGCTAGTTGTTTGTGATTGTAATTTCAGTCTGTCTTCCCTCTTATCCCCTCTCTCAGTGCCTACCATCTTACTTGCGTTTCTCTTACTTTTAACGTGGGTTCTTTCTTCACGTCTGCTCCAGCAAAGCACAGCCATTGCTCCTGTTGAGTGCAGAGATATTTTCAATTGCTATGTCTTCCTCTGGGATTGATACCTTGATCATTATGTAGTGTCCTTCCTTAGCTCTTGTAATATTCATTATTTTAAGGTCTATTTTGTCTGATTTGAGGATTGCTACTCCAACTTTCTTTTGCTTCCTACTTTCATGGAATATATTGTTCCATCCTCTCACTTTCAGTCTAGATGTGTCTTTAGGTCTGAAGTTGGTTTCTTGTACACAGCACATATATGGGTCTTATTTTTTGTATCCATTCAGCCAGTCTGTGTCTTTTGGTTGGAGCATTTATACACTTACATTTAAAATAATTATTGATATATATGTTCCTATTGCCATGTTCTTAATACTTTGGGGTGCATTTTGTAGGTCTTTTTTATTCTCTTGTATTTCTTGACTATGTAAATCCGTTTAACATTTGTTGTAAAGCTGGTTTGGTGGTACTGAATTGTCTTAACTTTTGCCTGTCTGAAAAGCTTTTGATTTCTCCATAAATTTTGAATGAGAGCCTTGCCAGGTACAGTAATTTTGGTTGTAGATTTTTCCCTTTCAGTACTTTAAATATATCCTGCCATTCCATTCTGGCCTACAGAGTTTCTCTTGAAAGATCAGCTGTTAAGTGTATGGGATTTCCATTATATGTTACTAGTTGTTTCTCCCTTGCTGATTTTAACATTCTTCCTTTGTGTTTAGTCTTTGTTAGTTTGATTAGTATGTGTCTCCATGTGTTCCTCCTTGGATTTATCCTGTATGGGACTCTTTGTGTCTCTTGGGATTGATTAACAATTTCCTTTTACATGTTGGGGAAATTTTCAACTATAATCTCTTCAAAAGTTTTCTCATACCATTTCTTTTTCTCTTCTTCTTCTGGGACCCCTATAATTTGAATATTTGTGCTTTTGATATGGTCTCAGATGTCTCTAAGACTATCTTCAGTTCTTTTCAATCTTTTTACTTTATTCTGCTCTTCAGCAGTTATTTCTACCATTTTATCTTCCAGGCCACTGACTCATTCTTCTGCTTCAGATACTCTGATATTGATTCCTTCTAGAATATTTTTAATTTCCGTAATTGTGCTGTTTGTATGTTTATTATTTAATTCTGCTAGGTCTTTGTTCATTGATTCTTGCATTTTCTCCATTTTATTTTCAAGGTTTTTGATCATCTTTACTATAATTTTTTGAATTCTTTTTCAGGTAGTTTTCCTATTTCCTCTTCATTTACTTGGACCTCTGTGTTTCTAATTTGTTCCTTCATTTGTGTAGTATTTTCTGCCTTTTCAATTTTTTTTTAAACTTATTGTGTTTGAGGTATCCTTTTCCCAGGCTTCAGGGTTGAATTCTTTCTGCCTTTTGGTTTCTGCCCTCCTAAGATTGGTCCAGTGGTTTGTGTAAGCTTCATATAGGGTGAGACCTGTGCTGAGTGTTTGTTTGTTTGTTTGTTTTTCCTCTGATTAGCAAGACTGAGTGAGGGGGTACTCCTGTCTGATGATGATTTGTTTGTATTTTTGTTTTGTTTGTTGTTTAGATGAAGTGTCCTTTACAGCGTGCAAATGGTGGTTGGGTGACGCCAGGTTTTGTATTCAAGTGGTTTCCTTTGTGTGGGTTCTCACTATTTGATACTCCCTAGGGTTAGTTCTCTGGTAGTCTAGGGTCTTGGAGTCAGTGCTCCAACTCCAAAGGCTCAGGGCTTGATCTCTGGTCAGGAATGAAGATTCTACACTAATTTGTTATGGCATTAAATGAGATTAAAATGAATATCCATAAATGAGAAACTAAAGATGAACCCTAGACAAATGGCAATTACAAAATCAGGCAAATAATAATTTTTATATATATATATATATATGTGTGTATATATATATATGTGTGTGTGTATATATATATGTATATGTATATATATGTGTGTGTATATATATACACACATACATACATACATATACATATACACCCATGAGCAAAGTCAAAACAGCCCAACAAAAATAAAGTACAGTAGAGTGGGGAATAAAGCAAAGTAATCAAACCTAACAAATATGTTGAGAGGAAAGGAAAGAAAGAAAAGAAAGAAAGAAATAGATATGTAAAGTTATATAGGGTAGATGAAAAAGATTTATATACATTACAGATTAACTGCAAGGGGAAGATAACAGTAGGAAAGGCAAACAAAGGAATAAATGTGGAAAAAATATAATAGGTTTAAAGAATTAAAATTATAAAAAAGAGGAAAAAACAACAACAACAAATGGAAGAAGAAAGAAAAAAGAAAAAAAAAAAAAAAAGGAAAACTCCACAGAACTGTAAAAGCCCAACGTAGAGGTAGAGGCTGATAACAATAATGGAAAGTGTGACTGAATATACATATGTACATGGACACCCATAACCAAAATCAAACAGTTCAACAAAAATAAATTACGATAGACTGACCCAGCAAACAAACAAACAAGTAAACAAATAAAAATAAGTATATCTACCAGAACAAAACTAACTAAAGCACATACTGGAAAACAAAATAAAAGCAAGGTGCCAACTGTGGAATAAAACACTGAAAATAAAACTAACAAATATGTTGAGACAAAAGAAAAGAAAGAATAAAAAAAAGAAAAGAAAGAATAGATATGCAAAGTTAAATGTAGATAAAGAAGTTTTATATACATCAAAGATTAACTGCAAGAGGAAAAGAACAGTAGAAAAAGCGAACAAAGGAATAAATGTACAAAAAAATGATAATAGGTTTAAAAAATTAAAATCAAAATTAAAAAAGAGAAAAAAAAAAAAAAAAGGAAAACTATAGAACTGGAAAAGCCCAACGTAGTGGCAGAGGTTTATAACAACAATAAAACATGTGACTGAGAGGGAAAAAAAAGTTCAAACGTTTAATTACGTTTCATTTTGCTGCTGCTGCTAAATCGCTTCAGTTGTGTCTGACTCTGCGACCCCATAGACGGCAGCCCACCAGGCTCTGCTGTCCCTGGGATTCTCTAGGCAAGAACACTGGAGTGGGTTGCCATTTCCTTCTCCAGTGCGTGAAAGCGAAGAGTGAAAGTGAAGTTGCTCAGTCGCATCTTACTCGTAGTGACCCCATGGACTGTAGCCCACCAGGCTCCTCCGTCCATGGGATTTTCCAGGCAAGAGGACTGGAGTGGGTTGCCATTGCCTTCTCCAATTAGGTTTCACAGTGCCAATAAAATTGCCAGTATAACAGAGGAGAAAAAAAGGAAAAAAAGAAAAGAAAAATAAATCTACAGAACAAGTCAAAACATAAGAATAATAAATGTTTTTCTTGAGTCACTGCTGTCAGCGTCCTTTCCCTCGCTGGGAGTCACAGTCCACCTCACCTCCCTAGGATGCCCTCCCCTGTCTGGATCTCCTGTGGGGGCAGCTCAGATTCTAATCTGGTCCTACTCCTGTGTGTTCTTGCCTCCAATGTCCAGAGCTATCAGAACTAGTGTGTTTTCTTTTGTGAGAGCTCTCAACAACCTTTTATATATTCCATAGACACAGAGTCTGCCTAGTTGATGGTGTGGATTCAATCTGCAGCTTGTACAGCTGGCGGGAGGGTTCTGGGTCTTCTTCCTTAGTCACACTGCCCCTGGGCTTCAATTGCGGTTTTACTTCCACCTCTGCATGTGGGTCGTCCACTGGGGTTTGCTCCTGAGGCTGCCCTGGAGGACTTGGGTTTGCCCCGAGGGCCAGGTGTGGAGGTGGGGCTCCTGCTTGGGTCGCAGGGGTGCTGGCAGCACCAGGTACTCAGGGGAGCTGGCAGCTACAGTGCTCTGGAAGGGTGTGGCAACCAGTATTGACCAATATGCTCCAGTATTCTTGCCTGAGAACTCCCCTTCCCTGACAGAAGCCTGGCAGGCCACAGTCTACAGGGTCAGAAAGAGTCAGACACTACCGGAGCGACCCTGTGTGCACAGATGCAAGACTTTTTCCACCTGTGGCAGCTCGGCCCCAGTGAGATTTGAGCGTGAAGGTGGCGCAGCTGCTTGGCTTCAAGGGACCCTGGTGGCGCCAAGGGTGCAGGGACATGTGCCGCCACTGCTGCAGGAGTCATGGCCTCATCAGAGTCTTTTTTCCGAGCATCTTGGAGTTGGTGATCAGAAGGCCTCTTTGGCCAGTCTTTCTCTGTAGCTCGACCGGCTCAGGCTCTTAGAGGGCTCCCTTGCCTGGGGTCCTTCTCTGTTGTTTGGCGCATCAGGCACAAAGAGGGGCCCCCTGCCTGGGGTCCTTCTCTGTAGATCAGCAAGTCAAGCACTTAAAGGGGAATCCTGGGTGGGCTCCTACTCTAGTTCAGTGCGTCGGGCGTCTGAGGGGCCAGCCTCTCTACTGTTCAGCTGCCGATGCTGGTGTGTGGGGAGAGCGAGGCTATGGTGATGGCTCCGCCCGCTGTGTGTGACTCAGCGGTATTGCCTTGCTAGCATGGCTGCCCAGCTTTCCTCCACAGGCATTTCCCACCACACTCTCCTCTCTCACATCCCCTCCACCCATCTCTCTGCAGTCAACAGCAGCCCTCTCCCTGGGATTGCTCCACAATCCCTAAACTCCAGCTCCCCGGGGCTGCACCTTCAAGGGGACTTGCACCCCTGTTCGGGGTGTGTAAGGCTGTGGCAAGGACTGTCTGATTTTCATTGCATTTAGGCTGCCACAGATCGGCTGTTTCACTCTCAGCCTTAAATGTTTCTCCTCTGACTCAGACAATTGCCCTGATGTGGGGGATCAGACCCCTGCTTCAGTTCCTCCACCCCAGAGGGCAGTCCAGTCCTACTAACACTCCTGTTTATCCCCCTAGTTCCTTCGTCCTACCGAGTTTTACAAGGTTCTACATATTATTTTCCACTGGTCAGGTACTCCTGTCTGCTCGCAGCTGTCTGCAGGCACTTCTGTGTCTGAAGGTGTATTCCTGATGTATCCATGGAAAGAGATGTACTCCACGTTCACCTACTCCTTCGCCATCTTGTTCTCTGTCTGTAATGTGCATTTATTTTAATAATGGCTTTATATGCCTGTTCAGTTGTTTATTTAGCTTCACTTTCGTTCACTGATTTTACCCTTTATCTAAATGTAATATTATTACATGGTACAGTTAGAAACCCCAGTGCATTTTGTTTCATATTTTCCCAAGTCAAAAATGCTGGAGCATTTCCTTCTCCAGGGGATCGTCCCCACCCAGGGATAGAACCCCCGTCTCTTATGTCTACCTGCATTGGCAGCCAGGTTCTTTACCACTAGCACCACCTGGGAAGCCCTCAGATGTTCTACCTTTATCCAATTTCCAAATTTTCAGTTTTTCTCAAATTTTATTCTGTGAACTTATTTTTTCATATTTTGACAACATATTGTTGAATCTTTTAAAATTAATTAGAGAGTGTTTGCTTTTGATTTCATGAACTCGCCTCTTCTAACTTTACTGTAAGCAGCACAGGTATATTGAGACTTATTTTTGATCATTTTTTTTTCCATTTCTTTTCATGCTTTTTCCCCTTGCCTATTGATTAACTCTAGCTTTTTTTTTTCTGTTTTAAAATCCATATTATTTATTATCTATTATTTTCTGAAATTAATATTTACAGTCATTTTACCCACTTATTTGTTTATACTTGTGAATATCTGCACTGTTACTATTATTTAGCCTCTTAAGTTATGTCCAACTTTTGTGACTCCATGCCCTGCAGCCCACCAGGCTCTTCTGTTATGTGATTTCCAGGCAAGAACACTGGAGTGAGTTGTCATTTTCTTCTCCATGGGATCTTCCTTGATCAGGGATTTAACCTTTGCCTCCTGAATTGACAGGGAGATTCTTTACCACTGAGTTACCAGGGAAGCCTGTCTGTATTGTGTAACCACATATTTACTAGACCACGTTTTCATTTAACTTCTAACTATAATACTGAAATAGTGTTAATTTTATTTTCTGAGTCGTTACAGATATATTTTTTGTTTTGAAATAAGAGCCTTTTGGACAATAATAAATTTCATGTTATTTGATCACCGTTTAGTCCCTTATATCTTTTCACACTTCCTGAATTTAATTATCTCCTTTAAAAACTTCATTCAAGAGTATTTGCAAAGTGGATTTCTGTTTTTATTACATTTTCACATTTAAATGAAAACTTTGTTGGCTATAAAATTACAGGTTAAAAACTCTTTTTCATCTATCTATGAACAAGAGCAGGCTACAGTAAGTTTTTACAATAAACTAGCCTGAAATATCACAGTAAAGATTATTTGTTGGTCATGTTACAGTCTGGGGCAGATCAGATTGCACGCCCAAACATCCCTCTCCACACAGTGACTCAAGGAACCAGGACAGAGAAGAGAGAGATCGTCACTTTCTACTGAAGTACTTCGCAAGTCTAGAAGAGTGCCAAGCACTTAGTGAGCATTCAGTGGATACTGGTTACATTAACTAGTGAATAAAAAGTAAAGGAAACTATAGATAGAAAATAGAAAGAAAAATGTAGTTTCGAGTACTACTGAAGGAGTTAATATTTGTAAAATAATAGGTGGTTTGTTTAATGTGTCAACAGATGCTATGAGGAAGCACTGAGGGACTTTCTTCTAACTTAGAACACAATTAGTTTGCATCTTTAACTGAGTGTGAAATGATGCCTAGACATGTAACCATGGCGGTGGTTTTCTTAACAATGTGAGAACACTTCTTAAACTTCTAGTTCATTGCTAGATGTGAAAAGTTGGAGAATATAGAACATATGATAAGTCTTGCTGCTGCTACTGCTGCTGCTAAGTCGCTTCATTTGTGTCCGACTCTATGTGACCCCCATAGAGGGCAGCACACCAGGCTCCCCCGTCCCTGGGATTCTCCAGGCAAGAACTGAAGTGGGTTGCCATTTCCTTCTCCAAGGCATGAAAGTGAAAAGTGAAAGTGAAGTCGCTCAGTCGTGTCTGACTCTTTGTGACCCCATGGACTGCAGCCTACCAGGCTCCTCCGTCCATGGGATTTTCCAGGCAAGAGTACTGGAGTGGGTTGCCATTTCCTTCTCCGTTATAATAAGTCTTATCAGTTTTCAATTTCTCTATCTCCTTCTTTAAATCACTTTTCCTCTAATTGTGCTCCATAGTTTACTATCCAACACACTTTCAATAGAAGTGTTGGGTAACATTTATTTTGGTTTTGTTAAAAATCCAAAATAAAGTGTAGTCATTTTTATTATTAAATTGGGTTTATTCATTTGTATTTCTAATTGTCATAAACTTAATTGTAACTCTTAAAGAAATATCAGTTTGTAAAATGTATCTTCATGTAAATAAACTTGTTTAGCTATAGAAATGGACTACCTAATAAGAAATCACAATCTTAACTATCACACCTTTTGTTTTATATTCATGGCTGCACATTAAAAAGCTCAAAATGTGAATTTAAGCAAAAAAATATATAGTTACATTTTCAAAGAACTTTAAGAGAATTATTTCCACTGCACTTCCTATTAATAAGTGAATAGTCTATCAATAAATCATTGCCTAAGGAAGCACTGGGACACCCTATAGAGGCAACTTTGCTCTTTTATGCTTCTGACCGTAATCCCCAAATTGCTGCTCCTTTAGCAAGGTGAATTTTCTGACATTTCGTATATCATTAATTCTTTTTCTATTTTGCTTAATCTTACCACCCTCAGTAATTTGTTAGATCTTTTGAATTCAGACACACATGGTTGTATGCCAAAGGGACTGAAACACATCAGGAATCTAATTTTTCCTGACAATTACATTATGTCACCTCGAGCATTGGTATATTTTACATTTCCATGTTTCTTCCTGATTTGATTGACATGAAACAACTAAATTGCCTTAGCTCTTGAATATATTTTCTTGATTATAGCCCCAAGAACTCTACCCCCTGAGATATGCATATGCTCTGATTTTCAGAAGCAAATATTCTCATAATTAAAGAAAGCCTCTCTGTTATCCTTACTTAGCAGTGTCAAGCAATGGCTTTTAATTTAAGATTGGAGCCTTAAAACGTATTGGCTTATGAATACTATAATTCAATTTGATGCTTGGAGTAACAAAATTTCCCAATTCTTTAGCATTTAGCTTTTAGTTTAGGTAAAATCCCATAGTATTTATTGTCCATTCTATAAGAATTACTGACCTGAAGTCTTATTTTTAAATGGGTGTCTGAAAAAAAAAATCTAATTAATATACTGATTTCACCTAGCCACATTCCAAGCCTACACCATAAATCATTTTCCTGAAGATAGCAAAGTGGTAAGGAAACTTCATTAAAAATTTCTTTAAATATGTGAAAATAAGACTGTTGCCTTCCACCTTGGTAGGGGAGCAAAACATGCTATTTGCAAATTCTTTTTTGGTATGCTGGAGAAGGAAATGACAACCCACTCCAGTACACTTGCCTGGAAAATCCCATGGACGGAGGAGCCTGGTAGGCTACAGTCCATGGGGTCGCAAAGAATCGGACACGACTGAAAGACTTCACTTTCACTTTTTGGTATGTGGATTATTTTGAGCTGAACATAATCAAGGACCAAAAAGACTCTTAGGAAGAAATTTTGACCTTCCCTTTAACTGCCTAAAATAATTTAGATAGAGGGTTTATTTCCTTAATAGAACTATCACCAGAGATATCTGCAAAGAATACTGAATGAGTATGATTAGGCAATTTAGCAGGACCTAGGGAAGAGTCCCCTTTGTGTCTCATTTTGCCCAGAGGGCACTGCAAACCTTTTGTTTACAACACATTTACTCTTCCATCTCCATGTAAATTACCTTCCTCCCCTTTTAAGTCCCAAACCACAACCCAAAGGCCCTCTTTTGTCTTCAGCTGAAGATGGTATTTAAGGTGAAGGCCTTGGCCTCTTTGGTGCTTACTCAGCCTTCCTGGGTCTCTCTCATGTATATGAGTTATTACCCATTTGTTTGATTTTCTATTAACTTGTCTCATATAAATTCAATTCTTAACCCAACCATAAGAACCTAGAAAAGGGTCTAGAATTTTTTTTTTTTTCCTCCCTGATACACTGACACAATAAAAGAGATAGTTTTAAAATGAACAGGGATTCAAAGAATTTCAATGAAAAAATAAAGTTGCTCATGGTATAGGTACTAGCTTCCTAGGTCTGCCACAGCAAATTACCCCTGACTAGGTGGCTGAAAAGAGCAGAAATTTATTCTCTCCCAGTTCTGGAGGCCAGAAGTAGAAAAACACAATTTCTACAAGGCCATGCCTCCTCTGTAGGCTCTAAGGAAGAATCCTGCCTAATTTCTTTCTAACTTCTGGCAGCTTCCAAGAACTGCATCACATCAACCTCTGCCTCCTTCTTCACAAGGTCTCTCTAAGTCTCCACCTCTGATTCTCTCTCTCTTTTTTCTTACAAACACACCATCATGGATTTAAGGTCCACCCTAACATAATAAGGGTTTCCCTGCTGGCTCAGATGGTAAAGGATCTGTCTGCAATGGAGGAGATCCAGGTTCCATCCCTGCGTTGAGAAGATCCCCTGGAGTAGGGAATGGCTACCCACTTCAGTATTCTTGCCTGGAGAATTCCATGGGCAGGTTACAGTCCATGGGGTCACAAAGAATCAGACACAACTGAGTGACTAACATTTTCACTTTCACTAAAATAATACAAACTCTTCTTAACTAGGCAAGTAGGCAAAGACCTCTGGTTCAAATATAATCATATTCTGAGGTGCTGGGTGAAGGAGGAAACAGAACAGGCTCTATCTTGAAAGCAGGACTCCATTTTGGGGCAGACTGTGGACTTTGAGCTATATGCCCAGTATCTATGGAAAAGACACACCAACTGGAAAACCAGGCCCCCGGAAGGAAGAGCCCCAGGGCTCCCCATCACCTAAAAGAATACTCTAATTATCTGTGTAATAGAATAGAATCATACATTTTATTATGCTTATTGGGGTATGACCACAGGCCTATTGATAATTTTCCACTGTTAACTACCTAGGTTTAAGGCATATGAATCACAGGTTAACTTTGATTGTATCTTTCTTTTTTTTTTGTTCAGATTAGTTTCAGGGAATTTGGGGAGGCAGATTTGTGCATGTACACTTAAGGTACATAAGGTTTTCACAAAAACTGATCGGGGTCCTTGGCTAAGAGGAGACTCTGCCTTGGGCCCGCCGGTGTAATAAACTGCACCCCACTATCTGCATTGTCCTTCTGAGTGAGTTTGTTTCCCGGAACGCACAACACAGGTAGACAAGAAATTTGCAAAGCATTACTCAAATTGATCTCAGGTGGCCTTGGTCTGCAGTGGTTTGAAGCAGGACTCTGGTTCCTGGTCAGAGATTGAGGTCAGGTCATGGCAGTGAGAAAGCTGAATCCTAGCCACTAGACCAGTGGTCTGTGACAAAGCCTTTGCCCTTGGGTTTTGCAGAAATGAATTTCCACAAAGATGGAAAGTAGTGAAATAAGTAAAGTGTTTATTAGTAGGCAGAAAAGGTGTTTAGTATGTATGAAAGGACACGGGGTGGACTCAGCGAGGGCTGCACCCTCGTGGTAGTTTACATCAGTTTTATGGGGCATTTCTCCCTGATTTCCTTTGGCCAATCATTTTGACTTGCCTGGTTCTGAGTCCATATTTGCTATCTCTCAGGATCCTCCTATGTGTCCATGTACATCTCTTAACCACGATGGATTCCACCCAAGAAGCCTATGGATAGAATTTTTACCACCAATGAGCTTTCTAGTTGGGAAGATTTCCTTGACTTCAAGGATGAGAAATATGTGGTCTCTTATCTTTCATCTGGAGCTTCCCTTGTAGCTCACTTGGTAGAGAATCTGCCTGCAATGCATCTGGGCAGGGCTCAGCCTCTTCTCTAGACTGTCCTGCTACTGATATTCCGGAGTTACTATCCACAAGGAGAGAACTCAGATGCTTTCCTTGGTGGGCCTGGGGAGGTCCATCTACGTCTTACCTCAAAACCATTGTAATCTCCATTTATAAAGTAGACGGCTCTACAAGGAAACACTTCAAACAAATGACTCTCAAAGATGAATCATTTTTAAAGCTAAGATTAACTCAATCATCCAATTTTCATTAAATCCTAGTTAATACTACCACACTTGCTACAACCAAACACATCCACACTACCTACAGCAGCACATAAGGGACACCCCAGTACTGTATATGGTCTGGCTGGGACTACCCCTTCCTTGGCGTTGGCACTACCAGCTTAATCATTACAAATCAGTCATTTATAAAGCTAATTACAAAAAAAGGAATCTATAATTAGAGCTGGTTGCCAGCGCATTTCTAACCAAATACTCAGCACAAATCCCATCTGTTTTTTATACCTATTTATTAATAACCTCACTCATTTGTAAGTAGCGTGATCTTATAATTGAGCTTCCAAATCAGGATACTTTGGAAAGTGCAAGGAAGCACTATTAGGAATCACACTGAAATAACAAGCATGAAAGAAAGCAGGCATTCAATTCACTCTCCCAATAACTGCCCCTTATCAACCAAGCCTTTCTAGAACCTAGCCACTAGACTAAATACATGTGCAACTCCACTCTCCTCATTTCAAACCCTTCTGCTGTGACTGCGCCAGTGCCCACGGGCCATCACTAGTGAAGTGGATTATAATCCCAAACTCTCTCTGAGTGTTCCCTTCACCATCTCGTTCAATATGAAACCCGGCAGTAAAACCCTCCCATGTGAATTATCCTCACATTTTTCCTACTAAGCAACCGGAGGTTGAAATAAGTTTCTTCCTTGTTTTGCAAAATGTCATGTGCTCAAAATACCATTTCTTTCAGAAAAGGCATAATTGACATAATACCACTGAGACACCCGAGACTTTTGTGGTTATCTAGTGACCGCCAAATCTTCCCCTCTCCTTTCTTGCTAATTTTATTATTCAGCTCACTATTTCTCTCTTTCCAGTACTATTTTTATTGTGACTTTAGTGACTAATGATTCCAAATGTATCACCCACCCAACACACTAGCTGTTCAGCTCCTTTGGTTCATCACTTCTAACAATATTTACCTCCATCATTCATCAACCACCTATTCCCATGAAAGACAGCACTCTTACTCAGAAAAATCTCAGTTTTAAGCACTCACTCTCAAAGCATCATCTCCTATTTCTCTAGAGTACTGTTCAGTTTTTTCCCTGTTCCTCCCACATCATCAATTCATCCACTTTTACTGGAATATTCTTATTACCATATAAACACTGCTGCAATATTTTTCATCTAAAGGAGGAACATACTGTTAATTCCCACACCCCATCTCTAGCTCCTATCTCTTTATCTAGTTCACTTCATAGCAAAACCCTTGGTAAACGTTGTCTACAATCCCTGACCAACCGCCCTTTATAGTCAATCACGTTATGCTTTCATCCCTATAAAACTTCACTAAGGTGGGAGGAGGAGGATCTCTTGACATTCTAGTCAAGTTTTCATCTTGTCAATATTTTTGGACTTCTCATGAGTGCTGACAGAATGAATTCTTCCCTTCTTCTAGAAATAACTACTTCATTTGGCATTCTAGACACTGAATTCTCCTATCTGTCTTCCTACTTCACTGTCAGCTTTTCAGTATCTTTTCTGAATTATCAACACTAAGTTGCAGCAAGACTACTACTGCATTCCTTCCTCTTCACTCTATTCACTCCCTGAGTCATCTCTTTAATTTCCACGGTTTTATGCTTCTCATATATACTATTGATTATTACACCTATTTTCCTCCAACCTGGATAACATTGCTAAGGGTTCCAGACTTGGATAATCTACTTTTGGAAGCCCTGATATACATCCCAAGTTGAACACAGCCAGAAAAACTCTTATAGACACCTTCAAGCTTTTTTTGTTCTTCACCAGTCTTCTGTTAATCAATAAATATCACCATCATTCACATAGTTCCTCAGTCTAACTATTTAGGAATCAATGTTGCAGTTTTGCTTTCCTTCTCATGTCACACCCAATTTATTAAAGTGAGCTTACTTTAGAGATATTGTGGGTTTGGTTCCAGACCATGACAATAAAGACAATATCAAAATTAAGTGAGTCACACAATTTTTTTTTTGTTTTCCAATGCATAGAAAAGTTGTATTTATACTATATTGTAGTTTATTAAGTGTTCGACAGCATCATGTCTGAAAAGCAATGTGCATACTTTAAAAAAGACTTTAGCTGGAAAAAGCTCACCATCATCTGGGCCTTCAGTGAGTCATAATAATAACATCAAAGATCACTGATCACAGAATATTGTAGCAAATAACATAACAAGGAAAATTAGAAAGACTGTGAGAATCACCAAAATATGACACAAAGTAAGCAAATGTTGGGAAATGATACCAGTATACTTGCTCAATACAGGGCTGTCACCAAGTTTCAATTTGTTAAAAAAAAAAAAAAAGTAATAAAGGAAAGCATAATAAAGTATATTTATTTTATGATATACAATACAAGGTTTGTATTGTTGGATCTTATTTCAAAATATACTATACATCAGACTACTTCTTTCCACCTGTTACTACCCAAAACTAAGATGTAGTCATAGTGTTTGTGAAATACAAAGTCTCCTTAGTGGTCTTTCTTCCTCCATTATTCTTATCAGAAAACTATTTTCAGCACAGCATCCTCAGTAATTGTTTTCAAAAGTAAGCAGCATCTAATCCCTCCCTTGATTCATCCTCTCTATCACACTTAGAAAATGTCAATTTTTCATCTTGGCACACCGTGGCTGACTTGGTCTACCTGCTGCTTCCTGCTCCAAACTCACTTCCTACAATGTGTTGTTTTGTTTCACTTACCTCGCTTCAAACTGACTCTCTTTCTTGATGCTTCCTCAAATCTACTTAACTTTTCCTATTTTAAAGTCTTTTCAAATATTCCCCTCTTCCTTGAATGTTCTTTCCCTAGAAATTCACAGAGTCCACACCCATGTCTTTCAAATCCTCTCAGCTCTGTCCTCAATCCATGCTTTCCTCCCTCCAATAATCTTTTGTAAAAGGTAAAATCAAGACTCTCATAGAAATAGAACCTCTGCAAGAATAACATGTCAAAAGCTATATATAGTTCATTAATGAAGAGGAAAACTAGTAACATTTTACAAGTAGTTCAAAGGAGAATTCAAAGACTCATACACACACTTAGGTATAAGGGATTCTGAAGTGAATTTATAAACAGATGCCAAATCAGTCTAGCCACAGGGCAACATTCTACTTGAAATTTTATGAATGCAATTTTTATTATTATCAGTTTTCTCCATTTTAGAGTTGTAAATCAGCTCAAAGGTGATGAAGGGAAGAGATTCCTTGAAAGAATACACTGGACAGGAAACTCAGTAATTATTTTTCCACTTCAAAGTCGTTAATGTTTACTGACACTTACCATCTTCCTATATTCCCTTACTTTTTCTTACTGAACTTATCACTCCCTGAAAATATTGTATACATGGTATACAGTATGGTATACATTCACACTTTTATTGTCTGTCATTCCTTTAGAAAATGATCTCCAAAGAGCAAACAATTTTAAAAGTTCTTGGCAGAGAGGGATTGCTCATAATTTGTTGAAGTTTGAGGGAATGCATATATTTCATAAAGATCTTAAAAACTATCTGTTAATGAATATATATTTTTTAAAAAGGGTAAATCATGACTCTCATCAATATCAACCAAATACATGTCAAAGATTTTACTGAAATCTTTAGTTAGCCAGTTAGATATCAGTTCAAAGGGGAATTCAGAGTAACCACAAATACTAGGGAAATCAGGAATGCTGAAATAAATTGGTTATGGATATAAAACTGGCTCTGGGGTACCCATCATACCTTAATTGGACACATTCATTTGCATTTCTATGAAAAATAAACATTGGTATTACTATCAATTTTCTATAAGTCTGGAGAGTTTTAAAATAGCACAAATACAGTAAAATATGCAGATAACCTGAAATACTAGATGAAACACCTAGTAATCTTTCACCCCATTTCAAAACCTTTAGCAATTTTTTTCCAACATCATATGGACCATAAAGTATAAGATCACCTTTAACATAAGGATTATTCCCAGTTATAAAACATACCTAAACTCTGAATGCTAATCCTTAGCCTAATATTTTGTATTTCCATTATTGCATATCAATTATCAGTCAAATAAAACCATGTGATCAGCGAAAACATGTGCTTTTTTTTACCACTAATCTTGTATTTTTATGTATGTTTTGCTAATTACCTTATCTGTCTTAGTTTATAGAGCAATAAGGTCAAGTGTTCTAGTTGGGATATCTATAGAGACTAATTGGTTTTTTTCCTCTTTCTTAGTTATATTAAACCCTTTAGTTAGTTTTATCTCTCTTGTAGAGTCTTAACTACAAGGGGTTGTGAAAAAGATGCCCACATTTAGCACAAATCCGTGCTCATTCAATACTTCCAACTAATGGTATAATGTGGTGAAGAGCCAGGATTCTGGAAGTGGTTCCCCTTATCCATTTACATGAGCACCAGAATCTGAATTCTTATAAGAAAGTGGGGACCATCTACTCCAAATATTTATGTGTGAGATAATACATAGGATGCATGGTTAAACTTTCATAAATTTGATAAACAATAAATTTATTACACATTTGATTGTCCCTCCCAAGGAAAGACAATGCCAAAGAATGCTCAAACTATTGCATATGTGCACTCAGCTCACATGCTAGAAAAGCAATGCTCAAAATTCTCCAAGCCAGGCTTCAGCAATACGTGAACTGTGAACTTCCAGATGTTCAAGCTGGGTTTCGAAAAGGCAGAGGAATCAGAGAGCAAATTGCAATATCTTTTGGATCATTGAAAAAGCAAGAGAGTTCCAGAAAAACATCTACTTCTGCTTTATTGACTACGCCAAAGCCGTTGACTGTGTGGATCACAACTGTGGGAAATTCTTAAAGAGATGGGAATACCAGACCACCTGACCTGCCTCCTGAGAAATCTCTATGCAGGACAAGAAGCAACAGTTAGAACTGGACATAGAACAACAGACTGGTTTTAAATTGGGAAAGGAGTAAATCAAGACTGTATATTATCACCCTGTGAGGCTGCCAGGGCTAACACCATGACAAGGCCCGGACCTAAGTTTTGGCTTCCCCCAAAATGGTAAGATTCCCTACCCCCATCAGGCCACCTGGAGCCAGCCAATCAATATGCGCCCATTAAGAAAAAAAGGGAATCTATTAGGGGAGAGCTGAAAAGCCCACGAAAGCCCAAGTTTGAAAAAAGCCTGAGAAAGTTTGTATCAATAAAATTGCTTTGCAAACATGTAACCAATCTGCTTAAGCCAGCTACCAACTGCTTATACACACCCTATAAATTTGGGTAACAGCTTGGGCTCGGGGCTCTTTGACCCTGCACCACTGCGTTGGATGCGGCAGGAGCCCTGACTCGAGTCAGCAATAAACTTCCCTTTTTGCGAGTTGCATTGCCTTGGAAGCCTTCTCTCTTCCCGCTCGGGGATTCGGACATCGGGCATAACAACCCTGCTTATTTAACTTATATGCAGAGTACATCATGAGAAATGCTGGACTGGATGAAGTACAGGCTGGCATCAAGATTGCAGGGAGAAATATCAATAACCTCAGATATGCAGATACACCACCCTTATGGCAGGCAGAAAGGGAAGAAGAACTAAAGACCCTCTTGATGAAAGTAAAAGAGGAGAGTGAAAGCTGGCTTAAAACTCAATGTTCAGAAAACTAAGATTATGGCATCTGGTCCCATCACTTCATGGCAAATAGATGGGGAACAATGGAAACAGTGAGAGGCTTTATTTTCAAGGGCTCTAAAATCACTGCAGATGGTGACTGCAGCCTTGAAATTAAAAGACGCTTGCTCCTTGGAAGAAAAGTTATGACCAACCTAGACAGCTTATTAAAAAGCAGAGACATTACTTTGCCAACAAAGACCCGTCTAGTCAAAGCTATAGTTTTTCCAGTAGTCATGTATGGATGTGAGAGTTAGACTATAAAAAAAGCTGAGCACCAAAGAATTGATGCTTTTGAACTGTGGTGTTGGAGAAGACTCTTGAGAGTCCCTTGGACTACAAGGAAATCCAAACAGTCCATCCTAAAGGATATCAGTCCTGAATATTCATTGGAAGGACTGATGCTGAAGCTGAAACTCCAATACTTTGGCCACCTGATACAAAAAACTGACTCATTTGAAAAGACCCTTATGCTGGGAAAATTGAAGGTGGAAGAAGGGGACTATAGAGGATAAGATGGTTATATGGCATTAACGACTCAATGGACATGAGTTTGAGTAAACTGCGGGAGTTGGTGATGGACAGGGAGGCCAGGTATGCTGAAGTCCATGGGGTTCCAAAGAGTCAGACATGACTGAGCCATTGAACTGAACTGATAATTACCTATACAAATTTCTTGTCAATTCTGCTATTTGTTTCTGCTGTATTTTTCAACTGTCTGGTCATAACTGTGGTCCTCTCTAGATACTAATTTTTTTTTTTTTTTGTAATATTATTTTTGCCTCATGTGGCCTGACTGAGATGGAAGCATATTTGTTCAGTCCTTTCTTGCTGTGACTTAGATTTCATTTTATGTTGACACAAAGTAGAGCTTCTGATCACTAAATCTTTAAGATGCTTTTAATGGCTATTTGATGGTGTAAATCTGCCTCTTAATGTGGACACTGTAAAGGCCTCTCTTCAGTGAATTCTATTCTCCAGTGAGGCCACCTGTGCTCTTTTAACAAGTATCACAGAGCTAACAGGTTAAAATACTTTTGGAAAAGAATGTTACCTGACAGGAGCCCAAAACTGAAATAGAGGTATGTGAGTTGTGTCAAACCATTTCCTTTATAACCTCATTAAACCTGTCCCAACCAACATCAGTGGCTCAGAATACCACAAGTACAATATTTTACACTCTGTATAGTATGTTACACTGGTACATCTTACTAAGTATTGGTCATTAACACAATTTACATATAATACATGAGATAGAACACACTCAATGTATCCTGAAAATCTTTTCCCAGGACCACATGAATTTGCATAATATTTCAGCAATCTTTCTATATTATTTTAGTTTGCTTTTCACTTCTCTTAAATATTGGAAAGAATATCATTAGGAGACTTTCCTTGCCCTTGGATCTTTATAACATTGATTTTAACCAACAATATGACACAAAATTAAATAGTATTGTTAACATGTGCTATGATTAAATTATTATTAGACAGTAACTGATGTAGCACAGGGGAGACAAGAGTATTTTAGTGTTGGAATATGATCTCTATAAACTAGTAACAAAACTGATGCTGGCCAGGGCTAGAAATAAATCAAACCTAAGTACTGCCCTGTATGTATGTGTATGTATATACATGTGTGTGTGTATGTATGTGTGTATGTGCTCATGTGCTCTTGCTATCCTTTGTCTCTTCTTCTATCCATTAATATTTATTTTAAAAATGCATAACCTGCATCCAACCTGGGCTGGTGATCTGTTCCATAATAATTTATATAATACTCCTAGAGTTACCTGGAGGATATTTAAACAAAAACATCATATACTAAATGCATCAAAGAGCACAGATTTATATGTTATAATTCTCAGTATTTTGCCTTTTCTTCATTTCTCTACTGGCTTTCTATTGTCCTCCATAATAAATATAAGTGTAACAGTAAGTAGGGGAAAGAATATCCTATAATAGATACAAGATGTTCTGTAAATAAAAACACTACGGTGATGAAACATGAATCCCTCCAGGAAGTCTTGACTGACACTCTCTTGAGGTGACATGATACTATTTAGTATATAATTGCTCACCTCTGGCCCTGTGACCTCAGGAAAGAAAGCTCTTTGGAGTGTATTAACTGGGCTACTATATCTGCTTCTATTTCCTAGCATATTGCCTACGTCAGACCCAGTACTCAATCTATATCCTTTGATAAAGAGGAAAAGACTACATAAGCAAATAGCTGAAAACAATTTTCCTAAAGAATTAGCCTTATAATCAAAAGGAGAACAATGATTAGAATTGATAAGTTTATATCTCCATTGAAATATGCTGCCTCACAATCATGTCAACAAAGGTAGATTAAACATCAATTATTAAAATTAATGTAAATGGGCTAGGTACTACATAGCTGTAAGGGTCAGAGGTATTTTTCCTAAATCAGAATAAAATATGACATGTGTGCATGTGTGCATGCTAAGTAGCTTCAGGCATATCCGACTCTGTGTGACCTATGGATTGCAGCCTGTGAGGTTCTTCTGTCCATGAGATCCCCCAGGCAGGAATACTGGAGTGGGCTGTCATGCCCTCCACCAGGGAATCTTCCCAACCCATTGATCAATCCCAGGTCTCCTGTGTCTTCTGCATCACAGGTAGATTCTTTATGTCTAAGTCACTGGGGAAGCCCCAAAACATGACATATTCCACTAATTTTATAGGACGTATTCGATGTAAGGCGTACAGCTTATGGGAGAGATGAAGAACACTGATTACAACTAAAGGAAAAGGAAATAAGAGAAAGACATCTGAAAGGAGCAGAGCATACAATTGAGTGTAAAATAATCAGTGACCCCATAGAAGTGGGCTTCCATGATGGCTCAGACTGTACAAGACTTGTCTGCAAAGAGGGAGACCTGGGTTCTATCCCTGGGTTGGGAAGATCCCATGGAGAAGACAATGGTGGCCCACTCCAGTATTCTGGCCTGGAGAATTCCATGGACAGAGGAGTCTGGCAGGCTACAGCCCATGGGGTCACAAAGAGTCAGACACAACTGAGTGACTTTCACTTTCACTGACTAAGTGGAATTTGGAAACAAATTATTGCTTTTATTGATTGATCAGTATTAATTAACTCTTTCCTTGTCTTACTTTCTACTGAGTTCATTACCAAGGAGACTGTTAGATTCATGTATTTTCACCTCAGATAAGTTAATAATAAGAGGGTGGCAACAAATTGCAGTCCCAGGACTTGATGTAGTAAATGTTTGAGGTAGGAAACAAAAGTATTTAATTTCTTGATTTGAGGTAGAAAAAATTATTTTCTAAGAAATAAAGTAGAAAGCTGATGCTACCAAGTCTGTGAATTATAGTATTCTGATCTCTATTGTGACAATTTTTTACAAGGTCCAGTTGAGCAAGTATCATGTACCTAAAATTATTCATCTATGTTTCTTTTGTCCTTTTACATCTAAGGGCTTCTCTGGTGCTCAGTGGTAAAGGATCTGCCTGCTAATCCAAGAGATACAAGAGATGTGGGTTTGATCCCTGGGTTGGAAAGATCCCCTGGAGAATGGAATGGCAACCCACTCCAGCATTCTTATCTGGGAAATCCCATGGACAGAGGAGCCTGGTGGCCTACAGTCCATGAGATTGCAAAAGAATCAGACAGGACTTAATGACTAAAACAACAACAGCATATCTTTCGTATGTTAATATCTCTATCTCAGTATCTTCTTTTCACGTGCATCTGTAAGTGTGTCTGTGTGTTTACATACATATACTGTACTTAAATAAATGTGTGTGTATGCTCAGGCACTCACTTGTGTTCAACTCTTTGCAACCCAGTGAGTGGGGATCTTTTGACTCAGGGATGGAATCTGCATCTCTTGCATCTCCTGGATTGGCAGGTGGTTTCTTTACCACTGTGCCACCTGAGACGCTCATACAATATTTGAATATACATAAGTTTTTATTGAATGGATAATATGTATTAGTCATCATATGAAGACATTAAAGAAAATGAAATATAGTCTGGTTTCATAGTGCTTGGTCTCAGTATGGGGAACTGAACACATTCAAAAGCAAGAGAATGTGTAGTAAACAAGTTTGATAGAGATTTATGTAACAAGCTACAGAAGTCAGGAAGAAGTGTGGCAGGATATTTATTGAAGGGGAGCAAAGAGGACTTCACAGGTATTAAAATACATGAATGCAGTCTTCAAGAAAGAGAAGAAACACATGGGGTACACAACAAAAAGAGATAACATCAGGTAAGAGTAGCAGCTGCAAAGACATGGAGGGGCCCGAGAAGGAGACTGTTTGGAAAACCACCTGCAGGCTGATATGATCACCTGTTCACAGATATATACAGATATTCCTGAGATTTAAATAAATGCATGCATGTTTTTCTCTCTCCATGCTTGGTATATATTCGTCTCTATTTTTCCTCCAATAATTGTAAAGAAAAAAATGCTAAATTTTCAAGGACATACATAAGAAACCTGGCTTCTACTTCCTCAAAGCAATAAAGCAACAGAGCAATGTAATTCAATCCAACAGTTCCAGGAGGTTCTACTCCCTTTCATTACTCCATAAAACATTTTGCCGATTTGTGAGGAAGACATTTCACTTTCAATTGAGATTCCAAACTGCTCTCATAAAATAAAGGTGCTTCATGCTTGAATTTTGTTTATTTATTTATCAATGATAGTCACAGTTGTCACTTTTTACTTGTCCTAGGAGTGGGCTATTTCCTCCATCCTTCCCTAAGTTAAAAAAAAAAAAAAATCACAACCTAGAAATGAAAAAATAAAATCATGATTTACCAGTTTAAGCTTTAGTCCCTGAAGCATTTCATCATTTCTTTCTAAGTACCTTAAAAAATATTTACATCTTCAATGATACCCAAGGTCATGTGAATCTCTGCAGGCTATCTTTGATGGAATTTTTTTTTGCTTGGTCTGAGAACAGCAGAGAACACAGCACTGAAGCTCACGCCTCACAAATGCAATTTGGAGTGTTAATTGGAAAGAACCGAGCTGACCCTGGGATTTCTGCTAAGAGCTGGTGACAAGATGTCTCATCCTTCCTTCTGAAGTTGGTGGGCAGAAATGATGAGAATCATAGGGGATCCGCCTGGGGAGGAAAGTGATACAGAATATGGGACATAGGAGAAGAGAAATGTAAAAGGAAAGTTTTGTTTGGTAAAGAGATATGAAAAGAGACTGGTTTGGATTAATCCAATTTCCATTTAACATTTCTTTAAGATAGTTAAGAAAGAAACCCAAAAGTTCTGTGACAGAAAAGACGCAAAAAAAAAAAAAAGAAGAAGTGGACTTCTAACTTATCAGTAGGAAATAAGTAGGGAATAAAAGAGGCATCTAATTTCTGGTTTCAAAATATTTGGTCAGAAAATAATAGTTAACACTTATTAAACGAATGCAATGTCATGGTCTAAGCACCTTGGAAATATTAACTTAAATCAAAACTCTATGAAGTAGATTACAAATATCCCCCACCATTTTCTAGAAAAAGAAACAAAAGCATGGATGGAGCAAGTACATTTAATTTCCTGCAGCCCCACAGGAATAAGTGGTAAAACCTGAAATCAATTGCAGGCAACCCGGCTTCAGTGACTGCCCGAGATTGATTTCTCTGAATAATCACTCCTACTTATATTCTTAGACAAGAACATAAAAACTAGTTATGAAACAAATGTATTTTAATGACCTTTCCTCTAGTAAAACTGGCAAGGAATTGGAATTGAGTAGTATGACAACATCAGCAATTTGAATACTAACTAAGCTTTTAACACTTTTAGACATAGTTGGGGGTACAGAGGTTTTTCAATCAGACAAGTTGAGGATTTGAGTTCAGAAGACTGAAAATTACCTTTGATGCCTCTGTGGTAAAGTTTAGAATCATAGCACAAATGCAAAGCATCTTCATATACCAGCTAATTGGATGATTACTCAAGCTGTTAATATTGTCATAAATTTCTAGGGTCCATAAAGTCCATGAATCCTCAGGACAAAAGTCCCTTGCAAGTAGATATCTAGTCTAGCCAGGATATCTTTGGTGATTGAGATTTATTATATCCCAGAGCAAGACTTCCCAGTTTTGGAAAGATTTGTTGCAAATTCTTTATTAATTTGAACTGAAACCAGTTAACCTATAGCATTTAAATTGGCCTCATTTCTAAATCCCATGAACGATTCTTCCAGGAGAATCAACACATTCACCATATCATTGTAGTAAAAATACTAGATATTTTTGCTTCATAAAATTATAATTAATTAGTGGTTGATATTGTTGAGAAAAATCACCATTTGTAGAGCAGAAAATGGTGAATCATTTAAAATGCTGAATGGAATTTTTCAATTAAAGTAGCCACATTCTCTTTTCTTGGTTGCAGCTTTTGAAATGGACTTATTTTACGTTTCAGCTTATAAATGAGGGACAGAGTATTTTTAAGGAAACAGGATAAAAAATATTTCTCAACAGAATTTTTTATCCCACAAAGTTAGATAGGCTGTGTCACCCAGACCAGGCAAGCATGAAAAGCTTAATTCAAAATTATAGAAAATATGATCCAGGGATTTCCCTGGTGGCCCAGCGGTTAACAATTCACCCTGCAATGCAGAGGATATGGAAATGATCCCTGGTGGGAGAACTAAGATCCCACATGCTACAGGGCAACTAAATCCACGTGCCCCAGCTACTGAGCCTGTGCTCCACTGTCGAGCCTGCACACCACAGCCAGAGAGTTCACACGATGCTGCAAAGGGGGATCCGGCATGATGCAAGGAAGACCCTGTGTGCTGCAACTAAGACCCCAGACAGACAAATAAATAAATAAACAAACATTTTAAAAATATATATATATATATATGTATATGATCCAAGGCAGAGGTAAACAGGAATTTCCAGGGCCCAGAGAAAGGCCTTGTAAGCAAACTCAAAGTGCATGAGATCACTGGATGCTGAGCATGGCGGTGTGGATAGAGGGGAAAATATTATAAAGAGAAGAAAAGTAACCTAAGGACAGAGACAGGCTTGTGCCACTATTCTCCCAAGTGAACAATTTTCTTATGCATAAATGTAACCTGTTGAACAAAAAGAAAATTTACTCTCAGCAGAAGTCATGGCATATGCAAGGGGAAGTATACTTGTTTAGATCATACATTCTTTGAAATGAAGTAAGAAATTGACAAAATTTATCCTGTAAGAGGCTTCCCAGGTGGCACTGGTGGTAAAGAACATGCCTGCCAATGTGGGAAACAGAAGAGATGTAGGTCGATCCCCAGGTCGGGAAGACCCCCTGTGGGAAGGCACAGCAACCCACTCCAGTATTCTTGCCTGGAGGGTTCCATGGATAAAGCAGCCTAGCGGGTTATAGTCCACAGGGTCGCAAAGAGAGGGACACTGCTGAAGCACCAGCACGCATACATGCACACGTCCTGTAAAAGTCCTATCGTACGGACTACTAAATAGACTAAGAAAATAAGTTCTGCTACTGGTCTTAAATTTTTATAGATGTCCCTAAAATGTTCATTTAGCTCACCTCTGCTAACAGATTGAGCAGAATGATTTACGAACAGGGCTGATTTCCATACCACTGATGGATGCTTTATTCACTTAATGATCACTGGCAAGCAGAAGCTACTATAAAACTTCAAGTGTCACTAATAGGACATTTTAGCTCTTATACTGTAAAACACAATTTGTTTTTCCTTTAAGACATAAAGCCTTAAAAAAAGAATTTTACTTTTTCCATGTACTAAGCATTTTAACCTCAGATCATGTGTCCAAACCCTTGACTGCTGTATTTTCAAATAGTATGAATACATGCCAGGATAGATAATGCATTAAGTATGGATAATATACTAAGCTACCTGTAGTTAAGAAAGAAAACCTGTAATGAAAACAAATATCTTCCTCTTTTAAAATTATATACATAAATATTATACCTAAGTAGCTGATGTTCAATAAAAATAATAAATGCAAATTTAACGCACTGTACACCACATACGATATGTTATTTTCAGCTGTTTCATTTATTGTAAATATGTAATTTTAGGATTTGTGTTTAGAAATATTTTTAATATAGTCTCAATATATTTGGCTGTTTTTATAAAGAGGATTTAAATTTGAATGACTTTAAAAATCAAAGGAGCTTGCTACATACTCTAACTCAGTAATTCAGAGGCCTTTGCCATATTTGCTCCTAAGTCAGTGATTTATGGTATGTATGGTGAGGAGGGATGGTGTTTGGCATTGTTTTCCATCTGATAGAGGGCATCATGACACCATACTTGGTTATGTGGCTGTGATGTCTCAATATTCTAATTTGGGTATGGAGGAGAGTGGACTAGCTCATCTCAAAGGACTCTGACATGTCATATATTATACAATTTTATAAACTCAGAACATACAATGAAATGCTCCACAAATCTAAAACAGAAATATGTGTGTGATAATTGACATTCTCTCAAAAAGCATATTAAACCCATTTTGAAATCATATTCTTAAGTCAGATGAGGAGAGATATTTTTGGGTTGGCAAAATAAAGGCTAGGATAAGTGATGCTGAATACACATTCCAAGGGTCCTAACAGGAACCCTATTGGCTGAGTGGAGCACTGGGGGACTTCAAGTAGAGAGAGAGTCCACAGAAAACTTTCTTAGAAAAGTTATCTAGTATGTACATTTGATGTTGTTTTAGCTTTTACTATTTAACCAACAACTATGAAGACTTACCAACATAAAATAATAAGCATTAGTTTCTAAAAATATAAAACAAACATACATACACTTTAGGGAGTGTGTAGGGATTTGGAATGAAGCTTATGCGTGCTGGACTTCCCCGGTGGTTCAGACAGTAAAGGATCTGCCTGCAATGCAGGAGACCTGGACTGATCCCTGTTGGGAAAATCCTCTGGAGAAGGAAATGGCAACCCACTCCAGTGTTCTTGCTTGGAAAATCCCATGGACAGAGGGACCTGGCAGGCTACAGTTCATGGGGTCACAAAGAGTGGGACATGCCTGAGTGATTAAGACTTTCACTTTCACTTTATGAGTATTAGGCCCCAAACTACAAGGCCGATGGGATGGCCAATCCTGTTTTCAGTGTACATCTATATAACTAAGGCAGAGCACGGTTGTACATCAAAGAGTGGCTGCCATTTAATTTTTCCTAATATAAAAAAGATAAATTTCTTTATGGAGTGCCCCTTTCCAAGGTGACGGGGAAAGGATTGGGAGATGCTGATTTTGCACACAGTAGAAGCTGACATACCCCTCAAGAAACATGAAGGTTAAAGTTCCCACTCATGCATGGTGCCATTCATCTTAAAATCATTTTAAACTTCCAGATATCAGAGGATGTATTCTAGGGGAAAAATAACTTCGAGCTGAATAATTTGCTGTTAAAACTTCATCTATAACCTAGCTTTTTATGTTTTAGCTGAATGAAAGTGTTCTTTGACATCCAGATTGAAATATGATGATTAAAAAAAAATCCACAATGTGACATCAGCTGGAAACAGAAGGATTAGAAATCATTTTCACCTATATATTTCTTCACTTTTCTCTCCACTTCACCAAGTTGCAAGAGTTATATATCAGGACTGTATTTGTTTAGAGAGAGGAGCTAAGATAGAAGTTCATCTCAGGAGCCTGAAGGGCATAGACAAAATCATTTATCACATGGGTTCAAAGGTAGTTAGAATCTTCTTGAAACAAAAGCAAAATATCACCAAAATGCTTGATGAGACCAAAATGCAGTTTATAGTGGAAACTGAAAGTGGAG
Organism: Odocoileus virginianus; assembly: GCF_023699985.2. Classification (NCBI taxonomy): domain Eukaryota; kingdom Metazoa; phylum Chordata; class Mammalia; order Artiodactyla; family Cervidae; genus Odocoileus; species Odocoileus virginianus. The sequence continues at coordinate 20,677,497 of NC_069683.1, forward strand.
AACTGAAAGAGGTCAAGGTCATGAATGGATTGTATTATAGATACCTTTAATCACATTCCACTCCATGGACACTGAAACTTCTGCCTTGCCACGTAATAGTCTCCCAATAAGAACCACTGTTCCTCAAGCATGTTATACCAAGTCACTACTTGATTTGTTTCCCAAAGGCATGACTATGGACCGAGCTCCACACCTCTGTGTCCTTTCCAGCTCCAAACAAAGCATACTATCTCTGAGATCCATTATTAAAGGACCATGCAGTAGCAAGTGGGAATTACCGTAGTATTAATTGAATGTTTTCTAGCATTTATTCCTCAGCATTTGCCTAGCATTTCCTTGTTAAGAAATAGAAGGCAAAGTTAATCCTTTTGACTAAACATGGAAATATAGGGCTCTAAAATTTTCTATTCATCTTTCTAAAAAGAACACAGTGACACTTTTATTAAGGGTATCATTCTTTGGAAGATACAGTCCTTGGATTCTTGGAAAAGTGAAAAACAGTCTGTTATTCTGGACTAGGAGGATAAAGGAATATCAGAAATTACAAACTGTGAAAAGAAACTTGCAAGATTGCTATACCAGTTAATGTCACAGTTAGCTGCAAGTAACAGAAAAATCTTACCCAAAAAGAGGCTCTAATAAGAATTGAATTCACTTACATGACAAGAACCCTGGAGACAGTCTGCAGTTGGTGAAGCTGACTAATGACTTCATCAGAAATGCAGTCTCTCTAAACCTTTCTTCAGTGCAAGATTACTTTGTAGTGTATGACAAGATGATAGCTCTTGTTTTAGGCAAGAAATATGTATATGAGGGCTCCCCTGGTGGTTCAGCAGTAAAGAATCTGCCTGCAATGCAGGAGATGAGAGTTCAATCCCTGAGTCAGGAAGATACCCTGGAGAAGGGCATGGCAACCCACTCCAGTATTCTTGACTGGAGAATCCCATGGACAGAGGAGCCTGGTGAGCTAAGGTCCATAGGGTTGCAAAGAATTGGACATGACTGAAGGGACTTAGCACATGCTGTATTATCCAGGTGGGCCCAATTTAGTCATATAAATCCCTAAACATGAAGAACACATCCAGGCCCAGACTACCAGAGAGATGCCAATCAGAAAGGAATCGCCTTGCCTTTCCTCCCTGTTGCTGACCTGGAAGATAGATGAAGGACCCACATGAGAATAAGGGTCAGTTATCTCTGTGTGTGTGTGTGCATGCCTATTCACCCAGTCGTGTTTGACTCTTTGTGACCACATGGACCGTAGCCCACCAGGCTCCTCTGTTTATGGAATACTCCAGGAAAGAATTCTGGAGTGAGTTGCCATGTCCTTCTCCAGAGGATCTTTCTGAGGCAGGGATCAAACCCAGGTCTCCTACATTGCAGGTGGATTCTTTACCATCTAAGCCACCAGGTAAGCCCTGTCAGTTACCTATACAAGCAAGGAATATAAGGGATGGAGTCTCCCCTTGAGCCTCCAGAAAGAAATGCAGACCACATAATACCTTGATTTTAGTCCAGCAAGATGTGTGTTAAATTTCTGATAAACAGAAGTGTAGGATGACACATTTATGCATTTATGTTGTTTAAATTCACTAATTCTGTAGCAATTTGTTATAGAGGTAATTAAAAAACTAATACATTAGTATAGGGAAAAACTGCACATTTAAAATTGCTAATTAAGGTCATGAAAGGAATGGTCTTTAAATGTGAATGCACATTAAAATCACCTGGAGAGCTTTTAATATTTGCAATGCCCAAATATTAATGTCCAGTCCAATTAAATCAGAATCACTGGGACTGGAACCCAGGCAACAGTACTTTTAGAGCTCCCTTGATGATTTTGGTGTGTAGCCAGGTTTGGAGAACCACTCACAGATGGTATTTTGAAGAAGAGTATTTCAGATGTTGATGCTATAGCTGAAATATTAACAGATTGTTCCACAATCCTCTAAGCATTGGCTACTTCTAGATGAGATGGTATATTATAAAACAAGTGAATCTCTCTGTAACTCAAGGTCTTATTTGAAAGATACAGGCACTTTTTAAAAATAGCAATGCTTGTTTGCACAGCATTTGATAATATAGTGTTTGAAAGCTAAAGTTCCTGAATACATGTTCTGTGTTTTACATTTTTGACATGGGATTAAAATGATTTGATAGAGGGATCATTTTAACAAAAGAAGGAAAGGACAACCATTTGTAAAGTGAATGGTAAAGCATTTGGTGTACTGTAAAGGGTACACTTTAGCCATCAAAATGGGGCTACTCTTTTTATCAAGTGCAGTAGAAAACCTTTTGCATACATATATAAATAGCATGCATAATATATATATATTTTAGAAAACTTATGAATTTTTAGTCTAACTAAAAAAAATTATGATATTTTGATTCCACTTGTTTGACTTAGTCTGAATAGAATGCTAGACTTCCAATTTAAAAAACAGGTATGTAACATGCAATGAATATTTATTGTATAGCACAGGGACCTATAGTAAATGTCTTATAATAACCTATAATGGAAACAATATGAAAAATAATATATGTATATTATATGTATATATACATATATATATATACACACATAACTGAATCACCTTGCTATGCACCTGAAACATTGTTAGTCAACTACTTCAATAAAATATATATATTAAGAAAAAAATGGAGCTACTCTTTGCAAATAAAATACATTAGGTATATTTATTCTTGATGGAAATAAATTTATATAGATGAAAAGGAATATATTTTTAAAAATATGTTTTTTTTTTCAAAAAGTAAATTTATATTGTACTTCATGCCTTTCAATTAACACAGCAAAGAACCTAAATAGAGACAATTGTGCCTGTTCTATTTGTATAGCTATTTAATGTGAATTGAAAGTACAGTTGCTATAAATGTGACTGTATTTATAGCAAGACATCAGAATTAACACTATGAGAAAAGGCTAAATAATAGTTTAATAACCTGGTAGCATAGTGAGAATGACTATGAATATTGGACTGGAAGTCAAGTGACCTGGGTCCTTATCCTGGTTCTATACTTGACTTACTCATTCATGAATCTGAGAAAAGAGTGACTGAGATAGAGAATCTGCCAAGTAAATGAGGTACATTAAAACATATTCATAGGCTAAGTTTAAGATTCTATTATTTGAAGATGTGACATAATGCCAAAAATATAATATAGTGTTGAAAAGATAAGCCACTGACCTACAAGTCCATATCCATTGAAATTATCCTTCAAAAGTGAAAGAGAAATGGGGGCTTTCTCAGACAAACGAAAGACTAAGGGGATTTATTGCTAGTAGACCTGCTCTGAAGAAATGTTAAAAGTTCTTTAGGGAGCAGAAAATTATATAGTTCAGAAATTCAGACCTACATAAAGTAAGAACATCTGAGAAAAACTGAATGGAGATAGATTAAAATCATTTTTCTTATTAGCTGATCAAATTGGTAACAAATTTATCAATCTAATTCATCAAAGTAATAACAGTAACAGTGTACTGGGTAATTATAACACATGGGTAAGTAAAATGAATAACAGCAACGCTGTAAGTAATGGGTGAGAAGAATTGGGGCTACTCTGTTATAAGGGACTTGCATAAACAGTGAAACACAATAATATTATTGATAGTGGATTTAGATTAGTAGTGAACACATATAATAAAGTTTAGAGCAACTAAACATGGAGGGTCCAAGAACCAAGGCAAATTGGAAGTGGTGTTCACTCTTTCCAGGAGTGAACATCGACATTTTAAGAATGAGTGAACTAAAATGGACTGGAATGGGTGAATTTAACTCAGATGACCATTATATCTACTACTGTGGGCAGGAATCCCTTAGAAGAAATGGAGTAGCCATCATAGTCAACAAAAGAGTCTGAAATGCAGTACTTGGATGCAATCTCAAAAATGACAGAATGATCTCTGTTCATTTCCAAGGCAAACCATTCAGTATCACAGTAATCTAAGTCTGTGCCCCAACCAGTAATGCTGAGGAAGCTGAAGTCGAACAGTTCTATAAAGACGTACAAGATCTTCTAGAACTAACACCCCCAAAGATGTCCTCTTCATTATGGGGGACTGGAACGCAAAAGTAGGAAGTCATGAGATATCTGGAGTAACAGGCAAATATGGCTGTGGAGTACAAAATGAAGCAGGGTCAAAGGCTAACAGATTTTGCTAAGAGAATGCACTAGTCATAGCAAACACCCTCTTACAGCAGCACAAGAGACAACTCTACACATGGACATCACCAGATGATCAATACCAAAATCAGATCGATTATATTCTTTGCAGCCAAAGATGAAGAAGCCTTATACAGTCAGCAAAAACAAGACCAGGAGCTGACTGTGGCACAGATCACAAACTCCTTATTGCCAAATTCATACTTAAATCTAAGAAAGTAAGGAAAACCACAAGAATAGTCATGTATGACCTAAATCAAATCCCTTATGATTATACAGTGGAAGTGACAAATAGACTCAAGGGATTAGATCTGATAGACAGAGTCCTTGAAGAACTATGGATGGAGGTTTATAACATTGTACAGGAGGCAGTGATCAAAACCATGCCCAAGAAAAGAAATGCAAAAAGGCAAAATGATTGTCTGAGGAGGCCTTACAAATAGCTGAAGAAAGAAGAGAAGCTAAAGGCAAAGAAGAAAAGGAAAGATATACCCATTTGAATGCAGAGTTCCAAAGAGTAGCAAGGAGAGATAAGAAAGCCTTCCTCAGTGAACAATGAAAAGAAATAGAGGAAAACAATAGATTGGGAAAGACTAGCAATTTCTTCAAGAAAATCAGAGATACCAGGGAACGTGTCATACAAAGATGGTCACTAAAAAGGACAGAAATGGTATGGACCTAACAGAAGCAGAAGATATTAAGAAGCGGTGGCAAGAATAAACAGAACTGTACAAAAAAGATCTTCATGACCCAGATAATCACGATGGTGTGATCACTCACCTAGAGCCAGACATCTTAGAATGTGAAGTCAAGTTGGCCTTAGGAAGCAGCACTACGAACAAAGCTAGTGGAGGTGCTGGAATTCCAGTTGAGCTATTTCAAATCCTAAAATGTGGTGCTGTGAAAGTGCTGCACTCAATATGTCAAAAAATTAGAAAAACTCAGCAGTGGCCACAGGACTGGAAAAGGTCAGTTTTCATTCCAATCTCAAAGAAAACCAATGCAAGAGAAGGTTCAAACTTCCATGCAATTGCATTCATCTCACACACTAGAACAGTAATGCTGAAAATTCTTCAAGCCAGGCATCAATAGTGCGTGAACCGCGAACTTCCAGGTGTTCAAGCTAGATTTAGAAAGGGCAGAGGAGCCAAATCACCAAACTCCGTTAGATCATCAAAAAAGCAAAAGAGTTCCAGGAAAACATCTATTTCTGCTTTATTGACTATGCCAAAGACTTTGACTGTGTGGATCACAACAAACTGTGGAAAATTCTTCAAAAGATGGGAATACCAGACCACCAGAGCTGCCTCCTGAGAAATCTGTATGCAAGTCAAGAAGCAACAGTTAGAACTAGACATAGAACAACAGACTGGCTCCAAATCAGGAAAGGAGTACATCAAGGAGATCCAGCAAGTCCATCCTAAAGGAAATCAGTCCTGAATATTCATTGGAAGGACTGATGCTAAAGCTGAAATTCCAATACTTTGGCCACCTGATGCTAAGAACTGCCCCATTTGAAAAGATCCTGATGCTGGGAAAGATTGAAGGTGGGAGGAGAAGTGAATGACAGAGGTTGAGATGGTTGGATGGTATGACCAACTCAATGGAAATGAGTTTGTGTAAAATCCGGGAGTTGGTGGTGGACAGGCATGCTACAGTCCATGGGTTTGCAAAGAGTCGGACATGACTGAGTGAGTGAACTGAACCAAACTGAACTGAAGGCTTATTTTACTTGTATGCAGAGTACATCATGAGAAATGCTGGGCTGGATGAAGCACAAGTTGGAATCAAGATTGCCAGGACATGTATCAATAACCTCAAACAAGCAGATGACATCACCCTTATGGCAGAAAGTGAAGAAGAACTAAAGAGCCTCTTGTTGAAAGTGAAAGAGGAGAGTGAAAAAGCTGGCTCAAACCTCAACATTCAGTAAACTAAGATCATGGCATCCACTCTCATCACTTCATGGCAAATAGATGGGGGAACAATGGAAACAGTGACAGATTTTATTTTTGGGCTTCAAAATCACTACAGATGGTGACTGTAGACATGAAATTAAAAGATGCTTGCTCCTTGGAAGAAAAGCTATGACCAAGCTCGAGAGCATATTAAAAGGCAGAGACATTACTTGCCAACAAAGGTCTATCTAATCAAAGCTATAATTTTTCCAGTAGTCGTGTATGGATGTGAGAGTTGGACTATAAACAAAGCTGAGTGTCGAAGAATTGATGCTTTTGAACTGTGGTGTTGGAGAAGACTCTTGAGAGTCCCTTGGACTGCAAGGAGATCCAACCTGTTCATCCTTAGGGAAATCAGTCCTGAATATTCATGGAAGGACAAATGTTGAAGCTGAAACTCCAATACTTTGGCCACCTGATACAAAGAAATGACTCATTTGAAAAGACTCTGATGTTGGGAAAGTTTAAAGATGGGAGAAGGGGACAATAGAGGATGAGATGGTTGGATGGCATCACCAACTCAATGAACACAAGTTTGAGCAAGCTCTGGGAGTTGGTGATGGGCATGGAAGCCTGGCATGTTGCAGTCTATGGGGTTTCTAGAGTCAGACATGACTCAGTGACTGAACTGGAGAGCAACTATCAATTTTTTAAAATAAGAATAATTAATATACTGAAATAGAAGAGAAACTAGAGTAATGCGAAACAATCAGTAGAGCCAGAGAAGGTAGAAAATGAGAGAATAATAAAAAAAAAGAAGCGTAACTAAGAGAAAACAGGTGCTAACATGATGGTTATTAAATCAAATATGTCAGTTATCACTTTAGTGTGAATGGTCTAAACATATCAACATAAAGACAGAGATTGCCAGAATGAATCATAAAAATTTTAGAATCCACAAGGTTGCACTTGTCTCCTAGGAACCCACTTTAAATATATAAGGGCAGATACATCAAAAGTAAAGAAATGGAGAAGATATAACATGATAGCAATAATAAAAAGAAAGCTGAGTAATGACATTAATTTAAGATAAAGCAGACTTCAAAGCAAGGTAAATTATCAGGGATAAGGAGAAACATTTCATAATGATAAAGAGATCAGTTTTCCAAGAAGACATAACATCTTTAACATTTATACATCTAAAAACAGGGTGTCCAAATCTGTAGACAAAACCTGGTAGAACTTCAGAGAGAACACACAAATCTATAATATAGTTGGAGACATCAATATCTTTATTAGTAACTGATAAATCAAGCAAGCAGAAAATCAGTAAGAATATAGTTGAGCTGCATAAAGCTATCAATGGATTTTATCTAATTGACATGACAGAATATTTCATTCAGCAACTTGCAAAATACACATTTTTCTCAAGCTTACCTGGAATATTAACCAAGAAAAACCACATTCTGTGCCAAAAGACACACCTGAACAATTTTTAAAAGATTATAAATAATAAAAATTACTTCCTCAGATCGCAATGGAATTGGAATAAAACCAACTAGCAGAAAGATAACTGAAATCCCCCAATATTTGGAAAGAAACCAATATATTCATTTCTTGTAACATACTGATCAAAGATGATTCACGATAATTTTAAAAATATTTTGAACTAAATGAAAAAAAGATGCATTTATCAAAACCTGTGAAATACAGTGAAAGCAGTACTAAAAGAAAATTTTACAACATTAAATACATAAGCTAGAAACATAGAAAAATCTAACTCAAAATTTAAACTTCTATTTTACAAAAAAAAAAAAAAGGGAAAGAACAGTAATTTAAGTGAAAGTAGTAGAAGATAAGAAAAAGTAAAACTTACAGAGGATAATAAAGAAGCTGAAAACAGTAAAACAATAAAAACAATAGAAGAAATCAATTATATTAAAAAATTTAAATAAATAAATGAATCAATCTATAGTTAGGATAACAAAGACAAAAAGATACTGATCTGAACTAAACTGAATTTTGTATCTTTTGGGTCCCCATGTCTTTCTCTCTCTTTCAGGCTAATTCTTTGGAGCATGGAGGCCCGCTGAGCTCAGTTTCTTGCCCAGGTTTCTAAGACCCCCTCGAGAAGGCACAAGTTTCTAAGACCCCCTCGAGAAGGCACACTATGCCTTCACCCCTTCGAGAGGGCGCCTGGTGCCTATGTGAGGCAGTGCAAGCTCAGTTCCGAGAGCTTTATTGGTTCTCCACATAAACCAGGGAATATCAGCCTCTCTCTCTCTTTTACTTTCTTATCATCGACTCTGGACCACCAGGTTCTGGTCCATTAAAGGACCACAAAAGTAACCTACTCCTGTATTCTTGCCTGAAGAATCCCATGGTCAGAGGAGCCTGGCTGGTTGCAGTCCACAGGGTCACAAATAGTTGGACATGACTGAAGCAACTTCACACACACACATACATATTCCGTTTATGAATTCAATATTCATTAAAATCTCAACTATTTCCTATATGATCTATGTATCCAACTTAATCCTTATCTGATTTCTAGAGAGCTATATTCCGGATGTTAACAAACTGGTAGCATCAAAGGGAAAAAGATCCAGAATAGCCAAAATAATACTGAAGAAGAAAACTGAAGTACAGACATTACCTGCCATCAAGACTCACTATTACTTTACATTGGTAAAAGAACAGACACACATATCAATGGAATAAGTAAATAGCCCAGAAATATATACATACAAATATGCTAAGCTGATTTTTGACAAAGGAGCAAAGGGAATTCAATACTGACAGGAGTCTTTTCAATAAATTATACCACAGCAATTGGATGTTTATGTTATAAAAAAAATCTGGACACAGACCAACTAGCTTGCACAAAATTTAAATGAAAATGTATCTTAGATCTACAAATGAAATACAAAACTATGAAATCTGTAGAAAAAAATAAGAAAATCTCATAACCCTGGGTTTGGCAATACAATTTTAGATAAAACCTTAAGAGCACAATCCATGAAAAAAATTGATAAACTGTAAATTTCTTAAAATTAAGAAAACATTTGCTCTGTTAAAGACAATGCCAATAGAATAAGAACAGGAGAAAATATTTGCAAAACACATATGTGATGATATATTCAAACATACAAGGAGCTTAACACAATAAGAAACATCCCTATAAAAAATAAATGAGCAAAAGATCTGAACAGAAATCTCACCAAAGAAGATATACTACAGATGGCAAATATGTTATGAAATGATGCCCATTATCAGCTCTTGTCAGGAAGCTTCAATTTAAAATAACCACCTGATACTAATAAATAGTAGATAATACCACACTTATTAAGGTGACCAAAATCCAAAAAATGACGATACCAAATGCTGCCAATGATAAGGAACCGTAGGAACTCTCATTCATTTCTGAGAAAATACAAATTGGAACAGCTACTCTAAAGACAGTTTGGCAGTATCTTAAAATGCATTCTTTTCATATGATTCAGCAACCATGCTCCTACTTATTTACCCAGTTTATTTGAAAAAGTATATTCACACAAAATCTGCCCATGAGTCTTTATAGTGGCTTTATTCATAATCACCAAAAACTGGAAACAGAAATTATGTCCTCCAATAGCTGAATAGATAATCAGCTGTGTTCTGGTCTATGCAGTGGAATATCATTCATCAATTTTAAAAAATGAGCCATCAAGACAAAAGAAAATATAGAGGCCCATTAAACATATGCCAATAAGTTTAAAAAGCCAGTTTCAAAAAACTCCATATTATAAAATTCAAATTATATGATAGTCTACAAAAAACAAAAGTCTAAAGATAGTGATCAGTGCTTTCCATGATGTTAAAGGAAAAGGTGAAACGATGAACAAGTGAATCATAGGAGAGTTTTAGAGCAGTCAAATTATTCTATTCAATACTGTAAGACTTTATGATTTTGTCTATATCCTTAGAAATTCACGGCAGAAAAAGTGGAGTTTCATGTCTGACTGTTTGTGACCTCATGGTCTGTAGCCCACCAGGCTCCTCTGTCCGTGAGATTTTTCAGGCAAGAATACTGGAGTGGGTTGCCATTTCCTGCTCAGAGGATCTTCCCGACCCAGGGACTGAACCCACATCTCTTGAACTGACAGATGGATTCTTTACCACTGAGCCACTTGGCTAATACAAATCCATAAAGGGAGGGCCAAAAAGAAATGATATCCCAGTAGCAAGAAACACATTTTGAAACCAGATCTTGGTTTATAGTACCATCCTCCAAAAAGGAACTCAGGCTCTTTAGAAAAATGGCTGATTCTAGGGCTGAAGCAAGAAATACACAAGATATATCTTTTGTAGAGTCAGGGAATAAGGAAGTCCTCAACAACAACAACAATATATTAGAGCCAACTGAAAAAATTTTTAAGGGACAAAGCTGGATTAATTTCAGCAAAAAAATAAAATAAAAAGAGTACTGGATTATAACTCAAACTATGAACTGTCTATTAATTCCATATTGATATAAATAAATGATTTACTAATTTATAAACTGGGGGAAGAAAATAACCCAATAATCCTCCATGTAGGTTTCTAAATAATTTAGGTGGAATCTTCTCCCTTAAGGAGGGGGAACATGAACCCCCACTCTTTTATTTTCCCATTTATTTTTATTAGTTGGAAGCTAATTATTTTACGATATTGTAGTGGGTTTTGTCATACACTGACATGAATCAGCCATGGATTTACATGTATTCCCCATCCCAGTCCCCCCTCCCACCTCCCTCTCCACCCGATCCCTCTGGGTCTTCCCAGTGCACCAGGCCCGAGCACTTGTCTCATGCATCCAACCTGGGCTGGTGATCTGTTTCACCCTTGATTTTAGTATACATGTTTTGATGCTGTTCTCTCTAAACATCTCACCTTCGCCTTCTCACACAGAGTCCAAAAGTCTCTTCTGTACATATGTGTCTCTTTTTCTGTTTTGCACATAGGAACCCCCACTGTTTTGCTATGAGCTGTGCATAGTGACTTCTCCCCAGAGTATACAACATGAAAAGGGAGGAGACAGTAGAACTCACAGGAGAAAAACTTCAAAACACCACTTTAGGTGATCAAGAATTGTATCAATAGTCATAAATCATGTTGACAATATGCACTGTGGATACAATGTCATGGAAATGGCCCTTTACACCTGTGGTCTTCTTAATGACTCATAGCAGGTCATGTCATGAGAAAGTGAAAATGAAAGCCACTCAGTAGTGACTGACTTTGTGATCCCATGGGCTATACGGTCCATGGAATTTTCCAGGCCAGAATACTGGAGTGGGTAGCCATTCGCTTCTTCATGGGATCCTCCCAACCCAGGGATCAAACCCAGATCTCCTGCATTGCAGGCAGATTCTTTACCAATTGAGCCACCAGGGGAAATACCAGACAAATTCTAATTTGGTGCCATCCTACAAAGTGTCTGGTACATACGCCTCAAAACCATCAAGGTTATCAAAGCATAAGAGACTGCCGGTCTCTCTTAGCAGGAGCCTAAAGAGATGTGACAACCAAATATAATATGGTGTACTAACACACACAAAAAGAAAATTAGGGAGAAACAAAAGAATTCTAAATAAACTCTTTGGTTCTATTCAGTTGCTAAGTCATGTCTGACTCTTTGGGACCCCATGGACTGCAGCATGCGAGGCTTCCCTGTCTTTCACTAAAAAACTATGGACCTTAGTCAATAACAATGTAAACAAACAAGAAAAAACTAAATAAACAATATCTTTCCTTCACTGTGAGCTGACATTGCACAACATCTGAATAGCTGGGAAGTCAAATATTTTAAAAGTTTGTGTATACAAAAATATTTACACATAACATTCAGTTTAGTTAAGATCAATCATTCATCCATGTCTGATTCTTTGTGACCCCATGGACTCAGCATGCCAGACTTCCCTGTCCATCACCAACTCCCAGAGCTTGCTCAAATTCATGTCCATTGACTCGGTGATGCTATCCAACCATCTCATTCTATGTCATCCCCTTTTCCTCCTGACTTAATCTTTCACAGAATCAGGGTGTTTTCAAATGAGTCAGCTCTTCGCATCAGGTGGTCAAAGTAATGGAGTTTCAGCTTCAGTATCAGTCCTTCCAATGAATATTCAGGTTGATTTCCTTTAGGATGGACTGGTTGGATCTCCTTGCAGTCCAAGGGACTCTCAAGAGTCTTCTCCAACACCATACTTCAAAAGCATCAATTTTTCAGCACTCAGCTTTCTTTATGATCCACCTCTCACATCCATACATGACTACTGGAAAAGCTATTATTTTGACTAGATGGACCTTTGTTGGCACAATAATGTCTCTGCTTTTTAATATGCTGTCTAGGTTGGTCATAGCTTTTCTTCCAAGGAGCAAGTGTATTTTAATTTCATGGCTGCAGTCACCATCTTCAGTGGTTTGGGAGCCCCCCAAAATAGTCTGTCACTATTTCCATTGTTTCCCTATCTATTTGTCATGAAGTGATGGAACCAGATGCCATAACAGGTAAAAACACTAAATGAATGAGTACAATACCATTAGCACAATATTTGCAGTGTATTAAAGGCACATATTTAAACATGCCAATTTGTTTCAAAAAGATGGAAGACACACGGGTTCATTCCTTATATTAAAAGGCATATGTTACCAGCAAAAGCAATAACAAATCCTAAGTGTAAAAGAATCATTAATTATTTACCTGAAGGCAAAAGTGAACTTTAGTAAAGATATGAATGCCATAAAGAATACCAACACTAATAAAGAGAATGTTGTTGTTCAGTCACTCAGTCATGTCCAACTCATGGCATCCGATTTCATCACTTCATGGCAAATAGATAGGGGAACAATGGAAACAGTGACAGACTTTATTTTTTCAGGCTCCAAAATCACTGCAGATTTTGACTTTAGCCATGAAATTAAAAGATGCTTGCTCCTTGGAAGAAAAGCTATGACCAAGCTAGAGAGCATATTAAAAGGCAGAGACATTACTTGCCAACAAAGGTCCATCTAATCAAAGCTATAATTTTTCCAGTAGTCATGTATGGATGTGAGAGTTGGACTATAAAGAAAGTTAGGCGCCAAAGAATTGATGCTTTTGAACTGTGGTGTTGGAGAAGATTCTTGAGAGTTCCTTGGACGGCAAGGAGATTCAACCAGTCCATCCTAAAGGAAATCAGTCCTGAATATTCATTGGAAGGATTGATACTGAAGCTGAAACTCCAATACTTTAGCTACCTGATTCAAAGAACTGATTCTTTGGAAAATATCCTGACACTGGGAAAGATTGAAAGTGGGAGGAGAAGGGGACGACAGAGGATGAGATGGTTGGATGGCATCACGAACTCAATGGACATGAGTTTGAGTAAACTCCAGAAGTTGGTGATGGACAGGGAGGCCTGGCATGCTGCAGTCCATGGGATCACAAAGACTTGGACACAACTGAGCAACGGAGTTGACTGACAGCATTCTTTATGGTCCAACTTGCACATCCATACATGATCTCTGGAAAAACCATAGCTTTGACTATATGGACCTTGGTCAGCAGTTACATCTCAGCTTTGTAATATGCTGTTCAGGTTTGTCATAGCTTTTCTTGCAAGGAGCAAGTGTCTTTTTATTTCGTGGCTGCAGTCACCATCTGCAACGATTTTAGAGCCCAAGAAAGTAAAATCTGCCACTGTTTCCACTTTCGTATATTTATTTCATTTGCCCATATCATGGCCCTTTTCCAATTCATTCTTCCCTTTAAAACAGGTAGTTATAATCCTGTCCAAAATGACTGTGAATTTTAAATATGTGGTCTGCTTGACTGAGATGCATTTTTCTCTAAACTCAGTAAAATGGTTATAGAAAGTATATATTGCAATATTTGAAATATATATCAAATTTATTCATTCTAATACATGGGCAAAGAAGAGAGCTCTTGCATATAAATATAATACTAAATTCAATTTGAAGACATTTCCACTGAAGAGAACAATAAAACCGTCCTTACCACCTATCCATATGGTACATATTCAGTTTCCCATATATTCTCATCAAAGAACTGCCTAGGCAGTTGAATGCAACATTCTTTACAGATAATGAACTGAATTTTGCAACATGAATGATAAACAGAGGTTAGTAGAGTAACTAACATAATATTAAATACTCTGGAAAGAGATCAGATATTCTATTTTAAGGGGCTTCCCAGGTGACACAGTGGTAAAGAATCCACCTGCCAATGCAGGAGACAAAAAGAGACATAGTTTCGATTTTTGGGTCGGGAAGATCCCCTGGAGAAGGAAAAGGTGACCCACTCCAGTATTGTTGTTTGGAGAATACCATGAACAGAGGAGCCTGGCAAGCCCTTCTCCACAGGGTCACAAAGAGTCAGACACGACTGAGTGACTAAACACACACATATATAGACACACTTTAGACACTACTCTTAATACCAATACATTTAAGTTATTAAAGTTTATGTAACCCAAAAGAGGAAAGTGAACCAATTATCAATTTTTTATGCTTGGGGAGGAACCTTTACTGAAAGTGTTACTTTATCTGCAAAATTTGTATTAAATATTCTGATAGTTTAGTTAAAAGAGCAAACTGTTATAAAAAGGCGTGGGACTATTTTACATAAGAAATTATGTTAGAGATAAATGAATCATTATAGATGTTGTTTTGGTATCGTTCTTAGTTTTTCATCATTCTTAAATTTTTCAGATGTTAGTAATCTAGCAACTCAGATTATCACTGTTCCCTTCCTTGGCTTTGGGTCTGGAACTTCCAGAAGAGTCAGGGTGTTTAGAAACTTCTTTCTCAGCTTCCCTAGACATTCATAGATGATAGAATTCTTTGATGGACTTGGTCTTGAGCTCAGTAATTTATTTCTTATCCAACTCTGAGTACATTAAAGTTGAAGCTCTTAAAACAAATTAAATTGACTTCACATTAAAAAAAAAAAGTTTTCCAACAAGTGTTACCATTCATTTCAGATTTTCCATTTAGCAGAAATGAAATTGCCCAGTAGCTTTGTGTCTCTTCTATTTGTAGTGGGTATTCACGTGTATGTGTGTGCATGGCTTTCTTATTCTTTATATTTTTGAAAAGCTCAGAACTGCCAGCTTCTGGGAACTATTCCATCTACTTTTGCCGTCCTGCAATCTAACAGCATCTTCTACAGGGTAAGAGCTTTAATTTTTCATAGCCCTAACATCCACTTGTTTGTCTTTAATGTTCTCTTGATAGCAAACATTACTTGATAACTTATTTCCAAAGAATGTTTTGCTTTCTTTGCACTGCCTTCTATTGTTAATACTGTAGAGTCTGTTCAACTAATGTATTGCCTCTTTCAGAAAATCTTTGACTCCTCAATCAGATTTTCATCCCTTGTGTAGGTAAACGACCCCTAACCCTATATCCCATTACTCATTATATTGCATTACAATTATTTCTCGGATTCTTTAACTACCTAGGTCTTCCTGGTTTCTCTTTTTATATCTAGCATTTACCTTAATGTCCAGTACATAACTCTTATTGACTGGTGAGGAATTAAATTAAGCAGAAGTAAATGCTTGACAAGAAATTTTTTTTCCTGATTTACATTTATCTGCATAATATTCAGAATGACCAAATAATTTTTTTCATTTTCATTTTACCTTTCACAATATAGTTTATAAATATAAATAGACTTACTATAGTGACTTCATTGGTGTTTGTCTGCTACTGATATTAAAAAAAAATCTATGACTAGATGCTTACTAATATATTCACAAATGCTTCTCCCTTTCTCTCATTTTTTCCTCTCCCTGTCATATTGCATTCAAAGTGAACTTACTGGTATTACTAAATGAGTCATCTGATCCAGATACACTAGTTTAAGTTAGGATGCACTTACTTTAGGAAATGTAATTTACTGTTGCATAGGAATGTCTGTCAATATCTCTGTGCAAATGAGGTGGTTTTCAGTACTAGAGAATATCATCACATACACACACATGGTCACTGAGTATATTATTTACTTGAGTATCAAAAATTATCTAATATTTATATTTTTATAAATGACAGGACAACTTAATCACTAAGATAATATTTATTATAATATATATCTTTTATGTACCTATAAATATCTTAGATAAATGCATTATTCAATAAATGAAATAATGGCAGCAATTTGCCACTATTATACCTCAGTACAGCTTGTAAAATAAATGTCTTGCTTTTAGCACTATTAATAATTTATCTCAGAAGTTTATGTGAGACATTTTGGCTTTAGGTAATAATGCCAACAGGAAATAAACATGAAGTCTGCTTCAGAAAGCTTTGTAATTTCTAAAGATCAGATTTTGCTATTGATGTAATTAAATTCATTGGAATCTCATTTTACAGTGGTGCACGGACAAGAAAAGAAAAAAAATAAATAATGGGCTATGCAAATAACAGTTTTGGGTAAAGCAATAAAATATACAAAATGTATTTAATGTGCTATTCACTGGAAGCAAGAGTAATAGATATTATTTTCCGGAAATTATAAATCTATACTAGAAGAGGGAAACTAGGCTTTATTTATTAGTTTGAGGCCAAACTAATCCAAGCCTTTGGGGTTAGGGAGACCTTACAGTTATGTAAATTGTGTGTGTGTGTTTTCTCACAAGAGCTGAGATTCCTCTGGTCATCCTATTGTTTGAAGAGGACATCTGGAGAAATTCCTGCAAGAGGCTTCTTCTCCTCCATGCTTAGTCTCCCCATGTAAAGCATTTGCTAATTTAAATGGAAATTTATATTCATTGACATGAGTAGATAGTTATGACATATAAGGGGAATTTTAATAGTGGACTCACATCAGATATCAGTAATGGAAACACATGTAATATGTGAGCTTATATTCATGCACAAATAGTCTAGAAGATTACACAAAAGATTTCATAATAGTTGTCTTTGCAGAGGACCTAGGGTCTGAGAAGAAAAAAATGAGAGAAAGTCTTTTTTTTTTTCCACTTTTCTACCTTTTATTTTATTTATTTTCATTTTGTGGGGTCTTCCCTGGTGGTCAGGGCTTCCCTGGTGGCTCACGTGGTAAAGAGTCTGCCTCCAATGCAGGAGACTCAGGTTCAATACCTGGGTCAACAAGATCCCTTGAAGAAGGGAATGGCTACCCACTCCACTAGTCTTGCTTGGAGAATCCATGGACAGAGGAGCCTGGTGGGCTACAGTCCATGGGGTCACAAAGAGTTGGAAACGACTGAGCAACTAACACTGCCTTGGTGGTCCAGTGGTTGAA
Source organism: Odocoileus virginianus (assembly GCF_023699985.2). Lineage (NCBI taxonomy): Eukaryota > Metazoa > Chordata > Mammalia > Artiodactyla > Cervidae > Odocoileus > Odocoileus virginianus. The sequence goes on from NC_069683.1 coordinate 20,694,867, forward strand.
AATCCACCTTCCACTTCAAGGGACACAGATTCGATCCCTGGTCAACAAACTAATTTCTCACTTGCCACCGGGCAACTAGGCCTGCATGCTACAAATAGAAAGCCTGCAGGCCACAGCCACACATCCTGGAGCCCACAGGACACAAGCAGAGAGCAGCCTGCACACCACAATGAAGACCCAGCGCAGCCAAAATTTTTTTTAAAAGTTGTAACATTTAAAGGTATTACCTATTCAAAAGTTCATTACTTAAATTGTGTGTGTGTGTGTGTGTGTATGTGTGTGTGTGTGTGTGAAAGAGAGTATTATAGCCTAATGCTTTACTGGTAAAAAGAAATTATTCATTGAAACTATTCACTGACTAGCACACATCTAAAGTTTGCCTCTTCATATTAAATGTTCATATGTTACATAATAATCTTGGCCTTTAAAAATATCCATGTAAGTATATATAATACTATAATTTCACAACTTCTTCTCATTTACCTCTTGGCAATTCTCCTCCAGTTCTCTCTTGAATATAAATGCCAGGAGAATAACTTGGTTTTGTTATGCAGAAGAGATCTGAGAAATCAGCTTCTTTTGAGATGCCCATTTCTCTCTGGTAAGATGATAAATTGTCTGCACACTTGGTCAGTAACTCCATTTTTTTTTCCCTCCTGTTAAAAATATTGGAATTACTCAATCTCCACAATCATTTTCCTTTGGAGACTACTTGGAGAAGGAAATGACAATGCACTCCAGTACTCTTGCCTGGAAAATCCCATGGACAGAGAAGCCTGGTAGGCTATAGTCCATGGGATCGCAAAGAGTCAGACATGACTGAGCAACTTCACTTTCACTGAAACACTTTGAAAAGATATATAAACACTGTTCAGAAGTGAATGTAGAGAGAAAAACATAATTTTATTTGAATATTGAGTATGGTCTAGGGAAAATTCAAGGTTTATTGTAATCTGGGCAGTACAAAAAGAGAAGACAAGAGAAATTCAGGCAAACATCAGAATAATTTTTTTTTTTTTTAAGCTCAAATAGTGGAATAACTTTAACACTGTGCTGGGAGTATACTAGGAAAGAATTTCTATGATAACTTTAATTCCTTTCCAGGCACAGGAACCAAGAGATCTTTACAAAATTGGTAGGGATCTTCACTGATTGATCAACTGAAAGCTATATTGCCCTGAATCAGCAGATTCTGACAAAACTCTTTCTGAATGGAATTGTGGCATCCCACACAAAAAAGACAAAACATTAAATGGTTATCCAGCCAGTGGGCAGAGAGGGAGGAGCAGAATGGTTGTAAACAGGTCTGTATCTTCCCCAAAAGAGCAGCTCACCTAGAGTTATGAGATTAATTACAGAAAACAGTGCAGTGATTGTCATAGTAAAATGACACCTTGCGATCTTAGGACAACTTAGGATCATTCTCAGAAATAACAAACTGTAGCCTTTATAACTAGGTATGTTTTACTTTTGTTAGACTTCAGAACAATAGCAACAACAGCAAGCGCTAATGTTCACTGAACATGCCCATATGCTAATTAACCTGCATAACATTATCCCATTTAATCCTCATAAGAAGTGCTTTTTTAAGGGAATACTGGTATTACCACCATGGTACAGATGAGGAAATTAACATACAGAGAAGTTAATCGGTTTTCACAAAGTTCACGTGATGAAGAAATGATGCAACTAGTAGTCTTTCTCCACAATTAATACCTCACGTCACTATGCTCTACTGGTACTTTATATTAAGAAGAGGTGGCAAGAATACACAGAAGAACTATACAAAAAATATCTTCGTGACCCAGATAACCATGATGATATGATCATTTACCTAGAACCAGACATCCTGGAATGTGAAGTCAAGTGGGCCTTAGGAAGCATCACTATGAACAAAGCTAGTGGAGATGATGGAATTCCAGTTGAGCTATTTCAAATCCTAAAACATGATGCTGTGAAAGTGCTGCACTCAATATGTCAGCAAATTAGGAAAACTCAGCAGTGGTTACAGGACTGGAAAAGGTCAGTTTTCATTCCAATCCCAAAGAAAGGCAATGTGAAAGAAGGTTCAAACTACCACACAATTGCAATCATCTCACATGCTATCAAAGTAATGATCAAAATTCTCCAAGCCAAGCTTCAACAGTATGTGAACCATGAACTTCCAGATGTTCAAGCTGGATTTAGAAAAGGAAGAGGAGACGGAGATCAAATTGCCAACATCTGTTGGATCATGGAAAAAGCAACAGAGTTCCAGAAAAACATCTACTTTTACTTTATTGACCATGCCAAAGCATTTGACTGTGTGGATCACAATAAACTGTGGAAAATTCTGCAAGAGATGGGAATACCAGACCACCTGGCCTGTGTCTTGAGAAATCTGTATGCCGGTCAAGAAGTAACAGTTAGAACTGGACATGGAACAACAGACTGGCTCCAAATCAGGAAAGGAGTACGTCAAGGCTGTATATTGTTACCATGCTTATTTAACTTATATGTAGAATACATCATGAGAATCGCTGGGCTGGATGAAGCACAAGCTGGAATCAAAATTGCCAGAAGAAATATAAATAACCTCAGATAGGCAGATGACAGAATCCTTATGAACTAAAAAGCCTCTTGATGAAAGTGAGAGAGGAGAGTGAAAAAGCTGACTTAAAACTCAATGTTCAGAAAACTAAGATCATGGCATCTGGTCCCATCACTTCATGTCAAATAGTTGGGGAAACAATGGAAACAGTGACAGACTTTATTTTTGGGGGCTCCAAAATCACTGCAATGGTGACTGTAGCCATGAAATTAAAAGATGCTTGCTCCTTGGAAGAAAAGTTATGGCCAAGTTAGACAGCATATTAAAAAGCAGAGACATTACTTTGCCAACAAAGGTCCATCTAGTCAAAGCTATGGTTTTTCCAGCAGTCATGTATGGATGTGAGATTTGGACTATAAAGAAAGCTGAGTGCCAAAGAATTGGTGCTTTTGAACTGTGGTGTTGGAGAAGACTCTTGAGAGTCCTTTGGACTGCAAGGAGATCCAACCAGTCCATCCTAAATGAATCAATCATGAATATTCATTGGAAGGACTGATGCTGAAGTTGAAGCTCCAATACTTTGGCCACCTGATGTAAAGAACTGACTCATTTGAAAAGATCTTGATGCTGCGAAAGTTTGAAGGCAGGAGGAAAAGGGGACGACAGAGGTTGTATGGCATCACCGACTAGATGGACATGAGTTTGAGTAAACTCCGGGAGTTGGTGATGGACAGGGAGGCCTGGCGTGCTGCGGTTCATGGGGTCACAACGAGTTGGACATGACTAAGCAACTGAATTGAACTGAGTGACTGAACTGAACAGAACTGAATTCCTAAGTTGAGAAGTCTGAATACCTAATATGACCTCTAGCTGTAGTCAGACCTGAGAGCAATAGTTTCTCTGTTGACCTGGTAATTCTTAAATCAAATAGACTCTGTGGCCCAAGATCGCTGTTTGTATTTACACTGACATAACATTTGAACTCCAGCCTCATGTATTTTCAGATTGACTAGAATTGAACCTAACCCTTTGTATCTCCACCTGAACCCAACTGGCACTATGACTGTGACCAGATCTTAGCTGATCCATCTGGATACCACTGCACATTACAAACCAAAGCAAAGGAGAAATGTGTGCCCTCAAATCTCACATGCAGAATTTGGCCAAAATGTATGGGATTCAAACATGTTATAATCTTGTACCTGTAAAATTCTGCATAATATTATCTTAGAAAAAACAAAGATTGTAGAAGTTCTTGACTATTTTTTAAAATGATGATCCTTCTCTCATGAGAGAAGAGATGATTTGAACTCATGTCATTAGGAGCTCATGATAAGGCATGGTTTAGACTATATACTCCAAACATCAGTTATTTGTTGAAACAAGGGTAGGAGACTAAAGCACAGGATATCTTAAACATTTAAAAACTAAATGTCATAGTAATGTGAACGTTTGTCACTTGGGAATAATTCAGCTGGTCTCCTAGACATAAAAAAGTGAGACTTTCTCACCTAATTCAGTGGGGGAAGAAAATGACCAAATTATATTCACAAAGTTCTACTGCAGTTGAATCTTTCTCATCCTTATTTCTAAGATAGAAGAAGTATATACTTTTGAAAAAAATAATGAAGAAGGAAATCATACAAGAAGACTGCTAAGAAGTCAGAGAACATAAAATTGCTAATTAATATTATCATAATTAGAACTTTATAAATCCACATTGACTGAATTCCTGGCAGTTTGACCATTTCACACATGACATTATAAAAAGAACAAATTAATTAATTAAGATTTTGGCAAGAAGAGGGTAGTTTGATTTTTTTTTTTCCAAAAAGTTAACTGGAAAAATTTAATTAATAAGCACAAAGTGTACTTTATGTGGATAACTGATACCAAAATTGTGATATTTTTAATATATTTTTCAAAACAAGGTTAGTGATCTTCTTTTCCTGGAAAATGTGGAGATACAATTAAAAGCATTAATGAGGTCATTCTAGATTACTCCAGTTTAGTTAATGTTAATAGCTAAACAGATGTTCATATTTCTTCGACATAAGGTAAACTGTGGCCTCCTTGTATTATGGAGTTTCAGCAAAAATTCCATGACATAATTTAACTGAATGTTGATTTTTTTGAAGGGCAAACTTCTCAATCTCTACATGGTGATCTCTTTTTTTTTTTAGCTTCAAGTATAGCTGACTCGACTATGCAGACAATTCTTCTCTAAATTACTTGGAAAAAATATTTCTTCAGTAAGTCATATGTATTCTTTCCTATGACTTCTCTTTTTAAGAAATATCAATCATGTGGTAATTTTCCAACAGTTGATAAATGTCTATCAGAAAGATTACAGTGCAATTTGCAAGGAAAAAGGCTGTTTTTCCATGGTAGCTGAAACAGCAAAGAGTTCCCTTAAAAAAATTATCCATCAGTATTTATGACATTTCTAAAGGAATATGAAACAAAAACTCACAATTTAATTTTTAATATAAATATTTCTCAGTCTCCACTGAAGTCATCATGGAAGTTTTGATATTTTTAAACAAAAACAGCAATAAGAAATAAAACCTAGAATGCATTGAAACCTAAAAATTCTGTGAGACTCCAACATAGATAGCATATTAAAAAGCAGAGACTACTTTGCCAACAAAGGTCCATCTAATCAAAGCTACAGTTTTTCCAACAGTCGTGTATGGATGTGAGAGTTGGACTATAAAGAAAGCTGAGCGCTGAAGAACTGATGCTTTTGAACTGTGGTGTTGGAGAAGATTCTTGAGAGTCCCTTGGACTTCAAGGAGATCCAACCCATCAATCCTAAAGGATATCAGTCCTGAATTTTCATTGAAAGGACTGATGCTGAAGCTGAAACTTCAGTACTTTGGCCACGTGATGTGAAGAACTGACTCATTGGAAAAGACCGTGATGCTGGGAAAGATTGAAGGCAGGAGGAGAAAGGGATGATAGAGGATGAGATGGTTGGATGGCATCACTGAATCGATGGCCATGAGTTTGAGTAAGCCCTGGGAGTTGGTGATGGACAGGGAAGCCTGGAAGGTTGCAGTGCATAGGGTCACAAAGAGTCGGACAGGACTGAACTACTGAAGTGAACTGAGCCAAATAGAATTCTGGCCATAAAAAAGAACTGATTCACATATTAGCATTTAATAGATGTCCATGAAAATATATGGATAAATGAATAATGAGGCTGAAAAGGTTTAAGCAGTTTTCTTGATTTAAAAATAAGAAAATGTAGAAGCTGTAGACCTAAATTAGAATAGAATCCAATGTTTTGCAGCCAATTTCCTCTAGGCTCCCCTCTGTTTAGAGGCAGTGGATCTATTATATCTATAGAAAAAGACTATTTACCCTTAAATTAACCCTAAATTAAAAAAAAATTGCCATATAGAGAGGTAACTACCATGTCAATAATTTACTCTGAAATTAATAATTAAAAGAGAAGAGTTGACCATTTTTTCATCTTTTTAATAAAGGTTTCTAACTCATTGCTATTTGTTGAGAGAAATCTTTTCCCACAAATTAGTGATGTATAATAAACATTAAAGAAATGATGCAACTTAAAAAGTCATCTTTTGGCAGAATCCAATGATGCAATTGATTGACCTTAGACAATCAATGAACAATAAAATTATTGGGTAAAAGGTATTGGGTGAATTCAAATTTGGAAGATAATTTTAATATGTCAAAGTATGACCCCACACCCAACTCTTTGCTAAAATCAAAGAGGAAACTAATCTTTATAACAAAGGTATCTATTGGTCAAATATTAACCAAGTAGCCAAATCTGGCACCATTGCTAAGGACACTGATTTATATTATGTACTTTCTTGTATGCTGAAATGTGAAGTATACTATCTCACCTGTTAAGTGAACCTGCCAAAATATTTTACCTGTATCTAATTCAGGCATTGCTCCCAAATTCTAGTTTATAAACATACAGGGGAATAGAGGAACAATTAAATGATACTACAAGAAAACACTAAGATAATGCAAATATTGGGAACATTCTATAAAATAACTGACCCAGAGTCTTAAAATGTTAAAACATTAATTATACCATTGTCATGAAAAAATAAACAAATAAAAGAAAGTGGAACTTCTATAGATGAAAATAGGCTAAAAAGAGATGAGAACCAAGAGTAATTAATAAACTTAAAAAAATCCAAGTCCTAAAAAAGCAATAGTAACATACTTATTGCAGGCAACTCAGGAAATTGAAACATAAACAGGATATTAGATGAAATTGAGGTATTATGGTTAGTTTTCATAGGTCAGATAATATATAAGAGGATGTTATATAAGAGGATGCTTATATAAGAGGATGCAGTTACTTAAGAGGATATTTTTGTTTTTAGGAGACAATGCTGGAGTATTTAGGAGTGAAATACCATGAGCCACATATGGAAAATTTCAACAAGTGCCAAATTTATGTTGAATCTTAGTTGTTCATTCTTTTAACTTTTATACATATTTGAAAATTTAATAATGAAGAACTGGAAAAAATATTTTGTAGTAAGTGTAAGCCAATGATATATTGCCTAAGCTCTTATCAGTTAAGGGCCCTTAAAATTCGTCAAAATTTAAGTAGAATTGTTCTTAAAAGGAGAAGAAAACAGCTCAAATAAAATTTAGGTGGATTAACTTAGAGCCTATTATACAGAGTAAAGTAAGTCAGAAGGAGAAAAACAAATATCATATATTAACACATATATATGGAATCTAGAAAGATGGTCCCGATGAACCTATTTGCAGCTCAACAAAGGAGGTGCAGACATAAAGAACAAACTGGACACAGTAGGGGAAGGAGAGCGTGGGAGGAATTGAGAGTAGCATAGAAACAAAGGCTTCCCTGGTCGCTCAGACACTAAAAAATCTGCCTGCAATGTGGGAGACCTGGGTGTGATCCCTGGGTTGGGAAGATCCCTTGGAAGAGGGCATGGCAACCCACTCCAGTATTCTTGCCTGGAGAATCCCCATGGACATAGGTGCCTACAGATCGTGGGGTGCTGAAGAGTCAGACACGACTGAGCAACTAAGCAGAGGAGAGCACATGGAAACCAATACATTACCATATGTAAAATAGATCACCAGTGGGAATTTGCTATATGATGCAGGGAAATCAAATCTGGTGTTCTGTGACAATCTAGAGGGAAGGGACATGGGAGGGAGGTTCTAGAGAGGGGAGACATGTGTATACCAATAGCTGATTCACCCTGATGTATGGCAGAAACCAATACAACATTGTAAATGTAAAGAAAGTGAAAGTGAAAGTCACTCAGTCATGTCCGACTCTTTGTAACCCCATGGACTATACAATCTATGGAATTCTCCAGGCCAGAATACTGGAGTGAGTAGCCTTTCCCTTCTCCAGGGGATCTTCCCAACCCAGGGATTGAACCCAGGTCTCCCACATTGCAGGTGGCTTCTTTACCAGCTGAGCCACAAGGGAAGCCCAAAAATACTGGAGTGGGTAGCCTATTCTTCTCCAGCAGATCTTCCTGACTCAGGAATTGAATTGGGCTGTTGGTAAAGGATCTCAAGATCGCTGGATGGAAACTTGCTCTAAAAGCCATAGACTGGGTTAATTTGGAGAGATCACTTCTGGAAACCAGAAGGCCTTGGTGAACTCCTTAAAATCCAAGAATGAGACTATCACCCCAGGTTGGCTACTCTGCCTCAGAAGCCACCTGCCACTGACTGGATTTACTACGAGGCCAACAAGGCTAAGGCTGACTTGGTGGACGACTTTGAAAAGAAGTTTATTGCCCTGAAGTTCCCTATGCCAGGGCATAAATATAGTGCCCAGGTGGATGTTGAAGAAATAGGAGATGTGAAAAGTTGTGCTGAGTTTTTGTCTCTCTGGAAGACCAGGATTCAGGAATATGAGAAAGAGCTGGAGATGAGGGACATAGTTACATTTGTTCCAGATGACCACTGAAGACTTGAATGAAGTCTTCCCAGAAACCAAATTAGACAAGAAGAAGTACCCCTACTGGCCTCACAAGCCAACTGAAAATTTATAAACTTGAGTCAGGGAGAAAGCTCTGCCCCTCAAATCATAAACTCTAGACATTAAAAATAATTCAGTTCAGTTCAATTCAGTCACTCAGTTGTGTCCAACTCTTTGCGACCCCATGAATTGCAGTACGCCAGGCTTCCCTGTCCATCACCAACTCCCGGAGTTGACTCAAACTCATGACCATCGAGTCGGTGATGCCATCCAGCCATCTCATCCGCTGTCATCCCCTCCTCCTCCTGCCCCCAATCCCTCTGCATCAGGGTCTTTTCTAGTGAATCAACTCTTCACATCAGGTGGCCAAAGTACTGGAGTTTCAGCTTCAGCATCAGTCCTTCCAGTGAACACCCAGGACTGATCTCCTTTAGGGTGGACTGGTTGCATCCCCTTGCAGTCCAAGGGACTCTCAAGAGTTCTCCAACACCACAGTTCAAAAGCATCAATTTTTTGGTGGTCAGCTTTCTTTACAGTCCAACTCTCACATCCATACACGACCACTGGAAAAACCATAGCCTTGACTAGACGGACCTTTGTTGGCAAAGTAATGTCTCTGCTTTTTAATATGCTGTCTAGGTTGGTCATAACTTTTCTTCCAAGGAGTGTCTTTTAATTTCATGGCTGCAATCACCATCTGCAGTGATTTTGGAGCCCAAAAAAATAAAGTCTGACACTGTTTCCACTGTCTCCCCATTTATTTCCCATGAGGTGATGGGACCAGATGCCATGATCTTAGTTTTCTGAATGTTAAGCTTTAAGCCAACTTTTTCACTCTCCTCTTTCCCTTTCATCAAGAGGCTATTTAGTTCCTCTTCACTCATTTGAATGCAGAGTTCCAAAGAATAGCCAGGAGAGATAAGAAAGCCTTCCTCAGTGATCAATGCAGAGAAATAGAGGAAAACAACATAATGGGAAAGACTAGAGATCTCTTCAAGAAAATTAGAGATATCAAGGGAACATTTCAGGCAAAGATGTGTTCGATAAAGGACAGAAATGGTATGGACCTAACAGAAGCAGAAGATATTAAGAAGAGGTGGCAAGAATACACAAAAGAACTGTACAAAAAAGACCTTAATGACCCAGATAATCACAATGGTGTGATCACTGACCTAGAGCCAGACATCCTGGAATGTGAAGTTAAGTGAGCCTTAGAAAGCATCACTACTACAAAGCTAGTGGATGTGATGAAATTCCAGTTGAGCTATTTCAAATCCTGAAAGATGATGCTGTAAAAGTGCTGCACTCAATATGCCAGCAAATTTGGAGAACTCAGCAGTGGCCACAGGACTGGAAAAGGTCAGTTTTCATTCCAATCCCTAAGAAAGGCAATCCCAAAGAATGCTCAAACTACCGCACAATTGCAATCATCTCTCATGCTAGTAAAAATAATTACATAGTGAAAATAAATTAATTAAAAAAATTTCAAAGGTAGAAAGTCAGATAGATGGCAAATGGCCCTATCCAAAGTCACTTGTGATTAAACCCACTTTTTTTTTAAGATAAAAAAAGAAAAACTATAAAGGACTTTGTGGAAAAAATTACAGTAGACAAACTTATTCTCTAATCTGCAAAGTGTTCAGGGCCAATCTCATGTTTTTGGAAGCAGCAGCAACAACAAAATGATGAAAGGCAATTAAAAATAGGTATTGCCACTCATTTCTTTAAGAAAATGACTTGTCATTTCATTTATTAAAAATTCATTTATAGGGTCATCTCACTTCCCAAACCCCTTCTCCTGCATTTCTCCTAAGAACATGCTGTGTGTCAACAGACCATCAAGAATCACAGAATTCACCTTTCTCTCCTGTTGGTGCTTTTGTAGTTTTGATATTTCTCCCCATCATTGATTTTGTTCAACATGAGATAAAGTGACATTCCATTGAAGAAAAGCATGCAATTTATTCAGAAAAGTAAATATGCTTTACCTACTGATCTGAATTTGGTATAAGATCTTTAACACTTCTTCAACTATAAATTGGAGAGAGTTATATGACCACCTACCTCTTAGGGTAATTTATTTAATAATTTATTTTTTATGAAAATTTATTTGTGCATATACTGGCCAGACAATAGTCTGGTTGACTGAAAAACTGTTTGATCTTGAGTGGTAAATAGATGGTAGCATTCTACAGTAGATAAAAGAGCTATTTTCTATGTGGATACAATAATGGATCACCAGTCCTAGGCATTTGAATGGGTCTCCTAAAGCCTGGAAAGCTAAGCTGATACTTGAAGACCTAGTGGGATCTAACAAAGAGAAGAAAGTCAGTAAAGTCACTCTGGCAAGATGGGATAATATGTAAAGGCAATGAAATTTAATAGCTTGGTTCATCTACTGAAGTCAAACTGAGTGGGATGCAGAGATTTCAGTAGAACCGAGAGTATAAGAATAAGTGAAGACAAAGATGGGGTAAGAAAAGCAAGCAGTAGCCATATTGTGAAGGGCCTTCTATGTCTGGACTTCTATTCCCAGCAATGAGAGTTGATGACAAAAAGTTCAGTGCAGGTGATTCGTGTTTCAGGAAACCGAGGACTCAGTCAGCAATGCTGGAGACTGAGAGAGAGGGGACAGAGGATCAGACTTTCTCTTTCACATTTGTATCCTCATTACCAAATACAGCTCATAACTTATAAGTAGATGTTCAATTCTAGAATTGAGGGCAATAATAAGCTGAGATATCAAGATCAGTGAAGAAGTCTGGAGATGTTAAATGTCATTTTTCATATTTAATGTAAGTGGGACAGATTTGTTTATGGCTCTCATTGAATTCTCATTTGCTTTCTGTTCATTCCCTTCCTCCCCACTGGGTTGGATGTGGCATAGCTTCACTGTTCTCTTCACCTTTAGTAAAATTCTGAATTCAGAGCAGGCTTTGAGGAAAATAAAATCTCCCTATTACATTCATAACGTCTTGCTCTACTAGATGCCTTGAGATTGGGAATGTTAACTTCAAAAATCAATTGCACTCTCAGAAATAGAGTCTGTGAGTAGGAACTAGCTGGGGGCTTGACCAGGCACTGAATAGTCTGCTGCTGTGAAAAGGCAGGGATGAGTAAGTTATGAAAGTATTGCATCTGAGCACTAGCTACTATTCCCCTGCAAATGCTTATTGATACAGATCAAACCATCTCAGCAAACTGAATAGACATCTTAATTCGTCTTAATATTTTGCTTATTTTTTCATGGTTGCAGACTGTGTAAAACAAGGTTCTTTTTTTCTGATTAGTATCATAAGCAAGAGCATTTAAATTGGATGTATCAGCAACCTTAGGAAAATGACGCTGATGTGATGTCAGTGTCATGGAATGGTGAAAGTGGAGGTTCTAGAGACTGTCTACGTCAACACTCTCATTTCTAAGAAGAGAAATCTGAGCCTCGGGACACTGATCACTTGCTTAGGGTCATATGTCCAACAACTGCAAAGGTTGGCATTAGGACCTGTGATCCTTAACTACTTATAGTTGAAAGATCATTCAATATACCAAAAAACACACACACAGATGCTTAAAAAATTATTGTACATTAAAACGTAGAAGGAATATTGCACAGAGAACTATACACAGCATCCTTTTACAAACCATAATGCAAACAATAAAAAGTACATGTATACAGATATGTATAAGTGAATTGGGCTTCCCTGGAGACTCAGAGGTAAAGAATCTGCCTGCCAATGCAGGAGATGCAGGTTCAATCTCTGGGTTGGGAAAACTCCCTGGAGAAGAAAATGGCTACTCACTCCAGTATTTTTGCCTGGAAAATCCCATGGACAGAAGAGCTTGGTGGGGTTACAGTCCATGGGTTTGCAAGAGTCGGGCACAACTTAGCAACTAAACAACAGTGGACTCTGATTTCTGCAGTTATAACAAACACTCAGCTGATACCGCTGATGATGATGGGCAGAGCACAATTTGAATAGCAAGGTTATTGGTCAAGAAATGACTTTGTATGTATTTCAAGGAGACACAAAAATAGACATTTTGCTCTCATGGTCCTTTTCAAATTACTTAAAATATATTTCTGAATTTTGGAGAAACCTTCCAACTATTTATTTTTATGAGAAAAAAAGAGGAGAGTAACAAGAATTAAAAAAAAAAAATTAAATGATATTTTTCCTGAAAGAGAATAAATTTAATCTTATAGTTTACCAATTATGCTTCATTTAATAAGAAAGTCAGTAAAATATCAAATGATATTTTATATTGCATTTAGAAATAAAACTGTATATATTTATCAGAAAACTTATGATGTACCTAGATCTATGCTAATTGTTGTAGCAGATACAAAAAGATAAAAGGAAATTCTCTGCTCTTAAGAAATTTATAATTGGATTAAGGATACATAGTCATACAGATACAAACATGTACAAAGTCATAGATTCAGTCAGTAAATACTTATTCAATGGCTTCTTTCTCCAGGCATGGCATGATGATCATGGCCATGCTCCCTTATGGTGCTTAAAGACGCCCACTCTGTTACCCATATATTTCAAGTTTATTATGTAATATACATATATAATGCATACAATTAAAAATCAAATTAAGCTTCATTCTTTACATTTAAGGCAATTTAAACATCTATATCAATTAAAGCTTTATGCCTTATCAAAATCTTCTTTTGATCCTTCTAATACATAGCTTCTCAAATTGATTATATATAAACTTAATGTCAATAATTAACAAAAGAAATCAAACTATTCAATTAAACACAGAGTCTTCTTCCTCTTCCTAATGAGCACTGAATAAGCTAATGCATGATTCATGAGAGTTTTCATATATTGCAATGACTATACAAATAAAGGAATTTAAGGATTAATACTATTGTGGCTCACAATAAGAAATGAATTGTATAGTCATAGGAAAGTTTTCTTATTTTTCTAGGAAAGTTTCTTTTCAGCATAAAAACCTCGAGGAGAGACAAATGATCTGTCGAGTCCCCTTCATGACTAAGGAATTTATTAGTGGTATGTTTCATGCTGGTTTATGTTGAATATTATAATTTCTATCATAGAAATCAAGGGCATGTTAAAACATGCATATTCTGAAAGTCTCAATAGAATTGTCAGATCTTGCCGCTGCTGCTGCTGCTGCCAAGTCGCTTCAGTCATGTCCAACTCTGTGCGACCCCATAGAGGGTCAGATCTTGAGTTTCTCTAAAAGAATAGCTTTTAGTACATTAGACTCTTCTAGAGAGATTAAATTGCTAAAGCCTCAGACCCACCCTCAGAGCTATAACTTAATTGGTTTGGTGAGGTGCCTATTATTACTCTTTTTCAAAGTGATTTTAATCAGCGGTCTGGATTGATAACCACTATTTTAATCTATTCAAAGGAGAATAGACTTTTATATTTATGTGGCATGATGCAACCTTGTAACTCACAAGCTGTATAACTTTGCAAATCTGATTTAAATTATCTGAGTCTTAGTTCTCTCATCTGTAAAATGTAGTAATGGATAACTTGCAGGAATTTTTGCAAATTATTGTTAATTTTAATCTTTTTTTAACCTTTTAATTGGTTGAAAATTGCTTTTCAATGCTATGTTGGTTTCTGCCATACAACAAAGTGAATCAGTCATAATTATATATACCCTCCCTCTAAAATCTCCCTACTATCCCCCCATCCCACCCCTTGAGGTCATCACAGAGCCAAGCTGGGCTCCCTGTGGTATTTAGCAACTTCCCACTAACTATTTTATACATGACAGTGTATATATGTCAGTGCTACTTTCTCAATTTGTCCCACCCTTTAATGCTCAAAATTCGCCAAGCCAGGCTTCAGCAATATGTGAACCGAGAAATTCCAGATGTTCAAGCTGGCTTTAGAAAAGTCAGAGGAACCAGAGATCAAACTGCCAATATCTGCTGGATCACTGAAAAAGCAAGAGAGTTCCAGAAGAACATCTATTTCTGCTTTATTGACTAAGCCCAAGCCTTTGACTGTGTGGATCACAACAAACTGTGGAAAATTCTGAAGGAGATGGGAATACCAGACCACCTGACCTACCTCTTGAGAAACCTGTATGCAGGTCAGGAAACAACAGTTAGAACTGGACATGGGACAACAGACTGGTTCCAAATCGGGAAAGGAGTACATCAAGGCTGTATATTGTCACCCTGCTTATTTAACTTATATGCAGAGTACATCATGAGAAACGTTGGGCTGGAAGAAGCACAGGCTGGAATCAAGATTGCTGGGAGAAATATCAATAACCTCAGATATGCAGATGACACCACCCTTATGGCAGAAAGTGAAGAGGAACTAAAAAGCCTCTTGACGAAAGCAAAAGAGGAGAGTGAAAAAGGTTGGCTTAAAGCTCAACATTCAGAAAACTAAGATCATGGCATCTGGTCCCATCACCTCATGGGAAATAGATGGGGAGACAGTGGAAACAGTGTCAGACGTTATTTTTTTGGGCTCCAAAATCACTGCAGATGGTGACTGCAGCCATGAAATTAAAAGACGCTTACTCCTTGGAAGGAAAGTTATGACCAACCTAGACAGCATATTAAAAAGCAGAGACATTACTTTGCCAACAAAGGCCCATTTGGTCAAGGCTATGGTTTTTCCTGTGGTCATGTATGGATGTGAGAGTCGGACTGTGAAGAAAGCTGAGCACTGAAAAATTGATGCTTTTGAACTGTGGTGTTGGAGAAGACTCTTGAGAGTCCCTTGGACTGCAAGGAGATCCAACCAGTCCATCCTGAAGGAGATCAGTCCTGGGTGTTCATTGGAAGGACTGATGTTGAAGCTGAAACTCCAATACTTTGGCCATCTCATGTGAAGAGTTGACTCACTGGAAAAAACGCTGATGCTGGGAAGGATTGGGGGCAGGAGGAGAAGGGGACGACAGAGGATGAGATGGCTGGATGGCATCGACTCGATGGACATGTGTTTGGGTGGACTCTGGGAGTTGGTGATGGACAGGGAGGCCTAGTGTGCTGTGATTCACGGGGTCACAAAGAGTCGGACATGACTGAGTGACTGAACTGAACTGAACTGAACTGAAGTTAGAAAACAAAAGGACAAAGAGAGATTAAATACTAAAAATACGTGAGGGAAGGACAGAGAGAAATAGAGAGAGACACAGAGACAGAGAAGACAAAATCTATAAAAATACATCCCAAACATATGCAGAGCACATTCTGTGGAGGGGGGATAAGATTTTTATTCTTTAAATTACATATGTATGTATTGCATTACTTCTGCCTCAATAAATACCTGAATTTCTTTTTAAAGGTAACGAGTAGGCCTGTCAGTGTCAAATTGGATTACTGATCATATACCCTCTTTGCATATGCATCAGCTGTACTATCTTAGGTATTTGGAGTCACAAGAACATTTCTATATTTAGTATAATAAGCAGTATACCATATTTTCTAGTGGCTCAGACGGAAAAGAGTCTCCCTGCAATGTGGAAGACCAGGTTCCATCCCTGGGTCGGGAAGATGCCCTAGAGAAGGAAATAGCAACCCACTCCTGTATTCTTGCCTGAGAAATGCCATGGATGGAAGAGCCTGGCAGATACAGTTGATGGGGTTGCAAAAAGTCAGACATGATTGAGCAACTTTACTTTCACTTTTATGTTTCTTTACATCTGCTTTTAAACAGCTCAAAGACAATATGTATCCTTACGTCCACTAGGCATTGCCTTATATATTTTTTGTTACTCTTTGTTTCAATATTTGGCTTTCTGAGCAGACCCCCCAAATGAAATCATGTGCCTACGTTGTCCATGACCATTGCAGCAGCTTTTTGTGGAAGTCGATTTCTTAGGAAAGAGAAACCACCACTTAACAATGATTGCGATATATGTGGAATCTAAACAGATACTTTTTGCATATGCCCAATTTGTCTTTAAATTTACTTGTGCTTGGTATCTAAGAAAATTAAGCAAAATCATCTGGGGAAGATGGCATAATAAAAATGTGATATTACTTATTTCCAAGTTTAATAACTCAAATAGCTTTAAGATCCTCTGGTGGTAAAAATCTAGGCATAGGTTTTGAGTCCAAAAGCTGAATAGATTAATTTAATTTATATGTAATGGTTTTCTGGATCTGCAGGCATAAACACAAAAAATCTTTAATAGATTTACTGAAATCTATATCCCACATAATTGGCTTTTATTATTATCAAATGGATCATTTTACCATTTGCAGAAAGAAGGACAGAAGCTTCAGATGACAATTAAATTACATTATGTTTCTTTAGAATAATCATTTTATACTGAAGGAAAAAATGATTTTGTATGAACAGCTTGTTTTTTTTTTCAGTCCATAGATATAAAGCATCATGGAGTGTGGAGGAAAATGTAAGGACAGTTTTCAAAATTTGCTTCAAGTAATTTCATTACATAATCATCTGCTGATGGATTAAATACTGTTCAAAGGCATAACATCCCATAATGGACTGTAAGTAATTTATCAGAAACACATAAAACACTGCATATGTTTTTCAAAGATGTTCTCTAGTAATTATTTTTGGCTTTCTATTACAGGCATAACATTAATATTATAAGAATCTATGTGGTTTTATTTACAAATTCATCCAATGTTAATGCATTCATCAGAAGCTTTTGATATACTCAAAAACTCACTCTAAACTGTAACACTGAAAAATTAATCATATTTTTGCTTAAATCTCAGTGCTTAATCTTAATTTGATAAAATAATGTGTTGATGACTTAATTAAAAAATTAGATGAGGTGAACTGCTTCCAATGCCAAAAGCAAGAATTGTCTAAAATTATTGTGTTTGTGTACTATTTTAACCTTTTCTCTGTATTCTAAGGTTCCTGGACCTTCAACTCATTTTACTTTTGCTGATAACAATATCCCATATTATTATCCTTGGTGATGAGCAGATGAATAACTGTCAATAATAATGTTCTCCTATTTTGCAGATAGGATTGACTCCTGATGAGATGGGGCCTCGGTGCAAACAATACATCTCTCTTGCCTCAGTGACATGAGGGCACTACCATACCCATTCCCAGGAGACTTCTCAAGGGCAAGAACAACTTCTAAAGTATAAACAATGGTATCTCCAATTTCCCAACCATACACTGTGCACTCCACCAGCGCAGGTGTCATACGGTAAGGCCTCTACATATAAAACTTCAAGTTGTAAAATTTCAAAGATGTGAGCATGCATGCCAGCCCCTGGAACATGCATGCCAGCTCTCAAAATTCTCCAAGCCAGGCTTCAACATTATATGAACTATGAACTTCCAGATGTTCAAGCTGGATTTCGAAAAGGCAGAGGAACAAAAAATCAAATTGCCAACATCTGCTGGATCACCAAAAAAGCAAGAGGGTTCCAGAAAAACATCTACTTTGCTTTATTGGCTAGGCCAAAGCCTTTGACTTTGTAGATCACAACAAACTGTGGACAATTCTTAAAGAGATGGGAATACCAGACCACCTGATCTGCCTCCTGAGAAATCTATATGCAAGACAAGAAGCAACAGTTAGACATGTTCCAATTGGACATGGAACAGCAGACTGGTTCCAAATCAGCAAAGGAGTATGTCAAAGCTGTATTTCACCCTGCTTATTTGATTTATATGCAGAGTATATCATGAGAAATGCTGGGCTGGATGAAGCACAAGCTGGAATCAAGATTGCTGGGAGAAATATAAATAACCTCAGATAGGTAGGTGACATCACCTTTATGGCAGAAAGGGAAGAAGAACTAAAGAGTCTCTTGATGAAACTGAAAAAGGAGAGTAAAAACATTGGCTTAAAAGTCACCATTCAGAAAAGTAAGATCATGGCATCTGGTCCCATCACTTCATGGCAAATAGATGGGGAAACAATGGAAACAGTGAGAGACTATTTTCTTGGGCTCCAAAATCACTGCAGATGGTGATTGCAGCCATGAAATTAAAAGACGCTTGCTCCTTGGAAGGAAAGTTATGACCAATCTAGACAGCATATTAAAAAAACAGAGACATTACTTTACCAGAAAAGGTCCATCTAGTCAAAGCTATGGTTTTTCCAGTAGTCATATATAGATGTGAGAGTTGAACTATAAAGAAAGCTGAGCACCAAAGAATTGATGCTTTTGAACTGTGGTGTTGGAGAAGACCCTTGAGAGTCCCTTGGACTGCAAGGAGATCCAATTAGTCAAACCTAAGGAAATCAGTCCTGAATTTTCATTGGAATGGTTGATGCTGAAGCTGAAACTCCAAAACTTTGACCACATAATGCAAAGAATTGACTTATTTGAAAAGACCCTGAGGCTGGGAAAGATTGAAGGCATGAGGAGAGGGGGACAACAGAGGATGAGATGGTTGGATGGCCTCACCAACGTGATGGACGTGAGTTTGAGTAGGCTCCCAGAGTTGGTGATGGACAGGGAAGCCTGGCGTGCTGCAGTCCATGGGGTCACAGAGAGTGGGACACAATAGAGAGACTGAACTGAACTCAGTATGTTTTTCAAGGTGCTGTGCTGTAAGATTACAAATGTTTTACTTTTTGTGTCTGTGTTTATGTATGTGTATATGTATCATTCATGCAAGAAGTATTACAAACCTATTGCAGTACAGTACTGTTAGAGCTGGTTGTATTAGTTGGGTACCTAGGCTAACTTTGTTGGACTTACAAACAAATTGGAGCTATGATTGCACTCTCAGAACAGGACTTGATCATGTGTACAAAAATTACTGTCCTTATCTTTGTATCCCCTTGGCTTAAAATTTGTTCTGTCTCAGAGGAGATATTTGAGAGACAAAAGTGTTGAAACAAATACCATGTCCAAGTAATTTCTTAGAACCCTGATATATGCTTTCACTCCAATTAGAGAAAAACACTTGAAATACGTGCTTTGTTCACAGTTCTTTACCTTAATACGCTGTGTCAGCTGAGAAGCACACGGCAAACCAGAGTGAGAAGAGCAGGAGGTTTATTGGGGTTCGTGGCTATGACAGATTAAAGGGAGCAGGAATAGGAAGGGAAAGTCTTCAAACTACAATTCATGAAAGAAGAGAAGGAAGGATTGAGGAGGAACGCCCCGGACTTTTATACAACTCAGAGAAACAGAGAAAGTCTCAGCTAGTTCAAAAATGGCCTGAGGAAGAGACCTATGTTGAGTGAAACTGACTAGCTCCTAGTACCTTGCCCACGAGCAATCATTGGCTTGGGCTGTCTTGGAAGAGCACGTCCTCAGCTCAGATATTACAACAGAGACCATGTGGTAACTGCATGTGGAAGCTCTACCAACAACTCTACTTGTTAGCAGTTCTCTACTAAAGAGAATTCTGAGGGGCACACCTCTATGGCCACAATGTATAACAACTCCAGTCCTTAAATGCAATATCAGAAATGCTCCTTCCTGGATTCTCTGCCTGGCAAACCCCTACTCTGCCTACAAACTTATTTGCAATGTTACCTGTGTCTATGGGCTTACCAGGTGGCTCCTTGGTAAAGAATTGGCTTGTCAATGCAGGAGATGCAGTCTGATCCCTGGGTCAGGAGATCCCCTGGAGGAGAAAATGGCAGCCCACTCCAGTATTCTTGCCTGAAAAATCCCATGGACAGAGGAGCCTGGCGGGCTACAGTCCATAGGGCTGCAAAGAGTCAGACACCGCTGAGTCTCCTGCTCTCTCCTGAATCTATGTTTCTTTTCCTAACTTCAGGAACATAATATGTCTTCTAGGCTTATCTTTTTCCACATCAATTTGTATTCAATATTAATAAACCCTTGTTTATATTGCATGGCATTTGTAATTTATTTATTTTTTTTAAATTTTTTTGGTATTTGTAATTTAGAACATGATGCCAGTGCCAAACAACATCATATGGCAGAACATGAGTTTAAGACAAGGAAACTATTTGAAACTTAGTTTAGCTATCCAACTAAGGGTTGAATGACCTGAATGACAAGAACAGTAATCACAGAAACACTGGAGAAAAATATTAAAATGTCAAGTCAGTAGACTGCAAATCCCCCCAAGACCAAACAACGTTTCCTCTTAATCACTATATTCCTAGGAGTATCTGCACAGTATTTTTCACAAATGTATACCCATTAGGTATTAGGTAGATGGAAATTATTATTTAAATAATGTATTATGTTTCTATGCATTTGCTCTTAAAGAAACATGTTTCGTGGAATAACTGCATATAGTATATTGAGTTTCTCATGGTCAGGGGTTAGGCTGTCCCATTTTTCATTTCCCTATGACTAAGAATACTTCAAACAATTTTGTTCTTGTTTGTTTTTTGCTAACATTATGTATGAAAGGAAACAACTTTATGAATAAAAATATATTTAAAATGTGGTGAAGCACAATATTGTACGTAATTTTGTTGTTCCATCACTCAGTCATTTCAGACTCTTCACAATCCCGTGGACTGCAGCACACCAGACTTCCCTGTCTTTCACCACCTTGTGGAGCTTGCTCAAACTCATGTCCATTGAGTTGGTGATGCCATACAACAATTTGTCCTGTGTCACCCCCTTCTCCTTCCTTCAGTCTTTCCAAGCATAAGGGTCTTTGCCAATTAGTCAGTTCTTTGCATCAGGTGGCCAAAATATTGGAGCTTCAGATTCAGCATCAGTCCTTCCAATGAATATTCAGGTTGATTTCTTTAGGATTGACTGGTTGGATCTCCTTTCAGTTCTAGGTACTCTCAAGAGTCTTCTCTGACACCACTGTTCAAAGGCATCAATTTTTCAGCACTTAGTCTTCTTTATGGTCCAACTCTCCCATACATACATGACTACTGGAAAAGCCACAGTTTTGACTATATATGGACCTTTGTCGGCAAAGTAATGTCTCTGCTTTTTAATATGCTGTCTAGGTTGGTCATAACTTTTCTTCCAAGGAGCAAGCATCCTTTAATTTCATGGCTGTAGTCACCATCTGCAGTGGTTTTGGAGTCCCAAAAAATAAAGTCTGTCACTGTTTTCATTGTTTCCCCATCTATTTGCCATGAAGTGATGGGACCAGATGCCATGATCTTAGTTTTTTGAATGTTGAGTTTTAAGCCAGCTTTTTAACTCTTCTCTTTCACCTTCATCATTATCTCGAATGTATATAGGAAATTCAGGCTTCCCTGTTGGCTCAGATGGTAAAGAATGTGCCCACAATGCAGGATACCTGGTACATCCTGGGTTGTGAAAATCCTCTGGAGAAGGGAATGGTAATCCACTCCACAATTCTTGCCTTGAGAATTCCATGGACAGAGGAGCCTGGTGGGCAATGATCCATGGGGTGGCAATGAATTGGACATGAATGAGAAGCTAACATTTTCATGTTCATTTTTCTTCATATAGGAAATTATATGGAAGTTCATAGACAATCATTTGGTTTGTATCCTGTGTGAAACATATGGGCCTGAAACTATTTCACTACTCTGAATATTAGCTTCCATATCTTTTAATCAAAAATAGCTAACACCAATTCCTAACCCAGTTAGTATGGATCTAAAAGGCATGAAATTAAAAGACGCTTACCCCTTGGAAGGAAAGTTATGACCAACCTAGATAGCATAATAAAAAGCAGAGACATTAATTTGTCAACAAAGGTCCGTCTAGTCAAGACCATAGTTTTTCCAATGGCCATGTATGGATGTGAGAGTTGGACTATAAAGAAAGCTGAGTGCCGAAGAATTGATGCTTTTGACTATGATGTTGGAGAAGACTCTTGAAAGATGCAAGGAGATCCATCCAGTCCATCCTAAAGGAAATGAGTCCTGGGTGTTCATTGGAAGGACTACTGTTGAAGCTGAAACTCCAATACTTTGGCCACCTCATGCGAAGAGTTGACTCATTGGAAAAGATCCTGATGCTGGGAAAGATTGAGGGCAGGAGGAGAAGGGGACAACAGAGGATGAGATGGTTGGATGGCATCACTGACTCAATGGACACGAATTTGAGCAAACTCCAGGAGATAGTGAAGGACAGGAAAGCCCAGCATGCTACAGTCCATGGTATCTCAGAGTCAGATATGACTTAGCAACTGAACAACAACAATATGACACCTCACAGTTTCCATGTGTTTTCTTCCCCATAGTCTCACTAAACAATGTATATGCAATTGTATACACAAAAGCGCATACAATTTCTGTGATTTACATTATCTTCATTTTACCGAGGCAGTAACTGAGGACATGAGAATTTAACTGAATCACCCCACTTCATGGAGCAGCAAGTAGGCCTCAAATAAGCCAGGTCATTTGGCTTCTGTGTCTTTGCTCTTCCCATTATTCCATGCTTCCCCCTCTCTTATCAGTAAAATTAATGATAACCATCCCTCAGGGGGAAAAAAAAAAATGTCAGCACAAGTGAACAATTACATTTAACTACTCCACCATAGTTATAGCAATACTACTGTCAGAAAATAAATTCTAAAAGACATATCTAAAATGAATCACCTGTTTCTTTCTCAGAAGATCACTTTTATGAATGTGTGACACATTTATAATGCTTTAATTTTTTTTAATGACCCAGCATCTAGTTTAAATATCAGTATGACTTGAAATGAAGATTTACTACACTCTGATATTGTTAAAATATGATCCCTAGTTGCAGAAACCTCTATGTAAATCTTATTACCACTTGATCTAACTCCCGGGTTTTCCTAACAGGATATCATTCAAATTTGATTTGCATGATTGGGAAATGCTTACAGATTAGTGGGTAGAATTATATGGTTGAATAGCAAGTGATGCTAGAGAAAATCTATGACTCCACTGGCTCTGGAACAGGGCTTACAAGTTATAAAAAACTCCAGATAATAGTCTTACAAGCTGTGAGTGCTCTAAATCTTTGTTTTCTATCACAGCATCAATGTTATCTCTAAGAAAAGCATGGTTTTACTTACCATTCGTGAGCTTCATAGCCAGAGGGATAAACAGCCTAGACAAAGAAGTGTGAGACAGAAGCTTGGCTGGATTTTAAAGAGGTAAACGCAGTATAATAAGTAAATTATAGGAATAACCAGAGGTCATAAAAATGAATGCCAAAATATTCCAAATCTGAAGATTACTGTCCTGAAAATGGATATTTTCCTTGACGAATAATCAGAAGCCTTCAAAAACACTTATCTAACAGGCAAGATTACACTTTCTTCTACCTTACCCCTACAGTGACATGGAAAAACTGCCCAAATCAAGTTTCTATTTGTATATGTTAAAAGTTTTTCAGAACTTCATCTTATGAAATGCTTTCAGGTTTTCACCATTGAGAATGATGTTTGCTGTGGGTGTGTCATATTGCCATTATTATGTTGATGGTGATTCCCTCTATGCCCACTTTCTGGAGAGGTTTTATTGCAAATGGGTGTTGAATTTTGTCAGCAGTCTTTTTCTGCATTTATTGAGATGATCATATGGCTTTTATTCTTCAGTTTGTTAACATGGTATATCATATCAATTCACCTATATTGAAGAAAATATACTTTTCCTTTAATGACTACACCAAAGCCTTTGACTGTGTGGATCACAACAAACTGTGGAAAATTCTCAAAGAGATGGGAATATCAGACCACCTGACCTGCCTCCTGAGAAATCTGTATGCAGATCAAGAAACAACAGTTAGAACTGGACATGGAACAACGGACTGGTTTCAAACCAGCAAAGGAGTATGTCAAGGCTGTATATTGTCACCCTGCTTATTTTACTTACATTCAGAGTACATCATGAGAAATTCTGGGCTGGATGAAGCACAAGCTGGAATCAAGATTGCCAGGAGAAATATAAATAATCACAGACAGACAGGTGACACCACTTTTATGGGAGAAAGTGAACAAGAACTAAACAGCATCTTGATGAAACTGAAAGAGGAGAGTGAAAAAGTTGGCTTAAAACTCAACATTCAGAAAACTAAGATCATGGCATCTGGTCCCATCACTTCATGGCAAATAGATGAGGAAACAATGGAAACAGTGACAGACTTTTTTTTTTGGGGGGGGGGGGGGGGCTCCAAAATCACTGCAGATGGTGACTGCAGCCATGAAATTAAAAGACACTTGCTCCTTGGAAGGAAAGTTATGACCAACCTAGACAAAATATTAAAAAGCAGAAACATTGCTTTACCAACAAAGGTCCATCTAGTCAAGGCTATGGTTTGTCCAATAGTCATGTATGGATGTGAGAATTGGACTGTAAAGAAAGCTGAGTGCCAAAGAATTAGTGCCTTTGAACTGTGGTGTTGGAGCAGACCCTTGAGAGTCCTGTGGACTACAAGGAGATCCAACCAGTCAATCCTAAACGAAATCAGTCCTGAATATTCATTGGAGGGACTAATGCTGAAGCTGAAACTCCAATACTTCCATCACCTGATGCAAAGAAACAACTTGTTGAAAAAGACCCTGATGCTGGGAAAGATTGAAGGCGGGAGGAGAAAGGGACGACAGAGGATGAGATGGTTGTATGGCATCACCGACGTGATGGACATGAGTTTGAGTAAGCTCCGGGAGTTGGTGAAGGGAAGCTTGGTGTGCTGCAGTCCATGGGGTCGCAAAGACTCAGACACAACTCAGAGACTGAACTGAACTGATATTGAAGAGTCCTGCATCTCTGGGATAAATCCCATTTGATCATGGTGTATGATTCTTTTTTGGTCACCTAAGCTATGACAATGGAGGCAAGAATACTCACTGAAGAGAAGACAGTGTCTCCAATAAGTGGTGTCGGGAAAATTGGACAGGTACATGTGAAAAAATGAAATAAGAACACTCCCTAATACTATACATAAAAATGAACTCAAAATGGATTAAAGACCGAAATGTAAAGATGGAGACTACAAAACTCTTAGAGAAAAACATGGGTAGAACACTCCTTGATAAAAATAGAAGCAAAATCTTTCCTGACTTACCTCCTAAGGTAATGAAAATAAAAATAAAAAAATGTAACCTACTGAAACTTAAAAGCTTTGCATAGTAAATGAAACTAAAAGCAAAAGTAACAGTCAGTCCTTAAAATAGGGAAAAAATTGAAAACAAAGCAACTAATAAGGGAATAATATCCAAAATATACAAATAGCTCATACAGTTCAATTTAAAATAAACAACCCAACTGACAAATGAGCAGAAGACCTAAACAGACATTTCTCTAAAGAAGACATACAGATGGCCAACAAACACATGAAAAGATGCTCAATATTACTAATTATTAGAGAAATGCAAATCAAAACTACACTGAGGTATCACCTCAAGCCAATCTGGATGGCAATCATCAAAAAATATACAAACAATAAATGCTGGAGGATGTAGAGAAAAGGGAATGCTTGGACCTGTTGGTAGGAATGTAAGTTGGTACAGCCACTATTGAGAATAATATGGAGGTACTGTAAAAAAACTAAAAATAGAACTAGCATTTGTTGTTCAGTTGCTTAGTCATGTCTGACTCTTTGCAACCACCATGGGCCTCAGCACATCAGGCTTCCCTGTCCTTTACCATCTCCTGGAGCTTGCTCAAACTCATGTCTATTGAGTTGGTGATGCCATCAAGCCATCTCATCTTCTGTCATCCTCTTCTCCTGCCTTCAGTCTTTCCCAGCATCAGGGTCTTTCCCAATGAGCCAGCTCTTCGCATCAGGTGGACAAAGTAATAGACCTTCAGCTTCAGCATCACTCCCTCCGATGAATATTCAGGATTGAGTTGTTTTTTTGTGTCTTTTTTTTTAGGATTGACTGGTTTGACCGCCTTCTAGTCCAAGGGACTCTCAAGAGTCTTATCCAGCACCACAGTTCAAAAGCATCAATTATTTGACTCTCAGCCTTCTTTATGGTCCAACTCTCCCATCCATACATGACTACTGTAAAAACCATTGCTTTGACTATATACGGACCTTTGTTAGCAAAATAATGTCTCTGCTTTTTAATATGCTGCCTAGGTTTGTCGTAGCTTTTCTTCTTAGAAGCAAGAGTCTTAATTTCATGGCTGCAGTCACGGTCTGCAGTGATTTTGGAGTCTAAGAAAATAAAGTCTCTCACTGTTTCCATTGTTTCACTGTCTATTTGTCATGAAATGATGGGACCAGATGCCATGATCTTAGTTTTCTGAATGCTGACTTTTAAGCCAACTTTTTCTCTCGTTCCTCTTTACTTCCACCATAGGGTGGTGTCATCTACATATCTGAGGTTATTGATATTTCTCCTGGCAATCTTGATTCCAGCTTGTGCTTCATCCAGCCCGGCATTTTGCATGTTGTACTCTGCATAAAAATTAAATAAGCAAGGTGACAATATACAACCTTGACATACTCCTTTCCCAATTTAGAACCATCCATTTTTTCATGTCTGGTCCTAACTGCTGTTTCTTGACCTGCATACAGGTTTCTCAGGAGGCAGGTAAGATGGTCCAGCATTTCCATCTCTTTAAGAATTTTCCACAGTTTGTTGTGATCCACATAGTCAGAGGCTTTAGTGCAGTCAATGAAGCAGATGTTTTTTTCTGGAATTCTTTTTATATGATCCAACATATATTGGTAATTTGGTCTCTGGTTCCTCTGCCTTTTGTAAATCCAGTTTGAACATCTGGAAGTTCTAGGTTCATGTACTGTTGAAGCCTAGTTTGGAGAATTTTGAGCATTACGTTGCTAGCATGTGAAATTAGTACAATTGTGTGGTAGTTTGAACATTCTTTGGCATGTTTCAAAACTGCCATAGTTGGTAGTTCCTAAACTACCATATGATACAGTAATCCCACTCCTGGGCATATACCCTGCTGCTGCTGCTGCTAAGTCTCTTGAGTCATGTCCGACTCTGTGCGACCCCATAGACCGCAGCCCACCAGGCTCCTCTGTCCACGGGATTGTCCAGGCAAGAATTCTGGAGTGGGCTGCCATTTCCTTCTCCAGCATATACCCTGAAAAAACCATAATTCAAAAATATACATGCACTCAAGTATTTATTGCAGCACTGTTTACAAAAGCCAGGACATCAGATAAATCTAAATGTCCATCAACAAAAGAATGTATAAAGAAGATGTGGTACATATATTCAGTAAAACATTATTCAGCCATAAAAAGGAACAAAATAGTGCTATATGTAGAGATGTGGGTGGGCCTAGAGATTGTCATAAAAACTAAGTCAGTCAGAAAGGGAAAAACAAATATCATATAATATTGCTTATATGTGGAATCTAGAAAAATATTACAGCTGAAGTTATTCACAAAGTAAAAATAAAGAAACAGATGTAGAAAACAAACTTCAGGATACCAAGGGGGGAAGAGGAGTTGGGATGAATTTGAAGACTGGGCTTGACATATATGTAAATACTACTATGCATAAAATAGATAACTAATGAGTTTCCAGTGGTCATGCATGGATGTGAGAGTTGGACTGTGAAGAAAGTTGAGCACCAAAAAATTGATGCTTTTGAACTGTGGTGTTGGAGAAGACTCTTGAGAGTCCCTTGGACTGCAGGGAGATCCAACCAGTCCATCCTAAAGGAGATCAGTCCTGGGTGTTCATTGGAAGGACTGGTGTTGAAGCTGAAACTCCAATACTTTGGCCACCTCACGCGAAGAGTTGACTCATTGGAAAAGACCCTGATGCTGGGAGGGATTGGGGGCAGGAAGAGAAGGGAACGACAGAGGATGAGATGGATGGATGGCGTCACCGACTCGATGGACATGAGTTTGAGTGAACTCCGGGAGTTGGTGATGGACAGCGAGGCCTGGCGTGCTGTGGTTCATGGGGTCACAAAGAGTCGGACACGACTGAGCGACTGAACTGAACTGAACTGAGAACCTAATGGAAAACTCAGAGAGCCCTACACAGTGCTCTCCAGTGACCTGATGAAAAGGAGATCTGGAAAAGAGGGTGTATGTTATGTATGTTATATGTATACATGTAACTGAATCACTTCACTGTACAGCAGAAGCTAGCACAACATTGGAAAGCAACTGGACTCCAATAAAAATTAATTTTAATAAAGCACTGATAAACAAACAAACAAAGCACTTCACTTTATAGACACCAAGGGCTTTCGCTTGAAGTCACTATAATTTAGATGCTTTCTGGTGGATCTGTTTTTTTTTGTTGTTTTTTTTTTTGCCAAAGCATCATTAGTGTATTTTTCAAAGCAACTATCTATCGAATGTCAAACTCATAATAAGCAATAGTCTGAGTTTTCTTATACACACAACATAAATTTTAGTCACTTTCCCTATGAAGAGTAAATTCATAGGAATTATTTTTTGCTTAATTAAATGTGGGTTTCACTAATAAATTCTTTTAAAAATCAATCTTGTGAGATAAATAAAGGGAATGACTCTGAGGACAGAAACAAAGTTATAGCCCAGAAACAAACAAACAAAAAATCCATGGTGGCCTTTTTCTTCAAAACTCAAATTCAACTTCCAGAAAGCTCTATTTAAAGTAAATTAAAATGGGTAGTACATTATTTTGCAGAGATTCATAGTAGACCAACTATCTTTGTTCTCAGTGTGTTGTGAAGCATTTTATCCTCCTGTTTGTAAATCTTACAGTCAATAAACCTGGAAGTGGACAAATCGATTGTCCTTGCCTTTAAACCGTTTTCAAAATTATACCTCTCTGTGCAAGCTCCATTGTTTTGCAGTCCTTTTTCATTTGATTCTGTGAATTAAAAAATTATTAATTAGAAACTTGCGGTCCTTGGGTACAATTAGAAGCAGTGCTACATCTACAGCCTAATGCTCACTGCTGGTAAATAAGTTTTTGCCTAAATATGTGAATACAATGCAAGCACTGGGTGCTTGTGATGGGTAAAAAAGCATCTGTCCATACTTTGATCTTTATATAATATCATTATTTCCTGGGAAGAAATAAAATCAATATATTTTGAAACTCCAAGATTAACAATAATGTATGTGTGCATAATCAGTTGTGAGCCCACAGGCACCTCTGTCCATGGGATTGTCCAGGCAAGAATATTGGAGTGGGCTGCCATTTCCTCCTCCAGGGATTTTTCCAACCCAGGGATCAAACCCAAGTCTTCTGCATCTCCTGCATTGACAGGAAGATTCAGGCATATTTTTGCATACTTATGTTAAATAATACTGAGAACAGTTAGCAGAAATAGTTGACCTAGTGCTCAAGAAAATACTTACTTCTGGAAAATTAAAGTATGAATCAACTAAAAGTCTTACAAATCAAGTCTAACATTCTGTGAATATTTAGCATTAAGTCTAGCTTTAAGACTTTTGCCTTATTGTACCATCATCCATCCCCACACTTTTTCCTTTCCACACATGCAGTTACCCATGGTCATCTGCAGTCTGAAAATATTAAACAGAAAACTCCAGAAACAAACAACTCATAAATTTTATATTAGTCCCTTCTGAGTTGCATGATGAAATCTCTCTGCGTCCTGTTCCATTCTGCCCAGCATGTGAATCAACTCTTTCTCCAGGGTTCCTCCTGTTAGTGACTTATTAGCTGTCTCAGTTATCAGATTGGCTGTCTCAGTATTGTCATGCTTGTGTTCATGTCACACTTTCTTAGTTAATAATGACCCCAAAGTGCAAAGGTAGCGATATTTGCAATACTGATGTCAAAGGGAAGCCATAAAGTGCTACCTATACATGAAAAGTTAAAAATTCTCAACTTAAGGAAAGGGAAAAAACAAAACAAAACACTGTATGTTGAGGCTGCTAAGTTTTATGGCAAGAACAAATCTATTCATAAAATTGGGAAGAAAGAAAAATAAATTTGTGATAGTTTCGCTGTCATCCTTCAAACTGCAAAAGTATGGCCACTGAGTATAATCAGCACTTAGCTAAGGTAGAAGAAATGTTACATTTGTACAGTAAGATATTTTGAGAGTGAGATCACATACACATAAATTTTGTTACAGTAATTGTTATAATTGCTCTATTTTATTTTAATTGTTGTTAAACTCTCACTTTGCATAACTTACAAATTAAACTTTAACATTGGTATGTATTTATAGGGAAAAATATATATAGGGTTCAGTCATATGCAAAATTTCAGGCATCATCTGGAAGTCTTGGAATTTATTCCCTGTGGAATGGGGGGATGGGGGTACTGTAATCAACAACACTTTTTCCTCAAATGTTTTTTTTTTCCCATCTTAGTGAAAAGCCAGCCCCAGGATAGGTGATAGTGTTGGACTGCTGTAAGTTTTTCCCTGTAGTTTTTCTCCCCAAGGGTTTGAACTCAATGCTACTACTCTGTTGGCCTTTAAGCCCAGGGTCACATGGAGCAGCCTTTCTGGAGGGTCTTATCAACATTTGTGGGGAGAAATTGTATATTTTGTCACTTGGCTTCTCTTTACCATTTTTTGGTTTTTATTCTCAATATATTTTTGCTAAATGAATGACGCACTAGAAGCCAAGAACACAGTGCTGTATGATATAGACCATATCTATGATTGCTACCAAGAGAATTTATATTCCAGCTCAAAAATCAGGTAAATAAGCATCATTTGTACAGGGACATCATGGCATGGCAGAAGAAGTAGATTGAAATGTGAAAGTGGAGGACAAAAATCTGTAAATCACCTTGAAAACAAGAGTCCTTATTTTTATGTCATTACTAAAGATATACATGATCCCTATGCTCATGTAGGGGTTCCCTGGTAGCTCTGCTTGTAAAGAATCCGTCTGCAATGTAGGAGACCCCAGTTCAATTCCTGGGTAGTGAAGATCCACTGGAGAAGGGATAGGCTTCCCACTCCAGTATTCTTCAGCTTTGCTCATGGCTCAGTTGGTAAAAAAGCCACCTGCAATGCCACAGACCTGGGTTCAATTCCCGGTTTGGGAAGATCCCCGGGAGGAGGGCATGGTAACCCACTCCAGTATTCTTGCCTGGAGAATTCCCATGGACAGAGGAGCCTGGTGGGCTACAGACCGTGGGGTTGCAAAGTCAGACACGACTAAGGAGGGCACTGCATAGCAGGTGCTCATTTAGCTCAGACCGGAGGAAAGGTTTAGCTGGGCAGCGGGTGAGTTCTGTCTGAAGGAAACATTACCCTATCCAAAAGTGGCCTTTAGAAACAATAGGCTGCATTGCCACTGATCACAAAAAGAATGCAAATAAGACAACAGCCACCATCTAGCCTGAAAACAAGCCCCTATGCATCATGGTGACAAGCAAATGTGACTATGGAGAAAGAACGGAAAGCCTTTTGTTATCTGTGGATCTTGCATGAAGGTCAAATTTACATTTTTTTTTAAAGTGGAAAAGAAATGACAGAATCTTTTTCCCCCAAAATCAATAAAAAATGAACTCCTTTGGAGAAAATTTTTGACATTTATAATATTAGCTAATGCTTTTTTTTTCCTTCAAGGATTGTTCAGCATCGTTGTCATTCATACCACCTTGGTTTCTGAACTATTGTTTCAGAAGCACTGCTTTTTTTTGGTCATTCTTCGACAGGAAAGCAGTACTAACTCAACTGAAGGACTAACTAATACCACTTTCTTATCTCCTACCTCTGGCTGTATTATTTATGAATTGCTAAAACTCTTTCCGTGTAGGAGTTGTGCCTCTGTATTTTGTTAATAGCATGGCTTCTAGCAAAATAAAACAGAATTATTAGAATAAAATAGAATTTCTTATTCTAGCAATAAGAAATCAAATAAGATAATAAAAGTTGTCCTTCTGGGTTATTATCTTATTTTATATAGTAAAACTGATGCTGAATCTGAAACTTTTCTATTTTGTCAATTCCAGACAAAGAGTTTACAAGCTTGCTATATCATTTTACTTGTTTTATTGAAAAATAAAATTTGCCTAGTATGACATTTACCAATTTCAATCACTAGTTTGCTAAAATTAATCACTTTGAATTTGCAAATTTTTAAGAATCTGATCTTCATTGACAAAAACCTTCAGACAGATGAGATAGAGAGATGATAGATGCACAAATGTATTTACTCTCTCTCGATATGTTTGAAAAATAACAGTATTATAATATTATTGTACTATCTGATCATGCAGTACTTCTCCTGTCACCTCTCTTGCCATTAATAGTTATTATTGTGATGTGACAGACTTCCCTTGTGGCTCAGATGTTAAAGAATCTGCCTGCAATGTGGGAGACCTGGATTCAATCCCTGGGTTGGGAAGATCCCCTGGAGAAGGGAAAGGTTACCCACTCCAGTATTCTGGTCTGGAGAATTCCATGGACTATTTAGTCCATGGGGTTGCAAAGAGTCTGACACGCCTGAGCAACTTTCACTTTTCATGATGTGACAGCAGATTTTTGTCACTAATCTTCCTTATTTTTTCCCAATTTATTATCTTCTTTGAAAATTAAGCTGATGAAGCACTCTATGTATCATGAATTCTAGGAGCAGACCACTTGTTTTTGACACAATTAAGTAACTGGGTGAATTGGGGAAAATCACTTATTTTTCTTGTAACATTTTAAAGTTTGTTTCACTGCTTTTTAGCATACAGTTGAAATGTGCTATGCCAGTATGTGATTTTTTATATATATATACATGCTACTCACTTTCCTTTTTTTAGTTCTAAAATTATTTGCTGATAATTTTATTTTGTACTGTTATTATATAGCAATTAATTTTTCTTATGTGAAATTTGCTTTTATATGTTTAATAGTCTCACTAATGTGTATAAAAATACCATTTGCAGTTTATATTAAAGCATTTTATGCTTTCTTTACAGGTATTACCTGTTTCCTCAAGGCATGTTATTTCTCTTTTTGAAGGTATTTCTCTCATAGTCCTTTTTCCTAAAATATTTTTTCATTTTTGCTTCTAATTCATTAGTATTTGTGATGGTTAATTCTATCTGTCAGCTTGTTGGCCACAGGGTACCCAGATTAGACATTATTTCTTGATGTGCCTGTGAGGGTGTCTCTGGATGGGATTACCATTTGAATCACTGGACTCAGTAAAATAAATTTCCCTCTCTAATGTGGATGGGCATCATCCAATCTGTTGAGGGCCTGAATAGAGCAAAAGGCAGTGGAAGGAAGAACTGGCCCCTTTTTCTACCTCACCGTTTGAGCGGTGATATCTCATTTCTTTTTCTTCTGCTCCTGGACTGAGATTTATCCAATTACCACACACACACACACACACACACACACACACACACACACTGTTTCTCAGGACTTTGGACTCAGGGCCTATATTATGCCCGTGGCTTTTCTGGGTCTCCAGCTTGTAGATGGCAGATCATGGGATTTCTCAATGTCCACAGTTGAATGAGCCATTTCCTCATGATTAATAAATACAAACAACACACACACACACACACACACACACACATGTATCAGTTGACCCTTTAACAATGGGGAGATTAGGAGTTCTGAGCCTCTGCACAGTGGAAAATTCTGATATAATTTATAGTTCATCCTCCATATACACATATCCTCTGTATCTAGGGTTCCTCCGTATCCGTGGTTCTGCATCCTAACCAACTGTGAATCATGCAGTACTGCAGAATTTACTATTAAAACAAATCCTCATCTAAGTGTACCTGCAGAGCTCAAACGTGTGTTGTTCAAGGCTCAACCACACACCCACATATTCCACTGGGGATTCTGCTTCCCAGTAGACCCCTAACACAGTACTGATAGCTGGATGATATTTTGTTAGTCCAAAAATTGACTACTAACCTTCCGATAGCTTCCTTGTTGGCACAGACGGTAAAGAATCTGCCTGCAATGTGTAAGACTCGGGTTTGGTGCCTAGGTGGGGAAAATCTCCTGGGGAAGGGCATGGCTACCCACTCCAGTATTGTTGCCTGGAGAATCCTATGGACAGAGAGGCCCAGTGAGCCACAGTTCATAGGGTCCCAAAGAGTTGGACATGACTGAGTGACTAACACTTTCACTTTCTTATAGCCATTTTAGGTTCTGATTCAAGAAGTCTGGCACTAGAGGTGGTGGCAGGGATTTGAGGTGAAAAAGAAAAACATGAAAATGGGCTTTTACTGAAATGTAGTTGCCTATACTTTAATATGGTTTTCTCTTGTTTTTTTGGGGGGGGATAGGGTGAGGTAGGGTAGGATGGGGTGGGTCTTTGGACTATTTTGTGCAACTTAATTCCAGGCATACAGTCTATGGAATCTCTCATATCAAAACATCAATATTCCAAATTTTATTTGGACAGTCACTTCACTTGGTCGCCTGTGCTAATCTGGCAGACTATTGCTAACTTCTGTGCTTTAAAACAACATTTCATAGAACTTCCATTCCTATGTGCTTCCCAGTCAGAATTTGCCAATGAGAGGAACTTGCTCAAGACTGAAAAGGCCAGGACACAGATTTCATTATTCTCTAGAGGTGGTGGCAGTCAGACACCTGGGAAAACAGGCCCAACAGCATCACAATAAGTCCCTGAGTAACAATCACATGGCAGAGTAAGACCTGGGAGCTTCTCAGAGATTCTTGAGATTTGCTGTACGTCCTTAGCAAGCTTTTTAAGAATCATTCACTGTGACGATGCCAGCTGAGATCTTCAGTATCAAATACTGACTTTTGGAAGCACCTTCCATGACCTTCATGTCCCCAGCTCTTCCAAAATCTTGTAAGCTCCCTCCTCTTAAAGCCTTTACATGCATAGCGGTGGTTACAAACATAGAGTGGTTTCTGTTTTCCTGACTGTACCTTGATAAATTCAATCACAGTATTAGCATGAAGGCAAATTCTTTTTCAATTGCTTCTTTAGCAACAGGAGACTTTTAATTAATTCTTAATTGACTACCTTAATGTCCACACCATGCCATGTACACATAAACCTGATCTTTCAACTATTTGACTACCTACTGGGAAGGTAAAAAAGTATACATATACAATGTTTTTTTCCTTAAAAGGTTTCTTTATTTGACTACATAAGATATCTCTTTCTATTTCTTTTGGAATGTTTCTTTAATGTGAACTTAACATAGATTATCTAGGAAATTCCTATCATTCTCTTCTGTTGATGATGTCCTCCCCAAAATTTGCAGCACAGTAACTGATAAATATTACTTTTATTAGATCATTTCAAATTAGAACATTTCAATAAGAGGGAGGAACAATAAAGATATGTTTAGTAAGCCATTTTGAATGAAAAGGCAATCTTTTGGGGATAATCTTGCTTACTCCACAACGATTCAGAATATAAAAATATACAAAGGAAATTTAATCAAATAAAGTTGGTAAATTTTCCATACTATTTCCTTTACTCTGAGAATTCAGGTGTACATTGGTATATTATAGACTATGAGAAGGCTTATAATAAAAAGAAATCTATAAAACTTTATTTAACGCTTATTTGACGGCCTTATTTATCACAGATAGGGCATCCTACAAAATAACGCACTTCAAAATATGTATTTTAAAGTAGTATAGCATAACCAGCGTTACAGCCCTCGGACAGGCCAGTGTTACAGCTCCGTTTTATTTAGAAAGTAAAGGAAAATACATCCTTGAGGCATGAGGGAATGATGACCCAAAAGACGTGAAGAGAGGCCCCCAGCCCAGTTTTGGCTCCTCTTTTCATATGCTTTTTCTCCTCCCCTGGGCCTGCCCTGTGTAAACTGGGCTAGCCAGGAGTGCTGTTTGTTTTACCTGAGGACCTCACTCACTACTTCCTTTGTTCTGTTTTCTTGGGCTTTCCCCTTCTTTATCTTTTAACCACCACCATTCTGGACTCTTTTTCCTGTTCTAACTACCTAACAAAGATTACTTATGAATTGCTTCTTTTGTGTGAAGTCTGTATATAATGGAATTAACAGATTTTTTGCTCTAGTAATTTAGAAAGAACATTGGTGTAACAAGACAATATAGCTGATGTATATCCATGTATACATAACATGCTTTCACATAATGTATATTTTTATTCCCTGATTCTTAAAGAAATTGACATACTGGTTACTAATGAAGAAAAAAGTTGATATAGAAAAGCACCAAAGAATCCTAAAAAAAACGGAATGTTATTAAAGCACATCATCACATTTTTTGATTCTAGTAATTATTTTTTTATTGTTCTGATTGTTTTTAACTGCATGTTTTTAGCTTTAATGATCCCAGGACACCAGTGCAGTTAATTATTAACTAAATTATTTAGAACCGACAGCTGTACCAATTAAGAAAACATCAGAAGAGAACAACATGGAAATAACAATAACATCTCAATATTTTTAAAAGTTCCTACAATACCGTAATAGAGTGGAAATTTATCAGTGTGACTAACTATGCCAAGTTCTGACACCCATGGGCTTCTCCCTGGTGTCTCAGATGATAAAGAATCCACCTACAATGCAGGAGACCCTAGTTCAATCCCCAGGTTGGGAAGATACCCTGGAGACAGGCAACAGCTACCCAGTATTCTGGCCTGGAGAATTCCATGAAGAGAGGAGCCAAACGGGCTACAGATAGGGATCACAAAGAGTCAGACATGACAGAGCAATTTTCACTTTCATTTTTCTGACATCCATACTCATAAGATAAGCTACCAACATGTACACTGATGAGTTTCCTACTAATTGCACTCCTACATTTGACACTAAAACTACACATTTGCTTATAACTGAGTCACTAAGTAATATGTGTATTCTATTTCTGTCCAACATTGCACTTCCTTAAGGTGTTGAAACTGGAGAATTACTTCATTTGTCCTTTCACTTAAAGAAAGTGTAACTTATATACTCCTAGTCCATGAATCTCTTTTTACAAGCAATGTTTATTGACTAAAGATTCTCTTATGTTTTTCCGTGTCAAACAAACTACCATCTTGTTTAGAATTCCATGAAATATGTCCTATTTTCTCATTTGCTCTGTTGCCTAGTTTCTTTATCCCTTTTCTTTCAACTGTATAAACATAACATCCTCTCAGTGGTTCTCTTGGAGGTCATCTCTCATCCTTAATGAGTATTCCATACTGTTAACAGGATTATTTTTTTTTTTTAAAGAAACTTTGTAAACTATCATTTTTCTGCCAAAATCTTGACTCTCTGTGCACTGATGTCGAACAGAAATATGGAGACAGAGTTATGGAGGACAAGGAAAGAGCGGCTGTATTTCTTTGCCAGGCAGACGGGGAACACAGTAGGCTAGCACCTCAAGAACTGTGCAGCTTCTCTGGTCCCTTTAATTTTGTGTCGGGTGGTTCCTAGGCTGCTCCTCTGTTGATTAACAACTGTTCGAATCTGTCCCTTGGAAATCAGGGAAGGTCATGGGTGCTGGAATCTTGTCTACAAGAAATGAGGGACAAAAATGCCTCCATGCCTGGGAGCCCCACAGGGTCACACCCAATTCCAATTCGACCTAAAAATACTTTCTGATTTGCATTTGTTTATAGGCTATGTTTCAAAGACCTCTGAAAGGCTTATAGGATGTCATATAGCATGACAGTTGAGTATTTATTTGTTTAACAAATATTTTTGAGTTTCTGCTGTTGATTAAAAAAGATGCAAAATGTGAGAGTTGTGAATTAAGTTTTATTTGGGGCAAAGTGAGGACTGCAGCTCTGGGAGACATCACCTCAGATAGCGCTGAGGTACTAGTGCTCCAAAGAGGTAGTGGGGGAAGGTCAATATATATATATGATTTTGGTGAAGGAGGAAAAGCGATAGTTGCTCAGTCATGTCGACTCTTTGTGACCCCATGGACTGTAGCTGGCCAGGCTCCTCTGTCCATGGAATTTTCCAGGCAAGAACACTGGTGTGGGTTGCCATTCCCTTCCCCAGGGGATCTTCCTAAGTCAGAGATTGAATCCAGGTCTCCTGCATTGTGGGCAGATTCTTTACTATTTGAGCCACCAGGGAAGCCCCGGTGAAAGGGGAGTTTGTGCAATGAAGCACATATATTACAAAAGGTTTTCTGCTAGTCATGAGGCAGTGATATCTCCATGAAGGGATGACATCAAGTGCCTAGAATAATGTCTGGAGATGAATAACTAGTCAATTAATGGAAGTGGCACAAAAATTAATTTAAATTTTGGAACTCTCTCCATTACCCAGTTATGTGAAGTGCTTGAAAAAAGAAGAAAAATAAAGATTCCAGATTTATTTTGACCACCGTACATCTCCTAGGACTTGAGATTCTATGATGCTTATCATATTCTTCCTCCTTTTCCCTAAGGTTAAGCTGTTTTCCTCTGTGCCTTTTAGACTAATGGCTATGGATTTTGATGGAGTTTCCTTCAATGTAAGTCTCTTTATGTCTCATAAAATATTAAACATCTATTATCCCAAAGGCTGTGACCAAGGACCAAGGTGTTTTCAATTTTTTGACTGTAACACTGTGGGAGCATATTTATTTTCCAGCCATGGCCATACAAATATATATTGTGATCCCGATGCTCTTTTTATAGAGTGACAGTGACATTCTTCAATGGAGAGATGGAGTCCATGTTTAGTCCCCTTGGATCTCAGTGGAACTTTTTTTTTTTGACTATTAGACTGTAATAGAAGTGACACTACATTACTTTGTGATTTTGGAGGCTGGGCTATTGGGAGCGGTGCTGCTATACCCCCTTGGTTGCCCTTGGAACTCAGCCACCAGCTTGTGAGGAAACCTCTGTCACATGGAGAGGTCACATGCAGCTGTTCTTACTGACAGCCCGAACTAGACTGTCAAGACGTCCAAGCATCCAGTGCAAGACACAAGAGCGAATGAGTCTTTAGGTGGGAGCCAACTTTAGTCTTCATGTCTTCCAGCTGAGGTCGCAGACAGTGTAGGGCAGAGATCATTTATATTCTATCTGAATCTCTGACCACAGTAATTCTGAGAGAGAATAAAAGATTACTGTTGCTCTAAGCCACTTAGTCTGGGGAGTGTATTAAAAGGATTGTAAGAAAAAAAAAAATAAGGAAAAAATAAATAAATAAAAGGATTTAAGAAATATATTTTGCATCATGACCCCACACACACACACACATACATGAAGAAAGCAAAACTAGTGTCACAACACTTACAATCACTGTATGTAATGGATACTTTAATAGTGTTTTATTATATTGTATACATCATTGTATTTTAATTTATTATTGCTATTTTGGATACTTATTCCACTGAAAATATCGATTTCATGATACGATTCTAAGCTGCAACCTGCACCTTGAAAAATAGTTTTAATTAAAAAAAAAAGTTAACTTTCCTTTAAAGGAAAATTATAAATTAAGTAGTTTCAGGAAAGTGGAAAAAGAGACTCTTGCAATATTTCTATACTTTTCTCAAGAAAAAAAGTGTCTAAACTAGAACCATGATCAAAATATTCCTTCAGAAATATAAAAATAAGCAGCTAGAGGTTTATGAACTCCAGGAGTTTAAAGACAAGCTTGGGTAGATTGGCTTTGACCTATGGATCATCTCTTCCAGCTCTGAGTAAATCTACTTGAAGTAAGCATGAAAAAAAAATTGCCTTGTCTAATTCATTTTTAAGTGCAAACCCCGGTGCAAAATAAGGGATGACTTATAAGGAGGTTTATAAGACTAAGACCTTTTGCTCTCTTAAGATTGACTTCTGTTATTGGTCAGGCACATCACAGCAAAAACATCACTAAATAGAATCAAGTCTCCAAGAATATATTCAGCTTAGGGCCATTTATGGCTGTCTCTACCAAGCAGAAAAGGAAAAGCAATTGAATTTTTAATATAAGGTCTTATTACACTATTGAATAAAATGCCTTGAAAGAATGGAAGAAGGATTAAGAAAAGGAAAAAGAAAAAAGAAAAAAAAATCGTCTTCTTAAAACTGCTGGAGACTCTTGAAAAGTTAGAAACCTTCCTCTTAAAACACAAAGTCATGCAAGATTTTCTTATCTTGCCTTAAGAGGAAGCTATTTTGGCTTTCTTCCTTTCCTTAAATTATCAGTGCTTAGTAAAAGTGAAAGACAGAGACAATCAGTGGGTAAATGTGCTATCTATCTGCTGGGTGTTACACAAACAGGAGAACCATTTGCATTGCAAATGAATGACTAATAATTTCATTCCTGACCAGGACCCTGTTTTCATTTCAACATTTTCCTTTACTTCTTAAGTTCTAGATATTTTTAATAAAGTCCTATCATCAAGATGATAATCATATACTTTTCAAGATATTTTTAGATGTGCTAATGAGGAAGCCTGGGATCAGTAAAACAGCAAGAATCATTAAAATTACATTTATTTGGCAATATCCATGGTGTTTGTTTAGATTTTTTATTTCATCAGTTTAAAAAATATTTTTTAAATGTTAATCAGTTTGCTTTGAGGATCTCTGCACTTTCTTCCTCCATGCATATTTTGTTGTTCAGTTGAAGAAGGAATTCATAGGGCCTGGACTCCATCTTAGGCTTGTTCATGCTGATCATGCTTGGTCACGTCTCCAGGGGACTCTGAACTCTGTTATGGAAATGACAACAGAAGGATAAGTCCCCCTCTGGATAGGGGAACCTTGAAGAGCGTATCCAGGTTACTCATCGCCTAAGAGAACACATACACTAATCACCCCTTACTCCAGACAGGCCATAAATTTTTCTGTACCTGTCGGAGTGTAACCTCGTGCTTATTGATTATTGGCTAATTGTTTAACTGTCTGAGCACATGGCCCATGACTGATGGGGTTATTGGGATTGTATTTACCTTTTCTTAGTTTATGTAAGTCTCAAGGAATTTGGGGTGGTGGGTTTGGATATGTACACATGGGGTATAAAAGATTTTCACAAATGCTGGTCAGGGTCCTTGGCTAAGAGGAGACTCTGCCTTGGGCCCGCCGGGTGTAATAAACTGCACTCCACTATCTGCATTGTCCTTCTGAGTGAGTTTGTTTCCCGGAATGCGTGGCTACAACACAGTCACTCAGTTGCATCCAACTCTGTGATCCCATGGACTGCAGCACGCCAGGCTTCCTTGCCCTTCACTATTTCCCGGAGTTTGTTCAAACTCATGTCCATTGAGTCGATGATACCATCCAGTCATCTCATCTTCTGTTATCCCTTTCTCCTCCTACCTTCAATCTTTTCCAGCATACATAAACATGTACCCTTACACTTTTCTCTGCCTAATGCCAGAGTAGCTGAGATCCTAGAATTTGGGGTAAATATGAAAACAAGTAAAATTTGGTCATAGAAACACCAGGTTGAATTAACTGCCTCAAAAAAAGTATTAAATTCGTACCCCCATAAAGATGTAAGCTAATTGGGGGTGTGGGGAGTGATGGAAGCTAACATTTTGGGGTAATTTTTAGGGAAATAAAGAAAATAATTCATGAAGTGAGAGATTGTTTAAATGCATAAAATACATACCATAGAAGCTAGCTCACGAAAAAGGGTAAATTGAGGATCATAACCATATGGAACCGATGAACGTGATGACAAGAAGTGACAGAGTGAACTAGGAAAATCTCAGTCATCAGGCATTAAGGCAGGTAGACTATTATTATCTTCTGTTTCTATATTCCAGGG
Organism: Odocoileus virginianus; assembly: GCF_023699985.2. NCBI lineage: Eukaryota > Metazoa > Chordata > Mammalia > Artiodactyla > Cervidae > Odocoileus > Odocoileus virginianus. The sequence continues at coordinate 20,736,733 of NC_069683.1, forward strand.
CCATTTTTGTTGGTTCTTTGTTTTTGTTTTGGAGGGGTTCAAGGGTTAGTTTTCCCAGTTTCTCTTTCTTTTTTTTCCCTCCGAATACCAGATTCAGGGTAAATTGTTTATACTCTGAGTTTTGACTCAACTATAACTTGGCTTTACATGTTACTTGGATTTATTTCAATTCTAAAACAAAAATGAAACTCCAAATAAACAAAAGATCAACTATATCTCTGTTGGAAATACAGAGCCGAGGTGGGGGTGGGGGTGGGCAGAGAGAAACTTTGTTATCCATCAGTCACTTGCCCAACTCATTCCACCATTAATGCTGGAGGGTGCTTCTGGGATTAGGGAATCACACAGTACCAATATGCCTACCCGGGCCACCTCTACAGCAAAAGCTCTCAGATATATTAATATCTTGTACAGAAACAACAATACTTACATCTCTATTATCGCCAAGTACAGTGCTTAGGATATTTTGCATTCTCTGACCTCGCAAAACTCCTAGCAAGACAAGAAGGGGAATGTCACCCTCATTTTGTTTGGTGAAGGAATTGAGGTTAAATAAGGTTAAGGAATTTATCAATGATATTATGGCTAACAAATATAGGGCTAACATTTCCTTTCATTTCTACATGATAGCAAGTTTGCATTTATATTAGGCCATAGCCCAGAAAGAATTTACTGGGTTTGGTAAGAAAGTATACTAAATAAATTCTAAGGTACTCTTCTTCTCAGGTTCTACAGATTCCCTGGATTCCTCTTGCATTAAAGATTTTTAATTTCTTTTCCCAAACCAGATGTCTATAAGAAGGTTTAAGATCTGTTTTCCATAGGATTAGTGAGAATTTGATAATCTGTATTTCTGTGTTTGATGCCTTCTGTATTTTTAATATGAGGTCTATATGCTGACATTTATTTTATACCAGTATTATGATTTATTCCTTCAGAAAGTTCACAGACCACCTTGAATCCATATACTGTCTCTAGGATCCTACTATTTAGTTCAGAAACCTATTTGCAAAATGCCTTTGGATCTGTTTTGTTTGTTTTTTTTTTTCACAGTCACTTCCATGACAGAACCTTAACTTCTTTCCTGGTCTTTTGACTGATGTCTGATCACTCCTGGATCCTGCTGATCTTTCTAAACCATCCTTGCCACCAGACCCTGACACAAACAAATGCTTAATAAATAGGTATTTGATGATGAGACATTCAAATGTTTTAATTTCAAAATATTTTTGCTAAAAAAAGGCTCACAAATTTCACAAGTAGGTTCAAAACAACTGTGAGGTAGATTTTTTTGTGGTTGTTCTTTAATCACTTAAGGGTGAAATGTAGGTTGAGCAGGCCCCATGGTCCTAGAAGAAACAGTATGAGTAAAGTTTGTGCTTAGTAACATCTTCATGCAGTTATTTAAGGACTTCTTTCAAATTTTTCTTAAAAAGGAAATCTGGAGTAGGATTCTAACATTGTGAACTTGGCACAAATTAATTCTTATGTGGAAATAATAAAATTATAAGTTTTGAATATACAGGAGGAAGATTCAAAGAACTCTCAGCACATCTGGGAGTAGGATTATCCGCCAACAAATAAACACCGTAGCCTGAAGGAATCTGGATCTGCCATGATCTCAGTGGACATGCAAAGAAATTACGTAGGATATAATTAAATAGTGACCTAAGGTGCACCCGGGCTTCTTAGGTGGCGCTAGTGATAAAGAACATGCCTGTCAATGCAGGAGACATAAAAGATCCCTGGGTTGATCCCTGGGTTGGGAAGATTCCCTGGAGAAGGAAATGGCAACCCACTCCAGTATTCTCGGCTGGAGAATCCCATGAACAGAGGAGCCTGGCAGGGTATAGTCCATGGGGTCGCAAAGAGTCAGACATGACTGAGCAGCTAACACTAACGTGCACCATCTACGTCTGTCATTTGAAGAGGGGAGATGTCTGCTTTAGGCCGAATTAGCAGGTACATGGATAATTCTAGAGATGTCTATAGATGGCAGAAGATTATGGTCTTTTTATTATTATGAACATTAGCAAAAATTTTAGAAAACCAAAAGATTGTTTCCTTTCAAGATTTGCACTTCAACTTCCGATATTACTTGTATAAATAAATTTAAAAAGTCCAATATTTTATTTCTATCAGCAGTACCTACTGATCCTCTAATACTACAATGATTAATTAATGTATTTTCTATTTCTTATACTTTACCCAATATAAAACAACAAAAAACAAATTTTACATTATTTTTTAAACTTTTATATATGAAAATACCTCAATTATTTTTGCTAGCTTTATATTGTCTCCTTTGATATTAATCTAGAAAAGTAAAAAAAAAAAAAAGTCAGAAAATTTACTCTGTATTATACCTCTTAACTCTCTTTTAGTTATATAACTTCTAGATTGTCACATAAAAATATTCACATTCTTTTCTGTCACATTTAATTACATTTATTTAATTTTTACATTTTAACATTAACTTTAATGCTTTTATCCAAGACAAATGGATTCATTACTGACAGGCAAAACCTTTGCTTTTACTTTCATATTACATTTGGATTGGAGAAATTTAGTAAGTTCCTAAGATAACACTAATGTGAACAATTTTCCCTGAGTTCTTAAATACCAACCTTATTGTTCTTTTATTTATCCTGTCTCACTGAAAAAAATGTATAAGTATAGTATAAATATATAACTATCTTATACATTGTATAACATTGCATACAAGTCTGAGACCAGTCTAATTTTGTATTCTTCTTTAATGTTTTTGAAATTGGGGGTATACCTCAGTGTCATCACTTTTGAATCAATATTTTCTCAGATAAATTGCACCTTTTCAATTTATGTATTAAAGTCCTCTTTCAGTTTGTGTTTTATTTTTCTTTCCCTTGTGATGTTTCTTAAAACATTTGTTCTATTTTTTTCTCCCTTTGGTTGTTGTTTAGTTGCTAAGTCAAATCTGACTCTTTGCAACCCCATGGACTGCAGCACACCAGACTTCCCTGCCTTTCACTATCTCCTGGAGTTGGCTCAAACTCAGGTCCATTGAGTCGGTGATGCCATCCAACCATTTCATTCTCTATTTCCTCCTTCTCCTTTCGCCTTCAATTTTTCCCAACATCAGGGTCTTTTCCAATGAGTTAGCCCTCTGCATCAGGTGACCAAAGTATTGGAGCTTCAACATCAGTCCTTCCAGTGAATATTCAGGATTGATTTCCTTTAGGATTGACTGGCTTGATCTCCTTGCTGTCCAAGGGACTCTCAAGAGTCTTCTCCATTACCACAATTCAAATGCATTAATTCTTCAGTGTTAAGCCTTCTTTACGGTCCAGTTCTCATATCCATACATGTTTTTCCCCCGTAAGTCTCATTTACATAAGACACTACCTTTGTTTGTCTTATACTTCTTCTGCCTTGTGCATGTTCCAATTTCAACCTATTTCCATTAGTTTTATTTTTTCTCCCAAGTATTTTTTGTGCTTTGACAGTTCATGTTTCATCTCTTTGTATTGATTTCATCTTTGTTTTTTTTTAAATTCTTTTATCTCCTCTTTGAGCTTGTCCTTTTTGTCCAGCTCATTTATTTTTTTTTCAGCTCATTTTTTATATGTTTCTTTATTTGTTCATTAATTACATGGCTAACTATTCAGTCAAAATTTCCCTCTGTTCCATTATAATATCTTTCCTATTCATATTCCATATCTACCATTCTGTATTTTTTCCATTTTGCTTGTACCATACATATTAAATACTCTTAATTGCTCATATTACTTGTATTTTTCCTCAATTTCACACTTATTTTAAAATCATTACTGGCACATGATTACTAAAGTCTAGTTTACATTAAGGTTCACTCTTAGTGTTGGACAATTCTACTGCTTTTGATAATTGTATAATATCATATATCCACCACTACAGTAATAAACAAAATAATTTCACTGCCCTAAGCATCCTTTATACTTTGTTCATCCTCTGTCCTCTAACTACTGGAAATCAGTGATCTTTTCACTGTATCCAAAATCTTGCCTTTTACAGAATATCATGTAGTTGGAATCATTTGGTACACAGATGCCTAAGACTGGATTCTTTCATTTAGTAATGTGAATTAAAGCTTCCTGCATGCTTTTTTTTTCATTTCTTGATAGCTCATTTCTTTTCAGTGCTGAGTACTATTCCATTATGTGAATCTTTATGAGTTTGTGAGTCTGAAATCTAATTTTTCCTTCTATCGAACTGTTTTTAAAAAATGTCAAACTCTTTTTTTATCCATTCACACATTAAAATACATCTTGGCTGTTTTCAATCCACTTTTTGGGCAATTTTGAATAAAGCTGATATATATGATTTCATATCAATTAGCCTTTTGAACAGAAAATAATAGTCTTCTACCAAGAAATGTCTATTAACTTAGATAATACACATAAAGTGGAATTGCAAGGATGAAACAGATATGTATTTTAATATTGCTCAATAAGCTCTTCACATATTTGAACTCATTTATATTCCCATGGACATTACATGAATTATTTGCACAACATTTGCAACCTGTAAACATTATATTTTCATGTGTACATGAATGGCCAATTTGCTCAGTAAAAATATATTTTATAACTAATTGAATTTGTGTTTACCCACCTACTAATTAGATCAGGAATCTTTAATGTGCTGATTATTCAAGTGTAATTTTAAAAACTGCAGCCCAGGTACAGAGGATTGAGGTAACAATTCTCCCAGTCCATGCTATGTTATAGTGTTTGATCTATCTAAACCCTTTCTATTAGTTTATCTACTAATTTACTCTTTCCTTTAATTCAGATTGCTACTACCATTACTTTTTCTGAACACAGGGAGTCTTTCAATGTGTTTAGTGCATCTTTCTATTTGTATTGCAAAATCTATATAACTGCATTAAAAGCAATTAGATTTTAATTTTATGTAAAGGCTATTATGCTATATACCTAATCCTATTTCTTAATTGTCTCATTTAACACACTGTTTTTTATAATATACATATATATCATGATCTACAAATCTTATTTTGTACTGAATCTAGTTGAGAAGATTTTGACAATGATTTATTTAATACATCACCATTATTTAGTTTTTATCTATTTATCTATTTCTCACATTAATATTAGAATTTTATGTTTTGCTATAAATTCACCAATTTCATTTGTTATTTGTGAATTCTTGATTTTGCATTTATTAAAAATACCTTCCTTATTCCAGGATTTAAGAGATAGATCTTTATATTTTATAACACTTTTAACACCCTCCATCCCAACACATAACAGATCAGCCTAGGTGTGGATGGACCCCTAGATGTTTCCTTCTCCATCTAGACATGCTGGGTACCTGATAGGGTAGAGGTGGGTGGGGGAGATGGCTGGAGCACCTCACTAGTTGTCTGCCACCCAGAATAGGAAAAGCTGCAGCCTTACCCCGTCAGACACACCATGGGATCTGTGCCTGACTCCACCTTCCCTCACCACGGCCAGGTCTAAACAGGCACAGAGGATGACAGCAGAATGAGGGCTCCCTCCCACTAATCTTACCAGGTCACCAGAAGAGGCAGCATCAGTTCTCTGTTGGAGGCAGCACACGGGAGGCTGGGTGAGCCCTGGAATGCCAGGGGCCAGAGAGCTGAAAACCCATCCCAAGGAGCTGGGGAGGAGACAAGAGGTGGGATTCTGAGTGAACTGAAACTCTAAGCACTCCATCCCCAGAGCATCCTCCATGGTCCTATAGGATGTTCCTTGTACGCATGTGTGCTCATTCATGCCCTTCTCTTTGTGACCCTATGGACTGTAGCCCACCAGGCTCCTACATCCATGGGATTTCCCAGGCAAGAATATTGGAGTGAGTTGGCATTTCCTCCTCCAGGGGATCTTCCCAACCCAGGGATCAAACCTGTGTCTCCTGCAATGCAGGCAGATTCTTTACTGCTTAGCCACTGGGGAAACCCACTTACAGAATCCAAATTCAAAAACAAAATAATTAGAAGTGCAAAAGAAGGACTATATTAAACCTAACCACAGAACCCTTCTGAGTGTGGGGCCTTGCAGGACTATACTGGTCACACACTCATGAAGCCATCCCTGCTTAAAATCTTAAGATGTTACTCAAAGTAAAAGCAGCATCTTCACGGGACAATACAGGGTATTGCACCTCCAGCACTTACTGACACACTCTTCCCTCACTCCACTCCTGCCACAGGAGTCCCCACGCGACTCCTGGAACACATCTGGCACACTCACTGCTTAGGACTCACACACAGGTCATCCTCTCCCCGAAATTCTCTTCCATTTTTCCTGGGCTCACTTTCTCACCTCCACCAAGTCTCTCAAATCTCACTTTCTCAATGAGATGTTTAGGAAGTTTAAGCTTTTTAAAGTGCCAAGGTGTTTAAAAAGTTTAACACATAATCCTCTCTTTCTTGCTTTTGTTCTTCTTGGTTTTCACAGTCCTAATTATCTTTTTACTACACTAAATAATCAGCTTCTTTATTTTTTTTAAAACCTGTTTATTGCCTATCTTCTGCTTCTAAAAAACAAGCTCTATAAGAGCAGAGCTTCTAATTTTCTTTTGTGGGTGTTACCGCCAGGTGTGAGCCTTCTGTTTCCCTGCTGAAGTCCAGTCATCTACATATGTGCCTGGTACATAATGGTTACTGAAAAAATACTTGTTGCAATAATTAGTTGACAGTATTATTTTCAAATATGTTTTTTAAAAACAGTCATGGTATGCTAAGTGAAAGATATAATAAAAAACTAGATACTGAATGATCTATATGATACAAATGATATTTGTATATGTGTGCAGAAATAAATTTACACTTGTATATATGTTCTTGATGAGATGCACGTGCATATATGTGCATGTATATAAAAAACTGAAAAAGAACAATTAAAATATTTTTCTTCCTTTAGATGGTGAATCGATGGGTGATTTTAATGTCCTTTTAAATTTTTTTGCATTTTAATTATTCACAATTATATTAATTTAATGACTAAAGCAATAAAATATTATTTTAAGTAATAAAATAGCAACACTTTCCAGAACCATTAATAATCTCTCTAATATTCATAGAATATGTTTTCTTTTTTTAATTTTTTTTTCATAGAATATTTCTTAACTTGTACCTATAACTTTCTGAAATTGCTGAAAGTCAGTACATGGAAATGAAATCACTTTCTTATGATAGCTATGACATGTGTGCACGCTCAGTTGCTCAGTCACGTCCAACTCTTTACAACCCCATGGATTGTAGCCCATCAGTTTCCTCTGTCCATGGAATTCTCCAGGCAAGAATACTGGACTGGGTTGCCATCTCCTCCTCCAGGGGATCTTCCCGACCCAGAGATCTAACCCGTTTCTCCTGTGGCTCCTGCATTGCAAGCAGATTCTTTACCACTGAGCCACCTGGGAAGCCCAGTTAAGATGTAGGTCTCCTTATCTTCCCCCAATCAGCATAAAACATGTCATAAATTTTATCATAACACATGATACTGGTGCATTATCTTTGCTCTCTGTGGAGCTATTGATTCTTTTTTCTCATTTATTAATAACAAATCTATTTTTGAAGGATTGTTCATTTTCCCAGTAACTATATATGGCACAACCAAGAATTGACACTAAAGGAAAAACTCAGCTGAATTTACAGTGATAAAGTTTCTAATTACTGAAGATACAAGGAAATTCAGTGAAATAGAGAGTAATGTAGAGAACACGTGCATAAAGAATAAGAACATAGATAGTATTTCCCATAACATTTAAGGCTAGGCACTGGGTGTTCCTTTTGGTCATCACCAACATTTTTACCTGGAAAAGTCAGGTTACAATGAATATCACGGGTCAGGTTACAATGAATAACATGGGAAGACTTATGAGTGAAAACATGGGAAGACTTATGAGTGAACCAAGGCATGGAATTAATAAACATGGTGTAAAGGGGAATCTGATAGTTCGGTTATATAGAGCTGTATCAAGATCAAGTTTTTGTTTTTGCTTTTGTTTTAGCTTTCAATTGGCAAATCCTTTTACCCACTCTTTTCCTATCAGCATATATTATGTCATATTCATTTAAAAACACATTTTAATAAACTCTCCCTTACTTTATATGAAGAAAAATGACATCAATTTGATTTTTCCTTTATTCCTCCCTAACTTTTTTGTGTAAATTATCCAGCTTTTGTAATGTCAGAGGAAAACATAGTCCACGGTGCAGTATATTGAATTTAACTTCAATCACATGGGATGATATTCAGTGCAATTCTCATTTCATCTCAATTGCACTTATTCCTATTGGGTTTAAATTTCATTTACTTAGTAGCCCTTTCTCTTTTGTCTGAAATTAGGACTCTATTAAGAACACAGTAGCTCACTTTTGAATAAAATTGAAAGGAATAAGATATTTATTAAGGTCAAAGAAAATTGGACAGAAATTGCATATAAATCCACCTCCTCTCGTTTTTAGCACATGTGCATTTAATATTTATTTAGTTCAAATTAAAGCTTCTCAGATTTTTATAATTTAATTAACCTCTCATCACTCTGTGTTTCTATATTTCTATGCAACTGCTTGATAAGATGACCTATTTCTTGCTCTATGAGAACAGAGAAGTCATGTTGATTAAGTTTCTATGTGCCAGTCACCATGCTCCTTTCTTTTCACAGGTGGTCTCCATTTTCCCTTTGAACTAAAACAGGAAAAATTTAGGGTTGATGCTAATCATCTCCATGTTATACTAAGTATCAGAGAAGTTAGGGAAGTTGTTTCTAAATCACAGCCCAATGTGTAGCACAGTTGACCTTCAAACCAGGTCTATCTAAATCCACAATTCAATTTATAGGATCCATAATTATCCATGCCAGCCCTTCTCACTAGACTGTAAATTATTTAATCTCAACAGCATAGCTTGTTTTTTGCTGAATACAGCATTGTTTTAGTAAATTGTAAACTCTGAAATGTTGCTGCTGCTGCTAAGTCGCTTCAGTCGTGTTTGACTTTATGCGACCCCATAGACGGCAGCCCACCAGGCTCCTGCATCCATGGCATTCTCCAGGCAAGAACACTGGAGTGGGTTGCCATTTCCTTCTTCAATGCATGAAAGTGAAAAGTGAAAGTGAAGTCACTCAGTTGTGTCCAACTCTTAGCAACCCCATGGATTGCAGCCCACCAGGCTCCTCCGTCCATGGGATTTTCCAGGCAAGAGTAGTGAAGTGGGGTGCCATAGCCTTCTCCCAAACTCTGATGTAGAATTTAAAAAATAAATCAGACTTATATTACCTCTATTAAAATGTATATATATGACACATAGATTTAAATAATATTCCACTTTTGTAATTAAAAAAAAAAATGTTGCTCCCCAAAGTGATTTTCATAGAAGGGGAAAAATCATTTTGCTTTCAGGGCTAACATGTGAGGCAAATAATGAATCAATAAATAAAAACAGCTAAGTGAAAGTGAAGGTCACTCACTCATGTCTGACTCTTTGCTACCCCATGGACTATACAGTCCACAAAATTCTCCAGGCCAGAACACTGGAGTGGGTTGCCTTTTCCTTCTCCAGGGGATCTTCCCAACTCAGGGATCAAACCCAGGTCTCCCGCACTGCGAGAGGATTCTTTACTGTCTGAGTCCCAAGGGCAGCCCAAGAATACTGGAGGGGGCAGCCTATCCCTTCTCCAGGGGATCTTCCTGACTCAGGAATCAAACCAGGGTCTCCTGCATTGCAGGCGGATTCTTTACCAACTGAGCTATGAGAGAAGCCCCCAAAACAACTAAAACCACTTCCAATTTCTTGGGCAGAAATCTTACTCACAACAAACACTGCTTCTTAGTCTGTTCTTTTGTTCTCAAGTAAAATAACAGTATATATTAGGAAAAATCAACCAAAACAACAACAACAACAACAAAAAAAAAAAAACATACTATATACAAAGAAAAAGTCAAAACTCAATGCAAGTTATGGGAAAAAGTGATTTACTGAGACAAATTCCAGCTACTTATATTGATGTATTTAGAAGTTCACTTTTCATAAAGTTAGATGAAGATTAATAAGAGTATAATTCTTATACCTTTTGTTATAATTCTTTCAAAATATTCTTTCTTTACTGCATTCATCTCAGAAACAATTTTTGTCATAGCAAAAACAAACAAAAGTGAAATAAAACTTTAAACTGGTTTCTTTAGAAACTTTAGAAAACTTTGGATAAACTTCAGAAAAATTTCTTTCCTCTAAACCACATTGCAAACTTAAAAAAAAAATAATAAATGTATTTTATCTAATTTTCATTAGAAAGGAAAAATCATTCTGTTTGTAAATCTACAAATACATCTTCCAGCAAATTAAGAAAACATAACTTCTAATTCCCAAATACTCATTTAGAATTGATCATTAATTTTTTTATAGGCACACATAATTGATAAAAGAGAGATGTATTTGAACACCAAATTAGCCATTTAAATGTAAGCTATTTCTTCATTCAGTCAATTTTAAAATCTGTGAATAAAAGTGAAACCAACTTCAGTTGATATTAATTTAATAACCTAGTGACAGTAGGGAAAAATGATCATGGGTTTGTTTTTGACTGAGATGAATTTTAAAGTGAAGTTTTTCTCTACTTAGCTTTGCAGTTACCCTTTAGGCATTAATCTATTGAAAGGGAAAAGATAGCATCTTTCAGAGGAAACATGTCATAAATATTTTGATAAAGTGTTTGTAATCCTCAAAAACAGATGGCTGTTCTATAAAGATTGTCAGCTGAGAAGGTTTTGCTGACAGAATCGTATTAAACAACTGCAACCAGGTTCTGCACTGCAAAATCATATGTATTCTTCTATTAATCAATCACAGCTGGCTGATTTTTCTGACAGCTGGAAACTTGCAAGACCTCATTTGTACCCTTTGCTCAATTTCTGACTAATAAACCTTAAGTGAAGCAAAACAGGCTCATGGGGAAGGGGTGCGTGTGTAAGGGGTATAATAACATATTAATATGTCAAGAAAAGAAACATGAAGGATGCTTATTTAACCTCATAAATATGGGGAAAAGGAACTATTACTAAAGACCTTACGCAGGAAATGTATATCAGGGAAAGGACAGCCCATATCGATAATGATAATGCAATCAGGAGAAAGGTTCATTTCCCTCTGCAGATTCCATTTGGCAACTGGCATACCTTTCCCTAATTAATTTGGGGGTCTAGTTTTGTTTATTGACATTTGGATGATATAGTTGGGGAAGGATGTATCACTTTACCTTATTAAATCTCAAATTGTATTTTTGCAATTTTAGCATATTTTGTATGTAACATTAATATATTATTTATTATTTGTAATTTTTTTTACTACTGAGAAGACAAGGAAAAGGTATCTTGAATCAATTTCCCTAAAAATCAAAGGACCCAAGACACAGAAAGTGTGATTCCACATGATAGACAGTAAGTGGGTTTAAGTCACCCTCTAACCTATTACTGTGTTAAATTCCTTCCAGTGTTTATCCTTATCTGAGTTTTCAGTTATATCCTGAGTCTTTGATTTTTATTTCCCCTCCAATACAATGTAAATCAATGAAAGCAAGGATTTGGGTTTGCATTGATCACCACTCCACTGTATCCTCAGTATAAAAAACAGTGCCTGCTACAGCGTGTCCTCTATAAATACAAGTTGAAGAAATCTATAAACGACATTCAGTGGAACCATGAAGCTGTATTCTCAGCATACACTCTGTCTTCTTGATTAGTTTACTTTTTTATTTACAAAAATGATTCTTATCAAATATTCTGTACCTGCTCCATCCAAGATATTATAGTAGATGTTTGAAAATAAATATGGATAGGATATCACCCTTGTCTATAAGGTTTTATAGACAGGTAGAAAAGAAGTCAACCAAACATATGATAAACCTTTAGACATCTCTAGAACCCTCATTTCTAAAATTCTGTTAAACACCTTATGCTGGCTTGGATGATCTATTTTCAATTATTACATTGTCTTATAAAGAATAAATTAATATTAATCTGATTTTTTGGCTTCTCTTGAGGTTTTAAAAATTAGTTATTGATCATCAGAAGATTCTAGACTGTATTCTCCAAACTGTACAAAAGTGGGCACATTTTCACCTTTTTGTCCCTCTGAAAATATTGCAGATTGTTCATTGGTGGTTCCTTATAGTGGTGTACCTGTGAAATACATGAGTTTGGGGTGGGGGAAATGCGGTCTTGAATCCTTAATTATGGTTCTACTATAAATTACTGTTGAGAAAAACCAGTGTCCCTTTGGTCTCAAATGAGTGGAATGAAATAAATAAAATTATAAAGAGCTTTTCATTCTCACACAATTTGGAATGTATACAGTTAAAAACAGATGCAACTAACATATCCATAGTAAAAAAAAAAACTAATAGAAATATTTTGAGGGATTATTTTCAGATAATAACTCTAATATTTCATTGTGAACTGTATGAAATACCCTCAAGATATCTTTTAAGTCACGGTATTTTTTTGAACTTGGAAAGAGAACACATGATAAAGCTAGCACCTATCAGTTTTATGCAAGTGTACTCCACAGACTGCTCCTATAAGATCAAAGGGTAATTTAAAAAATGATTTAGTGGAAAAAATGGAAATGAACAAGGAGATTAGAATCATATTCAGAGTATCACCCTGATAAGGCCCTATGTGCTCAGTCATGCCCGACTCTGTGATCCCATGCAATTTAGCCCACTAGACTCCCTTGTCTGTGGGATTATCCAGGCAAGAATACTGGTGTGGTTGCCATTTCCTTCTCCAGAGGATTCTTCCTGAGGGGACCTTCTCCAGGGATCAAACTGGCTTATCCTGCATCTCCTGCATTGCAGGTGGATGCTTTACCACTAGACCACCTGGGAAGACTGTGATATCACAAGTGCAAAACAATAGGAAGCCTCTGAGATAGTTTGGACTTCAAATTCCATGCCTTATAACTATGAAACATTGAATAGAAAATTTATAAAAGTATCCATTAAATAGAAACTGAAATATTAGTTCTTCTCCAGCTTCCTGTTTTTGTATGCATGAAAGATTTCTCCCTATATGCAAGTTTAAATCAATTAAGTCAGGGGGTTAAAACTAGCACTATTATATATATATGCAGCACATGTTTTGATAATTAAACCTTGAATATTATTGGCATGGCTAGTAAAAGAGTGAAACTATATTTTTGTGTGTGACAAGGCTTAAGAGTTACATATTGCTTCCGTCAAGAACGTGATTCTTCTGTTATAGAAAGGTCATTTGAAATTATTTGTCATTTCTGCTTTTAATCATCAGTTTATAACTGGAATCAAATCTTCCCTGCAGGTTTCTTGGCAAAACTCACACTGGCCCTAGTATTAAATACTTATGCCCCATCAGCAAAGTTTGACCCATCCCCTGGTATTTTCATTCAATTTCAGTCTTCAGGTATCCCTGCAGTTAATCAGTTACTTTAAATGATTTTGGCAGAGATGCCCTGGAGTTGACTAATTATACAAAATGATTAGCTTTTCAGTCATGAGGTCTGTTGCTAGAGACATGAAAACTATAACATGATCTATAGTACAATGCCATATTACTGAATCATTGTACATAAATGTCCCCTGTGAATTCAATTCTGTTTTAAAAAAAAGAAATGTAATTTGTTTTGCAACTCACACAGTATAAAAAAAAAAGTTGTACTGAGTAATATATATAGGAAAACAGAATGTTTGGACTTCAAAAAATGCCACCAGAGAATAATCAGGACCTCAGCATTCTAGTCCTGCCTCTTCAACCCATCAGCTATAGTTGGTTCAGTTGCTCAGTTATGTCTGACTCTGCAACCCCATAGACTGCAGCATGCCAGGTATCCTTCCCTGTCCTTCACTGTCTCCTGGAGTTTGTTCAAAGGCATGTCCATTGAGTTGGTGATCAGCTATAGAACTTTGTGTAAATAACTTTATGGGAACATACTGATCACTGATAATCATTTGTTTATCTGCAAATTTCAGGAGGCAGAGTAGGGAAAAAAAGGAATTAACAGAAGAAGCTGAATATAACTTAGTTCTTTCTCATTGCATAAGTAATCATTCTCTGTATAGCATCACTGATGCTATGAACATAAATTTGATTGGACTCTGGGAGATACAGAAGTACAGGGAATCCTGACATGCTGCAGTACATGGCATCACAAAGAATTAGAGACAACTTAGCAATTGAACAACAAGAACAAAGAAAAGTAGCCTCCAGCTGAAAGTTGGATTTCACTGTCCTCTGCTTTCTGATTGCTTCACTCGAATTCTACTCTTTATTTGGGATAATCACAGCATGGTGTGACTATATAACAGTTTAGATACATTTGGGCTTCCCTTGTAGCTCAGCTGGTAAAGAAGCCACCTGCAATGCAGAAGACCTGTGTTTGACCCTTGGGTTGGGAAAATCCCCTGGAGAAGGGAAAGGCTACCCACTCCAGTATTCTGGCCTGAAGAATTCCATGGACTGTATAGTCCATAGGTCTCAAAGAGTCGGACATGACTGAGCAACCTTCACTTAGATATATTTTATTCCTTACTTCTTTCATTTGGTTTCTAGACCAATTTTGCTCAAATGAATTCCCTTAGGCACCAAAAAAGGTGACCTAGAGATGAGTGAGTGTGATATATCTAACATTAGATCCAGGTATATCTACAGCTGTATCTATCTATATCTGTATCTTTATCTGTATCATTTGTATCTGTATCTAACTTTATTCACAGCTATGGTTGTCTCATCCTGCTCTTTGATTACAGTGTTTAAACTCAAGTAGTAAAAAGTAATATTGTATCTTAGAAGGATTATGGGGTTAGACTGAAGTTTTGTGACACCTGAACAAAACTCATTTCAAGAGGCTGTCTGTCAGTTTTCACTTCCACCAAAAGCTTTTGAATGTTCATTTCACTGCATCCTCATTAGCAATGTCTTTGCCTTAATTAAAATCTTTGTCATTTTTGTAGGTTTAAAAGAGAATAATTATATTAGGCTAATGAAAACTGAATCATTATTCAGTCTATTCAGACTTATGCAATGCACTTATGACAAAAGATGTGAAATATGGCACTCTGCTGTACTAATATGAATTTTAGTACCTAAAAGTAAGAGGAGATTTCAAAATATTTTAACAGAGATTATCAAAATGAGACTTTAGTAATCATAAGGGATTCAATAAATCAGATATGCCAAACTCAGATAAAAAAAAGTCAAAAATCCTGATCTATATGCCAGAAAGCCAATGTATACACTGATAAACAATACAAATGCCGAATGGAATGTATTATAATCCACCTTATATGACTCATCACATTGGAGAGAAAACACCATTTGATATACATTATGTTTTATATATAAAGAAAAAAGTTATAATCATAAGATTATAGTTTTCTTGTGTTAGTTATATCACTGAAAAGTCCAAAAAAAAAAAAAAAAGCTAGTAATCTATTCCTATATCTCATATGAATATCTTCCTTTATTTGGATTCGGAAGGCAAGTGGACTTTCTCCCTAAATGTTTTGAAATAAGCACAAAGTTTATCTTTGTGACTTTTTATTCTGTGTTTCTGACTCCATCTTCTTGGGCTGCCTCAATATAATACTATAGATTGCATGGTTTATAAACAACAGAAATTTATTTCTTATAGTTCTGCAGGCTGAAAAATACAAGATCAAGGCATCTGCCAATCTGGTGTATGGTGAAGGCTCACTTCCTGCTTCATAGATGTCCATCCACTTTCTGTGTCCCTGAGAGGCAGAAGGGGTAATTCTTTGAGCCTCTTTTACTAAAGCACTAGTCTCATTCACAAAGGTTCCACTCTCATAACCCATAACCCAAAGGCTATCAATGAAAAAATGTTGCCTACGTATCAGTAAACACAGGATGTTGCAGCCATCAAACCATCACCTTGCAACCACCCCAACAGTGAGCCCTGAGGGAACATGGATGAAATGGAAATGCCTGCTGCCCTCAAGTCACCAGACACTGCAGGCACTCCTAAAAGATGCACCCTGAGGAGATTCAGGAAGAGAAAACTTAAGATACTGGCCCCAGAAAGCTGAAGTGCATATCAGAGAAATGATTTCAATGAACCCAGACTTCGGCATGTTCCCATACACAAAGAAGTGCTAAATGTATTAACTTGAGATGTCTGTTTTCTTTAATTAACAGTAATATTTTGATGTTCTGACTACCTGATCTTTGTTGCAAAAACTCCTATATATCCTAGCCCCTCCCTTACCTCTTCAGACCGGTCCCTCAGGGTTATCTGAGAGGCTGCATCTTGGGCTTGTCTGCCAAATAAAATATAATTCTCAACTTTCATGCTGTGCATTTTTTTCCTATCCACCAGCCCTTCTCTCCCACCCCTACAAATTCTATCACAGTTTACATTAGAATTAAACAACATTTTGGAAAAATACATATTAATCTACAGCAGTTTCTTTTAAAAAATCTGCTTAAAAAATCCCCATTATTATTTCTTTATTTTTATACCACTATTTTGTTAATTAGTGGCTCAGTCGTGTCCAGCTGTTTGAGACCCCATGGACTCTAATCTGCCAGGCTCCTCTGTCCATGGGATTCTCCAGACAAGAATACTGGAGTGGGTAGCAATTCCCTTCTCCAGGGTATCTTACTCCAGGGATTGAACCAAGGCCTCCTGCATTACAGGCATATTATTTACTGTCTGAGCCAACAGGAAAGCTATTTTTGGCTTTGAAGGCATTTTTTTTTTTTCCTTTTGGCTTTTCTTTTAAAGGTGTATTTGTCCATTGACTTATTTTGTATTTAATTTTCAGATAGTAATATACTTTTTATATTACTTCAAAGACAGGGCTTCTTCATTTTGGCCTAATATATGGAAAACAGTCTCCACTTGAGAGGTTCTGGAGCGAGAAAACTGTTAGGTCTCAATTCTCTCAAAGCACTAGATTTATGTGACTTTGAGGAAGCCTCTTTCTTCTGACCTTTGTTTTCCTTATCTGAAAAGTGGATATAGTAAGAATGCCCTCTTAAGGTTATCAAGGGGGAAGGGGAGGGATAAACTGGAACATTGGGATTGACATATAGAAACTACTATATATAAAATAGATAACTAATAAGGACCTACAGTCCTTATTCCAATCCCAAAGAAAGACAATGCCAAAGAACGCTTGAACTACCGCACAACTGCACTCATCTCACATGCTAGTAAACTAATGCGCATAATTCTCCAAGCAGGCTTCAGCAATACATGAATCGTGAAATTCCAGATGTTCAAGCTGGTTTTAGAAAAGGCAGAGGAACCAGAGATCAAACTGCCAACATCCGCTGGATCATTGAAAAAGCAAGAGAGTTCCGGAAAAACATCTATTTCTGCTCTATTGACTATGCCAAAGCCTTTGACTGTGTGGATTACAATAAACTGTGGAAAATTCTGAAAGAGATGGAATACCAGACCACCTGAACTGCCTCTTGAGAAACCTGTATTCAGGTCAGGAAGCAAAAGTTAGAACTGGACATGGACCAACAGACTGGTTCCAAATAGGAAAAGGAGTACATCAAGGCTGTATATTGTCACCCTGCTTATTTAAGTTATATGCAGAGTACATCATGAGAAATGCTGGGCTGGAAGAAGCACAAGCTGGAATCAAGATTGCCGGGAGAAATATCAATAATCTCAGATATGCAGATGACACCACTTATGGAAGAAAGTGAAGAAGAACTAAAAAGCCTCTTGATGAAAGTGAAAGAGGAGAGTGAAAAAGTCGGCTTAAATCTCAACATTCAGAAAACTAAGGTCATGGCATCTGGTCTCATCACTTCATGGGAAATAGATGGGTAAACAGTGGAAACAATGTCAGATTTTATTTTGGGGGCTCCAAAATCACTGCAGATGGTGACTGCAGCCATGAAATTAAAAGATGCTTACTCCTTGGAAGGAAAGTTATGACCAACCTAGATAGCATGTTAAAAGGCAGAGACATTACTTCACCAACAAAGGTCTGTCTGGTCAAGGCTATGGTTTTTTCAGTGGTCATGTATGGATGTGAGAGTTGGACGGTGAAGAAAGCTGAACGCCAAAAAATTGATGCTTTTGAACTGTGGTGCTGGAGAAGACTCTTGAGAGTCCCTTGGACCACATGGAGATCCAACCAGTCCATCCTAAAGGAGATAAGTCCTGGGTGTTCATTAGAAGGACTGATGCTGAAGCTGAAACTCCAGTACTTTGGCCACCTCATGCAAAGAGTTGACTCATTGAAAAAGACCCTGATGCTGGGAGGGATTGGGGGCAGGAGGAGAAGGGGATGACAGAGGATGAGATGGCTGGATGGCATCACCGACTCGATGGACATGGGTATGAGTAAACTCTGGGAGTTGGTGATGGACAGGAGGTCTGGCATGCTGCAATTCATGGGGTCTCAAGAGTCAGACATGACTGAACTGAACTGAACTGAACTGAGGGGCCTACAGTAAAGCACAGGGAACTCGACACAATACTCTGCAATGCCCTACATGGGAAAAGAATCTAAAAATGGTGGATATTTGCATAACAGATTCACTTTGCTTTACGCCCGAGAATAACACATTATAAATCAACTATATTCCACAGAATAAAAAATAAAGAAAGCATATCCTCACTGAATTTTGCTGAGAATAACTGATATGTTGTATGTCAGTGGTTTTCAAATTTAGGAGTATGTTACAGTAATGGGATACTGGTATTTTTATAACACCTTGTGTGTGTGTGCTCGCTTCAGCCATGTTCAACTCTTGGCAACCCTATGGACTGCAGCCCACAAGGCTCCTCTGTCCTTGGGATTTTCCAGGCAAGTGCTATTTCCTCCTCCAGGGATTTTCCCACCCTAGGGATCAAATTTGCATCTACTTCATTGCAGCCCGGTTCTTCACCACTAGCACCACCTAGGAAGCCCATTATTTTTAATAATACCTTAGGTTATTTAATGCTCAACTAAGTTCCTTTTGAAGGACCATCGTGCAGAAAGATGCTAGCAAAACTTCTGGCTCTACCAGCAAATCAGATGAGATTTGGTCAGACCACCTGTAAGTATTCAAATCATATATGCATGTATTTTTGAACACTGGATCTTTCATTTCTGGGGTAATTTGCATCTGGGGATCTTAATCAAGGCATTCTTCATTTTATGTCAAGATACGGATCATCTAATCATAGCCATTTGGCACATTATGTGAAGCTCTACTCCTTGAGAGAAAATAGCTTCCATCCCCTGGAAGATTTTGTATACCTTGTTTAGCACTGCAGCTTAAATACAGAAGATGGTTGTTTCTAACTCAGGCTGAAATCAGGACTGGAATGCAGTAGAGAACAGCTTGGGCTATTCAGTTAGAATGGGCTATCTGACAGAGATGGCTTGATTTATAAAGGAGATAGTGTCTGAATTTTATAAAGTGTTTAATGTATACAATGTAGCTCCCAAACCTAGTAAGTGGTATTATTATTATGATTTTATAAGATGGAGAAACTATTAATAAGTTTCAAAGAAGCGAGTATCTTACCTACATATGTGACATATTTTTCTACTCTATCAGTTAACAGGTCTCTTTCCAATACCACATCATCCTATATTGAGTAATAAGGTAGAATTAGAGAGGCAAAATTTAAATAGAAAATAAAACATATAACATGCTGTTAACATTTCCAAAGGGAACAAACTACTTTAGCATGCATTAAGATTTTTAAGATGAGGGATCCATGAACTGATATTTGGAATCATAAACAATTGCTTGGGTCTTAGTAGATAAAAATTAATATTTTTAATAACCAAGCACTATGATGAAAAGAAGACATTACTTTCAATAAAAATTTATTCCAGTCTATGTTGAATAGCAGAATTCCATCCAATGTATGAAATTTCATAACTGGTATTAAAGCATCATTTCTCATGATAATTTAAGTAATAGGCATGTCCCCCCCTTACTTTAGGTAAAGGGTAACCTGTGCTACAAACTGTTGATTACAACCCTACTTTTATGCTAATCAAATTGAATTAGAATTTGAGCGTGATGATTAGAAAACACAAGCAACCATAACAAGCAAAAGTATTTCACAGACTAACAGCTACTGTAAAACCCCTTGAAAAAGAATCAGGAGACTTGGGTGTAGAAATCTGCAATTTGAGGAAGGTGGTAGAGAATAGGAATAGAAAACATGAAATTTGACAGATTTATCTCTTCCTTGAATAACTGAATTTTGAACCTTGATCTCTATTTGTAAGTAAGGATAAAAATACCTAATTCAGGGAACTATTTCACATCATATAAAGATCATACTTATTTACATAAATAACAACCTTAATGCAGAGCTTTATATTATACTAAACATGATTAGCATACATTAAATTCTATTTTGAACATAGAGGATATACCTTCTTTTCAAGTGTTGAAAGAATAATCCTCAAACTCATTTGGCTTTGAGTTTTAAAGAGAACCTCAATGATTCTCATTCTGATGAAACACAGTATAGAGGATGATATAATAACACTAGAGGCTTATTCAAAATAACAATAACATACTGTCATAAGGAAACAAAGAGAACTTTATTTTAAGCACTTTGAATATCTCAAATTAACATATCAAAAAGGAAATCCAAACTAACCTAAGGATAATGAAAAACTATACATCAAAACAAATTATATAGGGATAAAATTTTTTAAAGAAATTATGAATTTCATATTTTACATCATTAAAGTAATGAATATAAATTCAAGATATTAGAAATGGAATGCAAATTTCTTACAGAAGTAGAATAATCTGATTTTAAAAAATCTAAAAGTGAGAATTTGTGAATAGAGAAACAAAAAGCAATAAAATTAAAAATAAACTTAAATATTTGTTTATCAAAAAGGAAAATAAAACAACAAAATAAATGACTAAATAAACGACAGATAACTGACATGAAAGAAATAGGAGGAAAAAAATACACACACACTTTCAAGATAATGGGTAAACCAACCATAGACAGAGAGGAAGGTATTGTATGACACTGTTATGCTCAGATCCAAACAATCAATTAATGCAATAACTAATCACTATGACAAAGCAACACAATGAATCTTCAAATATAAATTTGGAGATATAAAATTTATACAGTATAATAGTTAAAGACAAATAATGCTTTCAAAAAGATTTCATAGGCAGTTTTTAACTAATTATTAAGAAAATAATTTCATGGTCCAATAGCTGACTCCTTGCTCTCAATACAGAGGGCCTGAGTTCAATCACTGGACGGGGAACTAAATCCCCCTATCTGCAACTAAGACTTTGCATGTTGTAACTAACGATCCCTGGTATTGCAACTAAGACCTGACATAGCCAAATTAATAAATAAATATTTTAAAATTAATAAAAATTTGAAAGCTACTTAAAGGGATCCATAGCAAGTAGAAAGAACAGATGTTTCCAATTATTTTATTCTGATGCTACTTCAGGACCAAAATCTCACCAGGACTGTGTATCCTCACACATAGACATTCACACAACACACAGACACACCTATTTCAGCTTCCAGTTTCCAATTAGAGAACGGTTATATCATATGGAACAAAAATAGAGAAAGCTCTGTCACAATGGAACAGTACCCCTAGCTCAATAAAAGTACATCTCTCATTTTCATGGCAGTATTTTACTCAGCAGATAAGAGTGTGTTAGCAGGTTACCAAGGATACATTCCCCATGAAGCCATCCAAAAATACAGGATATTGGTGACTTTGCCATTTCCAAAATTCATCTCTAAGGTCAGTTATCCAGAAATGGAAAAGGTCCTAGGGCAGTATCATGGAGAAGATTTGAACAGATCAAACCTGGAAAGGTTCCATATCCATCCCATTCACACAGAAAATTTGATTAAAATGCAGTCAAATCACAAGCCCTGCCTGCAAGGGATCCTGGGAAATGTAGCACCTCTAAGGTCAGCCATTTTCCAGCAGTAACTTAATGCAAAGGGAAATAAAGCATGTTTTTCTGGAGGAAATTTAGCCTATTTCTCAGGGTAGTTGTGAGGATTAAATGAATTAATACCTGCCAAACGCTCAAAATAACGCCTGGTAGATGGAAACTTTCCAATCAAGTTAGGTTATCTTACTACTTATTTCTACACCCCTCCCCCGACCCCATTCCTACTCTAATATACGGTCTTATTGCTTCCCTTTTATGTTTCAGTTAAATTGTGTGCTATAAGGCAAAGATCTCAACTCCATCAATTTTAACAATATAAAAGTATTATAATGTCATTTAAATGAAGTCCTAAACTGTGGCAATTCCAAGGTTGTTGAATTCAACATCTCAGCAACATCAACAAATGTGCAGTTTCTTATAGCTTTTATCTTCACAATTCAACATGTATTAGGATGCTGACCCTAACGTTTGGTGCCATCATAAATGAAAAATGGTCTGGTATTCCAGGACACAAGACTATTCAGAAAAAGATTAGAGACAAGGGCATTTCTTTCTGTATCTTTAATCAAGGCAGAAACATGAACTAGAAATCCTCAGGAAATTTTTCTTAATCCCATTTGCCAGAACCAGTCCACATTTCTACTACTAAACTGGTTACAAGGCTTACCCAATTAAAGTTCAAGCTTTAAGTTAGGGATAGGCATCTTTTCTTCAACTATGGGATGGAGAAAGGGAAATACTCTATAAAGTTACTTATCCCAGGAGGAAAAAGGGAAATAGAGCTCCTTGGACTCAACTACAGTGTCTGCTACAATTTATCATCTATTGTCTAGGTTTCCATAAGGTCCTATTACTGTTTTTTTTTTTTTTTAATTATACATTTTCTACTTTCACAACATTCCCTATGCTCCTGAAAGATACATTTTCCAAATGAATAGTTTTATTTATTCCATCTCAAAGAGCTTCAATACATTTTATACCATTTGGGTCTCCAAGTACCTGCTGATTTTCTACTTTCTTCTCACTGTAGAGCATAATTGATTTTGCATTCACTGAACCCTCTGCATTGTATCTTTCCTAGCTGTCTAAATAGCTGCTTCCATCACTTCATTCAGGTCTTTACTCAAATGTCAGATATTTCACTAAGTCCTTCTCTGTCTATTCTTATATAAATTTCAACTACCTCCAACCTTCTCTATCTCTCTTTATTGTTTATTTTCTTTTGTCAGCATTATCTGCCATTTTGGGGGGACATACTGTCATTTACCATTAAACTTTAAGCTATAAAAATATAAATTGTGAATGTGTGAAGGTCCTCATGACCTAAAAAAGTGCAAATGAAATCACTGATTAACTTTGTTTTAAATCTACTCTTTATATTTAAAATTTTATTATTGCCTATCTCAATTGAATACTCACATAGCTCAGCATAAATCCAAGGTTAATTTTATTTAGCATTTCCAATTAAATCAATTTTTGCTTTGATTGTGCAAAATTTACAAAAATTGCATTGATCTTTTTATATTAACCTTATATAAAACTCTAAAAATAACAAATATTAAAATAATTGTTTAGACAAATGCTATTAAACAAAGAAGGCAATGTCACCTAAAATTTGCTATTGGTTTAGTAGGCAGCACTTTCATCCACAAAATTGAAAGTATCCTCATCAATAAGTGTTTCCTTTTTTTTTTTTACTTTGAAAGGTGGGTATGGACAGTCAGTTACAAGGTAAAAATGTAAAAATGATAAAAATGTAAAGACTCAAAATAACAAATCAAAATATATACTTACAGATTTCTTTCAAATAGAAACATTCAGATCTTCATTTAGATCTATGCACCATGGATTATCTATGACTGTTCTGAAACTTCCCCCAATATCTTCATTTAAAAATTTAGGGGATTGTCCTATGAATTCAAATGATTGTTCCTCCCTTTACTGTCAAGAGTACTGTATGCCCCTTCTTATTAATTATGTGATTTTTTTGATCAGTGATATGTGAGTGGGCTTACACACAACATCTGGGCAGTTGTTTCAAAGAGGAGTCAACCGTTTCTATCAGGTATCTGGCTCTTCTACTACTAACCAAAAGATATCTTCCAAAGACGGACTGCCCATTATCCTGGGTCCTAGGATGACAAGACATTGCAATAGCATCAGAACAGCTGTGGCACCCACAAACATGTAATACAAGCAAATTAGTGAAATTAGGCAGTGGGAGGAGGGGGATGTCTGTTACTATGGGAAATAGATTCTAATGTGACCCACAATGATTTCCCACTTCCTGATTCCAAAACTTCCATGCAATCACCTGCCTTCAGTGGAGGATGGACCCAGTGACTTGCTTCTAATAAACAAAATATGGCAAAAAGAGATATGATGTCATCCCTGTGATTATGTTATGTTATATAAATTGTGCCTTAGCAGAGGGGTCCACAGATTTACCGTGAGCAACGTTGATGGAGAACTCCTCATCTACAAGGAACTACAGATAGTCTCCAGGATCTTTAGACAGACTTTAAAATCTGAGAGCAGCCACCAGCCAACAGCCAGCAAAAACTTGGACTCAGGCATTCAACCACAAGGGAATGAATTCTATTTATACCAACATCCTAAGTGAGCTTCGAAGTAGATCCTTTCTCAGTTGACCCTCCAGATGAGAGTTCAACCAGCCAACATCCTGACTATGCACATGAGACAACAGGAAAAGTGTCCAGATGCACCTTGCCCAAGCTCCTGACCCATTAAAGAATGTGTGGTTTTAAGTTACTATATTTGGGATACGTTTTTATAAGACAACAGAAAATTAAAACAGTTATTAGAGGTAATTCCCATCAATATTATATACTGAATCTCAAACTCCACTTTTAACAGGCAACCAGAAATGACTCCTCCCATTATTCACTTACTTAGCATTATTTCCTTCCCATGCTATGGCACACAGTACTTTTTAATCTATCCACTACTAACTGAGACAGTGCTTTTACTTTTTATTTTCTTCATCCTAACACATTACTTTTAAATGAAATGTGTTCAAATTAAACAATTTTGGCCAATTTAAAAACATGACAAATATTTTGAAAATTATAATTTTTGGCAGTCATTAACATGAAATAAGTATATCTTAAAGAAAGAAAACCTTTTTAGAAAGATAATCCATATTTATTTTCATTATTTTAGACTGACCCCCTTTTAGGCTGAATTTGTAGAGTTTTCTTATAAATGAAATGAGACTACTTACTTTAAGTTCTTATTGCACCTGAGTAAATGATTGACTGTGTAGCTTCCTTAAGGTGATTATGTATCAATTTGTGAGTCTCTTCTACTTGGTTATAACTTCTCATTACACATATATCTTCCTGCTACCACATATTTTCCACACTGTACAGACTAGTATTATTGGATATAACCCACATAACTGTGGAGTAGGAAGCCAATCAGGAATAGTACAGAAATATACACTTATAGGATATCCATGGGTACTGACAAGTAATCAATTATGATAAGTAATCAATTACCAGAATTACTCAATCATGCAGTATACTTGAGAGTAGATGTTTGCCAAGGCATAGAAGTCCTCACAGATACATTAACTGACATCAGACCTTTGAGCTTGCATCCATTCCAAAAACTAAATTTAGGAATAGGCTAGAAGCATGGAAGTTTACAAATATTTTGTGTACTATTTCAGAGAACATGATAGATCTGATATACACCATATAAACATCAATTTCCTTATCATTCATCTCTGCACACTAGAAAGTAAGTTCCATGTGGATAGGAAATTTCATCTCTCATTATTCACCAATGGAAATCACAGGAACCTAGAATAACACCTCATACTTCGTGTTTAATAAAAGTCAGTTGAATTAATGAATCATTTTATAGTATCTTGGCAATGAAAAAATAAGCTTATAATAAAGTTAATTATAATAAACCTGACCTCTAGTAATGGTACTGTAATATGGTTCTGACGCTCTTGGCCTTCACTCATCTTATATATAGAAAGTTCTTTTTACCCAAAGGTAGCACCAATTGGTATACTCTGTATCAATGTGGACAATATGCGAATAATTACACACATTGAAGTTATTTTTTGCATAAGCCAATTGGGCATGCCCTTTATGATTTTGTGTTTTTCTTTATTCTCAGAGTACTTCTATTGTTGTTGATACAACAATCAGGGAACCTAAGGACTAAATGGACCTTTATCTCTAGGAAATACAAATGACAACTTCCCTCTTTTTTGTGTATCCCTTCATGCATGTCAAAAGAAGTCTTTCTCCATGAGGGAAATAGAAGAGAAAATTCACTGACATCCATTCAACCATCATTAAAGATACGAAAGGACCTCAAGGGGACAACAACTGTGCTTTTCTTATTTGTGGCAGTCTCTCAAGATCGGAGGGAATCAAGGTATGAGAGGCACACATGTTATCATGTCTCCTGTTACATCAGTCTCTTATATCAAGGGCTTCAGTGTGGGAAACTGCAGTTCATTCTGCTTAAGTGTATTTCATACCCTCTAAAGGAGTCATCAGGGTTAAAGGAGCTAAAATGCCAGGAGTCTGTGACTTATAATCAATAGAATGTCACTCCAGTTCCTGGAAAGTTTAATAATGACAAGCAGGTGGTACTTTCCCAAAGTTTAACAAAATGCAAGGCAGATCATTGTTGAATGTGTAACTAACATTCGGAAAATGCTATTTTCCTCTTAAAATAAATGGCTACTTCAGTAATGAGCCCAGGAGAATGAGTGATGACCACTAGCTTTTGCTTTCCCCATTTAAAGTAAATTCTTCTTGAAGAAAAACATACTATCTATAGTTATTGAAGTAATCACGATTGATGTCTGAGTTACAAAGAAAAAGTAATCCATTTTCTTCTAAGTGACAAAACCAGAGCTCCCGGGAAAAATGGAAATACACAGCTATCATGAAGGAAAGATCAAGAAGAATAAAAACTGAATAACAGCTTGAGATATATCATTGAATATAGAGGAAGTCACTGTATAAAATATGTTTTGATATGTCTTCTCTTTTTATTAATCTTAAGAGCAAGATTAATTTAAAATTGTTTTGAAATTATAGTAGGGTATTCTAAGCAATTCTAGCCCAGTCTGAACCATTTCAATGTTTATTGATGTGAAATTAACAAGAACATCACAGAAAAACATGTAAAGATCACATGAAAAGGTGACCACATTTGTAGGTGGGCCCTGATCTCTCCTCAGCTTATATTAGTGAAGAATTAACCAGGAAATGGAGTGATCTTGGCAAACCTTAACTTGAGCTCAACAGACGGGGTATATAGTATCACCTAAAGTCATATCCTTTTGGTTACATACTGATGATAGATACTGCACAGTTTTCCTTAGAACTATACCGCTAGATCATAATTCTGAAAAGATGCAATGTTTCCTTACAAGGATGTCGATACTCAGTAAATAAGGTTACTTACAAGGTTAAAAACTTGAAGCTTGGTAGACATGTCTTAGACTGGAGTAAGAAAAGAAAATGCTTTCTCTTTACCAGGGCACAGCCATCCTATGGACCGTTGCCCTAAGAATAAAAGCGTGTATGTATGTGCTTGGGGGTAGAGAGGTAATTTGTCTATAGCTGTGGAATTCCTTTGAAATTATTTTCTTTACAGTTTTTCTTATTTTATTTTTCAGTGTTCTATGGAAAGACAATTTGTAATGTTCAACATTGAGGCAGCCAAAGTTGAATTCTGACCCCTAGTCAAGGCTAGAATGAAATGAGGACAACTGAGGTACTTCATGTGCTTTGCTGAATGAAGAAAAGCATAAAAGTATGAAGGCTTGCTGAATAATTCACTGTAGAACTATCACTGAACACTGTGTCTACTCAGACTGCAAATCAGCTGTTATTTTTTACAGATGCCCTCAGCTAACCATACCTATATATGGACTATATTATGCTATATTAGCATATGTAAAGCAAAATTTACATATTAGAATATATAATTGGGACTATATAATTAGAAATTTATGGCTTCCCAGGTGGTGCTGGTAATAAAGAAACTGCCTGCAATGCAGGAAATGCGGGCTTGATCCCTGGGTTGGCAAGATTCCCTGAAGGAGGAAATGGCACCCCATTCCAGTATTCTTGCTAGGAAAATCCCATGGACAAAGGAGCCTGGCAGACTACAGTCCTTGGAGTCAGAAAGAGTCAGACACAACTGAGCAACAGAAATATTAGAAACTTAAAGGCAAGAAAATATGGACTATTAGAGCTAGAAGGAACCTTAGAAATTGTTTACTTTTAACCTTGGTTCACTGAACTGCTGTGAGTCCAAAAGGCTGTGATGGTGATTCAAAAATTATTCTCAATATTTCAGGGAACCTAATGGAGGTCATAAATTACCATAATCAAAAGGCCTAACAGGATAAATATAATCATAAATGTCTTTGGGGGATGTTATGACTGGTTATTCCTTTCTTATCAAAGTTCTGAATGTGTCAAGAATTAGTAAATGACAATTGTAAGTAATTAAAATGAAAATATGAAAACAAACTGTCTTCTAATCAATGTAATATAACAGCTATATCTTTTAAATCATAAGCACACTAATGAAGAGGATATTTGGCTTGAAAAAACTGCAGCCTTTAATCTGTCTGAACCATAGCCTCCTCCCACCTGTTTTCCCCACCATGCAACAGATCATAAATATGAGGCTAGGAATCGTTGATCTACCCAAAATAATAGACTCATTAATGTTAGAGGAGAGACCGGATGTCATTTCTATTCCTCATTCATTTCAGTAGTCTACAATACAATATGGGATATATGTGCATATGTGAGTTATAAAAACCTACATTCAAAAGATAATATAAATTCTTCTATGTTATATCTGTTCTCTCATTATTTCAAAATTTAGCTCTGTGATACATGCCTTCTCTATTGTAAACAAAGCAAAACTTATTGAAGAATAAAAACATACATAATTACTGCTAATGGATAATGAAATAGATAAATGAGAAACTAGTAAGAAAGAGATAAGTAAATAGGAGGAAAGTAAACCATATTATCAATTAAATATGCACATATATACCTAAATGTGTATAAACACACATATTACATATATACGTACACACACATGCATGGCTTACACAGATGTCCCATTATTCACTGAAGTATAACATACTGTTTGATGCTAGATTTATGAAAATAATTAGCAGCAGATTGTGCTGTTTTACACAGATATTTTACACATTTCCCTCCCTAGCCCACTCACAGATTCCTTGTTTCTCCGTTTGATTTGTTTTGCATGTCTTTATTAAAGTTTTAAAAGTTGACTGTAAAAGTAAAACTATGTCTGAATAATCATGTTTTTTCTATTATTGCATTTAGTTCTCCTCAGAGAAATATTTTTGAGTATTATTTACCTTCATCATGTACTTATTCAATCACCATTTTTCCTAAAGCAGAAGCGGATAACAACTTTTACTGGCAAAGCACTTACATATATGTTTACTGGAGGTTTTGAAAAGCCTAAAGAGAATTGACTACTTTAACATTTCAGGGCACAAATTAAATGGCCCCTTAACAGTATACCAGCCAAAAATTAAAAAACCATAACTAGAACAATGAGCAAGTATACTGATCTTGTTTTCATGTTTCCTTATGTTTTGCAATTGAGCAATTGTCTTTGTGTCTTATTCACAAACAGTTTGAATAAAGATATGGAAAATTTCAGATTTGCCCTTTCTAAAGTATCCAGGCCTTCTGTGATGCTTTTGGATTTCTGTTTTTCATGATCTCCTTACTAAGAATACCTTTCTCTACAGAGTAGGCCAGATGGCTTTAGATGACCCCAACCAAATCTACCTCTATATCCTATTGGTTTATCAATTTTAAAAGTATCTAGTCTTTACCATATGTTCAAGCAAGGAAATCTGTTTCCAGCAAGGGGCATGGCCAGCTGCCTCCATATTGAGTAGCTGGATTTCCAACAGTGGAGGTTTTATAGCACTTAGGAAGGAGAAGGTGGGCAGAGGCAGACAACAGATAGGCTCTAAAGTACCCAGCACAGTAACAGGCATAATTTTGTGTCTCAGGGAGTCATGTGTTTATTGAAATCACTTGCTATATAGTCTATATATTATATGCCACTTAGTTTACTAGATTCTATGAAGCTTTTTCCAAATAGAAAAACATATATAATTTGGACTTTCCAAAATTTAAATCATTTTTATTTATTAAATGAATAATTACTGTGCAAAATATTTAAATATATTAGCAAGTAAAATTATATGTTCAACAAAATTAAATTATAATCATCGATATGTTTCCAAAAAGGTTTATTCTTCTAAACTTATCATGCAAAATTTACACAGGTTAGTTTTTCTTCTTAAACAATCTTCATTTTTTTTTAATTAAAAGTTATCTTTCAGATAAATTTTTAAAACCATCTTTGGTCTCTCTGAAATGCACCAGCTTAAATGATAATTTTAGTATCTTTTATTACCTTTAAAATCTTTGATTAATGTTAAATTGAGCTAACTAATAAATCAGAACAGGATTCCTGCTAATGTCTGGTTAAGATAGAAATTGTAAAACTCTGGAACATAACAAATGGTGATCTATATATAGAATATGATCATCAGTCAACAGGTTTAAAAGAAATAACCTATATTTGCATATATTTAAGTTGAATTATTACACATGCTTCTTTAAAAAAAAGACTGAAGAGGTTGTATATAATGATGCAAGATGACTAATAAGCTAATGTATATGTTTTGTTGCTATTGTTTATCAGGGAAAAAAGAGAGCAATCTTGTAAAGTAAAATTACCTGATAACAGAATGTAAACAAATATAAGGAAACAGAAATTTTAGGATAGTAAAAGTAGATGCCTGAAAGATTTTTTTGAACTTTTTTTGGCATAAACTACCTGAAAAAAATGAGTAGGAAAGAATAAATAAAGTGTGTTGAACCTTTTCAGCAAGGTTGGTACCATAGTATAGGGTTATTCATAAAAGGGACAGAAGCTGGTGATTCCTCTATTTCAAATAATGATAAGAATAGTAGTCATAACAGATGCCTCTGGAAACTCCACATCCCATTCTCAATGGAAGCAGAAGCTATGCGCCCCTGCTGCACCTGGGTACTGAAAATTCAGTGGTGCCACCTAAGACAATCCAACTGCAACGGAAAAGGTCTAGTGGCTATACATTCCTATCCCTCCTTCTGTCAACAGAGCATTCCGCATGTTTTCCAGAGGCTCTGATGACACTGAGTCCTTACTGCCTGTGGCAGTAACCTTGATGTTGGGTCCCTATTTTATTTCCTTGCTTCTCTCTGTTGCTCCCCAATTCCTTGCTCCTGTTCTCTGAGATGTTCTCTCAGAAAAACTATCTATACCCAGTCCTTGTATTGTCTCTGCTGGTAAAGAAAAAGAATACAATAATAATTGAGGACCTTTTTGGTTACAAGAGGGCTTTCCTTGTGACTGAGCTGGTAAAGGGTTCGCCTGCAATGCGGGAGACCTAGGTTCGATCCCTGGGTTGGGAAGATCCCCTGGAGAAGGGAAAGGCTACCCACTCCAGTATTCTGGCCTGGAGAATTCCATGGACTGTATGGTCCATGGGGTTGCAAAGAGTTGGACACAACTGAGCGACTTTCACTTCACTTCACTTAATTATAAGAAGAAATATCAATCTGTTAATATATAATAATATATTTATAAAAATGATTATATATTTTGCTGAGATACTACAACTTTCTTACACTACCAAATTTCATTGTACTGTTTATATTTTCCTATGACCTAGAAATTATGTTTTAATAAATGACTCTTATTTTAAAAGTGATAAGCTAGAAATCTCTAACAGTAAGTGCTGTGTATCATTGTACTTATCATAAATAGTACTTATCATTCTTATCCTTAGTCATTTTTCTCTGATGTTCATACTTTTTCTATGCTGATAAGTTTTTTTCTATTAATCATTTTACATTCAGGACCTAGATTCATAACCATTAAAATGTCAAAATATCTTTTTGCACTTGAACTCTGTGGGTTTTGTGAGAAAGCGACCAGGTCACACTGAATATTTGTTCCGTCATCTTATAAAAAGAGGGATGCCTAATATGATTTGGTGGTATCAGGCACTTTCCAGATTAATAATTAGCTCAACAGTATGATGAAAGCTACTCTGTTTATCAGGCACATATTGTGAGAGATTATTTTGTCCCTAAAAGGGAAGCTCAATGTTCCTTGACTGATAATATATTAAAATTGTCATTAGTATGAATGCATATATATTAATATTTTAGATTAGACAGGGAGACAATTATGTCTCTGGACAAAGACCTATACACAGAACTTTTATATATCTTTTTATATCAAATATATTTTGTACAATATCCATCAACAAATCAATCCTATATTGGCATGCTTGCAGATGATATAAATGGAGATAGCTACACAACTTCAAATTTAAAATGCCTTCATGTATGTGTAAGTACAGCTGGTCCAAAAACTCCATTAAATTAAAAATTCTTTCTCAGGAAAAACTCTAAACAAATGTATTTGGTCAAATTCATGCTTTAGGGGCAGATTCTTGGCCACAGAGAAAACAAAATTGACACTCTGACCCTGCTGCTATGAATGAAAAGGCATGGTCTATGACTCAGGGAATCCCAAATTGTAGGTAGTATTGGATGTCACTTTATGGCAACCCAGAAAATTGATAAACAATAGGGATCTCAAAGAAAAGCATATTCTTACATTATAGGTGCTACAGATGCAGATGAAAGCTGCTTCTGATTACTGTTTCACAGGGAGGAAAAGGCTATTTTTTCCCCAGACATAAGCCAAAATTACAAGATCTAATTCTTTTCTAGTGTTCAGGCTTCTCCAGTAAATGAACCTTGAGAAAATTCTGATGCTTTAGCAAAGTTCTAAAAGAATTGATCCTCCTTGTTAGCAAATTTTATTTTGATATATCAGAATTGTAAGTATCACCAAGCTAGAAATTCATCTTCTCTTAGTATGACAAAATCTCTACTAAGCAAGAGTATCCGTTACATGAACTGATAATTACAATAAAATATTTTAGCCCATAAAAGCAAAGTATACTCCTTGAAGACAGATCATGGCCTCTAAATAGCATTTCCCATTAAAGCTAAAGGGCTTCTAGAAGAAATAGATCAGTTTTGCTGTGAGACAGATTAGGATATACACAAGATGAGCCTTGTAATACCAGATAACAAAGAATTTTTCAAAGATAATAAGGGTCAAATTAGGATGTTTCAGGTAGACTTGTAGAAGGTACCATGCGGAAGACAGTTTCCTACAGATGTGACAACTGAATATCAATAAAAATAGTAACTACAATGGATTAATACAAATCATAGTAACATGAAGATCATAGCTTCAATCATGAGATCAGGGAAGTCTCATCTTAATTGACTTAACAGTAGATTTATACTTTTTATCTGACTTGCAGGTCATTTAGCATTATTAAAACCAAATCTTGGTCTTTCCATGTGAATGTCTTCAAAGTGGTCTTGGAATTTCACATTTTGTAATGTTTAATTTTTTTAAATGAATGATCACTGTGACAAATATATTTCTTGCCTTTTACCATCCTGCATTCTAGTGGTTTCAGCCTCTCTCTGATATCATTACTCTTATCTGAGGATGAGGCAATGAAAAGAAAGACTAAGTAAAAATCTGTTATTTTTATGTTTCTAACCCTTAAATAAAATACACCAGTGAGTCTAATCTGAGAGATCAGAGCTAAACAAATTAATAAAATAATAAAACTTTACAAGTCAGTTTACCTCTCACCACCAACATATAGGCAAATATTCGATTATGATGCAACTTATTAACTTCAGAAAATAAATGTTCCATTTTTTTCCCCAATTTCTGCAACTATGGGTGTATTTTTAAGCATTCCTACAGCAGCCTGTATTTTATCTAGTCTTTTCTCATGACATATCTTAAGAAAATAAGAGCTCTTCAAAGAGGAAATGAAATTATACTGAAACACTAGTAGAGAAAAGGCTTTTAAAAGTACTAAACATAATCACATTTGACTAAGTCTTACAGAATCTAAAAGTAGATACTTCAAAGAGAACACATATTTGAGATAAAAATTTATCAAAATCCCTAAATTTCTTTTTCTCCATTTTTTTTGGTTACCAGATCTGAATTGTGAAAAGTATCCCAAAACTTTAAATTAGGTAAAATGGACGTGCTCTTGCCCCTGTTGAGTACTAATAATTTTCATCCTTCATTTAGTTTCTTTCTTTTCCCTCAATTAAACCATTAATCCTGTTTTTCATAACAGTTCCTAGGTTCTCTCTGAGGAAGGAACTCTTCTCCACATATTACACATGGCTTGCTGGTAATGCTGATTTTACTATCAGGATACAGAAGTTTAGCAACAAATGACCTAGGCCAGGAGTCCCTAACCCCTGGGCCCCAGACCAGTACCAGTGCTTGGTCTGTTAGGAACAGGTCTGCGCAGTAGGAGGTGAATGGTGGGTGAGATAAGCTTCATCTGTATTTATAGCCACTCCCCACTGCTCACATTACTGCCTGAGCTCTGCCTCCTATCAGATCAGCAGTGGCATTAGATTTTCATAGAAGTGTGACCCCTAGCCCAAAAGCCAAGGTGGAATATCCTGAGACTGAACACAGTCAAAGTCTTAGTATAGTCAATAAAGCAGAAGTAGATGTTTTTCTGGAATTCTCTTGCTTTTTTGATGATCCAACGGATGTCGGCAATTTGATCTCTGGTTCCTCTGCCTTTTCTAAATTCAGCTTGAACATCGGGAAGTTCTCAGTTCATGTACTGTTGAAGCCTACCTGGGAGAATTTTGAGTATTACTTTGCTATCATGTGTGATGAGTGCAATTGTGTGATAGTTTGAATGTTCTTTGGCATTGCCTTTCTCTGTGATTGGAATGAAAACTGACCTTTTCCAGTCCTGTGGCCACTGCTGAGTTCTGCAAATTTGCTGGCATATTGAGTGCAGCACTTTCACAGCATCATCTTTTAGAATTTGAAATAGCTTAGCTGGAATTTCATCACCTCCACTAGCTAGTCCATGGAAAAATAGACTTCCATGAAACCTTTTCTGGTGCCAAAAATGTTGGGGACCACTGACCTAGCATAGCAAAAGACCAACAACAGAATTCCACACACACCTTTTGCTAATGTGATATGTTTAGAAAAATTACCAAATCCACAAGTCAGGATAAACCACACCAATGCTGGAAACTTTGTTTGCTAGTCACGTTTATTACTTTCAGCTCCATTCCCAATCCTGACCTACCACCTGCCTCAGAGAAAACAGGCATTTTTGATATTTGGCTATCAAACTGTTATCTGATTTATGAAAGGCCTAACGTTCTTGTAAGCCGGATGCTGAAGAAGAGAATGGAGCCAATTGACAGGAAAGAAAGCAGAGAGACCCTGGTGTTACCATTGGGGTTCCTAAATCAAGGAGTTCGTAAATCAAGCTGTTTTTGAGGCCGGAAGCCCCGAGTATCTCCAGATTATCATTCTTGCCTTGTTGCTGAGACTGTGAGAGTATTATGAGTTGAATGTGCCCCCACCCAAGTTCATATTGAAGTCCTAAGCCATGGTAACTCCAAAGATGATCTTATTGGTAGCAAGACCCTTGCAGAGGTACCTGAGCTGGGATGAGATGGTCAGGGTGATCCCAAGCGCTCTATGACTGGGCTGCCACTAAAAGGAAGACGCATTGCACGCAGAAATACACACAGGAGAGGGAAAGGGACAGAGAGAACCCTGGAGCACGTGCTTTCCTCACAGTCCTCGAGCGGAAACAAGCTCACCGACCCCTTGATTTTGGATTTCTACCTCCAGAGTTGTGAGACCATACAGTCCCTTGTTGAAGCCTCAGAGTTTGCGGTATTTTGTTACAACAACCCTAGAATACGAAGGAAAAGACAAAAATCTGTCATCCGCAGGTGTTACACCCTCAAATTAAGCATGCCATGTTTTTATACAGAGGAATCAAAAATAGATATATACAAATTATGTATGCTTCCATCACCACTATAGAGAGCAAAATTCTTATCACTTTAACAATGATGGAATAGCCTAAAAAAAAAAGTCCCCTCCTTCTTTCAATATGCTGTATTTACAGGTATGTTCTTCAGAATGATAGCCAATTGTGTTTACATCAAGGTATTTGAGACAGGACTTTCTGTCAATGGACAACAACCACAAAAATGTTTTGATCAAGATACACAAATTCTGAATATAGTACTTTTGAATCACTTTGTTCCCCCAATTGTCTACAATTGTCTAGATTTTCTTGCTTAGGAATGTATAAAATGCATTACAACATATTCCATGACCTGAGTAGGAAACACTCTATGAGTGTGCATCTCTCTCACCAGCATCACAGGACAAATCCAGAGTGATGAAGGAAATGTTCAAGGTAGCAGTAAAGATCTTGACTTAATCACACATAGTTGTGTCTTTAGTTTTCAATAATTCAGTGTTTCCCACGATGCTCTTGGCAGTCAAACCTGGTTGTTCTCTTCACTATAACCTTTATGAAATGTTCACACTTACTGTCTGCCAGCTTGAGACTGTCAACTCTCCACTTAAGGAGGTGGAATTCTCTCTCCACTTTTTGTTTAAATCCAGTTCAGAGCCAAATCACTGCTGACTCTGGTGATGAATCACCATATTACAACAATCAGGGAATTTAATTTACACCTAAAATCAATTGGGACTTGGTGATGCGAAAAAGTAATATATTTTCAGTTAAAAAAAAAAAACAAAAAAACACCTGTATATAACATTTCAGTGCAAGGTGGATTGTCAGTCACCTTGATGATCAAACAACAATTTACAGTTTGTAAAAACCAAACAAACAAATTGTAAGAAAAATGCACTTTGAATTTAATCCTGACACTTGTAGAACTTGACTGGAATTAGGGGAAAAAAAAAAAAAGAAATCAATGGCTTTGCCAGAAAATAGAGTGACAGTGCTGAGGCTTGTGACAGAAAAATGTGTGTTTGCTGAGAGTGGAAGGGGAGGCTGTGAAGAGGTTGAGGGGTATAATTCTTTGACTAGAGATGTCTCATCAGAAAATAATATTTTATTAATATTACCAAGTTATAGGGTATTAACTGCAATTCGGGAGACCTGGGTTCAATACCTGGGTTGGAACAATCCTCGGAAGAGGGCATGGCAATCCACTCCAGCATTCTTGCCTGGACAATCTCCATGCACAGAGGAGCCTGGTGGGCTGCAGTCCATGGGGTCGCGAAGAGTCAGACACGACTGAGTAACTACGCACAGCAACACAGGGTACTAATTGATCCATCTATTCATACATCAATTATTAGCACATTGACTACCATGAAGGCACATGTTTTCACTATTTCCAGAGGCTGAATATTAGTAAATGATGAACTACATCCCCTCTTGGTACTCTTGCTGCCTGTGGTAACGGAAACAGTGTTGGAAGTGCAAGCCATGTGCTGCTGGCCAGAGAGAGATGTGTCCAAAAAATGAGGGAAAGCTCTAGGTCTTTGCTTCTGCCAGAATTTATAGCATTAAATAACTTATAATTTTTTTTTTTCTATCACAGTTAAGACCAGAAAGAGTGCAAAGAAGTGGTTTAAATAATAAAAAGAGATTTACATCAACCATGATGAGGAAGGCATCAGGCATGTCAATGTTTATTGTGTAGCTGGCACTGGAGGAGACAAATGGCATTTTTACATTTCATTCTCCCTACACTTTGAGACAGAGATTATTAAAATCAATTTTATTACTGAGAAAAATGAGGTTGTAGTTGAAGAATTTGCCTGAGGTTACACAACTATTCTGGAGGAGGAAATGGCAATGCAGTCCACTATTCTTGATTGGGAAATCTCATGGACAGAGGAGCCTGGTGGGTTACAGTTCATGGGGTCTCAAAGGTTGGGCATGACTGAGCACATACACATACAGACACACAACTATTAAGAGGAAACCTATCCCTTGAACCTTGCTCTACTTTACTGAAAACTCTGCTCTTCCCTGATTTCGGAGAGAGAATAAAAAGGAGTGAAATGGATAGTGACTGCCAAAGGACAAATCCAGCAAAAGACTTTTCTGCCATTAACAATGAAACTGCCACCAACACTGGAAATGTTTCTCCTGTTAATGTAGTGATATTTGAAATGCTGGGACTTCTGTTGCAGTTCAATGGGCATATTTGGAATTATATTTATTATATATGTGATTTTGGACAAGTTACCTAAGCCCTTGAACTCATGGATTTATCCTGAAAATATTAAGTAACATAAAAACGCTAATGTTTATTAAGACATGCATTATCCTCAAGCACAGAAAATACTGTGGTAATCAACACACATGTGTCCTGGTATCAGGAAGCTAACACACTGATTGGGGCAGGGAGGGGGAGATAAATTAATTAGTCAATTTCAAATTGTGTTCAATGCTAAAAAAATGATCATTTTACTACTAAATATTATGTAAATAGATAACTAGAAAGAGAGGAACAAGTCCACTTGAAACAGAGTATTCAGGAAATGCCTTGTAAAAGCAGTGATATTTGGTTGGGATCTGAATAATAAGCTAGTCAAATGATAATCTTAAGAAAATGGTTATACAGAAACAATAATAAATGTCTTATGGTGGGAATAACCTTGCTATGTTTGAGAAAAGTTACAAAGTCAATGTTAATCAGAGTATAGTGGGACTGAGATGAAGTCAGAAAGGATATTTGAGGCCAAATCACACAGGGCCTTAAAAGTCATGATATGAAATTTGGAACTTCCTAGGAGTGCTATGACAAAGCATAAGAATATGTTAAGATAACTATGATTTGACCTAATTTATTTCTTTACACTGATATCCCTCTGATTGGTGTTTAAAGCAGGGACTAAACTCAGGAAAGCATAAAAGTAAGGAAAGCAATTAGAAGTCTACTGCACTATTTTTTATGAGAGATGATGGTATCTTGCTTCCAGAAGTTAGTGAACTGTGATGGTAGAGTTTAAGATATATCTGGGGGCAGACCCAACAAAGATTTGGTGATAGACTGAATGTAGGTTGCAAGGAAAAAAGGAATCATGGATTATTTACAAGATTCTTTTTAAAATACTTTTTTTAATGTGGACAATATTGAATTTGTTAACAATATTTCTTCTGTTTTATAGTTTGGATTTTTGGCCACGGGGCATGCGAGCTCTTGGCTCCTCAACCAGGAAAACAATCAGTATCCTTTGCATTGGAAGGTGAAGTCTTAACCACTGAATCACCAAGGAAGTCCCATTTTGTAGGATTCTTTAAGTCAGAATAACTGTATGATTCAGTTCAATTCAGTCGTTCAGTCGTATCTGACTCCTTGCAACCCCAATAATCACAGCATGCCAGGCCTCCTTGTCCATCAACAAATCCTGGAGTTTACTCAAACTCACGTCCATCGAGTCAGTGATGCCATCCAGCCACCTCATCCTCTGTTGTCCCCTTCTCCGCCTGCCCCCAATCCTTCCTAGCATGAGGGTCTTTTCCAATGAGTCAACTCTTCGCATAAGGTGGCCAAAGTATTGGAGTTTCAGCTTCAACATCAGTCCTTCCAATGAACACCCAGGACTGATCTCCTTTAGGATGGACTGGTTGGATCTTCTTGCAGTCCAAGGGACTCTCAAGAGTCTTCTCCAACACCACAGTTCAAAAGTGTCAATTCTTCAGCGCTCAGCTTTCTTCACAGTCCACATCTCATATCCATACATGACCACTGGAAAAACCATAGCCTTGACTAGACAGACCTTTGTTGACAAATCAATGTCTCTGCTTCTTAATATGCTGCCTAGGTTGGTCATAACTTTCCTTCCAAGGAGTAAGCGATGGCTGTAATCACTATCTGCAGTGATTTTGGAGCCCAGAAAAATAAAGTCAGCCATTGTTTCTACTGTTTCCCTATCTATTTGCCATGAAGTGATGAGACCAGATGCCATGATCTTTGTTTTCTGAATGTTGAGCTTTAAGCCAACTTTTTCACTCTCCTCTTTCACTTTCATCAAGAGGCTCTTCAGTTCTTCTTCACTTTCTGCCATAAGGGTGGTGTCATCTGCATATCTGAGGTTATTGATATTTCTCCCAGCAATCTTGACTCCAGCCTGTGCTTTTTTCAGCCCGGTGTTTCTCATGATGTATTCTGCATATAAGTTAAATAAGCAGGGTGACAATATACGGCCTCGACATACTCCTTTTCCTATTTGGAATCAGTCTGTTGTCCTATGTCCAGTTCTAACTGTTGCTTCCTGACCTGCATACAGGTTTCTCAAGAGGCAGGTCAGGTGGGCTGGTAGTCCCATCTCTTTCAGAATTTTCCGCAGTTTATTGTGACCCACACAGTTAAAGGCTTTGGCATAGTCAATAAAGCAGAAATAGATGTTTTTCTGGAACTCTCTTGCTTTTTTGATGATCCAGCGCATGTTGGCAATTTGATCTCTGGTTCCTCTGACTTTTCTAAAACCAGCTTGAACATCTGGAAGTTCATGGTTCATGGATTGTTGAAGCCTGGCTTGGAGAATTTTGAGCATTTCTTTACTAGTGTGTGAGATGAGTGCAAATGTGTGGTAGTTTGAGCATTCTTTGGGATTGCCTTTCTTTGGGATTGGAATGAAAATTGAGCTTTTCCAGTCCTGTAGCCACTGTTGAGTTTTCCAAATTTGCTGGCATATTGCGTGCAGCACTTTCACAGCATCATCTTTCAGGATTTGAAATAGCTCAACTAGAATTCCATCATCTCCACTAGCTTTGTTCGTAGTGATGCTTTCTAAGGCCCACTTGACTTCACATTCCAGGATGGCTGGCTCTAGGGGAGTGATCACACCATCATGATTATCTGGGTCATGAAGATTAGTAGGGCATAAAACAGAAGCAGGGAGACTGCAAGAGAAATATGGTTTCTGTTGGAATGGAGTGTGGCAACACTAACAAATAATTTTGACCAAATTATTTTTGAAAAACTTATTAGATATTCAGATTGAGTTGTGAGAAGACATGAGAACGTGTGACAGTGGAGGGATGGAAAGAGTATGAGACAAATAATTAGCAAGCATTATCATATTCACAGTCCTGTAAGTGTGAAATGTCGTTCAGTTGCCCAGTTGGGTTGGATTCTTCGTGACCCCATGGACTGCAGCATTCCAGGCCCTACTGTGTGAAATAACTAGGAAAATAATAAGACAGAGAAGAGATCAATATTTGAGCACCAGCCCATACAAATATATACATAGAAGAGGAAAAATACTCAAAGGAAATAAAAAAACAGACCTGAAAATGTAAAAACAACTAGAGAAATGCAGTGTTATGGAAGACCGCAGAGGCAGAGAATGGATAGCTGTTGAAAACCCTACTGA
Source organism: Odocoileus virginianus (assembly GCF_023699985.2). Lineage (NCBI taxonomy): Eukaryota > Metazoa > Chordata > Mammalia > Artiodactyla > Cervidae > Odocoileus > Odocoileus virginianus. Next base: position 20,778,080 of record NC_069683.1, read on the forward strand.
CAATTTAAGTAAAATGGGGGCAGGAAGTTGACTCCATGTCAAGAGACATTGTTGGTGATATCCATAAATTGTGGGCAACAGTAACAATTTAAGAAACTTATGTTTGGATTAAATGAGCTGAAATATAGAGAAATGATTACATTGTTTATCTAATGCTACATAACAAATAACCCTTGAGATTAATGGCATAAAACAATCACTTACTATGCTCATGGAGCCTGTGGGTAGAAATTCAGGAAAGGCTCAGGTGGGCAATGCCTGTGTGGGGTTTCTTACATGGTTCCACAGAGAATTCATTCAGACTGGGGCCAGCTAAAAGCCTGATGAGGCTGGGGGATTCAATGCCATGATGGCTCAGTCACATTTTAGGAAGTGGGTTTGGCAACTGAGCAACAAATATACTTCCTTTCTTGTGGGCTTGTCCATGAGGCTGCTTTAGTGCCTCCATGACGTGACAGAAAGCTGTGCTCAGAATAAGCGATTTGAGAGACCAAGGGAGAAGCAGAAGTCTCAGAAGTTATACATCTTCACTTCTGCCATCCTTTACTGGACACAAAAATCAGTCCTAAATTGATATGGGAGGGGGCTACAGAGTGAGGAAGTACTCAGACATAAGGATTATTGGGAGCCATACTGGCAACTGGCTACAACTGTAATATATCTTCTACATTATTAAAAATGTTTCCTAGGATATAGCAGACATTCAGTAAGCGGTAACACTCAGAATCAACCAAACTTGAGGTAAAGGGTACAATTCTTCAGACAACCAGGTCTCTAACAAGACTCCAGATATTAGCTGCAAGGTCAAGAATGCCCAGGGCCAGCCTCACTTCCAACCAGCTGACTACAAATTTGTGGGTTCCCAGGACCACATGTAGGTTTGATACTTTGCTAGAAAGGCTTGTAGAACTCAGGAAAGTATTATACTTATGGTTATAGTTTTACTACAACAGTTAAGTTCAGTTCAGTTGCTCAGTCATGTCTGACTCTTTGCGACCCCATGAATCGCAGCACACCAGGCCTCCCTGTCCATCACCAACTCCCAGAATCTACCCAAACCCATGTCCATCGAGTCAGTGATACCATCCAGTCATCTCATCCTCTGTCGTCCCCTTCTCCTCCTGCCCTCAATCCTTCCCAGCATCAGGGTCTTTTCCAATGAGTCAACTCTTTGCATGAGGTGGCCAAAGTATTGGAGTTTCACCTTCAACATCAGTCCTTCCAATGAACACCCAGGACCGATCACCCCAGAATGGACTGGCTGGATCTTCTTGCACTTCAAGGGACTCTCAAGAGTCTTCTCCAACACCACAGTTCAGAAGCATCAATTCTTTGGCACTCAGCTTTCCTCACCGTCCAACTCTCACATCCGTACATGACTACTGGAAAACCAAAGCCTTGACTAGACGGACCTTTGTTGGCAAAGTAATATCTCTGCTTTTAAATATATTATCCAGGTTGGTTATAACTTTCCTTCCAAGGAGTAAGCATCTTTTAATTCCATGGCTGCAATCACCATCTGCAGTGTTTTTAGAGCCCCCCCAAATAAAGTCTGACACTGTTTCCCCATCTATTTCCCATGAAGTGATGGGACCAGATGCCATGATCTGAGTTTAGTACAACAGAAGGATACAAATCTGAACCCACCAAAGGAAGAGATGCATAGGGAAGAGTCTAGAACTGGAAGAGTTCCAAATATTAAACATCTATGACCTCCAGGAAGGATCATCCTCCAGGCATCAATCTGTGGCAATATGCAGACACTTTGGTTAACCCAATATTGTCAACCCAGACACTCATCCGAGTTTCAGTGTCTGGTTTACATAAAGACTTCATTATGTTGGCACGATTAACCCAATCTTCCTTCCTTTTCTGGGAAGGTCATGCTGATTCCCCATGCTACAGTCTCAACCCTCAAGCAGGTTTTCCTTTCATGGCCAGATCCCACCTTGTCTCATCTTTGTTAGCATTAAACTACCAATTGTGATACAAAAGGCCCACCAAGAATAACAAAGACACTCCTATCCCTCAAAAAAACCTAAGGATCTAGAGCTTATCCCACAAAACATGAACAAAAGCCAGATCTGGGTAAGTTAATTCTTCATTATACAGGTGAAGTCACTCAGTCGTGTCTGACTCTTTGCAACCCCATGGACTGTAGCCTACCAGGCTCCTCCATCCATGGGATTTTCCAGGCAAGAATACTGTAGTGGGTTGCCATTTCCTTCTCTAGGAGATCTTCCTAACCCAGGGATTGAACCCAGGTCTCCCACATCATTATACAGGTATATATTTTTATTGCCATTCTAACTATATTCCTAGATAGAATTATTTGGGAAAATGAGACAGCATTTCAGAGTCCCAGAAATGATAGACACTGTGATAGAAATAAAAATCTAACATCTGCTCTTTTTGGTTTCTTACTGCTAATTTGTTACTTTTTACTGCCTTTCATTTGACTCTGTTTTAATAATCATTACACACTGAGGCTGAGCAACTTTCATCAATCAAGAAGTGGGACCTGAGTAACCTTCCTTGCATCTCTGTACCTGAATCAAGATGACTCTCAACCTGACTTTAATGACTTAGAATTATCATCATAGTCAACATAGGAGATTAGAAACGGCAAACATGAAGAGTAAGAACTGAAGGTTATAGATCTACCATTAACACTTAATATGTTTTCTATTTTCTGACCTTTGTGATGCCTACTGTTCATAGTTTATCGCTGTCCTTCCCTTTCTTGATTACATTTCCTTCTTTGTGTCAGTCAACTCATATTCTCCAGTGTATTATGCTATATATACCTTCATCATGCTGCCTTTATTATGAGGCCAGGGTCTTATTTTCAGAAAATATTTTTCTAATTTTAGATCTAAATAGAATTGGTTGATATGGTAAATCCATTGTATACGGCACTGGAAGAATCATAGGAAAGTCACACACCACCACCATGGCTCTTTGATGTCAATTTATTGGTGAGGCTGTGGATGAGTAAATAAAAATGAAGCAAGATGCATGTAGCAATTAGTAAAAATTAAGGCAGCAGCTTGGGTCACCTTTTTCAGGTGCCTTGTGAATTTAACACACATATGTCACTTCTCACCCTTAATCTATTCTGAATCTTCTCATCTCAGCCTCATTATGAAACTTTTACTTAGCCCCAACTACATGTTTACAAAACAAGAAGACACACCCTACAAAAGTCAGTGTAAACATAATATAGACTTGGCCAAGAGAGGGCTGTTTGGTGAAGTTGTTCAATCTTTCTCTCTCTAGAACTTTCTCCATATCTCTTCTTTAAATTTCTATGCTTCTCTCTAGAACCACATGTCCTGCTTTCTGTTACTGAGCTCTAGTCATTCTAGAATCACTAAGTTGCTAAGAGCTTAATATATTCCAGTTCCCTGGATATTTGGATTTAAAAGAGAATACAAATTTCAGGTGCTTGTGAAAGATACTTTTAAACAAGTCCTTCCCTTGATGACTTTCAAATTACAATATATAGTCTATGAAAACATAAGGCAAACTTGACCAACTGAATCCCACAGACATTGAAACAACTTTGAAAATAAATGCAGTTAATAGTAATAATAGAGCAATAGCAGTAGTCTAGTAATAGTAACAATAATAGTAGTCTTCATCTTTAGCCATTCTTACATAATCCCATGGTGAGAAGGTAGGGATATGGGGGAGAAATTCTAAATTCTGAGAATTTAGTAGAAGATGACACAGAAAAATATAGAAGAAAATGAGACAATATAATAAAATCTTTACATTTCTTGATCTTGTGAATTTGGCCCAACCTTGATTCAGGCTGAGCAGATGCTATGGTAAATGACTAGCTCCATATTTTCTTCAAAGTTGTAGCAATTCTATTTAAATAATTATAGATATTTTAGAAAGCCACTTTGGTAGAGTAAGTTTTTTAGAATCTCCATTTTAACTTATAGATATTAATCAAGGAAATGCTGTGATACCTCAACTCAGTTTCAGGGCTAATCTACTAACAGGAAATAAAATATATATCTCACTAGCAATTTACTTTGCCTCTTGGTTATTTGATTATTAACTTATGTAACAAATAGATAAATGTTAAATTGTAGGAGGAAAATTGACTTCTGTTCATGGAAATAAGATATGAACTAAGATTTATTTTTTCAATTTATAGTGAGGTTTATATTCTTTAAACAAACTCAAAATCATCATATGCCTTTGCTCACTTTTCTGAAGCTTATAAAATGTGGAAATAAATGTAATGTCAAAGTAAAATATGTTTGGCATTATATTATAATAACTTTGAACAGTTTTTGAATTCTAAAGGAAGAAAAATAAGCTGGAAAAAATATCTTTGTAAGGGTAATGATGTCAGAGTAGAGGTGTCTTATTACAACCCTGCATTCAGCTATAATTCTTACTCAGGTCACATATTTACATATGAAATTTATTATTTTTCTGCCATCTAGGATACTTTACATATTGAGTATATGTTTTATTTCTGTGGCTGCAACAAACAATAGATAAAAATGTTTTGAGTCACAATTCATTTTTAAATCTACCTCTCTAATCTAAAAAAGATCCTTGCTTCTCTAGACAGGCAACTTCCTCCAAATAGGATACATCACTACTTATTTCATGCTTCCATTACAACACAATGCATTCCATTTTAATGCCTTTCGTATTTGCTTTTGGGGCTATTAGCAGCAAATGATGGCACAGAGAGGAGTAAATGAGCATAATGGAAATACATAATTTTGCGGTTAGAGTGACTGGATACATTCTGGTTCTGACACCACTTTTGTGACCTAGGACATATTGCTTAACATTCTTATTGCTCAGAAATCCCAGGTGTAAAATTAAGTATGCTTTTGCAAAGGCACATTTGTAAATGCTAAGCGTATTTGTAAAACATCTGTAATATTTTATTTATATCCAATTAATGATAGCTTCTATTACTAATATAACAAAAAAAAATTCTTCTGGATATTCTTGTTTAATTATATAGTAGAGAAACAGACAAATACAATGTACCCACATATACATGAAGCTGAATTGAGTTGTCTTAGTTTCCAGGGTGTTCCAAGATCAGTACAATGCCTACTACTCATTAATGTCAATCTGTCTATTTTCTCATACTGTTAACAGACCCTCAGTCCGCAACCCTTGAGGCACAGGAGTGATGACCTGATCCATAATGGGTACTCACAGCATTGTGGGACCCTGGCCCTGATGACTGACCTTGAGATGGACTCACAATCCATCAACTTTATAGACATTTCCTGTGATTTCATATATTGGAGGGGGGGGGGATGATCTGTGGATCTCTCCTCTTGCATTTCTAAATTTGATTTAAGTCACCTTTATGTAGCAGGAGATATTTGCATATGAAATGTGTGAATATAGGCTAAATACAAGGATGAAAGATGACTCAGTTTTGTGCCTGCATATTGCGCTTGTGGGGAGGTAAGTTTAGGGGAAGACAGGGGATGAGGGGAAAGGGAGAGAGAGAGAGAGAAAAAAAAGAAATGATAACAATGGTAATCTAGGCATCTGAGTTCCTAGTTCTAGTCATCTCTAATCCTGTTAATGCTTCAACATTGTTACTTGATATTTAAAGATTCCTGAAAAATAATTGTAGGAAAGAATGAACATTTTCAAACTGAGGAAAGCTGACCTTTACTTTGATTATTTTTAATATCTTGAATATATCTAAATTGTTCATGATGGTAGGGCAATATTCTTCTGAAAAGTTTTTATTTGGGAGTAAAATATCAAGACATAGTCCATAGTCTGTTTCATACATTTATAAATGATTTTCTATATTTGTTATTTCACAAGGCTCATCACATTAAAAATATTTTAAGAATTTGCTATTCATTACTTTCTAATAAGTTTCCAAATTTAAAGTAGGCAAAATTTGATGAGACATGTAAGCAAAACTGTTATTTAAAATAAAGATAAGTTAGGAGCTTGGGATTAACATATACATACTACTATATATAAAATAGAAAACTAATAAGGATCTATTGCAGAGCACAGGGAATTCTACTCAGTACTCTGTAGTGGCCTATAAAAAGAGTGGGTATACGTATATACTTAACTGGTTCACTTTGTTGTACAGTGGAAACGAGAACAATATTGTAAATCAACCATATTCCAATATTTAAAAAATAAAATCATTTTCCAATTGTAGCTTAAAACAACAACAAAAAACCTTACCAAATTCCAGGCACTGAATTTAGCACTTATATAAAGCAATTTAATGAATCTGCCACCATAAAAACTCCTTTCTAAAAAAACTTTTTATTTTATATTGGAGTATAGCAGTATCACAAAGTTGTGATAGCTTCACGTGGACAACAAAGGGACTCAGCCAGACTCTTCTGAGGTAAGTTCTTTACTAGTGTTAGCTCCATTTCACAAATGAGAAAAATCAAGGTACTGAGAACTCATCCAGAGTAACACATCTAGAAGGCAGACAGGTCAAAGACACACCCACATAGTCGAGGTCCAGATCTGAGCTCCTAAACACTAAGCAGACTACATCTGACTTTAGTACACACAGATTCTACTCTATAACATCTTCCTAAACTCAGTCGATTACTTATATGTACATTTCTATTTTTATTTTTTCCACTTTACGGTTAATCTTTATACTATCATCTAATCTATGCTTTGCTATACATTTCATGTATTTGTTTTTTCTTCATACTCTGCTGTTTCTCTCTGTATTAGGCACAGTAATTTCATTTTGTGGATATAAAGCACTCTCTGTCTTGACTCTCACTGGTATAATCGATCCTGCACAACTGATTTTTAAAGACAGTTCAGATAAGAACACTTTTAGGTCCTTTGATGTCTTAACATTCCATTTAGATAAAACCAACATGATTTAATATGGCCTATATTGTTCTACCTAACCTGGTCTCCATTTACCCCATTAAAATTATCTCTATCACTCCCATCCTCTCTCAGCCTTGCTTTCTCAACTTCCGGTTCAACAGCCCACCTTACAACACTCAAGCTCAAGGCAGGGAATTCTTTTTCTCTTGCTAGGATATTTGCCCTGCTTATCATGTCTTTACCTGGGGTTCTCCTCGTGTTCTTTGCACTGTGTGTTCCTTTTCATGCTTCAGTTCTGAATGATGTTTTAGAAACCCTCTAATCCAGTGCTTTTCAATTTGAAGTCCCCAGACCACCAGCATCAGCATCTCCTGGGGACTTCTTAGAAAAGTAGATTCTCAGGTGCCAATTGGGACCCATTGGTTTAGAAAATTTGTGGTGCATCCCAGGATTTTGTGTGTTTATAAGTGCTCCAGAAGATTCTGTTATATACTAAAATTTGTGAACCACTGACTATGCTCTGAGGTAACAAACTCCACTTATTTAATTTTTTACAAAGCCCTTAAAACTATCAACTTAAAACAGGACTCATTGGGAAAGATCCTAATGCTGAGAAAGATAGAAGGCAGGAGGAGAAGGGTATGACAGAGGACAAGATGTTTTACCTACATACAGTGAGGAGCAAGGCACTCGCTCCTTGGAAGAAAAGCCATGACCAACCTAGACCATATATTAAAAAGCATATACATTACTTTGTCAACAAAGGTCTGTCTAGTCAAGGCTATGGTTTTTCCAGTGGTCATGGATGGATGTGAGAGTTGGACTATAAAGAAAGCTGAGTGCCAAAGAATTGATGCTTCTGAACTGTAGTGTTGGAGCAGACTCTTGAGAGTCCCTTGGACCGCAAGGAGATCCAACCAGTCCATCCTAAAGGCAATCAGTCCTGAATATTCATTGGAAGGAGTGATGCTGAAGCTGAAACTCCAAAACTTTGGATACCTGATGTGAAGAACTGACTCATTTGAAAAGATCCTGATGCTGAGAAAGATTGAAGGCAGGAGGAGAAGGGGACAACGGAGGATGACATGGTTGGATGGCATCACCAATTTTCAATGGATATGAGTTTGAGTAAACTCTGGGAGTTGGTGATGGACAGGGAGGCCTGACATGCATCAGTCCATAGGGTTGCAAAGAGTCAGAGACGACTGAGCAACTGAACTGATCTGAACTGAGTCAAGACCACTAGGAACATGCAGGAAGTAGCACAAAGTTGGTCTGGGAGACCCCACATCACTGAGAACCAGAAGGCAAGAGGGTACTAGGAAAAACTTCTTAGAGTTTAGGGTTTGGGCTTGTGATAACTGATTTTCAAGGAAGCATGGATTTTTCTCTATATTGGATGCTGTCAGAAAGGAAGGTGTTTTTATTATCAGGTTATTTTAATTGTTCATTAAAGCTTTAGTTAGAAAAGAAATAGTAGACATTTGCTCATGTTGGCTGGGTGGGGGAAATGTTTGGAAATTGAGGGCCTTGCACCATGTTTTTTATTTTTGTCTAAGTTCAACTATGATTGCAGAGCAGTCATGATTTGTTGGCATCATTGTTTTTGGTTTGCTCTATTATAACGAGTAAACTTGTGTAGTGTTGGTGCCCTGTGAAAGTGTTTATAGTCACAAATGATGGAAGCTTACTTAGCTGTCAGTCTTCCCTCTCTCCTTCTTTCTTCCTAGCATCCTCCCCAAATACACACAATTAAGCATCCATGAGAATATTTGTTTAACTGCATGATATAGGCCAGTATTCTTGCCTGGAGAATCCGGTGGACAGAGGAGCCTGGTAGGCTGCTGTCCATATGGTCGCATAGAGTCAGACATGACTGAAGTGACTTAGCATGCCTGCATGCATTGGAGAAGGAAATGGCAACCCATTCCAGTATTCTTGCCTGGAGAATCCCAGGGACGGAGGAGTCTGATGGGCTGCCATCTATGTGGTTGCACAGAGTCGGACACGACTGAAGTGACTTAGCAGCAGCAGCAGCATAGGCCAATTTTACTCATGGTTTTGAGAATCTTTAACTATTTAAATAAAAAAGAGAGAGAAGGAGAGGGAGAGAGAAATGGTTGAGATCATTTATAATATAACCAAGAATAATCAATAAGATTAACACTGGGGTTAAAAAGATTGGGTAAAGAAAAAGAGAGGAGCTATTGAGTGATGTTTAAGTTTTATGCATATATGCTCATGTGTTCAGATATATTTTGTTTATTAATCCTATCTCGTCCCACACTGTGTCTAGACAAATTAGGCAAATATGTCCTTCTCTTTCTGTTATTTAATAATCACACTATAATATCTTATTCTTTCATCCTCTTCAAATTTGTCTCCTTTAATTAGACTACATAGTCTCTGGCACCCCGTGAATAACTCTGTCATTAAAGGTGCCCGAGTCTGACTTGTAAAACTCAGGCAGAGTTACTAAGCATCTAGCCAGACTGAGATAATGATATCTGATCTCCAGTACTATTTCTAATTTTCCTTGGGACATCTTACCTCTTTTGTGGAATTTTTTTTGGCAAAGTAATAAAATTGAAGTTAATCTTCAATTGAAGTTAATCTTCTCTGTTTTATTTATAGAAACATATACAAATATATGGGCTTCCCAGGTGGCACTAGTGGTAAAGAACCCACCTGTCAATGCAGGAGACCCAGGAGACGCTGGTCCGATCCCTGGTATGGGAAGATCTCCTGGAGAAGGAAAGGCAAGTCAGCTCAGTATTCTTGCCTGGAAAATCCCATGGACAGAGGAACCTGGCTGTTCAGAGTCCACGCAGTTGCAGAGTCAGACGACTGAGCAACTGAACACACATACATACAAATGCATAATACAGGTGGCAAATGAATTATAAAATCAGATATCAAAATATATGATGAGCAGAACTGTTCCAAAAGCCTAAATTTTCATTTTTATACCTAGAAAAGGCCTCTTATGGCTTCCCTGGTGGCTCAGATGGTAAAGAATCTCCCGCAGTGCAGGAGACCTGGGTTTGATCCCTGGGCTGGGAAGATCTCCTGGAGAAGGAAGTGACAACCCACTCCAGTATTTTTACCTGGAGAATTCCATGGACAGAAGAGCCTGTGGGCTATAGTCCATCAGGTTGCAAAGAGTCACACATGACTGAGCAACTAACACAACACCACCACCATAATAACCAAGACAGTTAACAGCTGGTCAGGATTAGAGAAGTTAATGAAACAAATTCTTTTGGACAAGTATATTTCATTTACATTTAGAGTAATTTCATTCATTTCTGATTCAAAGTATTCCTTCTTGCACTTAATATTTACTTTTAGCTAGTTTTCTTCAAAGGAAACATAATTTTAAAATATTTTTTATTTTCCTAAAGGTAATTTAATTGCCCCAACTATGCGGACATTATAGGTTAAATAAACAATGACCTTATGGGGAAAGAAAAAGCTCTTACACAGAAATATTTCTTTGTTATATGAATGCTCTACCAAGTAGTAACAATGATATCTCTATGCTACCCAAATTGTTTTATTTAATGGTGTTGACTGGATAACCTCACCACATGTAATCTCTACCTCACAGTACCCTTTCCCTTCCTCTGATGATGAATGAATGAATAAATGAATGAATAAAATAAACTGTTCTTCAAATCAAGTGTGTATTCGATTTAGTAGGATTTGAGAAAGGGTAAGTTTTCTATGTTAGAAAAATGCAAAACTAGGAATGGGGATGCAAGCTTGAGTACAGAAAGAAAGCAGGATTTTTGAAAATGTGTTTGTTTTTAATTTTTCTGAAATGTGGCTGACATTCCTCATTCATAAACAGGACCACCTCCTGAATCACTGGCCCTATATTGTCTTTGTTAGTGATGAAATATTTCATTAAATTCCCTTAGCTACCTAGAAACTTCTGACTTCTAAGGTAAATGTCACACAGTGTAATATAAAAATGCATTTTCCTGTTAGAAATTCCACCAAAATCAAAAGCAGCTGTTGATCTTCCTGCTTGAAATAACTTCCTATATGTGGAGGCTTCTTGTATCCACGTGAAACAATATATGCTATTGCCATCTTTCTTATAGATTCCACTCCCAGATCTGTACTTCATTTCATAACTCCTCTCAGCCCAATATTCAATTTCTGCACAATTCTCTGGAAATAAACAGCTTCAGCCTGCTCAAATGAATCTAATAAGGTCATTAATCATTTTGAAAATAACTTGCTTATTATTCTCAGATGGATCCATTTCAGTAACACACTTGGTTATTATATAAACACTGTATGTTAACTACTGCCTTTTCCAAGGTGATGCCAGTTGTTTCACGCCAATGAACAACATAAAAATCTCTTCTTTTTTTCCCTCTAACAATTCCACAAAGTTGTTAAAATCATTTGTCTCTTAACTTGAAGACACAGCAAGAAGCACCTGGCTGGGCAAAGCATCTCATAATAAATGCCAAAGGAGGGAGAGGATGCCAGCATTGGAAAGCTCTGATTCTTTTATTTCCCAGCACCATCCTAATGCAAAAATGTACACAATGCCTGCCCTATACACACACACATATACCACTATACAGATAACTGAGATAACAGGCAATTTTTGCAAGTGAGAAACTTTAAAATTCTCTTTTCCATAGATTGCAGTTCTACTAACAATTATATGCTGAGATTATGGTGAAAATGAATTGAATGTGTGATTATTTTATTTTCATAGTGGGTGGGGTTAAAAAAAAAAATAGTAGCTACTGAAAACATGGGACTTCTGAGATGATGCTAGTCGTAAAGAACAAGCCTGCCAGTGCAGGAGACATAAGAGACATAGGTTCTATCCCTGGGTGGGGAAGGTCCCTGGAGGAGGGCATGGCAACCCACTCCAGTATTCTTGCCTGGAGAATCCCATGGACAGAGGAGCCTGGCGGGCTACAGTCCAAGGGGTCGCAAAGAGTCAGACACAACTGAAGCGACTCAGCACATATACATGCACTGAAAATAGAGGATATATATAGTATTTTCTCTGTATATCCCAAAACTAATATGAATGAAATATTCTGACCTCATTACACTAATAATAATAAGGATTCTAGAAAAGGCAAATCTATAGAGACAGAAAGTAGACTGGTGGGTGCCTGGGGCTGGGAATGAGCATAGGATCAACCACAAACAGGTATGAGGAATTCAAACATGTGATGAAGATATTCAGGATTGTGTTGACAGTTGCACAGTAACTAGGTAAAATTACAAAACTAAATTCCGCACTAAACAAACAAGATACATCTTTTAATGTAGACTGACTACAAATAAATATAAATACAATACTGAAAAATATTCAAACTAGATGGGTATTAAAAAATATGACCCTATTCCCTTTCCATTCAATTATCTTTTCTTCTAATGTCTATAATAGTGATTTGTACATAGTAGGTAGAATTGCTAATCACCCCAAATCTTTGAGAATGAATAGACAGGTCACCACTTCCCTCAAGAAAGGAGCCAGTTAAAGGAACCTACAGCAAAGGGAATATCGATCAGATAAAGAAGGATGTTATAAATGCCAGCTGTGACCACATGACAATTGACAGAAATCAGGACTGTGTGGTTATGAGTTTTCTTTCTTATGATTAATAAACGTATTCAATAATTAGATTTCTCTTCTTTCTTACTTCTTTCTCATTCCCCTGTGATCTAACATAAAATATGTTAATATGGGTTAATTTTCTATTTCACTATTTAAGTAACAGGAAAATAAAACCAGAGTGTGACTCAAGCACAAGTAGAATGCTTTTGCCATTTTCTTTATTTGGAAGTGAGCTGAGGTCCAAAGAGTGTGCACGGGCGGTAAGTGGACACTGAAGGACTGAGCTGATGGGTGCTGTGCAAGAATCTGACATCTGGCTCATCAGTGTGATTGTAGGCCTAGCATCACTGGGTATACTGGAGAAGCAGAATCTACAGAGACAGGTCTCTACTGATTTATACCAATCCTACTGTAGGCTCTTACTCCACCTTCTGGACACAACTAGTTTGAAGGCTTGCTTAGAATTTCAAGATCATGAATCCATGCCAATACTTCAGGAGGCTTGCACAAGGTGGCAGAGATCAGAGTGATGAGGCTATAAACCAAGGATGGTTCACAAACTTCAGAAGCTAGGAGAAATACTGTGAAACAACTTCCCTCAAACTTCCAGTAGGAAGAACCCTGGCAGGACTTTGATTTCAGTATTCTAGGCTTCAGAACAATAGGAGTGAACATTTCTGTTGTTCAAAACTACTGTTTGCTGTCCTTTGGTCAAGTAACCCTGGGAATCTAATACACTAATTCATACCAACTGTGTCATTTATAATCCTAAGGGTTTTATTTACCTTGGTTTGTCTGTAGGTATTGGTGGCTTCTAAAAGTTAGAAATAAGTTGGAAACTATCAATTTCCTCCCAGAAACTCATTTTAAAATTAAACCAATCAGATGCCTAACAAACACATGAGAAGGTGCTCAACATCACTCATTATCAGAGAAATGCAAATCAAAACCACAATGAGGTACCATTACACGCCAGTCAGGATGGCTGCTATCCAAAAGTCTACAAGCAATAAATGCTGGAGAGGGTGTGGAGAAAAGGGAACCCTCTTACACTGTTGGTGGGAATGCAAACTAGTACAGCCGCTATGGAGAACAGTGTGGAGACTTCTTAAAAATCTGGAAATAGAACTGCCATATGACCCAGCAATCCCACTTCTGGGCATACACACTGAGGAAACCAGATCTGAAAGAGACACGTGCGCCCCAATGTTCATCGCAGCACTGTTTATAATAGCCAGGACATGGAAGCAACCTAGATGCCCATCAGCAGACGAATGGATGAGGAAGCTGTGGTACATATACACCATGGAATATTACTCAGCCATTAAAAAGAATTCATTTGAATCGGTTCTAATGAGATGGATGAAACTGGAGCCCATTATACAGAGTGAAGTAAGCCAGAAAGATAAAGACCATTACAGTATACTAACACATATATATGGAATTTAGAAAGATGGTAATGATAACCCTATATGCAAAACAGAAAAAGAGACACAGATGTACAGAACAGACTTTTGAACTCTGTGGGAGAAGGTGAGGGTGGGATGTTTTGAGAGAACAGCACTGAAACATGTATATTATCTATGGTGAAACAGATCACCAGCCCAGGTTGGATGCATGAGACAAGTGCTCGGGCCTGGTGCACTGGGAAGACCCAGAGGGATTGGGTAGAGAGGGAGGTGGGAGGGGGGATCGGGATGGGGAATACATGTAACTCCATGGCTGATTCACGTCAATGTATGACAAAACCCACTACAATATTGTAAAGTAATTCGCCTCCAAATAATAAAAATAAATGAAAAAAAATTAAACCAATCATATTCTGAAACATTTACTTGCAAGTAGTCATCAAAATAACAGACTGTCATTTTAATATTCTATTTTAAACTTATAATGAAATACCCATTCTGTGTATCCTGAATGAAAAATATACTTTAAAGAGAAACAGTGATATTCTAAAACCAGAGTTTAGCACTAGGTAAGGACAAATGACTCATATGTCCCTGAATTCAGTGCTGATTATAATCCTATTTATAGGGTGATATTCCAATGTGCATAAACTATTGGGATATTGTAAACATACAGTGTAACTTGACAATTTCACCCATGCCTTGTCTTTTTAAAACTCATCACTTTAATCAAAGCATATGGAGTTAACAGGACTGTATTTGGGGGCTTCCCTGATAGCTCAGTTGGTAAAGAATCTGCCTGCAATGCAGGAAACCCCAGTTTGATTCCTGAGTCAGGAAGATCCACTGGAGAAGTGATAGGCTACCCACTCCAGTATTCTTGGACTTCCCTTGTGGCTCAGCTACTAAAGAATCTGGCCGCAATGCTGGAGACCTGGGTTTGACCCCTGGGTTGGGAAGATCTCCTGAAGAAGGGAAAGGCTACCTACTTCAGTATTCTGGCTTGGAGAATTTCATGGACTGTATAGTCCATGGGGTTGCAAAGAGTCAGACACAAGTGAGCAACTTTCACTTTCCAGTAACTAATCACTCTTAAGTGTATATTCTTCATTAAGGGATCACATATTTCACTAACTCTCTCTAGCATAAAGACAAACTTAACAGATATGCTAGACTGTTTAGATCAAAGTCATTTAAATTATACACAATAAAATAACTTGCCTAGAGCCTTGGTTATTTTTAAGAAATTCTCTTACTCAGGAGAAGTGGTCACCAAACCTAGACATGGACCATGTAACCCAGGCTAAACAGCCACAGTGATGGCTTAAAGGAAGGATTATACATGCAAGTTTCCTATTATTGCTCTATTGCTTATCACACTTAGGGATTAAAACACTACCAGTTAATTATCTTACAGTTCTGGAGGTTATAAATGGGTTTCACTTGGTTAAAACCAAGGTATCCTCAGGGTTGCATGGCTTTCTGAAGGCTCTAGAGGAGAATCAGTTTCTTCTATTTTGAGCCTCTAACTGCCCACATTCCTTGACTCCTGGACCTGAAAAGTGTGTGTTAGTTGCTAAGTCAAGCCTGACTCCTTGCGATGCCACAGACTGCAGCCTACCAAACTCCTCTGTCCATGGGATACTGCAGGTAAGAATACCGCAGTGGGTAGCATTCCCCTCTCCAGGGGAATCTTCCCAACCGAGGGATCAATTTGCCTGGGCCCTGCCTATCTTCAAAGAATGTAATGGAATCTACTACACATTGCACTACCCTGACAATGTCTCCTCTGACTCCCATTTCCATATTGAAGGACTCTTGACGATTACAATGGACAGGCTTCTATAGTCAGGACACTCCCTATTTTCAGGTCAGATGCTTAGCTACCTTAATTCCATCTATTACCTTCACCTCCTCACCTTGTAGCATTACAGAGTCACAGGTTTCAGGGATGCGAATGTGGACATCATCCTGCCCACTGCAATTGATAATAGACCTAAATTAGAGCAACCAGACATTTGGTAGGAATGCTGAGAAAAAGAAATTTCTTTACTTCTGGACAGAAACAGAAAAACATTTAGCCCCAGAATTTGTTGACATTCATTGTGGTGGCAAAAGAGAAATTAAACTTTGGATCAAGATGCTATAATGGAAATTAAAGAGTAAAGAATGAGCAATTTGTTAAGGCAATATCACCAAGCCACTGGGTTAAGTTTCATCTGAAGTTCATCTTAACTCTAATGTTTTCAGTTATTTTAAACAGTGATTTATCCTTACAAATGAGGTACACAAGCCAGGTTTTTGTGATTTGCAGGCCAAACTGTCCCAAGTGATAAGTTTGCTATTTTTGTAGTTCTCAACACTAATGGTTACTGAAATATGAGTGTTGTCAAATAATTTTTCCTGTTTGCTCATTGCTGACATTTAGGTAACAAGTAATTTCCAAATGATTACTCTATTTAATTCTTCTTCTAATTCTAATAATATATTATTTTAATTTGAAATTTTTGGCAGAAAAGTTTATAATCTTTAAGAAGAAGTAATAATTCTACTTCTTTCTTCTCAATATTTATATCGCATTTGTTTTTCTTGTATTAGATAAGTCTGCAAGTCTATATTTTAAATATAACATTTCATATTTAGTTCTGAGTCCACATGTTAAATGTGTACTGTATCTCTGTACAAATAAAAATACTAATTTTTTTTTGAAATTTCTCTTTGAAAAGCAAAGGAAAATCTTTTATCAATTAACCATCTCTGTTTTGTCATACAAAACAGAATGTTGACATTTCATTATCACTCCAAAATCTAAGAACTTTGGATTTTTTACTTAAAGCACTGAATTATCTGCCCTGAAAGCAAATTGTTTCATAATTAAATGGGTCAACAATCAAGTTGAAATAACTAAAAAGTCTATGTTGAATGTTGAATGAGGTAGTCAGAAAATGTACTTACATACAGATTTTTATGGATGAACTAGAGCTTATGATGATAAATAATTATTGTGATGGGTAACCATGATATTTAACTCAAATTGAATCTTTTAATTATGAAGGAAGAACTATTATTGGGAGATTGCTAAAATTGTGATGAAGTTTGAGAGTAGTAGGATCTTGAGTTACCAGAGACACAGAAGACATTTCTTTTCGTCTTATAGCTTTATTCACTTTAGCACCTTATTTTTGCCTGATTTTGTCCTTAACCATAGACCCTCAGGTCCTATATTTCTCATTTGTTCTTATTTGAACATTTTTAAAAAGCCCCATCCCATGATGCTTTAAAGCAAGCTGTCTTATTTTTAAAAACTAACAAAACAAAACACAGATTCTAAATGGGAGATTTTATGCTATTTATTTTCTTTTTTTCCTGAGCCCAAACAAAGAAAATGACTTCTCCCTGGGATATTGTAAAAACTCTCAGATGAGTTTCTCTCTCGATTCATATTTCTTTCAGTTTAGTAGTGCACACATAGATAGACTCATATGGAGAATTCTACTTAACGTCTTGTTCCGATTCCCCTGGTGAAGTGAAGCAGAACACCAAAGACTGGAAGACACTTTCTCTGTCAAGAGCCAATCATGCCCACCTGACTTCTGGTTGCTTCTTTGATTTCTCAGACAAATATTTCATTCCATCACTGCTATGCATTCCATAAACCTTACCTAGCCATATTCTGATTTTCCCTCTCCTCTCCTGAAGGGCAATGCAGAACATCTTTCAAAATTACTCTGTAGAATGCCAGATGGACCAACATTTCAAAGGCAAATCTGCCTTCTTTCCATAACTCTGAAAGTCAGTTATGCTTCTCAGGGACTTTCATAGAGCTTTGGAAAGAAGTGTCCAAAAGCTAAGGTGATATATTGGGAAGTTACTTATTTTATTAGTTACTAAAAATGCCAAAGGGTCCAAATATTATTATTTTCTCCACTATTTTATTTTTTATAATGTATTTATGTTGGTTTATTTTGGCTGTGCTGGGCATTCATTGCTGTGTGCAAGCTTTTATCTCGTTGCCGCAAGCGTGGGCTACTCTGGTTGCATGCCCGGGCTCCTCATTGTGGGGGCTTCTCTGTTGCAGGGCATGGCCTCTAGGGCACGCAGGCTTCAGTAGTTGCGACACCTGGGTTCACTAGTTGTGGCTCCCAGGTTCTAGAGCACAGGCTTAACAGTTGTGGCACACGGGCTTAACTGTCCTTCAGCATGTAGGATCATTCTGGACCAGGGATCAAGCCCATGTCTCACGCATTGGCAGGGAGATTCTTTACCATGGAGCCACCAGGGAAGCCCTCTCCATTATTTTAAATATGCTTGTTTTTAAAAAAAGTCATCAATATCTATAGAATTTGATATTGGAATCAGATATTATGGAGTCTACAGAGATCTGCTGAGGTTCACATGAAATATTTACTATTCTTAGTTGAAATGAATAGAGTCATTGATCAATCCGTAAGCTCATTGCTCAATGAAAGTTTGTTGAGTCACGAGAACAAAACCTTGTTACATGGAGACTACTTTTTATGATTTATTTTTATAGGTTTCATCTTGGTTGCTAAACATGATCAAGTGGAAATAATTGCTGAGGAGACTGTGGTAAGCATTCTGAGGCTGAGGACCTAAAGGCTGAAATTCAGTAGGAAAGAATGCTGTACATTTCCACTTTGGATCTGGGAGGGGCAGTAAAGACATGAGGTAGTAAGAAAAAGGAAATAAACACTGGGAGTCAGATTAATAAATTAACTAGATGTGTACCCATGAATAAATTAATTTACCTCTGTTTCTTCATCTGTAAAATAAGTGTACTGGATGAGGCAATTGCTTAATTTTTCTTGCTGCTTAATCCTCTAACTTCCAACATTTAGAGAAAAACATTTGCTAAAAAGAGTACAGTACACAGTTTCTTACATTGTGTCATTTTATGCTTAGTTCAAATACTTGCTGCTATATTATTTAAAACAACATATTTATTTATTTAATAAAACTAACTACTAGGTACGAAAAACCCTCTACACCTTTGAAATTCATTTGACCCTCCATTTTATTATGGTTTATTTCTTCTAAATTTAGATCACCTGTAGATATGTACCATACAGTATTATCATTTTATTCAGTTTTCAAAAGGTAAAATCCATTCATACATTTTTAAAAATGTAACATGAGTGTGTGTATACACAAATGTGTGTGTCAGGGTTCACATGCCAATTATTAGTGCGTGCTGGAAAGGATATGCTTGACTGATGATTTTTTTTTTTCACTTTTTGGTGTCATGATATCACAGGGTCCATTTCCACGGGAACAAGCTTGATTACTATTGTCTGCCAGATTTAGTACTTAACTCATTGTCCTTAGTTTCTCCAAAATTCATTAAAAGAACATTAAGCAACTAGCGCTAATGACAACTGAATCTGGTCGGCTTAAATTTGCATTTACAATTTTTAAATAAATATGTCACTGAGTGGTTGCCCATACTCCACCAATCCCCTCTCCTGTTTTCCTACGGAATTATTAGATGACTGAACATTATTCTACTATGAATTGCCTTTTAATGTTCCATGTTGCTTAATAACCATCCTTAGAGATGCCTTTCTCAATTAGAGATATATTCTTGTTTTCCAAAGTGGTATAGAATTAAAGTGAGATATTCGGAAGATAATTTCAAGATAAGTCTAATACAAAAAGCTAGAACTAATACTTTTTCCCTTTTGGGACTTTTTAAGAGCTAAAATATCTAATTCAAAATCCTATAATCTTTAAAAGTATAAATTTAGTTTTGCTTTAACACTAATTTACTATACTTACAAGCAATCTTAAATATTAAATTGATAATGAAGCATGGTTTAGCTCTTCTTAACTTGAAATTACTATATTAAAATAACTATAGTTAGTTTTATTCAGAAATTAGGTTTGTGGGTGAAGGCAAGAAAAGGCAGGTTTATTTAGCATATTTGTTTAAATTTTAGTGTTGGTGAGACAAGCTGTCCTTATTGTATCTGTGTTAATAGTCAACTTATAACAACAAGGAAATCAGTATGATTTAGAAAATCAAAAACTTAAAACCACATGTTATATTTGTATTCTATTACTCTAATAATCTATTTTTAAGTGAATTTGCAGAATTTTCTAAGACATTGTACTGTAGTACCACTAGACTCTTCAGTGTTATTTACTTAGATATATGTAAGTAATTCATTGACCACTTACATCACTATGATTTCTAGATTATGTTATTAACACTATAGCATGAAAGGTCAATAATTTTCTCATTTTTATGTTAACTTGTGGTTTTGTTGGCAATCTCATTCATTGTTCGCCATGACAAAAGTAGACTTCTGATCATATTACAATCTTTAAAAACAACAACCATACCATCAAAAACTATCAACAAAACGTGAACTTACTTTTGGGGGAAGCTTATACTGACTTGAGAGTCTGCTTTAAGAAGAAGATTATAAAATACATAAATAAAAATCAGATATCAATGTGAATTACTTTTGAAAAGAAATAGGAAATTGCAATAAATCACCAACTCAAAAAACCTGAAAAATTTCACAAAAATGTATAGTTATTAATAAACTTATGCAAAGCTGTACTATTTATTTTCCTATTTTCCTTAACTAGATACTCTGCTTGCATGTTAATTTAACAAAGATTTATTACATCCTTTTCTATAGAAGTATTAGGAAAATATTTCACTTTGTCTTCCAATCTACATTTTCATAGTGATTTTGCAGAGAGAGAGCAACACAAATTGGTAAGGTCAGAGGTCATATAGCTATGTAAACAGATCTCATCATGACCAATAAAGGTAGGAGATAGGTAATGGAAGTGATAAACACATGACAGAAATTAGAATTGTACACTCACATATGCACATGTGCATACACATATGTGCACATGAATATAAAGTAAATGTATTTAAAGTAAATATATCCCCAATTCAATTTCATTTTATTCAGATCTCAGAAGTGCATCATCCACCATCACAGAACATATAGGGAGATGTGATAGAAGAGAAATGGGCAAGAGATCATTGCCCATTGCTCACTATGTTAACCATCTATTATTTATATTTCATGCTCAATTGCTTCGATCTTATCTGACTCTTTTGTGACCCCATGGACTGTAGCCCGCCAGGCTCCTCTGTTCATGGGAATTCCCAGGCAAGAACACCAGAGTGGGTAACCATTTTCTTCTCCAGGGGATCTTCCTGACCCAGGATTGAACCAGCATCTCCTATGTCTACTGCATTGCAGGTGGATTCTTTACCTCTGAGCCACCAGGGAAGTTCATTAAATGTATGACCTTCGTAATTTATCAACAACAATAATCTACTTGATTGTGTGAATGTATTACTAGGTTCTTCTAGGCCTTCAGTTCAGTCGCTAAGTCGTGTCTGACTCTTTGTGACCCCATGAATCGCAGCACGCCAGGCCTCCCTGTCCATCACCAACTCCAACTCCCAGAGTTTACTCAAACCCATGTCCATCGAGTTGGTGATGCCATCCAACCGTCTAGGCCTTAGAGGGTATCAAGGTGGATTAGGTGCCCTAAGTCTAAAACTTCATCCCCACTATGGAAAATTCACCTCTGAATGTCTACATTGTCAACATTACAAAGTCTTCTTTTCTTTCCAGCAGGAACTGACACAAAACCTTTCTGATGTTTCTGCCAATATTCCACTTCACACATTAATATTCCTTCACTTTCTCCCCAAAAAAACATTTATTGATCTTCAACTGTGCTAACTACTTTCAAATCTCTCTGCAACTGCCAGTGCTGTTTCCTTTAACTGATTCTGCTCTATTCTTCAAGGGCATTTTCTATAAAATCTAATTTATTCATTACAGTAGGAAATAATGTCTTTATCCCTTTGACATACAGATCAAGCCCTTATCAAGCATTTTATTGTCACTTAGACCACATTTATTAGAATGATTGTCATACAAATATTATTTAAACTCTTCCAGACCAGTTTTGAGACTGATTTTTCCTTAAAAGCTCTATTTTAAAGACTTAAGAGACAGTGAACAAAGTTTTGAATCAATTGAAAATAATAAATTTTTCAACAGAGTTGATCGGGGAGAAAAATATTTTATGTCCCACAAATTTGGGATTGAATGTATTATCTTTAACAGGAAAAGGAAAAGTAGACAAATGGATATTATTTGTCTATATCCTGAACAAATATTCAAAATTTATTTTATTAGTATGCACCTTCTCCTACTTGTCCTGGACTGGAAATAAGATCTTTATATAATCAAATGGGAAGGAGCATTTGTACTCTTCTGGGATTTCTAATGTATTTCACATATCTGTGCAATTACCAGTCATTCAAATAGAAAATAAAATGCAAACAGATGAGAGGAAAATTAACTTATGTGTGCTTCTAGTGTTTTACAGAGCATGACATATCAGAAAGACCATATTTAGATTTTATTTCAATACTTTTCTGCACAATTTCTTCAGATCCCAAGAAAGTGATCTGCAGGGTGGAGAAGCAGGTGGAAGGGAAAAACGGTGCTGCAGAGCGTGGTGTGAGAGGTGCGGCCACACAGGAAAATCAACTCTCCCCGGGGCCTCTTCTCCTAACATTTTCATTTTCACTTGAAGGACAGCAAATCTGAACAGTGACTTTATTCTAAGATGCCTTCAACCAAGATGCAGGAGTCTCTATTAGCATTTTTATAGCTGCCCACTAGAAGTTTGCATGAATATCAACTTAAAGGATGTTGAAGTCAAATTTTCTCCCAAGAAATCAGACACACATTTTGAACACATTTTACACAGTTTGAACCAGTACCTTCACTGCGTAACCAGGAACATTTGACATTGTAAAGCATGTAAATTTACTTCTAGCTGAGTATCTGAATTGCATAGTTATTTTTTTGTTCCTAGTTTGAAAAAACCCATTTTATAAGGGCAAAGTGCATTTTAAAGGTGTTATCCTTTAACAAAATAGAGCCAGCATATTGTTTGAAAAACTCATAGGATGACAGAGGCCCTAATACATACATACATAAATATATGTGACAGAGGCCCTAATAATATATAAATGTATAACACAAGGAGCTCAGCTGAGTGCTCTGTGATGACCTAGAGGTGTGGAAGGCTCAAGAGGGGATATATATATACATGTATATATATGCTGATTGTGCATATATATACATATGCACAGAAACTAACAAAATATTGTAAAACAATTATACTCCAATAAATAAATAAAATTTTTAAATAAAATACTTATCATCTTAAAAAAAAATCAGACATAAAGGAGAGTGATTAGTTTCACTACTCTTCTCCCAGCTTTGGTAGAAGGAGTCTGTTTGCCACACAAATTTTATTGCAAGTTAGTTTCTGTTCCTCCTTCCCTAATCACTGAAAATCCCTTTTTCTTTTAATCTTGTTACTGAGGACTACCCATTATGGCTTTTCCTGTAGACCTTTTATCTTTAGAGTCTTATTGTCTAATAATTTACTACTTCTAGCTTTACATTTTTACATTTTACATTAGAGTCACACAGGCAGTTTAAGCACCTCTGTGGATGTGGGGATTCAGCCTTTTAGTCCACCCAGAGGGGAAGGAATTTCAGGCAACTCAGTCAACCTGGAAGAAGATTTAAGGATTTGGGCAGTGGTGATGGTGAAGAGTGTGTGATGTGAGAGTTTCTAACACATTAAGGGAAAGAGTGCAGAAGCAAGAATAATTCACATATTTTGCCATTGGCAAACTCAGTCGATATAATGTTCACCACAATTCAGAATATGTCAAAATGTTTTTTAAATGTTAGAGCTGGACATGACTTATTGACTAAACAATAACCAAAATAAGTCACTACAACATAACAGGTGTTTCACATTTTTCTAGATTTTAAAGTGAAGTGAAGTGAAAGTCGCTCAGTCATGTCCAACTCTTTGCAACTCCAATATGGACTATGCAGTCCATGGAATTCTCCAGGCCAGAATACTGGAGTGGGTAGCCTTTTCCTTTTCCAGGGGATCTTCCCAACCCAGGAATCGAACCCAGGTCTCCCACATTGCAGGCAGATTCTTTACCAGCTGAGCTACAAAAGAAGCCTAAGAATACTGGAGTGGGTAGCCTATCTCTTCTCCACAGGATCTTCTCCAACCAGGAATCAAACTGGGGTCTCTGGCATTGCTGGCAGATTCTTTAACAACTGAGCTATCAGGGAAGCCCTGAATAAAAAGATTAAACACTTTAAGGGATAGTATAAATATGAAAATAATATTTGACAGGAAACAAATTAATTTTTGAAAATATCTGCTTTTTATTCTTATTATCATCTAATAAAAAGTTACATTTTGTGAAAAACTAGTTATATAGGATGCTTAGGGTGACTGAGTTAAATAAAAAGGAGAAAAGTTTCTACGTTCCGGCAATGGTAGCAAGAAGAGGTAAGTAAAGTCCTTCCCCCAATACAAGTATAAAACAGGACAAAGTATCAAAGACAGCAATTTTAGGGTTCTGGAAAACAACAATAGGAAAACAGCCAACTGACATGTAATTATTAACAAAAATCTTCTAGAAATTTAAGGAAGAACAAAGGGAATTTATCGCCTTCTTGCCTAGGTATATTCCCAGTCCCCTGCCCTAGGCTCATTTGATAAGAATGGCTGTTTTCACAAGTCTAGTTGTGATATCAAAACCCCTGCTGCCAGAGGGTATAGACTGGGTTTAGTGAGAGAGAAAAGGGAAGAAAAATATTTACAGACATAATGACCAAAAGCTTCCCAAATTTGATGAAAAATAAGATAAAACAGCATAAGGAATTCCAAAAAGAATAAACACAAAAAGATACACAACTAGACAAATCATAATCAAAGTACTGAAAGACAAAGACAAGCAAAACAAAACAAAACCTGAAAGAAATGAGAGAAAAACAAATCATCAGGACAAGAAAATAGCAGCATGTTTAACAAATGACTCCTCAATGCAAACAAGTGTGGTTAGGCAGCAGTAGAATGATATACTCAAACTGCTGAAAGACAAAAAAAAAAAAAAAACATTGTCAATAAACTAGTTTATATTTATCAAGACTATCCTTCAAAATCAAAGATTAAATTAAGACATTCCTAGAATAACAGAAACAGAGAATTTATTGCTAGTATACATGCCCTACAAGCAATACTAAAGAAGGCCTTTCAGTAAAAATAAATTGATATCAGGTTATAATTTAAATGTATAGGAAAAAATGAAGAGTGGGAAAAATTATAAACATATGGGCTTAAATTTGTTCAGTCTCTCAGCTGTCCCATGGACTGTAACATGCCAGGCTTCCCTGTCCTTCACCATCTCCCGGAGTTTGGTCAAACTCATGTACATTGAGTCAGTGATTCCATCCAACCATCTCATCCTCTGTCATCCCCTTCTCCTGCCTTCAATCTTTCCCAGCATCAGGGTCTTTTCCAGTGTGTCAGCTCTTCACATCAGGCAGCCAAATATTGGAGTTTCGGCTTCACATCAGTCCTTCCAATGAATATCCAGGATTAATTTCCTTTAGGATTGACTGGTTTGATCTCCTTTCAGTCCAAGGGACTCTCAAGAATCTTTTCCAGTACCACAGTTCAAAAGCATCAGTTGTACAGCACTCAGTCTTTTTTATGGTCCGACTCTCACATATAGGCTCAATGAGCCTTCATTAACACATATTTATCTTTTCTTCTCTTAATTTCTTTAAAGCCATAAGTATATATAAAATAACAGTAAGACTATAACACTATAGAGTTTAGTTTTAACATAGTTGTGATATATATGTCAATCAAGACATAAAGAATGAGGAAAAACAGACATATGGAGTGTATTTCCTATTATTTACAGAATTTAAGTCAGTAGAAACATTAAGTAGATTATGATAAATTAAGGAGTGATTTGTAACTACTAGAATAATCAGTACAAAGTAATTAAAAATTTAAATACAAAGAAAAATTTAAGTCAGAAAGAGAAAAACAAATATCATGTATTAACACATATACATAGAATCTAGAAAGATGGTACTGATGAATCTATTTGTAGGGCAGTGATGGAAATGCAGACATAGAGAACAGACTTATGGACTTGGGGGTGGAAGGAAGGAGAGGGTGGGACAAATGGAGAGAGAACATGGAAACAAATACACTACCTTATGTAATATAGATAGCCAAAGGGAATTTGCTCTATGACTCAGCAAACCAAGCTGAGGCTCTGTAGCAACCTAGAGCGGTAGGATGGGGTGGGATATGGGAGGGAGGTTCAAGAGGAAGGGGACATATATATACCTACGGCTGTTTCAAAAGCTGATGTATGGCATAAAACAACGCAATACTGTAAAGTAATTATCATTCAATTAAAAATAAATATTTTTTAAAAAGAAACCATTTAAGACAGCAAATTGGCAAATGTAAATCCAATTATATAAATAATAACTTTAAGTGTAACTGGACTAGACACTCCAATTAAAATGTAGATATTGTCAGACTAGATGAAAAAGAGAAATCCAATGTTATGATGCCTATAAGGAACATACTTTAGATCCAAAGGGATAAACAGGTAGAAAGTTCCAGCACTGAAATACACCATGCAACCGTAACCACAAACAACACGGATGACTTAACTAACTCAAAGCTGTTGTTGAGCCTAGCTAGTGAATTTTTGATTTTTCATTTCAGTAACTGTACTTTTCAATTTCAGAATTTCTATAGTGTTCAAGTGTCTATCTCCCTATTGATACTTCCTATGTGTTGTCATATTTCCCTTTAATTCCTTAAATAGTTTATTTTAGTTCTTTGAATATGTTTATAATAGGTACTTTGAAATATTTCACTGCCGAGTCATGCTTTAACACTTGTTCAATGGGTGGGTTTCCTTAGATTCAGTTTCCTTTACTGTAAAACAGAGAGAAAGTAGACATATTCTCATGAAGTCGCCTGACATAAAGTCAATAAGTGAATGCAAAATGTTTGGCACATAATATCCTCAATAAAATGTTAAGTATTAGCTATTATTTCTTATTACTAATACCTATACACTTAACATGTTCTTCTTGGTGACTGAAATGTTAAAAATCTGCCCCAAATGTGGGATACCCAGGTTTGATCCCTGGATCCAGAAGATCCCCTGGAGAAAGAAATGGCAACCCACTCCAGTATTCTTGCCTGGAGAATCCCATAGACACAGGAGTCTGGTGGGCCACAGTCCATGGGGTCGCAAAAAGTCAGACATGTCTGAGAGACTAACACACACATACACTTAACACAGATATTTGTCAATAACTTTAAGACTTTCAAGAGTCTTTACATTATCTGGATTGGAAAAAAAAAAAGCAGTCCTGCTTAGAAAACTTTCAGCAAATGCGTTTGCATTACTCTATTTACTGAAAAAGCACATTGGCAAAATTAAGCTCAAAATCCTTTTATATTAAGCATTCAAGAAAGAAATTACTGAGTGGGAAGCCTGTTATTATCTCTCCTAAGAAAGCCACTTGAAATTTCTCTAACTGAAATTTTATTTCCCAGTGTCAGCTTTAAAAATGTAGATGAAGAATTTTCATTTATTGGCAATATAACCCAATTAAGATATAACACTAATAATTAAGAAAAATTGTCATAATTGGAAAACTTTCTTGTCTGAATGAAAAATAACTTCCTGAAATACATCATTCCCTTTCCAGTATATAATGCAGCGAAAAATGAAGGATTTTTTGCTTTTGTGTTCTACATTAAATAAGAAGCATTAACAAAAGGAAGAGATCTTGAAAACTAGTGAGCTCACACAAAGCAACATTTGGGGATAAGATAATAGATGTCCATGTCTGATCCAGCCTGGTATTTATTTCCAACAGACTTTAAAGAAATGTGATGGCAAAAAAAAAAAAAAAAGTGATGGCATCAAATTTGAAGAGGTCTCCCTCAAGTATCATACACTTCTTGTGTATGAAAGAACATAGCAGGGGCTTTTCATTCCCCAAAGGATGTTCTATTTCCAAAATGTATGTCACATTTTTTGTATCTCTCTCATACAAAGCAAAATGTAAAACATTGGTGTGATAAAGCAAAGGAAACTGAAATCAAGAGGCACCTTCTTCTTCATTTTTTTTATGGCCAGTATTAAAATTATCACAGCATCAATTTCTCTCTACAAAATATATAAGGGGGGGCTGTTTTAGTGCAGATTTTGTGTTTGTCTGTCTTTGCTGTTATTGTTTTATAATTATATTATTGAAAGCATAAAGGGAATATTTTTAGTATATCAACAGTATTTTAGGAAATAGACATAGCCTTGGTAGGAGAGAAAGAAGGATGAGCAGGTGGGGCACCAGGGATTTTTATGGCAGTGAAACTCCTGCATATGATACTACAATGATGAGTACGTATCATTAAATATCTGCCCTAACTCATAGAAGGCACGACGTCAAGAGTGAACCCTGAAGTGAATTACAGACTTAGGGTGATGATGCTATGTTACTGTAGGTTCATCAGTTGTAACAAATGTACCACTCTGGTTCAGGAGGCTGATAGTGGGGAAGGCTGTGTTTGTTTAGGAACACGGACTACATGGGAACTCTCTATACTTTCTGCTCAATTTTGCTGTGAACATAAAATTGCTCTAAAATATAAAGTCTTTTTAAAAAGAAAAAACGCTTTAAATTTTAAAGCATGGTCAGAGATTTCACAGAGTTGAGTCGTACATGACTGCAGCGACTTAGCAGCAGCAGCAGAGATTTCAACCAATGCGAGTAAAAGGCACTGCTGAGTTTTTTTGGACTTTTTTCAAATATACTTCACGGACAGGCAAATACAGCAAATGCATTAGGTACAAAAACTAAAAGGAAAGAATAAAGAAGACTACACACTGACATAATGAACCTTGAAAGAAGAAAGGCTATTTGCTGTAAACAATTTGTATTCTCCTGAGTTGTGTCCATGTAATACATACAGCAACATAAAAACAAACTGTGAACATAGATGAGAAAAATAGAGAGATGCTACAGGATTGGCTCATTTAGGTATACTGAACATGAAGCATGCCGTTCTAATTTCTACTGTGCTACTAACATGCTGTAGAGTTTTATGCAGGACGCTTTACTTCTTTGGGGCTCAATTTCCTTATCAGTAAAATGAGGGAGTTGAAAGCTTCAGTAAAATTAATGTTTCTTTCAAGGTTCAAAAAAAAGAAGAGTAAATACATATTTTCTCAGGCTTGGAACTGGACAGCTTGAAGCACCCATTATAAATCCAAACCTTTTTGAAATATCAAACTTTTGTTTTAAAATTGTCATGTCCTGGTATATGAATTATATATCAATAAGGCTGTTTGCAGAAAACTAGCCCTGGTAGCCGGCTTCCCAGATGGCGCTAGTCATAAAGAAGCCACCTGCCAAGGCAGGAGACGTGAGTTTGATCCTTGGGTCGGGGAGATCCCCTGAAGGAGGCAACCCACTGCAATATCCTTGCCTGCAGAAGCCTATGGCGAGAGGAGCCTGGCAGGCTATGGTCCATAGAGTCACAAAGAGTCAGACGTGACTGAAGCGATCTAGCTTGTAACACACGTACCGCCCCGGTAGCACAGTGAAGCTTGTTGTTCACCCTGCTCTGTCATTAAAAAATAGGTGCTCAGTGTCTTGGTTTCCACATTAGTAAAATACAATCCAGAGTAAGCACAAAAATGATAATTGTTGTTATTGATTGTTACCAGTACCATGATAGATTATGATCTTTTTCAGCTCTTACTATGAATTCTCATTTTCTCCTTGTTGTCGAGACTCCTCAACAAAAGTGTTCACTGCTCTTGTTTGCTAAAACAATATTTAATAACATTCTGACAATAAATATTTGCAGACTGTTGTGTGTGTATTTATATCACTTGCATAAAAAAATACACAAAAGATTTGCATACTATAAACATATATTTGCTTCCAAAATAGCATTTTTGAGTTGGAGGCAAGATTAGATTTATTTTTCAGAGAAAATAAATAAATAATTCTAAAACATTTGGAGAAAGGAATACATGTAGCCTTATTAAAGCATTAAATTTGGATTGACATATACACCCTACCATATATAAAATAGATAACTAACATAGCATAGGGTACTCTACTCAGTACTCTTTAGTGGAGTATATGGGGGAAAAAAAATCTAAAAAAGTGTGGATATATCTATATTTCTAACAGATTCACCTTGCTTTACACCTGAAACTAATATAACATTGTAAAATCAACTATACCCCAATAAAAATTTTTAAAACACTAGATGATAAATTATATGGTCACCCCTCCAGTGTGGAAATAAATTATGAAACACAACAAAATGATAGAGAGGAAAATCAATGTTTATAGTAAAACCTCAGACTTTTTAGCTTACATATCAATGTCAAATGTTTTATACTATAAGTATTAAATACATAACATCATTTTTTCTGGGCTTTTGTATTGTGTTTACCCAGCAAATTTTAAAAAAAAGTACATATTCACTGTGTATATACAAGCAGATAGACTTACAATACAACTAGTATACAATACTGGACTGATAGAAATTATAAATTTCATGAGTCTTTTGAAATACAATTTTTGTTGTGACTTCTTTAATCTTCTTTTCTTGTTTATAAAGCTCATTTCACCTTATGGTTCAACTAGACTCTTTTTATTCCAGAAAGCAGAGTCTACAAAGGGAAACATTTTTTTATTTTGACTCCTAATTTTTAGGGTTTCTGTATGATTAACTTACACCTGAAGATTTGAAAAAGTGATTAAGAGGAAAAATAGCATGAAATTTCTAGTAAGTTGATTATCAATCCATTTTGAAGGCTTTATAGAGAAAAATAACGAATCTTTGCAGTAAAAATGTCAAATTACAGCCTCTTTAAAGTAGTTATTTTTTTCTTTTTAAAAAACAGAGATGAAGCTAGAAAATAAAATTGAGAGTTTGGTATCATAATTCAGGAAATTGGGAAAATATATGTAGTTATATATATGTGTGTGTGTGTGTGTGTATATATATATGTATTTAAATTATCTATTTTCTTTTTGAACTGAACTATTACTTTATGAACTGGGCTATCCTGTGGCTCAACTGGCAAAGAATCTGCCTGTAATCCTTCTCTATCCTTAATGAACAATTTTTATCTGATAACTACTACTTTGCATTTTTATTGCAAAGATTTTCAGTGGTAATGTCTTTCAAAAATAAAGCTTAAATAAAAGTTATTAATTACATATAAAAGTTGAAATGATTCATTACAAAAGACTTGTACTACAAAAACATTAACAGAAGACTTCAGTCTGTAAGAAAATTATACAGGAAGAAAATATGAATTTACACAAAAGAATGAAGAATCCTGGCAAGTATATGGGGAAACATATGAGAGTATTTTGCTTAATTTCTAAATTCTTGAAGATAATTCCACTTCTTAATGTGGGATGCACATAGTGACTTCCTTCCAAAGAATACAATATACATAGGAGTGGAAAGAAACTTATAGTTGAGAAATCTGACAAACACTCCTTCAGCCAGATGATCAAGTTCAACAAATAGTCATGTCATGTTGATTGCATGCCTCCTTGCTATGGTTTGATGAAAATAATACTTTATATTTGTGATCAGCGTATGTAAAATAAATAGACCCAAGTATACGGAGCCTAAAAAGAAACACTTAAAAATAAGCACAATTCATTTAAATTTAAATGGATGAAAAATATACACTTTTAAGCTAACCAAAGAAAGCTTGGACATCTATTGCAATACTGACAAAGTCCATTCTAAGCAAAAATATTACCAGAGATAAAGCAGGTCATTTTGTAATCATACTGTATTTAATTCATCGAAAAGACACTGTAGCTTCAAATCTTGATGTATCTAACAGTGCATCAAAATAAATGTGCCAAAAACTGGTAGAACGTTAAGGAGAAATGCACAAATATAGTATTATTCAAATATTTCATATATAATTTATAAAGGAAGTAAATAGAAATTCAGTAAGAATATAGAAGATTTGAGCATTACCATCTGTATTAATCGGTGCTTACAGAAAATTTCACCTAACAATAGCAGACTATAAACTCTTTTCAATGGTACAGAAAATATTCCCCAGGACTGACCTTACATGGGCCACTAAAGAAGTCTTAATAAACTTTAAAAGATTCAAAATATATCAATGGTGTTCTCTGAAAATAGTAGAATTAAATAAGTCAATAATAATAAAGGAATAAAAAAAATACATGGGAGCTAAACAACACACTACTCAATTACACATGGATTAAAGAGGAAATCAAAATAGAAATTAGAAAGTATTTTGAACTAAAAGAAAATAATAACACAACACCTGAAATTATGCAGTTTAATTAATGCAGTACAAAAAGGAAAATTTATAACACTTAGGACCTATAATAGAAAAGAAGTAAGGCATCAAGTTAAAGAGCTTACTTTCTACTATAATGAACTAGAAAACAAATAGCAAATTAAATCCAAAGAGCAGAAATACACAAAACAGCAAATAGGTCCAAGATGAAATGCTTAAAAATAATGGAGTATTTCCATTATCTGAATGGTGGAGACTGTTTCAGAGTTTTTATATATGTCAAAACACATTTAATTGTTCACTTAAAATATATGAATTGCATTTTATGTAAATTACCCATAAATAAAGCTCTGAAAACAATGCTAAGTGAAAGCGAAAGTGTTCATTGCCAGTTCTGTCCAACTCTTTGCAACCTCATGGACTGTAGCCCACCAGGCTCCTCTGTCCATGGACTTCTCTGGCAAGAATATTGGAGTGGGTTGCAATTTCCTCCTTCATAACAAATAAACAATGCTATTCTGAGTTTAAAATTATTTTTCTTCAATATTTTAGAATCTATTTTATCATATTATCATCTAATGGTTCCATGGAGAATTCTGAAGATAATTTAACTCTTGCTTATTTTTGGTGACATTTTGTATGAAGGGAGATACTCCTCTATCGGTGTCTCACAATTCTATACATTCTGAATGTTCGCAGTGCCAGACTATCTTTTCAAGGATATTTTTATAGCAAAGAGCCTTGGAAGACAGATACCGTGCCTTGTTAGCTTGTTAATGAAAGAATGTCTTGATTCAATAGTAATCTATTTTCTATAATGAAATATAACAATGAGTCAATAAATCTTTTGTGCTACAATCTGTGGGTTTTGTCAATCTAGGGTTGCTCATCTTTCTTTATTCTACAAAATATCCCTCCATTAAGTTTGTAAATACTTCCTTCTATCCACATTTATTTTTCACGTGTGCTACAACTGCTATTATTCATATATTGGCAATCCTATGTCTCCTCTTCCTATTTAAAAAATGTTCTTTCATTTTTTTCTATTCTTTTATCCTTCAGTGTTACCAGATAGAACCTTTCAAAATAGTCTTCTAATCTCTTAATACATCCTTCAATCACATCTTTTCTACTCTATATCTCATCTTTTGTGTTCTTTAATATCAACTCAACTTTCCATACAAAATATTTCTATTTGATTTCTTCATAATGGCATCTTACTCTTGTTTCATATTTCAAATATCTTTCTTTATCTTTGTACAAGTTTTCTCCAAATATTCTGACTGGGTCTGGCAATTTCAAAATATGCAGGGCAGGGTAGGAGGTTGGAAACCTCCACAACAGTTGATGCTGCATTCCTGAGTCTAAAGGCAGAATTTTCTCCCTTTGAGGAACCCCAGTTGTTTCCCTTGACACTTTCAACTGATTGGATGAGACCCACTCAATTGTAAAGGGTCAGCAAAATAAGTCAGCAAAAACAAGACTGGGAGCTGACTATGGCTCAGATCATGAACTCCTTATGGCCAAATTCAGACTTAAATTGAAGAAAGTAGGGAAAACGATTAAGCCATTCAGGCATCACTTAAATCAATTCCCTAACTATTATATAGTGGAAGTGACAAATAGAGTCAAGGGATTAGATCTGATACAGTGTCTGAGCAACTACAGAAAGAGGTTCATAACACTGTACAGGAGTTGGTGATCAAAACCATCCCCAAAAAAGGAAATGCAAAAAGAAAGGCAAAATGGTTGTCTGAGAAGGCCTTACAAACAGCTGAGAAAAGAAGAAAAGCAAAAAGCAAAGGAGAAAAGGAAAGATATATCTATCTGAATGCAGAGTTCCAAAGAATAGCAAGGAGAGAAAAGAAAGCCTTCTTAAGTGAACAATGCAAAGAAATAGAAGAAAACAATAGAATGGAAAAGACTAGAGATATCTTTAAGAAAATCAAAGATACCAAGGGAACATTTCATGCAAAGATGGGCACAATAAAGGACAGAAACAGTATGGACCTAGCAGATGCAGGAGATATTAAGAAGAGGTGGCAAGAATACACAGAATAATTATAAAAAAAAGATCTTAATGACCATAGTGACGTGAACACTCACTAAGAACCAGAAATCTTGGAATGTGAGGTCAAGTGGGCTTTAGGAACCATCACTATGAACAAAGCTAGTGAAGATGATGGAATTCCAGCTGAATTATTTCAAATCCTAAAAGATGATGCTGTGAAAGTGTTGCACTCAATATGCCAGCAAATCTGGAAAACACAGCAGTGGCCACAGACTGGAAAAGGTCAGTTTTTGTTCCAATCCCAAAGAAAGGCAATGCCAAAGAATGTTCAAACTACCACACAATTGCACTGATCTCACATGCAAGCAAAAAATGCTCAAAATTCTCCGTGCCAGGCTTCAACACTATGTGAACTGTGAACTTCCAGATGTTAAAGCTGGATTTAGAAAAGGCAGAGGAACCAGAGATTGAATGTCAACATCTGTTGGATCACAGAAAAAGCAAGAGAAATCCAGAAAAGCATCTACTTCTGCTTTACTGACTACCTAAAAGTCTTTGATTGTGTGGATCACAAAAAATTGTAGAAAATTCTTAAAGAGATGGGAATACCAGACCACCTGACCTGTCTCCTGAGAAATCTGTAAGCAGGTCAAGAAGCAACAGTTAGAACCAGACATGGAACAATGGACTGGTTCCACACTGGGAAAGGAGTACGTCAAGGCTGTATATTGTCACGCTGCTTATTTAACTTATATGTAGAGTATATAACGTGAAATGCCGGGCTGGATGAGTCACAAGTTGGAATCAAGATTGCCGAGAGAAATATCAATAACCTCAGATATGCAGATGACACCACCCTTATAACAGAAAGTGAAAAGGAACTTAAGAGCCTTTTGATGAAAGTGAAAGAGGAGAGTGAAAAAGTTGGCTTAAAACTCAACACATAGTAAATGAAGATCATGGCATCTGGTTCCATCACTTCATGGCAAACAGATGGGGAAACAATGGAAACTATGAGAGACCTTATTTTCTTGGTCTCCAAAATCACTGCAGATGCTGACTGCAGCCATGAAATTAAAAGACACTTGATCCTTGGAAGAAAAGGTATGAGCAACCTAGACAGCATATTAAAAAGTAAAGACATAACTTTGCCAATGAAGGTCTGTCTAGTCAAAGCTATGGATTTTCCAGAAGTCATGTATGTATGGCATAGTTGACCATAAAGAAGGCTGAGCGTCAAAGAATTGATGCTTTTGAACTGTGGTGTTGGAGAAGACTCTTGAGAGCCCCTTGATCTGCAAGAAGATCCAACCAGTCCATCCTAAAGGAAGTCAGTCCTGAATATTCATTGGAAGGACTAATGTTGAAGCTGAAGCGTCAATAGTTTGGCCACCTGATGAGAAGTGACTCATTAGAAAAGACCATGATGCTGGGAAAGATCAAATGCAGGAGGCGAAGAGAGCAACAGAGGACAAGATGATTGGACAGCATCACCAACTCAACAGCATCACTGAGTCAAGGAGTTTGAGCAAGCTCCAGGAAATGATGGACAGGGAAACTTTGCTTGCTGCAGCCCACTGGGTTGCAAAGAGTGGGACAAGACTGAGCAACTGAACAACAACAATGTGTATGATTAAATCTTCTGACTGAACTGCTAATCACATCTAAAAAAATACCATGGCATGTAGACTGCTTTTGACAAAACAAATGGGGACCACAGCTTACCTATGTTCATGCATGAAATTAACCATCACAGTCTCTTTTTATATCTTGTATATGTTCATCTATATATCTTGTTGAAGTTATTGACATACAGATAACATATTTTATATTTTATAATATTTTGAATTGTTGGATTAATACAAAGAAATCAGCCTAAGATATCTGTGCAACTGAATGAATTTTAAGATAAATAGCTTTGTAACCTTCAAAATTGAAAGCAGACAGGTCCTTGTTAGTCAACCCATGAGTTCTCCATATGCCTCCTCTCAAATCTCACTTATCTCACCCTTTGAAAGTGAGGGCAAACCCATCATCACTCTTAGTTTTACTGTAATAATCTCCCTACTTTCCTATATAGCTTTATAATTCAAGGTTGCATTTTTAAACATTATAGTTCAGGTTTCCCTACTTTTAAAGGTCATTATTACTTAGAAATTCTTTTTTTTTTCTCTCTCTCCAGCTTAGTAAATTATTTTAAACCAGGATCTTACCTAGATACTTCTAAGTTAGGAAATTGAACTTTGCTGGGCAAACTAGAAGTCCTCTATTTGCCTGATACCAATGACAGTCACTTCTTTCTCTGCAAAATAACTCAACATTGACTTTTATATTAATCATTTATTTTTATTTCCTTATAGTTTTTTCATTCAAGTGGTGTGACATGCATGTGTGCTAAGTAACTTCAGTCGTGTTTGACTCTCTACAGTCCTATGAACTGTATTAGACATTATAGTATAATCAGTTCTGGTTTATAAATTTTATACTATGCATATTTTAAACCATTAATATTCTCTAGATTTCTCCTTCATATTTTTGTGTTTTATTCAGATTTATTAATATATGTTTAGGAATTTAGATTATCTATAGCATTGCCACAGTCTGAATTTTGTTGATTGCATCCTCATTTTGTGATAAACTTTTGAAACAGTTTTTTTTTTGTTTGTTTTACTGTTTGTTATTTTTCTGGTGAGCTTTCACTGTCTCCAGGAATATTTTCAACATTTTATTGTCTCTTTTGCTTATAATAACTTTGTGTGGGATTTGACCATGATTTTTTTGTACTTATTCTGGTTTATTTAAACTTATTTCCTGACATTTCCATGACATTTCCTGACATTTCCTGATATTCATTTAATGAATAGCTCAATTAGAAGCCACAGTTAAGAAGCTAAAGTTGCTACCTTCAGAAAGCTTTTAAATTTTTGGTTTTTATATAGTATTTAAAAAAAAAAAAAAAAACTACATTACCTTGCTTTCTGGAATGTCCTGGTTCTCTTTCCTTCTCTCATTTACATAAGATCTTTCTTTGTCTTTTCCTCTCAATTTTGATTCTACTCTCTTCAATCTCAGTGCTAGGGCCTATCTTGAGAGGGAGCCCCATGGGTGGTCAATTTTGAGAGTTTATGTTTTGTATATTCTGTCAATGGACACGAGTTTGAGCAAACTCCAGGAGACAGTGAAGGACGCGGAAGCCTGGCAAGCTGCAGCCTCAGGGGTCACAAAGAGTCAGACACAGCTGAGCGACTGAACAACAAACTACTGGATTGGGCAAAATCTTCCCGAAGTTTGACTGCTGTTCATATATTGGCCAGTGATATTTTCCTGTGAATTATTTCTGTCTGGTATAGGACTTTTCTTCTATCAAATCAAAGACAACTTTTCCCCCTGTTTCTTCTTACAAAAATGCTGACAAAATGCAGGTATTCAGGCTCTTCGTGGTTTATTGTTGCTCATTTGCATTTTGACTTTTGTGAGGATATCATACCACCTAGTTTTATTATAAATGCTTTGTGTGTGTTTTACCATCTAGTTAAGGCACATTTTTCAAGGAGATCAATATGGGAAAATGTCCTTAATGGGGTGTTTGAAAAACAAAGTCAGAAATGGGAAAGAAAGAGCAGAAAGGAGAACATAAAATATACAGAATAATATTGAGATAAGTGCTAATGAAGTGACAGATTTTCTGGAATAACCGGACATCTAGTCTTGACTCAGATTGATGAAAATATTAGTTAATATGGATCTATTTTTTTTTTAATCTCAAAACACAAGGTTACTAAACATTTCATCCTAGCTCATTCAAGCCCAGCTCTCTAGTGTGTTATTATGACAGCTTTGAGATTCAAAATAAAGACTTAGAGCCTATTTTTATGGGCAAGGTAACAAGAGAGAATAAATCTAACTCCATATTGCATCTTCTTTTACTTTAACCTTCGTGCTTTGCTGCCTGCGCTGTCATGT
Source organism: Odocoileus virginianus (assembly GCF_023699985.2). Taxonomy (NCBI): domain Eukaryota; kingdom Metazoa; phylum Chordata; class Mammalia; order Artiodactyla; family Cervidae; genus Odocoileus; species Odocoileus virginianus. Next base: position 20,816,191 of record NC_069683.1, read on the forward strand.
GGCTCTGCATGTTTTGTTAAAGAATGTTGTCTACAGCCTGAAATATGAATAGGCTATTCCCAAGACACAGACCTTTAACAACCCATTCATATGTAGATAGAAAGTTGCAGAACAGAGAATAACATTTGTTTTCCTGAAGGTTTACAGAGAAGTCTTGACCTGACCTATGCAGACAGCTGCCAGAACAAAGGATCTCACAGCAAGAAGTCCAGCAACTAACCACGCCTCTACCTCACTATGCCTTGAAAAAGGCTTTGCTGAAAGCCTCCTAGGAGTTCAAGGTTTTTCCTGAGCATAAACCACCTATCTGCTTGCATCAATCTGTAATAAGCCTTTCTTTCCTCCAAACTGGAATGTTTCAGTATTGTTTGGCCTCCCTGTGAGTTGGAGACAAAGACTGGTGTCCAGTACCACCAATAGTCACATGTCAAATGTCAAATGTCAGAATCTTTACTGTTCATTCAGCCTAACAGTTAAGAGGAATTCCTGAACTTTAGAGCTGTGAGGCATGCACACGTGTTCTTTCTCTATACATTGTCCACAAAAGTGTCTTCCCTCTTGTGGAACATCAACTACAAATTGGTGCCTGCCAAGGGCATGTGCCATCTGCCTCCGTGGAGACTGAACCCTGTGCGGCTGCATCTGTCGACATTAATACATCCTGAAGGGAGTTCAGAGTGGAGAGGGAGGCAATCTGTGCTCCAGGGAAGCTAGTAGAACAGGTCTTAGAAAGCTAGATATTTTCAGGAACTTATTTCATGATGCCAAGCCTTGCATTTCCACCTATCTACTTCAGTTCATTTCAGTTCAGCTGCTCGGTCATGCCTGACTCTTTGAGACCCCATGGGGTGCAGCACGCCAGGCCTCCCTGTCCATCACCAACTCCCAGAGTTTACTCAGACTCATGTCCATTGAGTTGGTGATACCATCCAATCATCTCATCCTCTGTCATTCCCTTCTCCTCCCGCCTTCAATCTTTCCCAGCATCAGGGTCTTTTCAAAATGAGTCAGTCCTTTGCATCAGGTGGCCCTAAGTATTGGAGTTTCAGCTTCAACATTAGCCCTTCCAACAAATATTCAGGACTGACTTCCTTTATGATGGACTGGTTGGATCTCCTTGCAGTCCAAGGGACTCCCAAGAGTCTTCTTCAACACCACAGTTCAAAAGCATCAATTCTTCAGCACTCAGCTTTCTTCACAGTCCAACTCTCATGTCCATACATGACTACTGGAAAAACCATAGCCTTGACTAGACGGACCTTTGTTGACAAAGTAATGTCTCTGCTTTTTACTATGCTGTCTAGGTTGCTCATAACTTTTCTTCCAAGGAGCAAGAGTCTTTTAATTTCATGGCTTCAGTCACCATCTGCAGTGATTTTGGAGCCAAAAAAATAAAGTCTGACACTGTTTACACTGTTTCCCCATCTATTTCCCACGAAGTGATGGGACCAGATGCCATGATCTTTGTTTTCTGAATGTTGAGTTTTAAACCAACTTTTTCACTTTCTTCTTTCACCTCCATCAAGAGGCTCTTTAGTTCTTCTTCACTTTCTGCCATAAGGGTGGTGTCATCTGCATATCTGAGGTTATTGATGTTTCTCCTGGTAATCCTGATTCCAGCTTGTGCTTCATCCAGCCCAGCATTTCTCATGATGTACTCTGCCTAGAAGTTAAATAAGCAGGGTGACCATATACAGCCTTGACGTACTCCTTTCCCGATTTGGAACCAGTCTGTTGTTCCATGTCTGGTTCTAAATGTTGCATCCTGACCTGCATACAGATTTCTCAGGAGGCAGGTCAGGTGGTCTGGTACTCCCACCTCTTTTAGAATTTTCCACAATTTGTTGTGACCCACACAGTCAAAGGTTTTGACATAGTCAATAAAGCAGAAATAGATGTTTCTCTTGAACTTTCTTGATTTTATGAGGATCCAACAGAGGTTGGCAATTTGATCTCTGGTTCCTCTGCCTTTTCTAAATCCAGCTTTAACATCTGGAAGTTCACATTTCACATACTATTGAAGCCTGGCTTGGAGAATTTTGAGCATTACTTTACTAGCATGTGAGATAAGTGCAATTGTGTGGTAGTTTAAGCATTCTTTGGCACTGCCTTTCTTTGGGATTGGAATGAAAACTGACCTTTTCCAGTCCTGTGACCACTGCTGCATTTTCCAGATTTGCTGGCATATTGAGTGCAGCACTTTCACAGCATCATCTTTTAGCATTTGTAATAGCTCAACTGGAATTCCATCAACTCCACTGGCTTTGTTCATAGTTATGCTTCCTAAGGCCCACTTGACTTTGCATTCCAGGATGTCTGGCTCCAAGTGAGTGATAACACCATCGTGATTATCTGGGTCATGAAGAACTTTTTTTGTACAGTTCTTTTGTGTATTCTTGCCACCTCTTCTTAATATCTTCTGCGTCTGTTAGGTCCCTACAATTTCTGTCCTTTATTGTGCCCATTTTTGCATGAAATGTTCCCGTGGTATCTCTAATTTCGTTGAAGAGATCTCCAGTCTTTCCCATTCTATTGGTTTCCTCTGTTTCTTTGCATTGATCACTGAGGAAGGCTTTATTCTCTCTCCTTGCTATTTTTTGGAACTCTGCAATCAGATAGGTATATCTTTCCTTTTCTCCTTTGCCTTTTGTTTCTCTTCTATTCACAGCTATTTGTAAGGCCTCCTCAGACAACCATTTTGCCTTTTTGTATTTCTTTATCTTGGGGATGGTCTTGATCCCTGCCTCCTGTACAATGTCACAAATCTCCGTCCATAGATCTTCAAGCATTCTGTCTATCAGATCTAATCCCTTGAGTCTATTTGTCACTTCCACTGTATAATCGTAAGGGATTTGATTTAGGTCATACCTGAATGGTCCAGTGGCTTTCCTTTACTTTCTTCAATTTAAGTATGAAATTGGCAATATGGAGTTCATGATCTGATCCACAGTCAGCTCCCAGTCTTATTTTTGTATAGAGCTTCTCCATCTTTGGCTGCAAAGAATATAATCAATCTTATTTTGGTATTGACCATCTGATGATATCCATGTGTTGAGTCTTCTCTTGTGTTGTTGGAAGAGGGTGTTTGCTATGACCAGTGTGTTCTCTTAGCAAATCTCTAAAACCACTAAAACCCTTCATGATGACATCAGCTCCTCGTGACCAGCAGAAAGCCTCTTGAAAATAAGCACTTGATTGCACTGAACTGCCCTTCACCACAATCTTATATTGACTTACCCCACTACCTCTTTCAGCAGTTTCTCAGAGCTGTCTGAGGTTCTGTCTCCTTGGATACAGTCCTCATTTTGCCCCAAATAAAACTTAACTTGCAACTCTTATGGTGTGAACCTTTTTTAGTCAATACAACTAAGAGTATAAACCTTACACAATCACTCATACAAAATAGGCTTCTGATATAAATATTACACATTTTAAGTGTGAATTTAAGAGTTTTAAATTCACTTTAAGTACTGATAAGTTATAGCTCAATTTCCACATAAGCTTTGCTTGTTTCTACAATTTTCTGTGAAAATGTCGACAATAATTCATTTAAGAAAATAGTTTTCCTCTATTTTCCTGGATCTAACTGTCTTCTCCAGAAACCTGAGTTCTAGGTCCTGCATCCATTTTTGCTTCCATGAACAATGTTTTCAACCTTAGTGCTAGAATGGAATGGAGGAAATTATATAACCTATTCTTTTTGGCAAGAAGAGAACCTTCCTGATTGGAATCAGAATTTAACAGTGACATGACTTTTTTTTTACAATGGCATCAAATAACTCCAGTAGAATCTGTTCGTGTACATGATGGCTTTATTATTTAGTCTCTTCTCATTCAAGCAGGTAAGATACAAGAAGGCATTACAAAGAACTCTGTTAGTGATCACTATGTATTATTTAGAGCTTAATGTTTCTCAAATCCCAAATTTCTTTTAGAGTGTAGGATTATTAAGCACCTTCTTGAAGATTAAATTTGAACACTATTTTCAACAGTAAAGAAACACTTTTAGCCAACAAGACTGATTGGCAGAGATAATCTATACACTTCATGGGAAGAACAGTTTTACAACTATGTTTTCCTGGTATGAATCAGTGTCTAATGCATATGTACATTTTTCTGTTTTATTGTTGTTTTTGTCAATACTATTATTTCTACTCCTCTTCCTTGATTATTTAAAGAACAGAAAATATAACCATGTGCCAGTTTTCTTTGCCCATAACAGATTTATTGGTGTTCATTTATCATTGCATTGTGCACTTGTGCTGGTAGCATAAGACAAATGAAGCTAGTCAGCCGTTTTCTTCTCTTTACTTGCTTGTCAGCCGCTCCAAGCTGAAGGAGTAGTGTTGGGAAATGAAGCCGTGGAACTCAATAACAAAAAGGCCTTTCAGGTGAAGTTCAAGTTGTAATAATTTTATCATTAAAGAATTCTCACATACTCTGTTCTTTTGAGACATTAAATCCAAGTCAAATAACTAACTATAAATTCTCAGAGAACAACACAGAGCTGAGTGAATTTTTGGAATACCTATGCCTAGATTGAATTTAAGAACTTTTTGTTTTATTTTATTTTGCTCTCCTGAACTGACTGTAACATGAATAAAATGGAAAAAAAAATTCTGCATGAGAAGAAAGGTTTCTACCTTTAATAGCTTATTTGCCTAATGTTGTATCGACACTTACTAAAAACAGATTATACTAAGATGCCCACAGTTTGTATTAGAAATCTTAGATGCCAGAGAAAGGAAGTCTTTTCAGAAAATTAACTCTGATGAAGTCTAGTTACTTACAGCTGAAGAAATTTTAATGACTTTTTTCATTGTCTAGTTTTTAAAGAAATAGAGACTGGAAATGGACCGAACTAGGAATGAACATTAAATCCTTCTCAAGTTTTATTTCAGTCTAAATCAATCTGTGCAATCCTCAATTTGAATTTAAATAAGGGAAAATTAAGTCCTTTACATTAAACAGTTGACCCCTGAACAATGCAGGTGGTTGTGGTGCTGATACTCTGTGCAGCTGGAAACTCATGTATAAGTTGTAAGTTCCCTCATTGTAGGGGACCTGCCGGCAATGCAAGAGACATAGGTTCGATCCCTGGGTTGGGAAGATCCCCTGGAGAAGGAAATGGCAACTCACTCTAGTATTCTTGCCTGGGAGATTCCATGGACAGAGGAGCCAGGAAGGTTCCAGTCCATAGGGTCTCGAAAGAGCTGGATACAACTTAGCAACTAAACAACAGCAATCCCTTCTTTGTAGATGTGATTCCTCAGCATCCCTGCTTCTGCATCCATAGATTCAATCATTTGGGTCCTGAAGTACTGTAGTAGGTTATTTATTGAAAAAGAAAGCATGTGTAATTAGGTCCAGGTAATTCAAACCCTTGTTATTCAAGGGTCAAGTATATTCTAATTTTTCATTTTGCCTATGAATGTCCCCCATCCTAATTTTCTTCCCCTCCTCCAATAAAATAACAAAAATATGTATATTTTTAGGAACATATTTTGAGACTAATAGCTTCATATGAGATCATAAAAACCGAAACTTTGAATGGATGTATGAGGACAAAAAATATAAATACATTTCTTTTGCTTTATTTCTCTGTCTAATTTACTTTTATTTCTTAAATAGACAAGAATACAATTTATTAGGGCTTCCCTGGTGGCTCAGATGGTAAAGAATCTGCCTGCCAATGCAAGAGACATAGGAAAGTGGTTTCAACCCCTGCATTGAGAAGATCCTCTGGAGAAGAGAATGGCTACCCATCCCAGTATTCTTACCTGGAGAATCCCATGGACAGATGAGCCTGGTGGGCTACAGTCCATGGGGTCACAAAGAGTTGGACACAACTGAGCAACTAACACAACAACTATGTATTATTTACTATCCTGTTAAGCTCAACTGTTTCATGGTATGTATGAATCAAATGAGACTCAGAGTCACAAAGGCTATTAGTGGCAGACCTGAAAGATACTAATAGTGCCTTGCAAACTGCAAAGCTTTGTGTATCAAGGAGGTATGAAACTATTTGATATTACCACCACTAAATACCACATCGAATTGGGCTGATGACACTAACAAAGCTAATTCATGGATGAATTAAGTAAATAAACTTTACAAACTCAGAGTTTTCAGGATTCCAAAGACTCTCTACTGCTTAACACCAGCACTGCATTCAAACATATTGTACTTCATGCAAATAAGAACTAAGTATAGCCTGTCATATCAGCAAACAAAGGATGTTTCACTCATTAAGACACACTGCATTATGGCTGCCTGGATTGTGTACCCTGAGGAAACTCAGGATGAGAAAACACAGGATACTGGCCCCAGGTAGCCAGGGTGCATGTCAAAGGAATGGTTTCAGAGAGCCCAACTCTAGCATCTTCCCATATATAGAGACACACTAAATTTCTTAACTTGAGATATCAGGTTTTCTTTAATTAATAGTAATCCTTTGATGTTCTGACTACTTGGTCTTTTATTACAAAAACTTGTATATATCTTGGCTTCCTCCCTTGCCTCTTCTGAGCAGTCTCTCAGAATTAGTTGTGATGCTGTCTTCCAGGTTTCAAGTACTAAGAATGTCCACTGAATAAAACATAACTCTCAGGTTTTAGATTGTGCATTTTTTTCAGCAAACACAATTAATTTCCCAACGTTACATGGGTTACTTATTATTGCATTAAAAGAAAGTATACCTTTGTCTTTTGTTTGCAAATAGTTATTTTCATGTGAAACAATGGTAGCCCTCAGAGAATAGTTTGTATCTTAATATAATGTAGATTCTAAAATAGAATAAACATTGTTAATGCAGTGTTATATTTACTTAGAAAAAAGCTATGTATTATCATAAAGAATAGATGATACTATAACTCTGTTATGATTTATTGTGACATTAGCCAAATAAGTACATATAAATTTAGCTTGTCTCAAGCCTTTAATGAGCATAGACTGATATCAATTAATTACTTATCTCTAAAGGAGAATTGACAAGAAATCAGGAGACACTTTTTTAATCTTTTCAGTACTCCTAAATGTATTTTGTAGCCTCATCTGTCCTCCACTTGCCTGTTTTCCAGTATGATAAATATAGATATGATGGAATTCTATATATAACAAATTATCCAGAAAATTCACAGAGCTTGATTATTTTTCACATTAAAAGAAATGAGATCTTTTACAAACTACTTTAAGTAATGGATAGGGGAATAATTATTACAAGGATTCGAGGACCTGGAGAGTCACTGGGAAGTTAGCTAGATGTAATAATAGCAATTACTTCCATTCTGTCTTAACTTCATGATTTTCTCATGTTCCATGATGCAACATCTCAGACAGTGTGATAGGTAGACACCAGCTGAAATCTGTAAGAAAAGTCTTGTACCAATCACAAATACTATATTGATTAGCTTTGACATTCTCAGGTGGAAGAGAGGGAGGGATTTTGAAGCTTTTGAGCAATTTCAGTAAGTTTCTAGAAGGCAACCAAAAGGCTTAAGCTCCTTTATTTGTCTCTCCTCCACCTTAGCTATCACTGTTTGGCATGTTGTCTGGTACATAGTTTACACTGAAGAAATATTTAATATTTGCCTTAACGTTAAACCTTCCAAGCATGATTCCTTATTTCATTTTTAAATAATGGAACTTTGAAATTCTATTTATTTTCCTATCTGGTCAATAAAAAGAATGGTGAAAGTCTGAGGAAGAATTTAAGATAAAAAAATTCATATTTAGCTTTTTCTCCCAGAAGTCTCCAATCTGCAGGCCTAAGATACATATCAATTTATCAAAGTATTATTTATAAATATTTTCATGGAATCAAATACCCAAAACTAAGCCAAAAAAAAAAAAAAAATTCTTCATCCTTGAACCAACCCATCCTTATCGGGAGAGGATGAATTATATAAAGACTTCCTGAAGAGATCGTTAGAAGTTTTCTGGATCTCATTTATCCAGAGTTTCTCTCCTTCTGCATATTCTAATGTTTAATATCCGAGGGCTGAAAATGACTTTTTTTGTTGTTGTTGTTAATGCAACTTTTCTTTTCTATGAGGTGTGAATGCAAACTGACCACCTTCAGGTCAACTTATTTTCTTTCTTAACCAGTAGCCTATGTCTGAAAGGAATTTCTATATTTCTAGAGATATTTGTCAGGAGGTAGGTATTCCTAATTGCTTTTCACTTGGAATTGTCTCCTAAAAAGAACTAAATATATGATGGTTTTGGGGCACCTGTAATTGACAATCACTTAGATCATATTAAGAGTTTACTTATATGCCAATGTCATCAATGTTTTTTGAAGACTTATTTTTAGTTGGATCCAGGAACCCCAGCAGAAATATCAGAGTCATAATAAATCAAAATCAATTTATATACCAGCTATTGCTTTTAAAAGCACTACACATGCTTTGAAAGTGTTAGTCACTCAGTTGTGTCCGACTCTTTGTGACCCCATAGACTCCAGCCTGCCAGGCTCCTCTGTCCTTGAAATTCTCCAGACAAGAATGCTGGAGTGGGTAGCCATTCCATTTTCTAGGGGATCTTACCAACATATACTTTACCATCTTAAAGGAGAAAAATGACTTTTCACAAATTTGCAGTTTATAACATCAATAATTATGCAAAATTCAACAAAATCTAGGATAAAGTGATAACGTTAAGATAATCAATGTGCATGAGAACCTTTTTACCACAAATATTCCAGAATTTGCTACTTATTAAAAAGATATTGAAGTCTAAAAGTTTGTCTAAAATTGACTCTATATAATATCTGAGGAACATATAATTAAGACAATACTTCAAGAATGACTGAAACAATTCATAACCTCAGCTATCAAATAATAGAATTGCCAGATGCCTATTTTATCACAGTGTGTGCCTGAAGTAGCAGGAGTTTAAATTTGAATATTAATGGCTACAATTTTCTGAGCCCTCATCATGTGCAATATTAGATTAAGTGCTTTATTGGATATTGTGCCCTGCTTTGAATTATCATAAAAGCTCTAAAAACTAGGTGTATTGATCATTTGGGTTAAAATTTATAGTATCCATTCTATCTACAGTACCAGGAAGGGCTGTGTTAAAGGGTAGTTGAAGGCTCATAGAATTGCTGGAAAGGCTGAGCTTACAGAGGAAACTCACAAGCTCTGGGGGACCCACTTACTAAGTGGGGTTCTATCACTGACCCTGGAACCAGTTTGCCTCGGCCGCCAAACTTGCCAACACAATGGATGCATGTTCCATCAATAGCTCCAATAATTTCCAAATCGGTACTTCCCATTAATTCATGTTCAGCAGAATTTAGGTTACTCTAGCTGCAAGGAAAGCTAAATGACATTTTTATTTATTTAATGTTCACTTTATTATTTGTTTTAAATTTCAATTTAGGATAGTAAGATTCACAAAGGCAAAAACTGCTGAAATTGTTAGTATGGAGATTTTTGATCAGCCAAAAATTACTGATGCATTTTCTGAAGAGAATTAAAAGCATTAATCAAACCAGCTAAAAGTCAGTCTGCCTTTGAATATGTTCTTTCCTCTGTCTTAAATACCTTACTCCTGGCTTTCTCCTGCGTCTGTTTCCTACTTTTCCAAGATTAATTTCAAGTGTTACTTTTCCTTTTAAATCTACCTGACTTCAGTGGGCAGGCATAGGTCCCCTTTCTCTCTGCCATCATATTAGGTATATATCTTGTGCTATCTTTCTTTAAGAGGAATCTTCCCCAGTAGCTCAGAGGGTAAAGCATCTGCCCTCAGTGCGGGAGACCCAGGTTTGATCCACCTTTCTTTAAAAGTGTTTAGCATATTGCCTTGAAATTATTTCACTGTTTACTTAGTTAACAGTGAAACAATGGCACATAGAATTATTGTAAATATATCCTTACTCTTAGCATACTTCCTGGCACTTGTAAGTGCTGAAAAAATGACTGTTGTTGTTGACAGAACAAATGAACGCAGTCAATGATTTAATCTCAAGTTACAACCTGAGCTTCATCTCCTATATAAGATAGATAATAGCATGTCATAATGGAAATAAATAGCCAAAGGTCTGATTTGTGACATCTTGTCAAATGATTATGAGGAATTTATTTAGTATGTTGAGTTGTCTTTTTCCTTGTCTGCAAACAAAAGAAAAAAATTATCACCTCAAAATGTTATGAGAAGTAAATAGGATAAAATACAGTTATGACTTGGTAGCCTATAAAGTACTTTGCACTTGTTAGCTGTTTTATTGAAATTGAGTAAATTATAAAAGAATTCACTATATGGGTTACTGGTAACTACTAATGGTACATAATGTTTTCATACTGTGAGCCTCTGAGATATATTCAGGAAAATTAGTTAAAAGATGTCTGAAATCAAGAAATAACTATTGGGGGGAGAAAATATTTATGATTTGATTCTAATTGAAATTTACCAAAGTGACAAATACAATTTCTTTCTCTCTCATGCAATTTTTTATGTAAAACATTTTTTTTCTTGAAGAATAGTTGACATACTATACTATCTTAGTTTCAAGTGTAAGCACAGTGATTTGATATTTTTATGTTACATAATATATAAAGCTATTGTAATATCACTGACTATATACCTTGTGCTATACACTACATCCTTGTGACTTATTTTATAACTGGAAATTTGTTCTTTTGACCTACAATTGGTGAGTTTTGTTTTTTTTTTTAAAGAGAATAGAAAGTATGGATGAGTTATATATAACTCAGTAATACCTTCTTTATTGCACCTGTGTGTGTGTGCTCATATGCATATGCATATGAGGACACTGGTTCCAATGACATACATTTCTACCATTTATTTCTAGTGCACAATTGTTTCAAATGGAGTTTTCCTTATTATAAGAGACAGGTTACTTTTATTACTGAAGAAAGAAAAATTAAGAGTTTCTTGAATCCAACTAGATCTGTTTTCTATTGTGCTTCTAATGGTGAATACATACTGGTCCTGCTCTTGAAATACCTTCCAAAGACTTCAAAAAACAATCCAAAATGTGTTTGATATTTCACACCTTTCCTCTTCATTGGTTCATATATATGGCTTTCCTTAACATTTTTAGAATCTTAGGGAAAAAAATTAAAGAAGATAAAATGGCACGTTTATGGGAAGTTTTTGTGGTTCCACCTCTTCTAATTCTTTCACAACATGATGGGCTTTATGTTTGACCTTGGGTGCTTACTTAACGGATTCAAATCCAATAACTCCTTTATATATTGCTCAGTCTTTACAATCAGGGAAATCTAAGTAGGGGTCTTACTTTTTTTCTAGTATAAATGAAAAAAGAACATAGCTGGCATCATCTTTTGAAGTGTTCCAGTATTTAGTAATAGTTTGTTCAGAAGAAGTGGAAAATAAAGGTAGGGAAGCAAGCTGTTTCACACTTCTAATACCAATCCCTCAAGGAAAACAGAACTGCCTCAATGTCTGTGTTCTTATATGATAAAATATGTTTTATCCAACTTAATGAAATTGAAGAAACATATATTAAATGACTGTGATAAATTTGCTACTTACAGTGCCTGTATGTGTGAATGTTAGGTTGCTTCAGTTGTGTCTGACTCCGTGTGACCCTGTGGACCATAGCCTGCCAGGTTCCTCAGCCCATGGGATTTTCCAGGCAAATAGAGAGGGGGATTAAAAAGAATCTGTCTTCCCATGGTTAATTCAGAATTTGTAGATTAATTATGCTGCTTCTCCTTATGAAAATTCCTACTCAAATAGGGAGGCAAATTTTCTGTATCTGCACACTGATTACCACAGCCTGACTGGTTACTGTACAATAAAAACAAACACTAGAGAACATCCACAGTAATTTAAAGACCAAGGGCGTGAAATGGTTTCCAAGAAATAGAATCTTAGCATTACCGGAAAGTTGACAATTATATATCTCAGACGAAGTTTTATGGAATCAACCATGTTAGAAGAATCTGCCCATTTTTAGCCACTACCTAGCACTAGGTATTACATATTACTGCTTTAAATAAGTTGCTTAGCAGGATAATTAATGACTATTGCTAAGTAAGTAGCTGAATATACCACATGGCATGCAAATACAAAATATTGCAGCAAATCTTATTATTATTATTTTCTAAATTCACATCCTCATAGTGGTTACTACAGAGATGATAGAAATTTTAGAGTTTCCTCAAAAGCTTTGAGGTTGGATTTCTGGAAGGAAATCTGCCTAGCACATTTTCTCTCTCTCTTTCAAAATGTTCTTAATGACACTATCTGAAAAAACACTGAAATGTAGGATCACTCTCTCACCTAGCTGAATATATCTTCTGCCCTTATTGTGGTCCAGTCTATAATTTTACCTCTTCTATACAGAAGAGATTGGAAGTGACAAAGATGACAGGTGATTCAATCATCTTATCTTCAAGTCATGCTGGCACACCTATTAATCCACTTAGAGATCTTAGGCAATATCCATATCTAGGTTTATGTAAAACTCTTTTAACTGAAAGACTTTGAAGTGTCATGAAAATGGACTCTTGTCTATTTTGGAAAATTAATGAAAGGTTTTGAGTATGTGCAATGTGTCTTAAAGACCCATCTCCTTTATTATATTAAGAATTTCTCTAAAGTCCAAGATTCAAATGTGGGATAATTTGTCTCATTTATCCCTCTTCTTTTCATTTTTTCCATACTATCTTCGTTAGTACTGTATTTCAATTATATCATTGTTTAACATTTTACTATCTGGAAATATCCCCTCCCTTAATTTCTGTTTTCCAAAAGTAATTTGGCAAACAAATAAATTCAAGAAGTTTCAAAGAGAGATAAAAATTCATTATAACGTTCTGAATAAGAACAGGCACATTTTCCAAAAATATGTCATATGATTCCTAATACAAATACTTTCTTAATGAAACCAGGAAATCTCAGCCAAAGATAGGAATTTAGGGTTTGAAGACAAACATGTAGAACATTCTGCATACTGATACTAACATCGTGGAATTAAAAAGGAACTATTTCCTTATATTAAAATATGGAAATTGCATTTTTCCATATCAGTTTTTATCAGGCAATTTACTAGTAGTTAGTTATACTGTGAGGTTTAAAGGTACAGTTCTCTAGACTTCCAAGTCTATCCAAGAGTTCAGACACTTACTGCTGGTTTGAGGGTCTTCAAAAATGACTTTCAGGTTTGACACTTTGTTAGAAAGGCTCACAGAACTCCCTGAAAGCTATTATATTCGCAATATGGTTTAATATAGGAAAAAGATACTTTAAAATCACCCACAGCAAGGAATACAAAGGCAAATCTGGGAAGACTGAAAATGAGAAGCTTCCATTGTCCTCAGGATGTGTGACCCTCCGGGCATCCGTGTTTGACAACAGTAAGGAACAGAGTTGACTTGCGAAGCTCATATAAACTTCTGTGTCTAGAGTTTTTATCAGGGCTTCATTACACAGGCATGACATCAATTGATTTCCCCTATTTGAATTCAGTCTCCAGTACCCCCTTTCCCCAAAAGTCTGGGTGATATCTCATGACTCAAAGGGCCCATTATGAATCACCTCATTAGCATAAACCTTCTAAAGTGTGGACCAATGAATAACAAAGATACTCTGATCATTTAGTAAAGGATTTAGAGGATTTAGAAATAATGTCTCAGGAGTCAGTGATAAAAGATAGAACTCATCTGGATGAGGTCAAATTCTTCATGACACGCTATCTCTTAAAAATATTGACTGATTTTATGTCAACATGGATTTAACTTACTAAGAGTAGAGGTGGGGAGGCAGGTGGTTGTTATTTAAACTAGAAGTCAACGTTTTTGTGCTGGACAATATTTCTCAGTGACATTTGTGTGTATGTGTTGAGTGAGGATAGTAGAAGTAGGATTGTATCTCTCTCCCAATAAACTGACTGTCCAAATATCAGATCTCTGCTAATATCACTCACCCAATATCTGCCCAGAAAAACTCATGGGGTACTTGAAAACACAAATGAACTCCGAGGAGATTTTGTGTACTGTAAAGAACTTACAGAATTTGGAAAATATTCTGTGAAGATTTATCCTAAGTTTTTGGTTCTTGGCAATACTGGAACTAAAAATAATAAATAAAAAGGAAGGCAGTACAACTGCACATGCTTGTTCCTCCCTGACACGCTTATTAGTATTAACTGGACAGATCTTATGCCTGTAAATTAAGCCTCCCAATCTCACTAGAAATAAAATCATTGACTTTCTATTCTTTTCACTTATGACTCCCCCACTTTCATTAGTCCTTCCTTAGCATGCAAATACCTTCAAATGCATTTGCAACTGAGATGGCTAACGAGGAATGAACATGGAAGACATGAGCTGGACAAAGTTAGGCAATTTAAAGCCTAATGAATGAGACGCAGAGGTGATAGTAATAAGTGGGGAGCCACAGGAAATAGGTGCTTCAGAGCAGTTGAAGAGGAAGATTTTAGAAACTGAGTCAAAGGCAGATTCTGCTTAGTTTCAAATGTTCACTTAGTGGCATTGGTTTTGCCAACTGAAAGTCCGTAGGCTTTATTCCATCTATTTTGGGTTGTTGATTCTTAGTTTTAGGGGAAAAAAGCTATCAGTTCTAAAATAAAACAACAGATCTAAAACAAAGAAACATGTCCTATCTAAATATAGTAGTCATGGTTGTGAGATGCCACCACAAGAGAAAACACATTTTATTTTTTCCCCTGTGTGATGTTTGTGTGTTGAGAAGAAATAGAGAACTTTTGGTTTGACAGTCAATATGAAATTCTGAGTAAAAATATATTCATACTATCAAATTATTTAAGTGTCTCAAGATAACACCTTGCTTGTCCAGAATTTTCTGCTGAGATGTTGGAAAATATTTGGTGGTTGTTGTTGCGCTCCTCATCTTGAAGTCAAAGCATCTGGAATCAAGTCCTGGCTCTGTCACTATTTCTTTTATTAGAGGCAAATTACTATCTCAAATTAGAGGCAATTACTTATCTCAATTGACCCGCAGTTCCCCCATCTATACAGCCAAAATGGTCATTTGTTTAAATAGATTATGAGAGGATAAATAATTATGAGATAATAAATGTCTAGAAAGAACTACTAGGGAACCATTGACTGAAACCACCTGCCTTGGCCAAGCCAGAGAATAACCACTTCCATGAGTTGCCTCACAACAGCAAGTCTCGATAAGGATCATGGTACTGCCACCAAAGACAAACCAGGAGTAGTCGGGAGGGGCCAAAGGGAGGGAGGAGATGCCAGTATACAATATGTTCTACCAACCTCCCAGAATCCTTTGCACTGGAATCCATCTTGGCTGAGAGAGGCGTGCACCACTAGAAAGGACCCTGAGTGAGACCAAACATGAGCCAAGCAAGAAGACTGGCCAGACCCAGAAACTAACCCTATTACCATAAAACCTGACACTCCGAGCATGTGGCAGAGCAGTTCTGGGTCCCCCTATCCTGCTGCTGGTGTGCCCTTTCCCAGTAAAGTGTTTGGCTGTGTCTATACATGTGTCTCCTCAGACAATTCATTTCTGAGTGTTAGACAGAAGCAGACTCTCAAGCCCTGGAATGGGTTCCCCTTCCTTCAACAGAACTATCATTTCTGGAGAATCAAATTACAAGATCTAAAGGAGGGGGCACTTGATCACATTTATCCTCATCTATCTCAGTAAATTAGAAGAAGACATTGCAGAAATGTCTAATATGATTTTTATTCACTATAGGTGTCAAATATCCCAAGTATTATTAAGAAGATATGAAAGATTCATGGCTTTCAAAACATTATTTATACTCAAGGTTCTTATAATTATCAGTTTGAGGTAGCAGGCCCTATTTTCTGCAGTCAGTTGGTACTAGTGAATGAGAGCTGACTGTGAACATCTTTTTTCTACTGCCCATTCAGTAATGTCCTATCAGTAGCTTGAAATCAGCCATAGTCAGTATTTTTACAACACAGCAATCTGTAAGCTTCAAAAATAAATTTCTTGGTGGTTACAATTCATCAGCATACCTCTGCATGTATGAAAAATGATGGGAAGATGCTACTTTTGAGTGTCAAATGAGAGAAAAGAGGTTCTATTGTGTGTCTATGACAATCAGGCCTTCCGTGGGATTTTATGTGATTTGAAAAAGCCTTATTCCCTAGGAAAAAATTGATATAATTGAAGAGAAGGAAGCTGAGAAATCTAGTTATAATGAATAATGTGAAATAAAGTGCATTAGCTAGAAAATTGCAGATACTTTCGAGTGACAGTGATTAGAATATTTGACTGTAGTGGAGGGGACAATTAATGTTCACTCTATTTATAGTAAAACTGTGTGTGCATGTGATCTAAATCAGGGACAGCAAGAGTAAAG
The DNA here is from genome assembly GCF_023699985.2 of Odocoileus virginianus. Classification (NCBI taxonomy): domain Eukaryota; kingdom Metazoa; phylum Chordata; class Mammalia; order Artiodactyla; family Cervidae; genus Odocoileus; species Odocoileus virginianus. Next base: position 20,832,533 of record NC_069683.1, read on the forward strand.
TCTTGATTCCAGGCAGACTTTTAAATAATTTGTAGAAGGTGTGAGAACATGTAATACCATCAGAGAATTTTAGGAGAAACATTAAATGGTCTAATCTGCACAATTATGAGGAGAATAATTTCAGTGAATGCAATATTCCAAGCTGACAACTAGTTGGCAGACTACTGTGATAATTTGGTTTTGAAGCCACATCAAGTCATTTGTGAATTCAGATAAAAATACATGAAGAAGGGAAGAGAGGAAGGAAAAATAAAAATTTAAATGAAAAGTGCCTAAATTAGCTATGTCAACAGAATCCAAATAGAGCACCACCTTTCCCCCCACCTCAGAAATACCTGTTATCTTTAAAACAATCATTTTTAGTAGAAGATCTTAACGTTTTCTGTCAAGCAAATAATATGTTGATGAAGGAAACGGTTCCAAAAAAGAAGCTGTTAGCTTGAGAAAGTCCTCACTGATGATGAAAGTACATGCAGGTTGGCTCTCCTGGTTTCCTCTTTAAAAAGTAACAATGATATCACTCATTTAGAGGTCAATAGGAACCAGGCAGAATTTTGGTTTTTCAAGCTCAACCGTTTCCTTCTTTCTTAGCTCACTAGTTTTTCAGTTCACTTTTTATTTTCTAAAATGCTAGATTTCAAATATTATATTTTGCTGCCATTGCTCTCATGCCTCACTTCCCATTTATTGATTGATCACTGTCATTTGTCACTTTTGTATAAATGATTTTCTAGAGTCTGCAGAACAATTTTTCCTATTTACGATACATTCTGTTTTCGAGAGAAACTTTATTTCTCATAGAAGTGTGATATTCTGGTATTTTATTCCCTATTTAACATGAAGCATAATATTATAAAAATAGGAACCAAAATATCATTGCAGATCCTCTAATTCTACCTTGCTTTATAAATGTGGAAAACAAAAAAAAGATGTTAGCTGACATGCCGGGGTCATGCAGCTCATTAGCAAAAATCCTAGATTCTTTTTTCATTCACAGTTAATCAAAGAACTTAGTTTATTTTCAGTTTTTTGTTATTTGTGTATGTGTGCAATCTCTATTTCTTTTCATGCAGATTTCATATTGGAGAGTTTAGTTTTTAATCCCCATAAAGAAATCTTTGCTGAAAGTCAACATGTAGTCAGAATATAAGGTAATCAAAACTTTTCATTTTAAATTGACTCTATTTCTAACTATAACCTGAAATTTCAAAACATCGTCAAGCAGTGATCTTTGCCACTCACATCTGAGCCCCAAATGGCCCTGCAGATGTGAAATTGTCTGTCGCTAGGGGAGAAACAGCTGGATTCAGTTAATGAGTCAAGTCAGCATGAGCTCAAGCACTAGAGACAAGAAAGCTTCATTTCTGAAGCAGAGAACTCTAGGAATGGAAACAGAGAGCCAGATTGTGGCAGCCGTGGTCCCACCAGTCACGCAGCTGTGAGCATAATTATGCCTCTCTCCTACTGGCAAATGGAAGTATTGTTTACCCTTGTACACAGGAAACCTAGCCATCAGCAGACCAGTTTTTAATCCTGTCCCTAGTGAGAGAGAGCGCCAAACTGTTTAGGTCAGATATCCTCAAAAGACTATAAAAAATGGCTTCTATCTAGAGAATGCAAGAAACAAGGATGTTAATTATCCTGAGACTTGAGAGAGACAAGGAACTTTTCTTGGTGATCTTTGTTTATTTGTCTGTTTTTTAATATGGTCAGCAGTTGTCTATACTTTGAGAGATGTAGAATGAGAAGCACTGATCACCTTACACTAATTTCTGATTAAAACCACAACAACAACAACAACTCCAGGTTAAACTGAGGAGTGTGACATCATAGTTTGGTAACAAGACACAAATGAGACAAGACATTTAATTAAATGGGACCACAAGTTTCATATTAGTCTATGAGTTTAAAATATTTATCTTAGACACAAACATGTTGCTTTAACTACTATAGAGCAACAACTAGAAAATAAAATTCATTCTTAGAACTGCTTCAGAATCTCATAAATTAAACCTACTAGGCTTCCCTATAGTTCAGACAGTAAAGAATCTGTCTATAAAGCAGGAGACCCGGGTTCAATCCCCGGGTTGGGAAGATCTCCTGGAGAAGGGAATGGCAATCCACTCCAGTATTCTTGCCCGGAGAATCCCATGGACAGAGGAGCCTGGTGGGCTACAGTCCATGGGGTCGCAAAGAGTCGGACAGGACTGAGCACCGAACACTAACACTACTAGTGTTAGTAGTTATTCAAAGGTGAGATCACTGTTTCCCAGAGTCATTCATTTGGCCAGGTTCTCACTGTTACCTGAGAGAGATGCAAAAACGCAGTAATGTAGTTGATCATTCTCTTCCTAGGAACACAAAGCAGTGGCATGAGGGAATAAACACATACACATACAGTGACGGAGATAACAGGATATATATTTCTTTGACAATTATTTACTGAATACCTACTCTGTTCAGGCACTCTTACTGGCGCTGAGACATAAAGATGAGCAACAGACAATGTCTCTGCACTTACTTAACAATAATGGTTGTTTCTCTCCCCACTTCCTTCTCTCTCTTTTTCTCTCATCTACATATATCTACACACACACATAGGATTATAGAGGCACAGAAAAAATTACAGATAATAACACAGCTGATATCATAGGAAACTAACACTCTTGAGAAAAGAGAAAGTTATTTTCGCCTTTCTAATACTGACCTTACACAGAAACACGGCCACTGTCACGATTATTGCTACAACTGTAAAAATATAAACAAGCTTTTCCATATGAGCCAGGTGCCCAGCAAATAAAGTACACTGAATTCAAACCATAACCAGAAAATAATTACTATTAATATAATCATTTTACAGATAGAAAATAAAGGCACAGAGAAATGAAGTCACTTATCCAAAGACACTTATCTAAGATGTGCAGAGCTATAAACAAAACATAAACAGCCTAATTCCAGAGTCTATGTTCCTTCCTATTCACTGCACTCTATTGAGTTAACTGATATAGGCTGACATTTTTAAAAGAAAGAAAGACAAAGAGAGGGAGGGGGAGAGAGGAAGGGAAAGAAAAGGAAAGAAGGAAGGGTGAGAGGAAGGAAGGGAGAAAGAAAGAAAGGGAGGGAGGAAGAAAACTAGATATTTCATCTGAACTAAGTATCCGACTCTAAATGTGAATCGAACGTTTCATTTCATAAGTTAGAAAATATTATTATGTTTAGACATTTTCAAACCTCTAGATAAAAGTCTCAATTTGAAACCACCATTTCAGCAGGCTCAAGATACAGTAGCACTAAGGCATTTAAGCCTCTGAAGACAGATTCTAATTCTGGAATAAGACTAAGAACAAATGGAACCATCATTAGGTTCAAAGAAGCTGTCAAAGACACTTCTCCATAGAGACTCTCCAAATATATGCAAGAGTGCCCTGTGTCCCATTTCTTGCAGGTATGAATTTTGTAATTCAGGTATCATTCTCAAGAGAATAGGCTAAATGGTGTCACAGATTAAAAGTTCTGGGTAAATAAAAACAAAGTAGACAAATGGGACCTAATTAAACTTAAAAGTGTTTGCACAACAAAGGAAGCCATCAACAAAACAGAAAGCTCACAGAATGGGAAAAAATATTTGCAAATGAAGCAACCAATAAGGGATTAATCTGCAAAATATACAAACAGCTCATGCAGCTCAATTTCAAGAAAACAAAGAACCCAATCAAAAAATGGGTGGAAGATCTAAATAGACATTTCTCCAAAGAAGATAAATAAAATAGATAGCCCAAGAGGCACATGCAAAGATGCTCAACATCATTAATTATTAGAGAAATGCAAATCAAAACTACAATGAGGTATCATTTCACATTGGCTAGAATGTTGTTGATCAGTCACCAAGTCATGTCTGATTATTTCGTGACCCCATGGACTGAAGTATGTCAGACTTCCCTGTCCCTCACCATCTCCCGAAGTTTGCCCAAGTTCATGTCCATTGAATTGATAATGCTATCCGACATCTCATCAGGTGTTGCCCTCTTCTCCTTGTGCCTTCAATTTTTCCTAGGATCAGGGTCTCTGGTTAGAATTCTGTGTGCTGTGCTTACTCACTCAGTCTTGTCCAATTCTTTGCGGATCCACGGATTAGCCTGCCAGGCTCCTCAGTCCATGGGATTCTCCAGGCAAGAATACTGGAGTGGGTTGCCATGCCATCCTCCAGGAGATCTTCTCAACCCAGGGATCAAACCCAGGTATCGCGTACTGCAGGTGGATTCTTCACCGTCTGAGCCCCCAGGGAAGTCCTTGGTTAGAAAGACCATCATCAAAAAACCTACAAACAATAAATGCTCGAGAGGGTTTGGAGAAAAGGGAACCTCCTACACTTTGATAGGAATGTAAATTGGTACAGTCAATATGAAGAGTGCTTAAAAAGCTAAAACAGAGCTACAATATGATCCAGTCCTACTACTCCTGGGCATATATCCAAAGAAAACCATTAAGGAAGAATGGATAAAGAAGATATGGTACATATATACAATGGAATATTACTCAGCCATAAAAAGAATGAAAGGATGTCATTTGCAGCAGCACGAATGGACTTAGAGATTGTTATTGTGAGTGAAGAAAGTCAGAAAAAGCAAAAGCAAAATATATGATATCACTTACATGTGGAATCTAAAAAAAAAAAAAATGGTACAAATGAACCTACTTACAAACAGAAGTAGAGTTACAGATTTAGAAAGCAAACTTCTGGTTACCAAGGGGGAAAGGGGTGGGAGAGGGACAAATTGGTAGATGGGGCTGACATATGTACATGACTGTATACAAAATAGATAACTAATAAGAACCTACTATATAGCACAGGAACTCTATTCAATACTGTGTAATGACCTATATAGGAATAGAATCTAAAAAGGAGTAAATATATCTAAAACAGATTCATTTGCTGTACAGTAGAAACTAAAATAACAGTGTCAATCAACCATATTCCAATTAAACAATAATTAATTTTTAAAAAGGGTTGGGTAAATAATAAATGCAAAGGGGAATTTACTTGACTTTATTCCACTGGAACAATGGCTCATTTTGCTCAACAAATAGGAAAAACCTATTGCTTGGTGCTTCTTCCTTCATCTTCAGTGAAGATAAGACCAAAGCTGACATTGGGTGGATTAATGACTATCCACCTGGGCTAACTTTCAATCAGATTCATACTCACTGCAAAAAGGAAAAGGTAATTATGTATGTGAATGAGTATGTTGACATGCCTGAACCAACATAGGGAAGCAGTTTAAAAGAAAATTTTGCAAAACACAATAGAAAAATGTCCACTCATCAAAATATTTCAAGAAAAGCTTATTAATATTGTGTGGCTAAAGACTGGTTCCATTTGTTTGCTCTGCCCAGCACGTACTCTTTATCCAAAAGTATACTTAAAGAATATGATTTAATCTTCTTTGCACTGATTATGGCCCCTTTGGCAGTTTGGATATTTTACATGGAGATTTTCTTCATAATGCTTTGAAACTTCATGGAAAATAGAAGTTGGCACTGAGATTTCCTGCTTACTAGGAGTTTCTATCATGAGATGTACAATCACCCCCTCCATAATTTCAACTGATGTTGTTTAGTCACAAAGTCGTGCCCAAGTCTTTTGCAATCCCATGAACTATAGCCTGCCAGGCACCCTTTTCCATGAGATTTCCCATGCAGGAATACTGGAATGGGTTGCCATTTCCTTCTCCATGAGATCTTCCTGACCCATGGATTGAAGCTGCATGTCCTACGTGGGAGGATTCTTTACCACTGAGCTACCAAGGAAGCCCATAATTTCAATTACTGTTCATGATTTATGAGTGGATTACAGTTACATGCCTCTTTTGACCTTTGTTATCTTCTATCTGCATTAAAATTGTGTACATCTTATCAGAAGTTTGATTTGTCTTTTTTCTATGAGGGACTATACATATATAAGGACATTTTATGTTTTACACAGTAATATTAGTTATACAACATTATCCCTAAAATAAAATACATGATTGAATGACTGGAATAAAGAAGACAACTGAAAATTATATTTCACACATCCAAAGACTGACCAGAAAATAATAGCGTTGTTTGTTTCAAAAGAAAACTAAGAACAAAACAACTGAATAATTTTTAGTCTCTGAATCTAGAATTTCTGCCTCTGTATTAAGTGACCTCTAATTTTTCACATTTTATTTCCAATGCATTGTGTAAATTATGTTTGTGAAAAAAAGTAAAATATACTTCCATAATTATTAGCAGCTTCGTATCTTAGCAGATATCAGTTCATTACTTGCAGGCATAAAATTAGCAACTTTTTCCTGGGAAAGTTTTTTAATTCTGATATATGATTAGAAAAGACAACATGCAGATAGGCTTCTACAGAAGGAAAAAATAAATAAACCATGCATATAAATCCAAATGCACTAAGACAGGTTGCCAGTACATAAATAACAACTTCTTCTGAAGGAATGAAAAATATTAAAAGCAAGTATTTTAAAATTGGTATCTGAGCGCTGCTTTACTTGGCAAGTGAGCACACATAGTTCAAAGCAGAAAGAAAACGTGCTTGCCAAACTTAACTAGACATGGAAATTAAGATGTAATAATTCTATATCATAAAGAAAATACAAGAGAAAGGGATGTTTACTTATATTTGCATGACATTTTTTTATATTGACAAGCTAATCCCACATGCATTAGCCTATCTGATGCTAAGAACACGTTTTTGATGTAGCCTACCAAATCACTATTCCCAAGACACCAAGGAGAAAAATGCAGTTTATGTAGGCTGTGACTTGTCAAAGGTGGCGCAAGTAGTGGTGACGTGAAGACTTGAATTCAGATTTTCTGATCCATGACCAATGTACCTTTAGGAGATATGGGTTTGAACTCTGGATTGGAAAGATCCCCTAGAGAAGGAAATGGCAATCCACTCCAGTATTCTTGCATGGAAAATCCCATGGACAGAGGAGCCTGGCAAGCTACAGCCCACGAGGTCACAGGGAGTTGGATGTGACTCAGCAACTAAACAATGCTTGGGATACTGGGTGCAAAGGAGTTTGAGACCCCACATGTTCTGAGTGAAGAAGGGTACTGTGATTAATACAGATGTCAGCATGAACTCAGAGTTTAAACAGCAGCATAAATGTGCATTTTTCTGCTGCTTTTATATGTTTCCTTTTTTCACTTCAGTTTGAAAACAACTGCAGTGAAATCTCTCTGAAACTCTGTTGCCTATTAATACATAGGCATTTCTCACACCCTTCTATTTGTATTAATACTAATGAGACCCATCATCTTGATTTGCCATCAGTACATCACAGTTTTGGTTTGGTTTTGTATTTGTTATATTTTCTTCCCACCAAGGTTGCCTCTTTTATCCTTTCTGGTTATAACACACGTCAGCTTCTCAAAATCCAGACTGGATCCTATCTCCGCATGAAGCACTTCCATTTTTTCTCTTTAACACCTCGAGTCCTCTCTCCCTTCCCCTCTTTCTCCTTGTCTCTCTTCCACTCTCTGATAATCCTAGCATTATCATCCCATAGTATCTACTCTTCGGTATACATGTAACTCTTGACTTACTGATTAGATTTAACGATGTTGAGGACAACTTTTGTATTTCTGTGTTATCGGTGATAGCCAGAATAGCAGTGAAATAATCATTGGTAACAAGTAACCAACTACTCAAAATTATTCAAGAGATACTAATTTCTTTTTAAACTTCAAAGAAAAAAAGTTGAATTTGGGGGAATTATAAAATCATGAAAATTTGTCCTATGTCATCATAGATATTCCGAGAAATATTTAGAGACCATGTTTGCTCATGAATAAAAACTTAAAATTCAGAGTCAAGAAAAAATTATTATGAGAATTAAAATGACATATAGGGTACCAGCCATATGTGGAGATGGACAAAACCCATATGGTAAAAATTACAATTGGCCAGATCGTACAGATGCTTTGAGATTGGCAACCATAAAACAGAAGTGGCAATAAAGGGTTTTATGGAGAAAATGAATTTGTTTGTCCTTATCCAGCAGAATGGTTATCTTCATACCACAGGATAGAGATGAAATAGAAAGGTCTGTTTAGATCAAGAGAGTCCTCTAAATTAGGTGTTCTGCCTACATATGAATAGAGTTATGAGATCAGTTAATTGCCATATTTAATCATTTAAGTTAAAAAAAAATTACTCTCAGTTATTCAATAATTATAGATTGACTTACTGAAAGAAACTAAAAATTAATGAAGTTAATATACATCCTGTTCATTGAATTTTTTTTTTTTTTTTTTGGTAGCGTGGCATGTGGAATCTTAGTTCCCTGACCAGCGCCAGAACTGGAGTTCCCTGAAGGAAAAGCGCAGATGCTTAACCACTGGACCACCAGGAAAGTCCCCCATTTTTGATGAATATATTGTTTTGTGAATTATAAATGTCATTATACTTGTTTCCTCCAGAGAAAACAAAGTTTACATATTTAACAAATGTTAACATATTTCTTTGAGTCTGAAATGCACATTTTATGTTAAAGTCAGGTGTATCTAATAATCAATGGCATGTTGTAGTTAATTTGTAGTATTTTTAAATTTCTTAATTGTACATTAAAGAGTTGCCTGACTTACAAATAATGACATCTCTAATGTAATGAATTATGATACATAGTGATTATCCTACCACAAGCCAAGCACTGAGTACTTTAAAATAACATATTATATTTAATATATTGCAATATATATTTTAATATATTATATAATACATGTTGACTTCCCAGGTGGCACAGTGGTAAAGAATCTGCCTGCTTACACAAGAGACGCAAGAGAGAACCCTGGATCAGGAAGATCCCTGGAGGAGGAAATGGCATCCCACTCCAATATTCTTGCCTGAAAAATGCAATGGACAGAGAAGTCTGGTGGGTTACAGTCCATGGGGTCGCAAAGAGCTGGACACGACTGAACACCTGAGCACACACATGCACATAACACATGATACATTATTATATAAGATTATATATTATAGCAATCTTTATAAAGACCACATGGGAGAAACTATTAGTGTTCCCACTGTGCAGATGGGAAATCGAAGCAGAGGAAGATTAAGCAAACTTGTCCAAATTTACATAACTGGTAAGTGGATTTGGCCAGAAGTCAAATTTTGACATTTTGGGTCCTGTGCTTGTACATTTAATCATTAGAAAATGCTAACTTTCCACTACATCACTGAATGTCTTAATCTTCTTCCAAAGAGGTATCTTTGACTTACTTCCTTCTAAGGAGAAATTTAAGCTTTTTTAATTCTAGATTTTTTTTTCAAAATATTTTTTCAGATTTGATAAATCCAGTGAATAATATAAATACATCATCTACTTCAAATTAAATCTAGATTTTTCCAGTGGTGTAATTTTAAATATTGTCCATGTTGCTAATGAAAAACTAGTGATTCTCAGGCACAAAAAGAAATTTTCATCTTAAAACATACTGGAAAATAACTCTAAGAAGCCTTTGAACAGTGCAAATATTAAAAGGGCAAAAAACTACCTAAATGTACAAAGATTTTGTTTTCGTAACAATGGAAATTGCACCTGAATCTGAAAAAAATTAGAACTACACTTAATAAAGTCTGAAACTAAATGTATATTTCAAAGTGAGTATAGCAGTTATACGGCTTCCCTGGTGGATCAGATGGTAAAGTGTCTGTCCGCAGTGCGGGAGACCCAGGTTCAATTCCCAGGTTGGGAAGATCCCCTGGAGAAGGAAAGGGCAACCCACTCCAGTACTCTTGCCTGAAAAATTCCATGGACTGAGGAGCCTGGCAGGTTACAGTCCATGGGATCACAAAGAGTCAGACACGACTGAGCGATTCACTCACGCATTCGAACATAAAACCATACAACATAGAGCAAAAGGGCTCTAAGAAGCATTGCATCATTCATTTTGCACAGAAAATAACTGAAGTTCAGAAGAAGAGACTTAGTAAATGTTACATGCCTTTTTTTTTTTTTTGTCACCAACTCAGGAACTATGTGGTGGAGCTCAAAATTAATAGTCACATAATATCAGAATTTCAATATCAGGAATCCACATTTGAGGAAATACGAGCCTTGGGATTTGGGATACAGAAAATAAAAGTTGACTCTGGGTCATTTATCAGTTTTGTACTGTAAAATACTGAAGCCTGTTTGTTTCTCTAATGTTTCCCTAAGAGTTATATCACTGAGGAATTTGAAGTCATCAAGTTCATACCAATCCCTAGAGGTGAGGGTTGAGAAAATCTTACTTAGCAAGATAAAACTATAAGACATAAAGAAAAAAGAATTCACAGCTTTAATATAATAAAAATAACATATGATTAGGATATCATAAAGTTAACAAAAAAAACAGGGAGAGAATATTTGCAACATGTTGCATTTGCCTGGGTATACATGAGTTTGAGCAAACTCTGGGAGATGGTGAAGGACAGGGAAACCCAGCATGCTGCAATCCATGGGGCCACCAAGAGTCAACATGACTGAACAACTGAACGACAATACTCCCTCCATTACAGTCTCAATAGCTTGGTGTTCAACACAGTGACATCTCCCTTCTTGCTAAGGTAAGTCTCCAGTTGCCTCCAATTAAGAGAGTGCCATTTCATGCAGCCATTCAAAAGCAAATTCTTTCCAACAAATGGCTTTGGTATCTTTCAGTGCCCTGGAGTCCTACACTAGATTTTCTGTATGTATTGGTTGCTTCTTCTCAAGTATGTTATCTATGCCTCATTAAAAACAAAACAAAACAAAAAAACCCTGAAACTATCACAAAATAAAATCCTCATTTTATGACAAGACAAGAAAACTTTAAAGAAAAATTTTCTCTGCCCTTTGGGCTCCTCTCTTCCCTGGACCGAACACTGTGTGTCTGCATTATGCATTGATCAAACCTCCCCCATCAGCAGAAATACCTGCTCAGTCATAAAGAACAACATTATCCTAGCACCAGCAACTCCTTAAAAGATACCATTCTTCTTGATCTTGTGAGGGGCCACAATGGCACTTAGATCTGGATTGTGTAAACTGTCACTAACAATGTCATTTAATGTACAGCCTTCTGTCTCAAAAAACATGACTGTGCCTTGACTTCTAAAGGGCAGACTAGTTCTTGGAGCTTTCTGAGATGCTGGTCCCTGGTTATAATCCTCAATTTGGCTCAAATAAAATTCTCCATTTCTTTATTAAATTGATTGATTAATTTCTCATTGACATTTTGAGGACTTCTTCCTAAGCTGTGAGTTTCAGTTGGGATTTTGATCACAGTAAGTGGGATTTTGCCCCAGTCATCAGTGGTAATAACCCTCTTGGAAGTCCCTGTCCTTTGGCCAAAAGGTCTAAATTGACCATATTTACCCCTTGGAATTTTTTTTTGTTTGTGTGTGTATTTTGCCAGCCTTAGAGAAAGATTGTCTCTCATTCTCCTGGCCCCAAACCAAAGCTGAAAAAATGTCAAGGCAGAGATACTTGAGAGCCTCATGTCTTACTGAATGAACAACTGGCCTGCAGTAGGAGATGGTGAATCCAAGTGTAAAAATAAGAGACTATCAGATACAGAGATGGAGACAGAGAAAGAAAAGGATTCCTGACAACACAGAAAAATATTTCTGACCATACAGCTTGAGCTGCTGAATTCAGTCAGTTGCACCTCTGGCCTTTTAGCCAGATAAACCAGCTGATGCCCTTCTTTCTCCCCTTAAATTACTTAAAATTAAGTCTCAGCAGCAACTACATAGATCTTGCCTACACTGTCTCCTTCTATATAAGTAGCTCTTCTGTGACCTCCCCTAAGTTGGTAGACTTTTACTAATGACCTAATTCTGGTAGATGAATCAATTTCCTAACATTTCTAGAACAATCAGAATGTATGTCCAACAACTCAAAGTCATCTATTTTATTTTTTTATAAGCTTTAAAGAGTCTTGTGGGGTTTTTTTTTTAATTTAAAAAAAAATGATGCTTTGAAACAGTCATTATCTAATGCTTTCAATAGCCACATGCTTTGATCCATTCACATGTGTCAAAATCAGTTTTTTCTCAAGTATATGCTGTGTTTCTTAATCATTTAATGTGACTTGTGAGTATACGAGAAGTCAAAATATCATGTTGTCTATTTTTGATTTAGAGGCAGACAGAGAGGATTTGAAACAGAGATTGGTCGAAACTGGAGGAAGGTCTAAATTTCCAGGACAATGTCATTTCCTTCTGTTCATACACATGAATTTTAGTATTTTAGAAGCAAATAGCTTGTCTGGTTTCACATGTTCATAGCTGAAGAGAGATTTTGCCTCAGGATGAATCACTCCTCAAGTCTCAGCAATACCTGACATAGATGATATTAGAATCTTTTACAGTTGATGCTGGGATTAGTTAAAACTTTTAGGGCTATTGGGATGTGGTGGATGTCTTTGGAATGTGAGACGGACATCATTTGGGGGAGATCAGAGGAAGGGTTGAATTATGTCCCCTTCAAAATATATAAGTTGAAATCCTAATCCTCAGTACCTTAGAATGTGACCATGTTTGGAAATAGGCCTTTCCAGGAATAAATAAATTAAAATAAGGTCACTAAGGTGAGTCTTGCTCCTTATAACAAGAGGAAATTTGGACATAGACACATTTAGAGGTAAGACATGATAGAGAACAATCAGTATTCACAAGGAATGGTGCAGACAGACATGGTCCTGCTTTTAGAGAACATTTCATCTAGGTTGAAAGAAAAACAAATAAGCCTATTGAGTGATGAGACAGGGGAAGTAAGCAAGGTGATAGGAAATAATACTGATGGAAGACTAATTAGCTCTAGAAAAACAGACATTACTGCTGATACTCCAGTGGAGGAGTGTGATTTTATTAATCTGAAAAATTTATGCTTAGGTAGACATAGAAATGCTCACTATATTCCTCCAAAGAAAAGATGGAATTTATCCACCTACTTGAATTGTGGCTTTCTGGCTTGCTCTGACCAATGGTTGGGAGAAATTGATGTTATGCTAGTTCTGAGCCAATTCCATGAAGCCTTTTGGCTTCAATTCTTGTTTCCCATGTGATCAAGCCCAGATAGGAATAACCAGTTAAAGGACCACAGACCACATGGAAAAGAGCAGAAATGTTCCACCTGACAGCCAGCAAACCCCAGAAACTCTGTTCCCATCAGACTGGGAATTGAATCCAGGACTTTTAAGTGAGCTCAACCCAAACAACAAAAAGAGCTCTGAGGCTAAGTCCAGCCCAAACTGCTGATCATGAGCTGAGTAAGCAGCTGTTTATTTTAGCCTCAAATTTTGGAGTATTCTATTATGTCGCAAAAACTAACTCATAACATTTCCTCAGCATAAAAGAGAATCCTTAAATAAATTGAATACAGTGTGACTTTTAATATTTTTAACTGAAATATATTTGACATATAGCATTTGTGTACATTTAAGGTGTACATGTTGATCTGATACATTTATATAGTGTAACATGAGTACCACTGTAGTGACCGTTAGCATCTCTATAATATCAGGTAATTATCATTTCTGTTTTGTGGTGGAGATAAACTCCAATATTTTATATATTTTTTCTCTAATTCTTAAAAAAATAGTACATGAAGTTGTAAGGTTACCAACCAACTTTATACACAGTATGGGCAAAACAGAGATTATGGCTGTTATATCTAACTTTCTAACAAAAAAGCCTCTTTTGATTCAGTATTTTTTTGAAGAGGCATCATGAAGATAACATAACCTCATCTGACGGATTTTTTTATATTGCCTCGAAAGGTTTCTCAAGAAGAGTCTGTACAGCATTGCATTTTTACAACCCTAACATGAAGCAGCAAAAATTTTCTAATTTTTTTTTTTTAGGAAGTTGAATTAATAGCTTTAACTACTTGGCAAAAAATCTAATAGAGTATGAAACTGGAAGCAAAGCAGGTAAAAAAGGAAAGGGGTAAACCTCAGTTAAAAGAAGATGTTAGAATTCCTATTTCAAGTCTAGATGTGTGACTTCACAGTTTGTTTCCCTTTTCCCTGAACCTCAGTTTCCTCATCCTTAAATTCAAACATTAATACTATATCTGAATAAAGTTCTTTTAGGATTAAATGAAATGATACACATGAATGCTTAACAAAATGTCTTATATACTGACAATTATTTCTGAAGAATAATCACAGCACTGATCATGAATAATGTCATTGTAAATAAGTGGTAAAATAGGATTAGTATTCCATTTAATAATAGTGTGTATTTAGGCAAAGTTGCCAAAAAATAATACAAAGAGTGGATGTATATGCATTAGTTCTATATTAAAGCATAACTCCTTAATTTTAGTGAGGTAATACTTCAGAAGCATTGATATTGTATTAGGACTCAGTGATAAAGGGTTCTATTGTCAGATTTGCTAGTATCTTTGTGGCCTTATTTATTTGAAAGTCGCTCAGTCGTGTCCGACTCTTTGCGACCCCGTGGACTATATAGTCCACGGAATTCTCCAGGCCAGAATACTGGAGTGGGTACCCTTTCCCTTAAGACTTAATCTTCTTTCCTATAGCATGAAGCACTTAGGTAGTTGTTAGAACTATTGAAGTTCTTTTCAGAGCTAACATTCTGTGAATCTGGTCAACTTTGAAGTTAGTATTCAGAGAGACTACCAGTTACCCTAGTTTGCATTCAGAAGAGAGGAATAAAAAGGAATGCATGATTTAAAGGAACTAAGGTGCCTCCCTCTGACATTGTCAGCCCCATTGGCTTTGGTTTGGTTCAGATGTTCCTTGATGTATAGCCAAGGCAATATCAGAACTCTAAGAAAGAAACTGCAGATTTTCCGAGGATTGTTCCTGAGTGCCCCAGTTATTTCCAAATCTATTATAAGAAGAGAAATAAAGCATGAAAATGGGCAACTTCTCCATGGTTCTCAAATAGAAAAACGCGGAAGCTTTTGAAAGGCCCCAGGCTCTTCTGTTCCACAGATTGCACTTTGCAAGTTATGTAGCACCAACAGAATGAGCGGGTGGGGGTGGTGTGGAGGCTGAAGGGCAGTGCCAGCAGCTCTCCTACAGTCTGCTGCCAAGAGATCTGCACAAGGGGATCTTCTTCTGGCCCCGGGCAGCTTCTGAACCGAAGTTCTCTACAACTAGCAATAAGGACTTCGATGGAAATGGACCAAGCTCGCAAGAATTCAGAAAGTAACCATCTGTGACCTCCTCTCCTCTGGATAAGTACATCATGTTCTTACATATAGTCCATAGACAAACTAGCAGGATGATGGTGTCTTCCTGAAGGGCTCAGAAGTGATTTAAAAAATCTGCCTTCTGTGTATATGTGTGTAAAACCTGCATACTCAAAGAATTTCCATTTTTATTTGGGCATTTTATATACACACTGGAGAAGGAAATGGCAACCCACTCCAGTACTCTTGCCTGGAAAATCCCATGGACAGAGGAGCCTGGTAAGCTACAGTCCATGGGGTCACAAAGAGTCAGACACGACTGAGAGACTTCACTTTCACTTTCATATACATATGCACACTCATATAAATTGGTGAGACAATGATTACGAACTGGTAATAACAGTGGAAACAGTGGCTGACTTTATTTTACTGGGCTCCAAAATCACTGTAGATGGTGACTGCAGCAATGAAATTAAAAGACACTTACTCCTTGGAAGAAAAGTTATGACCAACCTAGACAGCATATTAAAAAGCAGAGACATTACTTTGCCAAAAAAGGTCCATCTAGTCAAGGCTATGATTTTTCCAGTGGTCATGTATGGATGTGAGAGTTGGACTATAAAGAAAGCTGAGTGCTGAAGAACTGATGCTTTTGAACTGTGGTGTTGGAGAAAACTCTTGAGAGTCCCTTGGACCCAAGGAGATCCAACCAGTCCATCCTAAAGGTCAGTCCTGGGTGTTCATTAGAAGGACTGATGTTGAAGCTGAAACTCCAATAGTTTGGCCACCTGATTCGAAGAGCTGACTCATTGGAAAAGACCATGATGCTGGGAAAGATTGAGGGCAGGAGGAGAAGGGGACCACAGAGGATGAGATGGTTGGATGGCATCATCGACTCGATGGACATGGGTTTGGGTGGACTCTGGGAGTTGGTGATGGACAGGGAGGCCTGGCATGCTGCAATTCATGCGGTCGCAAAGAGTCGGACATGACTGAGTGAGACTGAGTGACTGAACTGAACTGAATAACAATAAAAAAAGTTATTCTACTATAAGAAAAAAAAGTATAAAAACTTACTATTTAGGCTGCATCACAGATTCTAACTGCCCAGCTAAAGAAGGTGACATTGTAAAGACTTGAATGGCACATATATAAATAGAGATGATCAGGAATCACATAATGTTCAAGAGGGAGTCTTTGTTACCAACCGTGTTTCATAGTCATGGGTTTTAGCTGTAGTTACCCTTCTTTTAATGGATATATTCTTTAAAATACTCTTAGGTTTGTCAAACATTTGCTCTTTCCTGTGTGGTTACCATTTCTGATGCTACTTTGTTCCGCTCCATTCCTTCCTTATCTCACTTTTCCCTAAAAGTGACAATAGGAGTGGTAGGTAAGTCCTGTGTCTCCATTAAGTGGGTCTGTATCTTCTAAATGTTCAGAATCACTGTTTTAGCAATATATTTAAGCTCAATTCCCTTCTTCTAGCCCATGTGTCTTTCACAGTGTCACTGTGAGGAAATATTTTCCTGATACGCTATGGGGGTCATTCTTGAAATGTAACTGTTTTTTGGTTACATTATATTACAGAATTCTTTGGATTGGTGGTGGCTTCAGTTACTGCTGCTGCAAAACAAAGTTCTTTAAACTTAGTGGCATAAATAGCAGTCATTTTGCTCATATATTCTCAGGAATCCAAGACTTCAGAAAGGGTGCATCAGAGTTGCTGTCTCTCTTCCTGGTATCTGGAGCCTCAGCTGAGAAAATCCAGCGTTAAGAATGACAACACACAGCATGGGGCCACTGAAATTATCTGAAGCCTCGTTTATTCACAATTCTATAGATTATGCTTTGTGTTTTCATCTCTAGGTTATAATTTTCTCTTCTGTAAAAATATGTGGGCAATTTTAGTATCGAATTCATAGGTCTGTTGTAAATGTTATATTTTATGTAGGTAGGTATGTGTATGTATGTTTCATTCTGCAAATTTGTTTGAACAAGAAGACAGTTTATTTTATTCACTTACATAACCATTAAATATCTCGGCATGTAGAAGGTGTCCTTTGAATATTTCATGTGAAAGAGGGCATATAGAGTTCTTATTAAAATTTTCCACTATAAAATAAAAGCTCTAGTATATATTTTATATGAAAAAATTGTTTCTTAGGCTCCATTCGTTAAGCATAATGGTTTTGAGCACTGGCACTGAAAACAATCTATCTAAATTCTTAGCTCTACTACTTACAGAGAATAAGCCTGGCCTCAGTCTATTTGTAAAATAGTAACAGTGAAAAAAAACTAATTTCCAAGTTATAGGGCTTTTGTGAGGTATAAATGCATCCAGCAAGTTGACAATGACCACTAGACCAGATTGAAACCATCTCTAAATGTCCTGGGTGTCCTTGTATTGTGGATCAGGGATCAGGAAAAGAGATTCTATGTGAAAAGAACCAAATTCTGGGAACACAAGGCAGCAAGGAAGATAAGGTTGTAGTAGTGCCTGGAAGATTATAAATGATTAGAAACATTTAAACACATGTTAAAAATACTCATTTATCTCTTCTTTGTGCCCCTTGCTCTTAAATTCTTCCATTGTGTTACTAAGAGAACCTTTTGAAGACACCTCTCCCAACTCTGCTCTCCGAAATGAAAAAGAGATTTTTCAAATGTTTAAAGGGGAAATGCCTGCCACACTTCTTCCCTTTCACTCCTTCTATATTAAACATGTCAGGATAAGAAGAAAACCCCAGGAAATGAAAACCCAAGCAGAACAGAACTGGAGGTAAACAGGTCAGCTACTAACCCTCATTTGAAAATTCTCTTTTCAGTGTTAACCTTGAAAATTCTGAATTCTTTTAAGCTAGATACAATTTCTGTCTCAATCTGTACACTGAAGTCACACATCTCACATTTCTATCATCCCTATAAAAACTCTGATTTCCATAATGTAGTCGATTTTGGAGATTGAGTTTAGATAGAGGCATAAAGTAATCTAATTAAGCTAATTGAAAATAAGATAGAAAAATCTTAACCTTCCCAGAGATATTTCAATTTTAAATGAGGTGGTTTATTAATAGCAATGAAGCTACAGTTGATGAAATGCCAGGCTGGGTAACATAAGAAAAATGGAGAGCTAGCATTTATTGAGAGCCCACTATGTACCCAATACTTTGTGTATGATTTTGGTTTCAAAGAGGTTTTTTAAAGGCCCAGAGGAGTGAAACCATTTGTGTAAGTCACACAGTTAATACAGCAACACTCTTAGAACGAAACCCTCATTTGAACAAATAACTAATTTGCTATCAAGTACCAACAGCGCTCTCTGTCTCCCTCTCTCTCTCTGCCTCACTCACTCAGTACTGTCTGACTCTTTGTTACCCTATGGACTGTAGCCCAGCAGGCTCCTCTGTCCATAGAATTCTCCAGGCAAGAATGCTGGAGTGGGTTGCCATTTCCTTCTCCAGGGGATCTTCCCGACCCAGGGACTGAATCCTCATATCCTGCGTCTCCTTCCAAGAGGCAGGTTTTTTTGTTTTGTTTTGTTTTGTTCTGTTTTTACCACTTGAACCATCTGGGAAGTCCTGATAACACCAGCAACTGGTTCCTTAGCCTGGGCCTCATGATAACGAACTGGAATAATGTCAAGTAAAGATGAGTGTGGGCCTCCCCTGTGGTTCAGTGGTAAAGACTCTGCCGCAATGCAGGAGGTGCAGGGGACTCAGGTTCAGTCCCGGAGTTGGGAAGATCCCCTGGAGGAGGAAACGGCAACCCACTCCAGTGTCCTTGCCTAGAGAATTCCATGGACAGAGGAGCCTGGAAATTTACAGTTCATAGTATCGCAGAGTCGGACACAACTGAAGTGATCAAGCATGCATGCATGCATGCAAAGATGAGGATATCTCAAATCATTATATGAGAATATATTTTAATTGATAGAGGCCTAATACAAGTTTCATAAATGTGAGATATATAGAATTTTTAATAATGTGAGTATGCTAAATGGTAGAAGACTGAACCATTTCCACTGGTTCATAGAACAACTTCCATGTTCTTGTTCTTCTAGTCATGAGTAGGTCTCCTTCTATTCTGGGGGGTGGGGGAGGGCAAATTGTTAACTTCCCTTCAAAGATAGTGACTAGCAGATGTATCTTCTTATCTCTGGAAACCTGTTGACACAGTCATATTCTATAATTATGTGGCAGGACGTGCGTGGTAATATTCATCCTCAGGATTTTCAGAGATATCTTTGTATTACTGCCTTTGTTGCTATGGAAATAATTTCTTGAGTTATCAACATTTCTCTTTGTGCTTCTTGGAATCCCAATATATTTCCACTGACAGACAGCCTCCTTCAGCATCAAGATGTGATTTCTGCAACCACAATACATTTCCACATTCCCAATATATAACAGTCAAATACCTGGACACACAATTGTAAAAAGATACTATGGAATGTTTAGCTTCATGTCATCTGATAGACATTTATTTTCTGGTTGTCAGAAACTCTCATTTTCATTCCAAATATTGTGGCATCCAGTGTTAGAAGCCAAATAAAAAACAAAGTTCCTTCCTGAAGAATGTTTTGTCATTAAGAACAAGGTCTTTCAGAAAACTGCTCTGACAAGGAGAAGTCAAGAAAGCTTAGTAGTATATTAAATAATCATAGGTATTATGTAAAAAAAAAAAAAAAGAAGATACTGTATAATAACAATCATTATTAAGATACCAAACTTAAAGTTTTCATTTATCTTTCATTCAATCAATACAATGTGAAAATTTCTGGAAAACACTATGTTCTCGAGCTTGCAAGGTTTTTAAGAAGGTGCACAGCCCTTGGCAGAATGTGAGATCCATAGCTAATATTTTCTGCTTCTGGTGTTTGGTATTTCCTTAAAAGGAAATCTCATTAACATTTGCCACATCTAAGGCAATGCTCCACATACTTGGTTCTCATTCATATGGACTTGTTTACTTTGTGATAACAGCTGTAAAATTACAACATTGCTTCATTGATCTTCTGCATCAATATGGTGAAATTCCACTGGATGGGGCAATTTCAAAAGACAATTTAAAGTACTTGAACTCCATTTCAGATGTGGTACTTTTCACCAATTTACAGAAAGCGTGGGAAAATAAAATTTGTTCCTTTGGGAGGTTTCTCTTCCTCATTCAGTGTTTGTGTTCAACATTATCCCAACATTCAATGAATAAGTTATTTTTGCCTTCAAAATAATCTATTTCATTACATTTATTATTATTTCTACTTGGGGAGAGGTCTTGGCTCTTTTATGCATCTGAGGTCACATAGGTACATTTTTTCAGACTCGAAATCTTAAATGTAACAAATCATCCTTCAGCAGCATCCACGTGTTAGCACCTGTGTTTATCACCTGATATCTGTGCTTTCTATGCCATCTACTCTCAAAGAGAATTTCTCAAACACCTGTCTTGTTTTTATTGATTTTATGGAACTCAAGGGAGAAACCAAGTATTGCTTTGTATGGCCTCTACCAGAAATTAATTTATGGTATTGCTCAGAGCGAAGAGACCCAGACAGCTGAATTTTTCAATTTAGTTGTATTTTTTCTGGGTCCTATTATTTTTAAACTTTCTTATGGGAGCTTTTTTTTTTTCCCAGATAGAGTTACTTGATCTGCCTAAAGACATCAAATTCTAAAACATAGTTCTTATCTGACTCCTTGTCAATAGATGGAACCATATTATCTGTCTTGATAGTGAGATTGAGTCAAACATAAAGAACTTCCACCTTGAACTAACATCATATTGATTGATTGGCTTGTTCAATTCCATTAAAATCACCCAAGCAGTCAAATCTCTAAAGACATAAAGGCATGGGGAAATTCTAAAACTCTGACATCTGTAATAACAGTCTACTGAATTTAAAAGTAAAACACTATAGAAACCTAAAGACTGACATATTCTCAAGATAATATTGTCAATTATCTAATGAATTACATTTGTCAGAATAGGCATTTCTTGACTGTTCTTTATATAGTTGCTAATAAATTAGTACAAAGGTCATCACACATGATGATAGCTGTCTAAAAAGAAAGTTGAGGTGAGACTGTCAATCTGTTGAGTAAGAAAGGGGACTGGTGTCTAGCGGTTGATGGTGCTATTAAGTTTGATATTACCTTTAACTAAGAGCACTAAAAGTATACCTTCTCACTTCTTGAATATTCACTGAAACTCTCATGCTATAATATGACTTCTAAATTCTTTACAAAATAGATGTTTCAATTTAAAAAAAATTTTGTTATTATTTTGAATGAATGATTAGAAGGTAAAAATATATAATAATGAACAATAATGCATGGAAATTACTTTTCTAACTTTTCATTGTGTTCAGTTGTATTTTTGACATAGAATGACATTAATAAAAAGAATAGAGCAAAGAAAAGTTTAAATTTTGGAAAGCAGCATAATTTTACCTCCACATTTCTAAGATTTCTTTTATTTTCCTATCATATACCCTAAAAGCTATTCTGTCTGTGATTTACTCAAAATTACACATCATTTGAAGTGACTTTCATTCAGGCATCTTAAATACAGCACTATAAGGCAATGAAAATATCAGATAATTCATATCTAGTTTAATTTAAATACTGTTTCAGCTATCCTTTTATATTTAATGACTTTCGCATATACAGTGTAAATCAATGAAGTGACTTTAATAGACTATATTTACTGTATTATTTCCTTTCCTTTCTTTGTGTCTAGTTCCGTTAGCTGGACAGAATAGAGTGGGATCTATGAATCACAGATAAAGAGAAAATTATAAATATATCTTAGAGGAGAGAACACTGTTTGCTTCTGTTTGTGCCTTAGAATAAATAATAGTCAATATTTTTGAGCACTATTTTTATGCAATGCACTTTCTGAAGTATTCATAAAAAAGAGCACATTATACAGACACACATCACATATCAATATCTATCTATCCATCTATCATCCATCCATCATTGTCTCCACCAGGATGTCTCTATCTGTACTCACATAGTTGGATATTATTTCTTGGATATATCTTATCTATCTACCTGAAACAATCTAATCTTGCCAAAGAATTATGCCCATAAGAGATTTTACATCGTGAACAACTGACTCAGAGAAGTAGGGAGGTTGAAAATTCACTCTAACAGTGGTGATTGTTGTTTAGTCACTAAATCGTGTCTGACTTTTTGAGACCCTGTGGACTGCAGCACACCAGGCTTTCCTGTCCTTCACTGTCTCCCAAAATTTGTGCAAACTCATGTCCCTTGAGTCAGTGACGCCATCCAACCACCTCATTTTCTGTTGCTGCCTTCTCCTCCTGCCCACAATCTTACACTGACATTCATTCCGAATGAAGTTAGTGGCAGTGAGTGCCCATTCTGTTGACATAGTAGCAGATATTCTTTTATAACATTTGTATTGGTACAAAATATATGGCAACAAGAATGCTTCTATGGTGCAGTATGGTTTTTTTCTAGACTTCCTTGTCTCCTTATCTCCCTGTTTTTCTTTTCTTTTTTTTTTTTATCTCCCTGTTTTTTCTTTTTTCTTTTTTTTTAAACTCTCATTTGTCAGATGTCCAAGAAGTTTTATGAGTACTTGCTAGTATTCAAACAAGCATCTTTTCTTTTTGAGTTAATCGGTTAAATGCTGTAGTCTGCAATCAAGAACCTGAATGGCACTATGGATTGGGCTTGGGAGTCAGTTGTAGCAACATGGTCCAGAAGAATTAAGAACTTGGAAGACAGGGAACATCCTATACATATCCATACATATTCAGGAATAGGAACATGGAAACCTATGGCACACAGAGGAGAAACTCCTAGTTAATGTTTTAATATGTTAGAAGAAAGGCAAAGTTGGAGTAACTGAGCTACTTATAATGGAAAATAATATGAAAGGTGTGAGAAATTCAACAAATCTTATATGTAATAGCTATATCTAAGAGGATAGACAACTTAAATAGTACTGCAATCATGGATCCCTAAATGCTTGGGTCAAGTCACACACTGAAACCCAGGCAGAGTGTATGTACCTGGTAAAAAACCCTTTCATAACTTAGAAGCACAGGGTTGGAGGAAATAGAAAAAATAGAAATTTGATGACATAAATCAAAGCAAGATCTTCTATAACCCACCTCCTAGAATAATGGAAATAAAAACAAAAGTAAACAAGTGGGTGATTAAACTTAAAAGTTTTTGCATAGCAAAGGAAACTATAAGCAAGGTGAAAAGACAACCTTCAGAATGGGAGAAAATAATAGTAAATGAAATAACTGACAAAGGATTTATTTCCAAAATATACAAGCAGCTCATACAACTCAATACCAGAAAAACAAACAACCCAATCAAAAAGTGGGAAAAAACCTAAACAGATATTTCTCCAAAGAAAACATACAGATGGCTAACAAACATGTGAAAAGATGATCAACATTGCTCATTATTAGAGAAATGCAAATAAAAACTGCAATGAGATATCACCTCACACTCATCAGAATGGCTATCATCAAAAAGTCTACAAACAATAAATGCTGGAGAGAGTGTGGAGAAAAGGGAACACTCTTCTTGCACTGTTGGTGGGAATGTAATTGATACAGCCACTATGGAAGACGGTATGGAGATTCCTTATAAAACTAGGAATAAAACCATTATATGACCCAGCAATCTCACTTGTAGGCAGATACCCTGAGGAAAGCAAAGTTGAAAAAGACACATGTATCCCATTGTTCATTGCAGCACTATTTACAATAGCTAGAACATGAAAGCAACCTAGATGTCCACCAACAGATGGATGGATAAAGAAGTTGTAGTACATATACACAATGGAATATTACTCAGCCATAAAAGGAACACATTTGAGTCAGTTCTGATGAGGTGGATTAACAAAGAGCCTATTATACAGAGTGAAGTAAGTCAGAAAGAAAAAGATAAATATCACATACTAAGGCATATATACAGCGTCTAGAAAAATAGTACTGAAGACTTTATTTGCAGGGCAGCAATGGAGAAACAGACATAGAGAATAGACTTATGGACATGGGGAGAGGGGAGGAGAGGGTGAGATGTATGGAAAGAGTAACATGGAAACTTACATTACCATCTGTAAAATAGATAGCAAACAGGAATTTGTTGTATGTCTCAGGAAACTCAAACAGGGGCTCTGGATCAACCTAGAAGAGTGGGATGGGGAGAGAGATGGGAGGGAGGTTCAAGAGGCTGGAGACATATATACCAATGGCTGATTCAAGTTGAGGTTTGACAGAAACAACAAAATTCTGTAAAGCGATTACCCTTCAATTAAAAAATAAATAAATTTCTAAAATAGCACTTAATTCTTCAAGTTGCCAAATTATAACATCAACAGAATTTAGTATCACCAGATCTTTAATTCAAAACTTAAGGTACCTGACATTCACAAGTAGGATTTGGAATATTTTGTATTTAATATATGTGCTCAGTCACTTAGTGGTGTCTGACTCTTTCAGACTCCTTGGTCTATAGCTGCCAGGTTCTTCTGTCCACGAAACTTTTCAGGTGACAATACTGGAGTGGATTGCCATTTCCTATTCCAGGGGACCTTCCTGCCTCAGGGATCAAACCTGTGTCTCTTGAACCTCCTGTTGTGGCAGGCAGGTTCTTTACCACCACACCACCTGGGAAACCCCTATCTAATATTTAAGAAGAATCAAACACCACAAAGAGCAAATCCCCTTCATAATATCAAAATTACAAACAGTGCTTATGAGAATGGATTCTGAGATAATCCAATCAAAATGAAAAGAAGATAACTTTAAGATTATGTGGAATTAATATAGATGAACTCAATATTTCAGTTTTAATCTTTCCAACTACTGTCTACATGTTTCCCTGAGATCTCAATTCACATGTCTACATGTTTCCCTGAGATTTCAATTCACAACTCATCAATAGTCCATGGTATCCTGATGTCACATGCCAAGTTCTTTAGAAAAAGAGGAGAGAATCTACCTTTTTTAGAGGATATGTTTGCAGATTTTGTCTTTCCTTTGTAACTTACTAAAAGTCACAATTTCCACATCAAGGACTTGAAAAGTTTGCTGATGAGTGCAACAACATATTCTTTTAAAAGGAAATAATCACCAAAATGAAAAAGAAACCTACATAAGGAGAGAAAATGTTTGCAAATCATGTATATAAGATAATGGATTAATAACCAAAATACATAAGGAATTCATAAAAGTCAATAGTAGATGAAACAAAATAATCTGATTAAAAATGGGAAAAGGATTTGAATAGACATTTCTCAAAGCACAACATACAAATGAAAACATCATTAATTATCAGGTAAATGCAAGTCAAAACCATAGTGAGACTCCTAATAACTGCTGGGATTGTTACTATCAAAAAGTCAAAAGATAATGATTGTTGGTGAGGTGGGGAGAAAAGAGAACCCTTATACATTGCTGGTAGGAATGTAAATTGGTATAGCTACTATGGAAAATAATACAGAGGTACCTCAAAACAATAAAATAGAACTATCTTATAATCCAGCAATGCCATTTCTGGGTGTATACCCAAAGGAAGTAAAGTCATTATTTAAAAAAGAGATCTGCACTCCCATGTTTATCATTAATCACAATAGACAAATATGGAAATAACTTAAATGTTCAGTGATGGATAAGTGGATCTAAAAAATTGTGATAAACACACACAGTATACCCTTAAAAAAGGAGATACTGCCATTTGCAACAATATGGATGAATCTGAAGGACACTGTGGTAAAATAAGCTCTAAAAAAGAGAATAGTATATAATTCACAACATCACTTCTATGAGAAATCTAAAATACGTTGGACTCATAGAACCAGAGAGTCAAAGGGTAGTTCAGAAGGGCTAGGGGATGGGAGAAAAGACATTTTGGTCAAAGGGTACAAACTTTCAGTTATAACTACATTCTGAAGATCTAATGTACATCATGGTGACTACAGCTGATAACAATGCATTGTATACTTGTGATTTGCTAAGAAAATAGATCTATATATTATAATCAATGAATGTATTAATTACCTTGATTTCAGTATCATTTCACAGTGTTGTACACCTTAAATATACACATTTTTTTAATTTGTTGATAATACTTCAATAAAGCTAGGAAAAAAAGCAACAAAAAAGAATTTTATTTCATCCCTAAACACCAGTATACAAGAAAAGCGATTTTATTGATCAGAATTCTCAAAGACAATGGGAAATTAAATAGTGTAGTTGGCTAAAGCATAATGAATAGAGAAAATAAATTCAAATACGGAACAACTATTCTAATTAAGGACAAATGGTTGCATTTTTTAACCCTTATTTCCTGCTCTGGAATTAACTACTTCTCATAAAAATTGATATAGACAACTTTCATTTGCTTCGAGAGAAACTGAACCTCAACTCATGGTATTGTAACTCGGCTCCTGTGCATCACAAGATAATCAAACAGTAGTTTAACTCCAGTACATTTTCAGTGTCCAGGACATTCAGTCTTAAAAACCATCACACAACACTATACTATATTAATAACCCTGATCAGATTGCGCTGCACTGAGATTAGGTGACTCTCTTGTCAATCTCACCTAACCAAAGTTCAAAAGATCTTGAGGAACTGGATTTATCAAGATCATCTTGTTTTACTTACAGATTAAAGCAAAATGTTACATGTAAATATACATATAATTATGTAAAATATGTATATGCATATTATACATATTGAAGAAGGAAATGGCAACCACTCCAGTACTCTTGCCTGGAAAATCCCATGGATGGAGGAGCCTGCTGGGCTACCGTCCATGGGGTCACAAAGAGTTGGACACAATTGAGTGACTTCACTTTCACTTTCAATATGCATATGGGCTTCCCAGGTGGCACTAGTGGTAAAGAATTCATCTGCCAAAGTAGGAGACCTAAGAGACCTGGATTAGATCCCTGTGTTGGGAAGATCCCCTGGAGGAGGCCATGGTAACCCACTCCAGTATTCTTGCCTGGCGTATGCCATGGACAGAGGAGCCTGGTGGGCTACAGTCCATAGGTTCAAACAGTCAGACACAACTGAAGCGACTTAGCACACACATTACACATATGTTTACATAAAACATCTTATATTGGAAATAAAAGCAAAAATAAACAAATGGGACCTAATGAAACTTAAAAGCTTTTGCACAACAAAGGAAACTACAAGCAAAGTGAAAAGACAGCCCTCAGATTGGGAGAAAATAATAGCAAACGAAGCAACACACAAAGGATTAATCTCAAAAATATACAAGCAACTCCTGCAGCTCAATTCCAGAAAAATAAATGACCCAATCAAAAAATGGACCAAAGAACTAAACAGACATTTCTCCAAAGAAGACATACAGATGGTTAACAAACACATGAAAAGATGCTCAACATCACTCATTATCAGAGAAATGCAAATCAAAACCACAATGAGGTACCATTACACGCCAGTCAGGATGGCTGCTATCCAAAAGTCTACAAGCAAGAAATGCTGGGGAGGGTGTGGAGAAAAGGGAACCCTCTTACACTGTTGGTAGGAATGCAAACTAGTACAGCCGCTATGGAGAACAGTGTGGAGACTTCTTAAAAACCTAGAAATAGAACTGCCATATGACCCAGCAATACCACTTCTGGGCATACACACCGAGGAAACCAGATCTGAAAGAGACACGTGCACCCCAATGTTCATTGCAGCACTGTTTATAATAGGCAGGACATGGAAGCAACCTAGATGCCCATCAGCAGATGAATGGATAAGGAAGCTGTGGTACATATACACCATGGAATATTACTCAGCCATTAAAAAGAATTCATTTGAATCAGTTCTAATGAGATGGATAAAACTGGAACCCATTATACAGAGTGAAGTAAGCCAGAAAGATAAAGAACATTACAGCATACTAACACATATATATGGAATTTAGAAAGATGGTAATGATACCCTATATGCAAAACAGAAAAAGAGACACAGATGTACAGAAGAGACTTTTGGACTCTGTGGGAGAAGGCGAGGGTGGGATGTTTTGAAAGAACAGCATCGAAACATGTATATTAATCTATAGTGAAACAGATCACCAGCCCAGGTTGGATGCATGAGACAAGTGCTCAGGCCTGGTGCACTGGGAAGACCCAGAGGAATGGGGTGGAGAGAGGTGGGAGGGGCGATCGGGATGGGGAATACATGTAACTCCATGGCTGATTCATGTCAATGTATGACAAAACCCACTGCAATGATGTAAAGTAATTAGCCTCCAACTAATAAAAATAAATGAAAAAAAAAAACATTTTATACAAAATACTATATATGCTCTTTATGCATTGTAGTACATTGGAAATACAGTGCAATATATGTGTATTGTATGTTGCAACTTTGCATAAAATATATGTATATAACAAATTGAAACTTAATTATTATATAAAATATATATGAGTATATATTAATTTTATATTAAGTATTACATTTAAATATATGCATATATGAAACATATAACAGTATTAAAATTATTAAAACTATATATATACAAATATATGTTTTCATAGCTTATTATTAATCATTTATTTCTTTCACTTAATTTATCCCTTGACCTTGATCAGAAATGCAAACCTGTAATGTATGTTTGAAAATAGAAACTCTTATAACAGGGATTTCCCTAGAGGCACAGTAGTCAAGGCTCTGTATGTCTACTGCACGGGCACAGGTTTGATCCCTGGTCTTGGAACTAAGATTTCACAAGCTATGGGCCATGGCCAAAAAAAAAAAAACTCTTAAAACAATCTATTCCATGGTATATATTTCAGAAACAAATTATAATTCTTTGATTCATTCTTAAAATATTTTTCTAATACCTAGACAATCACTATCACCATGTAAGTGAGTGTGTGTGTGTGTGTGTGTGTGTGTAAAGGACATATATAAAAGTTAAGTGGAAGAATAATATGATGTGTTGAAAATGGACTGAAAAGAGTATAAAGCTTGACAAGCTTCAGGAATACGAAACTTGTTAATCATCCCTCAGTACAAAAGATGTAATTCGTATGACCAGGCATTTGCAAAGTCAATATTGAATTTACTCAATATATAAAATGAAGGATGGAAATATTTTATGTATATGTATGTATATCACTTTTTTAGTCAGTGTAATTATTTCTCCTCTGGATAAAGCCAATTAGCTAGCACAGATGGTTACTCCAATTCCCAGGTAAACTTAGGAAGGTGCTGACGAGTCTCTTTTCTTTAGGACAATCATTTATCTTGAAAATGTTATGGAAAAGATTGTTTTTGCCAGACTATATAAAACAGTGAGTTTTCCTTTTGTCTTTGTAATCTCTTGGTGGATTGCCTGTTATTTGCATCACATTGTGGTTTAATGTTTATATATAACATAACTGTTTTCTTTCTCTCTTACCTTTGTGGAGATGATTTCTAGGTTGGGAGATGGTTTTGTTTTTATTCATATATTCCCTGCATTACTATCTTACTATCTGTACTTAACCAACAATGGATTTTATTTCTCACAAAAAGGTTACTTAATTACTGTCCTTATTGAAGACACAAGTCTTTCCCATTATTCTGTTTATTTGATTTCCTTGTTTTTCAAAACAGATTCAAAGGTTCTCAAATAATAAAACAAAAGCAATTTATATCTCTCACTTCTGAAAAGAGCAGCAGCAACTAGATAGATTAGGACTAAGGAGGACACGGTGATGTCTTTAGTCCGGCTATTTTGAGACCAGGAATTGAAAAATTAAGGCTCAAGGGACACACCTGTGTTCTCTCTCCACCTTCAGGGTGAAAAGATTTTAACCAGGATTGAATATATAAAAACATATAATCCTTCTTGGTTAATTCCAGATACATAGGCAAGGGGACCTTTGGGAATGTCCTTCAATAGACCAAAATGCAGCTAGTAGGCATTATACTATACGTTCCTAAATGTTAAGGCAATTTAATCTGTATACTAATACAGTAGCCAATAAAATAAAGATAAATGCTTCATTTTGGAGATGCTATCCTAATGGAAAGGTGTTGGAAAGGCACTGGCCCTCACCATGACAGTGTCATTTAAATTTATCTTGAAGTGGAATCACTTTAATTCGATGAATTTTTAGGCTTTTCAATGTGTAGCTGGTAATAGGACCATTTTCATAGACTTTTATTGATGCTATTTAAATGCCTTGTCATACCCTCACAAAATCTATATTTCTTGAATAGTATAGTTTATACGACTAGAAAAAAAAATAAAAGCAGAGAGATTCACAGAAAAGACTATAATAAGCAGCCATTTTCATTCCTTTTTGTGATGCAGATTCAAAGAATAATCAGAAAAGTACAGAATCTGAGAGGAGACAGAACTAGAGCTCTTTAGCTAGAGGTTATAAGTGAATCTACATAACAGAGGGATGAGCTAATTAGACAAGTAGGAATCATGGGAAGTTACATTTCATATGGAATGCAGAGACTGGGGTAAAGGAGGTGGTCAGAACTAGAAAAGAGAATCTCTAAAAAAAAAAGTTAAAGGAAACAGAGAAGAAAAAGTGTCAGCATCAGCTCTAGGATTCTTCCTGGAATGCTGTTTACACAACACAAATCTTTGTAGAATTTATTTTTTTGTTTTTGAAAAGTGTTTGGTGAACACAATAGCATGTAGAGATTAAGTCGTATTGGCCCAGCTTCAATAGGTTTACAACTGAGGAGGCCAGGAGGCTTCTCAGAGGGAATTGATGGTTGGGTGCATCTCCTCTACATGAGCCTGTACTGAACTATGGGACACAGGAGAGGCTTTAATTGTGAGACACGTGATTATTGAAATAATTCAATATCTTTGTGGCTTTCTGGAAATACGAATAAGTCAAAGCTGCAAATTATGAACTATGACTTATATGAAACTGGGTGTTCCAAGTAGACAATGTGCTCAGTGATGCATGGGTTCACTACATTTAGGAAAAAAAAAAAACATTGAAAAGAAGTAGATTTGAAAATAATTTTCACTGCCTGTTTATTTTACAGGAAGTGAAAGATTTTTAACTTTTTATTAACAAATTAAAGTGTCTTCAAACAACTATAGATGTGGGAGCCAGATTTACCAAAGCTAATTCAAGGCCAACACTGGGTTCTCTAATTGCAAATACAATAGACTGGGGGACAAAGAACAATGTTAACAGACCAATGAGCAAGCAAACTGTGGAACTGCTGGCATAGGAACCACCATTAGAAAAACTTGACAAGTTGGAGGTAGTTAGTGATCTAGGATTCAAATGAAATGAAATGATTTTGAATCATGGTTAGACTATGCCTCAGAAATCACAAGAGGAAAGACAGGCTCAGAGGCAAAAGCCACTGCCTGCTTGTGAGAGTTTACGATGACTGCCATAAGGTCAATTTTGACCAAAATCCATAAAGTCTGGCATTTATGTATAGGAATGGAACAAGTATTTGACAGGATGGACAGTGACTAGAATTCATATTCCGAATTCTATATAGCATGTCAGTGACCCAGGGAAAATTGTGCTGTCTTTATGCTCCAAAAGGGAAGAACTATACTAGTGGGCAATCTGCCAGCAAGCCAGGGAATGAAGTTTTGAAGCACTTAAGCTAAAATTACATAGGGATAATGTAAAGTAAGAAATAATAAATAATATTGTCATAAATGGTAATTTCTGCTGTGAAAGTAACCAAATTCTGTCAGTAAATGTAACTGTGGGAACAGGAAAATGACAGGCAAAAATGGTGGTCAAGAAAAGATCAGAAGCAAATAATATAATGCAAATCAGATACCTGTGGGACTCAAGGAGTTGAAAGTTCCCATTTGCTAATTATATCTCAAAACATCAGGGGGAGAAAAAGAAGAAATTTCTAGACATGGCTCTATATACAAGATAAGCCTATTTCCTCAAAATAGAGAAAAAAAGACAACAGAAGCCATTATGCACATGCCCTAAACATAGCTGCGCAATCTCAAATCCTTTCAGAGGCAACTTTTAAAGTTCAGGGTGGGAATTGCATTTGTGATCTAGTCATCATCTGAAACTTGAGCCAATATTATCAGAAAGTTCAGTTCAGTCGCTCGGTCATGTCGACTCTTTGCAACTGCATGGCCGCAGCATGCCGGGCTTCCCTATCCATAACCAACTCCTGGAACTTACTCAAGTTCATGTCCATCAAACTGGTGATGCTATCCAAACATCTTATCCCCTCTCATTCCCTTCTTCTGCCTTCAATCTTTCCCAGCATCAGGGTCTTTTCCAATGAGTCAGTTCTTTGCATCAGGTGGCCAAAGTACTAGAGTTTCAGCTTCAACATCAGTCCTTCCAATGAATATTTAGGACTGATTTTTCTTTAGGATGGACTGATTGGATTTTGTTGCTGTCCAAGGGACTCTCAAGAGTCTTCTCCAACACCACAGTTCAAAAGTATCTATTCTTCGGCACTCAGCTTTCTTTATAGTTCTACTCTCACATCCATACATGACTACTGGAAAAACTGGAGCTTTGACTAGATGGACTTTTGTTGACAAAGTAATGTGTCTGCTTTTTAATATGCTGTCTAGGTTGGTCATAGCTTTTCTTCCAAGGAGAAAGAGTCTTCTAATTTCATGGCTGCAGTCACCATCTGCAGTGATTTTGGAGCCCAAAAAAATAGTCTGACACTGTTTCCATTGTTTCCCCATCTGTTTGCCATGAAGTGATGGGACCAGATGCCATGATCTTA
Source organism: Odocoileus virginianus (assembly GCF_023699985.2). Classification (NCBI taxonomy): domain Eukaryota; kingdom Metazoa; phylum Chordata; class Mammalia; order Artiodactyla; family Cervidae; genus Odocoileus; species Odocoileus virginianus. Next base: position 20,865,459 of record NC_069683.1, read on the forward strand.
GTATTCTGAATGTTGAGCTTTAAGCCAACTTTTTCACTCTCCTCTTACACTTGCATCAAGAGGTTCTTTAGTTCCTGTTCACTTTCTGCCATAAGGATGGTGCCATCTGCATATCTGAGGTTATTGATATCTCTCCAGGAAACCTTAATTCCAGCTTGGGCTTCATCCAGCCCAGCATTTCACATGATGTACTCTGCATACAAGTTAAATAAGCAGAGTGACAATATACAGCTTTGACGTATTCCTTTTTCGATTTGGAAACAGTTTGTTGTTCCATGTCCAGTTCTAACTGTTGCTTCCTGACCTGCCTACAGATTTCTCAAGAGGCAGGTCAGGTGGTCTGGTATGCCCACCCCTTTTAGAATTTTCCACAGTTTGTTGTGATCCACACAGTCAAAGGCTTTGGTATAGTCAATAAAGCAAAAGTAGATTTTTTCTGGAACTCTCTTGCCTTTTTGATGATTCAACGGATGTTGGCAATTTGATCTCTGGTTCCTCTGCTTTTTCTAAATCCAGCCCGAACATCTGGAAGTTCACATATTGTTGAAGCCTGGCTTGGAGAATTTTGAGCATTAATTTACTAGTATGTAACATGAGTGCAATTGTGCGTTAGTTTGAGCATTCTTTAGCATTGCCTTCTTTGGGATTGGAATGAAAACTGACCTTTTCTAGTCCTGTGGCCACTGCTGAGTTTTCTGAATTTGCTGGCATATTGAGTGCAGCACTTTCATAGCATCATCTTTTAGAATTTGAAAGAGCTCAACTGGAATTCCATCACCTCCACTAGCTTTGTTCCTAGTGATGCTTCCTAACATCCACTAGACTTTGCTTTCCAGGATGTCTGACTTTAGGTGAGTGATCACACCCAACATGGTTATCTGGGTCATTAAGATCTTTTTTGCATGTTCTTCTGTGTATTTCTGCCACCATTTCTTAATGTCTACAGCTTCTCTTAGGTCCATACAATTTCTGTTCTTTATTGTGCCCATCTTTGCATGAAATGTTCACTTGGTATCTCTAATTTTCTTGAAGAGATCTCTAATCTTTCCCATTCTATTGTTTTCCTCTATTTCTTTGCATTTATCACTGAGGAAGGCTTTCTTATCTCTCCTTGGTATTCTTTGGAACTCTGCATTCAAATGGGTATACCTTTCCTTTTCTCCTTTGCCTTTAGCTTCTCTTCTTTCTTCAGCTATTTGTAAGGCCTCCTCAGACAGCCATTTTGCCTTTTTGCATTTCTTTTTCTTGGGGAAGGTTTTAATCACTGCCTCCTATACAATGTCACGAACCTCCATCCATCGTTCTTCAGGCAACCTGTCTACCAGCTCTAATCCCTTGAATCTGTTTGTCATTTCCACTGTATAATCATAAGGGATTTGATTTAGGTCATACCTGAATAGTCTAGTGGTTTTCACTACTTTCTTAAATTTAAGTCTGAATTTGGCAATAAGGTGTTCATGATCTGAGCCCCAGTCAGCTCCCAGTCTTGTTTTTGCTGACTGTATAGAGTGTCTCCATCTTTGGCTGCAAATAATATAATCAATCTGGTTTTGGTATTGACCATCTGGTGATGTGCATGTGTAGAGTCCTCTCTTGTATTGTTGGAAGAGGGTGTTGCTATGACCTGTGCGTTCTCTTTGCAAAACTCTATTAGTCTTTGCCCTGCTTAATTTTGTATTCCAAAGCCACATTTCCCTCTTACTTCAGGTAACTCTTGACTTCCTACCTTTTCATTCCATTCCCCTATAATGAAAAGGATATCATTTTTGGCTGTTAGTTCTAGCAGGTCTTGTAAATCTTCATAGAACCGTTTAACTTCAGCTTCTTCAGCATTATTGGTTGGGGCATAGAGTTGGATTACTGTGATATTGAATGGCTTGCCTTGGACATGAATAGAGATCATTGTGTTTCTGTGAGAACAGTGGGACATAAAGTCCTTTGCAGTCATTCAGTTACTTATATTTTGACTCTTTTCTAATGGACGGAGAGGTAAAACCTTAAATCTTGAAGGTCAGTCTCAGACTTACTTTGACTATACTGAATATAGTAATTGGAGATCTGCTTATTGCTCATTCTTTTTCCTTAACAAGGATATCAGAGGGCATGAAATCTGCAGACTACTTCTGTTTCTCAAAGGAAAGTTATTTATTCTTCTGTCACATGATTTACTAGAGGAGACTGAAATGGAAATAGCTAGTTTCTACCTGATAGCATCAGCAGAGAGAAACAGGCGAAGTAGAAGGAGGGAGAGGAATAGTCGGGGGAAAAAAGAAAGAAACAAAGGAAAGAACAGAAATAAAAAATGGAGCAAAGATGCTGGAGAGGAAGCAGGGAAAAGGGACCCTCTTACACTACTGGTGGGAATGTAAATTGACAAAGCCACTATGAATAATAGTATGGAGATTCCTTAAAAATCTAAAATAGAACTACCATATGGTCCAACAATCCCACTCCTGGGGATTAACCTGGAGAAAACCATAATGTAAAAAGATGCATGCACCTCGGTCTTCACCACAGCACTGTGTACAATAGCCAGGACATGGGAGCAACCTAAATGTCAATCAACAGAGGAAGAGATAAAGATGTTGTACGTACATACAATGAGAAGCAAGGAGCTTGCTCCTTGGAAGAAACGCCATGACCAACCTAGACAGCATATTAAATAGCAGAGACATTACTTTGCCTACAAAAGTCCGTCTAGTCAAAGCTATAGTTTTTCCAGTAGTCATGTATAGATGTGAGAGTTGCACTATAAAGAAAGCTGAGTGCAGAAGAATTGATGCTTTTGAACTGTGGTGTTGAAGAAGACTCTTGAGAGTCCCTTGGACTGCAAGGAGATCCAACCAGTTCATCCTAAAGGAGATCAGTCCTGGGTGCCCATTGGAAGGACTGATGCTGAAGATGAAACTCCAATACTCTGGCCACCTGATGTGAAGAACAGCCTCATTGGAAAAGATCCTGAGGCTGGGAAAGATTGAAGACAAGAGGAGAAGAGGACGACAGAGGATGAGATGGTTGGATGGCATCACCTACTAGATGGACATGAGTTTGAGCAAGCTCCGGGAGTTGGTGATGGCCAGGGAAGCATAGCGTGCTGAAGTCCATGGGGTCGCAAAGAGTTGGACACAGCTGAGTGACTGAACTAACTGACTGACTGACTGACTGACTGACATACAATGGAATACTACAGCCATAAAAAGGAACAAAATTCGGTCATCCATAGAGATGTGGATGGACCTTGAGACCTTCACACAGAGTAAACTAAGTCAGAAAAACAAATATCATATATTAATGTGTATTTGTGGAATCTAAAAAAAAAGTATATTTTTTTATATATAGATGAACTTATTTGCAAAGCAGAGACAGAGACAAAGATGTAGAGAACAAACATATTGAATCTAAGAGGGTAGGGATGGCGGGATGGACCAGGAGACTGGGATTGACATATACATATGACTATGTATAAAATAGGTTAGTAAATGAGAACACACTCTAGCGCAGGCAACTGTACTCAATCAATAGTCTGTGTGACCTAAATGGGAAGGAATCCAAAGAAGAGGGGATATATGTCTATGTGGAGTTAATTCACTTTGCTATACAGCAGAAGCCAATATAATATTGAAAAGCAACTGTACTCCAACAAAAAAGAAAAATGGAGGAATAAGAGGAGAAGGGATAAAGATTATTAGAAGACAGTATCTTCATAGTGGTAGTTGGAGAGTTTGTGTGTATTGAACACAATAAAGCCTAACGGTGGAAATATGTGATAAGACAGGATCAACAAAATCATCATTGCATATGTTAAAAGATATGAATGATCTCATCCCAGAAATCAAAGGTAACACTGTAATGAAAGCACATATTTTCTCCTATTCCAAGAGTCTATGGAAGAATTTAATACACACATTGGAAAATAAAGGAAAAATATGACATGAGAGGACAAATGAAACACTGTGTGCTGAAGGCAGAGAGATGAGCTTTGAAGCGTAATAGATTAGTGATTAAGAGGTTCTGGGAAGTAATGGATGGTGAGGAAAATAGAAAAAGATAAATGTGGTTAGGAAAAGAGAGAAAAGATTCAAAATTATTGTGAAGCTTCCATTTGAATCTCATTTAAGAGCAGGAATAAAGACTTGCTCTTTATTTCATCACATCAGAAATGCTATGCACAAGCATGACTCATGGTTCAGACAAAATGCAAGTTCACTCTTCGGGCTTCCACTCTTTCCATTAAACTTCATCCAGCAAGGGAAGGTTTTCCCCTGATGTCAGATGAAAACTTAGAAAAGTCCATGCAACTCATGCAAGAAAATGGTCGTGTAATAATCACTTGTCACAGATACAGTCTCTATTCAGTATAGATAGCATGAAATACAGGATACGAGTTATAAAATGTGAACTGATTTGACAGGAAGTGAGATGAGGACTAACAGCTCACCAATCATTCTTTCCAGAAGGATACCTTCAGCTCAAATCATTTTTAGACGCTTACTTTGTCTGAACGTCAAAAAGTAATGCCACCAATTTTGACTAGTATTTTTTGTAAAATTTACATATGGTGATTTGTGGGGGGAGGGGGGAAGAATTTTTCTATTCTGGAGATTTGTTCAATATTTCAATTTAATATTTGGTTACACATTTTAATTTCATATCTCCTAAATAACAAAAGCTGTGACTCATTCAAATAATGTTTGCTTAAATATTTCATATTTCAGAGAGCTATACCTGTTGAGCCGGTTGAGCTTAATAGAACACCTTCCACTTACAAAGAACTTGCATACAGTAAAACAGGGAAGTATTGTTATATCCATTAAAGCAGACAAGGAAACTGGAGTCAGAGGAAGTAAAATGATTTGGCCAAAGTGAAATAGCTAGTATGTTCTAGGTATAAAATTTAATAATACAAAATAGTGGTGAAAGATCCTATTAGTAAAGTGGTATTTTTATTATACCACACAAAAAAAATGGGAGAATTTCAGAAGTTATCCTGTTTCTGTGAAGAATAGATCAATAAATGGAGAAAGAATTGAGGAAATGAGGTAATGTGTAGAGTCTTGGTCTTTCTAGAACATTTTTTCAGCCTCACCAATTAGCCACCTTTAATTTTAGAGTTGGCCAGAATTTTTCCCAGGGATATACTGATAAGTAAGTATTGAGAGGAAATCTCTGTCTTTTTTTAGTTTGCTTTTAAGAATGAGAGCAAAGAAGAAAAAAATACTCAGGAGAAAAGCAAATGTTCACCTCAAAAAGCTGGTCTTTTAGGTAAACACGTCTTTATTTCTCTACCCTATCCTTTAAAATTAAGTGATTTGGAGAAAGAGCTGCAGAAGAGTGTCAGCTCCTTATTTAACATAAATAATAAATTTCCACAAGAGACTAAGCAGGACGATGAAGGATTCACAGGAATGTAGATGGAAGAAGCCAAATAAATTAAAAAGTTGACAGCATTTCCCTGAGTCAGAAATTCATTTCCATATGAAGGTTAAGAGAATCAGGGCCTTCGTATTCTCACAACCCAAATATATTCCCCGCATGAGAAGACAGCGGAAGAAATGGAGTTGGTGAGCCTGCAAACAATCTCTGTGTGAAGTTACTGCTTCTATTCATCCTATGCTCTCAGTAAACTAGTCTCGAGATTTTAATCTTAGTAGACAATAAGTCGTCAAAGGAATGTATTTAACCATGGGGGGGGTGAGAAATAAGAAGGAGATACACTGATATAAAAAGTCTTTGAAGACATCTAAGTGAGACAGTAGGATCCTGTCATAAACTTTGATTTTAAACAGTGGCTAAATTAAGTTCAAATAAAAAAGGTCCATGTATTTTAAAATCATATTCTGTGAAAGGAGAGACTAGGATACCAACAAAATGCATTCATCCTTACTTTTTATAAAAGGCAATGCCATTTTATTATAAACTACTATAAAACCCTGCATGGGGTTTTTAATGTTACTTTGATTAGTTGGACATATAGTACATGGCATTTGAGAAATAATGCCCCCATAGAGTGTAATCCTTTATTTCCCAAGGAATAAAGAAAGCTATTTTCAACTTATTTCTATGATACAAAGATAGTGTTCTGTTTTTTTTTGTTAAATCTAAGTCATATATGTTTGGAGATTGGTAAATATCTATGGATATTTAGAGACATATGTTTGTTATATATGTAAATTAACACATCAAAATATGAACATAAAAGCAATTGATCCTCATGAATTTCTCATTTGTTGAATTCACCTACTAGCTAGTTTACTGTTAACTCCTAAATTAACACTCATGGTGATTTTGAGTTCATTCATGGATATATCTGTAAGCATATCCCAAAAAATTAAGTTGAATTAGGCACACTTTACCAATTTAGGTCAAATAAGACACTTATACTGTAAAAAAGGATCCTATTTGTCTATTTAGTGCCATGTTTTTGCATTTATGTCCTTCTTGTTGGTAATTTCACTTCTTAAAATGGCCCTTAAATATATTTAGTAGTAACAATTTTACTAACATTCTTATTTAAGCACAAGTGTGATGTGCCTTCCAGAAAAAGTTCTGTGTTAGATAAACTACATTCAGGCATAAGGTACAGTGCTATCGGCTATGAAAGTGTTAGAAGCTCAGCTGTGTCTGATTCTTTGTGACCCCACGGAATGTAGTACACTAGCTCCAGGCTCCTCTATCTTGGAAATTTTCTGGGCAAGAATACTGGAGTGGGTAGCCATTCTCTTCTCTGGGGGATCTTCCCAACCCCGGGCTCGACGGTAAAGAATCAGCCTGCAATGTAAGAGACCCAGGTTCAAATCATGGTCTGAAAGATCCCCTGAGAAGGGAATGGCTACTCACTCCAGTATCCTTGCCTGGAGAACTGGCTATAAGTTCAATGCTAATGGATTAATAAAATAATATTAAAGTCTCTTTAAATAGAAAATACACACACAAAAAACAAGGTTATATATTGATCTGCTAATAAAATGTGACCACAGACTCACATATACTTAATCCTGTATTTTTTTCTAGGAAAATGGCTCAATATTACCATTTCAATGTTAATGTCAACTTTATGGAATGTAATCATCATAATCAGTTTGGGATGCTGTAACAGAATGTCATAAACTAGGTGGTTTGTAAAAAACATACATGTACTCCTCATAGTTCTGGAGGCTTAGAGTCCAACATTAGAATGCATACATAGTCTGGTTCTGGTGAGGGCCCCTGTCTGAATTGCAGACAGTAACCTCTCTGTGTCCTCACAAGGTGGAAGAGGAGAGAGGAATCTCTGGGTGATTTTTATATGGAGACCTGTTATGCCTACTCATGAGGCCTCCATTCTCATGACCTAATTACATCCTAAATACTCCACCTCCTAATACATGGGGGTTAGGATTTCAATATAGGAATTTTGAAGGGACATAAACATTAAACCCATAACAATACCTAGCCTGAGAAACAACCAACTGGATGTATACGTTTAAATGTGCGTGACCGTGTGTGTGTGTGAACGGTGAAATAGTCTGTCACTACTATTGTTGTTGCCTCCTCCTCTATGTGATATCTCATTGTAAAAAGATTTCTAAGATCTGAGATAAAGTCCTGAGTTCTAAGTTGGGAACTAGATAGAAACATAGCATACAGATTATATGGGATGCTGTTAGCATGAATCTGAAATTGCACGTAACTACAGCCTTTCTGTGTCTGAAATCAGAGATGAGACATGGGATACCAGAGGCATTTGAAATCTCATGTAAATTTGAGACCTTACATGAGCATATGGGGCATGAGAGGTACTTATATATTATTAAGATTTTATTTTCTACCAACATGATGAGTGGAGGATTGAGGCAGAAAATTTTGATTTCAAATATTAAATCAATGAAAGAAACTGTTGTGTTTTTTTTTTTTCATGTAGGGACATATTTCTACTATAATGATAATATTTCAAATATAAAGCATTATTCTGAGCACATACTTATGTTTTAATGTAGTTGGCTTCCATTTTCTATATTATTTTATTTGCTTTTTATGCAAGGTCATCCTTTAACTTCTACCTAAAGACACAAGCAAACTCAGAGATAGTGAAGGACAGGGAAGGCTGGCGGGCTGCAGTTCATGGGGCTGTAGAGTTGGACATGATTTAGTGACTGAACAACAAAGACATAAGAGAGTCTATTGACTTAAGACATCGACAGATCTAGTGAATACAGTACTAATGAAATCACCATCATTTATTGAGTGTCACTATTATCCAGGCATTGATGCTATTGCTCAGTCACTCAGTTGTGTCTGACTCTTTGGAGCCCCATGGATTGCAGCATGCCAGGCTTCCCTGTCCTTCACCATCTCCCAGAGTTTACTCAAACTCATGTCCAAAGAACTGGTGTACCATCCAACCATCTCATCCTCTGTCGTCTCCTTCTCCTCCTGCCTTCAATCTTTCCCAGCATCAGGGTCTTTGCTAATGAGTCAGCTCTTTGCATCAGAGGCCAAAGTATTGGAGCTTCAGCTTCAGCATGAGTCCTTCCAATGAATATTCAGGATAGATTTCCTTTAGGATTGACTGGTTTGATCTCCTTGCAGGCTAAGAGATTCTCAAGAGTATTCTCCAACACCACAGTTAAAAAGCATCAGTTTTTTGGCACTCAGCCTTCTTTATGGTCCAACTCTCACATTCATACATGACTGCTGGAAAAACCACAGCTTTGACTAGATGGACCTTTGTTGGTAAAGTACTCTCTGCTTTTTAATATGCTCCCTAGCTTTTCTTCTAAGGAACAAGCATCTTTTAACTTCATGGCTGTATTCACCATCTGCAGTGATTATGGAGTCCAAGAAAATAAAGTCTGAAAATGTTTGCATTGTTTCCCCATTATTTGCCATGAAGTGATAGGACTGGATGCCACGATCTTAGTTTTTTGAATGCTGAGTTCTAAGCCAGCTTTTTAACTCTCCTCTTTCACCTTCATCAAGAGGCTCTTTAGTTCCTCTTCACGTTCTGCCATAAGGGTGGTGCTATTTGCATATCTGAGGTTATTGATATTTCTCCCAGCAATCTTGATTCCAGCTTGTGCTTCATCCAGCCTGGCATTTCGCATGATATACTCTGCATAGTATTTAAATAAGCAGGGTGACAATATACAGCCTTGATGTACTCCGTTCCCAATTTGGAGCCAGTCCATTGTTCCATGTTCAGTTCTAACTGTTGCTTCTTGACCTGCAGACAGGTTTCTCAGGAGGCAGGTAAGGTGGTTTGGTACTCCCATATATCTTTAAGAATTTTCCAAAATTTGTTGTGATACCCACAGTAAAAGGCTTTAGCGTAGTCAATGAAGCAGAAGTAGATGTTTTGTTTTGTTTTTTTCTGGAATTCTCTTGCTTTTTCTATGATTCAATGGATGTTGACAATTTGATCCCTGGTTCCTCTGTCTTTTATAAATTTGGCTTGTCCATCTGGAAGTTCTCAGTTCAGGTACTGTTGAAGCCTAACTTGGAAAATTTTGAGCATTACTCTGCTAGCATGTGAATTGATTACAATTGTGTGGTTTTGAACATTCTTTGGCATTACCTTTCTTTGGTATTGGAATGTTCCAGGCATTGGGTAGGGTTTTTCATTTTGTTATTTTATTGAAATAATTTTGAGGTTCAGTGCAAAATTGGGGGAAAGTACAGAGATTTCCCATATACACCCTGCCCCACACATTTATAGCCTCTCCCATTATCAAAACCCTCACCAGCATAATACATTTGTTATAACTGGTGAGCATACACTGACACATCATAATCACCTGAAGTCCATAGTTTATACCATTCACTCTTGGTATTATACATTCTGTGGGTTTGATAAAATGTATAATGATATGTCCATCATTATAGTATGAGACAGAGTGTGTAGACCAACCAAACAATCCTCTATGCTCTGCCTATTTACTCTTCACCTACTTCCACAAACTCTGGAAACTACTGATCTCATTATAAAAATTCCCTACATAGTTTTGCTTTTTCCAAAATGTTATAAGGTTGGGGTAATACAGTATACAACATTTTCAGATTTGCTTCTTTCACTTAGCAACATGTATTTAAAATTTCTGTTTTTTATAGTTCAACAGCTCACTTCAAGACTGAATCATAATCTTTTGTCTGTTGCTCCATGTGCAGTTCTAACTGTTGCTAAAAATCTGTATGCAGGTCAGGAAGAAACAGTCATAACTGGACATGGAACTGGACATGGAACAACAGACTGGCTCCAAATAGGAAAAGGAGTATGTCAAGGCTGTATATTGTCATCCTGCTTATTTAACTTCTATTCAGAGTACATCATGAGAAATGCTGGGCTGGATGAAGCACAATCCTGGAGTCAAGATTGCTGGGAGAAATACAATAACCTCAGATATGCAGATGACACCACCCTTATGGCAGAAAGCAAATAAGAACTAAAGAGCCTCTTGATGAAAGTGAAAAAGAAGAGTGAAAAAGTTGGCTTAAAGCTCAACATTCAGAAAACTAAGATTATGATATCCAGTCCCATCACTTCATGACAAATAGATGGGGAGACAGTGGCAGACTTTATTTTGGGGGGCTCCAAAATCACTGCAGATGGTGATTGCAACAATGAAATTAAAAGACGCTTACTCCTTGGAGGGAAAGTTATGACCAACCTAGACAACATATTAAAAACAGAGACATTACTTTGCCAACAAAGGTCTGTCTCATCAAGGCTATGGTTTTTCCAGTAGTCATGTATGGATGTAAGAGTTGCACCATAAAGAAAGCTGAGTGCTGAAGAATTGATACTTTTGAACTGTGGTGTTGGAGCAGACTCTTGAGAGTCCCTTGGACTGCAAGGAGATCAAACCAGTCAATCCTAAAGGAAATCAGTCCTGAATATTCATTGGGAATACTGATGCTGAAGCTGAAACTCCAATACTTTGGCCACCTGATGCGAAGAGCTGACTCATTTGAAAAGATCTGACACTGGGAAAGATTGAAGGTGGGAGGAGAAGGGGTCGACAGAGCATGAGATGGTTGGATGGCATCACTGACTCAACGGACATGAGTTTGAGTAAACTCTGGGAGTTGGTGATGGACAGGGAGGACTGGTGTGCTGCAGTCCATGGGGTTGCAAAGAGTCAGACACAACTGAGTGACTGAGCTGAACTGAACTTATCAATAGCCAAACATGATGTGCCAGATAAAAGGAACTGCGGTCAACAGGCCTTTAATAATGTGGTGCTGAAGTACTGTGAGAAAAAAAAAACACTCTACAATCCCGTGGTTAGATCTCAATCTTTTAGAGGGCCTACACCTCTGGGCTGTGAACTTCACAGACATTTCTCAGTTCTTTTCTGGGACAGGATAGTAGAGAGGGCTGGTGTTGGGGTTTTCTCTTCTCCCATATAAAAGACTAGAACTGGCTGGAGTTGGGTACTGACCTTCTGTCACGTCAGTTAGGCTATCATTATACCCCAGTCGGTTAAGCTCTAGTTAAGTAATTTCCACTGAGGGTAGCTCTTTTTAAGAATAGAATTATCTGGCATGTTTTACAAGGGTTTCTTTTCCCTCTCCCTGTTAGAAGCTGGGAGAGACTTTTTTCCAGTTCTCACAGTAGGAACCTGGTTGAGCTTCTAGAGGTTGTCAGCTAAAAAAAGATGTACAACTTGAGATTTGTGAGTTAAGTTTTATTTGGGGAAAAATTAGGACTGCAGTCCAGAGGGCAGAATCTCACATAGCTCTGAGAGACTGCTCCAAAGTGGCAATGGGGGAAAGTCAGTATATATGGTTTTGGTGCAGAAGTTCAATACCATGAAACACTCATTTTACAAAAGGATTTTGTTAGTCATGAGGATCTGATGTCACCACGAAGGGATTCAGTGCTTCTGTAGAAATGAGGAGATGCAAGGATTGAGATCATAAAATCTGTTTCTAAAAACATCCAACTATAAAACTCCTAGAGGAGAACATAGGCAAAACACTCTCCGACATAAATCACAGCAGGATCCTCTATGACCCACATCCCAGAATTTTAGAAACAAAAGCAAAAATAAACAAATGGGACCTAATGAAACTTAAAAGCTTTTGCACAACAAAGGAAACTATAAGCAAGGTGAAAAGACAGCCCTCAGATTGGGAGAAAATAATAGCAAACGAAGCAACAGACAAAGGATTAATCTCAAAAATATACAAGCAACTCAACTCCTGCAGCTCAACTCCAGAAAAATAAATGACCCAATCAAAAAATGGGCCAAAGAACTCAACAGACATTTCTCCAAAGAAGACATACAGATGGCAAAGAAACACATGAAAAGATGCTCAACATCACTCATTATCAGAGAAATGCAAATCAAAACCACAATGAGGTACCATTATACGCCAGTCAGGATGGCTGCTATCCAAAAGTCTACAAGCAATAAATGCTGGAGAGGGTGTGGAGAAAAGGGAACCCTCTTACACTGTTGGTGGGAATGCAAATTAGTACAGCCACTATGGAAAACAGTGTGGAGATTTCTTAAAAAGCTGGAAATAGAACTGCCATATGACCCAGCAATCCCACTTCTGGGCATACACACCGAGGAAACCAGATCTGAAAGAGACACGTGCACCCCAATGTTCATCGCAGCACTGTTTATAAAAGCCAGGACATGGAAGCAACCTAGATGCCCATCAGCAGACGAATGGATAAGGAAGCTGTGGTACATATACACCATGGAATATTACTCAGCCATTAAAAAGAATTCATTTGAATCAGTTCTAATGAGATGGCTGAAACTGGAGCCCATTATACAGAGTGAAGTAAGCCAGAAAGATAAAGACCATTACAGTATACTAACACATATATATGGAATTTAGAAAGATGGTAACGATAACCCTATATGCAAAACAGTAAAAGAGACTCAGATGTATAGAACAGACTTGTGGACTCTGGGAGAAGGCGAGGGTGGGATGTTTCAAGAGAACAGCATCGAAACATGTATACTATCTAGGGTGAAACAGATCACCAGCCCAGGTTGGGTGCATGAGACAAGTGCTCGGGCCTGGTGCACTGGGAAGACCCAGAGGGATCGGGTGGAGAGGGAGGTGGGAGGGGGGACCGGGATGGGGAATACATGTAAATCCATGGCTAATTCATTTCAATGTATGACAAAAACCACTGCAATGATGTAAAGTAATTAGCCTCCAACTAATAAAAGTAAATGGAAAAAAAAATAAAAAATAAAAACCTCCAACTATCTAAAGACCTGTCCCACCAGATTCCCTGGAGCCCAGAGCGCCTCACTCCGCCCCGAACTCCCTCGGGGGTTGTGGAAGGTCAACAGCTGCAGCGGCGTGGGGTCCAATCTCTGTAGAGGCTGATGGCAAATGCCTTTGCTGTTCACTCCTTGGCAATGCCCTTGGTAAGTGCCAATTTGTAGTTGACAGGCTAAAAGTCATGAACATGTGGGGGCTCCCCTTAGCTGGGTTCCCTTGGAGTTTTTGCCCACACAAGCCTCCAGCAACTCATCTATTACAGATCATACTTTCTTGCCCCGTCATTGGTTCTCAAGCCAGTTATTGCCTGTGAGTCTCTGGACTTGCGGTCATGACTCCTTGTATTTGCCTGTCTCTCCAGTCTTGGGGGAAGCTCTTTTCCTTTTGTCCCCTACTTATCTAAGAACTGTTAAATAAATAAATAAATAAATAAAAAGAAGAACTGTTGATTTTTCACACTGTTTAGCTTTTTAATTGTCAAGACAGGGCGGTGACATCCAAGTTCCCCACATATAGAACCAGAAAGTGGAAGTTTTGTGGAGTTCTTTTTACATGAATGGTCTCTGTCTCTGTCTCCCTTGTCTCTCTCCATCACTGTTCTCTGCAGAAAGTCCATGTGAGTAAATGGGGGCTGTCTACAAACCGGGAGGGTGCTTCAGCTGGAAAACAAACCCAGCTGGACCTTAATCTTAAAATTTTAGCCCCCAAAACTGAAAATTTCTGTTGCTTAAGCCATTCACCTGTGATATTATTTTATGTCAACCCGAGTAGGCTAAGATGGTATATTTATAAGTAGCATAGTTCATGACATACAGTAAGGAAATTAAGAATATCATTTTGATTAATAAGCAAAATAATAATGATTCTGAATTTAATATTCAAAACTGAGAACCAGCATTATGATTTTCTGGAGCAAATGGTAAATTTTCCCATACATCACAAAGAGTGCAAAATACTTGGTATCAGAATTAGCTTTTTAGTAAACAGTACATCCCATTAAGGAACACTTGTATCTTTGTTTTTTCCTAATGTAAAAACATTGCATTATTTCTGAAATGCAGCAATTTTTCTTTCTTGTTTCAGAATAAGAAATGCACCATCTGTTTCAAAAGATCTATAGCTTGTTTTATTTGAACAAACAGACTGAATCAAAATTTGGTGCTGGAGCCTGGGGAAATGGATATTACAATGGTTTCACAATGTTATGTAACAAAATTTGTAAATCCCCATTATTACAAAATAAATGGTACTCAAATTGTCCAAATATTTAAGGTAAATGGAGAAGAGACATTTTCTCTGTGGTTATTTCTGTATCTATGGAATTAGCCATACATAAACACAGTAGATTCCCAATTACATACAGACAATTGTTCATTCTTCTATCATCAGGTATAAGCACATTTTAACACTAAGGTGGACATTTCAGGAAAACAAGTCCATTAAAAAATAAACCTCATTGATGGAATTATTAAATTATATAAAAATGGTATTTTCAATTTATAAACCCTTCCTTCTACACAACTACTGCTCAATTACTCTTGGGATGAAGGCTGAAGAGGCTCACTATTTGTAACTGTGTATATACACAAGATGGCCTGAATATTCATATTTAGTTTTGGGGCATATATGACAGAATTGGATGTCTTGTCACTGTAGTACAAAGTGACAATATTATCCTTAAATGTAGTTCTAATAGATTGATGTTTCTTTTCTTGAAACATGAGTAAGATAAATCTGAAAAAGAGTACAGACAGCATTTAGCTGCAACAAGTCTCTTCTTACAAAATATGTGAAAGAAAACCAATAATAATGAACCTGGTTAGGTATTTAGAGATTCACATTTTATATAAGGGCTTCCCCAGTTGCTCAGATGGTAAAGAATCTTCCTGTAATGCATGAGACTCAGGTTATATCCCTGGGTCAGGAAGATCCCTTGGAGAAGGGAATGGCTACCCACTCCAGTATTATATATTTTATATAAACATTTATCAAAAAATAAGAAAAAAGTAAGCAGAATAATATTCACCTGAATAAAGCATGAAATTACATTTTTGCTTCATTTACAAAGAAAAAAATGTGTTTAATGTATAGTGTTAGAGTGTGTTAGTTGCACCACTCTCCAACTCTGCAACCTGCATGGATTGTAGCCCACCAGACTCCTCTGTCCATGGAATTCTCCAGGTAAGGATACTGAAGCAGCCATTTCCTTCTCCAGGGGATCTTCCTGACACAGGGATTGAATCCGGGTCTCCTGCATTGAAGGCAGCAGTTTCTTTATCATCTGAGCCACCAGGGAAGCCCATTTAATGTATAGTTTGGTGATTTAAGAAAAGATAGAAAAAAATGAATGAGAAAAATTTAAAAGAACTAAAAAGAAAATACAAAAATACATATGGCTTTCTCCTGCTAAAGATTCTTAAGATACTCTCCAGGGAAAGACTGACAATAAATTCATAAAGTACCATCTAATACCTAGAATCGATTTCATATAATGCATAAAAGGCAATAATAAACTTATAATTTTAGCATCTAAAAAATGACTCTTATTAGAAGTTACTGAGTAACATGCTGAGTAAAATGCATATTCCAGTTACATAGAATATATCCATATATTCACATACAATTAAATATAAACAATATATAAACAATAAGGCTCTCATTTTAATTTTTAAAATAAGAAAATTAAAAATATCTCTGTGCTCGATGATATGCAAAATAGAAAAATGACAAGTTTTATAACTACCTTTTATAGAGCAATGTTATGTTGCAGGTATAATATATATATGTGTGTGTGTGTATATATATATATATATATATATATATATGTACATATATATACATCTCATCTCTAGTCCTCCCAATAACCCACTTGAAATTATATCATTATCTTCATTTTAAAGATAAGAAAACAATTCAGAATATCTAAGAAACTTACTTAAAATTAAATGTCTGCTTTCCACCAACAGTGTAAGAGGGTTCCCTTTTCTCCACACCCTCTCCAGCATTTATTGCTTGTAGACTTTTGGATAGCAGCCATCCTGACTGGCGTGTAATGGTACCTCATTGTGGTTTTGATTTGCATTTCTCTGATAATGAGTGATGTTGAGCATCTTTTCATGTGTTTTTTTGCCATCTGTATGTCTTCCTTGGAGAAATGTCTGTTGAGTTCTTTGGCCCATTTTTTGATGGGGTCATTTATTTTTCTGGAGTTGAGCTGGAGGAGTTGCTTGTATATTTTTGAGATTAATCCTTTGTCTATTGCTTCGTTTGCTATTATTTTCTCCCAATCTGAGGGCTGTCTTTTCACCTTGCTTATAGTTTCCTTTGTTGTGCAAAAGCTTTTAAGTTTCATTAGGAGATTTCTTAAAAAGCTGGAAATAGAACTGCCATATGATCCAGCAATCCCACTTCTGGGCATACACACCAAGGAAACCAGATCTGAAAGAGACACGTGCACCCCAATGCTCATCGCAGCACTGTTTATAATAGCCAGGACATGGAAGCAACCCAGATGCCCATCAGCAGACGAATGGATGAGGAAGCTGTGGTACATATACACCATGGAATATTACTCAGCCATTAAAAAGAATTCATTTGAATCAGTTCTAATGAGATGGATGAAACTGGAGCCCATTATACAGAGCGAAGTAAGCCAGAAAGATAAAGACCATTACAGTATACTAACACATATATATGGACTTTAGAAAGATGGTAACGATAACCCTATATGCAAAACAGAAAAAGAGACTCAGATGTATAGAACAGACTTGTGGACTCTGGGAGAAGGCGAGGGTGGGATGTTTCAAGAGAACAGCATCGAAACATGTATATTATCTAGGGTGAAACAGATCACCAGCCCAGGTTGGGTGCATGAGACACGTGCTCGGGCCTGGTGCACTGGGAAGACCCAGAGGGATCGGGTGGAGAGGGAGGTGGGAGGGGGGACTGGGATGGGGAATACATGTAAATCCATGGCTAATTCATTTCAATGTATGACAAAAACTACTGTAATGATGTAAAGTAATTAGCCTCCAACTAATAAAAATAAATGGAAAAAAAATAAAAAATAAAAAATAAATGTCTGCTAAGTGATAGACCATGAATTTTAAACTATCTGCATCTGAACCCAAACTCCAACTTATTTCCTGTCCCTTTAAATAAATTCCTTTTAAATAAATTTAATCTGTGAATCTATAACTTCAGATATGAGTCCATAGAGAATGTCACTATTTAATGATCATGTATCCTGATAGAGCTTCTAAAACATGGTATTTGGGACAAGCCAATCATCTAAAAGCCTTGTAGTGCAGGGGTAGCCCATCTGACCCCAGATCAGAGGGTTGTGTGTTCAGATCACATCGGGGTCAAAGCATCAAACGGGGCTTCCCTGGCAGCTCAGACAGTAAACAGTCTGCCCGCAATGCCGGAGACCCAGGTTCAATTCCTGGGTCAGGAAGATCCCCTGGAGAAGGAAATGGCCACCCACTCCAGTATTCTTGCCTGGAAAATCCCATGGATGACAGAACCTGGCAGGCTACAGTCCACGGGGTCGCATAGAGTAGGATGTGACCGAGTGGCTTCACTTCACTTAATAATCTAAAAAAAAAATTTGTGGAAGTGTTCCTGCTTGGAAATATTATTTGTTTTATTTTCCTTCCAAGAATTGCTTTGAAATGCATAGAAATTCACACTGAAGAAAGAACTGAAATTTGACTTATTTGTCAATTGTGGGTAGTAGTTGGAGGATGCTGGAACTTAATTCCTAACTTCCACACTAGATGGGTAAAGAGATAGTCTCATTGTAGAAACTAGTGTTACTGAATTAGGTTATATGGACCTATATTCCCCCTGCTCAGGCCCTAGCCCAGCCAAGGTCTTCTGCCTCGGAGGGGGAAGTTCGTTTTACTTTTGGGTTCATGCATCTCTCCCCACCAAAAAAAAAAAAAAAAAACAAAGTGCAAACTTTATTCAATGGCTGAAGAATGGACAAGTGGGCACTTAGTTCACAGATGTGATTTTAAACAATGAGGACAATGAGGGGAAGAGTGTGGCTAACGATGGGAAGGTAATTTCGTTAGCTACAAGGGAAGGTACAGGGCTTTCTGGAAGGATGAAGTGCCACCCATGACTTAAAGATGTTGGTAAGTTTTGAACAAGGATATTGTGCCAACTCTGACACACACACACAAAAGAAAAACACCTCATTGCCTTTAACACATTCAAAGTCAATGCTACTTTTTAAAGAATTAAATAATTATTTTGTCATATTATATTCTCTTTTCAGTTAGGTAAGATACTTCTTAAGTATTATAAGTCAATTATTAGAGATACAAAAATACAAGTTTTCCAATTAAGTTTGACCACTTCATGGATCATGGTCATGGCAAAGGGGCTTGCATAATTCAATGAAGCTATGACCCATGCCTTGCAGGGCCACACAAGAAGGATGGGTCACAGTGATGCATTCTGACAAAACATGGTCCACTGGAGGAGGAAACATCTATTCCTGCTTCACTAACTATGCTAAAGCCTTTAACTGTGTGTATCACAACAAACTGTGGAAAATTCTTAAAGAGATGGGAGTACCATACTAACTTATATGCCTTCTAAGAAACCTGTATGCAGGTCAAGAAGCAACAGTTAGAACTGGACATGGAACAACAGACTGGTTCCAAATTTGGAAAGGAGTATGACAAGGCTGTATGTTGTCACCCTGCTTATTTAATTTATATGCAAAGTACATCACGAAAAATGACAGGCTGGATGAATCACAAGCTGGAAGTAAGATTGCTGAGAGAAATACCAATGACCAGAGACACAGGTGATGCCACTTTAATAGCAGAAAGGGAAAAGGAACTAAAGAGACTCTTGATGAGGGTAAAAGAAGAGAGTGAAAAAAACTTTCTTAAAATTCAACATTCAGAAAATGAAGATCATGGCATCTGGTCCCATCACTTCATGGCAAATAGACGGGGAAAATGGAAACAGTGACAGATTTTATTTTCTTTGCCTCCAAAGTCACTGTGGACAGTGACGACAGCTATGAAATTAAAAGATGCTTGCTCCTTGGATGGAAAACTATGACAAACCTAGACAGTGTATTAAAAAGCAGAGACATCACTTTGCCCACAAAAGTTCCTACAGTCAAAGCTATTTTCTTTCCTAGTAGTCATGTATTGATGTGAGAGGTGGACCATAAAGAAGGCTGAGTGCTAGAGAATTGATGTTTTTAGATTGTGGTGCTGGCAACTCTTGAGAGTCCCTTGGACTGTACAGATATCAAACCAGTCAATCCTAAAGGAAATTAACCCTGAATATTCATTGGAAGAACTGATGCGGAAGCAGAAGCTGCAATACTTTGGCCACCTGATGCAAATAACTGACTCACTGGAAAAGACCCTCATGCTGGGAGAGATTGAAGGCAAAAGAAACCAGGGGGTGGCAGAGGATAAGATGGTTAGATAGCATCACCGACTCAATGGACATGAATTTGAGCAAATTCTGGGAGATTGGAGAGGACAGAGGAGGCTGACATGCTGCAGTCCATGGGGTTGCAACGAGGCAGACATGACTTAGCAACTGAACAACAATAATTATTATGCTTGAAGATAGTATCATCATTTGAGATAGATTTTAGTGACAAGAGTTTATAGGCTGGAACGATTTATAGCAACATTTGTCAAAGAAGGCTTTTAGTACACTACTGTACACATTCTCTGAAATAGGAAATTCTCTGAATTCTCTGAAATAGGAAACTTCATTTTATGTAGAAAGCTCAAAGTGGCTAAGAGAGCTGCCGTGGCAGCTGGGTGGCAGAGCTGAGAATAGAGCCTGAATTTGTATGCTTTGAACAGACAGCTCTTACAGACATACTGGCTCTGCTGAGAAGCTTCATATGCATGTGGTTTCATGTTTAAATACACAAGGTTCCACAAGATACCCTTGTCATCCAATCAAATCACTTTCTCTATTTGTTGAATGTGGCAATATCAAATAGAATCTTTGCAACCATTTTTAGAACTTGCTTTATTCTGCTATAAAGATACCTGTAATTCCTCATGAAAATTGGAACTGAGATATATAAATAGGATAGAAACTCTACAGAGCAATTTGGGAGCTTATACATTTATGACCATTTGTATGGATATCGCCTGTTGCCCTGTTGTTGATGTTCAGTTGCTAAATTGTGTTTGACTCTTTGCAAACCCATGGACTGCAGCATGCCAGGCTTCCCTGTCCTTCACTATCTCCCAGAATTTGCTAAGGCTCATGTCCATTGAAATGGTTATGCCATCCAGCCATGTCATCCTGTTATTCTCTTCTCCTTTTGCCTTCAATCTCTCCCAGCATCAGGGTCTTTTCCAATGAGTGAGCTTTTTGTATCAGATGGCCAAAGTATTGGTGCTTCAGCTTCAGCATAAGTCCTCCCAATAAATATTCAGGGTTGATTCCCTTTAGGATTGACTGGGTTGATGTCCTAAAATTCCCATACATAAGCTCTCTTTATTTTGACACATTTATATAAATCATAGTCAGGATATGATTTGCTTACCTGTCTGTAATTCTTCTTTATTAAAAAGGATCACATTATCTAAAAATGGGAGCAGAAACAATCTAGAATCTGCATGTCATCTCATGTGGCATTGATCAGATACAGAAGGGTCACAGGAGATCTAACTGACCTGGCAGGTGCAACCAAAAGGAAACCTTACTTTTTTTCTTAAAACTTCCCTAAATGAAATCCCAGGCAGTTTTCATAGCTTTTCTTATCACTTCTGAATTGTTCAGTAATTAAAAAGTCCACTCCCATGTAGAATGAATCTTGTCTCTCCATCCAATATTAAGTTCCCCCCCCCTCCAACAACCTGTTACTTGTTCAGGTTGGAAAACCAATAGAGATACCCACTTCTCTGGGTTTCCTCTCACCCACACCCCGGTTACAACTTGTGACTTATCAGAGTTCAAGTTTAACAGCAAGGAGGGAAAAAGAAAAGGGATTTTCTTGACTACATCTGTGTTTAGTTTTGGTACTCTCTACTTATGTGGGATGCACAACAGCTGGCCCTTTTCTGAGTTCCTCCAAGATTCTCATGTGTGATCTCAGTAGCAATTCCTTTAATGATGATATTTATTCCCTGTGCTTAGTTGCTCAGTCATGTCCATCTCTTTGTAACCCCATGGACTGTAGCCTGCCAGGCTCCTCTGTCCATGGGAATTCTCCAGGCAAGAATACTGGAGTGGGTTGCCATGCCTTCCTCCAGGAGATCTTCCCGACCCAGAGATCAAACCAAGGTCTCCTGTCTTGCAGGCAGATTCTTTGCCACCCAAGTCACCTGGGAAGCCCAAGAATACTGGAGTGGAAGGTTGCCTTTCATCTGATCTGCAGTTGTTGCCTCTTTACACGCTGTACCAGATCCAGCTCATACTGGCTAGACAGCTGACTGTATCCATCTCTTCCCTGTGCTGTGTTCCTCACCGTCATATTCACAGCTTGGAATTGGCCACAATGGGATTATTTATATCACAGAAATTGGAAAACGCCACAGATTAGTGTTCCTTTTTCTTTTTCAAAGAATCAATTTGCCAGCACATCAACTGCAAGTGGGTCCACTGGGATGGATTTCTTTTTAAAATGACTCCAGGCTGCTCCCCTTTTGTAAAATCCATGCCAGGTTTCAAAAAGCATATTCTCATTTCTCCTTCTGTGAAAACATAGATTGTTCTTCCCAACATATCTCTTTCACTTGTCCTCAATCTCGCTCTATCTCCTAACTCTTCCTCCCTCCCTTTTCTCATTCATTTTCTCTTTTGCCTCTGCCAGGTAGAGTCAGCCTTTTTGTTTCCCCAGTGTATGCTCCCACCAGGCTTCCTTTGTGGCTCAGATGGTGAAGAATCCACTTACAATGCAGGAGATCTGGGTTCAATTCCCAGATTGGGAAGATCTGCTGGAAGAGAATGGCAACCCACTCCAGCATTCTTTCCTGGAGAATTCCATAGACAGAGGAGTCTGGCAGGCTGCAGTCCATCGGATCGTAAAGAAATGGACATGACTGAGGAACTTTCTTTCAGGAGTGGTAAGACCTCTTCCACTGGTAGAGAAGACCCATCAGAATGTAGGGGCTCAGTGTCCCCAGCTTCATTAGAGTCTTCCTGAACATCTTCATCCCAATTTACAGAAACCCATTTTTTCTCAACCAGTAGCCTCACTTCAACAGTAGATACCCTGCAACACTGGGATTTTAACTTGCACTGTAATTCGGCCAGTCACTGGACGATGTTCTGCATTTTATTTCCAGCAACTTCAGCCCTGAAGTTACAGGAGATACTCTCCTTCGGAGTCCACTCAGTAGCTCTGAGCTCAGTTATGAGAGCTTGACCTGGGAACTGGCATTCCCGAGCTCATCCTTTTCTTCACCACTCCATGCAGCAACATTAAGAACAACCAACCAAAGTCATTTTATTTATTCATTTCCAAAAATGTTTGAAAATACCATATACAAAGTCACCTAGCTTTTAATTGGGATTGATCCAATGCAGGTATTTTGCATGCCTCTGTAAATAGATCACACCATGGACTCTAAGTGCTCTCTTTATTACTGGAAATGAGGTCATCAGAGTCTTTATCTAATCAGACAAGACAGCCAATTCCAGAAACTCCAGAACCAATTCAGAAAATTCATCTTTAATATTCTTTCCCTGGAGAAAAACTCTCAGTACCAAAATCTGTATGAGGAACTGGCTCAATGGACAATGAATCTAAGAAGTCCCACCATCTGCTATATGTGAGCTGGAGACTCAGGAAAGGCAGTGGTATAATTCAGTCCAAGTTCAAAGGCATGAGAACCAAGGGAGCTGATGGTGTAAGTCCAAGGGCAGGAGAAGAAGAGATTAGATGTCCCAGCTCAACAGTGAGGCAGAAAAAAGGAGCAAATTCCTCCTTCCTCTTCTTTTTCCTTTATTTAGGCCTTCAGTGGATTGGATGATGACCACCTACATTAAGGAGGGCAATCTCTTTTACTGAGTCTACCAATTCAATTGCTAATCTCTTCTGGAAATACCTTCAGGGACACATCCAGAAATAATGTTGAATCTAGGTACCCCATGGCCAGTCAAAGTGACACATAAAATTAACCATCACAGTCAGCAAATATCAGATAGGAGTAACTGCATGACCCAAACCACAGGGGATATAGGCATAGCTCATAGATAAATCTTCAATGAAGTCTGTATTAACAGGCTTGTCAGCTGCCTTCACATTGACTCAGAGTGGCTCACAGAATAATTAATGGTAGCAAAATCAGCCTCATATTTTCTTTGTATATTTTATACATATTATGTAGAAACTTTTTATGTGATAATGGCAGTACAAGGTGCTTAGAATTGTTCCCAGGTCCCCTGCAAACACACATGTATTTAGAGTAGAATTAGAAATATTAAAAAGCCACATAAGCTGTTAAAGGCAACATTTCTGGTTTTAGACAGAGCAAGATAATAACTAACATCTATACTATACTGTGGGCTTCCCTGGTGGCTCATTGGTAAAGAATTTACTTACAATACAGGAGACTCAGGTTTGATCCCTTGGTTGGGCAGATCCACTGGAGATGGGAATGGCAACCCACTCCAGTATTCTTGCTGGAGAATTCCATGAACAGAGGAGGTTGGCAGGCTACAGTCCATGGGGTCACAAAGAGTCAGAAAGACTGAGTTACTACCACACACACACAGTCACACACACACACACACACACACACACACAGTACTGTAAGTCTCCTATATATAAATGAGTTCTGTTCTAAGAACATGTTCATAAGTCTAATTTGTTCTTAAGTCTAACAAAGTTAGCCTAGGTACCTAATTAACACAATCAGCAATAAAGTACTGTATTAGGTTTGTTAATATTTTTCACACACATATTAATAATACACAAAAACAAACACAAAAAATAAAGAAACATTTTTAGTCTTATAGCACAATACCTTGTAAAGTACAGTGGGCACAGTATAACCACTAGCATACAGGGACTGGCACGGACTGAATCTCCAGGAAGAGTTCCTGACAGGAGATGGGAGATGGTAGAGCTGAAGGATCGTCAGCAGTGGCAGATGGAGGGCAGGCTGCAATTTCATTCACACCTGACCCTGATGGCATTTACGTTCACGTCTGTGAAAGTTTCAAACTGGAAGTTCTGTATGTAGCTTTGTATGTATGTATAGTGCTTGCTATATCCCAGACACAACCCTATGAAGAAGGTACTATTGATCTCCCATTTTTACTGATGAGGCAACTGATATATAGAGATGTCAAATAATTCACTCCAAGTTATGAGTAGGAAGGGTCATATTAATACATAGTGGTTAAGAACAGAACAAAAATACTTCAGCCA
The DNA here is from genome assembly GCF_023699985.2 of Odocoileus virginianus. Lineage (NCBI taxonomy): Eukaryota > Metazoa > Chordata > Mammalia > Artiodactyla > Cervidae > Odocoileus > Odocoileus virginianus. Next base: position 20,890,075 of record NC_069683.1, read on the forward strand.
GTATGCTTGCCTTCAGATCCTAGTTCTCACATTTACTAGTTACATGTCTTGGGAAAGTCACTTGACTTTATTTTAAAATACAGGATACAAAATAGCACTTCTCTTATACCATGGATTATAAAGAGAAAGAGATGATATCTACAACATGATGAATATGCAACAAATGTTTCCTTACATACTAGAGGTTAGGAAGAGATACATGATAATACACTAATCACATTTCTGGTCAGTTCAACTGAAATTCACCACTTGGTGTTTTGTAATAGAATTCATGGATTATGGATTCCAAAGAGATCAGGTGTTAAGTCTGTTCTTGGCTTGAATTCTTCCCTAGAAAATCTGCATATATGAAAACCAAGTGTGATCTGGAAAAGACTTAGAAGATGCAGTAATCCTGAATAAGATGATGACACCAATTTATAACCAAATGTATAAAAAAATGTTCTCTTAAAGCTGTTTGTTATTTAAGGTCAATTCAAATAATTTTTTTCTTTAAACACGCTTCATTACTCACAAAAATGAAATCTAATCCTCTTAACATCATAAATTCAAGTTTTTATCGACTTAAAACACAGGCAAAAGAATTTTCAGTCATTGTGGTTTTCTCCTAGAATTTAGAAAAGAGATTTCTGATTATCTTCAAGCGCAATCTCAGGCATCATGGCCAAAAATTGGGTCTTTTATTTAGGCTGTATTTATCTTCTTTGTATTATTAGAGTTCAGCCATGGAAATAAACTACATGACTCATGAAAACAAATATCATGTCATTTTAAATTAACATTTTGCTAGACTACAACTAAAAAAATAGTCAAGTATTCTTATAGTAAAATATAGGCAAACTATTTTGCACTTTATCATCTCCTCTAGGAATAAGGCAAGCCTGAATATATTTCTGTCTAGCCCTTCTAAATTTTGCAACAAGCAATTTTTTAAAAATAATTATTTTGCTTTGATCATCTATGTATTCTAGAGACACAAACACAAATAAAAGCTGTTTGGCCTTAAAATGCATACCAGTTATGGACACAGTTTTGGGGTTTGTAACTAGGTAGGTAGACTGAACAATTATCAGCCTGGAAAATCTCCAAGGAAATAAGTTTTTAACTTTCACAATGGTAATTTAGAAATTGGCTCACTTCTTGTGCCTGTACTGAATTGATATTGAATTCTGATTTACATTACTTTATTCTCATCACTAGTGACTGAGTTTTTAAGGACACAGAATATCTTCTTGTTGAAAATTCAATGACAAACATGAATAACTACCATTATTGTACATCTTTACACTGAGCATATTATTTAAATCTTGCCATAATCTTATTAAAAGTTCTTTCAAACACAATAACTACAGTTAAGAAAATTTAATATGATTTGGTAAAGGTTACAGAGCTAATAAATTGCAGAAAATGCTATAAACGTCAGGTCCATTTGATTACAAATTTCTAGTCTTTCATCTACCTTTTACTGACCAACATATAGATTGCACTCAGAATGTACATATTGAATTTATTAATATATCCTTAAGGAAATGATAATTAAAACCATGCCTAAAAACATCCTGATGTGAAATAAGATCAATTTCTTTTAATATAGCCATGTTGTGTTGAGTCGCTCAGTTGTGTCCAACTCTTTGTGACCCCATGGACTGTAGCCTGCCAGGCTCCTCTGTCCACAGGGATTCTTCAGGCAAGAATACTGGAGTGGATTGCCATGCCCCCGCTCCGGAGGATCTTCCCAACCCAGGGATCAAACCCAGGTCTCCCACATTGCAGGCGGATCCTTTACCATCTGAACCACCAGGAAAGCCCATGACTACTGATGCAGGTAACCTATCCCTTCTCTAGGGCATCTTTCTGACCCAGAAATCAAACTGGCATCTCCTGCATTACAGGTGGATTGTTTACCAGCTGAACTACCAGGTGAGAGGGTAACAGGAAGGAAGACCAGGGGTCTCCAAACGGAGGAAATAGGCTGCAAGTGCCAGACATTTTTATGTCTCTTAAGCAGCAGGAGGAAACAAACTGGCAATATAGTTTTTCCTTCTCTATACAAATTTAAAAGGAGGTTTCTCTTAAAATGCTGTGTTGCCATGACACCTGGTTTCACCTGAAGCTAACTATTCTCAAACCTTGAGTTAACCAATACATTTTTCTTATGGAAATGTTTGTCTTAAGCTATGTTAATGTACCCCAGACTCTGTCTTCAAGTTGGTTCTGCCAAATGGCTCAGAACCTACTTGACAAACCAGTATGTTATACTAAGATACTGTTCCCCTAATCTATGTAAACGAAACTATTTGTTTGGTAATCTGCCCTTCTACAAGATTCAAGTCAATCATTTTATGGCCTGGGATGAATTATCTGGTGCCATTCTGAGTTTTAAGACATTCCTTTCTTTCGTTAACAGACTGCTAGTGACTACGTAACATCCAGCTGGAGACTAGCAGGGGGGTACTCTTTCTGCCCCCTTCTGATGCCTATGTCAGAAGCTTTCTCTATCTCCTTTATACTTTAATAAAACTTCATTACACAAAAGCTCTGAGCGATCCAGCCTCGTCTCTGACCCCGGATTGAATCTGTTTCCTCCGGAGGCCAAGAATCCAGGAGTCTTATCGTTCAGCAACAACCTTTCACAGGGAAGCCCTTTAATACAGACAGCCAAGTAAAACACCTACTCAAGCATACATTAATGCCTTTTCAATCAAAGCCTATAATCATGGAAATAGTCTACAAATCTAAATATGTTATGTATCAATATACTATGTATGTGTACAATTAAGAGAGACTCTGTTGTATATCTCAATTGTACTGAAGAAGAAAATACTCTAAAACAGAGATTAACATATAGTGCATGTTACATGGCCCTGAGTGTTACAATGGCACTTAGGGGTGGACACATTATAACAAGTTCTAGATTTGTTTTTCTGACAACCAAGAATTATTTAATGTTGGCCATTATTTATAAAACACATAAATTGTTAACACTCTTTCATATATCTTGATGAAATCTTCTTTTTTTGCATTTCTTCAGAGAAGGATTTATAGTTGGTCTATTTATAGACAATTTTGCCAAAATGGACACCAATTTCAAAAAAGCAGAAATTAATATCCAAATGGATTCAAATAACTTGGAATTCTTCCATGATGTATTTAACACTGTTCTTTGGTAAAACATAAAATGGCACATAATTTTAATACTGGGCTTCCCAAGTGGCACAGTAGTAAAAAATCTGCCTGCCCATGCAGGAGATGCAGGAGACATGGGTTCAATTCCTGGGTCAGCAAGATCCCCTGGAGGAGGACATGGAGACCAACTCAAGTATATTTGCTTGGGGAACTCCATGGACAGAGGAGCCTGGCAGGCTACAATCCATGGGGTTGCAAAGAGTTGGACATGACTGAATATGCAGACATATAATTATAATATTAAAGCATGGATATCATGTTTTATAGGTAGATATCAAAATTCCACATGATATATCTTCTGTTGATCTCTTTTTTCTCATCTGAAACATGAAGTTGGCTCACATGAACCCTAAGTACTCTTTAAATTCATATTTCCATGATGTCATTGCCCTTATAATATACTCCTGGATCATATAATATTAATTATCAGTTAAATATGTGGTTATCTTCCCACAGTATTGGTGAAGAATGACAGCCTAATTGCATCACTACCATTTTTCTGATCTTTTTATATTTCCTGTTTCTATAGTACATTTGAAAACTGACAATATCCTTAGCGCCATTCTTTAAAGATGTTACCCAGAAAAGAGTTCCAAAAAGAAAGAAGCTGAAAAAAAAATTGTTTCTACATAGTAAATACTTACTTGCATTAGTCTGTTTTTCCAGCTGTTTTCCTTTCCTATCACCCCACTCCTGCATACAGACAAAAGAAAAACTAGACTACTGCAGTGCTTTCTCTTTCATGATGCAAAATCCTGGAATCGTGGATCAAAATCTAACATTCTTTTCTTTTTCCTCTTTGTTTCTTTTTACAAGTTTGAAGATGTTATTCCCTTCTTCTATTTTATTTTCTTAGCTAGAGCTAGTGAGACATTATCTATATTGAATAATTAATCGCTGTCAAACTGGTCTAATTCCCTTTTACTACTGCATCCTGTTAGTGATGTGACCTGGAGGAAAATTTCACTCAGTGTCAGCTTCCTCATCTGTAAGATACTAAGGGAAGACTCAATAATCTATTCCATTTCCAGAGTAGAGTAAAATTAAGACAAACTGATAGTACGAGTATAAAAATATATTTAGTTAATAAATATTTATTGGATAACTATTCTGAGCTGGATACATAGAAGATCAGCTAGTTCCTGAGATAATACCTGATAGACATTAGATAATACCTTATAGATATACTTTAAGAGTTCAGTTTATTGAAGAAGACAGGAGCACAGAGAAATACTTAAGAGTCGAATGGAATAGTATTCTTATGGAAGTGTCTAAATAATCCTAGAGCCCATTATAGTGAAGTGCTTAATAGATGCTAAGGATATAATGGTAAATGAGGTGTCTCAGCTCTGTCTGGAAAGATAAGAGGAAACTCTGAGCAGGGAAGACATGGAACAGCATTTCAGGAAAAGATCAGGGAGCTAAAAAAGTAAAACGCACACAGAAGAATGTTTCCAGAGAGAAGACAGAAAAGAAATGGCCAATGAGACTAAACAAATAGGTTAAGCTACTATTGAAAGTGACTTTGTAATCCTGCTAAGGTATATGAGCTTCCTAGAAAGTGAGAATTATTAAAGTTTTGAAAACAGGGGAATGATGTCATTCTTTTAGACTGCTTTTAGAAACAACTTTTTCAGTGATGTGAAAGTGATTTGGAGCATGAAACATCAAAGAAAATAATTTTCAATATTAGACACCTATAAAATTTAATTATTATCTGATGCATATTACTTTGCAGATGGCTAAGGTAGAAGTACTGACCTTTAGTAGACAATGAGTATGACATTCAGAGCTTAGATTTCATCAGAATGAGGAATCACTGCATGTGAAATTTGATGATTAGATATATTCTCTGAAGAGCAATAAATCTCAGCGCTCTGGACGTTATGGGGGATTCTCAAGAAATGAGCCTCAGGGAATTTCTTACGGAAGATTTATTATATCAGCAGTCATTATGTAACCATTTCTTAAAATAAAATTTTTAACTTTAGAGTGTGTGTGTTTCCCTTCCATTTTTTAAAATAATTTTCTCAGTGTTTTCCAATGGAGACTCCATGCTTATAAAATGCTATACACATGGTATGGTATCCAGTGTGATAACCACTAGTAACATGTGACTACTGAGAGTTTGAAATGTGGCTCTTGTGACTGAGAATTTGAAATTTTCATGTTATTTAATTGTAACAATACTAATAATTAAACTACAGACTTTATTCCGTCTCCTCAGTTTTCTTATACATCTGCTACTTATCTGTTCCAGGATTCTATCTAAGATCAAACACTGCAGTTGATCATTATGCCTTCTTGATCTACTCCAATCTATGACAGTTCTCCAATCTTATCTTTCATGACCTTGAACCTTTGCAGTATAGTGACGGGTATTTTCTATACTGTCTGCCTCAGGTTTTTTCCATAATTATTTGAGGTTATGAAGTTAGGGAAGTATACTCTAGAGATCGTTAGCCCTACTTGTTGTATCTATCAAAGGGCATATGGCCTCAAAATGACTTGTCATTGATGACCTTCACCTTGATTACTTGATTAAGGTAGTATCTGCTATTTTTTTCCCAGTAAAGGTATTGTTTTTCCTCTTCTACAATCTATTCATTAGAAGTCATTATCGTAGACTGGCCTCACTCAAGAAGCACTGCATTAAACTATATCTCTTAGAAGAAGAGGTATCGGGAATTTGTGGCCATATATTAAAACTAGTGAATGTTGGGGGAGATGCTTTAAGTCTATGCCAGTATCCTCTTTCACCTTAATGCCAACTCATTTTAGCATTCATCTATGTATCTTGGCAGGAGAAGGAAATGGCAACCCACTCCAGTGTTCTTGCCTAGAGAATTCCATGGAGAGAGGAGCCTGGTGGGCTGCTGTCTATGGGGTCGCACAGAGTCAGACATGACTGAAGCGACTTAGCAGCAGCAGCAACATGTATCTGGCCTTCAGTAATTATTAGTGCTTGCTTGCTTGCTTTTCTTAACAAAAAATATTTTACAGGTTTTTGAGAGATTTCATTAGGGTATAATATTTTTCAACTTTTAAATTTGAAATTATTTGCTTGCATGGCTAAATATCACTATAGGTTAAATAGCTGCCAAGCAGAATAACAAGATTATGCCAAATTATCTGTTTGTTGTTGTTGAGGTCTAATTACACAAAAGTACTTACAAGTAATATATACTTTATGGAGGAAAAAAAAGTCTAAACATATTTAAGGTAACATTTGAACCTTTCCCTAAGAAAGAACCTGGATCACATGATGCATTCATATTTCGAAAGTGAAAAGATGGGAGTTCAGTGTTGAGTTCATTTAAATATGCACTTAACCATTTTTATTTCTCCCAAATTATCTGACTGGGCAGGGAAAGTACAACTGAAATAACATATCTCAATAACTTAGTCATAAATTCACTGGTCTTTTTTTGTTACTATTCCTTTGAACAATGAAAATTACAGGTGAGTAAATGCACCAGGAAAATTAAAGAAGGTTGACCTGAACTTACTTATTTTTATGAGTACATTGATCAGATCAATTGCCTAATTTCATTAATCTTTGTAGAACATAGCTTGTAATTTTGCACATACAGCCTTTGCCAGAGTTTTTATGTTCTCCAAAGCTGTCAAAGTAATTAGAGGAGTTCTGAAATACTCCACTAAATTTTAGTCTCTTGAACAATATTCTAACACCTGCTTCATTATAAGTTTTTTCTTTATCAATGTGTAAATCATTTTACTAGACTTTCTGCTTTTGTTGGTTGAAAATTTAAATTATCATATTTTCTCTGGACTTGAGGAAAAAACACTGTACAAAGTTAGTCATGAAGTCATTCAAAGTATAGTTCTTTTTGATGTGCAAACTATCAGTGTACCAAACCCCAAGATTTTTTGGATTGGTATCATTGATACTAAATAGGCTTTTAACATTCAGATTTATTTATTAAGCAAGTACTCACAGAGCATATCCTAAAGAGTCAGTTCAATTCAGTTCAATCACTCAGTCATGTCCAACTCTTTGTGACCCCATGGACTGCAGCATACCAGGCCTCCCTGTCCATCACCAACTCCCAGAGCTTACTCAAACTCATGTCCACTGAGTGAGTGATGCTATCCAACCATCTCATCCTCTGTCATCCCCTTCTCCTCCAGCCTTCTACCTTTCCTAGCATCAGGGTCTTTTCAAATGAGTCAGTTCTTCACATCAGGTGGCCAAAGTATTTCAGCATTCCTTCCAATGAATATTCAGGACCAATTTCCTTTAGGATGGACGGGTTGGATCTCCTTGCAGTCCAAGGTACTCTCAAGAGTCTTCCCCAACACCACAGTTCCAAAAGCATCAATTCTTCGGTGCTCAGCTTTCTTTATAGTCCAACTCTCACATCCATATATGACTACTGGAAAAACCATAGTTTTGACTAGATGGGCCCTTTGTTGGCAAAGTAATATCTCTGCTTTTTAATATGTTGTCTAGGTTTGTCATAATTTTTCTTCAAGGAGCAAGCATCTTTTACTTTCATGGCTGCAGTCACCATCTGCAGTGATTTTGGAGCCCCCAAAAATAGTCTGTCCCAAAAATAACTGTTTCCATTGTTTCCCCATCATCCTAAAGAATAGGCATCTTTTAAAGCAATATATGATTACTAAGCCACTTAATTGTGTGTGTTTGTGCCTGTATTTTTGTGTATATGGGTGGAAAGATTTGTTTTCTCTGGCGTGCAGGGTTAGCGACTAAGAAAATGTACCAAAAGAGAAAACTTTCTTTCAAAATGTTTAATGTCTAGATGATCATCTATTTTATAGCCATCCTGACCTAAACAGTTTGCTTTTTGGATATGACCCCCAGTTATCATTGATGCAGCCAACTTTCATGATGTACAAGTTGCAACTTGTTTAAAATACACTAGGAGCCAACAGAAGTATCTTCATTGAATTCAGAGGATCTTCAACTGTTTAAACCATGTCTGAGGCTCTGAAAATACATCTTTAAAGAAAGAGTGGAGAAGTGCATAAACACAAGATAGTGGAATTTTTTTTTCTTTGATATTGGACTTTTTAAGAAACCAATTCTTAGAGATTTGCCTTTAATATATGTGCATTAGGAAACTGAGAATTTAAAATAATAACAAAGCAAAAGCACATAAAGCACATAAGAAATAAGGAAGTTTCTAGGTAGACAAATTTTATCATAAGATTGGTATACTCACTATTAGTGGACAACTTATAATTCTTGATCTTTGTGCTCTGAACTCATATTTTGGGTTCTATACTGAATAATAAATATATTTCAATATTACTGGCTATAGATGATTATGTGTGCTAAGGCGCTTCAGTCGTGTCTGGCTCTTGGTGACCCTATGGACTATAGCCCTGGGCTCCTCTGTCCATAGGATTCTCCAGGAAATGACACTTGAGTAGGCTGCCATGCCTACCTCCAGGGAATCTTCCCAACCCAGGGATTAAACCCATGTCTCTTATATCTCCTGCATTGACAGATGGGTTCTATACCACTAGCCTCACCTGGGAAGCCCATAGATAATAATATATCATTTTTAATTTACATAAAATACTAAGAAGTGTTTTAAAAGAAGTTAATAATACTACAGGAGAACTCCATATATTCACCACTTAGCTAAGGAAGGCTTAAGTATTTCTCTTAGATTATATCTCTTTCTTTCAACTACACAAAGCAACTATTTCATTTCAAAAAAATCCTATTTTTGTTTTTCTCTATATTTTTACCATATATAGCCTTAAAAACTATGTTGCATTTTCTTCCTGCGTTTAAAATTCATATAGCTGTAATTTATTATACTTTATTGTAACATGATTACTTTTCTCAAAAATGTATTTTAAAGATTCATCTATACAGAGTCATGAAGTTTTAGTTTACTCATTTCTCACCACTGATTTATATCTAATTGTTTAAACATAATCTGTAAGTGATGTACATTTGAGGGATTTCCAGATGTTTAAAAATCACTGTTTTTGATGTTTGTATGTACAGTTGCTTGTGAGTGTGTGTGTGTGTCTATTTATTATGCTGCAATGAATAGCTTTGTTCACAACTTTTATGCAACTGAAAGCAGAACTGATGGACTTGTCACTTACACACATATTTCATCTATCCAGGTAATGACAAAAGATACCAATTTATTACCCCAATAGATCTTTACATTTTGTAAATATGGTGGTAGTAAAATGGCATCTCATGGGGTTTAATTTGCATTTACCTGATTTATAATGTGGTTTACATCTTCTATGTTTACACAAAATTCCTTTTATTTTTCTCATTTTCTGATGGTTTTTCATTTTATATTAAACTGCAGAGTGTACTTTATATTCAGGAAATTATATCTTTGCTGAAAATATATGATGCTTTCATACATTTGTGAGTTACATTTTAACTCTCATCTTGATGCTTGCTATATGGAAGTTATTAATAGTAATGTCATCATCAAATATATTGAGGTCTAGCTATATGATCGCACATTTTATGTCTTATTTAAAAGACCATTTCCTAACATAAAACCATAAAACAATATTTTCTTATATTAATTCTAAAATGTTTCTTTTCACTGATAATCCTTTTGTCTATACAGACAATTTTTTTCATTCATTATAGTGTGAGGTAGTGATTAAATTTCAAGTGTTTTTAAATTTTTTTTCTGTATAAAGAGTTCTCTCAGAACTAGGTATAAATAGCAAACCCTTCTTCACATATATGTAAAGGCTATTTTGTTATAAACAACTTTCAACACATGTGGGTAAATTATAGGACTTCATATACTATTTCATTTGTCAGTTCCTGTATCTGTGTCCCAATATCACACTGTCTACATTAGGTTTTAGCAAACTATGGTTAGTGGGTCAAATATGGGACATCTATTTTTATTCACTCTGTGAACAATGGGACATCTATTTTTATTCACTCTGTGAACAATGCTGTTGTTGTTTAGTCACTAAGTCATGTCCCATTCTTTTGGGACCCCATGGATTATAGCCCACCAGGCTCCTCTGTCCATAGGGTTTCCCAGATGAGAATATTGGAGTGGGTTGCCATTTTCTTCTCCAGGGCATCATCATGACCCAAGGATCAAAGCCTGCATGGCCAGGCTCATTCTTTACCACTCAGCCACCAGAGAAGCAGCTAATAATGGTTTTTACAATTTTAAATGTTCAAAAATTCTAAAGAATGATAACGTTCCATGGCAAGTGAAAATTATAAAACATTTAAATTGTGGTGTGTATCAGTACCATTTTTTTGGAACACAGTGAGTCCAATTCTCTGCATGTTGACTGTGGCTGCTTCAGTGCTGCAGTGGCAGAGGTGAGTAGTTAAGAGAGACACTAGACCTAAAATATTCACTCCCTGCCCCTTCACAGAAAAAGTCTGCCAACCCCTGTCCAAGTGAAAGACAGACAATTCTCTTTGCAATCTCCCTTTCCCTGGAAAATTTACTTCTATTTCACCTTAACAAAGGCAGCATGCAGTCCTATTGATGTCAGTGTTATGTGCATGCTTCCTGTTAAGACTCCCACATCAGTTTGGTTCTGACTTTTTCTACTCCTCCCTACAACCCATGCAGTCAGCAAAACACACCTCGAATTAAACCTGGACAGACTGGAAACCCTACGGGCAAAAACTGGTTTGTTAGCATGGTCTTACTGGCACATCATTTTCGTCTCAGTATATTTCTTCCCTTCTTTGTGCCAACTCAGCATTTGCAAGCAGCAAAGTTTTGTTGTTGTTTTGTTGTGCTTAATACAGATTTTTAGCTGTATAATCAGCAGGACTGTTCACATTACTTCATATGACATGCTGCCCCAAAATAGAAGTCTATATTATGTTATCTAAGTTTTTTTTTTTTTAGGTTTCTTAAACATTAAGTTAAGAACTGAAAAAAAATTATATATCTTCATGAAATGAATGCTGTCATAACATTTATTAAAAGGTATGAAACACTGTGAATGGAAATAAGATTAGGATTGGCATAAAAAAGCCAAGCCACAGACCAGACTGCTACTTGGAAGGAATGAGATATGAATAATTTACAAAAGTGGAAATCTCTGAGTGTTTTCTGCTATTGTTTTTAACTATAAAGTTCAATAACTGTATTTCTTCAGAACTACATCCCTCTGGAAATACACTGTATAATTTGTTTAGCATATTTGAGTGTCATAACTCTCTCTGAGGTTGTTGATATAGCATAGAGATCCATGAAAAATTATTTGTGCCTAATATTTCCTTACATCCAGGAAATAACTTACTCATAATACATCATATTTAGAAAATGTGGCTTCTAAAAATAGCATTTTGTTTTAAACATTTTACAGCATGGCACCTGTTTTATTTTCTGTGAAAAAGTGTATCTACCACTTACTCAGTTCATACGTGGGAATGTGAGCCCATAGACCATCTTTGTTATATTCATATGGAAAAGAAACCAATGAGATATTATGAATCAAAAGATATTAAAGATAGTATACAATATTATCATTTTGGACTATAAAGAAAGCTGAGCTCCAGAGAATTGAGCTTTTGAACTGTGAGGTTGGAGAAGACTCTTTGAGAGTCCCTTGGACTACAAGGAGATCCAGCCAGTCCATCCTAAAGGAGATCAGTCCTGGGTGTTCATTGGAAGGACTGATGCTGAAGCTGAAATTCCAATACTTTGGCCAGCTGATGCGAAGAACTGACTCATTGGAAAAGACCCTGATGCTGGGAAAGACTGTAGGTGGGAGGAGAAGGTGACGACAGAGGATGACATGGTTGGATGGCATCACCGACTTGGTGGACATGAGCTTGAGCAAGCTCTGGGAGTTGGTGATGGACAGGGAAGCCTGGCGTGCTGCAATTCGCGGGGTCGCAAAGAGTTGGCCACGACTAACTGATTGAACTGTACTAGTGGTTCAGGGGCTAAGACTCCATGCTCTCAATGTGGGGGGTCTGTGTTCAATCCCTGGTCAAGGAACTACATCCCACATGCCTCAACTAAGAGTTCACATGCCACAAATAACTGTATGCTGCAGCTAAGTCCCAGTGCATCCAAATAAGCAATAAATAAATAAAAATATGTATTAAAAGTATTTAACTTACAATTTAGAAATACTTAACTCCCTTTAAAATTTACCATTGTGACTTTAAATAGGCATCATTTTAAGCTACCAGTTAAGCAAATGCTGACTAAGCTAGCATCTCTTTATACACACACACACACCACCCCCCCACACACACATAGCAGTAACTATGATAGTTTATAGGTAATACATATTTATAGTACTACATCAAGAAAACTATAGTGTTGTATCAAAATTCCTTTCCTTCCTCTAGTTCGGAGGATCTCAAATTGGTATCCTAGACTAGCAGCATCAATATCATCTTGGAAATTGTTAGAAATGCTAATTTTCAGCCTTCTCCCCGACAATTCTGCTAAATTGGTAATCTGGGGGGGGGACAAGATCAATAGTCTGAGTTTTAATAAGCCCCCCAAGTGATTGTAATACACGCTAACATACGAGAACTGATAGCTTACAGTGAATGATGTAGGATTTTTGATCTCTGAAGAAGAAGATTTAGCTTTAGGATCAGGGACCAGGCTTGATAACTGTGTGGTAGAAGTTTTATTGCAGTGAAAAAAGACAAAGAAAGCTTTCCACAGAGACATCAGGACAGGGATGGAGAATGCCCCACTCGCTAGTCTTAGAAAGGGGGCCGTATACTTTTTCAATTGGTTATTAACAATAAATCAAAAGGATGTCTCAATGTTGTAAAGGTCTTACCACACCCACTCTCACAATTTAAATTTTAATATAACAAGATTAGTCAGAAGGTTCCTGTTAAGAAAGAGAAACATGTCCTGGAGCAGGACACATTGTTGTTATACAATCATTGGTACAGAGTTTAAGAAAAAATATACCCTTGAGCAAGATGAGTTGTTTTGTTGTATAATCATTAGCTCTGGGCTTAAAGAAAAAAAAAAATTGCTTGATGTGACTTAGAGAAAGGAATGTAGAAAAAAAAAGTTTGTCCTTTTCTTCTCCTCCAGAGTCCCAGACCCCTTTCCCCTCCCTCTGGACCCTGGACTTCTTAACAACCTATCTAAGAATTAACTCTCTCAAACCATTGCTTTTACTCCCAGATTTTCACCTGATATGCTGCTTTTAATATCATTCACATTACATAATATTTACCATAAGTCAAAGTTCTATACAGAGAGTTACTGCATTAATATGAAAATATAAGCTAGAAAAGAATATAATGACCATGAAAAAAAAAAAAAAAAACTTAAGTCTTTAATTCTAAAATTAAAAAAAAAAAAATCTATTTTCTGAACAACTTAAGCTCTACACAAAGAACTAAATTATTCAATTTTGAAATGTCTAATAGGAATGGTAAATGATTTGGTATGTAATATGTACTCAAAAAGCCTTATTGCAATGATCACTGAAGGTTGTGTACATAGGCAAAAAATTTACCTTAGCAGCTATTTAAATGCAGATTAGTTCTTTATTCATTGGTGTTAATGACAAAAATCCAAGAGAAAAGCCACTCAAAGGGAACAAGAAATGTGGCAAATAATTTTAATTCATGAAAATCACTCAGAAACTACTCAATTGAAGGTCTACTGCTTATTCATTATGAGATACATGTATTAGTCCCCATCTCTATTTAGAATCCTAAAATAATTCATTTTCTATATTTATGATATTTGATCTAATTCTATTCAATTTGATGTTTCATTTTTCTTACAAAGATTAGAATACATTCTACTTATTTATACTGAACAAAGATATATTATTTGTAAGCATTTCAAAGCATGTGTGAAATGTACTTCTGACCGCTCCTTTTCTTCAGTTTAAATATAATCAGTCTGTTTCCCAACTTTCTCAGGTTAAAACCCTTTTCTTTCACTTCTACAGTCAATTTATTTTTATTTAAATTGCATGATCTAACTGAATTTGATCTGATCTGCATTAATTTTCATTGGCTAGTCCATGTTCTTCCTAAATTGAATGCTTGATTATGAGTTTTCCCACATGAAAAACATCAAAACAGATTATTAATAGAGCTCAAAAATGATTCTGTTTCTACATCTCTGGCAATGAGATTTTTAGAAACCAATTCTGCTTTTAAATCACAAGAAATGTAAATTCAATGTTTGCAAAATATTTTGCTGTGATTGACTTACTTGGATCACTGCTTGGATTAAAATGGTCCAAAATCATTAAAGATGAGTCATTTCTATCCATACTAAATTATTCAATATTTAATTCTCTGGACTACCCCAATCCAAATGTGGATGAGGGGCAAACAGAGGTGAAATTGGAGTTTTAATACAAGCAAATAAAACACTTAATGAGATAGAAATGCCAAAATAATATGTAAAACTAGAGGTATCAATTCTATATATTATATGATATAGAATGACAATGATATAAGTCTATTCTTCTAAGCATATATTGCACTTAAGAAATTACCAAACATATGCACATAACTTCAGTAGATATTTTTATTAGTGTCTCTCAAACCTAACATACTAATAGCCAAACCCTAGATCTTCCCAAGAAAACAACATATTCTCTCTTTAGACTTCTTTATCCCAGATAATGGCTACTGCATTGCTCTAAATGCTTAGGCTCAAATTGTTTTTAATTATTCTATTTCTCACTCACCAAACAATTAATTTGTAGGCAATTACAAATTTAAGTTCTGTATCCAAAAACATGCCCAGAATGTGCCTGATGTTTCATGAAACTCATCATTTCCATATTGCTCAAGCTACCATTATTTCTCAAACAGATACTATCACAGCCTCCTAATAGGTTCCCATTTACAGTTTTTAACCTTCAGCTTAATTTCAACACATTTTCTAGATAGATTTTTTTTTTTTTTTTCAAAAATAAGTTAGATCATGGAAGTCCTCTGCTTTGTAGCCCAAATAAAAGGTAAAGTCTTTATGAAGGTCTACTTGCCATTAAGGGTCTTTTTCCTCACCTGTCCCATCTATTCCACTCACTCTGCCACAAAAACTCTGATCTCCCTGTTATTCCTGGCTATGCTAGGCAGGTCCTGACACAGAGCTTGTATACCTGCTGGTCTGCTAGCTCTTTTACCACATATCCCTGTGGTTCCTTCTTTCATCTCCTTCCAGTCATTATTTCATGTTACTCTTTTAGTTCAATCTTTCCTGGTGATCCTAGCCTAATGATATTAGTCTATACCCCACTATTCTCTATTCCTTTCTCTGATTTATATACGTTCCTGATATTTGTCTTCATCTATCGAAAGAAACACCTATGATGGTAAATTTTATGTGTCAATTTGGCTAAACCAGGATACTCAGATATTTGGTCAAACCTTATTCTAGATGTTTCTATGAAGTTCTTTAAGACAAACTATATCTATCATGTTCCCTGGTGGCTCAGATTGTAAAGAATCTGCTTCAATGCAGGAGACCTGGTTTCAATCTCGAGGTTCGGGAAGATCCCCTGGAGAAAGGAATTGCTACCCACTCCAGTATTCTTGTTTGGAGAGTTCCAAGAATAGAGGAGCCTGGGGTCACAGAGTCAGACACAACTGAGCAACTAACACACACATATCTATTTGTCTGCCTATCTATAAGACTATTGCAATAGGGGAAGAGAGACTCCAGTCCACAATTGGACTAAATCATGAATATAACCAGAACAAGTGGGGATTTACAGTCAAGGAACAATTTTGGAGGAAGAGACATTGGTGGATGGAAAATTACTGAGAGGAAACATAAAGTCTGAGGGATTCTGGCTCAGAGTGGTTGATTCTCACACACCATATTGGTTGATTCTCAGGAGAATCCTCATTAACATGACATCATACTTATTTATCTTATTTATTGCCTAATTGGGTTTGCACTGAGTAGAATGTAAACTCCATGTGGGTAGGAACTCGTCTTTTCCATTAGTTTGTCCAGAATAAGTGTATTATCTGAAGGAATAAACAAAAAAATGTTGATTTGTTTCTTGTCAAAGTCTCTTTTAGTCAGGCTGACCAGGTATTATTATTTTCATTTTAAATTTGAGGAAATAGGTCCCAGTATGTCAGCAGCTTGGCTCACTCATTCATATAACTTGTGAAAGAGCTCTGCCACTTCGGGTGCATTGTTAATTCTAAGCTATTTTGTTGCATATATGTAACAGGAAATTAGTAACAAAATACACATCACTTCTGGCATGGTGTGAATTAAATATTTCTACATCTGCTCCCTACAGTTTGGTCATCCTCTCATAATCCGAAATTGGTACACTTTGGCTTATCAGAATACATTCTTCCTGCGTGTGATGCCCTATTCCACTTTCTATGAAATAAACTCAAGTCATCTCACCCTCAGCCTCTTTTGTAAAGCTTTTCCTCAACTTCAATTAAGTAAAAAACTCTCGAAGTGAGAGAAGAGGTTAATGTTGGAGGTATAAATTGAAGGTCACATAGTATAGGAATCATTTAAGGCTCTGTAGCAGAGGTCATCTACAAGGGAATGCAGCAATAAGGATGTCCAAGGACTGGGGTACTCTGATATTTAGAGGTCAGAAAGAAGATGCAGGTTTGTACTGGTAAAATGTTTAACTACCAGTTCTCAGGAGCAGGGTACAGGTTGAGTTCTATTGTTTTATTTCTAGGTGTAGATACTCTCACAATAACTGCTTCTCAGTTTCAATGTGACATCCATCCTCCAGCCTGCAAAATTCATGAAATTTGGCAATCATCTCTTGCCAACTGGTGTGAGTGGTTCTGGGTCACCACTCAAAGAGGAGAATCCAGCTATATAAACAAACAGAAAGAGCTTCTGGTGAGGTATAAGAAATGTGTGGTATGTCGGAAGTTAAGACAATAAAGTGTTTTGAGAGGGTGGAAGTGGTCAAACATATCAAAGGCTGCTGAGAGTTCTAGTACAATGAGGACAGAACATTGGTCACTGGAATTGCCGATGTGGAGACAGCTGTTGATCTTTATAGAAGGGATTTCCATGGAGTGGTGGCTCCCCAAATATGATGAGTATAAGTTCAAAAAGTGGGGAATTATAGTACAGAGTGTTTGCAATTCTTTTGAGAAGTTATGTCTAACTTCTAAATAACTTCCCCTCAAGGGGAACAGAGAATTTAGAATGCCCTGAGTTAATTTTATTTGTCAAAGTGACAGTAGAATTTCACTGTGATAGTCAGCTTCTTTCAGCTGCCAAAAAAAAAAAAAAAAACCAGTTCAAAATTGTTTCGGTAATTCAGCAAAGTCCAGGGAATTATTTAGGGCAAGTAACGTCAGTACCTAAAATAAACTAACTCTAAAATATTAGTGGCTTGATGACAATTACAGTGGTGATTTGAGGAAGACATATAGTCCTACTCTACACAAGAATTCAGGAAACCAAAAGATGCAAACTTAGCCTTCTTTGATACACATTTTTATCACGTACTAGGGCCTTCAAGTCCTGCTCTGGATACTCTGCAGTGAGAAACACTGTCTTTGTGCCAGAGAGAAAGAAGATAGTTCATTAAGCAATGAGTTAGTCATTCTATGTCATATTTTGTTTAAATCACTGAACTCATGGCATTATAGGTTGTTAATAATAAAATCAATTTCTGATATATATGAAGAAACTGAAGTTGCTTGATCTTTGCCCCCAAAAATTGCCTAGCTCAGGCATTAACCAAGTATGTAATCTTGACTTATTAATCTTTGTGAGATTCAGTTTCCTCATTTATAAAATGATGGGGGCCAAATTAGTCACTTCAGACATTTCATATGAATTAGGTATACTAAAAGTAAAAGCAGACATTACATCTCCTATTTTATTTCAATTATTTTATTTAAATCATCCCTGAAATTAATGAGGTTAATGGACATTTGGTAGATCCATTAAATCCACTTTAGCTTGCAGTTCATTAACAAGCAGACATTGGAAGTTTTGGTTACTTTACGTCAGATTGTCCTTTAAATGCCAGCAAAATTCCATCAAAGAAAATCCCATCCATCTCTAGAGCTTTGACTGTGATCCAATGAAAGAAAATACAGTGAAGTCACTCATTTGTGTCTGACTCTTTTCGACCCCGTGGACTGCAGCCTACCAGTAAGGGATTTTCCAGGCAAGAGTACTAGAGTGGGTTGCTACTTCCTTCTCCAGGGGATCTTCCTGACCCAGGGATCAAACCCGGGTCTCCCGCATTGTAGGGGGATGCTTTACCGTCTGAGCCACCAGGGAAGTGATCCAGTGAAGACTTGGTCACTTTTTTAAACTTACTGATTAAGCACTGCTTGCTAAACCTTGGGCTATCTAAAATCATTCTGAATTCTAAAAAGATCTGATATTTACAAGAAATATAATCTTAAATTCCATTTTGGTAGCATCTATCTCCCATGGATGACCCAAAGTATTCATGATACCTACCAGTTTCCAGAAATGCAACAACTCAACTCTCTCAATTTTAAAGCAAGGCTGTGTCCAGTACACACTCTCACCAAGCAGACACAGAATATTTTTTCCCTAAATTGTTTATCACTATATATATATATATATATATATATATATGCATTAATCAGATGAAGAAATGAAAACTTAAAGAATGATTTATACTCTTCTCAGCCAAAGATACTGATTGGGACATCAAGATTATGCCAAGCGCAATACATCATGAGCTACTCCATCACCAGTATAGGGTATTAGCTTAGCAGCAAGGTGCCAACGTGATTATGCAAATCCCAATGCTATCAGCTTATCAGTCAAACCCACTGCCAGGATGCCTGGGAGATATATTTCAATAAATGGAGACAGAATGTATCTCAGTCCTGTGGACATTAATAATTTATGATTAATCAGTTTATGAAGACTTGCTAACAGCAAGGGAAACAGAGAGGAAGATGGATTTAACCTTACTCTTCTCCCAGGCTAAATCTAATCGTTTTGTTTCTGGAGACCAGATAACTGACTAGCCACTTACTTAAACTTCCTTCAAGGGCAACAATAATTCTCTCAGAGATCCGTCTTTGATCAGGGAAGGTTAAGTTACATTGACTCCTGACCATGCAATTTAGGGAGCAGCAAGCAGGATGCAGCCACCCAGAAATGAGCTGGCCTCATTCAACTGAGCAAGTCCTGACAGCTTTGTGAAGGGAATTTAGGGGAGACGGATGTGGCACCATTAATTTGCACAGTCATAAACTTGATGGAATAGGAATGGCAGTAGATAGAAGGAATAGCTGTGACAGTATTTTGATTTGCAGTAATGATAAACTGAACATTTTTTTATCCTTAAAGTCTTAACATATTATCCTAAATTTTTCATGATTGAAGTAATGAATTCTATTTTCATTTTCAAATATAGCCAATACTGTGAAAAAGAGTTTGCATAGCTGGAAACATTTTAATTTTTATTACGCTTTTCTATGATGGTGATCAAATAAAATTACAGTATGAATTTTTACAAAGAGAGAAATCATTATCCAAAAAGTTTACTTATCAGTCATTATTTTAATTTAGTGTGTTTCTCATCATCTTTTATTCAGAATTATTTTTGAAGGAGGAACTACTTACAAGGTCTAACCATGAACAAAATATATATCCTCTCTGCCCTCACTTTCTTTTTCTGTTAAACAGAGATTGCATGGATTTTCATAAAATAGTAGTTGACTAAATTAAGTAAAAACACATAAATCAATGCCTTCTAGGTGGCTCACTTCAATGAATTTTTTTCAGAGTTTTTATATCAAATTTAATGAAACATGCATTTAATTAATTGTTATTCCAAACTTTTTAATGTTATAATGTAGGTCTCAGAGCTGTATCTTCTAATGCTGCATGGCATTCAATCCTGTGGCTTAATTAATCAGTGTCCAGTATACTACAGAGGGCTTTTATCAGTCTTGAAATGTATCTTCATTTGTCGAAGGAAAGGGTAGAGCTTCCTAAATCTCCACCTTTAAAAGAATTGTTGAAGACAACTTAACTAAACATGAATCAGACTGTCTAATTTCATTCCAGTAGGATACTTACAGTCCTCACAGTAACAACACATATATGTAATAAAATTTGCCTTTTGACATTTTTAACAAAGTCATTTTAAATGACTTTGATACAAGAGGAAAATGTACTGAAAAAATCCAAGAGTATCTCAATAGAACTCAGCAGGAAGTGGATTGTGATCATTTAGAGACTTAAATAAATAAATGATTCAGGTTAAAATTCTCTCCATCTCATTCTCTCTCTGAGACACATGGACTCTGACCATGTACAGTATTCTCCTAATTTTTTATGGAATAGGTTTTTCTGCATCATTTACATATGTTTCAAATTTACTCCCTTAGCTCATGCTTAACATTATTTTTGAGTTCAAGAGCTTGGCAGAGATGTACTGGAAACTTTCTTTCTCTAAGTGGAAAACCTAGGCGGCTTAACTAGGGAATAACAATAACCTGTATTCAAGCAGGTTGGAAGAGAGGGGTCCAGTCCCATGATCCAGTATCCTGATTGAAAGGACCACAAAAGGATCCTCTCTGAAAAGTGATGAGAGAAGGAGGTAAAACATACTTAATGTTGATGCAAAATAGTAGGTCTGATTGTTCTAGACTGTTCTCTAGAACACTGATACTTCAAGGGGCTTAGGAAGAAAACTAGAAAGTAATGTTTAAAGAATGCTTTGACTCTATTTTGGGTCAAAGGGCAATGTCCAAATTATAAACTGCTGATTTATATTTAGCTCTGTTAAAGAAAAGAATAGCCCAACCTGGACCACCAAGCAAAGACGAATTAGATATCTGGGGGAAAAAATCCTTTTACTGAGCTATGTTGGACTTCTAATACCAAGGAGAAAAGAAAGAGAATTGCTCTTTTGGGGTCAACTTTCTTAAGTCCCAGAGATTTGCTACAATACCAGAAGAGTCTTAACTATTCTCATTAATGATTTTGTGCATTAGGTATTTTGTGCATTTTGTGCATCTCACTGATGTCTCTGTGTGTGTTCAAATAAATGGTCAGCCCAAACTGCCCCAATATTATTCCCTTACTTTAAGAAGAAAACAAATCACTTGAGTCAGAGGAGCATGAATTCATACACATTTTTTTTGGTGTGTTTCTCTTGTCAGCCCAGTTCCAAACAGTTCATTCCTTTTAATTATCAAGATGAATGGGGTTCATTTTTTCTACTGTGATAGTAGATGCTTCTGAGAAACAGTGTAAAATTGGAATTTAGCTGATTGTAAAGGAAATACATATTAGACTACCTTATGGTGCTCACTATACAAGCTTGAGTCTCACCTCAAAATATACCCTTCTCTAACACAAAACTTAAAGACAAAGAACCCACTTTCCTTGGTACTTAAGAGGGTACAGCAAAGTGGTAAGTTCAGCTGATCTCTTCTGCAAGATCCGAGTTTAATACAAATGAATTAATTCATACAACCTCTCTTGTGTCGCATCCAATTAGATTTCTAGACACTTTAATTTAGCTGTGCTCCTTGATTCTTTGTTGCTCACCTGACTGGTTCTCTCTCCTAGATGAGCACTGAAAATGTGATGCCTGAATTTCTGGTTTTACTGCCACAGGGTGGGGCTGGATTTCAACGGCTTCCTTTGTGTTTCTAGTCTGCAGCACAGTTTAATAATGATGACTCAGACCTTCTTCACTGATAATTTCTTTTGGATTCACTGTTCTGATACTGACCCTAATAACCACTCTGGAATTTGACCTTTCATATTATCAATCTGGGATCCTGCTCATTATTCTTTCAATCACTTAGTCAATCATTCAACACCTAAGTATGAGTGTTGCATATAGGAAGTGGCAAGTCCATAGTAAACACTGTATTTTCCTTCAGAGAACTTCTAGGCTAGTATCGGCATGTTGTTGTTAGTCACTAAGTCGTGGCCGACTCTGCGACCCCATGCACTGTAGCCCACCAGGCTCCTCTGCCCACAGGATTCTCCAGGCAAGAACACTGGAGTGAGTTGCCATTTTCTTTCCCAGGGAATCTTCCCAACTCAAGGATCAGACCCATGGCTCCTGCATTGTCAGGCGAATTCTTTACCACTGATCCACCAGGGAACCCAGGGAAGTGTCAGCGATAGGTATTAAAAAATTACATAACAGTCATTGAGATCATTCTATTCTGTTCTTACTCACAGTCTTTAACATTTTTTTCTTGACCTCATCACTGCTATACTTTTCCCTCTTGATACAGCCCCTAGTCACACTAATCTTGACGTTCTACCAAAAAATGAGCCATTTCTGTATTCAGTCAGGATTTCCCCCAAATTCCCATTTTCCCCACATAGGACACTATCTTCTCCCACCCCTATAAATTGTACAGTTCTAATTCCTACCAGTGCAATTAGCTCAGCTATGACACGCCACAAAGTCTCCACTCAGCTCACACTGCAACCCCATACTACAATCATACCCTACTCTGCAAGAGGCTTTTTACCACTTTTTAAAAATTTGAGTATAACTGCTTTACAACATTGTGTTAGTTTCTGCTCTACAACAAAGTGAATCAGCTATATGTGGACATATATGCCCTCCCACTTGAGCCTCTTAAACCTCCCTCCCACCCCCTCATCTCACCCCACTAAGTCATCACTGAACTGGGCTCCCTGTGCAGTAAGGCAGCTTCCCACTAGCTATTTCACACGTGGTAATGTATATATGTTAATTCAACTGACCTTTAAGCCTGAATATCCAAAAAGATTCTAGTACAGGAAAGATATATTTTCTATTGATTGATTCAAAACAACTGAACCACCAATATGTTCTGTGGATACAATGTTTATTTTATAGTCTCTCTCTTCATAGATCTGGAGATGAGAAGGCATGACATCTGTACATTAATTTATAAGATAAATCATAAAGGAAGTATATAAATTCCCTGTGTCTGAGTTAGCTCAGTCTGTCATGACAAAATGCCATAAACTAGGTGGTTTAAACAACAGACATTTTGATTCTCACAGTGCTGGGGGCTGGAAGTCTGAAATCAGGGTGTCAGCATAGCCAAGTTCTGGTGAAGCCATTATTTCTGCTCTGTAAATGGCCATCTTCTTGCTGTTGTGGTGGAGAGACAGCGAGAGCTCTGGTCTCTTCTTATTCTTATGAGGAAACTAATTCCATCGTGGGGACTCGCCCTTGTTGCATGAGTGCTCAGTCATCTGACTCTCTGTGGTCCCCATGGACTGGGGCCCACCAGGCTCCTTTGCCCAGGGGTCTTCCAAGCAAGAACACTGGAGTAAGTTGCCAATTTCTATTCCAGGTGATCTTCTGGACCCAGGGATCAAATTGGTGTCTCTTGCATCTCCTGCAGCAGCAGGTAGATTCTTTACCAATAGCACCACCTGGGAAGCTCCATGCCATCATCTAAACCTACTTACTTCCAAAGGCTATAACATTACTATAACATTGGTGGGCTAACACTTCAACATGTGACATTTAGAGGAACACAAACATTCAACCCACGACACCATGTATGTGGAACAGTATTATTTGATTGGTGTAACCACAAGAATTCAGAGGTTAAAATCATCATGTGGCAGGATTTCAAGAAATACATCATAGTGAACCTAAGGCCTAAGAAAGAACTTGAAGGCCAGGTTGGTATTCCCCCAACAACTTTCTTTGTAAACTATACTAATATTGCCCTTGATGCAAACTGAAGTGAATATTTCCCACCAATAATATCATTTGATATAAGGTCCTGAAGACAAAATCTATATCTTGTTAACCTGACTAATGTCAGAAAGAAATCAGCAAGGAGACACACAATAGTATAAACAAAAAATGATATTTGGTTTAGGGTGGGTTAAGCAAGAATGAAGGGGCAAAACTGACATCAACGGATGTTTCAGGAGCAGAATTAACAAGACCTGATAATCAATTAAATATGGGGAATAATGTACAGGAAGAGATAAGAGGACAGAAAAATACTCACAAATAGTGCTTGGCCCATTTACAATGAGCAAACATCAAAATTTTATCCCCTAGATATGAGTAAGATAATAATGTATTTCTTAATGTCCTGAAGCTACAGTTTTAAAAGTACAATGAGCAGATAACATAAAATGGTAATGTCAGCCAATCACTCATTTCTGAGTTTATCAGACTTTATGAAAGATTGACATTAGAGTCATTTATTATGATGCCTGCTGTAATTGTAGCTCCATACTTACAGAAATTGAGCCAGTCAGTCCTGACACATTGCATGCATGCATGCAAATCACTTCAGTTGTGTCCAATACTTTGCGGCCCTAGGGATTGCAGGCCTTCAAGCTCCTCTGTTCATGGGATTCTCCAGGCAAGAATACTGCAGTGGGTCACCATGCCATTCTCCAGGGGATTGGCCTGGCCCAGGGACCGAACCTGCGTCTCTTGCATCCCCCGCATTGGTACGCAGGTTCTTTACCACTAGCGCTACCTGGGAAGCCCCCTGACACATTGGATAATTGAGTTAGAAACTTCTGAGGCAAGTCTTAATGTTGTAGAAGGAATGACTGTAACTGACTAGGACTCTGAGGAAAAAATTCTATTTTCCTAATCGAGTCTTAGCTTGATTGATAAAGCTTTGTAATTTGTAAGCTTGTTACCTAAAGAGTAATTGGTCACAAAATACTATGCCAAGTGTATGGTTTGAAAAGAAGCATAAAGAATCACTGAGACGAGCCTCTGCTTTATGAAGTCACCCCCTTGCTTCGGTTCCCCGATCTGCATGTAAACATCTAAACAATGACCTCATCAATGAGGAGTGTCTCCAAACCATCTCTCCTAGGCTACCTTTTCCCCAGAATTATCTGCATCTATGTGTACACCCATATCTATTTATAAATATAACTGAAAATCCACTGGGGTAAGTAATCAATATACCTTATTACTTCTGAGTTTAAGGAAAAACATATAAAAACAACAAAAAAAGTGTTTACAGTGTCCCACTGTAAAAAGCAAGCATTATTCCTACCTCACAGCATCGTTTGCAGATGAAGATATATACCATCTGTTTATCTACAATGCAGATTTTCTTTTTTTAATAAGATAACTTTAAAAAAATACATTTTCTCATAGAGTATTTTTTTCAGGTGTTTGGGGTATAATAATCACTCAAAACACTGCAAGGAGAAAGTATCTTTGGTTTATATGTTCTATTTATGTTTTTATCATCAGAAGCAACCCAACAGCGCCACAGGAATTTGGGGGAAAATATGATCGTTAAAGAGTTAGGAGACTATTTGCATTGATCAGACCATTTTCCCTATAAATATGAATAATCCTGCTGCTTTGGCACCATTAAATTAATGCTAAAAGTGTAATAATAGTTAACTATTAAGATATTTTATTATTATTTAACCCTCTAGCATTTTTAGAGTGCTTCTAATAGCCCATACTGTAATTCAGTTTTGCCACATTACAATGTATAGTGATTCCGGAACCATCAGTTGTACAGTTAATTGATAAATCAAAGCCTAATTGAGATAATGAAGCTGGTCTTGGCCATCAGTGAGATGACCACCTAATTAGTTTTTTTTTAATATCTGTTTACTAGTTAAGTGGACAGTAGACCCAGGGTGATGACGGTGCAGTAAAATTAATACTAGAGGAAATAACAGGGGTGAATTGGATAAGAGAGTGGATGTAGCTTCCTACTAATAAGCCTCATAGTGCTTGAGAGCTTAAAAAGAAATACTCCATGTCCCCACCCCTCTTCTTACTATAAACAAAGCGCAGAGTAAGAGGCCTATCCCAGAATAAATGGTCCATAAATGCTGGCTGATCTGAACTAGGGGATACAGGCTGAAGGGAAATGCCATTACCAAACTTTATATGCTGGGGGTGGGGGATTTAAGTTTACATGAGCAATCTTATGTTATATTCTTGCATAATGCTGCCACTTTGGGCTTTGCATGTATTAAACATGACTTTTTTACTGCCTTTATTGATGATTATGAGAATAATTATTATGATAATAATGATAGCAGCTGACTGTTAGTAAGCATTTTCTACATGTCAAACACTGAGCTAAGTGCTTTAATATATACAGTACTATTAAAGTCTTACAACAACCAGATTCTTTGGCACTGTGAATGCATAAATGAGGTGTACAAAGAGGTTAAATAACTCGTCTAGGTTCACAGAGCTGGAAATAAGAAATCTGGCAATGAAACTACAACTTTGATGCTAAATGTGATACAATGACAATACTCTACACTGCCACTATATTTTGAGATGGACCATAAGCAGAGCACTGACTTAACTAGCTTACTACATGAAGACAATTTAGCACAACCAAATAAACTTCCCTAACAGGAGACAGCTCATACTGACCATAGTTTTGTTTGAACCCAGGTCTGTGAAACCATAAGGCCCAGTGATAAAGTGACAGTTTCAGGATAACATGAGTAAAATGAAAAAGAGAGCCAGATATTCTCTGAGGAAAGAACATGTCAGACACATGAAGCAGCAACTTTACCAGCCCTAGTTAGAAGTATGCTCGATGCATCCTAGAAATTGGAAAGAGGCCAGTGTGACTGAGGCTGAGTAACCAAGCAGAAGAGCATGAGCTGATTTAGAGATGCGCTGACATAAAGGTCCTGTCAGTTTTGCAGGATGTATAAGTCAGGATGGGAAGTCCAGCTGCTATAACAAGAGCCACATCTTAACAGTTGCTTGAATAAAAATAGTGCATTTGTCTTTCCTTTGAAAGTCTAAGTTTAAACCCTGGAGAAACAGAATTCTAATTCCACAATGCAGGGTTACTAGATAGTCTCATCTTGTTGCTTCATATTCTTAAACACAGTGCTTTCAAAAATGAATCAAAGATGGGTATTTCATCATCCTGCCAGATGTCCCTACTGCAGCTGGTTAGTAAGACAGAAGGTAGAAAGTGAAAGCAGATGTCTTTTACTTTGAAATCATGAAGAAGAGGTTAAACATAGCACTTTTATTAGTGTTGCTTCCACCAGAGACAAATCACATCATCAAAATTAAAGCCAAGAGAGCTGGGAAATGTACTTTTAACTGCATGTTCGTGCCACCAGCTAAAAGTTCTATTAGTATAGAAGAAATAGGGGACAAACTATACTTTCTCCACTGAATTACCCTTTTTCCTTTGTGAAAAATTAGTTAACTATATTTGAATGGATCTAATTCTGGGCTCTCTTCTGTTTCACTGATCTAAGTGTATATTCCTTGACCAGTCCCATCCTAGTGGTTTTGGCGGGTATAGCTTTAGCGTTAGTATTGACGTCAGCTGTTGCTATTTGTCTGCTTTCGTTCTTCTTCAATACTGTATTGGTCATTCCAGGTCTTCTGACTCTGTGTATAAACTGTAAAATCACTGTGTCAATATCCATAAAATAGCTTGCCAGGATTTTGATGTGGATCACACTGAATCTATCATACAGCCTTTCATGTCTTTAGTAAATCTGATTTCCCTCAATGTTACTACTATTACTGCTGTTTTCTCTATTCAGGCCTTATTGTGTCTTTTTAGAGTAACAAGTTTCTTGATGAATCTCCTATCTGCAGTCCTGCCCTCTTCAGTTATGTTCTTCATGTGCTGTGCTAAGTTGCTTCAGGCGTATTCAACTCTGTGCAACCCTATGGACTGTAGCCCACCAGGCTCCTCTGTTCATGGGATTCTCCAGGCAAGAATATTGAAGTGGGTTGCCATGCCCTCCTCCGGGGGATCTTTCCAATGCAGGGATCAAACCCATGTCTTTTACATCTTCTGCACTGACAAGCATGTCCTTTACCACCATGCCTAGCTGGGAAGCCATATTCTTCATCAGGTCAGTTCAGTTCAGTCACTCAGTCGTGTCTGACTCTTTGCGACCACCTGAATCGCAGCATGCGATGGACTCCCTGTCCATCACCAACTCCCAGAGTCTACCAAAACCCATGTCCATCGAGTTGGTGATGCCATCCAGCCATCTCATCCTCTGTCTTCCCCTTCTCCTTCTGCCCCCAATCCTTCCCAGCATCAGAGTCTTTTTAAATGAGTCAACTCTTCGCATGAGATGGCCAAAGTATTGGAGTTTCAGCTTCAGCATCAGTCCTTCCAATGAACACCCAGGACTGATCTCCTTTAGGATGGACTGGTTGGATCTTCTTGTAGTCCAAGGGACTCTCAAGAGTCTTCTCCAACGCCACAGTTCAAAAGCATCAATTCCTCAGTGCTCAGCTTTCTTCACTGTCCAACTCTCACATTCATACATGACTACTGGAAAAATCATAGCCTTGACTAGACGGACCTTTGTTGGCAAAGTAATGTCTCTGCTTTTAAATATTCTATTCTTCATAGAGGGGTCTAATGAAAATAAACCCTGGCTCATTTAAAGCTCTATAGCAGCTTTTTTCACTTGTAGGGTAAATTACATATCCCTTAACATGTGTTAAGGAGTACATCAAGGTTGTATATTGTTACCCTGCTTATTTAACTTATATGCAGATTACATCATGAGAAACGCTGGGCTGGAAGAAGCACAAGCTGTAATCAAGACTGCCAGGAGAAATATAATAACCTCAGATATGCAGATGACACCACCCTTATGGCAGAAAGTGAAGAGGAACTAAAAAGCTTCTTGAAGAAAGTGAAAGAGGAGAGTGAAAATGTTGGTTTAAAGCTCAACATTCAGAAAACTAAGATCATGGCACCTGGTCCCATCACCTCATGGGAAATAGATGGGGAGACAGTGGAAACAGTGTCAGACTTTATTTTTGGGACTCCAAAATCACAGATGGTGATTATAGCCATCACTTACTCCTTGGAAGGAAAGTTATGACCAACCTAGGCAGCATATTAAGAAGCCAACAAATGTCCATCCAGTCAAGGCTATGGTTTTTCCAGTGGTCATATATGGATGTGAGAGTTGGATTGTGAAGAAAGCTGAGCACTGAAGAATTGATGCTTTTGAACTGTGGTGCTAGAGAAGATTCTTGAGAGTCCCTTGGACTGCAAGGAGATCCAACCAGTCCATCCTAGAGGAGATCAGTCCTGGGTGTTCATTGGAAGGACTGATGCTGAAGCTGAAACTCCAATACTTTGGCCACCTCGTGAGAAGAGTTGACTCATTGGAAAAGACCCTGATGCTGGGAGGGATTGGGGGCAGAAGAAGGGGAAAACAGAGAATGACATGGCTGGATGACATCACCGGCTCGATGGACATGAGTTTGAGTAAGCTCCTGGAGTTGGTGATGGACAGGGAGGCCTGGTGTGCTGCAATTCATGGGGTCGCAAAGAATCGGACAGGACTGAGTGACTGAACTAAACTGAACTAACATGTGTTACAGCATGTTCTGTGGTTAGTTTGTCCCTCTTCACTTTCTATGTTTTAACAACTATGAACTTTTCAAAGTTCTCCACAATCTATGTGGATTGTGAACTGCTACCTTATGTGTCTATTATTACTGCTTCCCTTTTATGAAATTCCCTTCTCTTCTCCTAGCTTAAAATAAATTTAGTCTTCATTTCCTCTGGGACTGTTAATTATTTTCTGAGCACATACATACTCACCACATACATGTATTTCTTAATTGTCTGTACATTCCTGTATCCCTATGTCTAACAGGGCATCAGAAGTGTCTGCTCACATGTCTGTATCCTCCTTGAGAATAAAGACTGGTTTTTATTCAACATTGTTTCTGGTGACCTTAGAATAGGGGTTGGCACATTCTGCATACTTAGCATATGCTTCTGAGTGAATAATGGAACAAATACATGAGTAAAGACATGACTTCTCTATTCAAGAACCAGTAGAATTTCCACTACACATCATTTTCTTGATCATAGATTATCAAAGTCACTTTTCAGAGACCAACTCAGATGATAAAAATCATCTGCCCTGTACACAGCCGTTCACTTATTTGGGGTTAAGGTCTGTTGTGAGTCATCTTTCTTATTCTATGTTAATCACCGGGTTTGTTTCTCTCCTTAAGCCAATCATCTTCTACCACACATCTACATTCAGCCTAATTCATTTTATCTCTGTGAGCGTGTTCCTAAGTTACACTTTCAAACATTTTAATTAATGAATTATATATTTATTTTTAACTTCAATTTGACTCATATCTAAAAAATATACTGCATTCCTTCCTCTGGCTTTTATCCTGCATTTCTAATTAGGGATATGCCAAGGTATAGTATGCTTTAGAGTAGTAACTAAAATACCTTAGAGTAAATATAAAATAACTAGCTATTACACATCCAAATAAATAATACTTCTCTCCTCCTTTGATTGTTGGTTTATATGGGAATTTAGTTGAAGGGGTCTATTTCTGTGAAATTTAAAACATACTGGAAAGAGACTAAAATAAATGCTGAGAATAGTTTATTTCAGCATTTCCAAAACTTCTCATCTCAAACTATTCCTGTGAGATATCTATTTTGACTCTGGGTAAGTTGTTTGGAAGAGGTTTATACCTGAATATATTTCTCCTTGCTTTTATTTTCAAAATAATTTTTAAATATTTCTATTAGTAATTTAAATTGATAAAGAGAGAAATGTGACCATTAATCCCATCACAATATCTACCTTACTGGGATGAAAGGGAACTGCCTTAGCTTTTCATTCCTTAAACCAAGTGTCACAGAAAACTTAGAAAAGAACAACTGCTAACATTTGTTTAAATGTTAGAATTATTGAGATGGCAGAATCATCTGTATTATTATCAATGTCAATTTCTGGTTCCTAGACCCAGAGAGCCTAATTCAGAAAGACCATATTCTATTTAAAAAATAATAAGAAGAAGAAATGAGTCAAAAGAAAACCCGAAGATGGTTTTCTATATTCATGAATATTAAGGCAGACATATAGGTATACATATATAATTATAGATTGTTATGCACATATAATATAACTCTATATAGTACCACTTTGTATAAAAATAACAATGTAAGTGTTATTATATTAACTGATGTTGAAGCTGAAACTCCAATACTTTGGCCACCTGAGGTGAAGAACTGACTCATTGGAAAAGACCCTGATGCTGGGAAAGATTGAAGGCAGGAGGAAAAGGGGACGACAGAGGATGAGATGGTTGGATGGCATCACTGACTTGATGGACATGAGTTTGAGCAAGCTGTGGGAGTTGGTGATGGACAGGGAAGCCTGGCGTGCTGCAGTCCATGGGGTCACAGAGAGTCGGACACAACTGAGTGACTGAACTAAACTGACTGAATGCTATTACATTGATGAAGTAATAATTTTGAATGCTCAGGTAGCTCAGTTTTGGTATACATATGCATTTGCTATGTGTGAATATGTGTGCATCTGCATATTTATAGATTTATAATTAAACTGTCTAATGTTAATTAAATTTTTGCTTAGTGCTATATTTTACATAACACCATCACTCACTTAAAAACCAATTAGTCTATGTCATTCAGTGTCTTTCTTTTTCCCAAGAGAAAGAATATTCTAATTTTAGTTTGAGACATGAAAATGTGCACAGTGGTAAAATATAGGCATACCATTATTTCATTTAATGGGTAAAATATTTGAGGGAAAAGCATTTTAGACATATAAGAACTTAAAATCAATAAAATGGTTTTCTGCATGGAAGACTTCAGGGGGAGACTGTTTCCAAAAATGCTCAAAAAGTATTGCATTGAAAGTTGATATATGTAACACTGTAATAAAATCTTGCAAAGTATCTATTCATAAACCTTGTTAAGTTTTATTTTTGAAAATAAATTATTCAATACATAATTGGGAGAACTGTAGACCTTTTAAGTATGAGGACAGATGATATTCAGAAGTAATTTATAATTTTATGTTCCAGAGAAGCTAAAACCTCTTATGATAGGCTGTGTTTTGTATTAGACTTAACCAATACAGTCAAGTTTATTTGTTTATTCAGAACTAGTGGACTGCCCTGAATAGGCAATTGAGTACACTGTTTCATTCTAATACTTAGGTGAAGTGAAGTCACTCAGTCATGTCCAACTCTTTGGGATTCCGTGGACTGTAGCCTACCTGAATGCTCCATCCATGGGATTCTCCAGACAAGAATACTGGAGTGGGTTGCCATTTCCTCCTCCAGAGGGTTTTCCCAACCCAAGGATCGAACCTGGGTTCCTCGCATTGCAGGCAGACGTTTTACCCTCTGAGCCACCAGGGAAGACCCAATACTTAGGTAAGAAAGAATCAGTTAATCATATTGTATAACTGAACTGATGCATGTTATTTTGTCATTTTATGTATATCATATATAAGCAATATGTTGCTTAGACAGAGATTCTTATTGATTTGAAGAATCTTATTGATTCTTATTGATTTTCAGTTCAGTTCAGTTGCTCAGTCGTGTCTGAATCTTTGTGACCCCATGGATTGAAGCATGCCAGGCCTCCCTGTCCATCACCAACTCCCGGAGTTTACTCAAACTCATGCCCATGGAATCAGTGATGCCGTCCAACCATCTCATCCTCTGTTGTCCCTTCTCCTCCCATCTTT
The DNA here is from genome assembly GCF_023699985.2 of Odocoileus virginianus. Taxonomy (NCBI): domain Eukaryota; kingdom Metazoa; phylum Chordata; class Mammalia; order Artiodactyla; family Cervidae; genus Odocoileus; species Odocoileus virginianus. Next base: position 20,922,711 of record NC_069683.1, read on the forward strand.
CCCAGCATCAGGGTCTTTTCAAATGAATCAGTTCTCCGCATCAGGTGGCCAAAGTACTGGAGTTTCAGCTTCAGCTATTTGAAGAATATAATACACAAATGAAATGGAGAGAAACTACTGACAGCTAAGACAGGTCACCTAGAGGAACTTTTGATGAAAAACTAGATTAAATCTCACATTGATGGCCCAGTTAAGAAGGACTTCACCCTAAAAAAGGAGTTAGAGTTGAAATTCTGGGAAGATGGTGGAGTAGGAAGCATGACACAACTCTCTCTTTACCTAGACAAAAAAAAAATTGCAATAGCACCATATGTCTGATTTATTTCAGGACTCTTGAGTCTACTGAAAGCTTACAACTTCTGGGGAAATAACTGTATGCTAAAATGTGGTCAATTTCAGCCAGTTTCAGGTCTCAGCCAATTTTGGCTCTTAGAAAAGTAGTAGCTACCCACCCCTCATCCCTCAGCCCTATGGCACACAGCTTTGTACCGGTTCCTAAGGCAGCTTGCACACAGCTTGCAGGAGCTTCTGTTGCTGTTTATTTGCTAAGTCATGTCCAGCTCTTTGTGACCCACTGGGCTGTAGCCCACTAGGCTTCTCTGTCCACGGGGATTCTCAAGGCAAGAATATTGGAGTGGGTTGCCATGCCCTCCTCCAGGGGATCTTCCCAACCCAGGGATCCAACCGGCATCTCCTGCATTTCAGGCAAATTCTTCACTACTGAGCCACCAGGAAAGCTCTTGCACAGGGACAAAAAAGACACCGTTCTCTAAATTTTGAGGATCTGTACTCTGATATCCTATTGTTGCTTCTGATGACAGAGGTGTAGTTCCTAAAAAATTAAAAACAAAATTACTATATAATCCAGAAATTCACTTTTGGGTATAGCCAGTCAGTGGTAGATTGAAAATATTCTGGAAAAAAAAAATTCCAGAAAGCTCCAAAACCAAAATTTGTATTTGCTGCATGCTGGCAATTATTTACATAACAGTTACATTTTATTCTATCTTGCATATAAGCTAGAGATAATATAAAGTATGCAGGAGGATGTGGGTAGGTTAAATGCAAATACTATGCCATTTTATATAAGGGACTTAAACTTCTGAGGATTTTGCTATCTACAAGGGGCCTTAGAACACGCATATACACCAAATAAATTAAAGCAAGGTCTCAAAAGAGATACTTATTTGTAAGTCATGTTCACAGCAGCATTATCCACAAAAGCTAAAGTGCGGAAACAATCCAAGTATCCATCAACTGATGACTGGATAAGCAAAATTGGTATATACATACAATCCTTGTAGAAAGAAATGGCAGCCCACTCCAGTATTCTTGCCTGGAAAACCCCAATAGCAGAGCCTGGCAGGCTACAGTTCATGGGGTCACAAAGGTCAGACATGACTAAGTGCTGAGCACATACAATGGAGTATGCTGTACTATGCTGTGTTTACTCATTCAGTCGAGTCCGAACCTTTGCCACCACATGGGCTTTAGCCCTCCAGGCTCCTCTGTCCATGGGGATTCTCCAGGCAAGAATATTGGAGTGGGTTGCCATGCCCTCCTCCAGGGGACCTTCCCAACCCAGGGATCAAACCCAGGTCTCCAGCAATGCAGGCAGATTCTTTACTGTCTGAGCCACCAAGGAATCCCATGAAAACTGGAGACAGTAGTGTATCCCTATTCCAGGGGATCTTCCTGACTCAGGAATGAACTGGGGTCTCCTGCATTGCAGGCAGATATTTTACCAGCTGAGCTACCAGGGAAGCCTACAATGGAGTATGAGGAGTGAAAGTTGCTCAGTTGTGTCTGCCTCTTTGTGACCCCACGGACTGTAGCCCACCAGACTCTCCTCTGTCCATGGGTTTCCCCAGGCAAGAATACTGGAGTGGGTTGCTGATCCCTTCTCCAACAATGGAGTATATAGAGCTTTAAAAAGGAAGGGAATTTTGACACTCCCCATGGCATGGATGAACTTGGAGGGCAAATACTCTGATTCCACTTATCTGAGGAATTTAGATAAACAAAATAATGAGACAGAAAGTAGAAATCTGGTTATCAGGGGCTGGGAGAGGAGAAAATGGGGAGTTAGTGTTGAATGGGTATAGTTTCAGGTTTGATATATAAAAAGAGTTCTAGAGATGGATGGTTGCAATGGTTACACAATTAAGGGTGTGCTTAATACCACTGAACTGTACATTTAAAAATGGCTAAGGCAGTAAATTTTTTTATGTGTATTTTAAGTAAGTAAACAAAAATGGGGAAAAATTAACATGAAAAGAGAATATTATTTTTAAAGTTCTAGCACAATCCTAGATTATGATTAAGTTGATCATTCTTAATCTGGTGTGTGCATCAGATTCACCAGTAAACTTGCTTACAACTCACTCTGAAAATTCTGATTTGGTAGGTTATAATAGAGTTCAACACGTGCATTTGAATCACACACTCCAAAGATAATATTTAAGTTATATTCAGGGCTGCTGTTGTTTAGTCGCTACGTTGTGTTTGACTCTGTGATTCTGTGGGCTGCAACACAGAAGGCTTTCCTGTTCTTCACTACCTCCCAGAGTTTGCTCAAACTCATGTCCATACTGCTCATGGGGTTCTCAAGGCAATATTGAAGTGGTTTGCCATTCCCTAGTCCAGTGGACCATGTTTGGTCAGAACTCTTCACTATGACCCATCCATCTTGGGTGGCCCTGGCACAGCTCATAGCTTCACTGAGTTATGCAAGCCCTTTTACTATGACAAGGACAGGTGATGATCCACGAAGGGGATATGAATATATTTATTAGTATGTATGTATATACTTGTGTATGTGTATTCTTAACTCACTAGGATATATTCTCTCTTTCTCTTCATTGGTTAAAATCTCATCTTTGCTGGAAATCTTTGAATACTCATCTTTATGCAGTCTTTCCTAGGAACACATTATGGATATCTCTTCTATGGTATTAATATTTTCTTGTTCTATGTTTATTCTTGAAAGTTATGGGGACTCTTTTAACTAGTAGCAAGCAACAGAAGTCCAACTCAAAATTATTTAAGGAAGAAAATGAATTTTCATTAAGTGTTGATTTTCAGTAAGAAAATATCCAAAGGGAAGTAGATCCAGGGGTTCTCACAAGGTCAGAAAGATTTTTTTTTCCTCTATTTCCTTCTATCTCTTGAGTGTTTTCTTCAGTATGGGTTGGCTTCATCCTTGAACCTGCAGCACTCTTATTCAATCCCCAGCAACTGCAGGGTTATGTTAATTCTTAGAGTTAGAAAAGCTAGTGGGAAGAGAGATTACTTTTCCTAATAATTACATAATGCCACTGAATTGATTTGAAAGATCTGAATATGGTAATGAGCTCATTTATGACTTAATCACTAAGTTAAAGAGAACTGAATAAACTGAGCAAACAAATCTAGATAAAATGACCAATCTTGGAACTTAAGGTTACTGTCAGTTCTACTTAAATTACATGGACAGGAAATTGATGAGTATATACATCAGTTCTTACTGCCCAAACTCCATAACTCAATTTATAACTGTAAACATTAATAATTCATTATCTACAGGGTTAAGCTGATCTTGACAAGGTTGGTCCTTCTTCTTTAGATTAGCGCTGCTGCACATATTTCTCATTCTCCTCTTGGGATTAGTAGACTAATCAAGCAATATGCAAGGTTCAAGACACCAAGTCTTCCTGTGCAAGACCACTACAAGCTTCTGTGTGTATCATGCCTATAACATCAATCAGGCTAAACAAAGCAAGTGGCAGGACCAAGGAGCACAAAGATTACTCTGCTTATGGTATTAGGCACTTCAATGTTATGTTACAAAAAAGGATGAAGAATTGTAGCCAGAAATTCAATTGACCACAGAGAGAATTCTTCTCAGAGAAAAACACAAGATTCTCACGAAAATTAAAGTAAATGGATTCAGGGAAGCAAAAATAACAGTAGTAAAAATCATCAATTTTTATCTTAATCAGTCTTTAATATGTTACAAGAATCTTAATGGTGCAGATTTTATCTAATTTAATTTTGAAAACTGTGGTTCCAAAAAGAGTGTATTCATTCAGTTAGCATTTATCAAGTGTAAAATTTCCAATTCCTTTTTGCAGCAAATATTGTAATATTTCCTACAGGGATTCATAGAATTTTCAGTTCTTGTCATGTCAATTAGGAACACTTTCAGCTTCAATTAACACATTACCTGATTAACAGTAGATTTAATCAAATTAAAATTTAGCTTTTTTTTTTCCCATTTAAGAATGTGGAACTGTGTAGCTGCTTTATTCAACAGTTCATTATTTTCTGAGACTGCCTCCTTAATATTTTCTTTGCCTTTACGTTATGATTGTAAGATGGCTACCACGTTCCAAGTATCACATCAGCATTCCTGGTAAGAAAACAGGACAAAAGATTGGTGCCAGCTATCTCTATATCTAGAGCAAAAAAGAATTTTTTTCCCCCCAAGTTTCCCAGGATGCCTTTGGTTATATTTCATTGGCTAGAACTGTACCACCTAGCCAACTTTTGTTGCAGGAGATACTAAGAAAGTGAATATGACTCTATATGTTCTATGGTAAAGGGACAGAAGAATCAAGAAATTAGGAATGTTTTATGGTCTAGCCAAACTACAACCTCAACCCTACTACTCCTATGCAAAATCATATTTAGATAACATTAAACACTTCTAACATTCAGCAGGATTCAACAGTCAATCAAATTTGTAAGTGAATATTAATTTTAGAGTAAAAACCTAGGTGTGAAAAAATGGCTAATTAATAGTTCTGTGAGTTTGGAAAATTCATTTAACTTCTCTGAGCCTCTGTTTTCTGAGCACCATCATAGGGAAAATGACAACCACTTTTAAAGTTCTGATGAAAATTCACTGAGTTAATAAAACTGAAGGACATCATATAACATCCAACACAACAATGATTCTCTAAAATGTAGCTATTGCATGATAAAGAGTGACGAGTCCAGAAGACTTTACTTTGGCCAGGACAGATGCTAGGAAAACAAGCTTCCAATTGTGAACATTTTGTGTTTTGCTTTGTTATGTGCTCAGTTGCTCAATCATGTCCAACTCTTTGCAACCCCAATGACGGCAGCCCTCTGGGACCCTCTGTCATGGAAATTTTCAGGCAAGAATACTGGAGCAGGTTGCCATTTCTTACTTCAGGGGATCTTCCCAACCAACTCAGGGATCGAACCCATGTCTCTTGCATCTCCTGAACTGGCAGGTGGATTCTTTACCATTGTGCCACCTACTCACTTTACCTAAGTAATTTACAAACTTTTCCACGATGAGAAAAGGAGAAAAGGCAATATGACTTTTTTTCGTTTTCTGGAAATATTAATATTTAGTGCTATCACTTTGCTGTCCACATTTTTAGGATTCTATTAAGGATGATGAGTTCTATAGTATTTTAATATGAATGTAAAAATTAACCAAAAGGAGATTATTACCACAGTTATTTTTAAAAAAATAAAAAGGAGGGTGTTTTGTACTTACTCTGAAAAATCACATGCTATATAATGCTTGAAATGAAATATTCAACATATAAAAATACTATAATTTTTCATTAGAAAATTATTTTAAAAATAGGTACGTAGTGGGCCTGAGCCTCTATCAGAAAGCTGTGGGTGGCTGAAGGAATTCTGGTATGGTATTAATGGTAACACTGAGTCTATACAGTACTTTAAAGTTTACACAGTCACTTCATGTCAGATCTCATTTGATTCTCATGGAAGAATCAGGAAGTAGATAATACACCTTTAATTTTGCCAGTGAGAAATACAAAGTTCAGAAAGTTTAAACTTCTTAAAATGCACATAAAGACTTAGGGTATATGAAAGGAGTCAAAATGCATGAATTTCTTTTTTTAAGATAAGTAAGTACTAAGGATGTAATGTATAACATAACAAATATAATTAACACTGCTGTATGCTATATATGAAAGCTGTTAAGAGAGTAAATCCAAAGAGTTTCCACAAGGAATTTTTTTAATTTCACACCTATAGGAGATGAATGAATGTTCACTAAAATTTGCTGTGGTAATCATTAAATGATGTATGTAAGTCAAATCATTATGACATACATCTTAAACTTACACAGTGCTTTATGTCAATTATATCTCAATAAAACTGGAAGAAACAAACAAAAAAGTAGGGTAAAAATGAGACTAAATTCCAGAATTTCAGATCCTAACTTCAGAACCCTGAGCAGTGCAGGTGGATTACTCAATCTGTGATCAATCAGCTATGTGACTTACAGCACTGTGTCTCAGTCTCCTTCTGATAAAATGATGATTCTATAAGCTCCTACTTCATAAGGTTGTCAAGGGCTTCCCAGCTGCGCACTGGTATAGAACATGCCAGCCAATGCAGGAAACGCAAGAGACATGGGTTTGATCCCTGGGTATGGAAGACCTCCTGGGGTAGGAAATGCAACCCCCTCATTATTCCTACCTGGAAAATTCCATGGACAGAGGAGTCAGGCTGGGTACAGTCCAAGGGGTTCACAAAGAGTCAGGCATGACTGAGCATGCTCACACGCACATGCAGAAGGCTGTCATGAGGATCCAGGGAGACCTGAAGCAGAATCAGACTTGATAGAATGAAGGAGGAAACTTAAGGGAGATTTCAGATTTCTACGTTACTGGAGGAGAATTGGGAAGATCCTGGCACTTAATAAGCAGGCTTAAAAAACATTAGGTATTACATTTATTAGCATCCTTAATATGTCTTATTTTCTAGTATCATCTAAGCAGCACAGAGGAAGGTAAAGTAAAAATGATCTGAATGTTTCCAATAAACCAAATATTCTCAGTGTCAAAGCAACTTCCTGGTACTAGATTAGACATCTTGGAAGAAGTCTAATCCTGTAGACTCATTCTTCAATTACTGCTCCAGAAGACAAATTTTAAATGGGAGACTCAGGAGTAAGGAAAGTGTCAACTAATATCTAAGAATCAATTAGCTAATGGCTTCTTTCCTAGTAGATTTCTTCCCAATTTTCCTCCAGTAACACAGAAATCTAAAATCCCCCTTAACTTTCACCCTTCGTTCTATCAGGTCTGATTCTGCTTAAGGATCCTACTTGCCTCCCATGTTACCTCAAGAGAATGATTTTTTACAACACAATCTCAAAGTTGAAACCACATTTTTAAGATTAAAATATATTTACTAGAGTATTTTTTGAGCCAAGGACTGTATTAGGTACTCTATAAAGATGAACATGGAGAGAGTTCCATTTCCTAGGAAACTGTATAGAATAAACAGAGGCAGGCATGAAAATAAGTATGTTTAATACAATTTCATGAGTACAATAATGAAAAATGTGCACAAATGCTGATTACAGATGAAGTGACCAGCAGGCTAGGGAGAGTGGGTTAAGAGTTTCCGTCACAGGAGTCATAGACTGGCAGCTTCTGATTGAGTTTAGTGACAGAACAGATGAAATCTGAATAACTTAAATAGGGATAAGCTCTCTGTTTAGCATAAGCTCTCCATGTAAGTTTCTGCAAATTTGATTTTCGACTTTAAGCAGAAATGATAACAAATGTACATACACGTCACACAGTCCTTATCATGGAGCAGACAAGTAGTCCATGTGGCTTAACTCTAAGAGATAAAGTTCCCAAGTGTTACCGAAGTGCAAAGATAAGTACTCAGGGGGAGAAACAGATGAAAGCATGCATGCATTCTATTCTGCCACTTGAAGTTAGAAATAATGTCTTATTTAACAAGGCATCACTAGATGCAACATATCTTAGTATTTCTTGAAGATAAGCAATGTGAGGATAGTAGACATGAAGGATTTTCCCTAAATAGTCAAAGCCTTACAATTTTTAACCAGGGTCACATTTACAGTACACAGAGCATTGGACAAAATGTTTCTTCAGGGTCCCATTACTCTACGTACAAATTGATTTCTAAAGTTATTCCAAAATACATTGGCCCATGTGAGGTTTAGTAATTTGTTGATGGATACTTAGAAAAATTGGTAGTGAAGAGATGCTAACATATTTGTTGACTGCATTAATAAGTGTATGAGAACATTCTTTACGGATTCTAAGTTCCATCTTTTTGTTTCAGGCCAGGATCCATCTCTGTGTTCCTTAATGTCATGTGCATTATTCCTGGATAATTTTAAATCTGTCACCATAAAAAAGGCGGAAATGCTGTTATTGCTCACAAAGCCATGGCTCTTTGGCACTTATTTATATTGAAACAACTTAGATATTCCTGCCTCTGCAGTTGCCTAATTCACATTTATTTAATGCTGATTAAATCAATACTCATGCTATGTCATCATCTGTCCATGAATGCTAACCTGATAACTCTCTCAAAGTTTGTTATCAAGCTTCACTGATGCTGAACACAAATGAATATCTTACCCAAAGTATATTAGAAAATGGGAATGAGCATTCATTTTTCTAGTCATGTTAAATTTGTTCTTTGAAATTTTATAATATAAGTTGAAAATCATGTTCCCTCTCGAACTATTTAAAATACAATCACTGCATTCCTACAACACGGTTTCTTTTAATGTTGATGGCACAGCTGCCTTCTACACGTAGCCATGAGAAGAAAGCCTAGGAAATATTCCTGCAGCCCCAGCAAGAAGAGCAGTTTCATCTGCACATATTCTGTCTCTAGCATTTCCAGATTTGAATGTGTGGATCACAACAAACTGTGGAAAATTCTGAAAGAGATGGGAATACCAGACTACCTGACCTGCCTCTTAAGAAACCTGTAAGGAGGTCGGGAAGCAACAGTTAGAACTGGACATGGGACAACAGACTGGTTCCAAATTGGGAAATGAGTACATCAATGCTGTATATTGTCACGCTGCTTATTTAACTTATATGCAGAGTACATCATGAAAAAAGCTGGGCTGGAAGAAGCACAAGCTGGAATCAAGATTGCTGGGAGAAATATCAATAACCTCAGATATGCAGATGACACCACCCTTATGGCAGAAAGTGAAGAACTAAAGAGCCTCTTGATGAAAGTCAAAGAGGAGAGTAAAAAAGTTGGCTTAAAGCTCAACATTCAGAAAACTAAGATCATGGCATCTGGTCCCATCACTTCATGGCATATAGATGGGGAAACAATGGAAACAGTGGCTGACATTAGTTTGGGGGGCTCCAAAATCACTGCAGATGGTGACTACTGTCATGAAATTAAAAGATACTTACTCCTTGGAAGGAAAGTTATGACCAACCTAGACAGCATATTAAAAAACAAAAATTTTAATTTGCCAACAAAGGTCCATCTAGTCAAGGCTATGGTTTTTCCAGGGGTCATATATGGATGTGAGAGTTGGACTATAAAGAAGCTGAGCATTGAAGAATTGATGCTTTTGAACTGTGGTACTGGAGAAGACTTTTGAGAGTCCCTTGGACTGCAAGGAGATCCAACTAGTCCATCCTAAAGGAGGTCAATCCTGAGTGTTCACTGGAAGGACTGATGTTGAAGCTAAACTCCAATCCTTTGGCCTCCTGATGCAAAGAGCTGACTCATTGGAAAAGACCCTGATGCTGGGAAAGATTGAAGGCAGGAGGAGAAGGGGACGACAGAGGATGAGATGGTTGGATGGCATGACCGACTCAATGGACACAAGATTGGGTAAACTCTGGGAGGTGGTGATGGACAGGGAGGCCTGGCGTGCTGCAGTCCATGGGTCGCAAGGATTCAGACACACGGAGCGACTTCACTCGGAGTTCTCTAGAAGACTGTTTGTTCTCAGAAGTTACGTGTCATGTGGTAAATCACAAGGTAGGTGTGTTTAAATGAACACAAAATAAGGCAACAAAGAAATGAAAAAGCATTTAGACTGTTGGGGTAGTAGGTGATGGAGACTTTCCTAGGTTCAGAAGGTAAAGTAGCAGCATACAGTGCAGGAGACGCCCGTTCGATCCCTGGGTCAGGAAGATCCCCTGGAGTCGGAAATGGCAAGCCCTTCTAGCGTTCTTGCCTGGGCAATCCCAATGGACAGAGGAGCCTGGCCAGCTACAGTCCATGGGGTCACAAAGAGTCAGACAAGGCTGAGCGACTAACATACATACCAGGTAAGGAAGAGCTCGAGCTTGGGGATTATATTCTATGGCACAATACCGGCTTCGATCTTATTTGACAAATGCCAGTGAGCCAGGTAGCAAATTTCTCTGTCCCTCAGTTTCCTCATTTTAAAAATGAGAATAATAATCCAGCTGTCATGAATGCTGTTATGAAGTTATGAATAATATAGCATATAAAACAATTATCTCAATGTCTGGTCCATAGTCAAGTGTCAATATATTTTCTTTATATCATCTTCATGAGATTTTTGTATGAATAAAGATGGTATGCAATGTGTAAAGAACTTTTATAAAGGCTGGCTTTACAAAATGCTCAAATATGCTATTATTACCACCCCTATATCTATACCTTCATTCAGTGTTTAAATGGCTTCAACAAAGAGTCACACATATAAATTCAGTTTGAACATTTCTATTTATTAGAAATTTCATTCTCTGTATTGTTTCTTCTATCAGTTTTCGCAGTCTGGCTTTTCTCTAGTTTTATCTCTCATTGTTCCCAAATGTAGATTTTTTGGAGCAACAGCACTATCTTGGGCAAGATGAAGATCACTGTTTCCCTCTATTTTTTTTTTTTATTAGAGTTCAAAATGACTGGCAGGCACCCCACTGTACCTACCAGTGTGTGTATATACCACTCTCAGGAAAACCACAAATAATTAAGATGCCAGCTTCCCCAAATGAACTAAAGAATAGTTGAAGCACTGTACAGATACCCACTGGCTTTAAGTGACTGTAATATTTACCCACATCTTGCCAGTATATATAGCACAAAAAATATTCCTGTGAAACTGTCACCTCCTTTGTGAGGCCCACTTTTTTTTAAAGAAAGTCATCTTCATCTTATTTCCATCATCCACATATATTTTTATGACTGAGTTGGTACAAAAAATTATCAAATTGAAAGTTTATCCCTCAGATGATTAAGCAATTAATAAAATTCAAAAGATTAATTTTAATTCCAATTCAAAAAGTTTCATACATGTATTCCATTATTTATATGGTTCCACGACAGAAGATTAAGGCAAGTCCCTTTTTATGCATAGGACATTGAAAGCTGAAGAATTATTTTATCATTACTCGCTTGAGACAAATCCTTATATTGAATTCCAGCTCAAAATTCTATCAGACAGAGTATTCCTATTCTTATTGTTTCATCAAATGATTTTCAAACCATCTTGATTATTATTATTTTTTTTAAATAACTCTCAAGATTGAGAGATCTCCTGGGTGATATTTTATTTAGTGGTGAATTCTTATTAGAAATCAAATGACAGCAGGAGGAGGCAAATCATTTTGTATATTTTGGGATGGAACTTGACATGGATTTAAAAAAGAAATCCTTTTATCAACCACAATTATAAACCCATATAGGTGTGGGAATAGGTTAAAGACAACCCCTATTCCATGTACACAAAACATAAAATGAAGATTGTGATGTTAACATGGATGGCAGGTAATGTGCTCTCCACATTCTAGGTGATTTAGAGGATCTAGACATTACACATGGCCAGATTCACTCTGAGCCAACAGAAGTAACTAAGATGGCCTAAACATTAAATAAGTTTCTTACTATGGGACCCTGAGAGTTGCATCATAAAGAAAGCTGAGCACCAAAAAATTGATGCTTCTGAGCTGTGGTGTTGGAGAAGACTCTTGAGAGTTCCTTGCACTGCAAGGAGTTCAAACCAATCCATCCTAAAGGAAACCAGTCCTGAATAATTATTGGAAGGACTGATGCTGAAGCTGAAGCTCCAATACTTTGGCCACCTGATGCGAAGAACTGACTCATTGGAAAAGACCCTGATGCTGGGAAAGATTGAAGGCAGGAGGAAAAGGGGATGAGAGAGGATGAGATGGTTGGATGGCATCACTGACATGATGGATATGAGTTTGAGCAAGCTGTGGGAATTGGTGACTGAAAGGGAAGCCTGGCGTGCCGCAGTCCATGGTGTCGGAAAGAGTTGGACACGACTGAACTAATGAACTGAACTGATGGGCCTCTGATTTATCTTTTCTTGAAACAGACAGTTAAGAAAACCTGCAATTATAAATTATTTCTCTGCCTCCATAAATGGGCAGAAAACAAAAAATGGAACACAAGAAACAACTGAGAAAAAAGACTTTTTTATTCTCCCCTGGCTTCATAGAATTAACTTGCAATAAAGAGAATGTGTGTTCAGTTGCTTCAGTTGTGTTCAGCTCTTTGCGACCCTATAGACTTTAGCCCTCCGGGCTCCTCTGTCCATGGGATTCTCCAGGCAAGAATACTGGAGTGGGTTGCCATGCCTTCCTCCAGGGGATCTGCCCGATCAGGGGACTGAACTCATGTCTACCTGCATCTCCTGCATTGGAGGCAGATTCCCTACCTAGTGAGCCACCTGGGGAGCCCCAGTAAAGAGAATACCTCCCTCACAGATCTCTTTCTTTGTTGATACATTTTTAAGTTTAGCATAATTGGTCATCTTTTGCAATACAATTATAAAATAAAAATCTAATCAAGCCCCTAAAATTATATGCAAATATTGGTACTTTCTCATATATATATTTCTCATATAAGAACCATATCTTTCACAAAACTGGTTCAGAGTAGACCTGTTTGTTATACTTACATAGCAAATAAGGTTTAAAGCATTTTCATATACAGAGTCTCATTTGATGATTCTATAAGTTTTGTGAAACAGTAAGATATAGCTAACTGTAACTTGGAAGGAAAAATAATAATAAATTATAAAACATAAAGTGAAAGGTGATTTATTTATGGACAGAGCTAGTCTGTGGAAAAATTAAACACAAATCAAAGTTTTGTTCCCAAGTTATTTATACTATCTGTATTACTGTTTATTTTGAAATCCTTTTAGAATACACTGTGGTATGGGATTGGAAATTTACATTTCATCAGAGTGAAATTCAGATGAAATCTAACTACAAATCAGATGAAATTCTAACTACTAACTAATGCTGTGAAGAAAATGGCAAAGTTTTTCAAAGATTTCTGAGGCTGGCAATTTAGAACAATGAGAATGCCTTTCTTTAAACCTTCCATAAAATCTTTAAAATATATAAGAATATGTCTTTCAAATGAAGTAACCACATCTTGGCCAACACCTTGGATGCATGGAAAGGTGGTTAGAACACAAAACATCTAAGTATTCCTTTGTCCTTTGTTAATAAATTAGGTAGTACTGTCTTTTAAGGGCAGTTAAATACAGTAGTTGAAGTTCAAAACAGCAAAATTGGAGGCATAAACCATATTTCTGCCCATTATTTCTTTCAGAAAGTATCTTCAATCACTTTTATTTTTAGCTTTATAGAAACTCTTCGTAATGTTACAGATTTCTGTTCTACAGTAGGAAGAATTTCCTGAGAATTAATGAAAAGATGAATGTGGTTTAGGCTTTGTAGCATACTCAGGAATGGTTTTCATTCTTATCTCAGAATCAGAACACATACCTGAAGAGTAGACCTTTACAAGATGAGAACTCCAACTGAGTTCTTGCAGAAATACTGAGGCAAGAGTAAGAACTTCAAAACAAACGACATGCTTAATTTTAGATAGTGTAACCTTAGTTAAAAGGAATTGATTGACAGACTTGCAAGCTAAAATACTGCCCTAGGCTTAACGGGAATCATTTCAAGAGGATAAAGTTGTGATTAAAATCTAAATTGATTCCCCACCATTGATTATATTAGTCCAAGGTTATTTTCACTATCAGCTTTGATTAGAGAAAAAAAAAGGAGAAAGATGGGGTGGAGATAAAATCAACAGAATGGCAGGATGGGGGAAAAGTGAGCATTTTCCATCAGTTTTGGAAACCAAAAATGATAAATTGACCTGTTTGAGAAAAATCAGAGACAAAAAGCAAGTCTGACTTTATTTTCACTCTTATTTGTCCCACCTGCTCATGTCTCAAACTCTCAGACACACACACACAGGGAGAGGATGAGATCCAGGATGATGTGACCAGAGGTATGGTTCAGGTTTCAGAGGTAATAGAAGACAAAAATAGCTTTGGTTTTGAAAGGACACCTTCAGAAAAATGTGGTAACCATGATTGTAATTAACATCTACCAAGGGTTTTGGTAAATGGCACGTATTAGGCTGAGTTACAGTCATCAGATGGTTGTTTCTTCTTTTTTTTATATATATATTTAGTTAGTTAGTTAGTTCATGGTTTCTCTTGTTGCAGACATGCAGGCTTAGCTGCCTCGCAGCATGTGGGATCTCAGTTCCCTGATCAGGGATCCAATCCATGTGCCCTGCATTGCAAGGAGGATGTTAAAACACTGAAAAGTTTAAGTGATTGCTCTTTGTGATCCCACCCCATGGACTATACTGTCCATGAAATTCTCCAGGCCAGAATACTGGAGTGGGTAGCCTTTCCCTTCTCCAGCAGATCTTCCCAACCCAGGGATTAAACCCAGGTCTCACGCATTGTAAGCGGATACTTTACCAGCTGAGCCACAAGGGAAGCCCAAGAATATGGAAGTGGGTAGCCTATCCCTTCTCCAGGGGATCTTCCTAACCCAGGAATCGAATCGGGGGTCTCCTGCATTGCAGGCAGATTCTTTACCAGCTGAGCTCTCAGGGAAGCCCAAATCACTGAACTACCAGGGAAGTTCACAATTGTCCTATGACATAGATGTGGCCATTGTCCCTTTTTTCTAGGCGAAAACAAAATGCTCAGTAAGTATAACCTGTTTCTTTCATAGATTTTTTTTAAGTGGCACAGCAGAAAATCCAAACTAGGCCTATTTAAAACTAGAGCTAGGGATATTAAACCCAATGCTGTATTAATATATTTTGGGTATGATTGAATTCTTTGAAAAATAGTGTTTTAAAAAAGGTTAACACTGTTCAAAGCTAGGTGTTTTCTAGCTTTAGAAACTTTTATTCTCTATGACCTTCATACTTTTATTATTTTTTCCTGATTACATAGCTAATACAGGCTTGTTATAGCAGACATCTCAGAAATATCTTCTATTGAAAATAAACATTTTCAGTAATCCTTAAATCATGGAAAATATTCACCTCTACCTGATTACTAAATATTTTCCCTGAAACTTTTGAAACCAGATATATTTGCAGAAGTATTTTAAAAATAGGTTTTAGAAATGTAATAAAATACATACCTGATAAAATATTAATGTGGATTGGAGTACCACCCTTTTATCCATTACAGTAATATTTTTCAGCAAATCATAATGCATATTTGTAATAATTAGAATAAATTTGCAACACAAATCACCTCTTGACAGTTTAGGTCAAGATATGCTGCCAAATAATTTCAAGACCATTTAGTTTTTATCACAAAATGTCATGAAAAAAATTAGAGCTCTATGTCTTTTAGAACTGCAGATAGGTGATTATGGACTTTTATGACACATATTTTTCCCTACAACTTGACAACTTTTTCACCAAATGATCTTTATTTTTTCTTTCAAAACTATATTTTATTGGCATCATAAATACATTTCCCGTGTATTTTAAGATGGCTTACACAGAGCTACTTGAACTTTTTGTTCCAGCATTTGTTGATGGTGTCTTTCTACAATAAAACTAATAAAATATTTTTCAATCTCTAATTCTGAGAAGTCACAAGCCATGCTTGGAAATGACAGAAAGAGCAGTGTGGACATAATTGTTGGAATGTGCTTTCATCTATGCTCATAGAAAAGAATGTCATCAAAACAAATCCCAAGGTCTTCATTCAGAAATTCTGGGCTATTGCACTTTGACCCAAAAAGGATGCTGGTCCTGAAGAAAAAACTTGGTGCCACATTGAATCATGTCCTGATTGCAAAATAATTAACTGCCCAGAAATGGTAAGAACACAAGACATAAACTGTATTTGAAGATAAGCCTGTGATGGCAAATCAAATCTTGGATCACTATCCCAAAACACTTTTCACCTCTAGGATAAATTCAGTTGGAAACTCTGGCCATGTTGACAGAGTAAAGTTTAACCATCTTTCTTAAGATCCACTTTTGTGTGATTATGTAAATATATACAGAGAGATCCACATTACTCATTTTAATAGCTGCATATTATTCCATTTTATGGATGTACCATAGTTTATTGCTGGTGATAAAAATTCATTTTGGTTATTTGTCAAACTAATTTTGGCTTCATTCATCTTTCACATGCTTTCATCTCTTTTCATGATCTGAATGGCTCATGATTCAAATTATTTTTATTAGGTCACTTTCCTGGATATGCTTCTTGTATAATAATTCAAAAACTAACATTCATCCTGGAAAGTGCTAAGTGATTCCACACCTTTGTGGCCAAAATGCAAGCCATTTTATGAAGGAGCATACTATACTGCAAGAAACTTAAGATCTTGAATACTGACTGATTTTTTTTCTAGACTAAAATAGGTGTGTCTGCTGCTGCTGCTAAGTCATGTCAGTTATGTCTGACTATGTGCGACCCCATGGATGGCAGGCTACCAGGCTCCTCCGTCCATGGGATATTCTAGGCAACAGTACTGAAGTGGGTCACCAGTGCCTTCTCTGAAAATAGGTGTGTGACTTTGGGCAATTTCTTAGGCTATCTGGGACTAAATAATTTCCTCTTAATAATACTACAAGTTGAAATAAATGGTTTCTAAAAGTGTATGACTACAAAGCAATTTTGTCCGAACATTTTTAGAATACAGGGCACAGAGAAAACAACACATTATCTTTGAGGCATATTAGGATCAATGGTAACCAACAAGCTTGATACCTTTAGCTGCCTCAGGACCCACATGGACACCCTAAAAACTTAGGGGATCCATACTCCTGGCACAACAATTGAGAAGTTTTGCTACAAAGTATTGATGGAATACTTTGCCAGGCCAGTGAGTTCACTATTGGAGCCCTGTTACAGGTTTCTAGAATCAAACACTTTCTATTTCACCAGGAGAATGAGATCTCTGAAAGCTGAATTTTCAAATTAGAAAACCTGAACAAGAGCCCACGATGCTCCAACAAACTCGCTTAGTATCTTCTCTGTCATATTGCTCTCTCCTTCTCAACCTGTAGCTTCACCCTAAATGTGGTCTCAGATGTTCTACTGTAGTTACTTTGCCCAAACTCCAGCCAGAAGAAGCTTAAGAGTGGAGAAAGGATATATCTGTCTCCTTTAAAGGACATATTTTAGAATTCACAAGTAAAACTGCTTGCATCTCATTAGTTAGAAGCTACTCATACTCCTTGGAAGGAAAGTTATGACCAACCTAGACAGCATGATAAAAAGTAGAGACATTACTTTGCCAACAAAGACCCGTCTGGTCAAGGCTATGGTTTTTCCAGCGGTCATGTATGGATGTGAGAGTTGGACTGTGAAGAAAGCTGAGTGCCAAAAAATTGATGCTTTTGAACTATGGTGCTGGAGAAGACTCTTGAGAGTCCCTCGGACTGCAAGGAGATCCAACCAGTCCATCCTAAAAGAGATCAGTCCTGGGTGTTCATTGGAAGGACTGATGCTGAAACTGAAACTCCAGTACTTTGGCCACCTGATGCGAAGAGCTGACCCATTGGAAAAGACCCTGATGTTGGGACGGATGGGGGCAGGAGGAGAAGGGGACGACAGAGAATGAGATGGCTGGATGGCATCACCGACTCGATGGACATGAGTTTGAGTAGACTCCGGGAGTTGGTGATGGACAGGGAGGCCTGGCGTGCTGCAATTCATGGGGTCGCAGAATCGGACACAACTAAGCAACTGAACTGACTGAACTAACTGACTCATGATCATACTCTATAAGACAGGCTAGGAAATGCAATTTTTATTCCAAATGGCCAGGGGCCCAGTTAAAATTTATAGATTCTACTTTTAAGAAAATTGGGAGAGCAACTAAAAGGTTGTTATTATGTATATCATCATTAGCATGTACAGCTCTAAAATAAACAGAATGGATTTTTGACCATTCTTCAATACCAATTGACTTACAGATTTGACTGCATTCAATATAATTTAATTCAGGCATCTATGCACTGGACATAGTCAAGGCATTTATATTTAAACCATCACTCTTATACTCAAGTGCTAAATGAACTTCATTTACTTTCTCTGAACCTCTATTAAGGTGAATGAATTAAACCAAAAACCTTTATTGAATTTACTAACTCTAGAATACTGGAGTTTAGGCAACAGAATATGGATTTTATTAACTTTATAAAATAAAAGTAAGTTACTTTTTATGACTTTTTTCTCCAATTGTAATTTACATTAGGAAAGGTCTACATTAGGAAAACCTTCTCCAACATGTAATGGTATTTGAAAGAAAGACATTATCTTGAATGTTCTATAAGTAGAGGAAATAGCTTTATGGTCTTCTATAAGCAACTTGAAAATACAATTTCAGAAGGTTGAAATTTGTTAAAAGGCAATGTGAAAAAACTAGTGCCAAAAGATAGCAATCCTAATTTAGCATTCAGAAATATCATTTTGCATCTCACCTCAAATATTCAGCACTAGATACACTTAATAGTAGTTACGCAAGAAAACAAAGTTAAAATCTATATGAAAACAAAAATGTTGCATGCTAAATTCAAAATTATTTGAGACACAGACTTAACACTCTTCATAAAAATAACTCCAAATGGATCATAGACCTAAGTGTAAAACAAAAATAAATAGACTTCCTAGACTATTACATAGGAAGTAAACTAAATGACTAGATATATGGTAGTGACTTTTTAGACATAATACCAAATACACAATCCATGAAATAAATATTTGATAAGCTGTATTTTATTACAATGAAAAATTCTGTTTTGCAAAAGACAATGTCTGGAGAATAAGATAAACCACTGACCAAGAGAAAATATTTTCAAAAGACATATCTGATAAAGGACTGTTATTGACAGTATACAAAACATTGTTACACCTCAACAAAAAGAAGTCAAACTATCCAGTTAAAAATGGGCTTAATACCTTAACAAACACCTCATCAAAGTTAATATATGGGTGGAAAAATAAGCACATGAAAAGATGCTCCTATCATATGTCATTGGGGAAATGCAAATCAAATAAGATACCACTACACAAATATTAGAATCATCAAATCCAGAATATTGACAACACCAAATGCTGACCAGGACGTGGGGCAACAGGAACTCTCATTTGTTGCTGCTCAGAATGCAAAATGGTTTATTTTAGAAGCAGTTTGGCAATTTCATATGAAACTAAATACACTCACAATACAATCTAGCAATCACTCTCCCTGATATTTACCCAAAGGAACTGAAGGCTTATGACCACCTGAGAAGCCACATACAGATGTTTATAAAGATGCATTCATAATTGCCAAAGTTTGGAAAAAACGAAGACGTCATTTTATAAATCAAAGGATAAATAGTTATACTTGAGATGATAGAATGTTAATCCCACTGCTAAAAAGAAAAGGTAATAATAAGCCTGTAAAATACATGGAGAAATCTTAAATGCATGTTACGAAGTGAAAGAAGCCAGTCTGAAAAAGCTTCAGACTGTACGATTCCAAATATATGACAATCCAGAAAAGACAGTCAAAAGGTTAGGGGTTAGAGAAGACGGAGAGATGACTAGACAGAGCACAGAGGATTTTTAGGGCAATTTTTAGGATTTTTAGGTGTCTTATCTATGACACCATAACGGTGAGTTCAAGTTGGTACACATCTGTCTAAACATGCAGAGTGTACCACACCAAGTGTGAACCCTAATGTAAACTATGGAATTGGGTTATAATGATGCATCAACCCATAACAAGGGAGGTTCATCTACTGCAACAAAACTACCATAATGGAGATGGATGTTGATAGTTGGGGAGGTTGTGCATGTGTGAGGACAGGAAGTTTATGGAGTATCTCTGTGTCCTAAATCTAAAATTATTTTTTAAAATGAAGTCTATTCAGAAAGGGAAAAAAGAAGTTAAGAATAAATTATGTAACATGTTGACATTAGGGAACACTGGGTTTTGAGTTTACTGGAATTCTTTGTACTATGTTTCTAAATCTTGTTTAAATAACTAAAACCACTATTTTAAAATAAAAAGTTAAAAAAAATAGGAAATATATGGAGACCATATGATCCCTAGTTATCTGCACATGAAAAATAAATGAATATAATTATACAAAGACTAGTTAGTATGCAAATACTTTTATAATCTTGTATATAAGTACTTATATAAATGTTATATTACAATATATAAATATTATATTATATTATATAAATATTATAATATATAATATAAATATTATAAGTACTTATATTTATATAAATATATATTTATATAAATATAAATATTATAAGTACTTATATAAGTATAAATACTATAAGTACTTTTGTAAGTATTATAAGTACTTACATAAATATAAATACTCTTATAATCATTATGATCTAGAAATAAACCAAAAGTCCATACAGGTTAGTAAAATAATTCTGGTATATACATTCCATATGATACTACTCAGCAGTAAGAAGGAACAAGTTATTGATACCCACAAAAATATGTTGACTAAATCTCAAAATAATAATGAGTGCAAGAATAAAAGTATATACTCTATGATTTCATTTATGTAATATTCTAGTAAATACAATCTAATTGATAGTTAGATTAGATTAATTAGATAATCTCCAGGCCAAAATACTGGAGTGGGTAGCCTTTCCCTTCTCCAGGGGATCTTCCCAACCCAGGGATGGAACCCAGGTCTCCTGCATTGCAGGCAGATTCTTCACCAGCTGAATCACCAGGGAAGGCTCAATCTATAGTTACAGAAAGCATCTGCCTAGGCATACACGAGGCCTGGTAGAGAAGACAGGAGGGAAGAATTACAAAAGAACAGGAGAAAACTTTCTCAAATGATGTATGTATAAATTATATTGATATGAAAATGACTT
Organism: Odocoileus virginianus; assembly: GCF_023699985.2. Lineage (NCBI taxonomy): Eukaryota > Metazoa > Chordata > Mammalia > Artiodactyla > Cervidae > Odocoileus > Odocoileus virginianus. The sequence continues at coordinate 20,943,667 of NC_069683.1, forward strand.
CAAATATATATTTTTCATACATATAGTTGGTAAATTAAACTATATATATAGTTTATATTATATGTTAATGTATTTTATATTTGATGTTATGTATAAATATATATTTGACAATTTGATGGTTTTATATATCAAATCTATATGAAAACGTATTAAATTGTACATTTCACATGCATCTGGTTTATTAAATGCCAATTAAGTAAAATTATCAAAAATAAATTGAGAAACCATTCACTTAAGTGCCATTTTGAAAGATTTCATTCCTGCCTTTTACATATTTCAAATTTGGTGAACATAGATCTATCGTGTATATCTAAGATGAGAATGTGCAGTGTATTATTCACATGAATCAGTCATTATCTTCAAAAATAGAGTAGTTTAGGAGTAGCAAAGTTCTTACTTCAGTTTCCCCTAATGATTTTGAGGTAGAGCTCAGAGGTTTCAGCTCTTCACAATTTAACACAGTACCTTCAAACTCTGGTGTTTTTATTTTTTGGTCATAATTTTCTTTAATTTTTATCGGAGTATGTGCCGTGCTACGTCGCTTCAGTCATGTCCGCCTCTGTGCGACCCCGTGGACTGTATCCCACCAGGCTCGCTGTCCACGGGATTCTCCGGGCAGGAATACTGGAGCGGGTCGCCACGCCCGCCTCCGTTACTGGAGTCTAGTTGCTTTATAAAGTCGTGTTAGTTTCTGCAGTACAGCAAAGTGAGGAATCAGTGGTATGTATACATGTGTCTCCTCTTTTTTAGATTTCCTTCCCATTAGCTCACCACGGAGCACTGAATAGAGTTCCCTGTCACATACAGTAGGTTCTCATTAGTTACCTATTCTACACATAGTAGTGTATATATGTCAGTTCCAATCTCCCAATTCATCCCACTCCCCCATACCCCCTTGATATCCATAAATTTGTCCTCTACGTCTGTGTCTCTACTTCTGCTTTGCAGATAAGTTTATCTGTACCATTTCTCTAGATTTCACATAGAAGCAGTATTACACAATGCCTGTTTTTTCTCTTTCTGACTTACTTCACTCAGTATGATAGTCTCTAGGTCTATCCATGTTTTGGTAAATGGCACTATTTTATTTCTTTTTATGCCTGAATAATATCCATTGTTATCATACAAGATCTTCCCAAGAATCACCTGGGTACAAAATTTATAGATGTTCTGACTTTTATCAGCCACTAGCAATGCATTGCTTCCCTGATAGCTCAGTTGGTAAAGAATCTGTCTGCAATGTGGGAGACCTGGGTTCGATCCCTGGGTTGGGAAGATCCCCTGGAGAAGGGATTGGCTACCCACTCCAGTATACTGGCCTGGAGAATCCCATGGACAGTCCATGGCGTCGCAAAGAGTTGCACAGGCCTGAGCAACTTTCACTTTCAGCAATGCGTTGATTTAGTCAGCATTTTAGAAAAGTATTAAAATGCATCTGATGAGTATTTCAAGTGTAATATAATTTTGCTTAACAAAGTGCTATGTGCATATTCTTAATTTTGAGAGAAGTAAATTTCTACTATAACCTATAATTTCCTAGGTCTTTGCAAACTTGACTTTTAGCCCCAATCAGATCATCAGATTAAGTGATTTTACAAATGTAATTTTTCTTTTGGTAATGCAAAATGCTAATAGTTACCAGAGTAAACAGGTATTTGTTTTTACTATAATCTTTTACTATATAATCTTTATTATAATAAAGAATATTTTCAATAAATTTATTGAATTTATTTTCAATAAATTAAAATGAGAGTACACAGAAAATGTCCCTTAGAATTTTATTTTGACATGTAAAGAAGATTATTCATCATTAAATAAGTGAACATTTGTAAAGTGCTTAGAAAATTTATTGGCATAAAGAACACTATATAAATGTCTGGTAAAAATTAATAAATATTTTTTAAAGGCATTATGATTAATCATATTCTCTATGTGTCATAAAAATTATATAACGTTGGTCCTCTAAATACAGCAATTCTTCAGGCTCTGTTCTTCATATGCATAACTAGATTATTGAATTTCAAGAACTGGACTTTATCCTCCTCACCACTGGCTTCTTCACTTCACCTCAGCCTTCTGCTCCTTCTCTCCCCCTCACTAGGCTATTCATGGCTCAGCCTTCACCAAAGGGAATGTGGTATGGGAGATGGAAAGAAAAAAAGATTGATTTGGTAGATATAGTTAATCTGGTGTTGGCACCTTTTGGTTTTGAAAGGTGCTCACAGATGCTCCTTTCTCTCAGGGGTTGAATTTTTGGATTACTCTTGCCCACCTCCTTCATCATCATTCATTCCTGGTGTTGACTCTCTTATTACATATTTTTGGGGGTGTGGAGGATACAGTCTCTGGATAGAAGAAAAATTGTTCCAAGCACAAATCTTGTCTGGGAGAGATTTAATTCTCCATCTCCTTTGAAGACAAGTTATTGGCACATGATAAAATGCTTCAGGGATTGTCTGATGAACTTTCTTTGAATTAATGCTTACTCTAGGAAACTAGGTACTCATCTGCCCCTATGAATGTCAATGAACATTAGTCTATTGTCATTCGAGTTTAGGTGCTTCAACTAGGTACTCTTTCCATTTGTCTTAAATAACTATTGTCTCATTTTTCTCTTTTTCTCAGTAAACGATGCCACCAAGACAGAATCTTCCAAGAAGCCTAATAGACATCTTTTCCACTGACTTAACACTGCCACTGAAACAGACTTGTAACTAACTAAATTACCTGAAATGTTTTCCTCAGCATATGATTCCACCACTCCGTGTGTATTTCTGGCCCTAAATGCTATGCAGATTCTTTCAGTCGAGGTCCCCAGGCAGAATTCCCCAGGAGACTCCCCTCCTGAGATTACAGACTGTGCTGTACTTAGTCGCTCAGTCGTGTCTGACTCTTGGCGACCCCACGGACTGTAGCCCACCAGACTCCTCTGTCCATGGGGTTTTCCAGGCAAGGATACTGGAGTGGGTTGCCATGCCTTCCTCCAGGGGATCTTCCCAACCCCGGGATCAAGCCCAGATCTCCCACATTGCAAGTAGATTCTATACCATCTGAGCGACCAGGGAAGCCCAAGGATACTGGGGTGGTTAGCCTATCCCTTTTCCAGGGGAATTTCCCGACCCAGCAATCGAACCAGGGTCTCCTGCATTGCAGGCAGATTCTTTACCAGCTGAGCTACCTAGGACCCCTCATGAGATTATACCTTTGGTCATCTTTTGCAGAGTCCACTCCAGACAAAGAAGTATTTGCTTTAAGTTCAGACCCAAACATGTAGTTCAGACCCAGTCTTACCTTTGGAGTGTTCCAGGCAAAAAGTATATACTCGATTCTATCTCCTTCACACCCCAGATGACACATGACAAGTTTCATAAAGGGGTATATGAAAGGCTCATTTCTTGTTCCCATCCTCACAGAAAACAGAACTTGTCATTCAGTATTTCCCTCCCAAGAAATACTCAACATGGGTGTCGCTAATAATCAGTCTTGCCTCAACCCTAAGACCATGTTTGGCTTCAGTCTGAGTAAAGGCCCAGATGTCCAAACAGATAAGAGTCATCGTGATGGCAAGTTTAAACAGACAGTCAAACACAGCTATTTAAAAGAAAACACATTGACACTTAATTGTATTTAATTTGAACACTTCAATTGTATTTAGTTTGAAGCCCAAACCAAGACATCAAAACAGTCTCTTTTTAACATTCAATTAAATGCAAAAGTAATATAATGTCTTCCATGTTACACAAGGATGCTCCTCGCAGACATCCCAGAAGAAAATTCAATGGATGCTTTGCTTCAATGATTCTTATAAATGACTTTAAAATAAAAGTCACTGATAAAATCTGCCCATCAAAGAACAAAACATCTTGCTATTTATCAACAAAAGAGAAAAAGAATGAAAACTTGTTATTTTTATATAGGGCACACTAAGATGAAGCCATTCTTTATATTGTGAAAAGATTAAAAATTTCGGCCAGAGTTTATAAACAAAGAGTCTGAAACACAAATGTTTAGAATTAAAAATGCATCCTTTTTTGTCATAAGAAATTGAAAGTCACTGAATTTGCACTGAATCATACTTAGCTTATTATTTCTAAGCATATTTTATGACTAGCCCTGGAACTTTTTATGAGAAGTAACTTACAAGTAAGGGAACAAGCATCTTTTACTTTTGAGAATTCTTTTGTTGTCCTAATAAACTGCCCCAAGGTGTCCTGGAAATTAAAACATTTTCACATTTGAACTAGAGCTCCTACCTGAATCCTTTACTGAAGTCCTTTTTCAGATCTCCTCTGACTGTTTTTATAATATAGAGTACCTGCATTAATAATTCATTCTTATTTTGAGTGGCACCCGCAGAGCAAACCTTCAGCTTTCTGCTGTATCTTAACAATTAGCATAATTATTATATTTTTACATTACACATGAGCACAGACTTTTCTTGCCTATTTTCTGAAAGATTTTATGTTATTTTATTCATTTCAAAAGTTCACAGTGTTTCACATTCTGGAATCTAGTAACAGTATGTAAGTTTTAAAGCATTTTTGTAATCTTCACAAACAAACAAGGAAACATGTTAGTTCAGCATTAATCTTTCATACTTTTCCCCAGGAACTTATTTGACTACTGAAATCCATGTTAGCTTAACTTAGGCCTTACCATTCTATTTTAGAAAAAAAGACTGTCTATAGTATTGCCTTGAGGAGTGAATGAATGAAAGCATGAAATCATCTTTACATACTTAAAATGAAGTTTGTAAGACATGTGAGTTCTAAATTATGTAGAACATGCTTTAGTGCCGGTGGCATTAGTTCTACAAACAACTTTCTTATCAAACTTTTTACTCACTGGAGGAAGTTGAAAATTTCTGTTTCTCCACTTATAAGAGCTCCAGATTAATCTCTTGAAAACATCCAAAAATGCAGAGAGCATTTGTATCAGATAAAGCAACAGTTACTATATTTAAAAAAAAAAAAAGTGAAGAACAGTTCTTTCACAGGTTTTGGTCAGACATATCTGGGTTCAAATTCTGACAAATTCTTTTCCGGCATGACCTTGAGAAATTTTAAGTTAAAAATTTCTGAGCCAACTTTCTCAATCTCAGAATGGGATTAATAATACTGGCTTAGCCAAAAGGCTCATTCAGGTTTTTCTATAAGATGTTATGGAAAACCTGAACTTTTTGGCCAAACCAATATTTATTTACTTTGAAATGCTGTGTAGAGGATTATATACAATAAAGTAGCTAAAGTTCACTATGGGTTCCAGAACAGTTTTTCTCAAACTTCAATATGTATTCAAATCACCTGGGGATCTTGGTTAACTGTAGCTTCTGATTCAGTGGGTCTAAGTTGGGAACCAATATTCTGCATTTCTAAGAAGACCCTGGGTCCTAAGACTACCTACTGAGTACCAAGGTCCTAGAAGGTCCCCATTAAGTATCATCCATTCTACCTTTCTAATAATTGCTTTCCAAACAGGCCAAAATATTCTCATTCTATACAGAAAATAACAAATCCCTCCACTTTTATATTAGTAATCAATTACTCTCAGTCATGCATTTTAGATTTCACAAACTAGTTGACATGTGCCAAGAATCAAATAGGGGCTTCTCTGGTGGCTCAGCAGTTAAGAATCCATCTGCCACTGCAGGAGACCTGGGTTCAATTCCTGGGTCAGGATGATCACCTGGAGAAGGAAATGGCAACCCACTCCAGTATTCTCGCCTGGGAAATCCTATGGATAGAGGAGCCTGGCGGGCTACAGTGCATGGGGTCTCAAAGAGTCAGACATGACTTACCCACGAAACAACAACAAAAGGATAACAAAAGTTAGTCAGAATTTTTCTCTACCTGTAACTAAAGTTCTAAACAAAAGAGAAACTATTATTTTTTTTTAAGAACTTAAATAAGTTTTACAAAAGTCTGAGGCACAAACACAGAGATCTCATTCTGTTCTAATGTCATCAATTGCTGGAGGTTTTATAGATTTTGGAAAATTTGACGAAGAGGCAAAGACAGACTGACATTGTTTTGTTGTTCAGTTTTTTGTTTATTTTAAGATACTATTGGCACAAAAGAGTGCCATAAGCAATAAGGAAATTGACAGAACATCAAATCCTCTTTACAGGGAAAGTGATAAGCTACAGGCAACCGAGTGTTGAGACACAGACAAAGGGAACTTAGGTAATCAGAGTAAAAATTGCTGCCTGATGGAATCCAAGTAGCAAGAACCTCATTTTGTAAAATACTTGATGACTTTTATAGCGTTATAGCACTTGGGCTTTATGTTGCATGATATCCACCCAGTGACAGGCTGACCCTCTTCTTTCCCAAGAAGTTATCAGTTCTCTGTAGAAAAGTAATTCTGTGGCTGTCTTGCCAAAGATGAACTCATGAATCAGTGATGTGGGCAGAGGTGGCATCCCAGATAGCATTCTGAAAAATCCATAAATTCTTTAAGAAAGACTTTTCTCTACTGCTGTCAAGTGCTATTATGCCTAAATCATGCAATTCTATTTGGAAACTCGAGGTGGTCTGGAAAAGCGCCCTAAGGAGCTAAGAGAAGAGAAAACTATGAAAGTAAAAATGCCAAGGAGACAAGATATTTTATTTTTGCACAAAGGTCACAAAGAAAGATGGAGAACATGTCACTGTTCAGCAACAGCTTAAAACACTATGATTTAATTTAGACCTGATCTGTATTCACTGTCAATGTGATATGAAATTTTAGGATCAATAAGCAATATGCTCTAAGTTAAACTTTAAGAATCAACAAACAAAGGGCCTCAAAGTGGAAAAAAAGCCGTGTCTAAGAGTTCCAGCTTTTGAAGAACAGAACAGCATGCATATATACGCTCTCTTATTGTGAAGCTTGTTCTGTGTGTGTGCTCAGTTGTGGCATATTCTTTTACACCCTAAGGAATATAGCTTGCTAGGGTTCCCTGTCCATGGACTCTTCCAGGCAAGATTACTGGAGTGGGTTGCCACTTCCTACTCTCCTGGGTAGGAACCTGGGGCTGAACCCACCTCTCTCGCATCTCTTGCATTGATGGGTGGATATTTTACCATGGTGCCACTTAGGAAGCGATATTACTTAAAGATCCATCTATAAGTCTGTTACATATAATATACATTAGATGTATATCAGGGTAAGAATTTACTTACATAGAAAACCTTGCATGCTGGGTACTTAGTCTAGTTCACAGCATATAAAGGGCTTCCCAGGTGGCGTTAGGGGTAAAGAACCCACCTGTCAATGCACGAGAGGTAAGAGACGTGGGTTCAATCTCTGGGTCTGCAAGATTCCCTGGAGTAGGAAATGGCAATGAACCCCAGTATTCTTGCCTGGAGAATCCCCATGGACAGAAGAGCCTGCTGGGCTACAATCCATAGGGCTACAAAGAATTGGACATGACTGAAGCGACTTAGCATGCATTCATGCACAGCATGCAACAGTTGGTTAATAATTGGAATATATTTCAAATATATTAGGAAGAAAGAATCAATGGTTTTAAGCATGGAGTTGGTTGTATCAGTTTATCTTTGGTAAGATAAATCTTGAGGATAATTAAAAAGAAATACTATTTAGATGGAGTAGAGTGAGGATGACTTATCTCTGGTCCACAATACCTGGAGCCTCAGCTACAACAACTCTAAAGGTTAGAGTGACTCGAGAAGATGGGGGCTTAAGTCATCTGAAGGTTTATTGATTCGTTTTTGTGTTATATGCCTGGGACCTGGGATAAATAATTCCAAGGTTACACGCTCATCGGGAGACTGTCAGCAAAGCACAAACTTGTGGCTTATTCACATGAGTTGGGCTTCCCAGCAGTTTGCTGGGTCCCAAGAGGAAACACGCTTCTAGGAGAGACTGATCTGAGAGGAAGAGTTCCAAGGTAGAAGCTGCATAGACTTCTCTGAACCAGTCCAGGGGTGCCATATAGTATCACTTCTGACTTCTCTTACCTGATATAGACAAGTCACCAAGTCCAGCCTAGATTCTATGAAGCCCTGCCTCTTGAAAGAGGCGTGGCACTGCAGAACAGCATGTGGGATGGAGAGACAGATGTGGCTATCTTTAGAATATGGAATCTGCTACACACATATCATGCTCCTAAACTAAATGTGATACCAAAGCAAAGATAATGCTAATAATGGGGATTTTAAGATACAAGTATTAAATTCATAGGTATGCAATCAATTTAGTACCAGTTTTTCTAGAGAATATTCATTTTAATAATGATACATTGTCTGCCTTCAGCAAAGTTAAATTTAGATATTTGTTCCTGTAAAATTTATTCCATGACCAGAAAACTTAGCTACTACCTTAGAAGTATAATTTGATTGGAGTTTTATAGACAGACAAGGAGTAAACATTAATACCTTGATGTTTACAAATGAGAAAACTAAGCTATACAATCAGATAGCAAAATGTGTGGTAAAGTTATATAAATCAAAATAGCATACTAGCTCAAAGAAGATTGGTTATACTAATAGTCAGGGTTGTATGCAAACAAATTTTTAACAAAATAGTGTGTGTATGTAAATTCTAAAAGGAGATGGTTTGGTTTATTTATCAAACGTGACTATAAAATTCACTTACTACTTAATCTAGGTGAAAATTACTGTCAGTACAGTTTTTTTTTAGTAAACTTTTAATTTTAGAACAGTTGTAAATTTACAGGAAAATTATGACGATAGTATGGAGATATATATCATACCCAGTTTTTCTCATAATTAATGTCCACACCAGTGTGGAACATTTGTCACCATTAAGGAACCAATATTACCACATTATTATGAAGGAAAGTCTATACTTATGTTTTCTTGGTTTTTACCTAATGCCCTTTTTATCTTCCAGGATCCACCCAGGGTACCAAATCACAAGTAGTCAGTCCATCACTTTAGGCCCCTCTTGCCTGGGGCAAGTGTCTTAGACTTCCCTTGTTTCTAATGGCCTTGATAGTTTTGAAGATGATAGTTCATATATTTTGCGGTATGTCTTTAAATGCAGAATTAGCTGGTGCTTCTCTCATTTGTGAACTAGCGTTAGGAGATTTTGAGAAGAACACCACAGCAGTGAAGTGGCATTTTCATCAAATCAGGGCACCTAGCTAAAGTACTGCTGTAGGAATATTCTACTGTAAAGTGACTCTTTTTCTCACCTTTGAGGATCCATATGAACAGCTCATATTTAAGGAGTGAGGATTTATGTTCCATCCCATTGAAGACACAGTATCTACATAATTTGGACTTCTTTTAGCATACAAGACTTTGCTGTTATCTCCTACTTATTTACCCAATCATTTATTTAGAAGTATTGAGTCATGGATATTTATTTCATATTTTATGTTAGAATGCAATGCTATATATCTTGTTCAATTTTTCCCAGTTTTGGGCACTGGGAGTTCTTTCATTGGCTTCTGGGTCCCTTTAGCATTTCTCTATTACTGTAAAGCATTTCTGAACACTCTTCTATTTCCTAGCACTATAAGATACAACAGATTATCATGTATACTTCATCTCAGTCCTAGATTCAGCCATTTATCTGAGGAGTCTTATACTCTTTTATTGGAGAATCACATTAGAAACCAGGATCTGAATGCGAGGTCTTTTCCTATATAAGAAAATGTAAAAATTATAGAGTCCTACTTACCTTTTACAATGCTTCCCTCAACAGTAACATATTAAAAAACTATAGAATATTATTGTATCCATAAAACTATACAGGCAGTGCTTTTTATTTTCCTTACATAAAAATTAATTCTACTTGGATTATTTAATATTCTGTTTATGTTCACTTGACAAAGAATAAGCTGAAATATGAATAGATATAGAAACATCTTTTGGAACTCAAGGTAGATACAGCTTGGTCATTCAGATGAGTGCCAGTCCCTAGGATGCTCTGAGGAACTAAGGATGCTGTCGGAGCTCTCACCTTTTATGGAGGTTCATGGGAGTTATCCTCTCCACTTTTTTCTCCATATCTGCTCCATTTTTTTCCTCTTTTCTCTCTTTTTCTTCTCTCTCTCTATACATACATAAATATAAATGTGCATATACATATATTCTACATAAATATATATATATTTTTTCCCCCTGGACAGCTGATTGAATTCACATATTCCAGATTTTCTTGTTACTCATCAATATTCCTTGATACTGATGATATTGATTGTCCTCATACTCGCGGATAAATTTTCTTAACTATGAACATCAAGGAAGAATGGGAGATATAAGACCCTTCCTTTCCAATATGTCCTTATGATTCTTTTATTAGCTTTCCTATTATTTGCCTAGAAATTTGTGAAATCTTCATATTAACAGTTTATCCTGTAATAATAAAAGGCAAATAAAAGATTAAAATGCATAAAACTATCTCCATGTGCCCTGTCTGTACCTATGAGACAATGCCCACCTTACATTGAGGCTGTTAGTTTACTCAGTTCTAATTTTCTACTTCATGAACACTCACCTTCCTCAAGTAAGTAGCAAGGTTGTGATGATATCTTTCAGGTTCTCTCTGCATATAGGTCCCCAGCTTGATTATAAGACCACATTAATCAAGTAGTAATCACCTAGATTTTTGATAGGTGATAGAAATCACTGATAGAAAACCAACCACAAGAGTAAAGAGACAGAAACTTTCACCAGATTGATTATATTTCACAGATTGATTACATTCTTTACAGCCAAAGATGGAGACGCTCTGTACAGTCAGCAAAAACAAGACCGGGAGCTGACAGTGGCTCAGACCATGAACTCCTTATTGCCAAATTCAGACTTAAATGGAAGAAGGTAGGGAAAACCACTAGACCATTCAGCAATGATCCAAGTCAAATTCCTTACAATTATACAGCGCAAGTGAGAAATAGATTCAAGGGATTATATCTGACAGACGGAGTGCCTGAAGAACTATGGACAGAGGTTCGTAACACTGTACAGGAGGCAGGGATCAAGGACATCCCCATGGAAAAGAAATGCAAAAAGGCAAAATGGTTGTCTGAGGAGGCCTTACAAATAGATGTGAAGAGAAGGAAAAGGCAAAGGACCAAAGGAAAGATATAGCCATTTGAATGCAGAGTTCCAAAGAATAGCAATGAGAGATAAGAAAGCCTTCCTCAGTGATCAATGCAAAGAAATAGAGGAAAACAATAGAATGGGAAAGACTAGAGATCACTTCAAGAAAATTAGAGATACCAAGGGAACATTTCATGCAGAGATGGGCACAATAAAGGACAGAAATGGTACAGACCTAACAGAAGAAGAAGATATTAAGAAGAGGTGGCAAGAATACACAGAATAACCGTACAAAAAAGATCCTCATGATCCAGATAATCACAATTGTGTGATCACTCACCTAGAGCCAGAGATCCTGGAATGTGAAGTCAAGTGGGCCTCAGGAAGCATCACTAAGAACAAAGTTGTGGAGGTGATAGAATTCCAATTGAGCTATTTCAAATCCTAAAAGATGATGTTATGAGAGAGCTGCTCTCAATAAACCAGCAAATTTGGAAAACTCAGCAGTGGCCACAGGACTGGAAAACGTCAGTTTTTATTCCAGTCCCAAAGAAAGGCAATGCCAAACAATGTTCAAACTACCGCACAATTACACTCATCTCATACGCTAGTAAAGTAATGCTCAAAATTCTCCATGCCAGGCTTCAGCAGTATGTGAACCATGGATTTCCAGATGTTCAAGTTGGATTATAAAAGTCAGAGGAACCAGAGATCAAACTGCCAACATCTGATGGATCATTGAAAAAGAAGAGAGATCCAGAAAAACATCTATTTCTGCTTTATTGACTATGCCAAAGCCTTTGACTGCACAGATCACAACAAACTGTGGAAAATTTTTAGAGATGGTAATACCAGACCACCTGACCTGCCTCTTGAGAAATCTTTATGCAGGTCAAGAAGCAACAGTTAAAACTGGACAAGGAACAGCAAACTGGTTCCAAATCAGGAAAGGAGTACGTCAAGGCTGTATATTGTCACCCTGCTTATTTGACTTATATGCAGAGTACATCAAGAGAAATGCTGGTCTGGATGAAGCACAAGCTGGAATCAAGAATGCCGGGAGAAATATACATAACCTCACATATGCAGATATCACCATCCTTATGGCAGAAAGCAAGGAAGAACTAAAGAGCCTCTTGAGGAAAGTGAAGAAGTTGGCTTAAAACTCAGCATTTAGAAAACTAAGATCATGGTATCTGGCCTCATCAATTCATGGAAAATAGATGGGGAAAAAATGACAGACTTAATTTTGGGGCTCCAAAATCACTACAGATGGTGACTGTAGCCATGAAATTAAAAGACACTTACTCCTTGGAAGAAAGGTTATGACCAACCCAGACAGCATATTAAAAAGCAGAGACATTCTTTGCCAACAAAGGTCCGTCTAGTCAGAGCTATGGTTTCTCCATTAGTTATGTATGGATGTGAGAGTTTGGATATAAAGGAAGCTGAGCATTGAAGAATTGATGCTTTTGAACTGTGGTGTTGGAGAAGACTCTTGAGAGTCCCTTGGACTGCAAGGAGATCCAACCTGTCCATCCTAAGGGAAATCAGTCCTGAGTGTTCATTGGAAGGACTGATGCTGAAGCTGAAAGTCCAAGACTTTGGCCACCTGATGTGAAGAACAGGACTCATTTGAAAAGACCCTGACGCTGGGAAAACTGAAGGTGGGAGGAGAAGGGGACAACAGGATGAGATGGTTGGATGGCATTACCGACTCAATAGACAAGTTTGAGTAAATTCTCGGAGTTGGTGATGGACAGGGAGGCCTGGCATGCTGCAGTCCATGGGGTTGCAAACAGTCAGATATGACTGAGCAACTGAACTGAACTGAACTTTCACCAGTTTTAAAACTTACAGAAATGGGTATCATATTTCTAATCGATCAAATCCTTCACTCAAATTTTTTGGTGAATAAAAACAGTGTTAAAATTATAAACATAAAAGTATAATTAATACCAGTGTTTTCACTTTCCAAGTTTATTCAAGGCTATGAAATTATAGGTATTCTTGTATAAATTTAGATGCAATTTTTCTTAAAACAGTTTGGCATTTGACAGATTTGAAATCAACTCTTTATCACTGACAGGAGGAAGGGAATTACAAATAGCTAATGACGGAGTTAGAAAAGATAACAGAACTCCTATATTTCCATTTTAATTAGATTTTAACTTAGTCATTCTTTGTATTCTTTGTGCACAACATTTAGACTTTGAAAAGCAGTCCTGCTAAATAAATGAAGAATAAAATCAAATAAGAAATCCAAAGCCTTATGTTCCCATCCCTGGCTGTGAAATGTCAACACGCATTACAATCATAATTTATGAATAAATATTAAATTAAATTCTAGAGAATAAAATTATTATGGTTTATTAATGACTTACAATATTTATCAGATAGACTCGAAAGCTTCTAAAACAAGGTTTTTTATGTAAAAATCTGTTTTTCTACTGACAACAACAAACAAATCAACCAAAGGAGGAAGACACTAATAACTGCATACCCTTTTCCTTTGTGATGTGATCAGTTCTGAAGATGTACTTAACAGAGATAAGAAATGATAAATAATGACAAAGTAGATAATGTCCCTCTAAAAAGAAAGGTTTAAATAGTGATCTGAATCTCATGAAAAATAAAAGTGTATTTAAGGATGAGTTTAGTGACTGAAAAAAAAGGAAAACAAACAGTTACTTGGTTTCTCTTTTTAAATGTCACTGAGATAGATTTCTACCAATTAGTTCTGTAATTTTATCACTTCTAGCCTATCCCTAAAGATAAGCAAAGCAACGAGCTTTCGTTTCTTAGTATCAATGCAACTGGTCATTTGAAATACAGTCACTAAAACAGTTGCAAAAGATGGGAAAATCTTATGAGTCAATTAAAACAACACCCTTGACAAGAGCCCTGACTTTCATACTGCAAAAGGACCCATTCGTTTTCGTTTTCTGTGGCTCTTGTATTTGAGTATGTGAAATTCTGTGTTGATGTTCTATGAAATTCTCTGCAGAATGAAAATCAAAAGATTTAAGTATTAGCTTCCTATCACTCTGGTGTTTTTATTGGACAGTCTTTTGTCCTTTTGCTTAAATGCTTCTCCTTGTCAAATTACTTTGTCTCTATTATCTGTTTCTACATCTATAAAATATAAATAGTCCATCTAGCCATTAGTTATAATTTCTCCAAAAAAGCAAACAATTGCTTCCAAGCACATGGAAGAGCAGGTGGGAGATAGCGGGCTATTTTTCTCTTTGTTTGTAGAAAGCATACACTTCAAAAACTTTGCGAGAAGGTGTGGAAATTGTCTCCAACCACAACCATGACATATTACATTTCAATCAGAGAATAAGGGTAACAAGTAAGAGCACAGTAAAAGGAAACTTTAAATTCTCCTCCTGAATACTACCTTCCACTTCTCTATTTCTACATTTTATCTCTTCCTATAAAAACAGAAGTTGTTCTCAACCTATAACTTCAGATTTATCCACTGAAGCACCAAAAACATTCCATTTCTCTTCAAAACACTGAAACTGCAGTTTAGACAGTTTGCCACCGATTGACAATACCACCTGAAGTGCCACAGTTGAAATGAGAAAGCATCAATTTGGTCAAACAGCTAAAAGGTATGCTATGTAAAACTTAAAATATTTATAATTATAAATTATCTATGAATCAAAACACAGAACACGTTATATACTCATTACAGAGCAACTCTCTGACTTGGAGAGAAATTTGGTAGTTCTTCCATCTCTCCAATATCTCATAGACTTAATTTTCTCAATTCATGGAGTGTGTTCCTCTCTCCTGGATATAAAGTCACACCATCTTTGCTCACAGGGGCCTGATGTGTAAAGTCCTGTTTGAACAAGCCTGGCAGTCATAGTCTCTTCATGTAGCTAAAGCTCCATGGAAAGTAGAGGCTAGAGAAACTATTTCTTAGTCAAAAATATAAACATATTTATGAGAACTAGCTGGTCATAGAGGTAGCCCTGTCACCACAAGGACAGACACAGGCCAGTCTTATAAGAGAAGCATGATAATCTCTGACTATCTAGAGGTTACAAAAAATGAGACCAAGATTAATTCAGAGCTTTCAAAATCTGACATATATCCTATTTTGGCTTCTATCTTCATAAATTATAATCATTTAAACATAGTGTGAAAGGGGCTTCCCTGGCGACTCAGTAGTAAAGAATCCGCCTGCCAATGAAGGAGATATGGGTTTGATCCTTGGTCTGGGAAGATGCAATATGTGACAGAGCAACTAAAGCCCGTGAGCCACAGCTGCTGACTCTGTGCTCTAAAGCCCAGGAGCTGCAACTACTGAGCCCACACGTGGCAACTACTGAAGCCGGCATGCCCTGGAGCCTGTCCTCCACAAGAGAAGCCTGTGCATTGCAACCAGAGAGTACCCCCCACTGGCCACATCAGAGAAAAGCCCACACAGCAAGGAAGGCCCAGCAGAGCCAAAAATAAATAAACAAGAAAACAAATAAAATGATAAAGATAGAGTGTGAAAGCAAAAGACACAATGAGTTAATTCATGCAAAACTGGAACAATGTGTGGACCATAGCGAACCCTTAGTAAGTGTTATCTATAATTCTACAACTCTCTTTATGCCAGAGCAAACATGTATAGAAAATACACACTATAGCTATCTTCAAGCTTCAATTCATGAAAAGCTGAGTGTTTGCCTGCTCTAATTTGTATGTATTCAACATTTCATAGAACATGAAAAGAATAACTGCAGGTACCCTCTGCAAAATGCCCCACAATTACTTCGACAATATCAGGAAGAAAGCGAGATTAGGCAAAACGCAGTGAAAGTAACATCCAGTGAAACTGATTATTTGAAAATACTGATTCCAGCAGTGGAAGTCAGACTCTGATAGCGACAGCATTCATTTTGACGGCACAATGTGTTCGCTAAGGAGATGAGTACATCATAAACCCGTTTCCTTAATGCATACAAATTCCACTCTGGGTTAAATGTGTTCTTATGTATCCTGCTTTATTCACAAATGTAAGGAGGAGTTCTTGTTTAGAAGCTGAATGTTTCTCTCTCTCTTTTAAAATGATTCCATTCCACATTGCCAATAGAAAAGTTATGCACAAATGCTTTCCAGAAGTCACTGAGTGACTTAAAAAAAAGAAAAATCAACTTTCTTTTAGGGGAAAAAGAGTCTTTCAAGTGAAATGAACATATATAGAAACTTAGCATGTAGCTGCTGCAAGACAGAGTGAAGCATCCCGGTTTTGCAGGAGGAAGAGCACAGAGACCCCAGAGACAGTCTTAGAAGTCACAGCAGACAGCCCTGTTAAGCCAGAGCAAGCCAATTAAGGTTGTATCTGGAGCATTCGGTTACCCCTGGAGGACAGAGAGAAAAAGAAAGTAGGAGGTCCTGCATTTAGTAGCTGTTCAGATTGCAAAGCCATGAGAAGTATGTCCCTGGGAACGAGATGCTTTTCATTTAGACTGTGCCTTCTCTTGTATGCATTGTGATCAGCAGCCAGGGATTCTTGACTGTGCAGGGTGTTATTTTTACGTTTCAAAGGAGCACAAATGAAGCCTGGTTCCCCATTGCTGTGTTTTTATTTAGTTCACATTTACTCTCTAGGACACATGTCTTTTTAGCAGTCCTATTACGAGGGCTCTTCCAGATCAACTCCACAGGAAAGGGACAAGAGCGAGTCACCAAGAGTTTTAAGATTCTTCTTAGAATTGGGTTGACTTGATCTTGGGAATAAACATTGTTTCCAAATACCAACTGCTTCTTTAAGATGCCTAGGGAGCTCTGTCTGCTTCCTAAAAGTAATTGTACATGAGGAAAAGGAAAGAATTCAACAATATATTTGGAAATTATTTTGAGTATGGCCTACATGCAATTATGGACAGATGCAAATAGTCTGATTTTACCTTGTGAGAGAGAAAGAGTACTATTTTGCAGATGTTGCTAAATCACTGAATTTAAGGCCTGCTCAGGTACCCTGGTGGCTCAGAGGGTAAAGCGTCTGCCTGTAATGTAGGAGACCTGGGTTCGATCCCTGGGTCAGGAAGATCCCCTGGAGAAGGAAATGACAACCCACTCCAGTGCTCTTGCCTAGAAAATCCCATGGACAGAGGACCTGTAGGTTCCAGTCTGTGGGTTGTGAAGAGTCGGACCTGGTAGGCTACAGTCCGTGGATTGCAGAGTCAGACAAGACTGAGCGACTTCACTTGTTACTTGTCAGGTACAACTGCAGTGAAAACAAGATGCTTTTCGTTGTTGTTTTTTTTTTTTTTTTTTAATAACTTTCCCCATCTAATTCTTTGGCAGTGACTAAAATTCTCAGACACTGAGTCCCATGACTTAGGCGTTAAGGGCCACTACTAAAATTCAAAAGTCATTGGAGGAGGAGATTTCAAATTGACTAGTTGATCATTTGGGGAGAAGGGACAATATTTGTTCACCTTTATTTGTCAGACAGCATGTCAGATACTTTCAAAGCGATCTTCTTTAATTCTAGTGATTCATATAAAAGGAAGACAGTATTGTTTCCATTTTAATAATGTGCTTAAGTTGCACAGCTAGGAGGTTTCCTTGAAGGTCAGGTGGTTAATACGTTGCCTTCCAAAGCAGGCAGTGCAAGTTCCATCCCTGGTCAGGGAGCTAAGATCTCACCTGCCTCGCAGCCAAAAAACAAAATAGAATGTAAACAACAGAAATAATATTGTAACAAATTCAATAAAGACTTTAAAAATGGTTCACATCAAAAAAATCTTTTTTAAAAAATGCAGTGCTAGCAGACTGATCTAAACATTACTTATTTTATAACATGTCCAAACACATCCCCTTTTCACTGCTTTGTCTCCCAACAGTGAACTTGGGAAAAATGATTGGGGTCACCGTTTTAACAGTAGTAGGGTTGCAGCTGTTAAGAATATACTGAAAGTATATTTTCCCCAGTGTTGTGGAGAAAACTGTCAGCAGTCTTTAATTAGTGAGGAAATCTTTAGTAGCCTTCATGGAGGAAGTAAGAATATTTAGCAGAGACATGTGCTTGAGGTATGGGGTGGGCTATGGTGTCACAGACATTTTTAGTCCCCAAATGTTGATACTCTTGAAAAAGCCTGGAGTATATCAATGTAATCAAGTCTTCATACTTGCAGCTGAGAGCCATTAGCCCATCAGCCCAAACTCCTAAAGTCTGGTTAAGGATATAGCCTCAGAAAATTTGTTCTAAATATATGTAAAAAATTCTTGGTTCTTGATTTCTGGTTATATGAAAGAATCTAATCCCTGTAAATAAATTCCTTTTATAAATTCCTAGAGGATTTAGGGAAAATGTTTTTAGCTTTCAGCTTGTGTGTCCCCCTCTACAAAGTGAGCTGCTTTATGTTTAAAGCAATCCTTGACATCATTTTCTGTTTTACAAGAGTGAAAACTTTAAAATATGTGAATCTTTGCCAGATACAAAACATGTACATAGCTGAAATAGTTCTGAATGAAGAAGAGGTTTATATAGAATGATGGAGCCGCTTACATAAATACCAAGGACCAGATATATAAGATCACTTTCAATTCTAGAAAAACACCCTAAACAACCACAAAATTCCTTTGCAGTCCAATAACTCTTCACTATTCTCCAAAACAGAAATGATCTTGGTCTAGCCTGACCTGTTCTTTTATAATTATAATAGTCTGTAAGTGATCACATATTCTCTGACTTAAGATTAAAAATTGGTCTGAACATAACGGAAAAAGGAAAGTGAGACACTCTCCACAGTGTATTCAGGCTTAGCATACTGGTGCTTGACAGTAATGGGGAGCTCAGCTTTGTGATCTTTCCGGATGTTTCTATGAAGTCTCCTTATTTTTAAATGCTGCTGCTGCTGCTAAGTTGCTTCAGTCGTATCTGACTCTGTGTGACCCCATAGACAGCAGCCCACCAGGCTCCCCTGTCTCTGGGATTCTGCAAGCAAGAACACTGGAATGGGTTGCCACTGCCTTCTCCAATGCATGAAAGTGAAGAGTGAAAGTGAAGTCATTCAGTCGTGTCCGACTCTTCGTGACCCCATGGACTGCAGCCTACTAGGCTCCCCCATCCATGGGATTTTCCAGGCAAGAGTACTGGAGTGGGGTGCCATCGCCTTCTCCATTTAAATACTGATAACTCATTAATTATTTTTCCAATTCTCTCTGCAGCAAACAAAAGCTGTCTGGAACCTAGATGCAGTTAGGGTTTCCAGTTTGAGGCTTGTTACAAACAACCAAAGTATGGTAGAAAATAGGAAAAATTAGCATGACTATTTTCAAAGTGGTCATACATAAAGCCCACCCCAGCACTGGGTAGCAGGTAGAACAGACCTCTGTCTCCTTGTCAGTAAGTATGAATGCCATAGAGTATTCAGAGGGGGATTGGGAAAGGTGTCTTCTTTTGAGATTTAAGTTTTAATGGGGTCCCGAGAGATCTCAACTCCTTTCACCTGGTGATAGATGCTCCATTCTAAGTCACCTGTGCAACCCAGCAGCTGCTGCTGGAGGAAATGTCATGAGAAAACAAGTTCTCTCTCCTCCTCTATTCCCTCCCCTCTTTGCTAGTTCTGCAAATCCACTCTATGCTGTGCCAAGAAAATGCCATCTGCCTCCTACACAAAAGGCAACACTTTCCAACAGAAGTAAGCAGTTTTACAACTCTGTAGGAATTTGTGGAAGTGAAACTGCAGTTAGAGGGAAAAGATTCCACAGCTTGCATCCTGACATACCTTTTTAATTGATGCTTTGGTGTATCCTTGCTTTCTTAAAACCAGTTTTGGCTAAGCAAATGGGAACTTTAAGTTCATCATCTCTCCATGAGAGTGAAAATGAGTTCTTTATATTAAATTGGTCATAAGCACTTATATTCATTTTAAATGACCAGGGCAAGACAAATGGGCTCATAAAACAAGAAACCTCTTCAAATTTCAGGTTCTTAATTAGATGTTAAAAGAAGAGTATTTTTGTAATGAGAATTAACTTCTTACAGAAACTTGGAAGGAATAATTCCAAACTTCTCTGAATGATTCGTAAGTGAGCTAAAGCTTTTGTGGAGTTTGAAAAGCAGATGGCATCAGTTAGCAGTAATGTCATCTTGTGTACATTATATAATCTCAATGAGTCTCATCTATAAATGAGTGGTTTTGTCAATGAGACAATACAATTTCTATCACAAGGTGGTTCTATCATAAGGTAGTTTAGCAGATGAGATAATATAACACAAGTAAAGGTCTAGGTGCATATTAAATATACATTTCTCTATATTTTACCACTTTACCCAGGTGCCAGTGACCTGGTTTGCCATTCCAAATTAAACAGTGTATTTTCCATACTTTACTCATCTGTGAAGTGATGACTGTAATGATATATACCTTTCCCATGTAATGGGGTACCTTTAAGAGCTCAGATATGAAAGCATTATGAAAGTTGTAAAACAATCTACAAATCTAGGATGTAATTATTACTTGTCATAATTGAATAAATGTTTGAGAATTGGCTAAGTGGCAGATAATGATGGAGGTGTTAGGCAGAGGCCACGTCATGAGAGTTTCAAAAATTATAATAAAATTATAAGGTCAGTGGATAGTAGCAATATCAATTTTCTGATTGTGATGGCATGCTATACTTATATAGTGAGTTGTAACTGGAGAAAATTGAATAAAAGATCACAGGCTCTCTCTATGTTATTTCTTGTAACTACATGTGAATCTGTAATTACCTTAATACTTTTAAAAATAGGAATAGAAAACGATATGCTTTATACTAGGGTAAATGGATAGCCATTGTTGGGTTTTATACAGGTGAGTGAAAAGATCGGATTCTTATTTCAAAAAGATTCTTTTGGAGGCTAAATAAAGGGGAGAGAAAAAAGGAGGAATCAAAGGGGGATTTTCAAGTGTTTTAATTAAGTTATTAATATGAAAAGGGAAATGATAGTGAGAATGGAGGAAAAAAATTGTTTGATCACATGTAGGTTAAGGAATGCATAAGAATGTATAGTTTACTAGATTTGATTATGGGCTTCCCAGGTGGTTCAGTGGTAAAGAATCTGCCTGCAATGCAGGAGATGTGGTTTTGATCTCTGGGATGGAAGATTCTCTGGAGAAGGAAATGGCAACCTACTCCAGTATTCTTGCCTGCAATCCCCTACAGAGGAGCCTGGCGGGCCACAGCCCATAGGGTTGCCAAAGAGACCAACGCGACTTACTGACTAACCAACAGCAAGACTTGATTATAAGCAGAAGGGAGTAGTCACAAAATACATTCACTTTTCTAATTTGAACAATTAGATGATGGTGGTTCCATATACTCAGATAACAGTGAAGAACAAGAAGGTAGAGAGGGAAGGGGAAAGGATACTGGATTAGGGAACATTGGGTTTAAATATTTGGGAGATAAAACAGATATACAGTTGGCAGCTGGATATATATTTCTGAAATAATTCCAAAAGAGGGGACCAGGGTAGTTTCACATGCACATACATAGCAAACAGATCCTGGGGAGTGGATAACTCCAAAAGACATGCATGTGGAGTAATAAAGGAAAGGAATCAAGAAAAGAATGATGAATTTGTGTCCCCTTATTTGGGACAAGTAATAAATGAACTTGTACTAAAAGACATTTATAATGCCTCGGTCACTACATGTACTTAATGGTTCCAGAAAGGTCACAGATACCAAAAGAGTGTACTGTATATACTAGTACAAGTCTCCACCAGTAAAATAAATTGTTATACAATGTGGTTGGAAGAATTAAATAGGATACACTTACTGTAGCTTAAAAAATTGTTTCTCCTAGGCATTTGGTTTTAGTGTTATGATCTTTATTCCTGATATACTGAGTGCTCACCTGTTTCCTTCATTTCAAAAATTTAAGTTCTATCACACAGGTCAGCAAATGAGGCAAATTTGATTGTGAAATGTTGAATTCATAATGTGCTACACTTAATGCTGATTTCTATTTTTTTCCCTCATACCTTCTTGTCATTAATTTTCCTTTTTCATCTAACTCATATTTTTGTTTATCATTACTTTGAAATTCATTAACAACTTTTCTGAAAACATCTTGGGTTTTATTTTTTTCTCTATAGCTCTTATTTGTTGCAAATAATTTTATTATTATTCATCCAAATGCAGTCTTTAAGAATTTATCTTTTTTAAAGCAGTTTAAGATTCAAAGAAATATTGAGAGGAAGGTACAGAGATTTCCCTGCCTGTAAGCTTATATAGCATCCCCCATTGTCAACATCTTCCCATCAAAGTGGCACATGTGTTACAATTTTTGTTGCAGTTGATGAACCTTCAGTTACAGTTAACTTCGTTCTGTCTGTTGTACATTCTATGAGTTTGGACAAATGTTTAATGGCATGTATTCATTATTATAATATCATACAAAGAATTTTCACTGCTCATTGAGAAAGAAGACACTGGAAGCACTGTCCAGAAAAAATACATAAGAAGCACTGTCTATGCTAGTTTAGAAATTACAGTCAGATAGAAAAAAATTATACAGGCTCATTCATACATTCATTTACTCAATAAGCTGCTACTGCATCTCAGGAACTATGCTTCCCATTGGGTATAAAATAATGAATAAATGATAAAGTCCTTGATTCCATGGAGTTTATTTAGTGGAGGAAGAGAGAGAAATATAAAAACATCTAATTGATTACATGTGATAAAAAGAAAAACAGTAAAATAAGCAAGTAGTAGTTCTAGGACCAAATGGGTAGAAGTACTACTTTATGAATGATTAAGAAATATTCTTCTCATGAGTTGACATTTGAGTATACCATCAAGGTAACACTTGAGTGGGCCCCATGGGAGAAGCCATAATCAATTACATGAATCCATAGAATAAATAAGATTAAATAAATTATCCTATGTATAGAATCCAAAAGATAAGCAAACAATCTCTTGCAGGCAAGAGCTTTCACTTCCATACAGTGATATGAAAATTTCTCCCTTGGGTCCTTAAAAATATGATACTAAATCGTATGGAAGAAAATCTTTCCATAGATTATTTTAACAAAAATGTTTCTTGCAAAACACCTCATTGTAAGACAATAGTGCAACACCATTGTTTTTACTATCTGTATCAAAACTATATGGTTCAAATGCATAGTTTGTGTTATTTTAACTTAATCCAAGGAAAAACTGAGAAATGTGGAGAAATTTATAAACAGCAATCATCAGTCATGACACTAGCAATGCTTCTGAACCATTATCCTAATGAGAGAATCAGAGAAAAATTGTAAGCAATTTCTTACTCCAGATTGGCATCTTAATCTGGTAGAATATTTCTGTGCAGCATGTCTGGATTAGATGACAGTGCATGGGCAGTTAAGATTACTCAAGACATTATTTTTTAAAAGAAAAGAAAAAGCAATTTAGATTTTAGTCCTAGAATGGACCAAAGTAAATTATAAATCCACTCCAACCAGAAGAAACATTGTTCTTGCCTTTGATGTAATGCTATTTTTATATTTCTTTATTTTAAAAAAAACTTGGCTTCCTATTAGTGAGTAGAAAATATTACAGCTGACACTAGAAAAATGTCTGAAGTCAACTCCCTCTGATGTGACTAATCTCTCACTGTAATTATCCTTTAACCTAAAGATGCTGTCACTTTTTAACATTTTCACCCTAGAACTTTTGTCAAACAAATTGGTTTGAATAAGAACTAAATATTAACAATTCTTGCCATGGTACTGGATATATGAAAACACACGCACGTGCGCACACACACACACAGTGCCTAAGAGACGGGGCAGAAGCCTGTGGGTATAAATGTGTATTGAGGAAAGCAGAGGCAAGATGTTACTTGCAAATTGCCATCACTTCACCTGGTTAATGAAAAAAACACAGAGCAGTTTATAGATTAAGGCTGCACTGGTTAGAGCCCTGGTTCTGCCACCTAAAGTTACATGAACTTCAGCAAATGCTTCATCTTTTCCAAACCTATTTCTTCACCCACTAAATGAGATTACTAATGATACTTTTCTCCGAGGGTAGACGTAAGAATCCAAACTGATGCAAATTTCCTGACTTTTACAGGAAATGTATGCTGATTTTCTTTTCTCATCTAATTTACTTCAATAGCCATGCAAACTAAAATTGCTCCAAAAATGCATAAAATACAATATGACTAGGAAAATATTTTGCATGAGGAATTAAGTCAGATACCTGGTACTTTCTATATTCTAAAACTTTCCTTATATCTAAAAATACAGCATCTTAGAATTTTCTGAATTCACTGTTTATAAATACACTTAATATAAACTGTTTCTTTTTGTAAACTATTTAAAAAATACAGTATATCACAAAACAATGGCATCTTAGAATAAAGGAAATACTATACTTAGAATGCAGCATAATCTCCATTGCAGTAGTCTAGTTATAGCATAATTATATAATAGTATAGCATAAGTATGCTATATTATATTGATTTCATATCAGAATTGTATACAATAGGACTTTCTAACTTCCCATTCCTTTATCTTCTGCTTATTTCCATTTCCATGCCTGAGTATCTATAGAAGCTTTTTATACTAAATTTTTAATTCTTGATTGCCACACACCATTAGCCAATCAAAAATCAACTATGTGCACACCTGACCCGGATCACTGGGGGCAGGGTGATCCATTCTCATATTGAAGAACCTACTTCCTAGCTAAAGTGTAGAATCCAGATACAGGTAAAGTATAGTAAACAGGGCTGGGTGAAAAATACATATTGACACCTATTTCAAACTCTCCTTAATACTGTCCAATGTTGTGAATAGAAAAAAAAAGATTAAATATATTCATTAAAATTTAGACATATTTGACTGCAACACATCAAGAATGATACAAGATTTGGTCTTTGTCCCCTGAATTTGACAGTTTGAAAGACACTGTTAGGTAACAGTCATTAAAACATCACCTATGATACCATCACCCGCCAGATATCTCTACCTGGTGGAAACATGGAAGAACACACCTCCCTTGATGAGAGGAAAGACTATATGGCTTGTTCTGCCAGGTGTTCTGTGTGTGGAAGAGACACGTGTCCCTTCTAGGTCAGATGACTTACCTGCTGCAGTGTTATTGCTCTTCTCTCTTCCCCTGACATAGGAATTACTGGAACATCCCCAAGCTGTCTTGGTAAACTTGAATTACCAAGCCGCTCCAGAGAAGATAACATACCTTGGAAGGTTGCTCAGATTCATCAGAATTTATGTGATTGAAACACAGAAATGTTGGGGCTTGTTGCCACTTTGACCTAACCCATCTATCCAGACCAACACTTCATATGATGAGTAGATGTGGTGATTTTGCTGATGATAATACTATGTTTGCTAAGGCAACAGGTTCAGCTGTTTGGTTATCATGACCATCCCTGGTGGCTCAGGAGTAAAGAACCTGCTTGCCAATGTAGGAAACATGGGTTTGATCCCTGGGGCGGGAAGATCCCCTAGAGAAGGAAGGGGCCACCCACTCCAGTCTTCTTGCCTGGGGAATCCCATGGCAGAGGAGGTTGATGGGCTAGAGCCCATGGGGTCACAAACAGTCAGACACGAATTAGGGACTAAACAACGCCAACAATCTGGTTTTCACAGAACAGTATTTTCGCCTGTATTTCCTCTGTCATTCAATACAAAGAATGTTTAGGGAACATATTATTTAATAACCGTAGAGTGTGAGAAACAATGCAGCCAATCACCCTGTTACAAAATCACAGCAAATAAGCCCATTAAAGGCCCTGGGATTTCATCATAAAGGTACTGACAATACACTGCAGGATTGGAGGAAGCTTCCTTGAGGAAATGGCATAGAATCAAGCTCTGAAATACAAGCAGACTGGGGGTAATGCTGCCTTTAAGTAAACTTTTTAATCTCTATCTAGCCCCTTACATAATCCAATCAATGGAATAAAAAGAATCAGATCTCTATCATGATATATATGATCAAGTATTTTTTTTGTTAAGATTTTTTTGATGTTGACCATTTTAAATTCTTTACTGAATCTGCTACCATACTGCTGCTATTTTATGTTTTGTTTTGTTTTGTTTTCTGGCTGGGAATCATGTGGGAACTGAACTCCCCAACCAGGGACTGAATCCACACCCTCTGCAAGGGAAAGGGAAGTGCTAACCCCTGGACCACCAGGGAAGTCCCTGATCCAGCACTTTTTTTATTTTTTTCCATTTATTTTTATTAGTTGGAGGCTAATTACTTTACATCATTACAGTAGTTTTTGTCATACATTGAAATGAATTAGCCATGGATTTACATGTATTCCCCATCCCGGTCCCCCCTCCCACCTCCCTCTCCACCCAATCCCTCTGGGTCTTCCCAGTGCACCAGGCCCGAGCACTTGTCTCATGTACCCAACCTGGGCTGGTGATCTGTTTCACCCTAGATAATATACATGTTTCAATGCTGTTCTCTTGAAACATCCCACCCTCGCCTTCTCCCAGAGTCCACAAGTCTGTTCTATACATCTGAGTCTCTTTTTCTGTTTTGCATATAGGGTTATCGTTACCATCTTTCTAAATTCCATATATATGTGTTAGTATACTGTAATGGTCTTCATCTTTCTGGCTTACTTTGCTCTGTATAATGGGCTCCAGTTTCATCCATCTCATTAGAACTGATTCAAATGAATTCTTTTTAATGGCTGAGTAATATTCCATGGTGTATATGTACCACAGCTTCCTCATCCATTCGTCTGCTGATGGGCATCTGGGTTGCTTCCATGTCCTGGCTATTATAAACAGTGCTGCGATGAACATTGGGGTGCACGTGTCTCTTTCAGATCTGGTTATCTTGGTATGTATGCCCAGAAGTGGGATTGCTGGGTCATATGGCAGTTCTATTTCCAGCTTTTTAAGAAATCTCCACACTGTTTTCCATAGTGGCTGTACTAATTTGCATTCCCACCAACAGTGTAAGAGGGTTCCCTTTTCTCCACACCCTCTCCAGCATTTATTGCTTGTAGACTTTTGGATAGCAGCCATCCTGACTGGCATATAATGGTACCTCATTGTGGTTTTGATTTGCATTTCTCTGATAATGAGTGATGTTGAGCATCTTTTCATGTATGTTTGTTAGCCATCTGTATGTCTTCCTTGGAGAAATGTCTGTTGAGTTCTTTGGCCCATTTTTTCATTGCATCATTTATTTTTCTGGAGTTGAGCTGGAGGAGTTGCTTGTATATTTTTGAGATTAATCCTTTGTCTGTTGCTTCGTTTGCTATTATTTTCTCCAAATCTTAGGGCTGTCTTTTTACCTTGCTTATAGTTTCCTTTGTTGTGCAAAAGCTTTTAAGTTTCATTAGGTCCCATTTGTTTATTTTTGCTTTTATTTCTAAAATTCTGGGATGTGGGTCATAGAGGATCCTGCTGTGATTTATGTCGGAGAGTGTTTTGCCTATGTTCTCCTCTAGGAGTTTTATAGTTTCTGGTCTTACATTTAGATCTTTAATCCATTTTGAGTTTATTTTTGTGTATGGTGTTAGAAAGTGTTCTAGTTTCATTCTTTTACAGGTGGTTGACCAGTTTTTCCAGCACCACTTGTTAAAGAGGTTATCTTTTTTCCATTGTATATCCTTGCCTCCTTTGTCGAAGATAAGGTGACCATAGGTTCGTGGATTTATCTCTGGGCTTTCTATTCTGTTCCATTGATCTATATTTCTGTCTTTGTGCCAGTACCATACTCTCTTGATGACTGTGGCTTTGTAGTAGAGTCTGAAGTCAGGCAGATTGATTCCTCCAGTTCCATTCTTCTTTCTCAGGATTACTCCAGCACTTTTTTAATACTCTCACTCTTATGAGGGAGATTTGCCTCCTTAGAGGCAGCATGTACACTCTGCTTTACCAGGTCATAACTTCCAGGATGGTGGTATGAAGAGGGCGCTGAGGTTGACTAATCTGTCTGAACCTGGGTGGTTGAAACAGTCAAACTGTAAGGGGCCAAGAAATGGTACAATATTTCTCCGCCTGTATTTCCTGTTATTCAATACAAAGCATGTTCAGGGTACACATGATCATCATCACGTGATGAAAATATCCATGGGGAAGGGAAGACAGATTCCATGATCTTTGGGGAAGGGGGAGCCATTCCTACGATTCTGGCTTTCAGAGCCAAGTTGAATGTGGTGTGTTCACTGGTATGTTCTCGAGGTGTTTCCATTAAAATAGCCATTGACTCTGTCTTCAGATGGACATAGATATCTTCATTTGAAAAATAATATCTTCTTGCCTTGTTTTACATGATTCACTTCCTAAGCATAGAGCATTACAGTACATGAGGTGCACTGTACCATTAAATAACTTACATAATTTCACCCATCTATTTAGAGAAAGATGCATTAATTCCCAAATGCCAGTCCTATGTTCCTTGTAATATACTTCAGTAAATAAAGCAAATCTTTGACTACATCTATTCTTTTCCTTAAAAACTTCAAAAATTGGCATTTCCTTACCAGTTAGAATCTAAACATTTTACTGAAGAATTCTGGGCTCACTTTGATCTTTCTATTACCTCCCTTTTGGCCCTTAATACTAATAACATTATTATACTTCAATAATTATTTGATATTGCCTTCAAAGTCTTATTAGGATTTTTTATTTATGCTATTCATGTCAAAATGCTTTCTGCTTATATATTTTCCTTTGCAAAATATCCAGCCAATGTATTATGGTTATTCCCCTCCATGAATTTTTATCAAACTACTCAATAAGATGAAGTCTTTGTTCACTATTCAATATCTCCCCTCAAATAGAGTCTGGTTACTGATTCTTTTAATGGCCATGTCTTATTTCCATTATCAGATTGGATATATAATAACTTGCTTACTAATCCATCATACACACACACATATAAGAGTCTTAGAATGTTTACAAATGTAATAGATGAAATACAAATATGAATTAATCCTTGAACATAAGCTTCCAGATAATGTTGTGATATGGGAAATAGAAGTGAAAAAAAACAGGCAAGATAGCATAACAAATGATTGAAGAAATAGAAAGTCTCTGAGATTATAGTGAAAGAGGTTATCTTCCATTATTAAATCAACTCACTCATACACATACTAGGTTTCCCCCACCCCCTACTTTTCTTCTGCCTTTTTCAAGACACTAAATTCTGTGCAGTTGTTATCTCTTATAGTAATAAGGTGCAAAGTTTATGAGAAGTTTGAGATCTGACAGAGGAAAATAGACTTAGCCAATCCTGAATACCAATTCAGAGGTCTAACGATCAGTAACTCCCTATCAACCACTAAGGTTTACCAATCCTGCATATATCACAAGCAATGCATTAATTTCTTTAACAGCACAAAAAGACCAACACTGAGCAAGCTGATAAGAAATGTGGAAAATTCTATCCTGATATTAGCTGGTGATGGCCACAAGCTGAGAGAATTAATAATTTATATCCTAGTATAATAACAACAATAATTAATAGTTCTACATATTAGTGTAAGAAGAATGATCCCTTTGTGTTGAAATAAAATATAACAGAGTTGACCTGAAAAAAGGAACAAAAATGTGGTAATTAACACATTTCACATATTCTAGCTGCAATACATATTTGAATGTCTGACAATTATTCACTAAAGGAAGGGTGTGGTGAAAAATAAAAAAGATTTTTATGTGTGAATTTATCAGTTTGACAGATGAAGAATTTATATAGTTATGAATAAGGTTTTGTGATTCTGACATGAAATAGCTTTGACTATGATCTCGAGTGGTAAATAAGAGAATAGTTGGAGGAGATGAAATGATAACTAATAGAAAAAAAGTAGTATAGTTAAATAAAGCAGTATCTTAAAAATCAAAAGTTCTGAAGCAGAAAAAAAAACATGTAGACAGATAAATATTCAAAATAATTTTCCTTATTCTACTTTACAAATAGAAATTGTGCACTTAAAATAGATGTGTCAGTAGCATTTTTCATGAAGAATATGAAATCATTTTATAGAACCATATTCCATTTACTTCTCTATAGACGTATGATGATAAGGAGATGCATTTGTTATTCTATTTTCAAATAGTTTAATTTGCATTCTTGAAAAAACATGAGTGATACCAAAGGATTAAAACATATCTGTTCTATTCGTTTACTGAGGTAATACAGCCTGGTAATGTGGAAAAAATATGGATACAGTTGCTTCAAGGCCTTGGTCACTTTCTGACTTCTTAACAAACTCAAGGACTAACCTAGGACAAATTACTTTCTTTCTCAAAGCTTATTCCAAAGGTTATATAATGAATTTGATAAAAATGTAATGTCTATTTTTTGAAATTACAAATCACGACACATAATGATTAAATACATAACTAAGCACCCACTCTCAGTACATATTTAAATCTGTTTCCATGCACCAACTTTAAGTATTTTACAACCTGGTAGGAGATAAAGAATGTAAATATTCAATTACATTACATGGTTAGTAGTTAAACAATAGAGTAAGTACAGAGTGTAGTGAGTATGATTAGAAAATGCTGACACGTCTTTCAGAGAACAGGAAAGAAGGTTGTCATGGATGCAGTTTCTGAAATGACACCAATGGGCAAGCAGGAGATAAACTAGATGAAGGGAAGACAGAACCCCAGTCAAGGTAACAGCACTGGAAAGGCCAAATCTGGAAACATTAATACTAAAAATGGGGATCACTGTCCAGGTGCATGGGTATTGTAAGTAGGAGCAATTTACACAGGTTGCTAATGCCATGGAATCAACAGCTGTATGATCCCAGTGGGACCTGGCCCAAGGGTGAATCGCTGCCATGGGGCTGCCTGGAAGATGCTTGGGTGTGGCAGTATTCCACCAAGCCTGCAGGGAAATGGCAACGAGGGCTTATCTGTGGTATGCACACCTCAGACCATGCTGTGCTGGGGCCTTCTGTTTCTCTGCTTCTCCGAAGGTCAGTTTCCTTGTTTCCACTTATAAATGACCCACTTTCCTAAAGGTAACCACTTCTTCCTAGATTACAAAATCTTCCCCTTTAAGTGTTCTTCAGTATATCAACCTTATATCTACAAAGCAAGTTCTAACCTCAGAGCTATTGTGTTTTTTTCTATCAATTAACTACATGACTTATATCATCACTTCTTTCAGGTCTTTGCTCAGCTCTTGCCCTATTTGCATCCTCCTCCTGAATCAACACACAAAAATAACCCTTCTGCGCCATCATTCACTGGCCCTTTTCCCAGTTGTGTATAATTTCACAACTAGCACAACCTGTTATATATTCTGTATTCTACCTGTGTGTGTTTATCTGCTTTTTGTTCTCCCTCACTGGAAAGTGAGTTCAAAGAGATCACAGACTTCGTATATTTTATCACCTACTGTGTCTCCAGAATAAAGGACAGTGTCTGGATCATAGCTAATCATTCGATACAAACTGTGTTGAATAGTTCATTTTTCTCTCCTATGGGAAGGAATTATTAGATAACTTTGCAAAGTTTTATGAAGAGCTTGTTCAATTTTTATATTCAACAATATGTTACAGGGATGCTTTTTAGCTGAAAGTAAGCTCTAAGTATATCTTGAAAGTGAGGTTTTGTGATAACCCCCCTCTGACATTTTCCATTCACTGATTTTCATTATGGGTACTTAATGGAAAAATATTTCAAACCGAAAGTGGGATGTTAACAGATATAAATACATTTAGAAGTTTGTGGCAAAGATTACAGAAGTGGAATTTCTCCCAAGAGGATTAGGAATGAAGGAGTCTGGCTTCTGTGATAACTTCAACAGAACCTCTACAACAGTGCTTTTTAAACTTTTTCATCTCCGGACTACTTTGACTCTTAAAAATTATTGAAGACCCTAAAGATCCTCAGTTTATGATGTTTACAGCCAGCAGTATGCTGGGGTCAGCTCGTACTGAGCAAAAGAAGAGTCATTCATTCTTGGTAAGCCTTTCTTCTCAAATTTACATTCAGTTATGTTACTTGGTAGCTTGAAATCAGCCATGGTCAGAATATTCACATGATGGAATTGAAAAAATGTTAAAAATTGGGAGTTTTTTGAGAGCCAGTTTACAAATCTATCACTGGTTGTATCTCTTCATATTTAATAAAGAATTAAACAGAGATATAAAATGCACAAAAATTTTGTGTACTTATGATAGAAAGAAAAGGTAAGCACCTTCTTAGCATTTTATGAAAACAGTTTTAGCCATGTCGACTCTGGGAGGGCTTAGGGGCCTCCCTGTGGTCCCCAGTCTACACATTTGGAACCAGTTTAGATATCATGGTAGCTGGAATCTGATTCTATCCCAAGAACTTCATCTGAAGCCCATGCACAAAAAACAGAAAGTGGATAAAAGTAAGCTAAAATATATCATTATTTCTTGCAACTTAGTATCCAATAGGATTAGCTTGTGGGATTTCCTTATTTGAATATAACAACACAGAGTCTTCCCGCTTCACATTTAATGAGAGATTGCTTCCTTCTTACACCTCATGTTAGACAACATGCATCAGAAATGAGCTGTAATCTTCAGTGATCTTTGCGTTGAAACAGCAAAGACTAGTGGTTATAGCAATGGCTTTTCCCAGGTCAGTAAAGACCAGCTGAGATGACCGCTGTGCTTGGATGGAATAGCAGAAAAAGTGATCAAATTTCAGGCAACAGGGATTCATGGAGAAAAAAAAAAAAAAGAAACAAAAAATAGTCAGGATTGCTGATGCATGGACTATTGAAATACAATCATGAGGGATGCCACAAATGCTTATATGCACATGGTTATGTAAACTGCTGAAGCTTTTCTATAGAAAGTAATAATAAGGACTGAATACTAAACTTTAGGACTGAAATTTACTCAATAGAAAATTTCATTGGTACTGATGTATATGGTTTGCCTATGGGTAACTAAGGCTTATCTAGTGCAATTTCTTCTAACTATTCTCAACATTGCTATTTTCATTGCTATGTAGCAGATTACCCAATTTATCATCTTAAAACATCAACCAGTTCTCACCTCAAAGTTAGCCTTGCTGGGTCATCTGCTCAGGTTCTGATAAACTAAATTCTCACCCAGAGATTGAACTCAAGAAGAATATTCTTTCTGATGTTGTTGGCAGAATAGTCTTCTGTCTGTAGGACTGAAGGCCTGGATTCTAGCTGGTTGTCAGCTAGAAGCCACCCTCAGCTCCTAGAAATTTCCTAGAAGACCCCTCATCTCTCAGAGACTATTTGCATTTCCTAGAAGCTACCTGTAGTTACTTGCCTCATGGGTCTCCTTTACATGACTGCTTATCTCATCAGGCCAGAAAAGAAAACCTCTAGAGTAGGTCCACTAGCAACATGTGGTCTTATATAACATAAAATAATCACAAGAGGGACATCATCTCACTTTCGCCAGATAATGTAACATAACTATGAAAGTGGAATCCTTTGTTATAGTCTATTGGTACCTACATTCAAGGAGAGAGGATTTATCAAAAACATGAAGACCAGAAGTGGGGTCTATTCCAGGTGGAGGTCACCTTATGATATACCTATCTACTCACCACAAAGATACGCAGAAAAACTGATAGTATTTGTAGAGATTTCAGAGAAAATAAAATGTGGGATTTTCCTATGGGATTTGCAAAAAGAATGTTGTAGCGATTATGATAAGAAAACAATCA
This sequence comes from Odocoileus virginianus, assembly GCF_023699985.2. Classification (NCBI taxonomy): domain Eukaryota; kingdom Metazoa; phylum Chordata; class Mammalia; order Artiodactyla; family Cervidae; genus Odocoileus; species Odocoileus virginianus. The sequence continues at coordinate 20,977,330 of NC_069683.1, forward strand.
TGAAGTATTTGGAAATATTAAAAATATGTTTAAAAATCTTTCAAATAAGATATTTAAATAAAAAATTGGGAGCATGCTTCTGCTCACATAAAATTTTTATGTAAGGTTTTATATTTGAAATGTTCACAGGAATTTGCTAATCAAGATTTTTAATGATGATCTCTTCAAAATTCTTGAAAGATACTATCAAGGAGAAACTTTGCTTGAACAGAAAGGTGATAAAATATTTAATAACCTTTCATAACCACTGAAAAATTTACATCATTAGAAATTATTTTTAAAGACTCTAACAGCACTGCCTTTTCTTTTGTGATACATATAAGGTTGAAAGTTCTTATGATAATGCAAATTGATTTAAAATTCAATGGAAAGTTTTATATCAAATATATCAAACCAGTTCCAATTTGCAGAAAATGTATATGCTATTAGAAAGGCACCCTGAAGCTGGCTTCCATGCCACTAAGATATCACATCAAACACAGAATGGATAGATGTATCTGACGTACGAGGTCACACCTATTTGGGTCAACCTCTGAACTTTACTCACCAGGCACATCTGCTTAAGCTCCTTTGGGCTGACTGCCTACATTCTTTTAGCATCTTAAATAGAACTGACCTGTTATTGTTACAGAGCCCTTTTTCTACCAAGATGTATTTCACATTCACTGTTGAAAAATAGCCTGTTTAACAGATTAAACTCTTCCCTAGGTATCTTCAGCATACAATATTTGAGCTGTAGCTGCTAATTTTTCCTTCATGAAAAGACCTCAGGGTGTGCCACTACCCCTAATGTCGTTCAGCCTGCTCTCTGAGAGTTTCTGAAGAGGGTCACGCCCAGGTTAGTGGCCACAGACAGTCTGAGACAAATTGGCCCCAAAACTGGAGAAATATGTACCTTGGAGCGTAATTCACATTTGTGACCCACCAATGGACACACTATTCTAATGAGTTCCAATGCAAACAAGCAAGCAAAACAGCCTAGATCAAAACAGGATCTTTGGACAGGCGATGCATATGCTGGCAAAACTTTGAACAATACAGAAAAGTAATTCATAAGAAAGATCAACTGACATGACCACCATATCTTGGCCATAACCCCTAGAATATTTTAGTGAATATATTTGTAGGTCTTTCACTTTGTGTATAAGCATAAACGGGCAGGTATATAGCTTAAAAGATATGTAGGGAGATTAAATATTTATATTGAGGGATATAAATATGAATGGATTTCATATTTATATGAAATCACTCCAAACACACCCTTGTAAAGGTGCTTTCCATACATGAGTATGTTGTAGGTAGTTTTTCCATTTCTTCAAATGGATGTTTCAATCATCAAATCAATAAGGTAAGATAATTTATATATGTATTGTGCTTTGATTACTAAGCTCCAAGGATACCTCTCTATTTGATCTTCTTAGGGTAAAAATTCTCTGAGATTGTTCAGAAATTGAATATGCTAGTATATATTTTGTCAAACAGTCAGACTGCTCACCAGAGGGACTATACTTACACTTTACCAAGAGAAGGTGAAAGTTCCTATTTTTTCTTACTTTCTTAAGTACCAGGTTTGGTTGATTATTTTAATCTTACTTAAGCATATTTTCTTCAAAGCCCTGCTGAAGTTTTAATATTATAATTACTTTAAAGGGATTGTCAGTTCTTACAAACTTATTTATGGAATCATTTATTTTTCCCTATAATTTAAAATATTATTAAGGCAGAGATTGGTAAATATCCTCCAGAAGTTAGGGCCCTCAGTTATCCTGGGCATATAACACAGCTAGACCACATTTCCTGGTCTCCCTTGCAGTTGGGTGAAGTCATGTGACTAATTCTAGCCAATGGCATGCAAGCTGAAGTGATGCATGCCATTTCTAGGCCAGAGTTTTTAAAAGTTATGTTCATTTACTAGGGTTGCCATAATCAACTGCTACAAAGCTGGTCTTTAAAACAGGAGAAATTTATTCACTCATAGTCCTGGGGGCCAGACAGCTGAAATCAAATCACTGGCAGGGTCATGCTTCCTTTGAAGGCTCTAGGGAAGAATCTGTGCCTCTCTATAGCTTCTGGTGGCTTCCAGCAATCCTTGGCATTATGTGGTTTGCAACTGTGTCATTCCAATCTCTGCCTTGCTTTCCAGGAGGCATTCTTCTCAGTGTGTCTCTTTTGTTCTCTTCTTAAAAGGACACCAGTCATTGGGTTTAGGGCTCACTCTAAAGCCAGAGCAATTTTATCTTAACATACTTAACTGATTATATCTGCGAAGACCTTTTCCAAATAAGGTTACATTCTGAAGCTCCAGGTGGACCTAAATTTGAGGGCACACTATTCAAACCATTATAACAGCCATGTCCCCTTTTACAGCCAATGCAGTTGATAACAATTCCCTGGGCTAAATCTCAAACTTTATCCTGCATCAGAATCATCAGAGAGTATATTAAAACAATGCTGACCTCTACCACCCAGATTGATTTGATAAATATGAAATGGGATCCAATATTAATATTTTTAATAAAGTTCACTGTTGCTGCTGATGCTGCTATTGGGGTACTAGATTTGAGAACAAGTCGCCCAAAATAAAAGAAAGTAACAACATGGAAGGGCATGGGAGAAAGCCCTCTTTTGATGAAAAAATTCTTCTTTGAACTTTTACATTAGAAAGAAATAAATATCTCAATGTCTCAATTAATCACTACTCCCCCCCATCCTCTGGTAATAAGTTTGTTTCCTACATCTGTGACTCTTATTTCTGTTTTGTAAGTAAGTTCATTTGCACATTTAAAAAGATTCCACATATAAGCAATATCATATGTTATTTGTCTTTTGGTGTCTGACTTACTTCACTCAGTATGACAGTCTCCAGGACCATCCATGTTGCTGAAACATATTTTGTTCTTTTTTATGATTGACATATACACTAATATATATATATATATAATAGACAATGAATAAGAACCTGCTTTACAAGGAAATTCTACTCAATACTCCATAATGGCCTATATAGGAAAAGAATCCTACCCAGAAAAGTGGGTATATGTATATGATTAACTGATTCGCTTTACTGTAAACCTAAAACTAACAGAACTTTGTAAATCAACTATGCTCAAGCTTTTTTTAAAAAAAGAATAAAAATAGTACAAAAATAACAATTAAAAGATAAATTTAAAAAAGAAATCAATGCCTTCCAGCCTATCCTATCATAAACAACACAAACTAGTTTTTTCAAATACTAATTTTTTAATTAATTAATTAATTTTAATCATATAATACTAAATTTTTAAATTGTACATATTGGGTGTATTTCTGAGCTACCAATTCTGCTTCATTAAATTGTCTCTCTGTGCATAATTACAGCATAATCTAAATTGCTGTAGATTCACAAAATGTTTTAATTCTGGTACAGGGAATATTCTCCCATTACTGCTGTTTCTCTAAGATTCCCTATTATTCTTTTATACTTATGCATACAGACATCATTCCAATGCTTTTATCAGGTCCAAAATATTTAAGATATCCATTAGGTTTTCAAATACGATTGCAATACAATTAAATGGCAACTGAGGGAATATTTGTCTCTCTACAGTACTGAATTTTCCAGGAACAAACACATGCCTACATTTAGTTGGAATTCTCATATATTCTTCAGTAGAAATCTAACATTTTCTTTATATTGAATTTCTCAAGTTTGTGCCTGGTGATTTTAAATATTTGTTGCTCTTGTGAAATGGAGCTCTCTGTTCATTTTGTCTTTTAACTGATTTCTGCTGTTATAAAATTAATGATATTTGTATTAAATTTTCTCTTATAGTGAAAGTGAAAGTCACTCAGTTGTGTCCAACTCTTTACAACCCCATGGACTATACAGTCCATGGAATTCTCCAGGCCAGAATACTGAGTGGGTAGCCTTTCCCTTCTCAAGGGGATCGTCCCAACCCAGAGATGGAACAGATCTCCCACATTGCAGGCAGATTCTTTATTATCTGAGCCACAGGGGAAGCCCTGTAAGGTTCTCTTACAAGCAACCTTGAGATGATTTTTATGTCCTCTCAGACTTTCAGTTGATTCTGACGTCCAAACATATGACCTTATCAGTAAATAATGATAATTTTGCTTCATTTTTGCCAATATTTATATCCCTTATTTATTCTTATCTTTTCGCCTAGGGCTTCTAAGTTGATGTCAAATAGTTTGGTGATTATTGATTAAACTTCCTAGCCTCTGCAAGGTTGACAAGACAGTAAAACATGAATATCCCCCTAGTAATGAATCTTCTAGGACCATGAAGTCCTAGCATGAAGTCCGATCTTTACTAAATACAGATCGAACAGTAACTTTCAAACTGAGGTACATATATCCAAGGGTTCATAAGATGACTCATGGGTGATAGGAAGAAAATTCATAATTGAATTTTGACGTGTGTATTTTATGTCATATTTTAAACTTTTGTTTTGAATGCTTTATAAAAACATTAATAGCTAGCATTTTCTGGGTGTTCATTGTGCAATAAAATGATTCCAGGTGATTTACCTATATTCTCATACCAAGTGCTCAAGCGAGGTGTATTTTTATCTCCATTTTAAAAGGAAGGACACCAGGGCATAGGAACCTTCTTTCACTTTCGCTAGAGAGGATACAGCTTTTAAACCTGACCACACTGTGTTTAGAGGTTCTGTTCTTAACTCAGCATCATTTGTCTTTTTTTGTATGAAATCATAGTATACAGAAAGGATAACTCTTATAAACAAATACATTTTTATATACTGGATACATGCTCAAGATTTGTGTCAATGCTTTCCGGAAGACATCACTTCCAGATGTCTGATCCCTGAGTCATTCACTGCTGACTGCCATGTGCATCAGGGCAGAGCTGCTCCTTTTTCAGGGTATAAGGTAGTAGGGACACCGCCATTAACATCATGGGGTCTTGACCCTTTTTCTTACTTATCTGTCTGGCAAACTTGTATTTTCAGTGCCTTCCCTCTCCAGAATCTTAGTCGAAATATGATCCATATATACTTAAATTTTCCACTTATTCAGTTCAGTCGCTCAGTCATGTCTGACTCTTTGTGACCCCATGAATCGCAGCACGCCAGGCCTCCCTGTCCATCACCAACTCCTGGAGTTTACTTAAATTCATGTCCATCGAGTCAGTGATGCCATCCAGCCATCTCACCCTCTGCTGTCCCCTTCTCCTCCTGCCCTCAATCCCTTCCAGAATCAGGGTCTTTTCCAGTGAGCCAACTCTTCGCATGAGGTGGCCAAAGTATTGGAGTTTCAGCTTCAACATCAGTCCTTCCAATGAACACCCAGGACTGATCTCCTTTAGGATGGACTGGTTGGATGTCCTTGCAGTCCAAGGGACTCTCAAGAGTCTTCTTCAACACCACAGTTCAAAAGCATCAATTCTTCAGTGCTCAGCTTTCTTCACAGTCCAACTATTACATCCATACATGACCACTGGAAAAACCATAGCCTTGACTAGATGAACCTTTTTTGGCAAAGTTATGTCTCTGCTTTTTAATATGCTGTCTAGGTTGGTCATAACTTTCCTTCCAAGCAGTAAGCGTCTTTTAATTTCATGGCTGCAATCACTATCTGCAGTGATTTTGGAGCCCAAAAAAATAAAGTCTGACGCTGTTTCCACTGTTTCCCCATCTATTTCCCATGAAGTGATGGTTCCACTTATTACTTACAGTAATAATAATAAAATGGTAATAAAATATTTAACATACCATACATAAACACCCTCTCGTTTATTGTGTCATTGGTGCTATTAAATTCCCATCTCTGCTGATAATCTCATCCCCTTTCCAGTGTGTTCTGTATGAAGTACTTTATACAGATACTAATCTTGAGCATTACGTTCAGTTCAGTTCAGTCTCTCAGTCATGTCCAGCTCTTTGTACCCCACAGACTGCAGACGCCAGGCTTCCCTGTCCATCAACTCCCACAGCTTGCTCAAACTCATGTCCATCGAGTCAGTCTTGTCATCCAACCATCTCATCCTCTGTCATCCCTTCTCCTTCTGCCTTCAATTTTTCCCAGTATCAGGGTCTTTTCCAATGAGTCAGTTCTTTCCATCAGGTGGCCAAAATATTGGAGTTTCAGCTTCAGTATCAGTCCTTCCAATGAATATTCAGGGCTGATTTCGTTTAGAATTGTCTGGTTTGATCAGTCAATCCTAAATCCAGTCAATCCAAAATTCAGGACTGATTTCCTTTAGGATTGATTGGATTGAGTATTATGTATATGACAATAATTCCTTTATTATTCCAAGGCCCCAATAGTCAAAGACCATTTTTGTTGTGTTTTTTTTTTTTCTTGTGTATTTTTTCTTCTACAGTCAAGGCTGGCATTTTCTTTTTCTTTTTTTTTTCCATTTATTTTTATTAGTTGGAGGCTAATTACTTTACAATATTGCAGTGGTTTTTGTCATACATTGAAATGAATTAGCCACGGATTTACATGTATTCCCCATCCCGGTCCCCCCTCCCACCTCCCTCTCCACCCAATCCCTCTGGGTCTTCCCAGTGCACCAGGCCCGAGCACTTGTCTCATGCATCCAACCTGGACTGGTGATCTGTTTCAACCTAGATATACATGTTTCAGTGCTGTTCTCTTGAAACATCCCACCCTCGCCTTCTCCCACAGAGTCCATAAGTCTGTTCTATACATCTGAGTCTCTTTTTCTTTTTTTGCATATAGGGTTATCGTTACCATCTTTCTAAATTCCATATATATGTGTTAGTATACTGTAATGGTCTTTATCTTTCTGGCTTACTTCGCTCTGTATAATGGGCTCCAGTTTCATCCATCTCATTAGAACTGATTCAAATGAATTCTTTTTAATGGCTGAGTAATATTCCATGGTGTATATGTACCACAGCTTCCTCATCCATTCGTCTGCTGATGGGCATCTAGGTTGCTTCCATGTCCTGGCTATTATAAACAGTGCTGCGATGAACATTGGGGTGCATGTGTCTCTTTCAGATCTGGTTTCCTCAGTGCGTATGCCTAGAAGTGGTATTGCTGGGTCATATGGCAGATCTATTTCCAGCTTTTTAAGGAATCTCCACACTGTTTTCCATAGCGGCTGTACTAATTTGCATTCCCTCCAACAGTGTAAGAGGGTTCCCTTTTCTCCACACTCTCTCCAGCATTTATTGCTTGTAGACTTTTGGATAGCAGCCATCCTGACTGGCGTGTAATGGTACCTCATTGTGGTTTTGATTCGCATTTCTCTGATAATGAGTGATGTTGAGCATCTTTTCATGTGTTTTTTTGCCATCCGTATGTCTTCCTTGGAGAAATGTCTGTTTAGCCCTTTGGCCCATTTTTTGATTGGGTCATTTATTTTTCTGGAATTGAGCTGCAGGAGTTGCTTGTATATTTTTGAGATTAATCCTTTGTCTGTTGCTTCATTTGCTATTATTTTCTCCCAATCTGAGGGCTGTCTTTTCACCTTGCTTATAGTTTCCTTTGTTGTGCAAAAGCTTTTAAGTTTCATTAGGTCCCATTTGTTTATTTTTGCTTTTGTTTCTAAAATTCTGGGATGTGGGTCATAGAGGATCCTGCTGTGATTTATGTCGGAGAGTGTTTTGCATATGTTCTCCTCTAGGAGTTTGATAGTTTCTGGTCTTACATTTAGATCTTTAATCCATTTTGAGTTTATTTTTGTGTATGGTGTTAGAAAGTGTTCTAGTTTCATTCTTTTACAGGTGGTTGACCAGTTTTCCCAGCACCACTTGTTAAAGAGTTTGTCTTTTTTCCATTGTATATCCTTGCCTCCTTTGTCGAAGATAAGGTGACCATAGGTTCGTGGATTTATCTCTGGGCTTTCTATTTTGTTCCATTGATCTATATTTCTGTCTTTGTGCCAGTACCATACTGTCTTCATGACTGTGGCTTTGTAGTATAGTCTGAAGTCAGGCAGGTTGATTCCGCCAGTTCCATTCTTCTTTCTCAAGGTTACTTTGGCTGTTCGAGGTTTTTTGTATTTCCATACAAATTGTGAAATTATTTGTTCTAGTTCTGTGAAAAATACTGTTGGTAGCTTGATAGGGATTGCATTGAATCTATAGATTGCTTTGGGTAGTATAGCCATTTTGACAATATTGATTCTTCCAATCCATGAACACGGTATATTTCTCCATCTGTTTGTGTCCTCTTTGATTTCTTTCATCAGTGTTTTATAGTTTTCTATGTATAGGTCTTTTGTTTCTTTGGGTAGATATACTCCTAAGTATTTTATTCTTTTTGTTGCAATGATGAATGGTATCGTTTCCTTAATTTCTCTTTCTGTTTTCTCATTGTTAGTTTATAGGAATGCAAGAGATTTCTGTGTGTTAATTTTACATCCTGCAACTTTACTGTATTCATTGATTAGCTCTAGTAATTTTCTGGTAGAGTCTTTAGGGTTTTCTATGTAGAGGATCATATCATCTGCAAACAGAGAGAGTTTCATTTTTTCTTTTCCTATCTGGATTCCTTTTACTTCTTTTTCTGTCCTGATTGCTGTGGCCAACACTTCCAAAACTATGTTGAATAGTAGTGGTAAGAGTGGGCACCCTTGTCTTGTTCCTGATTTCAGGGGAAATGCTTTCAATTTTTCACCATTGAGGGTGATGCTTGCTGTGGGTTTGTCATATATAGCTTTTATTATGTTGAGGTATGTTCCTTCTATTCCTGCTTTCTGGAGAGTTTTAATCATAAATGGATGTTGAATTTTGTCAAAGGCTTTTTCTGCATCTATTGATATAATCATATGGTTTTTATCTCTCAATTTGTTAATGTGGTGTATTACATTGATTGATTTGCGGATATTAAAGAATCCTTGCATTCCTGGGATAAAGCCCACTTGGTCATGGTGTATGATTTTTTTAATATGTTGAGGGATTCTGTTTGCTAGAATTTTGTTAAGGATTTTTGCATCTATGTTCATCAGTGATACTGGCCTGTAGTTCTCTTTTTTTGTGGCATCTTTGTCTGGTTTTGGAATTAGGGTGATGGTGGCCTCATAGAATGAGTTTGGAAGTTTACCTTCTTCTGCAATTTTCTGGAAGAGTTTGAGTAAGATAGGTGTTAGCTGTTCCCCAAGGCTGGCATTTTCAATCACAAACTTTTTTTTGTAAATTTTTTACATCCAATGTGAAGCCCAGTTTAAATATACACACAAACACAGCATTAATATCTAGTTCTCATAATTACTATCAGAATTAAAAGAGAACACATTTAAGGAACCTAATCTAGTCTTTGGAACACAGAATGTATTCAATAAATGTTGGCTATTATCTACATTAATGGAGATCCTCCTTGGTATAAATATTAGGATATTAAAGTAAGGCCCATGTACAATGTTTAGCACAGCATTTGGCATATATGAAAAAAACAATATTATTACTTTTTATTATAGTTAAAATCATCATCACTACCACACATATGTGTAGTAAATGACATTCAGAGGAAAATATTTAAGTACTTCTTTCTTTCTCTCTAAATTCTGTGTTTCCTTCCTCTAACTTAGAGCCCCAAGTACATTACCTCTAGTACATTATTACCTCTAGTACATAAATAGCCCCAAGTACATTACCTCTAGTACATAAATAAATCTATTATCTAGATAAATTTTAGATCATTTCAAGACACAACACCAAAACTTAAAGGAAATCTCAATGGGAGCATTTGGGAAGACTGTATTTTAAGAGAAAGGAAACTGAGATTCTGGCAATGTGTTTTGCTAATTCAGGTAAACTTCGATCTTTCCATAACTTTAGACAGCTACTGAATACCCATTAGATCTCTGTCTTTTATACAACAACATAATAAAAATCACCTTTTATTGAATATGTGGAAATACTTTGTTTTTAAACTGTACACACCAGATTACTTCGGCAACCCACTGTGAATCAGCTACAGGCAGCACTTAAGCCACTTTATTGTCATGGAGTTGTACTAAGCCACCTTAAAAGTGTTCACTGGAAATTATCATAATGAAAGGCATGTTTAGCAGGGGGCTGATTAAGTCGGTTCTATAATATTTTTGTGAGTTATATTTCTCATTTCTTTCTCTTTTGAAAAGTAATCTTTTTGTCAACCACTTGTTTGTGATACATAATTAGTATCTACCAGTTTTGCAATATTATAAGAGAGTAAAGCCAACTTTACTCACTGGAATTCTTTCACCCTGATACAGTTTTGATTTGTATTAGATATAAAATTATCTGAATATGTCACTGGGTAAAGGGACATATTACTTAGATATATCACTGGGGAATATACGGACTCCTTGAAAAAACAGAGTAGTCTTGAAAATTATGTTCTAATGCTTTGATCAAAATATACTAGAACAGGCTTCAAGAAAGTAAGAAGTAAGTACTTCAGTATGACTTTAAAGAGAGTATCAGTGAATTACTGCTGTATAACAAACAAGCCACAAAGACCAAAAAATAAAAAGAAAACATTCAGTGCTGTACAATAACAAGTATTTATTTGATTTAGGGTGAGCTCAGCTAGGCAGCTCTAAGTTGGCTGTTTCTGTGTCTACCACATGTGATTTACACCCTTCTTGATAAACAGGCTCCCTAGCACATGTTCTTCTGGTATGGACACGGGGCAATAGAAGACAAGTAAAAAATTGTGCTGCCTACTAATACCTGGGCTTGGAATGGACACTGTCATCTTCTGTTGGGCAAAGCAGCTCACCTCACTGAGCCCAGACTAGAGGGACAAAGAATTGCACTCAGTTTCTAGAAGGAGGGACAAAAAATAATACAGTAAAGGGTACAGATACAAGAAAAGGTGAAAAAAGAAAAGAGGCCAATAATTCAATCTACCTCAGAAAGCAATTGCCAACTCTTTAAGGAATCTCTTTCATTTACTTTTTACCCTGTTCTATTTTTTTTAAGAATCTGTTCTATTTATCTATTTATTCTATTTATTTTAAGAATCTGTTCTGCATTCTGAAGTTAAATTGTCTGTGTGGTTATATTTGGAATTAGATTTCTGATCACCTATGTAAGATTTACTTCTTTGAGAAAGTATTATTTGACAAACCAATTGTTGATGTGTTCTTCATCTGTGTACTTAGATTGGTCTGCACTTCCCCAATCTAACACTTATATGAATGAATGTCATAAGAAATGATGATGGATAAAATGTATTGATTTCTTAGTATTTATAAGAAACTTTGCTAAACCTCCTGTACATGATTTCATTTTGTTCTCTGAAGTATTTTATTCTCTGAACAAACCTATTAAATAAGTATTATTTAAGTAAAAGTATTAGTCGCTCGGTCATGTCTGGCTCTTTGCGACCCCACACACAGTAGCCTGCCAGGTTCCTCTGATTATGGAATTTTCCAGGCAATAGTACTGGAGTGGGTTGCCATTTGCTTTCCCAGGGGACCTTCCTGATCCAGGGATTAAACCTAGGTCTCCTGCATTGCAGACAGATTCTTTACCATCTGAGTCACCAGGGAAGCTTGGATATTATTAATAATCTCATTTTACACATAAAGAAGCAAGGGCAGAAAGCTTATGGAAGTTTCCCAATCTCCTAATTAGAAAATTAGAAGTTTCTTCTAATCTTCCGATTAGAAGACTGTAAGAGCTAGATTCATATTAGGTGGCCCATGGATTTCTCCTTTATTAAAACTGAAGAACCTCAGGAAATGGAACTATACAACTTTTAAAAATGTGATTCTTGATAAGAAACTGTGTGGTAGACTGAATAAAGGCAGCCTGAAGATGTCCACATCCTAATCCTCATATATAAAGTCTGAATATAGTACCTTACATGGTATAGGGGATTTACAGATGTGATTATGTAAAGTATTTTGAGATGGAGATTATTATGGATCATCATCTGGATGATACACAATATAATCATAGGGTTTTTACAAGAGGGTAATGGGGGAAAAACAGGAATAGTATATGGAAGCGGGGAAGCAAGAGCATGTTCTAAGTAATGTGCAGAAGGGGCCATGAGCCAAAGTATGCAAGCAGTCTCTAGAAACTAAAAAAGGGTAAGGAAGAGGACTATCTTCTGAAGATTCTAAAAGAAATGGAGGCCCGCCAATTCCTTGAGTTTAGCGTTCTGACAGTCAGAATCATAAGATAATAAATTAGTGTAGTAGCCACTACCTTCGCAATAATTTGCTACAGCAGCAAGATGATGCTAGTGGTAAAGAATCTGCTAGCTAATGCAGGAAACAAGACCTGGGTTTGATCCCTGGGTTGGAAAGATTCCCTAGAGTAGGAAATAGCAACCTGCTCCAGTATTCTTCCTGAAAAATTCCAAGGACAGAGGAACCTGGCAGGCTAGAGTCCATGGGGTTCCAGAGTCAGACATGACTGAGCACATATGCACACACACTACAGCAGTGATAAAAAACTAATATAAACAGGATGATAGTGGAGATGTTGTCTACTTTATCAGTTATATTATCAGTGGCAGAATCCCTTCAGATCTGTTGAATAAAGAAATAAACTCCTAAGTATTTTATTCTTTTTGTTGCAATGGTGAATGGTATTGTTTCCTTAATTTCTCTTTCTGTTTTCTCATTGTTAGTGTATAGGAATGCAAGGGATTTCTGTGTGTTAATTTTATATCCTGAAACTTTACTATATTCGTTGATTAGCTCTAGTAATTTTCTGGTAGAGTCTTTAGGGTTTTCTATGTAGAGGATCATGTCATCTGCAAACAGTGAGAGTTTCATTTCTTCTTTTCCTATCTGGATTCCTTTTACTTCTTTTTCTGCTCTGATTGCTGTGGCCAAAACTTCCAAAACTATGTTGAATAGTAGTGGTGAGAGTGGGCACCCTTGTCTTGTTCCTGATTTTAGGGGAAATGCTTTCAATTTTTCACCATTGAGCATAATGTTTGCTATGGGTTTGTCATATACAGCTTTTATTATGTTGAGGTATGTTCCTTCTATTCCTGCTTTCTGGAGAGTTTTTATCATAAATGGATGCTGAATTTTGTTAAAGGCTTTTTCTGCATATATTGAGATAATCATATGGTTTATATCTTTCAATTTGTTAATGTGATGTATTACATTGATTTGCAGATATTAAAGAACCCTTGCATTCCTGGGATAAAGCCCACTAGGTCATGATATATGATCTTTTTAATATGTTGTTGGATTCTGTTTGCTAGAATTTTGTTAAGGATTTTTGCATCTATGTTCATCAGTGATATTGGCCTGTAGTTTTCTTTTTTTATAAAACACTGATGAAAGAAATCAAAGAGGACACAAATAGATGGAGAAATATACTGTGTTCATGGATTGGAAGAAATAATATTGTGAAAATGAGTATACTACCCAAAGCAATCTATAGATTCAATGCAATCCCTATCAAGCTACCAACAGTATTCTTCACAGAACTAGAACAACTAATTTCACAATTTGCATGGAAACACAAAAAAACTCGAATAGCCAAAGCAATCTTAAGAAAGAAGAAGGGAACGGGAGGAATAAACCTGCCTGACTTCAGACTCTACTACAAAGCCACAGTCATCAAGAGAGTATGGTACTGGCACAAAGACAGAAATATAAATCAATGGAACAAAATAGAAAGCCCAGAAATAAATCCACGTACCTATGGACACCTTATCTTTGACAAAGGAGTAAAGAATATACAATGGAAAAAAGATAACCTCTTTAACAAGTGTGCTGGGAAAACTGGTCAACCACTTGTAAAAGAAGGAAACTAGAACACTTTCTAACACCATACACAAAAATAAACTCAAAATGGATTAAAGATCTAAATGTAAGGCCAGAAATTATAAAACTCCTAGAGGAGAACATAGGCAAAACACTCTCTGACATAAATCACAGCAGGATCCTCTATGACCCACCTCCCAGAATATTAGAAATAAAAGCAAAAATAAACAAATGGGACCTAATGAAACTTAAAAGCTTTTGCACAACAAAGGAAACTATAAACAAGGTGAAAAGACAGCCCTCAGATTGGGAGAAAATAATAGCAAACAAAGCAACAGACAAAGGATTAATCTCAAAAATATACAAGCAACTCCTACAGCTCAATTCCCGAAAAATAAATGACCCAATTAAAAAATGGGCCAAAGATCTAAACAGACATTTCTCCAAAAAAGACATAGAGATGGCTAACGAACACATGAAAAGATGCTCAACATCACTCATTATCAGAGAAATGCAAATCAAAACCTCAATGAGGTACATTACACACCAGTCAGAGTGGCTGCTATCCAAAAGTCTACAAGCAATAAATGCTGGAGAGGGTGTGGAGAAAAGGGAACCCTCTTACACTGTTGGTGGAAATGCAAACTAATACAGTCACTATGGAAAACAGTGTGGAGATTCCTTAAATAACTGGAAATAGAACTACCATATGACCCAGCAATCCCACTCCTGGGCATACACACCGAGGAAACCAGATCTGAAAGAGACACGTGCACTCCAATGTTCATCGCAGCACTGTTTATAATAGCCAGGACATGGAAGCAACCCAGATGCCCATCAGCAGATGAATGGATGAGGAAGCTGTGGTACATATACACTATGGAATACTACTCAGCCATTAAAAAGAATTCATTTGAATCAGTTCTATTGAGATGGATGAAACTGGAGCCCATTATACAGAGTGAAGTAAGCCAGAAAGATAAAGACCAATACAGTATACTAATGCATATATATGGAATTTTAAAAGATGGTAACAATAACCCTATATGCAAAACAGAAAAAGAGACACAGATGTACAGAATAGACTTTTGGACTCTGTGGGAGAAGGCGAGGGTGGGATGTTCAGAGAGAACAGCATTGAAACAAGTATACTATCAAGGGTGAAACAGATCACCAGCCCAGGTTGGGTGCATGAGACAAGTGCTCAGGCCTGGTGCACTGGGAAGACCCAGAGGGATGGGACGGAGAGGGAGGTGGGAGGGGGGATCGGGATGGGGAATACATGTAAATCCATGGCTGATTCATGTCAATATATGGCAAAAACCACTACAGTATTGTAAAGTAATTAGCCTCCAACTAATAAAAATAAACGGAAAAAAAAAGAAATTAAAAAAGTGAAAGATAAGTGATGATTTAGAGAACAGAATCACCAGGTTCCCAATTGGAAAAGAAACCTAAAATGGTATTTATGAGAATTTAGCATGTGCTAAATGTGTTAATTCCTTCGAGAGGAAGTGTCTCTTCATATTCTAAGTTGTCAAAAATCTTCTATTAATTTTTACTACAGTTTATAGGTCTTCCCTGATAGCTCAGTTGGTAAAGAATCCACCTGCAATGCAGGAGACCTGGGTTGGAGACCTGGGTTCAATCCCTGGGTTGGGAAGATCCCCTGAAGAAGGGAAAGGCTACCCACTCTAGTATTTTGGCCTAGAGAATTCCATGGACAGTCCATGGGATCACAAAAAGTCAGACATGACTGAGTGACTTTCACTTTCACAGCTTATAACTCTATATTAAAAAGCTTAATTCTTACATACAGACACCAAAAAAATCTCTATTTCTTGAGGAGCTCTGCAAAAGTTTTTCAATAACTGGGTCCCGAATGGGTTATGTGGTAGGATTTTTATTAGTAATTTTAATATTTAGATTGCTCAATTTGTAACAAAGGAGAAAATATGTTTTCATAAAAACAAGAAAACCACATGTTGCTTTGAGTTCTGTCCAAGTAAATCGACACTCAGACTGCAATATGAAACAAGATTCAAATATAGAAAATATGAGAATGGGTTCTTGGACCTTTTTTCATCTTTTTGGACTTTTAGAAAACCTTTTATAGGTTATCACCAGAAGTAGCTACAAAGAAAATACCTGTTACACTGATATAACAGGCAAATCAGTGATTGCAAATATGTTATAATCTTGGAAAAAGCAAAATCTCATTTGCTATGAACTTTGTTATTTCTTTTAAAATCTACTTATGTTCATGTTCTAAGTTATATCATTTTTGCAAATTTCCCAAAAGTTGTTTTTATGTTACCCACAACAGACATAAAATTATGTGCCAAAATTAGGATTTAATATGAATAATTTAATCTCTTCTGCTCTTCTTTCTTCCCTACTTTCCCCCCTTCTCCTTTCTTTCTGTCTCTGTCTCCCCATCTCACTCTTTCACACACACACACACACACACAGAAGCTGAGGTTGGAACAGTTACATAACTTGTGCAAACATAAGCCATAATAAATGGTAACAATGCCTTTATATTTTGACTCGTGTCATTTCCTTGAAGAACAAGTGACTGGAGTTCGCACTGTTCTTCTATTTTGTACAAATTAGAGCGATAGCATTAGGAATCAGCTATGAAACTTGAAAAAAATCATCACATTATTATTCCAATTTGCATGAAATAATCTCTTAAAAGACTATCGGTTGGTCTCTAAAGGTCATGTACAGAGAGTTCACTGCAGATTCAGTCATGATGTAAATGTCACAAATCCTGTTTTCCAACCTGGCATATAAAAAAGCAAAATGGAATGAAATTTAAGTTTGAAAAATTCCTGCATTTCACTTATTGTCAGCCAAATTAGATTTTAAACCCCATGACCATAAAGATAATGTCACATCTGTTCTTATCTTCCTTCCACATTTTTACATAAGCAATCATATATCTTCAGTGCCACATTCTCTTTTGTACTTATATCACAAGCTTTCAAAACTATTAATGTCTTCATTACCATCATTAATGATCATATAATCCATTAAATATTTGTACCATATTAAATACGTCCCTTATTATAAGACTTTTTTTAACCACACAAATATATCAACTTGCCTTAACTAGATTGCCTTTACCTTTCAGGATAGGACACTTTGAAATGTTTATCATGTCTAATCATTGTTAATTGTTAAATGTGGGTGTGAGCACATGTGGATTCATTATATATTCTGTAAGGTCAGCCTTATTCTGTAAGGTCAGACTTACAGATGATGGATTTTTTGACAATATGAATAATAAAAAGTTCTTTCAGAGAAAAATGTTTATCTGTATTTAAAAATCATAAATACTTTATAATTCATTACTCAAACATTCATGTATTCAAATTGTTTTTATTTTTATTTGATCATTCTGTCTTGCATTATTTGGAGATGGAGAGCTCCCTGATAAAAGCTGTTTTCCAGGGCCTAAGGATATGAAATTTTGATGGCACCTTACTATATTGCCAAATATGTGCTTAGTCACTCAGTCGTGTTTGACTCTTTCGACCCATGTACTGTAGCCCGCCAGACTCTTCTGTCCATGGGATTCTCCAGGCAAGAATACTGGAGTGGGTTGCCATTTCTTGTCCAGGGGATCTTCCCAACCCAGGGATTGAACCCAGGTCTCCTGCATTTCAGTCAGACTCTTTACCGACTGAGCTACAAGCTTTCTCTTTTAATTGGTCTAATTGATACAGTCATTAGCAATAAATGAATATTAAATTTTTCAGCACCATTTACAGATGAGGGTATTAATCTTTGCTAAAGTGAAAGATGAAAAATAGTACCCCCTAATTTATTTGATTGCTTTTAAGGATGACTGTTTCCTCAAGTAATATTTATAGTCAATTTTTTACCATAAATTCAATATACATCAATGAGAGGAAAAACTTGAAAGTATAGAGATTATATCAAAGATAACTAAATCTCCCACAATCCTATTACTCAATATTTTGAAATATATCTTTCCACTTAACTCATCAAATATGATGTTTATCTACACCTATATCTGTCACTGTATTTACACATATCTATATTTATCTATTTAAATAAACACATATAATTTTAAAATACCTTGGAATCTCACTTTACATATTTACATAAATATTGGAAACCACTCACATAATTTCTCTAAAACTTTTCTCCTATAGAATACATACTTGGAATTTCTGTGAGAGTGAGCAGAGTATTTTAACAGACTTTGTTTTCTGACTAACACATCCATAAGGGCTATGTAATTGTAAATAATTTAATAGTATGTAGAATATTCACCATATGTGTACATCCTCTCTCTCAAACATGGACACAGATATAAACAGCTATTAAAAAGACAAGGATATAGTTTTCTGTTGCAGGGCTTTTATTTGCACATTATTCAAGTTCTCTCTGTAAAGGTTAAAATATAATATGAAATTATGTGGCACAGTATGACATACATGTTTATGCCCTGAATCTTTCTGAAAGGTTAGTTAATACTGGAATATCTCCAGGAAAAGGGGCTAGGTAAGCAAGATAAGAAAATAATTTTTTTTTCCATAGCATTTACGAGAATGCATGTGATATTTCTTTTCCCTTGAGCCTCAAATTGGTTTTTATCATACTACTTGGTCCATCACAGACTATTATAATTGGTTCATAATGTGCTATATTATTTAATAATTTATTTTAAAATATGGAGAATACAGATTCCCTGACACTTAGTAAAAGAATAGACTGCTACTCAATGATTATATCTACATATACGCTTTTCCCTAACTGAATACCATTTCCAAACCTTAGTATTCTGAATCCAGGCCACCATTCTTTTGAATTTTAATCTCATATTATGTTGACTGGGAGAAATATAAATAACCTCAGATATGCAGATGACACCACCCTTATGGCAGAAAGCAAAGAAGGACTAAAGGGCCTCCTGATGAAAGTGAAAGAGGAAAGTGAAAAAGTTGGTTTAAAGCTCAACATTCAGAAAACTAAGATCATGGCATCCGGTCCCATCACTTCATGGCAAATAGATGGGGAAACAATGGAAACAGTGAGAGACTTTATTTTGGGGGGCTCCAAAATCACTGCAGATGGTGACTGCAGCCATGGAAAAACAAAAAACACAGTACTTGGAAGAAAAGCTATGACCAAACTAGACAGCTTATTAAAAAGCAGAGACATTACTTTGTCAACAAAGGTCCATCTAGTCAGAGCTATGGTTTCTCCAGTACCGTGTATGGATGTGAGAGTTGGACTATAAAGAAAGCTGAGCACCAAAGAATTGATGCTTTTGAACTGTGGTGTTGGAGAAGACTCTTGAGAGTCCCTTGGACTGCAAGGAGATCCAACCAGTCCATCCTAAAGGAGATCAGTCTGGGTGTTCATTGGAAGGACCGATGCTGAAGCTGAAACTCTAATACTTTGGCCACCTGATGCGAAGAACTGACCCACTGGAAAAGACCCTGATGTTGGGAAAGATTGAAGGTGGGAGGAGAAGGGGATGACAGAGGATGAGATGGTTGGATGACAGCATTGACTCGATGGACATGAATTTGAGCAAGTTCTGGGAGTTGAAAGCTTACTTTCAAGGCTGAGGTTGATGAAAAAATATGCTACCTTAAAATAAGTGAGAACATAAGTCATAAATGGATATGAAACCTAATGAAAGACAAATTAACATGCCAAGTATCAGGTAGAAAAAGATAAACAACCCAAAAGAAAACAGGGGTATAGCATATGAGCAGACACTTTACAGAAGAAATGCAATTGCCCAATAAACTCTGAAGGTAAGAAATTTATTTTAGAATGACGGAAAATTATAAACATCAATTCATATGCAAAAAAGACAATACAAAATTAGGAAGCAAAAAGAGGTGAAATATAGACAGCTTTAAGGAGGCTGGTCTCAAGCTCCCAGTCAGTGTTCCAAAAAGATTCAGCTTTACAAAATAGACACATTCTAAGGAAAGACAAACATGCAGTTCCTAATCCCAACAATTTTTTTTCCAGCATGTATTTATTTGTCTGTGCTAGGTCTTAGTTACAGCATGTAGGATCTAGTTCCCTGCCCTGGGATTGGATTCAGGCCCCCTGCACTGGGAGTGCAGGGTCTTAGCCCCTGGACCACCAAGAAGTCCCTAATTCCAACACTCCTCACTGCCTAACTCTCTCTCCTCCTCATGGTTCTTACCTACCTCCATTTTAATTTTTGAAATATGCAGGTCATTTCTAATGACTGAGGGCCTATGCATGGTAATAAATACTCCTAACTGGCTTAGTTTTAATGAGCAAATTTTGGTAAGCTGTGTCTAAGACTCCTGGCATTTGGCATTAGTGAAAGAAGAACTGATTACAATTTTTTCCCCAAAGCTCTCTGGTAAGCAAGAGCGTGTGAATATGTTATTTTGAGACAGGTGAAGATACTACAATCAGGAGAAAAATCAAAGGACAAAGAAAGAATTGGATACCAGTTTTGCCTTTTGATCATTAATGTTACTGCTTTTCCCCCTCCCTTTTAAGGAATGATTTTTTCTTTTTAATGGGTCTTGATGGTATACCATATTCTTTGAGACCGTATTTATACCATTTTGTCATTGACACTTTCTTTCTGCTTAAGAAAGGTAAGTTACCCAGGGGAGAATTCTTTTAAATTGAGATTTTTCTATTTGAGGAAGAATCCTATTATTGAATTCTAAAAGCCAGAAAGATACCATTTAACTGGTGGATTTCAAAGTAATTCACTTTTTTCTTTTTTGCATAGCAGTTTCCCCTACTATGAATAACTTCAGTGAAATTTTCTTACTAACTTTAAAGTGGTATTTCTCTTAAACACTTTGGAGGAGAAAGCTGTCATTTACTAAATGATGAAGTTTATATGTAAGGTAAATGCTTACTTGCCTTAATTAAATTGTTTCTATATTTATATGTATATTTTCATTTTGTATGTATTTATTTATATCATGTGTATGTATATAGCTGTATGGACAGAGAGATATAAATACATTTATGTATTTCTATATATATACAAATATATCCTGGGAAAGACTGAAGGCAAAAGGAGAAGGGTGTGGCAGAGTATGAGATGGTTAGACAGCATCGCCAGCTCAGTGGACATGGATTTCAGCAAACTCCAGAAGATAACGGAGGACGGGGGAGCCTGGTGTGCCACAGTGCATGGGGTTGCAAAGAGTCGGACATGACTTAGTGACTGAACAACACAGATACACAAATGCACAAAATGAGCTATGCTGCTTTCAAGGGCAGACTTCCCTCGTCCAGAGATTCACGGACCTCATCGACTGATCAGAGAAAACTGTATTTCCTTCGAATATTTCTCAGAACAATATAAAAATGTACAACTGCAACATAATACTGTAGAAAACATTTCTTTCCGTGGTGAGAGTTTTCCTCATGTTTTGTGAAGGTTATTCTACCCTAGGTGTTAGGAGCAGCGAGCCTCAGTCAAGGTGTCTTAAGCAAAAACTTATCAAATTTAACATTTATTCATCAACTCTACCTCATAATCCCAATCCCTTACTCTGTCCCCACCCCACCGCCCCAGAGCAGTGATCTCTTTCTAGTGATAATATATATAAAAAAATCGACAGTATATAATTCACTTAATTACCTACACATACTGCTTATTTTGGGGCTCCCCAGGTGGTGCATGGTAAAGAATCATTCTGTCAGTGCAGGAGACCCAGGAAACATGGCTTAAATCACTGGGTCATGAAGATCCCCTGAAGCAGGAAATGGCAGCCCACTCCAGTATTCTTGCCTGGGAAATCCCATGGACAGAGAAACCTGGTGGGCTACGTCCATGGGGTTGCAAAGAGTCGGGCACGACTGAGCACGCACGCATGCGTGCACACACACAAACACACACACACACACTGCTCAAAAAGGCAGAGTGTTTGTTTTGTTTACTAATTATTCTCAAATCCTAGTTCAAGGCTCAACTAATACTGTTTAAGTTACTAATATCACCCTCTCTGTTTGAAGAAGTAGAATGGCAAGGCAGAAGGTGCAGGACACCAGACTGGGTTTGAAACTGCCTGTTACATTTCGGTGTATGATTTAGGGCAAATTATGCAATCTCTCTGACATTTAGTTTCTGCATGTATAAAATAGGACTAATATTGCCTACTCAGAATGTCTGGCCTATAGAAAGTACTCAACTTATTGTCTCTGCTTAGCTGACAATCACGTTCACTTGGCCTTTAACTAAAGCTGAGTATTATCTCAAATCAAGAGCATCTGCTCCTCCCTTTTGGGACCCTCTTGCCTCAGGTGTCTGTAGGTCAAGCTATTTATCAGTTTTCCAACGAGGGCTCTGTAGCTTGTGTGTGTCCTCAGCCGTAACCAACTCTTTGTGACTCTCTAGGGAGTGTAACCCGCTGGGCTCCTCTGTCCAAGGGACTTTCCAGGCAAGAATACTGGAGTGAGTTGCCATTTCCTCCTTCAGTGGATCTTCCTGACCCAGGGACTGAACCATGCCCCCTGCCCTGGCGGGAGGATTCTTTAGCACTGAGCCACCAGGGAAGCCCACTCTGTACTCACCACAGTGAAAGTCGCTCAGTCGTGTCCGACTCTTTGTGACCCCATGGGATATACAGTCCATGGAAGTCTCCAGGCCAGAATACTGCAGTGGGTAGCCGTTCCCTTCTCCAGGGGATCTTCCCAACCCAGGGATTGAACCCAGGTCTCCCACACTGCAGGGAGATTCTTTACCAGCTGAGCCACAAGGGAATCCCAAGAGTGCTGGAGTGGGTAGCCTATCCCATCTCCAGCAGATCTTCCTGACCCAGAATCAAGCAGGGTCTCCTGCATTGCAGGTGGATTCTTTACCAACTGAGCTATCAGAGAAGCCTAAAAGAAAATTAGAGGTAGTTTAGTTAGGGAGAAGGAAATCACTCACCATGGGTGATTTATAATAAAACATCTTCCCTCTTCACGCCTCCTGACTTCTTTCCCTATTTTATTATCTGTTTAACAGTTCCTGTCATATAACAAAAAACATGTTACTTTTTCTATGTCATATATACTCACCCTATCCCTTACTAGGATGTTCACTTTTTGAGACTAAAATGTTTTATGGCGTTTCCTGGCTCCAGAAAAGTGAGTGATGCTCAACAAAATGGTAACAAATAAGCTATGACTGTTTTTACAGACAAGGAAATATAGGCAAAGGAAGTTAAAAACATTTTCTCAGAGGCCAACACAGCTAATAAGTGGCAGATGCAGGATTCAAGTAGTTTGTTTCTTGTCTGTTACCTGGGCTTCTTATAGCTACAGAATCCCCCCTTAACCTAAAGGACTTGGCACACTCTTTAAAAAAAAAAAAAAAACAACTCATATTACTGTTACACAGAACACAGTTTAGGAAACACTGTCTTATATCACATTGATTATTTTTAATCTATATTTGTTATGAGATTTAGTTGTTGCCATCTATAATGCATTAAAATAATTTTACTCTATCTTTCTGTGGCTGAGACTGCCCAAAATCTTTATCTCCTGTTATAAATAGAAATAAGAAATTTTACCTGAGAAATAAGAATAAAGATTATATTTCCCAGCCTCTAGTGAAGCAAAGTGTGTGTCTTTGATCAAGCTTTGACCAATTAGATATAATTGAAAACTGTGTGTGCAACAACTTCCATTAAGCATCTTATAAAGGGGGTGACTTGCCCTTCACCTTCCTGATGGCTGCAATTCAGACACAATGGCTGGAGCTGGGGCAGCCTTCCTGGACCAGGAAAATAACTTGTGAGTGGGGGGCCATGCAACATAGAGTAAAGCTAGAAGAAGCCTTAGGTCTGAAAACATGATACTCAATAAAAGCTCTAGACCACCTATCTAGACTTCTGTGAGAGAAACAGGTCTCTTGCTTAAGGCACTGATATTTAAGATTTTCAGTGCTTTGTAGTCTAAATGACTAACTAAATAATTTCTAATAGATATGTTTGTATATTGATAGCTAGGAAAATACCCCTTTCCACAGTAACTATTATATAAAAAGAATGGAATATTTTAATAACAGCTGTTTGCCAGAAGTAATCATTGCTAATAATAAAGAGTCTGACAGCCAAATATCTGTGTCAAGGAATTAAACTACAAATTCAATAAGCTATCTTTATTTTCCTCCCCAAAGGGTTCTTAAACTGAAAAATCAACACTGCCATCCTTACATTTTTGGTTGTTTAGAATCTTCATACTATTCTCTTCTAATGTATCAGCTACCCTTGAGGGATATCAGGATTACAGAAGCAACTTAGACTATGTCTTCATAAAACCAAGAAAAACAATTGTGAATATCAGAAAGTCCCCATTTTTCAAATATTATACTGATTTTATTTCAAAATTTTGATGTTTAATTCAATAATTATTTAAACATATAATTACATTAATGCACTTTAACATTTTTTAGTTTTGCATACACACATATGCCATATTTGCTGCAGAAAGAAATAGAATTTTTAATATCATTAATTCAGAGGATTTTTAAAGACCCATTTCCTAAAATGCTGAAAATTAAACAACATATTAAATAATATAAAAACACTGCCTGAACTGCAAGTGAAAACACTTCATACAAGCAAAAAAGGCTGAACATTCACTCAAACTCGGTCTTGCCACATCACTGAATAATGCCTCCATGATGGAAATCAAAGCCCATAAAATCCCATACCGATTAGTGAGTGGCTGTAATTTTTATGACGTTCTTCTTTACTTTAAGCTAAATTTTATCTTCTAGGTATAGGACAGACAAAAATTAAGATTGCAAATATAATTAAGACTGCTAAACATTGGACCTTGGAATGGAATACTGTCTTAGATCATCCAAGTGGATCTGGTGTAATCACAAGGGGCTTACAAATAGAAGAGGGAGGCAAAACATAGGGAACCAGAGAAATAGTGGTGTGAGAAAGATTTGGCCAGATGTTGCTGGCTTTGGAAGTGATAGGGCTGGACCTTAAACTATGGGAGGGGAGCAGGCTCCAGAAGCTGGAAAAGCCAAAGGCACAGTCTATTTAGAGCCTTCAGAAGGAACTCAGCCCTGGCAGCATGCTGACTTCACCCAGTGAGACCAATTTTGAACTTCTGATCCCCAGAACTGTACAATAAATCTGTGTTCTGTTGAGACATCAAGCCTTTGATATTTTTTTACATTAGTAATAAAAACTAACATATCCATTATTTTCCAATATTTAAAAATCTATTCTTTATTCCCTTGGTCCCTTTAAACTCACTCTTGATTTTTTGCCTTGCAAATATTATTCTTAGGGACTTAGAAGTCTATTAATACTATTTAATATAGATGCCATGCCATATTATTAGACAAATTTTAATTTGTCAGCCATTCCTGTTGTCTTAGAATAGATTATAAGAAATAATAAAATGAAAAAGAACAAAATGTTGAAGAAGAGTTGAAGGAGAAATGAAAATAGCGTAATTTATACTTTTAGTTCAGAAATATTTTTCCTGTTAATTTCTGCTTTACAGCAAAATGATTAGGTTATACATATAAATACATTCTTCATTATGGTTTATTTAAGGATATTAAATACACTTTCCTGTGCTAGTCAGTAAGACCTTGTTGTTTACCCATTCTACATACAATAGTTTTCATAGTCCATCCCTCCTATCTATGAAGCAGAAACAGACTCACAGACATAGAGAACAGACTTGTGTTTGCCAAGACAGAGATGGGGGTGGGGGTGGGGGCAGGGAGGAGGCCTGGACCAAAATATCCTTTTTCTATCAAGTGCCTTTTTATATATCAATAAGTCTCATTTATAACAAATGCATGCCTATTCCACATAATTGAAAACTATTATAATTTAAATTAGAATAAATTTTATCACTTGCAGTATATTAATATCAGAGAAAAATGGACAGGGTGAGGATGAACTACTATACTTTCTATAGAATTTTTCTGCAAAGCTTAAAAGCACTAAAATTTATTAATTAAAAATAAATTTAAAATAAATATACAAAACATTTACTCATGCAGTAGTTTTCCAAGAATCTGTTTTTATCTCTCATCCTTTTGAACACATGTGTCTTACCAAGACCTCTGACATTTTAGCTACTTCCCCAATCCAAGTAAAATATCATCAACATAATGAACCAGTAGAATATTCTGTGAATGTTCAGCTGTTTCCAGGTATCTTTAAAAATATTATGATATATAATAATATGTATGCTCAAGTGTAATATATAAGTAATACTATATCTGAGCAATAATGTTGACAGAGGCCTGGGATTTGATGCAATGTTATGTTTTTGTCTTTTTCAACTAAGTACAAACAGTTTTGGATCCTTTTTTCTGATAGGGATGGATAAGAACACATATACCAAATTAATAGCTATTGACAATTTACCGATGGCTATATAAGTACGGTCATCAAATATACCACATCTGGCTGAGCAGTTACAATTGGAGCTGCTCTTTGGTTAGGTTTATGTTAGTCCTCTGATATCCTTCAATATCTCTCTTGTCTGAGAACCCTCAGGTTGGTAAACTAAGTAGAAATAGGATGTGGACTGACACACAAGCATTCTTTAGTTCTTAATGTATGGTACTCATTTTTGTCACTGTCCCCAAGAGAGCAGTTTCAGTTTTCCTTTGGCTTTTTCCACTATGATAGCTCTCACTCCTTAGGCCAAATAGCAAATGGAAGGGTTCTGTCAACTACAAAGTACGCCTACCCCAACTCTATATTCAGACTATGGACGCTGTGAACTGTCCCTGGACCTGGAATCCCTCTTGTCCTACATCTAACAGGCAGCATATAATGATACTTCAGGCCACTGACTACCAATGTCTACTTAAGGCTCAATTCTAAAAGTCCCCCAAAAGTTCGAATACTCCCCTTTCCATGGCATAAACATAATCATAGACCTCTTAGATTTCCTAAAGAATCTTTAAGGTTGAAAACAAGGCAAGGGATTGGGACCTTTTGTTGAGACCACTCTTCTCAATCTCCTGATAATACACCATTAATTTTGATTGTGTCAATTGAGCAGTATGTGATGTCTGCCTTTTGCTTTCCCCTAGGATCTTGTTTTAGAAACCATCTTCATAACACACTCAAGGTTGGCCCACTCCACCTCAGACATTATTCTGATATTGGAATTCATTCAAAAACTACATCCAGTTGGTTTCTAAGAGCTAAGACTGGAGAAAAGTGGAGAAATCTCTGGCCTACATTCTTTCAGCATCCTGTCATAACCATACTGAGAGTGTTAATATAGAGGCCCTCACAATGGAAGTGTTGTACTTTTAATTCTTCCAATTAAACTTCTAAGTAGTCTAAGCTGCCTTATCCTCTCTTATCCAGACTGGTGTAACTTCTCAAAAGGTCTTTCACTCTCCCAATCACTCTAGCCTCTTCCATTTTATTTGGTGCATTATATGTAGGATGCTGCTGCTACTGCTAAGTCACTTCAATCATGTCCAACTCTGTGCGACCCCATAGACAGCAGCCCACCAGGCTCTGCCATCCCAGGGATTCTCCAAGCAAGAGTACTGGAGTGGGTTGCCATTGCCTTCTCCGATATCTAGGATGATCTGTTTGAAATCCAAATCAACTTTGTTTCTCTGTTTAAAACCTTCAAAGCCATTTCAGTGTTCCTAAGATAAGAAATACTTAATATGACCTCAACAGTCTCTGTGGTTGGGTCATATCCTACTTGCCTTCCAGCCTCGTATTTCACCACTTGTCGTTTTCCTACCTGGCCTTCAGCAAAACTACTTGTTTTTATTCCTTCTCAGTTTCTCCAGTCTCCAGGGTTTTGAAAATTCTGTTTCCATTGCATATAACATTCTCCATTCTTCACTTGCTATCATAGCCAAATTCTACTCATTTGTCAGATCTCAGTTCAAATATCCACAATCCACTAGGATTCTTCCCTGAGATTCTCAGATTATGACAACAAATCTTCTTGTTGCCTACTTTCTAAGAATTCTTATTGTATCTGTCCAATTGTGGGAGTGGGGACAGAAACTACATTGCTAATATTCCACCTTAGTATACTTTGAGATCCAGGAAGGTAAACACTGCATCCATTATCCCTAATACTCTTATTCAGAGTGACAAACATAATGTTGTTGTTCAGTCACTAAATCACGTCCAACTTTTTGCCACCCCATGGACTGCAGCATGCCAGGCTTCCCTGTCCTTCATTGTCTTCCAGAGTTTGCTCAAATTCATGTCCACTAAGTTGGTGATGCCATCCAACCATCTCATCCTTTGTCATCTCCCTTCTCGTCCTGCCCTCAATCTTTCTCAGCATCAGGGTCTTTTCAAATGACGTAATAAACAGTCAATAATACACCTGTTGACTGAAAGGTACTTTGGTGGTTATTGAATAACTGTCTGTCTCTTCCACCACTGTCCTCCCTATCCCAGCCCTCCCAAAGTTGTGTGTGTGTATGTGTGTGTGTGTGTGTGTGTGTGTATAGAGGAAGAAAGAAGGAGAGACAGAAATGGAGAAACAGAGAGATAAAGATGAGGAAGAGGTTATTAGAAAGATCTTCATCACATTCAAGATTCTCATATACTTTAAAGCTCTGAGTCAGTAATTTGATTACCAATAATTTTATATGATGTTTTTCATATTTCATTTAACATATTATAATAAAAATAGAATATTTTTTGGAAATTGCAGAATACTTAATTATATTCACACATTTTGAAATTTACTCTCACTGAAACTTGTGAAATCAGAACTTATAAATAGTATCCTGCCAATCAAACTGGAAAACCACTAGGCCATTCAGGTATGACCTAAGTTGAATCCCTTACAATTATAAGGGAAGTGACAAAAAGATACAAGGGATCACATCTGATAGACAGAGTGCCCGAAGAACTATGGACAGAGGTTTGTAACACTGTATCAAAATGTGGTAATCAAAATCATCTCCAAGAAAAAGAAATTCAAAAAGGTTGCCTGAGGAGGCCTTACAAATAGCTTAGAAGAGAAACTAAAGGCAAAGGAGAAAGGGAAAGATATACCCCAGTTTATGCAGAGTTCCAATAATAGCAAGGCAAGATAAGAAAGCCTTTCTCTGTGATCAATGTGAAGAAATAGAGAGGAAAACAACAGAATGAGAAAGACTAGAGATCTCTTCAAGAAAATTAGAGATATAAAGAACACTTCATGCAAAGATGGGCACAATAAAGGAAAGAGATGGTATCAACCTAACAGAAGCAGAAATATTAGGAAGAAGTGGCAAGAAAACACAGAAAAAGTATACAAAAAAGATCTTAATGACCCAGATAAATATGATGGTGTGATCACTCACCTAGAGCCAGATACTATTTATAAGTTCTGATTTCCTGGAGTGGGAAGATAAGCAGGCAAATAGATGGGCAAACAATGGAAACGGTGACATACTTTATTTTCTTGGGCCCCGGAATCACTGCAGATGGTGACTTTAGCCATGAAATTAAAAGACATTTGCTCCTTGGAAGAAAAGCTATGACAAATGATGACAAAAGCCATTTCCAGTAGTCATGTATGGATGACTGAGTGCCAAATAATTGATGCTTTTGAACTGTGGTGTTGGAGAAGACTCTTGAGAATCCCTTGGACTGGAAGGAGATCAAACCAGTCAATCCTAAAGAAAATCAATCCTGACTATTTACTGGAAGTACTGGTGTTAAAGCTGAAGCTCCAATAATTTGGCCACCCAACATGAAGAGCTGACTCATTAGAAAAGACCCTGATGCTGGGAAAGGTTGAAGGCGGGAGAAGGGGACGACAGAGGACGAGATGGTTGAATGGCATCACCAACTCAATGGACATGAGGTTGAGCAAGTTCCAGGAGATGGTGAAGGACAGGGAAGCCTGGCGTGCTGCTGTCCATGGTGTAGCGAAGAGTCAGACACAACTGAACAACTGAACAACAACCAAACTGGTCTTTATCTAGTTCTACAGGGCAGTCTTCTCAACATTAAACATCTGTTTTATAGTTACTGAAAATATCTCTAAAAATATCACTGTGCTAAAACAATGATTCAGTGCTACAAAAATGCATTGTACCATGAATAGCAGCTCCTTAATTTGTATTAATGAGGTTCTGAAATAATTCCTCCATTGAAGATAATATTTCAGCAAATTACAAGATCACTTGTTAATTATATTTTTAGGCATGGTATTTTCCCTCATTAGATGTGGCAATCTTCAGATTGCCAAAGTTATATACCTCAAATTTGTTAAAACTCACCTTGATAAACTCCAATATTTTGACCCTAGTAATACTGTTCTTCTTGTAAATGAACTGTTTTGCTAGGTTTCTAGACAGCTTAAATTACACCCAAATTGGAAGGGTGGTGAACAACAGGAGAAAATAAGTTAAATTATGGAGTCACCTGCGGTACACACACAACTCGTGAAACAGGAGGGAACTTCAGTTCATCTCTCGTCAGAACGTCTTACCTACTGGTCTGTTCACAGGTAAAACACACGCTCAGGTTAACTGCTTACCACTTGGTTACTTCCGTCTTTCCCATCTACTCTTCTTGGAGAGTTTAAGACAGATAATATGAGAAATGTTCTAATTCAGAATATAGCTTGGGTAAGGAAGGATAGATCACATTTAACTCTCAGTCTCCACTAGAAATTAAATTAATTTACCCCTTTGACTTTCCTTGAATACAAGTTTTTGAGTTCTTGGGATCACAAGCCAAAGTTCTAGATATATTTCCTGAGCATTTGTTTTATAAAAATGTATTTTAAAAAAAATATGCCCTCTGAGTATATAACTAATTGGTAAAAACAGTCTAACTTACTTCCCTTCCCAGATATATACACATATGAAAATAACTACTTCTGTTATTGCATCTGTTATAGTGTCTACTATTATTGCTACTTTTATCACTACTATTAGCTTTTATCAAAACTTTTATTACTGCTACTACTGTGTGCCTCCATCTTCTGATTATTTTCTAATGAATAATGTGTTATTCTCATCTCTAAAAACAATCCCTTAAAAAACACTGATTTTATGTTTTACTGATGAGAATACTGAGACTCAGATTCACTAAGTTTGCTGACCACAGTTACTCAACTAATAAATGCTAGAGAAGAGGTTAGAACTCATATTATTCAAATCCCCAAACCTGAGTTATCTTAAGTATTATTTTATCCTGTTTGCATGACTTGGATATGCACATAGTATCCTGCAAAGACTTAAGTTCATTTAGAAACCAAAATGAGAAAACCACCCCAGAGTAAGATTTTATTCCTCCTGGAGATGGACAAGTTGTTTCCTTTAACTCCTGGGATTTAAATTGCTCCAGCCCAAGACTGATATTATGAAATCACATGTGAAAAAAAAAGAGCCTTTACTGCATTTCTCTGCTACGTTCTCAGGGAGGCAACTCTATATGTGCTTGACCTTTTCAAGGTTCTGCAGTTTGATTGGATGGCTGCCTCCATTATCACCTTTTACAACCTCGGCTTCATGTAAGAAATCAGAGTGGACTGGGAGCCAATCAAATATGGAATATTGAAAAGGTTACAGCAGCACTGCAGACTACAAGCTGTTCTGGACAGGGATGGTTATTAACATTCTGATGTCTCATTCTAATGACGAAGATTGTAATAAGAACAGACGAGGCCGGGGAGTGAATTTTATGCTTTTGACAATGATCAGATGGGAAATGGTTGAATCTGGAGGTCAGCCTTTGCCAGTCTTCTCTTATTGTACTGCCTGTTTATAATCCAGTGAATTGACTTCGGTGTCATGAATGGGGGTCATGTTGACATAAATCGGGGCCAGGGGTGCATCTTTCCTTCACGTTGCTCTGGGACCCTCTTTACTATTATAATTGCCTTTTGCTGTGCTTTCTGTCCCTTGTCCTATTTCTACATGGCATTTGAAAATGAAATTGGCTTATGAAATATTGGCTCCTTTATTTTTCGTTAGGACACAGGTTCCCTAAAAGAGTCAACCAGAAATGCCATGGAGTGGTGGGTGGAGAGTGTCTTAAAGTTTTATTAAATACATAATAAACTTTATTCATGAAAGTAATACATGATATTAAATTCAAATGGCAGGGCTAGTTCCTAAACTGTTGGAGGAAGTCTAACTTTATTACTGGTAAATTTACTGTATTTGTTTATTTTGTACAAAGCTTATCACTAGGGCTATTTTTATATTATATATTTTTATAGTTAACTTTATTAAAGGAGTTTTCTATTTGTTTTTTCTTTTTTTTTTTTCTTTTTACCTTTTAGAGCTTTTTGTATTTCCAAATACTTTGGAAAATGCTAGGGGACTAGCCTTTCATGAATAATTTGAATTACATTGACATTGTTATGTCTCTGTTAAATGGAGATGGGGAAACATACTTTTTAGACATAATTAAAACTTCATTGTGATATGTTAGGGCTACAGTTGATGTGGATATTTAGATGTCTAATTAAAAGGAGAAGTACTAAACATTTCACAAAGCTCAGGAAAATAATAGGACTTGGAAATAAGCAACTGTGCACAGGAGTATTTTTCCTCCATATAACAGAACAATTTACTGCTTCCATAGGAAAGAAAATATGCTTTTCTGATTAAATCCTTGATGCAATAAATCTTGCATCTGTCATCTACCCTCAGCAGCTTTGGGGGTAAAAAGGGTACTTTCTTTGCTTCCCTTCCAGCTTTAATTAAAGGTCAGTTCAAATGTTCACAAGCAGCTCGTCCTGGTATTTTCTAATGTTGGTGGATAGATGAATGCCCCATTGCTATGCCGTAAAACCTGCTGTTTGGGGCTTGGATCTGCACTGTTGTCATCTCCTCTACATAGCTGAGAATCTCCTTTTAAATCCAGAGCATTCCAGTATGTGGAAGGCATACGGAACTGTGCGAGACAGATTAAGAGCTAAGCCATCTATCTGCCTGTTAGAACTGCTTCCATAAAACAAGAGAGAAAAATAACTGACCATTAAATAGTACTATTTCATCTTCAGAAGTCCTGATAATAAAAGTAAAAAGAAAAGTTTTATGCTGGTCTCTACTAACATGAATAATCACAATTAACTCACTGAACTCCTTACAATACATTTGATCTTAGGGTTGACTTAAGCATCCTTCCTTCAGTTGCTGTGTTCCTCCCTGAAACATGTCTCAATCTACTCTAGAGATTTTGATTCATTCAATTCCTATAGGAGTTTACTGTTATATTGAGTCAGGGCCTGCTGATATATATGCTTAGTGATCCTGTTGGTAATTTGACACAGCTACTGAAACCTCTACACCCGGCCCTGCAACACAAAGAAGCCATACCATAAAGAGAAC
Source organism: Odocoileus virginianus (assembly GCF_023699985.2). Taxonomy (NCBI): domain Eukaryota; kingdom Metazoa; phylum Chordata; class Mammalia; order Artiodactyla; family Cervidae; genus Odocoileus; species Odocoileus virginianus. The sequence continues at coordinate 21,010,320 of NC_069683.1, forward strand.
ATTCAGGGTTTTCTCCAAAAGTTCAATATCACTGACCCCGGTGTAGCTTTAGTAATTCTCCTGCTCACCAGATTTTCAACTTTTGTTTCTGTGCATTCAAGCAAAACACAGTTTTCTTGACTTGACCTGTTTTTCCTTTTATCTATGATTCAGGTAATCCATCATAACTATATTTATACTGTTTGATTTGCTTGTAAGTGACTGAGACAGCTCAAATTGAAGAAAAAGGAAAAGAAGGATGATATTATTAGCTTCTTTGTTGAGCTTTGAAAAAATGTCACCAGATTTTTTTTTTCCCTGTCTCCATCTCTCACCAGTGTTTCTGTTTTCATTTTACTCCCAATAAAGTCCTTCTATATGGGGAAAACATGGCTACCAATTACTAAGGAAGTATATTTCACAAACAGTAAACCCAGGAGAAATAGTATCTGTGAAAAATCATTCTGAGACTTCCCTGGTGGTCCAATGGCTAAGACTCTGTGCTCCTAACACAGAGAGCCTGGGTTTGATCCCTGGGCAGGGAACTAGACCCCACATGGTACAACTAGGATCTTCCCTGTCACTCAGATGGTAAAGAATCTGCTTGCAAGGCAGGAGACCCAGGTTCAATCCCTGGGTCAGGAAGACCCTCTGGAGAAGGGAATGGCAATCCACTCCAGTATTCTTGCCTGGAGAATCCCATGGACAGAGGAGTCTGGCAGGCTACAGTCTGTGGGGTTGCAAAGAGTCAGACACAACTGAGTGACTAACATTACATGTAACTACATTACATGGCACAACTAAAAAATCTGCATGCTGCCACTAAAGACCCAGTGTGATGCAACTAAGAGCCAGCACAGCTAAATAAATAAATAAAACATATATTTTTAAATCATACTGAAAAAAAAACCACAAGAAATTATCATACTTTCTAAGCTTTGATCAGGGACCCCTCCAGAATTTATTTCTGTAGTCCATATGGTAGACATCTTTAACTTCTCAGTCTGTGTTACACATTTCATCCAGAGATGGGGTTATAACAACAGACTAAACTGGGAAAAGGAGATGTGATAGAGTGAATAATGTCCTCTCTCTCCAGAGACATCCTGTTCTAAACTGCAGAATCTGTGAATGTTACCTTATATGACAAAGTGGACACTAGAGGATGTGATTAAGTTAAGGATGCTGTAATATAGAGATTATCCTAGACCACCTGGATGGGTCCACTATAATCAAAGGATCCATATAAAAAGGATGTAGGAAGGTCAGATTCATAGAAGGAAACATCATCATGGAAGCAGTACTCAGAGGGACACCATTGCTAGAAGGGGTCTGTGAGCCAAGGAAAGTATGGGGCCTCTAGAACTGAAAAGGCAAGGGATGAATTTTCTGCTAAAGGCTGAGAGAGAAGTCAGCCCAACCATAGGACCTTGATTTTAGCTCATTGAGATTTATTTTGAACTTCTGCTGCTGCTGCTGCTGCTAAGTGGTTTCATTCATGTCCAACTCTGTGCAACCCCATAGATGGCAGCCCACCAGGCTCCCCCGTCCCCGGGATTCTCCAGGCAAGAACACTGGAGTGGGTTGCCATTTCCTTCTCCAGTGCATGAAAGGGAAAAGGGAAAGTGAAGTCACTCAGTCGTGTCTGACTCTCAGCGACCCCATGGACCGCAGCCTACCAGGCTCCTCCATCCATGGGATTTTCCAGGCAAGAGTACTGGAGTGGGGTGCCATTGCCTTCTCCGATTTTGAACTTCTAGGCTTTAGAATTACAAGATAGCATTTGCTTTAATCCATTCAGTGTGTTATAATTGGTTACAATAGCAATTAAGATCATGGCATCCGGTCCCATTATTTCATGGCAAAAAGATGGGGAAACAATGGAAACAGTGACAGATTTATTTTTGGGGGCTCCAAAATCACTGCAGATGGTGACCACAGCCATGAAATTAAAAGACGCTTGCTCCTTGGAAGAAAAGCTATGACCAACCTGCTGCTACTGCTAAGTCACTTCAGTCGTGTCTGACTCTGTGTGACCCCATAAACGTCAGCCCATCAGGCTCCCCCATGCCTCGGATTCTCCAGGCAAGGACACTGGAGCGGGTTGCCATTTCCTTCTCCAATACATGAAAGTGAAAAGTGAAAGTGAAGTAACTCAGTCATATCCGACTCTCAGTGACCCCATGGACCGCAGCCTACCAGGGTCCTCTGTCCATGAGATTTCCCAGGCAAGAGTACTGGAGTGGGGTGCCATTGCCTTCTCCATGACCAACCGAGACAGTCTATTAAAAAGCAGAGACTACTTTAACAACAAATGTCCATCCAGTCAAAGCTATGGTTTTCCCAGTGGTCATGTATGGATGTGAATGTTGGACTATAAAGAAAGCTGAGTACTGAAGAATTAATGCTTTTGAAATGTAGTGTTGGAGAAGACTCTTGAGAGTCCCTTTGACTGCAAGGAGATCCAAGCAGTCAATCCCAAAGGAAATCAGTCCTGATTATTCATTGGAAGGACTGATGCTGAAGCTGAAATTCCAATACTTTGGCCAAATGATGTGAAGAACTGACTCAGTGGAAAAGACCCTGATACTGGGAAAGATTGAAGGCAGGAGGAAAAGGGGACAACAGAAGATGAGATGGTTGGATGGCATCACCCACTCAATGAACATGAGTTTAAGCAAGCTCCAGGAGTTGGGGATGGACAGGGAAGCTTGGCATGCTTCAGTCCATGGGGTCACAAAGAGTCAGATGCGATTGAGTGACTGAACTGAACTGAACAATAGCAATAGAAACTTAAAGATATTGGGCAGAAATAAACATATGTTCATTACTTGTAGAAGTATCTCTTATGTTTTGACTGTATGACAAAACGATTCTTTCAATTGCCCTTAATTCTAGATACATTATAAAGCCTTTAAGAACTGGCACTAAATCCTGATCATCTGTATTTCTTACAGCATGTTAGCCTATGGTCAAGCATATACAAATTCTCACTAAATACATGTCACATTGAATTTATTTGACAAAAGGTAAACACATCTGCAGTTAAAAATGACAGTAATACTTCTTAGGGTTTTTTTTTTTTCCAGCTTCATAGTGAATAGAAGTCAAACATAGAGACTGAAAGATATGCCTCAAAAAGATACAAACAGACAGGGAGTGAGGCAAACAAAAGTTAGGTATTCGAAAAAGCTATATCCTGAAAGAACATCAGGCAAGAATTCAAGACAGTGTCTGGTGTTAGGGCCATGTAAGCATTCTTATTCTTCTCAGATAAGAATAAGACACTGAGTTAAACTTAGAGAGACAGCAAAGAAGTACAGACAACATGGTAGTGGGATGAAAGGAAGGCAGCGTGATGCGGTTCTCAGTCTTGGTGCTCATTACAGAGAACGCATTGCAGGTTGTAGACAGTCACCTATGGACATTACGCTCTAGATGGGCCCCCAGAATCTGGATTTGTTTTTCTTTTTTCAAACTTATTTTTAATTGGAGGATAATTGCTTTATGATGCTGTTAGTTTCTGCTGTGTGTGTGTGTGTGTGTGTGTGTGTGTGTGTGCGCACGCGCACGTGTTAGTCGCTCAATCGTGTCCGAGTCTTTGCAACCCCACTGGACTGTAGCTCACCAGGGTCCTCTATCCATGGACATCTCCAGGCAAGAATACTGGAATGACATTAATGAAAGGAAAAGACTGTAGATACTTAGACCTCCAGCCTATTTATTCTGGTACATTCTTAAAATGATTGAGGCATGGGGAGCAGGATTTTGAAACTGCTCTGCTCTCCTGGATTGTATATTCCATCTGTTTAATATTTCATATTCATAATCCTAATAAATAGTTAATAAGGCTTGTCAATTTCATTTTTTATTAGAGATCTCCTTCACCCATCCTTCGAGAGACAAGAGACTGGTTGATAAACTATGTTTCCTGAATAATGAAGTTAGCTTGTGACCCTGCTAATCAGTCCTTCTCAAATCTTTATCTGCATATGGATCACTTGGAGAGCTGATTAAAATATAAATTCCCTGTAGTCTAACTGGGATGTGGCCTGAGGTTCTGCATTTCTAATATGCTCCCAAGTGATACACATGAAACTGATCTGTGGACTATACTGTCACAAAGTTTTATTTGTCATGAATTCCTGATTAGAGGTTTAAATTCCGTAGTTGGATCCTATTCTGGAGGAAAAAGAATCTCAAATTTGAGGACTGGGAGGAAAGCAAATGTCCTCGGTATCATAATCTAGTTTTGACATCTCCTATTGCCCCATTAGCCTGGAGTTCTTAGCTGGATCACTGACTCACTGGTACGTTTCTGTGTTTGGGACATACCTCCTTGTCTGAATTCCTCTCTCTGCCTGCCACTGCCTCATGGCACTCAAGGCACTGTTTAAGGGCTTCCCTGATAGCTCAGCTGGTAAAGAGTCCACCTGCAATGCAGGAGACCCGGGCTTGATTCCTGGGTCCGGAAAAGATCCTTTGGAGGAGGGATAGGCTACCCAGTCCAGTATTCTTGGGCTTCCCTTGTGTCTCAGCTGGTAAAGAATCTGTCTGCAGTGTGGGACACCCGGATTCGATCCCTGGGTTGGGAAGAGCCCCTGGAGAAGGAAATGGCTTCCCACTTCAATATTCTGGCCTGGAGAATTCCATGGACTTTATAGTCCAGGGATTGCAAAGAGCTGGACATGACTAAATGACTTTCACTTTCACTTACTGTTTCTTAAAAGTCACATGGGGACCGCATGGATCAAAAGCTACTGAGATGCTTGTTAAAATGCAGATTCTGGGGGCCCTTCTAGTGTGTAATATCTCTAGGTTAAAAAAAAAAATGGTATGAATGAACCTGTTTGCAGGGCAGGAATAGAGATGCAGAGGTAGAGAACAAACTTGTGAGCACAGCGGAGGAAGGAGAGGGTGGGATGAACTGAGAGCGCAGCCTGACATACGTACACTACCGCGTGTGAAGCAGCCAGTGGGAAGCTGCTCTGTGACAGAAGCTCAGCCTGGCGCTGGGCAACGACCTGGAGGGGTGGGGGGGGGGGGGAGGCTTAAAGGGGGACGTGTGTATACGTGCAGCTGATTCACATTGTTCTATAGCAGAAGCTGGCCTTCCCTTGTGGCCCAGGTGGTTAAGTATCTCCCCACAATGCAGGAGACCCAGGTTCAATCCCTGCATTGGGAAGATCCCCATGAGAAGGGAATGACAACCCATTAACATTACTAACTGCTTCAGGACAACCCAGTTCTTTCTCCCTAACGTCCCTGCAAATAGTAATCGTGTACCACCCAGAGGAACTCATATTCCCCTCATCTGTAAAATTTTTATAACTTGAAATTTCAAAAAACTAGATTTTGCCTCCCCCTTACCAAATGTGAAATGTTAAGAAAGGCCTCCAGGGATGTCATTTGGCCTGGAAGTCATAGAGAATATACGGAGTTTAGAAAGCTGGATATCAAAACTCCCACTGAACACTGGAAAGAAAGGATTTCTATGATCTATCTGTGCATCTAGTTACCAGGGTCAAATCATACCCTTTGAAAGACTCTGAGATAGTGCATTGCTCCATCTGACAGAGAAACATGACTTCAGAAGGAAAATAAAAATTCATGAGCTACTGTGAACTGAATTTGTTTTTTGCCTTTTCTAGGTAATTTTGGACCCATGGGAAGGAACAACTACCATAATAAAACACCTCAAACCAATTTTTATAAAATTGTTAAAATTTTATAAAATTTATAAAGAAAATCCAGATTTTTAATAAAACTTCTAAGCGATTCATAGCTTCCAAACAAGTTATTTCAAAAATACCTGTAAAACTCTAGATATTGGGATAAGATAGAACCTAACTCTATGAGGCCTTCAAGAAATTCACTTTGAATTTGAAGATGAAAATAGGTTAAACTAAAAGAATGTAAAAACAAATAAACTGATAAAATTAGTCAAAATAAACTGAAAAGCTGAGTCACAAAATTCATGGACAAAGATTTCAGTATAACCAGAATTACCAGAAAGAAAGATCAACTGGTATTCCTAACTAAATTTAAAAACTCAGAAAAAAGTATCTTAAAAATCACAAAATATTTGAAAACTAAGTAAAACACTTCCAAACAACCTGGAAGCCAATGCAATAAGTGAACAGGATATGAGAAAGTATTTTTGAAATTAGTGAAAATAAATATACTACATATGAAAATGTTTAGTATATAGCATGGCAATTGTTAAGAGGGAAAATTACAGCAATAAATGCCTTTGTTGTTATTGTTGTTGTTCAGTCGCTAAGTTGCATCCGACTATTTGCAACCCCATGGACTGCAGCATGCCATGCTTTCCTGTCCTTCACTACCTCTTGGAGTTTGATCAAACTCAAGTCCCTAGAATTGGTGATGCCATTCAACCACCTCATCCTCTGTCACCCCTTTCTCTCCTGCCCTCAATCTTTCCCAGTATCAGAGTATTTTCAAGTGAGTCAGCTCTTCACTTCAGGTGGCCCAAGTATTAGAGCTTCAGCATCAGTCCTTCCAAAGAATATTCAGGGTTCATTTCCTTTAGGATTAGCTGGTTTGATCTCCTTGCTCTCCAAGGGACTCTCAAGACTCTTCTCTAGCACCACAGTTCAAAAGCATCAATTATTCAGCACTCATCTTTCTCTATGGTCCAACTCTCCCATCCGTACATGACTACTGCAAAGACTATAGGGCCCTTTGTCAGCAGAGTGATGTCTCTGCTTTTTAATGTGCTGTCTAGGTGTGTCATAACTTTCCTTCCAAGGAGCAACCAATTTTTAATTTCATGGCTACAGTTACCATCTGCAATAATTTTGGAGCCCAAGAAAATAAAATTGGTCACTCTTCCCACTTTTTCCCCAATTGGTCACTCTTCCCACTGTTTCCCCATCTACTTGCCATGAAGTGATGGGACCAGATGCCATGATCTTAGTTTTCTGAATGTTGAGCTTTAAGCCAACTTTTTCACTCTCCTCTTTCACTTTCATCAAGAGGCTCTTTAATTCCTCTTCACTTTCTGCCATTAGAGTGATATCATCTGCATATTTGAGGTTGTTGATATTTCTCCCAGGAATCTTGATTCCAGCTTATGCTTCATCCAGCCGGGCATTTTGCATGATGTACTCTGCGTATAAGTTAAATAAGCAATGTGACAATACACAGCCTTGGCATACTCCTGTCCCAATTAGGAACTAGTGCGTTTTTCCATGTCTGGTTCTTACTATTGTCTCTTGACCTGCATACAGGTTTCTCAAAAGGCAGGTAAGTTGGTTTGGTATTACCATCTCTTGAAAAATTTTCCACAGTTTGTTGTAATCAACACAAAGGATTTAGTGTAGTCAATGAAGCAGAAGTAGATGTTTTTCTGGAATTCCCTTGATTTTGTTTTGATACAACAGATGTTGGCAATTTGATCTCTGGTTCCTCTGCCTTTTCTAAATCTGGCTTGTTTGTACATCTGTAAGTTCTCAGTTCATGTACTGATTAAGCCTAACTTGAAGGACTTTGAGCATTATCTTGCTTGCATGTGAAATGAGCACAACTGTACCGTAGCTTAAACATTCTTTGGCACTGCCCTTCTTTGGAATTGGAATGAAAACTAATCTTTTCCAGTCCTGTGGCCATTGCTGAGTCTTCCAAATGTGCTGGCATATTGATGACAGCACTTTCATAGCATCATCTTTTAGGACTTGAAACAGCTCAGTTGGAATTCCATCACCTCCACTAGCTTTAGTATGTAAATAAATGTCTCAAGTCAATAATTTTCCCTTTCAAAGTTAGAATCTCAAGAGAAGAAACAAAAATGATAACCTGATTTGTAGTCCATAGTAATCAGGACAGTGTGGTATTGGTGAAAAAACAGGCAAATAGATCATTTCAACAGAACATAAAGCCCAGACACACATAAATATAGTCAACTCATCTTTGACAAAGGTGCAAAGCCAACATAACAAAGAAAAGTTTTTTCAACAATAATGTTGGAATAATGATGTTTCTACATTCACACACACACATAAAAATCCAGACACCGACCTAACACCTAAAAATTAACTCAAAATGGATCACGGACCTGACTGTAAAATGCAAAACCATAGAATACTTAGAAGATAACATCTGACAAAATCTAAAAGAACTTGAGTATTGGTGAAGATTTTCGATACAATATCAAAGGCATAGTCCATGAAAGAAAGAAATGGTAAGACGAATTTCAATAAGTTAAAATTTTCTTTGTGAAAGATACTACCAAGAAAATGAGAAGACAAGCTGTAGACTGGGTAGACATCTGATAAAGGACTGACATATATTTTGCCAAAATATGCAAAAACTCTCTAAACTCATTAGTATGAAACAAACCAATTAAGAAATGGATCAGACACTTTGACAGGTACTTTACCCAAGAGGTTGTAAAGATGGCAAATAATCATACATGAAGATGCGCAACATCATATGTCATCAGAGCATTGCAAATTCTAAAATCAACAACAGCATCCAGGTACCACAACACACATTAATATGGCCACAATCCAGAACACTGACAACATAAATGCTGGCAAGGATAAGGATGTGCAGTAACAGAAATACTCTCATTCATTGCTGGGGGGAATGCAAAATGGTACAACTACCTTTGAAGACAGTTTGGCAGTTTCTTACACAACTAAATACTTACCATAATAATCAAGCAATTGTGTTCCTTGGTATTTGAACTGAAAATATACATCCACAAGAACACATGCACAACAATGTTGATAACAACTTGATCATAGTTTCCAAATCATGGGAGCAACCAAGATGTCCTTCAGTAGATGAATGAATAAATAAACTGTAAAACATTCAAACAATGGACTATTAATCAGTGCTGAAAAAAAATGAGCTATCAAGTCATAAAAGGACATAGCAGATACTTAAATGCATAGTACTAAGTGAAAGAAGTAAAACTGAAAAGACTATACATTAATATGATTCCAACTATATGACATTCTCAAAAGAGGAAAGCTATGGAGACAGTAAAAATATCAGAGGCCTTTGTCTGGGGTTAGGAGGGAGGGAGGAATGAACAGATGAGCAGAGAAGGTTTTTAGGGCAATGAAAGTATTCTTTACAATATTATAATAGTGGATACATACCATCACACTTTTGTCAGAATCTATGGAATGTAGAACACAAATGATGAACTTTAATGCACACCATGGCCTTTGAGTGATAATGATGAGCTCATTTAGGTTCATCAGTTGGAACTAAGGGTCTGCTCATGTCAGATACGAATAGTGGGGGAGGCTATACATGTGGGCAAAGGGTATAAAAAAATCTAATTTCTACTCAATTTTGCTATGAATGTAAAACTAGCGTTAGTCACTCAGTCATGTCTGACTCTGCATGTGAGGCTCTGCATGTGAGGCTCCTCTGGTCCATGGGATTCTCCAGGCAAGAACTCTGGAGTGGGTAGCCATTCCCTTCTCCACATGATCTTCCCAACCCAGGGATCAAACTCGAGTCTCCTGCATTGCAAGTGGATTCCTTACCATCTCAGCCACCAGGGAAAACCCTCTAAAAATAAAATCTATTAAAAATGAAATGAGTCAGCATAAAGAAGATAATATACATTTAAGCTGGAAATAGTTACATAGAAAAATATCAATTAAACCCAAAGCTACTTTGTCAAGAATATTATGCAAACTGGCAAACCTCTACCCAAATTAACCAGGGGAAAAAAAGATGAAAGACAAAAAAGAAATTGGGAAGTTTGGCTTTACACCACTTTACTTCTGTGCAAGACCTACATTAGCAATGTGAACACACATTTTGCCAAAGAAGATATATGAATAACGAATAAGAACAGAAAATGTAGCTTAACTTCATTACTCATTAGGGAAATGCAAATTAAAATCATGATGTCTAAAATTAAGAATTAAAAAGATTAAGAACAAATTTTGTATAGCAGCAGGAACTCTCAACAGGGCTGGTGGGTTTGTAAAGTGGTACAACTATAAAGTTAAATTTCGACCTACCACAGGACCCTGACACTATTTCCCGATATTTACCCAAGAGAAATAAAGGCATATGTATATAGGAGGATTTATATGTGAATGTTCATAGTCAGAAAGTAGAAAGAAACCTGGTATAAGCTGAATTGGGTTCCTTAAAAATTCATGTGTAATAGTTCTAACCACCCAAATGTGACTGTTCTGGGAATAGGGTTTCAAAAGAGATAGTAAAGTTACGTAGGTCACTGGGGTGGGTCGTATTCCAATATTACTGGAGCGCTTAAAAGAAGAGGAAATTTGGATACAGACTAGTGCAGAAGTAAGACTATGTGAAGACACAGATAGAAAATGGCCATACTCAAGCCAAGGAGCAAAGATATGGGAAGAAATCTTATTTAACAACTTGTAGCCTCCAGAACTGTAAGAAAATAAATTTCCATTTTTAACACATCCAGTATGTGGTACTTTGTTCTGGCTATGCTCACAAACTAATGCGTGTGTGCATGCTACATTGCTTCTGTCATGTCCAACTCTTTACGACCCTATGGACTATACAGCCCACCAGGTTCCTCTGTCCATGGGGTTCTCTACGCACGAATACTGAAGAGGGTTTCCATGCCTCCTCTATAACAAACTAATACAAACACACTAACAGATGAGTGGATAAACACATTTTTGACATATCTATGCACTGGAATACTCCTCATCAATAAAATGGAATAAGCCATTGATACATGCAACACTGTAGATAGATGTATTTATAAATTTTCTTGAGAGAAAGAAGCCAAAAACGTCTCGAAAATATAAAAATATTATTGGCTTATTGTTCTATTCATATAAAATTCTAGAAAATACAAACTAGTTTATAGTGACAGTAGATTGATAACTATAGGAATTGGGAAGGCAAAGAGGGACTTGGTGAAGGAAAAATGAAGAAACACAAGTGGTATAGATGTATGTAGATGCCAAAGCATCAAACTGCATACTTATAACATTTGTAGTATTATTACATAGCTATCTTAAATAAAAATAGCAGTGTTACATGGTAAGTGGTACATAAAATATATTTTTAGTCGCTTGTTTTTAGATTATTACCTTAAAATCAATATCATTATTCCGTGCACTCTTTATAAAGAAATGGGTTATTTCCAATCTCAGAGATCATTTTGCTATAATATATCCAATATACTTATCAGTCTATATGTTCATATTTCTTTTTCCACAAATATGTCCAACTTGATCTACTGGGGAAAAATAAAAACAAATAAACTATTGTCTTCTTGCACATTTGTAACTAGAAAACCCTCATCTGCCTTAAGATCAAGTAGAAAAGTTTAAGTTTGAAAAAGATAGCTGACCTTATTTTCTGTTTCTGCTCATTTTTTCCAACAACCCTAAATGGTGTAAAAGGCAATGCATTTTAATACAGTGAAAAGATGGTTACAGAGCAGGAGAAAATGGAGAGAACTATTCCTGAATTGTCAGAACTAGTTAGAAAGAAAAAAAATAAATGAAAGTTTGAAAAATGTATCCAGGTTTATCCCTCCAGAGAGTTCATTTTCCTTTGCAAATATTATATGAATGCTTTCAAATTAGCTGATGCCAATGAATCTTCTTCTAGAATGTTATTACAAATAGCCATACCACCCTGCTCACCTGCTTTCTCATCCATATTTACTGAGTTTTACATTGTTTCAAACTGGCTTGCTATTGATTTTGATATGGCCACATGAGTCAACAGAAAGCTCCAAATTGATACAAACAAATACTAACAATACTTTAAGTATAGTACAATGCATACATTTAAACTATTTGGGAAACCTGTAATTTATGTTTGACCAAATCAGAAGATCCTTATTATCAGATAATCCAGACTATTGGAATATGCCAACTTAATAAAATCTTCATATGTTTTCTGGGTGAAATTCTGATTAGTTATCAGAATGCTTATATGACGGAATTTGCAACACTGAAGAAAACTGAGAAAAAAACTTCCAATATCTGTTCCCCACTAACCTTCCCCTGTTATTTCTCTGCTTCCATTTTTCATATACAGCATCGGCATCGGACACCCTGAAAAAGTCATGTTTTGTATCTTGGAAAGCACATTTCTGTCTCTCTGGTATGCCCCTCCCATTAGTCCTTTTCTAGTTCATACTGTCTCATCTTTCAAATTAAAGTTTAAATATCACATTTTTTAGGAAATTCTAAATCTCTCACACCATTCTACCTGGACAGAGTTAATCACTCATCCATATGCACTCCCATGAATGCATTAAGGAATTTAAATTCAATACATATCATTTAATGAGAGGCTATTTTATATGAGGAATTTTACTGTTTTCTCCATACATATGCATTTTCTCAGTACAAGACTGAAAGATTATAAAGACTGAAGAGCATACCATTCTTTTTTGTATTCACAACACTTAGCACAGGGTCTGGGATTTAGCATCAGTAAATGCTTACTGAATTAATTCATTTATATGACCTTTGAAACACTGCCATTCTGGGGTGTGTACATCATTCTACACAGATAGTTTATGAGTCTAATTACCAGGCTTTTCTGTCATATCCCTTAGTTATAATAATTAGCTTTCGTTTTAACAGGTTATCACATGGAATTTCTAAAACAAAATATATTCTTCAAGGGGAGAAAAGATGAATATAGGACATTTCCTGTATAGCATAAGAAATGTGATCTGTACTTATAGGTAGTTTCCGGAGAAGGAAATGGCACCCCACTTCAGTACTCTTGCCTGGAAAATCCCATGGATGGAGGAGCCTGGTAGGCTGCAGTCCATGGGGTCGCAAAGAGTCGGACACGACTGAGCGACTTCACTTTCACTTTTCACTTTCATGCATTGGAGAAGGAAACGGCAACCCACTCCAGTGTTCTTGCCTGGAGAATCCCAGGGATGGGGTCGCACAGAGTTGGACATGACTGAAGTGACTTAGCTGCAGTAGCAGTATACGTAGTTTCACAAGTCTTCCATTACCTTTTAGGAAGCAGTCAGCTTACAAAGAATCATTATAGCATATTGCCTTACAATAAAAAGTTGAAGACAGAGAAAGATGTACTCCAATTACAGTTTCATGACTATGTTGTATGTCTTTGTTGTAGAAACACTTTTGTAAGTTATTTTAGCTATGTCAACTTAATTTCACATGTTAGGGAAAAAGACAAGATGTTGTTTCTTAATATGAGCATTAAATAATATACATGAACTACTAGCAGAGAAGCTGCATGTAGTGAGTACTCAGATACTTAAAAGAAAAGATGCATTCACCACTGCCACCACCTACCCTGCACAAAGCTGAGAGCATTCATGAGATCTAACAAAATAAATATATATATATACCTATGCATATTATTTAAAAAATTTTAAGAAATTTACAGTGTAGCTAGAGAACTACAACCTGCTCATCAGAAACTATTAAATAAAAATATGATGCAGGACTTAATTATAAAATAAATAAGTAGTATTATAGTAGTTCAGAGAAACCAGAGAAAATTGTGAATTATAGAAATCTTGTCTTTCAATGGGAGGTAGTTCAAAAGAATGGTAGATGAGAGTTGACCCACTTCAGGGATATGGCATAGACACAGAAACATAGGTTAGATCTACTGAGATACGATCTCAAAATAAAATATCTCATGTCTTTTTTTTTCTTTGTCTGGATTTACTGACAATTCTGTGGTTTTAAGCACATTAGACCAACCACATTTGGGAAGTGCCTTTGGGGTGTTCGCTGAAGTCCTAGCCTTCACCTAGATGTAGGTAAATATCACTGCAACCAACTTCAAAAGTACTTACTAGCTACAGTCTCAAAGAGTCATTTATTGTTTTTTATGTAGGGTCACTGATTTTGAGCCACGTTCTGATAGTCTTCCTAAAAGAAAGTCCAAGTACTATTTGCTATAAAAGAAGATGAACAGACCAAAATTATTTTCATATTTTCTCAAATTGTGATTCATTGATCCAAAAGGAATTAAGGTTGGTGATGCACAAAAAGGATTTTCTGTGTTTATCATTAGATATTCAATATAATACTCAAATCACTCAGAGTTTTCTGCATATATTTCTAAGAACAGTTATGAAGTCCATGTGTGAGCTAAAGAAAATTGTACTGAGATGAAAGAGAGAGCACTGATTCAACTTGACGTGATGCTACATGTGAATTCTAATTTTACTGATTTCCACCAAATATAAATACTCAAGGAAATATTACCATCCAGATTTGGTTTGACAAAGAAGTCTGGAATATCAATTTATATATTTTTCCTTTTATCTCCTTGTATCATTTCCCACTCTTCTTCAAGTAGTTTTCTATCTACCTGCTAGCTTGCTTCAAGGGACTAGTAGGAAAAGTGACATTAAAAATACACATATCCCTTCTTGGCTATTGTTTCTAAAAGCCAAGCCCGTGATGAAAAGCATTACTCCATGTGCTGAGATGTTTAAGGATAAACACAGGCACACAGAAGAACACAGAACAGAACAATAAATATTATATTATTCCAGGACAGCGCCCTCAAGAGGGATCCCAACCTTAGAGGGCTGTGTGATAAATACAAGGTAGGCAAATTCTAGGCACTGGGATTCCTGGGCTGACTGTGTCCCATGAGTGGCACAGAAGCAGTAGATCCAGTGGATCTGGGGACAAACGTGAACTGGGGCAACAAAAGGGCCTTTCCAAGGATTCAGTTATTTATTTACTTACAGGGGGTTGGAGCTCAGCTGAATCCTCCCAAGTCCAATAATAGGAAGACTCAGGGTGAAAATTAAATGATAAAAAATTTAAAGAGATATACTTCTGTGAACTGTGTGGACCAGAACAAACTCTGGAAAATTCTTAAAGAGATGGGAATACCAGACCACCTGACCTGCCTCTTGAGAAACCTGTATGCAGGTCAGGAAGAAACAGTTAGAACTGGGTATGAAACAACAGACTGGTTCCAAATAGGAAAAGGAGTACGTCAAGGCTGTACATTGTCACCCTGCTTATTTAACTTATATGCAGAGTACATCATGAGAAACGCTGGGCTGGAAGAAGCACAAGCTGGAATCAAGATTGCTGAGAGAAATATCAATAACCTCAGATATGGAGATGACACCACCCTTATGGCAGAAAGCGAAGAAGAGCTAAACAGCCTCTTAATGAAAGTGAAACAGGAGAGTGAAAAAGTTGGCTTAAAGTTCAACATTCAGAAAACTAAGATCATGGCATCTGGTTCCATCACTTCATGGCAACTAGTTGGGGAAACAGTAGAAACAGTGACAAAGATTTTTTTGGGGGGAAGGGGCTCCAAAATCACTGCAGATGGTGACAGCAGCCATAAAACTTAAAAAACGCTTGTTCCTTGGAAGAAAAGCTAGGACCAACCTGGACAGCACATTAAAAAACAGAGACTTTACTTTGTCAACAAAGGTCTGTCTAGTCGAAGCTATGGTTTTCCCAGTAGTCATGTATGGATGTGAGAGTTGAACTATAAAGAAAGCTGAGTGCCCAAGAATTGATGCTTTTGAACTGTGGTGCTAGAGAAGATTCTTGAGAGTCCCTTGGACTGCAAGGAGATCCAATCAGTCCATCCTAAAGGAAATCAGTACTAAAGAAAATCATTGGAAGGACTGATGCTGAAGCTAAAATTCCAATACTTTGGCCACCTGATGTGAAGAACTGACTCATTTGAAAAGACCCTGATGATGGGAAAGATTGAAGGCAGGAGGAGAAGGGGATGACAGAAGATGAGGTGTTGAATGGCATCACTGACTCAGTGGATATAAGTTTGAATAAACTCCTGGTTTTGGTAATGGACAAGGAGGCCTGGCCTGCTGCAGTTCATGGGGTCGCAAAGAATTGGATAAGACTGAGAGACTGAACTGACTTTTGTTAACTCCGCTTCAAGGTGCTGTGCATGGACTGCCTCCCTTGGTGATCTTGATGTACCCTCACAATAGAAGGTTTTAGCATCTTCACAGTTTCTTCATGGAAATACCTAAGCACATTGAAGTTCTGTCATCCTAGACGGAAAAATGAAAAGGAAGTAGTGCCTACTTACCAAGAATAGAGTTAATTTTTAAATTTCCATTTAGAGAATTTAAAAGGGACTTTTTTTCACTGCATATTTGGTAGACTGAATCTGACAGTAGACTATATAATTTAGGTATTTTTCAAAGATAAACCGTGAACCCTGTAGTTAATGAGTATATACAGTTGATCCCTGAAAAAGGAGTAGAGATAGTGATCCTCAGAGCAGTCAAAAATCTGAGCATAATATACAGCAGGAACCCCAAATCCACAGTTCCTCCCAATCCACAGGTTCAGCCAACTGCAGATGGTGTAGTTCTGCAATATTCAATATTTACTAATGAAAAATATCCACGTACAAGTGGATCCATGTAGCTCAAATCCATATTGTTGAAGACTCCAGTGTAGTTTGAAAGTACAAATGCCAGTGTATGTAGGGAGCAGGGCAAACGTGTGTGAGGCAGTTGTAAACATTTCCTGACAACGTCTATGGGCCAGGAACTGTGTTGTAGATTTTGGCAAATGAATCTCTACAACCATTCCAACCCCTGTTAAGAATGCTCTTCTCCCAGTTACTGGTGTGAAATGAAATATTTTCTGCTCTGTACTACCAGTAAACAAGTCTTTTCCAAATACAAATTCCTCACCCCAGGTGAAACAAAGACAGCTATTTGGAAGCCATCAGCTACTTGAGGAGCTGGGGGGATGTGAAAGGCAGTGTCTACAACATTCACCATTTCTTACTGTAAACAAAGAATTAGTACATGAACAATAAAGAAAGCAGGATTGGCCCCAGATAGCTAGATGCATATGAAAGAAATTATTTTAGCAAGACTGGATGCTTGCACCTTCCCATACATGGAAGATCTTTAAATCTCTTCATGTGAGAGATTCAGTTTTCTCTTACTTAATAGAGTTTAATAATCAGATTACCTGCCCCTTGCTGCAAACTTGTATATAGCCTGGCTCCTCCCCCACCTCCTCAGACTAAGCTCTCTCGGGGTCACCTGAGATACTGTCTTCCTAACATTCCCACTGAATAAAACCTAACTCTCAAAATAGGTTGCAGGGAGTTTTTTTTAGTCAACATTGGCAGATCTTGCTGTAGTACTTTCTTCATACTATTACAGAAATGCCACTTTTCAGTAAGGTCTTCCCTTGCTCCCTTATCTAAAATTGCTACTTCCTGATTCCTCCTATCCCTCTCCTATTCCTTTCTCCTTCTTACCACTATCTAACATACTGTATATTTCATCCATCTTGTTTACTATGTATATTATGCTTCTGGAGGTACGGATTTAGACTCCTTTGTATACACATGTGTCCTCAAGCCAACAGTCATGACTCATCCATGATAAAAGCTGCATTAAAAAAAAAAGCTGCATAAGTGTTTGCAGGAAAATGGATTAATATTTGAATGACTCCCTGAAACAATGGCAGCTATTTATCCTCATTTTGCCAGATGAGGAAATCATGGTTAGTACAGATTCAATAATCTACCCAAAGTGACGCAATTAACTGAATTTGAATATCGGTTTATCTGGCTCCAGTGCTTCTGTGCTTTTTACTATAACAGTCTTTTTCATTTGCTTAAAATAAAGTCATTTGAGTATGTATCTATACATCAAGTAAGAGGCTACAAAACAGGAGATAAACAAGTGACTGAGACACTAATTCCCTTCCTTTTGCTGTGATGTGCACACGTGGATCTTAGCTCCTTGACCAGGGATCCAACCTCACCCTCTGCAAAGCAAGCATGGAATAGACATTACCTAGTGAAGGAGACAGGGTGAAGACAAGGAAATTTCAATAAAGCAGCAAGTATATTCTGGCTTTCAGTAAGTGAAGTACTTCCTGAAGTAAGGAGAGAAACTCAAGCTAGATTTAGGTGGTTGTGGAAAGCTCCTTAGTAGAAATGATATTTGAAGAATGAAAAATGAATAAGAGAAAGGAAAAATAGAAATGTTAAAGAGAAAATGAAGAAGTTGAAGAGCAGGCATAAGATCAAGTGCTGAGAAAGGCTAGTTCATAGACTATTCCATGACCATAACTCCATGAGGGGCTTCCCAGGTGGCGCTAGTGGTAAAGAACCTGCCTGCCAGTAAGAGATGCAGGTTTGATCCCTGGGTTGGGAAGATCCCCTGGAGGAGGGCCCAGCAACCCACTCCAGTGTTCTTGCCTGTAGAATCCCATGGACAGAGGAACCTGGCAGATTGCAGTCCATAGAGTCTGACATGACTAAAGCAACTTAGCACGAACACACTCATAACTCCATGATCAGCTTAGTGAAGCTCAAAGTGTTAGTCACTCTGCCATGACCAATTCTTTGCAACTGCCAGGCTCCTCTGTCCATGGAATTCTCCAGGCAAGAATACTGGAGTGGATTGCCATTTCCTTCTTCAAGGGATCTTTCCAAACCAGGGATCAAACCCAGGTCTCCTGCATTGCAGGCAGATTCTTTACCATCTGAGCTACCACAGAGGCTCAAAGAGTGGTTTAAAATGGTAGACAAAGAAAACTAATGTCCACTAATTAAGCTATGAGATAAAACCGAAGCCAGGTCATAAAAATTTTGCTAGAAGGAACACATTTAATAGGACAAAGACTTAAAAAGAAACATATGGCAAATTCTTTGCCTTAATGCTGCTTTAGTAATTATTCAAACCTTCCACAATTTGAAAAGTTGACCCTCCCCTACCAAATATATTTAACTGTCAATCTCCTTCATGGTTAATTACCCAACTTGAGACTCACTTATTCCATTTCACAGAATGGACTCCTCACCAACAATCTCTGTGGAGAAGTCTACTTTCCTCATGAAAAAATGCTTTGCTGAGGTGTAGTAGTTATATGTTGCTACATCACAAAAAATTGCTGCAAACTTTGTAACATAAAAAAGCACACATTTATCACCTCAGAGGGGTTTGGTGTCCAGACATGTCTCACCTGAGTCCTCAGCTTAGGGTACGCAATCAAGCTGCTGATCATGATTGCAATTTTGTCTAAGGCTCCGTTGAGGAAGAATCTGCTAACTCATTTGGTTGTGGGCAGAATTCATTTCCTTGAAAATTACTGTGTGGAGGGTTTCAGCTTCTTCCTGGCTGGAGGCAAAGCTAACCCTCAGTTCCTGGCCTTGAGGCTGTTTCCATATAGCAGCCCACATGGAGGCTCGCTTTTTCAAAGCCAGCAAAGGAGAGAAGGTTTTCTTGTAGGACGAACAGTACAACTTTAAGTACTGTACTCACACACATGCAGTCATGTGCAACCTACCCCCTTTGCTGTATACTGTTGCTTAGGAGCCAGTCACAGGTCCAGCACACACTCAGCAAGGTAAAAATACAGAAGGCATGACTGTGAGGAGACGGGGATCTTGAGGACCACCACCGAGTGTGTCTGCCTTATGGGGTAACTGCCTTGCTAGTTACCCCCTTCACTGAAATGAGCACAGGAAAGGTTGCACCTGCCTTAGCTCAGGCTGCTATAACAAATTACCACAGACTGCCTGGCTTAAGCACCTTTTATATCTCACAGTTCTGGAGGCTAGAAATCTAAGATCAGGCCCTGGCTGGTAGATGTGGTGTCCAGTAACGGCACTCATTCTCATTTTCAGATGGCCGTCTTCTCACTGTATCCTTACATGGTGGAGAGAAGAGAGAGAAGGCAAGCACTCTCATATTTCTACTTATAAGGGCACTAATCCCTTTCTTGAGGACTACACCCACATGACCTAATTATCTCCCAAAGGCCAAATGTCCTAATATCATCTCATCAGGGGTTAGGATTTCAACATGACAGTTTGGAGGAAGGGGAGGAAGAACATAAGCATGCAGTCCGTACACCATCATACAGTGAACCAGCTGTTTCAGAAATTCAGTAGTAAATCTCTGGGCAAAACTTCACAATAGCTCATCCCCACATACAGCTGAGCCTAATATATTTGAATAACCTCTAGAGACGACGTTAGGCCTATTTCACAGTTGATTAGGATCACCCATGCTTCCTACACGCAGTGGATGCTGTCACTGCAACTCTGCTTAATAAATGAAACCAGCCCTCATACTTTTTATGGCTCCTCATTTAAAGCTTTCTCCCTTGATAATTATAATTTCTTTAGGTGGAAAAGAGCTTGGCAGATATGAAGACCAACTGTTCTATGTAGCTATGTTAAAAAAAAAAAAAAAGAAAAAGCCCAGGAGAGGAGGTCAGAAGGGAAACTGGGCAGCCAGATTTCCCCAATTTATGTGAAAACTTTAATCCACGCAGATCTTATAGTCAATTGTTTTGTAAAATGACATGCAAACAGTTGTAACTGCCAGCAGCTATTTTATTCTTGACATCAATTTCTGAAAACTTTACCTGTGAAAAGTTCAACATTTAGCATTTCCTATTGTTTTCTTTTTTTCCCTTTGAGGATAGATCTAGTTCATGTGAAAAATGCCATTTTGGAAAGAGAATAAATACTAATGACCCCTAGATGACAGGAAGGGACACGAGGGAATCCAGGGGGCAACAGAGGAGACACGGTGGTCAGAAGGCCTTTGCATTACTTCAGGCAAAACTAACTCCCAGAAGGACAGCCTCTCCGGACCACTGCTTCTGCTGTGCAACTTGAGAGAAAGAGATGCTCCTACCTAGCCCTTCAATAGTTTGAGGAGAAACAGGGCAAGAGTTAAAAGTAAAAGAAGAGTTTTACTATATTCTCTACATCTAATTCTTTATTATTGTCTTAGAGGAAAAAATAAATTAAAAAAATAGAAAGAATTAAATGTTTCCAGAACTGAGTCTAATCCTAAAGCTTGATATTGTCTGGTTATTTCTTCATTTGGATATAGTAAGAATTGCAGAAAGTACATTGGCTTAATTCAGCAAATCTCAAACTACTTGCATTGTCTATAAGAAGCATCTGGCTATTTGCTCGGATGGAAGAGACCAGACTCCATTCCCAGATGTTCTCAACTAGGACATCATGAGTGGGCCTCAGTAATCTTCATTTTTAGCTAATGCAGTCTGATGCAGCTTTTCCTTAGACCTAATCTTGCAATGATACCCTTATCTAAAATTACAATAATTCTGATCATTACTTCCTTGATTTCTTCCCTAGCCAAGGTTTACTCCAAAAAGGGCTTTATACAGGCTCTTTTATCTACCTTGAACACTCTATCCTGTTTCTCCTAGCTTATTTAGATCATCTTTTAGGTTTCACGTTAGTGTCACTTTCTGAAATGAAGTTATTCCTACTGCCACAGACTAGTTTAATTAGGTCCCTCTGATGCATTTTGTAATATTATGCACTTCTCCTTCATAGCAATTACCGTAATTATGGTTAATTAAATCTGTATAATTATTTATGCACTGTCTCTCTCCTCAGCAAGGTATAAGATTCCTGAGGCTAGAGCTTGTGTTAATTAGGCTCACTAGAGTCTGGAAAACAGCTTGAACATAGTAGGTGTATCAAATATTTGCTGGACAAAGAAAGGAAAGAAAGAAGAAAGGTGGGCATAGTGTACAGAGACAGAGGAAATAATATAACCAATTATCCAGTCTTTTCTTTAGGAGTTTGAACAGAAGCCCGGAGAGAAACAAATGGGTCAAACTACTTAAGCTAATATGCCGGGATCAAGCCCATACAAATATTCCACAAAACATGCCTTGACTACAAAGACCACAAACTCCTTTACTGCCCAATAACATTTTCAGTTCAAACCATCTGTGAAAAGTGAAGAGAGTCCATCATGATTCTTCTATGTAATTACTGAGGCTTTTTCATATTGCAAGGATGAAACTATATTCAGACTTAAATTGTTTTATCAACAATAGTAATGATAGTTATTATTATTTATTATTATTATTTAGTGGTCACAGAGTATAGGAACAAGTTTCAGTAGTAACATAATCTCTTTAGGAACCATTACTTTATAAATGTGAAAGCAAGCAAACAAGCCCCATAGAAAAATGTATAAAAATGTTTGGTATTGATCCAGTTAAAATCCATTTCCAGTGACTGGGCATTTCCAGCTATGTACAGTAGAAGATTTCTCACCTAACAAAATTAGAGCCAATAGTTGGAAAGTTATTAGAAAAATCAGTTGAAGTCAAGAATCATAAAAAATGATATACATGTACCTTAATGTTTTTTAGACTACATTCATTATGTAATCTGTTGATATAGCATCAAAGCTTCTTCCTTAGAAGAATTTGTTCGTGGAGACTTACATAAGACTTTATAGCTAAAACCTGCACACCACTAATATTTGTCTACAATTTCCAGTATGGGTCCTCATAAGGTGAAGTTCAAGTTT
Source organism: Odocoileus virginianus (assembly GCF_023699985.2). Taxonomy (NCBI): domain Eukaryota; kingdom Metazoa; phylum Chordata; class Mammalia; order Artiodactyla; family Cervidae; genus Odocoileus; species Odocoileus virginianus. The sequence goes on from NC_069683.1 coordinate 21,032,620, forward strand.
TAAACCATTTGTAAACAGATCCCAGTACAAAATATTTCTAGATATCTATGACTTGTTCCTTAATCTTTCATACTCACCTCTTCCACAACTATTTGAATAGCCACTTTGTCTTAGAGGCTTACTTTCATGAAGTCAAATCTTTTAACTTAATTTGCATATAAACCACAGTTCTTTTTCTTTATGCATTCATATTTCACCAGAGTAAGCACTGTATTGATTACAATAATGAGAGCAGTACATTTGGGGACAGACACAAGGGACTTTTACTATGCACACAATTGAAATAGTGAATCCAAAATTGTCCAGGCCAATTTAAAAGCAGCTTTCTAGGCTCCAACTCCATTGGGAAAGGAAAAAGTTCATTGATCTAGTGAATTAAATAGATGTCAGCTAAGAAAGTCTCTATTTTGTGTAGCATAAATTACTACTGCAGTGATAGCCAGAATGTTACTAAAGAGAATACTCCTAAATGCAATATATTTCTTTCATCTATCAAACCACAGTTAGCTTTAAATAAAAATCCAGTCTTCTCAATGTTGTATCATAATTTTTATTTTGATAAAAAACTGGTTATCTATATTTATCAATTCAAAAGTAATAGTATTGAGACAAATAGAGGTACCTTTGAGAGACATGGCTACGTTGGGTATGTAGATAGTGGGGTTCTGAACTAGATAGACATGGATTTATACCTCCAATCTGCCACTAAGAAAATTAACATATATATTGAATATCTTCTGAGCTTCTGTTAGACAAATGATATTAAAAGGTAGTCAACCTAAAGTAGCTTGGTTTTTAGGGAACCCTGGTTATCTTTCTTAATTCTTTTAAGCCTCAACCAGTCATTCATGAAATGATTGAAATGAATGACAGAATTATATGAAGAGTTTTATAATGACTGATTGATTGTTTCAGAAGTTACCCTTAATCTGATGAAATTCCTTCATTTGAACTAAGAAACAAAGATTTGCACTGAAAAATGCTATTTCATTTTTGGCCTTTCTTTAAAATATTCACTTATTCAGTTGGATGTGTTGGGGTTTAGTTGCAGCATGTGGGATCTTTAGTTGCAGCATGTAGAATCTAGTTCCCTGACCAAGTCAAACCCCGGAAGCTCGGGGTCTCAGCCAGTGGATCACAGAGGAATTCGCCATTTTTGGCCTTTAAGCCAAACAGAGACAAAAAACATCTAGTCAGTGTATATGTCAAAATGATATGGATGTTGGGGAGATAAAAATGTTCTGGAATTAGACAGTCATGACAGTTGAATAACACTATTAATATACTAAATGCCACTGAGTTACACACTTTGAAAATGGTTAAAATGGTGAGCATTATTCTACATATATTTGCAGGAGGTCATCCAGAGGACATGACTGTTGCTTGACTCACAAGTTAGACCCAGGCAATCAGAGGTGTCTCACCCTCTGCCCTGTACTTGGAATGTACATTCCACTAGCCTTCCCTGCTCTGGAAGCTGCTCAAGAAAACAGTCCAGAGAAAGTGTCATGCCGTTGAGACCACATGGATGGTATACATAGCTAAGCCCAGTTTAGCCCTCCACATAAACTTTTAAGATCCTGGTGGGTGAGTTTGGATCTACTTATCCTGTAGTTGCCTAGGACAAGCCTCATACGTAAGTTAGTTCTCTTGCCTCTTAAAACTGCCCACCTACCAGTGTGGAATATCTGCCTATTTCTTTGGTCTCTGCTTGCCCTCCATGTACTAGTGACCAGTTTGTGAACCAACAGTATTTACCACATATACATGATATGCAAAGATGAAAATGGTATGGGGAAAATATTTGCTGTATGTATATTATGAGTTTAAAATGATTATAATTAAGGTGTCTGGTGGAAAGAGAACTTAATGCTGAATTTAAGTTTTAGAAAAGTAGAGGCAATATATTTTTGAGTATCTGAGTATGGAATCTGTGAAAATACTAAATAAGCAATATCAGAATTAAGTAACATGATGTGTGTGAAGAGGGTCCAGTAATTTCAACATAAGCTTCTTTGTCATTAACATCTTTGCTGTACAACTAATCAACCATAAGGCAATTCTGGTATCAAAGATAAAATGATGGATTGACCACTTGGTTTCATCTGGCTGACATTTGGCTTTATGGAATTGACAGATGATTATTTGCCCCAGGAGAACTGGTTTCTTATTTTGAAACACACTCTGTTGGAGAAGAAAGAGGCTGAGGGACTCAAAGGTACAGAGTTTAATCTCACATTTCCCATAGAATTGTGGAATATCTATCAAAGGACATGTGATACATACCAATAACAAGCAACAGTGCAAACGCTTTCAAATGCAAACCTCAGTTACAAATACACACATCCTAGTATTTAGAAAATTATACCTCTTTTAATGAAAGAAAACATTTTAGCAAACACAAAAAGGCATGATACCAAAGAAGGAGATGAATCAACAAACCAAAAAATGTGTAATACGATAAATGAAAGACTTTCAATAAGAGTCCTTAAGTATAACCCACAAAATTAAATAAAATCAGTTACTTGAGCAGTTTTTCCATCAATCTACACCCATTTTAAATGTATTCAAATATTTTATATTTTGGAGTGAAGTTTTTTTTTAATTTTGCTATTAATTTTTCATGTTTCATTATGTATTTTTAATGTCCCTCTTTTATTTTCTGTTATTTTATCTTTTATGGCAGAATTGTATCATGGCCAGTTAATTATGTAGTGAAAAGGCTTGTAGCAAAGATGTTTACCACAAAGATGCTCATGATGAAAATATCTTAGAACCTTGTGTGAAAGGCCTGGCGCAATTAGAATAACCTAAGTGTGGCATTTCCTTCCCTTTATAACCACTAATTGACTGTGAACAAGTAAATCATTTAACTACTTTAAGTTTCATACTTACTTTACCAGCATTCACAATATGGAATTTAAACTAGATGACCTATAACCAACTTCCGAGCTCTTTCATATTATCTTCATTATATAACAAAACTTGTTCCTCCCAGGATAATAATCTATGGCCTCTGATACTGAGCCAGTTATTATTTTACATGAAGCTAATTAATAGTGAGTCCATTACTAAATAGAATTGTGTGCATAAGTGAAATACTTTTCAAATTACTAATTTGTTTTTTAAGTTTAGCAGATGATATATTACTGATTAGATGCAGATAATTACAGAGCTCAGCATTCTTAGCAGATGATATTTAATGACCAGATATAGTGTATGATTTTCCAATTATAACCGCTTCCATAGAGTAGTTAAAACCAAAGGACTATGGAGGCAGCAGAGACCAATTAAAAATCATGAGGCCAGATATTTTGGAGGGTATCTAAAAACTGAGGCTCTAACAATTTAAATAATACTCCTAAGGTTAGGCAGAGACTAAGGAAGAACACTCCTGATAATACACCATCACTTCATACCAGAACTTTTGCACACAGTAGGTTAAAGTGTATGGCTCTGAAGTTAATATGTATAAATATTTTAAAGAAATGAAAGCTTCCAATACTTTTCCAGAAACAACTATCGATTATTTTTTAAATGATAGTACATGAAGTATTAGTTTTCTAGGACTGCCATAAAAAATTACCACAACCAAAGTGGCTTAAAAATAGATGTTTATTCTCCTACAGATATGAGGGTCAGAAACACAAGCAAGACTTTAGCAGGGCTGGCTCCTTCTGGAGACTCTGGAGAAAAAAACTGTCTTATGCCCTTCTCTAAGCATCTGGTGACTGCCAGCAATCCTGAAGGCTTGTAGCTTCAGGATTCCCAGCTCCGCCTCTATCATTAAGTGGCTTTCCCCACTGGCATCTTTGTGTCTCGATTCTCACTCTCCTCATAAGGACATTAATAACTTCATTTAAAGCTAACCCTAAATCTGGGATGATCTGGTCTTAAGGTCCTTAATTCATCTACAAAGACCTTATTTTCAAATAAAGGTACATTCATAATAACAGGGGTTAGGACTGGGTATATCGTTAGGTTGAGGGGGACACCATCCAACCCACTACATACTTCTGTGCTGTATCTGGTTGTTTTATGGAGCAGCGTCAGGGCTCTTACTGCTAGAGAATTGAGTCTATGAAATGACAACCAGATTTGATTATGCTAGGAGACTATTTTCTGAGAATTCTAAAAGCTTTCTCTTAGTGAAACAGATTTTTGCCTTGATGCATGAACATCTGCTCATGTCTTATAAAATAATCTGTACTCTTACAAATGGAAAATGATCATGAACTCAGACAGGTGGCTTTTCTTGTGGGAAAAGATTCAAAACTCCCTAAATTTTCTTTTTAAAATCCAAGTGAAGTTGAAGGATATCACAGTCTGTCTTTAGATTGACATATTGTTGTAGAAAAACAATGTGTGTGCCAGTTAAGAGTTTTAAGGTCATTCATTCTTATATGCTTTCTTTCCTCTGTGTTTCCAGGTTATTAATCTTCTAGATTCAAGAGTCATCTATTTCTATTATAGCACAACTCAATTTCTTTTGACCTCCTAGTTACATTTACAATTCTCTGACCTGTAACTCAGTAAATGAGTTTATCAGTGACTATCCTTAACACTTTTCCATCCCTTGTATCTCTCAGTGACATTACTTTTTTAAATGGGTATTTACTTTAACGCTCTCATCTGAAGGCAAGAAGGTGATTGATATTTAGATTAATTGACAAGTGCTTGTATATGTTTGAAGTCCAGACTTGATATTTAAGTGTAAAAGTGATTGATTAGATGAAGCGAATAATTGAATGCAAGGAAAAAATTCAAAAAACAAAATTTAATGTAACAGATATTTATGTGCCCAGCATGTATGATATTTGTGGGAAACATAATATAATTTAATACTGTGGGAAATAAAATACACACTCATCTAAGAGTCAGGAGAACTAAGTTTTAATATTAATTCATCATTAATTATCAGTATGACCTTGAGCAAATCACTTTACCTCATTGAATCACAAGTTTTCTTAACTGTAAACTTTTGGGTTTGCACTAGATCATTTCAAGTCCCTTTATACGATCAGATAGGAACAAATGTTAGAACAAATAGAAAATATACATCTGAGACTTTTGGCTCTATTTCTAGAAATGAGTATTTCCTTGGTTATCACTTCCATTGTATTATTTTATCCTCACTGATGTTTAAGTCTACCTGAGCCAAGCCTATCCCTTCAAAGCATTATATTACTGGAGAGTCTAGATTTGACTTTATAAACATAAAGGATAAATGCTGGAGCCTCTGGCTATATCGTGTAAAATACATGACAATAGAGAATTGCTGTTTCAGATACTCCTATATTACCCATTGTAAACATCAGATGCCCTTCAATATACACAATATGACAGTCAACAATTTCATGCATTATCTGTGCAGATTCTTCTCACTTGAGTTGTAATTTACGTATTAAGTAAATATTTTGTTTTACAATTTGATGTAATTTCTGATTATACATTTGAATAAATCCAAAGAGCCATTCTTTAGATTTGCTTACAACAGCAATTAAGGATTAACTAATTTATTCCATTGGAAGGAATAAAGAGTAACAGAAAACTGTAAATACACCGTCTTTCAAATCTGAAGCCATAATTCTTTCCCTCCAAGTTTGTCTTGAATGATTATTTGGTACCAATTCATCTTTCAGCAGTTAGAAATGTGCTTGGGCAATGTCATTTTTTATTTTACTTTAAATAATACATACTCAGCATCTAGATAACTAAATTGTTGACACTGAATTTAACAAAATATTTTTGTGCACAATGCTCTCCTAGGCTCTGTAAGGTATACAAACATGGCATGTTTCTGATCTCCCATGATGTACAAAATAGCAGCTTGAATAAAAGATTAACTGGATACAGGCAATAATTATCAAGTATTACCTACAAAGGAGGAAAATTTAGTCTTTAGAGGGCCTTAAAGAAGAGATGAATATTGAGAAATATTTATAAAAAAATATGTGGGAAGGGTGTCAGACTTTCTGAGCCTTGAAAAGTGAATAGATTTCAACAGACAACAATGAAAAGCAGTACAACCTTGATGTGACTGAAGAATGATAGATGAAATGTGTATTGAAAACTCAGACTAAAATTAGAGATCAGGATGAACAAATAAATGGCCTTGAACGCCTTGCTAAGCTTGAGAAAATCACTTTTGGAGCATATTGGAAGTTAAATTGATATAGAAGGCGAAAGACTAAAGGTTTGTAGTATTGGAAGTGGAAAATAGGGGATAAATATGAAAAGAAAATACTGCAAAAGTAAAATCAGCAAGAATTAAAATTTGCAGATGCATACCTTGCCATGCATATTTGCACAATATACCTCATACTGTACTATTACTTAAAATACTGTATTTCATCACTAAGTGCTTAATAAGCAGTCATTAGCATTAATAAATCAGACAAAAATGATAATAAATCAAAAGTTTTCAGGTGCTTTAAATAAATATAATTTTCCCTGCTGTGTAACTTCTAGATACTTTCTGCACCTTTTGTATTTAGAAGAGGCTTGTAATTTCTTGTCGTTGTTACTTAGCTTTTCTGCTGTCTGGTAGTTTTCCAAGATGATTTATCTGCCATTTCTCAGGGCCTTTAGTCTGGGAGATCAGGAATCAGGGGAGTCTTTGTAGCGATGTTCTTTTTTTTCCATCGTAACTTACGCTCTATATCTTGGGTCATCATCTAGGATATCAATAGCCTCACTACAGCTGTATCTCCTTATTTTCTCTTGACACTGTTCTCAGGCTTGATAAATGGTCCCACTCTGGTAAGGAAGGAAAGTACTTATTTTTAAGCTGTATATAAGTTTATAAAATCACCACTTGATACAATGACTGAAATAGGAAACAAGGGTTATTGATCTCAAACCAAATTTGAAACCAAAACTTTTAAGATTTCTTTCTTAGACTCTCTATTCTTTTGTAATCCTTCACTGTTGCTGCTCAGCTTAGCTTTATCCTTGGGAATTTCTGCTACTGATACAGCAGAAACAACTCACAGAGAATTGTTAATGTATTATATGTTGTCAGACTAAGACTAACTCTTCTTCCCTTTTTCCCTTTCAGGGTTCTGTTTGACGGGAAACCCCTCACCACAAATGATACCTAAATTTAAGCCATATATTGGATTAGCCAAAAAGTTCGTTTGGGTTTTCCATATCGTCTTATAGAAAAACCTAGATGAACTTTTTGGCCAACCCAATATTAATACTCAACCCAATACTCATACTGTAGCCCGCTCAGCTCTGTCCGACTGTTTGCAACCACAGGGACTGTAGCCTGCCCGGTTCCTCTGTCCATGGGATTCTCCAGACAAGAATAATGGAGTGGGTTGCCATGCCCTCCTCCAGGGGATCTTCCTGATCCAGGGATCAAATACAGATCTCCTGCATTACAGGCAGTTTCTTTACCGCCTGAGTCCCTAGGGAAACCCAATATTAATACTGTGTGTGTGTGTGTGTGTGTGTGTGTGTGTGTGTGCGCGCGCGCGCGCGTTGAGTTAGTCGTTCAGTCGTCTCTGACTCCTTGTGATCCGAGGCACTCTAGCCCACCAGGCTCCTCTGTCCATTGTATCTCCCAGGCAAGAATACTGTAGTGGGTTGCCATTTCCTTCTCCAGGGGATCTCCCTGACCTAAGGATTGAAACCAGGTCTCCTCCTTTGCAGATGTACTCTTTAGCATCTGAGCCACCAGGGAAGCCCCAATTGCCAATAAGGTTTAAAATGCATGTTTTGGTTAAAAAAAAAATCACTTACAAAGCATGATAGATGAAAGTAGAAATTCTTATATTCTTACCATGAAATTGAAAGCAACCTCCAGTTCAAGGCTGATCTGACTTATCCTGCATTTATAGGTGGAAGAGCCTATAGATAGTCAAAGTAAAACAAGCTTCCTTCTGAGGGGAAGTCCTGTCTAGTCTCCTTAGTACAAAAACATAGGCAATTCAAGGGGACTCAAATAGGAGAGAACAGAACTCCTGCTGTACCGGAGCACAGATCAAAGCGAGAGGAGTTGAGTTCTTGGTCTAAGAAAATCATAAACACATACCCCAGTAAAACGAGACCCTATACACAACTGTCCTGCTCAAAACAATGAAATGGGTTATTTCCCCAGGGAATAAGGGCAAGAAGTAATGTTGCAGTAGTTTCCTTCCACTTTCCCCATCTAAAAAGAAGAAGAAAGTCTCATCTTTCCTGAGCCAGTTCAGTTCAGTCACTCAGTCATGGCTGACTCTTTGCGACCCCATGAATCACAGCACGCCAGGCCTCCCTGTCCATCACCAACTCCTGGAGTTTATTCAAACTCACGTACATCGAGTCAGTGATGCCATCCAGCCATCTCATCCTCTGTCATCCCCTTCTCCTCCTGTCCCCAATCTCTTCCAAAATCAGGGTCTTTTCCAGTGAGTCAACTCTTCGCATGAGGTGGCCAAAGTATTGGAGTTTCAGCTTCAGCATCAGTCCTTCCAGTGAACACCCAGGACTGATCTCCTCTAGGATGGACTGGTTGGATGTCCTTGCAGTCCAAGGAACTCTCGAGAGTCTTCTCCAACACTACAGTACAAAAGCATCAATTTTTTGGTGCTCAGCTTTCTTCATAGTCCAACTCTCACATCCATACATGACCACCTGAAAAACCATAGCCTTGACTAGATGGACCTTTGCTGGTAAAGGAGTAAGCATCTTTTAATTTCATGGCTGCAATCACCATCTGCAGTGATTTTGGAACCCAAAAAATAGAGTCTGACACTGTTTCCACTGTTTCCCCATCTATTTCCCATGAAGTGATGGGACCAGATGCCATGATCTTAGTTTTATGAATGTTGAGCTTTAAACCAACTTTTTCACCCTCCTCAAGAGGCTTTTTAGTTCCTCTTCACTTTCTGCCATAAGGGTGGTGTCATCTGCATATCTGAGGTTATTGATATTTCTCCTGGCAATCTTGATTCCAGCTTGTGCTTCTTCCAGCCCAGCGTTTCTCATGGTGTACTCTGCATATAAGTTAAATAAGCAAGGTGACAATGTACAGCCTTGGCATACTCCTTTTCCTATTTGGAACCAGTCTGTCGTTCCATGTTCTGTTCTAATTGTTGCTTCCTGACCTGCATACAGGTTTCTCAAGAGGCAGGTCAGGTGGTCTGGTATTCCCATCTCTTTCAGAATTTTCCATAGTTTATTGTGATCCACACAGTCAAAGTCTTTGGCATAGTCAATGAAGCAGAAATAGATGTTTTTCTGAAAACCTCTTGCTTTTTTGATGATCCAGCGGATGTTGGCAATTTGATCTCTGGTTCCTCTGCCTTTTCTAAAACCAGCTTGAACATCTGGAAGTTCACAGTTCACATATTGCTGAAGCCTCGCTTGGAGAATTTTGAGCATTACTTTACTAGCGTGTGAGATGAGTGCAATTGTACGGTAGTTTGAGCATTCTTTGGGATTGCCTTTCTTTGGGATTGGAATGAAAACTGACCTTTTCTAGTCCTGTGGCCAGTGCTGAGTTTTCCAAATTTGCTGGCATATTGAGTGCAGCACTTTCACAACATCATCTTTCATGATTTGAAATAGCTCAACTTGAATTTATGAGTCAAACCATGGCAAACATGTATTCACTCTTTTTTTGTCAAATTCTTTAAGGACATCTCTATTTTTAATTTAACTCTTTATTCTGTGTTGGCGTATAACTGATTAACAATGTGATAATTTCAGATGGACAGCAAAGGGACTTAGCTATACATATATTAACACATGCAGCCATTCTCCCCCAAACTCCCCTCCCATGTAGGCTGCCACATGACATGGAGGGGCGGTTCCCTGTACTAGCCAGTAGGACCTTACATAGTTAAATAGCAGTTAACAAATTAAAACTTTTGCTCAAAAGGAGGTATACTCAACTGATAACCTTTGGACACATGGTGTTGAAAGACAATTTTCCATAAATCTCTCATGTTGCTACATATGTAGTATTATAATTACTTTGTTTCCAATGATATTTTCCAAAGTGATTGCTTAAGCAAATCACTTTGGAAAGAGAGTGATCCCTGCTGGATCAGATTTACTTAAATTCCAGGATAATAAAGATAGAAATGTCTTCCTCACCTGGAGACACTGTAAACTGTAAAGATAAAGATATCACTCTTTCCTCTCCAGAGCAGATCTGCTTGCATTCAGGGGTGATCAAGATAATTCTCTCCAAGCAGATTCACAAGCAGTCCCTCCATAAGACTGAGGCTTTCTAATACCAAGCTGCTTCTTCAGTAACCCATCCTCACTGTATGTGCAGCCAAGATCTTGCTTTCACAGGACGACCTATGGGAAATGGGGCTTGAGGAACAAGCGCTGGGATAAAACACCAGCTAGGGCTATTGTTACAAGTAATAATCTGTTTTTGTCTCTGACCCGGAGGCCTCAGATCTTTCTGCCAGTAACTATGAACGGGACTATAGGCTAACCTGTTGACTTTTGAGTAGCGTAAACTCAGACCCATTAGAATTCCTGGCATGACAGTTTCACTAATTTCCTTTTAACAATTTAAGGAAGACAAAATAGCATTTTGAAGATTAAAATAAAAATAAAAACCGAAGTTAATGTGTATTGAAATCATATACATTGTATTTCTTAATCTTCATAGTAATTTACACATTATATCTGAGGAGGTGGGGAATTTCTCTTATTCTGACCATTTCCTCTGTTATCAAGCATAAGGTATGGTACAACACAGATGCTTAATTAAGTATTTGCTTTATGAAAAACAAACAAATGAAAACATATGAAGGGTAAAGGGTGTTTTTACAGATGGTAGATTACTGTTCAGAGAGCAGAAACAATTTTCCTTGAGCCACACAGCAGATCTGGAATTGAATCTATCAGACTGCATAGTCTGATCTGAATGATGTAGTGGATGTTGATATCCACTCATTTCATAGACAATTCTTTACCACTAAACTGAATCAAATAATTGTATGGTGAACAACTAGAATCGCCAAATAAAAAATGAATTAAAATTATTTTCACTTATAAACATGTCTTCTTTTCACCTTACATGCAGAGATCACAGTTACTTTCAGACCTTCACCTTGAAATTATACTTAATATATGTAATTACATATAAACATTTTTAGGTAATAGGTCTCTGTATTAGATTATACACACAAAATAACATTCCCTTAACCCATACAGAATATTCAAATTATTTTTTTTAATTTTATATAGACTAACCAGGAATATCCCTATGGCATTCATTTATATGGTAATAAGTTCTTTTTTAGAAGCACTGGAGCTTACAAGTAGCATTATTTAAATAACCCTCAAATCACAGTTGAATACAAAATGCATCCACAAATTTTTCATAACAAGAGGGTCACACTAATCAGGTATATTCATAATTTCATGATAAAAGACCGAAAGTCCACATTATTTAGCTTGGGGAAAAGGGGTCAAAATAGTTTATCCACAGATCCATTTCTGTCCCAAGTATTGGGGACCCTCTTAGGGAAAGAAACAAGATGGATGATCTAATTTCCTCCTGAACATTCTGATAACTGAAATTTTCTATAAATAAAGAAGAGATAATACATCTTTATGAAATGTCCTTAGAGGTATCACTAATTTAGGATTGTTTATGGTAAAAAAACACCTGGAACCGATGATACAATGAGTTATGGCAACTGGAGAATTTCATGTAACCTCTACAATTATACCTTATATTGGGTTGGCCAAGAAGTTCATTCTCTTGGCCAACCCAATATTAATAGCCTAAATGCCTTTCATGGTGTGAGGCATATGTCTGAAGTTAATGAAAAAAGAAAGGACATGGATCTGCCTTCAGTGTCTGAGACCTCTCCCTATTTTGCCTGTGCTTTTTTAAAAAACAAAACCAAAAGTGCCGTGCGTGTGTCTTGTTCTTTTTTAGTTAAATTTTTTAATTAAAAAAATTAAAATTGTTTTAATTTTTTATATAAAAATCAACTAATTATAGTTGATTTACAATATTGTATTCATAGAGCTTGGTACTAACTACCAATCACCTCTAGTTTGGGTGATTCTTGTTTAACCATCTGGGCCTCTGTTGTGGCTACATTTATTTCTCTTCATTTTTAAGTTAGAGTAATAAGTATGGGATGATACGTGTACTATTGAGCAGAAAGATTATGTGAATGTGTTTTCATCCCTAGAACTTGCAAGAAATTCTGTCAAGTATCAACCAATCAATGGGTTTAACAGGTAATTCCTTAGGTTACATAGGTAAACTCTTCCATTATTCCAAATGCATGGCACCCTGAATGTTCCGCTGGCTGTTTCCGGTTTGTTTGTGCTTTTTTTGCTACTGATCTAGAAGTATATCTGAAACATTTCTGTGCCACTATGACTCTCCTAATGCTCTGGTTACAGAGATCAACCAAGTTATTATAGACTGACAGAGCTACTTGGTGGCGTGAACAGAATTTTGTCTTAACCCAGCACCATTTTTATATCACACTTGTCTTCTCCTTTGCGCTCTTCTTCAGGCAGATTTCATTGATCAACTCAGGTTTCTTCTTCTCAAAAATAAGCATAGCACTACTCCTATTATGAAGATAAAATTAATGCAGCCATGCATATGAAAGTACACTTTCTAAACAAGTATGGGAGGGTTTTGAATTCTAAGAAACAGAAATTATCTCCCAACTATAGGCTCTGGAAAACAGAGATTTCCTTTTCACTGTTCTATATACACTACATGGTAAATTCGGTTCAATTTCCTCTCTCTCCACCTCCCTCACACCATCCATCTACCATACAAAGGTTTACAAAGGAGTAAAAGGGTGAAGTAGATTTTTTAATAATTATTTAACTACAGAGATATGTTATAATATTAAGACATTAACATTCTAGAGTTTTATTTATCACATTCATATGCCTTATATTTGTTATATAAATAATGACTTGGAGCACATTTCTAGACCATGGGAAAAAAGTATGCTCAAAGAGTATATCAGTTCAAATGATACAGAAGATTTATTTTATTTGTGCATCACTTTAATATATCCATTTAATGTGGTTTCATTCCATATGGGTAACCAGGAAGATATTGTAAACGTGAGAAACTGTGTGGTGTAAAGTCTCTTTAATGAAGTAAATAAATAGAAAATTAAACATTGGTAAGTAAATGGCTATAATTTGACAAGGTACATAAATTGCCTAACCCAAGAAGGACAGGTTTGACCAAGTTTAAGTGTCCAAACTAGTGAGACCACTACCTTGCATAATTCCCCTAAGAGAAATAAAAGTGCTGTAATTAAGTCTGAACCCTAAATTACTTGATAAATATTTAGAGGCTCTGTCATTCTCCATGTAATGGGAAAATAATAAAGTAAAATAAAGTGAAAGTAGCTCAGTCATGTCTGACTCTTTGTGACTCCAAGCACTACACAGTCATGGAATTCTCCAGGCCAGAATACTGGTGTGTGTAGCCGTTGTCTTTTCCAGGGGATTTTCCCAACCCAGGGATCGAACCAAGGTCTCCAGCATTGCAGGCGGATTCTTTACCAGCAAAGCCACCAGGGAACTCATTAAGTCCTAGTCAATTATCATGAGTAAGTCAGAAGCATTTTAGAACCCAAACTAGTTGGTGGTATAATTCATTTCCAAGAGCCCACTGTGGCATAATCCTGCTGCAGCCATCTGTATTGTAAGATAAGTTGATTCCCAGGTTTATTACTGAAACACCATGGCAATGTGAGTAAATTCGCCAGAGTGATTTCCCTGCGGTCACACATTTATTTAGCCAAACAAATGGCAATGCTTGTGCTTACTAGCAGATGTTGTCAGTTGCAGGATACATCATCATCAGAAGTATCTTTTCTCTGATTGCAAATGAGAGGGAGTGGCAATGTGAAAGGAGCTGAGTAATTTAAACTTTACAAGGACTAGCTTTTTGTTTCCATTATATCACATCCCCAGATTTCCCCTGAATAGTGATCGAGTTCCTGCCGCTATCATTTGGAGCATTGCCGAGTAGCACTGAATAATTCAGACAGATACAGTACCAGGGTTTTGCACAAGACTTACATCAACATGACTGTTGATGCCAAGGGTGGCCAAGGGTGGCCCTCATACCCTAGCTAATCCCTTCCTGTCCCTGTAGTACAAAGCACATTCCACATGTTAAACATGTATCTCTGAAGAATAGTTTTGTTAGCTAGCTGAAAGTTCTCAGTAATATCTAGTGCCGGGAGCTTCTTCCTACCTTTTATTTCTCTAGGCACCATCGCCCTCTTGAGCTTCAGGTATTTTTGCTACCAAAGAAAGAAACCTAAGGCAGACAATATACATTGGCTTATCAAATGCCACCAAACAACTTTTTGTTGGAATACTTACAATATGAAGGCTAGAAAGCTTGTGTTGTAGCCAGGAGTGGCTAAGTGATGCAGTTCTGTCCAAGCAAATATAATTAGAAATAAGCTGGAGTCATCCTACTGCTCCCTCTTTCTTTTGCCTGGAATCTCAGACATAGTCACACTACAGGAGCCATTTTGTCACCATGAGGGAAAGGGAACAAGAAATCCAGAGTCTCAGAGTATCAACAGACACATCTGCCTTCCGATTTCTTGCTGTTCAAAGAAGGAAGTCCTCATTTTCAAATGAATATATACATATATCTGTTATTTGAGTCAAAACATTATGAAACAAAATAAAATTCTTCCAAATTTGGTGGTAAGTTCTCTGACTTTTCAACAAATGGTCAGTTCTGCTTTTAGTCTCTTTTCATAAAATCCATATAGGGAAAAAGATGGTCTTCTATACTATAAATATGAAGAAATCATGTTTATCTGATACATTTCTGTTCCCTAGCAAGGATGTCACTCCTTTCGGGGAAACACCTGCCAGGGCAGCAAATAGCCTGTCTTTTGTAATCGCCAGTCATGTGACATCAATCTGGTTATGATGGAACAATTCTAAGAGCTTAAAGTAATTTAAAATATATCAAATTAATGTAAGCCACTTTTACATGTTCTTTTAGGAAGACCTCTACTTATGTTAAGTATGCATGAGATACCTATTAGGGTTTGCAAATTTATTTTTGCTTTCTATTTGCAATTTTGTTGTTGTTATTTATTTCATGTCCTAAGTTTAACCATCCAGTACATTCTTGGAAAATTTCTTTCCAGGAAGCAACATATCTTGATTTCTCTTTTATCCAGTCATCTTAGATGCTTTATTTCCTTGGCTTTAGTGTCTCCAGAGTTTCTGACAGTGTCTCACATCTCTTCTTCTTCCTTCTCTGACTCCTTCACAGGAGAAATGATCTTATCTTTAGAACATTGTCCTTGGCTATCATTTTTTACCATGTGGCATGTTCTGAAATTACTATGTTCATTTGCATGACTTGAACTGCATACCCTAATGATGTCCACGAGGCTGCCCTGGTGGCTCAGTAGTAAAGAATCTACCTGCCAAAGCAGGAGATGTTGGTTCAGTCTCTGGGTTGGGAAGATCCCCTGGAGAAGAAATGGCTACTAACTCCAATATCCTTGCCTAGAAAAATCCCATAGACAGAGGAGCCTGGCAGACTACAGTCTGTGGGGTTGCAAAGAATCAGATACAACTTAGAAACTAAACAACAACAAGGGCACCTACTAAGTTCATGTTTGCAGACCAGGGCTCTCTGTAAACTTGCTTTCTGTAGGGGGAAAGGCATAAACCATATCATTTGCTGATTTCTGTATAATAAATACTCTCGCTATAGCCAATTTCAAGCTACTGACCACTTAACAACTAGCTCACAGAGTTCCCAAATATTAACAATAGTTTTTTGCAAGCTGTTCACTTAAAGCAGTGAAAGTGAAAGTCACTCAGTTGTGTCCAACTCTTTGTGACTCCATGGACTATACAGTCCATGGAATTCTCCAGGCCAGAATACTGGAGTAGGTAGCTGTTTCTTTCTCCAGGGGATCTTCCCAATTCAGGGATCGAACCCAGGTCTCCTGATTGCAGGCAGATTCTTTACCAGCTGAGTCACCAGGGGAGCCTCACCTAAAGCAGGCTGCCAGATAAATCTTCAGCAAAGATGGATTTATTTAGGATTACCAAAAGTCCCCACATAGCAAGGGCTTCCCTGGTGGCTCAGATGGTGAAGAATCGGCCTGCAATGTAGGAGACCTGGTTTCGATCCCTGGTTTGGGAAGATCCCCTGGGGAAGAGCATGGCAACCCACTCCAGTATTCTTTCCTGGAGAATTCCATGGACAGAGGAGCCTGGTGGGCTACAGTCCATGGGGTTGCCCATGGCAACATGACTGAGCAACTAAGCACAGCACCACATAGCAAGGAGATGAGAACACTTTTATGGAGGGAAAAAGGAAGTTGGGAGGAACCTAGTAAACAATCTGTGGCTTTTCACTGGCTCTGAGTCCTTGCCAAAACAGAAGTCTTTATCTTTCCTTTGGGGCTCTGCTTCCCTTACAGGGTTTGAGAGCTCCCTTTTCTGGTCTCTTGACTTAACTGAGGTTTCTGTTTATTAATTTTTTACACAAGCTGATATGAATTGGTTCCAGTGCACCAGAGAGACTGCCAGATGTCACCAGTTGGCTGCTGTGGAATTTCCAAATCAGTATATCCCCAATTAACTCCCTTTATCTTCTTCTCTCCCAGCCTTCTTCTTTTCAGTGATTAATAACATCACACATTTATTTGCTTATTCAGAGTCTTAGATATCATTGTTTTGATCTGTTCCTCTCCATCATCCTCTATATCTTATCAGTAACTAAATCTGCTATGAAGTCTTTATCTTCAAAATGACAGAAGCTTCAGTGATTGTAGCTAAATCGGGGTCATTGTTATCTATCACTTGGATCACTATCATAGCCCTTTTATTGGTATCTTTTCTTCAGGTCCAATTGACTCTGTTTTCAATTGATTCTCCATGCAATGACGAGAGGGGCCTTTCTATAATGCAGGCCTAATCAATGTCATATTCCTATTTATAGCCCTTCTTTGTTCTTCTGATACAACTTAAGTAAAGTTGCAAATCCTTCAGGATGCATACAAAATCCTGCATGGGCTGATACATACTCATCTACCCAGCATCAATCCTAACCTCACTGACTACAACGAATATTCTATGGCTGTGCATATGTGTGTGTTAGTTGCTCAGTCATGTCTTACTCTTTATAATCCCATGGACTATAACTGACCAGGTTCTTCTGTCCATGGGATTCGCCAGGCAAGAATATTGGAGTGAGTTGCCATTTCCTCCTCCAGTCCTATAGTTAGATGAAATTAACTGTGATCTTTCTTTTGATTCCAAGCATTTACTCCTGATTTTTTTCTCTTACAAGACTAATATTATCAATAATAAAGCCAATATTATAAGGGTATAACATAACATTTACCACACTTTATTCTAATTTCCTTATTAATATTTTTGTTTAATCTTCATAATCACTCTGGTAGTTTTCTGTTTCCTTAAAAAAAAAAAAACTCGAACAGAGAGGTCAAGCAACTCTTCTAAAATTACACAGCATTATAATATAATGTGGGCATTATATTATTTTTCAATGCCCCACCCTCCCAAATCTTAATCTTCAATATAACTTTTGCTTATACTTCCTGTTCCTCGGTAAGCTTTCAAAAATGGAAATATCTATATGTCTTCACATAGTATACTAAGCTAATCCTTATCCTTGGCAAACTTGTGCAGAATTGACTCTCTAGTTGTCCTTGACCCCAAGAAAAATACCATGTTTCCAGAGGCAAGACTATCTCTTGCTTACTATTGTATCTGAAGTACTTAGTAGTGTACCTAGTACATTAAAAATATACATTCATATTTGTTGAAAGAATAAATGTTGAAAACTGAGAAAATGCCACTTGAGATCAGTAAGGCTCAACAGATTCGTTGAGATTCTTAATAGATTCATACTACTGAGTTTAAAATGGGGACCAGGCTTTCCTGGCAATCCAATGGTTAAGACTCCACTTCCAGTACAGGGGCTGCAGGTTTTATTCTTGGTTGCGGAACTAAGATCTTGCATGCTGCATGGCCAATAAGTAAATAAATAAATGAATAAAGTAAACATTTTTTTTAAAATGGAACCCAAACATCATACAGTATAGAAACTAACTAAAGCCATCTCTCACTGACATTTGTTTGACACATTTAATTTGGGAATAACAGAAGAAATGAACAGAAGGAAAATATAAACTGCCAACCTCTAAATTACATATTATTAAAGAAACTTACAGATCTTCCTATTCATTCTTATAGTTGTATAGATAAGGATTAGCTGTATATGATATAGATTTTTGGGGGGCTCCAAAATCACTGCAGATGGTGACAGCAGCCATGAAATTAAAAGACGTTTGCTCCTTGGAAGAAAAGCTATGACCAACCTAGACAGCATATTAGCAAGCAGAGACATCACTTTGCCAACAAAGGTCTGTCTAGTCAAAGCTATGGTTTTTCCAGTAGTCATGTATGGATGTAGAGTTGGACTATAAAGAAAGCTGAGCACTGAAGAATTGATGTTTTTGAATTGTGGTGTTGGAGAAGACCCTTGAGAGCTTCTTGAGGCTTCAAGGAGATCCAACCAGATCATCCTAAAGGAAATTAGTCCTGAATATTCACTGGGAGGACTGATGCTGAAGCTGAAACTCCAATACTTTGGCCACCTGATGCAAAGAACTGACTCATTGGAAAAGACCCTGATGCTAGGAAAGATTGAAGGCAGGAGGGTAGGGGATGACAGAAGACAAGATGGTTGGATGAGATCACTGACTCTCTGGACATGAGTCTGAACAAACTCTAGGAGGTGGTGATGGACAGGGAAGCCTGATGAGCTGCAGTCCATGGTGTTGCAAAGAGTCGGACACAACTGAGAGACAGTACTAACAATCAATGCAAATAATGATCTGTCCAATCCTCTTATTCACTGAACTTTTTCATGAAACTAAACCGGGAAGCTCAAAAGGTGCTTTTGTTCTTAAACAGTAAGAATTTGAATGAGGAAAAAGAAAGAAGGAATAAAATCTTGGAGCTGAGATTTTAACATTAAATTATCAGGTTTTGGATACAATTACAATTATTAGTCAGCTAAAACATTAACTAGAAACAGCAGTATCTCTCTCCATTCAGGTCTTCACTTGTGCTTGGGTTTTGGTTTAGATATGACAGGTTTCTTTCTTTCCTCTTTAAATATGCTTAATGTTTGGGAGCTTTTTATATATCAAAATTTACTTAGATTATATACCTTTTTATAGCATCTCATCATGTATATGATATGGATAAGAATGATGATCTTCATCATTAGAACAACTAATAATAATTTGCATTTTTTAACTGTATATACACAGTTATTTTTTCCTTCTCAGCAGTCATTATAGGGCTATGGATTTCTCTCTGGATTCATTCATCATGGGTAGATCTTGAAAAATATTCAATTTGCACCTTTTTCTCTCTTTTTATTTATAAAATAATGGATTATATATTTCATTATATTTTATTATCTGGGATAGCTTCTGAACAAGAAAATATATAACTTGCACTCCTGGATCCAAATTGGATTGGATCAGCACAACTGATCACTTCACAATTTAGACTGAGGTAAAACTCAGAATTTTATTTTTCCTTTATAGAAAAACTAATTATTGTATTTTTTGCAAAGCAGACCAATTTAATAAAGCAATTAAAACACTATATTAGAAGTCAATTCAGTTCCATCTTTCAGTTCAGTTCAGTCTCTCAGTTGTGTCACTCTTTGTGATCCCATGAACCGCAGCATGTCAGGCTTCCCTGTCCATCACCAACTCCCAGAGCTTGCTCAAACTCATGTCCATTGAGTCAGTGATGCCATTCAACCATTTCATCCTCTGTCATCCCCTTTTCTTCCTGCCTTCAGTCTTTCTCAGCATCAAGGTCTTTTCCAATGAGTCAGTTCTTCGTATCAGGTACTTTGACAAAGTACTGGAGTTTCAGTTTCAGCATCAGTCCTTACAATGAGCATTCAGGACTGATTTCCTTTAGGATTTCAAAGAGTTCTATCTTTGGCTATATTGAATACTGGCTCTAGTCCTATTTCATAAATAATCTCTCATCAGTTATAAACCATTTTCTTTCACCATTTACATGAAACTGAGATTGGTTATTTATTTAATCCTACATGAGTGTTTAGAGGATGGTTGTGAATGTAATTGTTCTTTTTAGAAAATATATGTGGTATTGACAATCTACTAGCAACATTAACTAGCACATATTTTCTCCAAAGACACAAGAAAAGAAATTAGTAATTCTCTACAAAACAAAACATGTCTTGGTGTAATCTGCGTAAGTACATTTTTCAAAGAAATCTGATAACGTGATTTATTTTGTATATATGTCAAAATAGGCATGCTAGACAGTAACTTTTTTAAGATACAGTGTTAATAATAATATGAAAAGGCTATAATGGTTAACCATAGTACCTAGAACCAAATTGACTGAGTCTGACTTTGCCCTGGCTGAACTATGGTTACATGGACAAATAACTTGATTGCTTTATCCATGACTTGGTTTTCTTCATTTGCAAAGATATAGACATTCCACCTAGAAAGGCACACATATACTACAATATAATTTTAGGTGTTTCTGGACCCTCTGAGATGTACCCATACACTCCAGATAAGAAGCGCGATTGATACACTATGGAAAGTTGCTATCTAGCGCTCTTGCTAGTGTCAAGACAGACTGATATAAAAATTTATCTACTTGCAAATTTATATTAGCCCACATCTTTCAGAAATTAAAATTGAATAAATGCATTTACTAGTTGATTTAAAATCAACCAACCAAACAACCAACCAATCTTCCTTTGACTATAGCCTTTCCATACAATGTAGAATATTAAAGTCAAAATATGTTCACCCGTGGACAGTACTCCCATTGAATATATAGCCAAAGGAAGCAACTTATTTTCTATAATTTTTGAAAAATTGGCAGGCCTACTATTCTCATTCTGGTTTATTTTGGGAGCTTAGTGTATAACTCCCTGAGAAGTAAGCTACATTATCCTTCACATTACCCTTCTCAGGGTCTGGTGACTTCCAATGCAGATCCTTATTTCATTTTAATGATGAGTAAGGCTGTGTAAATTCCAAAAGGTCTTATAATCACAAGAATTTCAGAAATACAGCTTGGCACAGCTTTCAGAGAAAGGCAATGTTTTTCACATACACTAAGCCAAACAAATCACTAGAAATTTTAAGAAGGAAAATGAGTTTCTCCTAGAAAGAAATACATAAGTGATATCAAAGTTTGTAGAAAATACACTTTAATCCAATAGGAGGTCCTTTATCCAAAAATATGGGATAGTTTGCATAAAAATAAATATTTAGGAATTTTGAGACTTTTAAAAATAAATTCTAATGTAGGTTGTTTAAATTGCTCATAGTTTGTCACTAGCTAACTCTATGCTTATCCATTAAAAAGGTGGCAACAGTTGGTTATTCTGAGCTGCAACATTAAATATATATATATGTATATAAATATGTAAGTTTCCCAGGTGGCACAATAGTAAAGAATCTGCCAACTGATGCAGGAAACACAAGAGATGCAGGTTCAATCCCTGGGTCAGCAAGATCTCTTGGAAAACTTTATTATTATTGCCTGGGAAAACCCATGGACAGAGAAGCCTGGCAAGCTACAGTTCATAGGTCACAAAGAGTTGGACACAACCAAGTACCACCACCATCACTGATAAGTTGTCTCTGTAGTGTTGGAGAATGGCAAATGGTGTTTTCAATAATAAATATATATATATCATATTTATTTATTTAAATTTAGTCAGTATTTGCATCCTCACAAGTTAATTATGACGATTTAAAAGTTTCTAATGCTTTCATTTTCCACCAACCACTCATCATGAAAATTTCAAATATACAGCAAAGGTAAAATAATCATTTACTTGTTAATTAAAAAATGTTAACTGAGTTCCCATTAAACACAAGGCAAACTATTTGCTTTGAATCTGCTTGAAAAGATATGACATTTTCACAGGAAATGACAATTATCAATAGAATCAGAGAATATATTCTGCCTAACTAAGCTTTACACAGAGATCCAGAGTGGAAGATAGTCATAACTCAAAATGATTCATGTCATTTACTACTTTAGAATCTATTCACATGCAATTGGCCTGGTGTGCTGTGGTCCATGGGGTCACAAAAGAGTCGGATACGACTGAGCAACTGAACTGAACTGAACATGGAATTGAGTTGTTTTAGACCATTTTAGAGACTATCTAATAGTACTGGCCCATGTTGGTAAATCCATTGTCATGCATGCACACACATGTGCCAACACATACAAACTGGATTTGGCAATGTACTCTGTTCTCTCATGAAGGAAAAAGGGGGAGCAGAGGATAGAAAAGCTTTTTCTTCACTGCTTGGGTGTAAATTACTCTAAATAAATGTTGTTATCACTAAGCAGAAACATGTTTATTTTTAAAATGCCACTGATTTGGAAAACAGACTTGGAATCTTACTGTAACTGCTGAAAAGATCACATCTGTGAGAAAAAGAATAAGACTGCCAGATATTTGGCTTTGTGTAGTCTCATGCTAAAATGTTTACTGGCATTGTTATCATACACAATGCTGAAAGAGCCACTGTTCACTTAAAGGGAATGCATCAAGTTGGGAACTTTACAATCGTGTTCTAAGAAGGGGCTGAGAGAATCTGGAGGCTCTCTGACACGGTATGCTTTAGTGTTAGCACTGATTCAACTTACAGACTATTGTTTATGAAAATCTTTTCTGGTACAAAAATAAGAGACTAACATGAGTAAATTTAGTCTCATTCCCTCTAGTGGAGCTATTACTAAAATAACTTTGTCAGAGTTTTATTTTTATTGTTCTTACTTACACCAGGTGTAATAGTGGCAGAGTTAGCTATCTTCCTTCAGTGACATTTATTATATTATTTCTGAAAGAGTGGGGCCATACAAAAGCAGTGGGACTAATAATCATGCTATCTGAATGAAGATCTTACCTACCCTTTCAGCTGACCATTGAGAAAAACATACAGTAATGCTTAACCATGGTATTTTGTACTTATTTTTACACATCTTTGAGAAATACCTTTTATTCCTAAGGAAAACTATCCACTAATGCTAAGGCAATCGAATGATCAAATGTCTTCACTGTTGATAATCCACAAAAACTGAATATGTGTTGTACTGTCAGTAGACACTGGAGTGTCAGGCTGTGGGTTTAGATGCTTGCCTCCACATCTTCAAACTGTGTAACTCTGGGCAAGCTAATCTCTCAAAGAATCACGGTCATTTGTAGATTAGATACACAGATAGATATCAATACATATTGCAAAAGTTGATAGTAAGGAATAAATGAGAGGCTGCAAAGCAAAAAGAGCTGAAAGCAAAAAGTTTTCATACAATAAATGCTTAATAAAAACTGGGTTATTGCTATGAAGTATGTCTACCCTGGGATTTCTGTCCCCTCTAGGGATTGACGAGTGATTTCCAGGTCCTTATCAGCCACTGTCATATATTTGGGCTTCCCTGGTGGCTCAGATGGTAGAGAATCTGCCTGCATGCAGGAGACCTGGGTTCAACGTTTGGGTAGACCTGTGTTCAATCCCTGGGTCAGGAAGATCCCCTGGAAAAGGGAGTGGCAAGCCGCACCAGTATTCTTCCCTGGAAAATTCCATAGACAGAGGATCCTGGCAGGTTACAGTCCATGGGGTAGCATAAGAGTCTGACATAACAGAGCAACTTTCACAACAACAATAATATATTTAACCATAATAGTGAGAAACAAAATCACTAAAGCTGAAATATATTCATCATTCCTCAGGAGGAGGTTAGCATAGCAGTGGCAGCTAGAGATATAAACTCTGCAACTAGACTCAGTGACTAAGTTCCAACTCTGCTACTCACGAGCTGTATGACCTTGGATAGTCAACAACTGATGCCTCAGTTTCTTCACCTACATAACAGCAATAACAATACAGCCAACCATTTATAGCTGTTATAAGGATGAGAAACACTACTGTTTGAACAATCCCTAGAATGGTGCTTATGTTTAGGAAATATAACAAGCAGTAAGTAAAAGTAAGCAACTGTACTATTGTGTGGGACTTTCCCTGTGTTAATTATTCTTATGTCCAGGTTTCAAACATACTCAACACAAACATTACAGGTGTCTCAATCAGATGAGGCACATAATGTACAATGGGCCTGAGTCATACCCTTTCCAGCATATGAGTAGAACAGAAGAGTAGAATCCTGAAGCTCCAATGTAGAATGACCAGAAGAGACCCAGTTCTACAGACTGCTTTGTGTGGCATTGATTCTGCTTAGGATGCCCTACCATTCATCATCATGATCAACCCTACTATGTTTCTCTGGCTCAAAGAATCGGTGGTGGTGGTGTTTAGCTGCGAAACTCTGTCCAACTCTTTGCAACCCTATGGACTGTAGCCCATCAGGTTCCTCTGTCCGTGAGATTCAAAGAAAACTACTATTTAAGAAAGAAGTGAAAGAAGCAGAAGAGAAAAGGCTCATATTCTTTCTTTCAATACATATAACCTCAGGAAAGAGTCAGTTAAACCAATCTCTAAAATAGTTATCAAGTGTAATCTGAGTATTGACACCTAAAGTGAGGACTACAGCATCAGAAAAGCTTTTCCTCTAATGGGGTGCACCTACTTCAGGGTACTGGGCCTTTGCTACTGACAAATCTCACCATGTCTGCATTTTATAGTTTATAAATTCTCTTAATAAAAATACTTATATTTAGTCTTAACAACCATTTTGTCTTTAGGTGATGTGATTTCAGGCCTTATGTAATCCTTCACTAAATTCCTTTTCAAATCACATAAAATATTACCATTTAAAATATATAGTATGCTAAAAAGGACTTCCCTGGTGGCTCAGATGGTAAAGCGTCGGTCTGCAATGCAGGAGACCCAGGTTTGATTCCTGAGTTGGGAAGATCCCCTGGAGAAGGAAATGGCAACCCACTCCAGTACTCTTGCCTGGAAAATCCCATGGATGGAGGAGCCTGGCGGGCTACAGTTGATGGGGTCGTGAAGAGTTGGGCAAAAGGCTAAGGAGGGAAAATAATAAGGTTTTAAATTTTTTTGAAAAAGTCATCACTATTTCCATGTCCATAATAGTTTTTGAGTAAATGGTACTGATATATTCGCATAAGATGGATTACATAAAGGGCTTTGAGAAGAATTCTGGGGGGGGTGTGTGTGCGTGTTGTGACACATGATTGTCTGCCATATCTCAATGCAAGAAATTTGTCTTCTAGGATCCTTCATGTCATTTTATTTTCTCTTCCTCCAAATCACTAGAGAAGTCTTCAAGCTTCTGAAGATGTTCAGGAATCATTAATTTTATGAAAGATAAATTGCTGGTTGAAGCTTAAGAGTTACTTTTGGCCCAAAACAATATCTAAAACTGTCAACATCTGTCATTACCCTGATTAAAGAAAATTATGAACTGGCCACTACAAAGGCTTTCATCTAGGATTCTTATTCATACACTCGTTCAGAGTATTTTTAAATGGAAAAGTTGATAAGATTACTCTTGGGAACAATTTATATCCATGCAAAACTACTACTGTTTAAGATAGCCGAACATTCTCAGAAGAGCCATGCAATAAAATGGAAACATCCAAGCGAAGGTTAATAAAAAAAAATCTCATATATAATTAGTATTTATCACATAATATATTCATCATTGTGAATATGTACTGAACACAAAACAAATGATAAGTGTTGTGATAACTTCTGAAATAAACAGGCACCAGCTCTTCTCAAAAATTGAGTTTGATGTTAATTCTTGCCATTGAATTTCAATTTATGTGGGAAAAAACTTACTTCAAATTTTAACCAACTTCTTAAAAGCTGAAGAATATTTCATGTAATGTCTTTGGCTATGATGCCTGGTCACTTAAAACAAGTTGATCCAGTCACTTAGCATGTTCAGAGCTTTAAAAAAGGTCCTGTTAACATAAGATGTATTTACCAACTTTGCACCTACCTGGATTTTCTGCTCCCTTCCACTATAATATGGGCTTTCCCTGTGGCTCAGCTGGTAAAGAATCCACCTGCAATGCAGGAGTCTTGGGTTCAATCCCTGGGTTGGGAAGAATCCCTGGAGAAGGGAAAGGCTACCCACTCTAGTATTCTGGCCTGGAGAATTCCATGGACTATATAGACCATGGGGTCTCAAAGAGTCGGACATGACTGAGTGACTTTCACTTTCCACTTTATAATATAAGCTTCATGAAGTCAGGGATGTTTGCTGTGTGACGATACAGTATAATGCTTGAAGACTGCATGTTACAGAAAGCACTCAAATGTGAGTGATAAAATGAAATTCTCTTTTTCAGTATCTATGCAGCTTTATATCTTTTCAGAGCCTATTTTTCCCCCCTTTATTGGTGACAGAGCATGGTGCCTGGGAGTATCTATATAGAAGCATACGTGCTGAGTTGGAATCCCAGTTCTGCCACTTACTGACTGTGATGATACGGGAAATCTCCATAAACCCTCTGTGTTCAGTTTCCCCACCTATAAAAGGGAGATAATAACACCTCTTCCATAAGCTCCTTGTAAGGATTAAATAGATAGAACATGTAAATTTTTTTTTGTATAGAAACTGGCATATTATCTATTCCCCATAAGAATAACATGCTGTTTTTATAACTTATCCAGTCTAACATTTGATCTGTGATATGAAATTTATACTAAAAGAAGTAACTTATAATCACTGTCTGACTTTCCCTGTAACTAGTCACCCTAGGTCCCTGGAACACCACTTGAAAAAATGATAGGTAAGCCTGTCTTGAACCCTTTAAGTGATGACAGAATTAGATATTTTAAGGTTGTGATTGAAGCATGTATAAAACTTCAGCTTAGTTGGTCCAATTTGAGTGGAGGGAACATGTAGAAATAGAAGCAGAAATATGCAGAAGTTCAATAGGACTAGATTATAAAACAAACACGATATAGTTTCATGACTAATGGAAAATTACCAAAGATGGATGACATGTAAATGCAGGTATTCAAAGAAATT
This sequence comes from Odocoileus virginianus, assembly GCF_023699985.2. Taxonomy (NCBI): domain Eukaryota; kingdom Metazoa; phylum Chordata; class Mammalia; order Artiodactyla; family Cervidae; genus Odocoileus; species Odocoileus virginianus. Next base: position 21,059,674 of record NC_069683.1, read on the forward strand.
TATGGGAGCTTTATTCTACAGGTTGCATTAGTATGAAATGTCTGTGGATGAGCATGAGAGAAGTGAGTAGATAGAAGCAAGAAATTTTGCAAACGTACCTCTCAACATGGGTAAGAGGATTTAGACAGTAAGCTTTCACAAATTCAAATGTCTTTATGGGTCTTACTTATACACAATCCTATGTATTGAAACATATGGGGAAAACAAAGGACTTAGTGAGGGAGCCATCCTACCTAAAAACATTTACAGTCAATTAAAAACACAGTTTCAGCCTCAGAAAATTGATATTTACTCCCCCCCTCACATATTCTAAGATGGCAAGATAGCAACTGTAAAGTAAAAAGGAGGAAAGGGATACAAAGAATATTTTAGAGGAAAAATGAGTATAACCTGATGTGCAGCCAAGTCACTTCAGTCATGTCTGACTCTTTGAAAACCTATAGACTGTAGCCCACCAGGCTCCTCTGTCCATGGGATTCTCCAGGCAAGAATACTGGAGTGGGTTGTCGTGTCATCCTCCAAAGGAATTTCCTGACTCAGGGATCAAACTAACATCTCTTAAGTCTCCTGCATTGGCAGGTGGGTCCCTAACCACTAGCACCACCTGGGAAGCCCAAGACCTGATGACTGGATGTATAAAGAGAATAAGGATGAGAAATGTGTTAATGATAATAGCAACATCACTAATTTGGACTGCATTCCCTCCAAATGATGGATTTGGAGGATGATCCCTTAAAAGGAGATCCACTTCAGGAGTCTTTGATTTCCTTTTTCCTTCTAGCTTACCAGGTATGATACACACTCCAGCCAAGGTTTTAATTGAGCTTCATTATCATAAAGAATATCCCAAAGTAAGATTTTTCTTTTTCTTTCCTTTTTTTTTTTTTTTTTTTTTTTACTAAATAGAAGCTTCTCTACACTAGATACAAGGCCAGAATAGTTTCTAAAATCTATGCAACTTACTCCAGTGTTAGCATCTCTTTCGTCTAGAAGTTATCACTGAGTCAACATCATATTTTTTCTTCTATAAGGCAGTTTTACTGAGGCTTAACATTTGATGTAGCTAAATGAAAGTGATGCACGACTTATATCAAAATGGAAGAAAACAATCTCCAAACTCCATTTTAAATAAATAGAGCTTACAACCCTTTAGCGAGATGAATAAGCTTTTTCATTTTATGGACTTTTGACAAAGTTGTAGATACAAATCTGAATTGGCTGAGGCAGCAGAAATTTTGCAGTTTAGTACTTCCAAGATTATTATACTGCAATTGCTAAAACACACACACAACATCTAACATTCTTTTATGAAATTAAATATGCCCTGTAATTTTTTTAAAAAATGCTAAAAGATGCATTTCTGCATGCAGATTTTCTGAAAAATATTAACTGGTTAATCATTCATGTAGTCATTTTATTCCCTCATGATTCCTCATTATGAAGATATCTCTTGCAGAAACAGACATTACCGTTTTCTTGCCTAAATCATTCAATATACCATAACTGGATGTTTACACCTACAGTGAAAAAATTAGCTAGAAGAGTTAGATAGGTATTTAAATGGTTTTTACAAGATGTTTTACAAGATGTTTTATATCTAGAATATAATGTTAGATGGAAGAATAGAACATGCAATGATATACTATACACAAACCAGTGACCTTTGAACACGGCCTCAAATTCTTTAATATTTTTTGCCACCATGAGGGAAGGTCTAAGTACCCATCTTGAACCTGGATAAACTGTAATTGTTTCAACCAGTAGAATGTGGAGGATGTGACACCAACTGAGTTCTGAGACCAGGTCAGAAAAGGACATTCTCCTGCGCCCCCATGTCAAAAGTTACACTGTCCGAAACTACCGCACTGGAGAAGAAGCATGAAGGCGCTCTGATTGACAGTCCCAGCTGAGTTCACCTTCTGTCACAGATGAGTGAAGAAGCCATCTTGGATTTGGACCCTCCAGCTCAAGTTGTTCTAAAGTTTGAGGCTGCCTAGGGGTTTCCCAGGTGGTACAGTGATAAAAGAACCGACCTGCTAACGCAGGAGACACAAGAATCACAGGTTTGACCCCTGGGATGGGAGGATCCCCTGCAGAAAGAAATGGCAACCTACTCCAGTATTCTTGGGTGGACATTTCAAAGGCAGAGGAGCCTGGGGGTGAGTCCATGGAGGCGCAGAGAGTCAGACATGACCAAGCATGTAATTCTTGAGCTGAGATAAAGTGGAATATAGAAAAGCTGATCAACCTCTGTCCTTTCTGAATTTCCTAACAAAATGCTTTTGCACAATAAAATGGCTGTGTTACACGTTGCTGGTATGCTACAAACCATATCAGCTTTTAAGAAACGACTACTACATTTTCAGGAGTTCTGCAATCAATGTGGCATAATCATTTTTTAAAAAATTACAGTTCAACAAATTATATTTTTAAGAGCTAATAAATGCTCAAAACTCATTACATCTTACTTTATTTCTGCAAAATAAACAGGATGCTGTGACTTACTGTGTTTAATAATCCCTACCAAATTTATCATATTTCCATATAGGTAGTAACATTCTATTTTTATGGTTAAAATCTAATATTAACAACCCCTGATCATTACTCAATCATAATGAGACCTATAAGAATGTGCCAATCTATCACCAAAGATTAAATACTTCAGGTATATGTACAGTGTTAGAATATGGAAGGAAGAATTAAGTGGTAGCATGTAGAGAAATTACATGGACAGAGGACATTAGTGAGTTTGCAAAGAATCAGATGTGACTGAGTGACTAACACTAGAAAGAGAAAAATACAGAAAAAAAGTGTTATTTTTCTACTTCTTAAGAACTCAGATGAACTGGCATCTTTTGAATCAATATTTGTTAGTATCTAGTGATTACTTTAAGGAACACATGCAAATGAATTTTTAGTAAAATTTCTTCATACTTTATATCAGCTACATCCACTTGAAATTGCATACACTTCTTGTAAGTGACCCTATAGCCCTGATAAAAAATACTTTGCCAAACTAAACCCATGTGAAATTTAATCTCACTTGAGCCTCTTATGAAATTAATTTTAATGCCTAATCATACAGTCTTCATGCTGACAAAATCCATACTGAAGTTAATGAGACAGGTGTCTCCAAGGAATATCTGAATTTTTTATTCTACTCAAACATGAACAGTTCAAAGATCTTGGTTTTAATACTTTCTCCTCCAATAACCTTCATAAAAAAATTAAGCCCTCAAATATGTTGAAACGAAATCCAAGCAAAAGATGAGGTGAAGAGTTAACGTTAGCTTTTCATCATTAGAAATAATTCCCTGACAAAACTTGCACATTTTATTTTCAATAAATAATTATTATTAATTCAGATATTTCTAAGAAAATTTTATCTGTTCTTTCTTCTCAAAAATGTTCAATCACACATCTTAATGTAGGACAAATTCCATTTAAAAAATAACAGAATGAATTTAAGATACTTAATGTAACCTTCTGACAAGTCATAATGCAGTTGACTTTAAATGCTAAGGACAGAGATTTTATTACCTACTAACTATGAAATCATCAGATCTCACCAAGATATTTGAAATAGTACTCAAAAATTATGATTAAAATTATATTTTTAAGTGTGTATTTTATGTTTTAATTGAAAAAAATACATAGTGTCTTTCCAAACACTGGTTACACTATTTCATCTCCTATTTTGTAACCAGGCTTTAGAATTATCGCTCTCATGCTGTGTTTATTTGCATTTAAACCTGACATAAACACATTGTTAGTCTAAGATATTTTTAAAATTAGAGATACCAAGGGAACATTTCATGCAAAGACAAGCTCAATAAAGAACAGAAATGGTAGGGACCTAGCAAAAGCAGAAGATGAAGAGGTGGCAAGAATATACAGAAGAACTGTACAAAAAAGATCTTCATGACCCAGATAATCACAATGCTGTGATCATTCACCTACAGCCAGACATCCTGGAATGTGAAGTCAAGTCAGCCTTAGGAAGCATCACTACAAACAAAGCAAGTGGAGGTGATGGAATTCCGGTTGAGCTATTTCAAATCCTGAAAGACGATGCTGTGAAAGTGCTGCACTCAATATGCCAGCAAATTTGGAAAATTCAGCAGTGGCCACAGGACTGGAAAAGTTCAGTTTTCATTCCAATCCCAAAGAAAGGCAATGCCAAGGAAAGCTCAAACTAGTGCACAATTGCACTCATCTCACACGCTAGTAAAGTAATTAATGCTTAAAATTCTCCAAGCGAGCCTTCAGCAATATGTGAACCATGAACTTCCAGATGTTCAAGCTGGTTTTAGAAAAGCAGAGGAAGCAGAGATCAAATTGCCAACATCCGCTGGATCATAAAGCAAGAGAGTTTCACAAAAAAATCTATTTCTGCTTTATTGATTGCCAAAGGCTTTGACTGTATGGAACACGATAAACTGTGGAAAATGCTGAAAGAGATGGGAATACCAGACCACCTGACCTGCCTCTTGAAAAACCTGTATGCAGGTCAGGAAGCAACAATTAGAACTGAACACAGAACAACAGACTGGTTCTAAATAGGAAAAGGAGTATGTCAAGGCTGTATATTGTCACCCTGCTTATTTAATTAATATGCAGAGCACATCATGAGAAATGCTGGGCTGGATGACACACAAACTGGAATCAAGATTGCTGGGAGAAATATCAATAACCTCAGATATGCAGATGACACCACCCTTATGGCAGAAAGTAAAGAACTAAAGAGCCTCTTGATGAAAGTGAAAGAGGAGAATGAAAGAGTTGGTTTAAAGCTCAACATTCATAAAACTAAGATCATGGCATCCGGTCCCATCACTTCATGGGAAATAGATGGGGAAACAGTGGAAACGGTGGCTGACTTTATTTTTCTGGGCTACAAAATCACTGTGGATGGTGATTGCAGCCATGAAATTAAAAGACACTTACTCCTTAGGAGGAAAGTTATGACCAACCTAGACAACATATTAAAAAGCAGAGACATTACTTTGCCAACAAAGGTCCGTCTAGTCAAGGCTATGGTTTTTTCCAGTGGTCATGTATGGATGTGAGAGTTGGACTATAAAGAAAGCTGAGCACCGAAGAATTGATGCTTTTGAACTGTGGTATTGGAAAAGACTCTTGAGAGTCCCTTGGACTGCAAGGAGATCCAACCAGTCCTGGGTGTTCATTGGAAGGACTAATGCTGAAGCTGAAACTCCAGTCCTTTGGCCACCTGATGAGAAGAGCTGACTCATTTGATAAGACCCTGATGCTGGGAAAGATTGAGGGCAGGAAGAGAAGGGGACAACAGAGGATGAGATGGTTGGATGGCATCACCAATCAATGGACATGGGTTTGGGTGGACTCCAGGAGTTGGTGATAGATAGGGTGACCTGGCGTGCTGCAGTTCATGGGGTCACAAAGAGTTGGACATGACTAAGCAACTGAACTGAACTGAATTGTATATATCAACTAAGATAAATATGTTTAGTGTAGTGTTAGTCACTCAGTCATGCCCAACTATTTGCAACCCCATGGACTACAGCCTGCCTTGCTCTGTTGTACATGAAATTCTCCAAGAAAGAGTACTGGAGTGGGTTTCCATGCCCTTCTCCAAGAGATCTTCCTGTTCCAGGGACTGAATGTTGGTCTCCTGTATTTCAGGAAGATTCTTTACTGTATAAGTCAGCAGGGAAACCCTAAGAGATGCTATTTAATTACCAAATAAAGTTCAGAGGCATCTGTTCTGTGTTTTTTGAAGGTTTAGCAATTGTGTTGCTATCACAAAATAGATGCTTTGTTGTTGTCAGGCACTCAGTCCTGTCTAACTCTTTGTAACCCCATGGACTACAGCAAGCCAGGCTTCCTATCCTTCACCATCTGCTGGAGTTTGAGCTAAAACTCATGTCCACTGAGTGAGTGATGCTAACCAACCATATAATCTTCTGTCATCCCCTTCTCTTCCTGCTTTCTATCTGTCCCTGCACCAGGGTCTTTTCTAATGAGTTGGCTCTTTGCCTCAGGTGGTCAAAGTATTGGAGCTCCATCATCAGTCCTTCCAGTGAATGTTCAGGGTTGATTTCCTTTAGCATTGACTGGTTTGATCGCTTTGCTGTACATGGGACTCTCAAGAGTCTTCTCCAACACAACAGTTTGACAGCATCACTTCTTTGGTGCTCAGCCTTCTTTATGGTCCAACTCTCATATCTGTACATGATTACTGGAGAATCCATAGCTCTTATAAAGAGCTTATACAGAGTTTTGCCAGCAGAGTAATGTCTCTGCCTTTTAATACATTGTCTAGGTTTGTCATATAATCTGAGTGCAAACAGTACCAGAGTATGACTTCACGTTTCCTAGAGTTGTAAATTTGTGACCTTTTACTTTTTAATATGTATGATTGTATGTATAATCAAACTACAGAATTACTAATCATAAATTAGCAATCATCATTTGAAATCATATCAAACAAACTTGAATCAAAAACAGGATTACATTTATTAAGTCAAAAATGCTCACAAAATCTCAAAAGGATGGTGCTATGACTTAATGTGATTTTATACATGGTTTTGCAAAAATAGTTTCCCTACAAATTTAAGAACTATCTTGAAATAAAACACTGTCAATTGAGTATAAGAATTTTTACGTCTTAAGCCAAAATGTATGCATGATGTATAGTTAAATCTTGCTCATAAGTTCAGTTCAGTTCAGTCACTCAGTCGTGTACGACTTTTTTTGACCCCATTAATCGCAGAACGACAGGCCTCCCTGTCCATCACCAATTCCCAGAGTCCACCCAAACCCATGTCCATCGAGTCAGTGATGCCATCCAGCCATCTCATCCTCTGTCGTTCCCTTCTCCTCCTGCCCCCAATTCTTCCCAGCGTTAGGGTCTTTTCCAATGTGTCAACTCTTCTCATGAGGTGGCCAAAGTATTGGAGTTTCAGCTTCAACATCAGTCCTTCCAATGAACACCCAGGACTGATCTCCTTTAGGATGGACTGGGTGGAGTTCCTTGTAGTCCAAGGGACTCTCAAGAGTCTTCTCCAACACCACAGTTCAAAAGCATCGATTCTTTGGCGCTCAGCTTTCTTCACAGTCCAACTCTCACATCCATACATGACCACTGGAAAAACCATAGCCTTGACTAGATGGACCTTTGTTGGCAAAGTAATGTCTCTTCTTCTAAATGTGCTATCTAGGTTGGTCATAACTTTCCTTACAAGAAGTAAGCATCTTTTAATCATGGCTGCAATCACCATCTGCAGTGATTTTGGAGCCCAAAAAAATAGTCAGCCACTCTTTCCACTGCTTCCCCATCTATTTCCCATGAAGTGATGAGACAAGATGCCATGATCTCAGTTTTCTGGATGTTGAGCCTTAAGCCAACTTTTTCACTCTCCTCCTTCACTTTCATCAAGAGGCTTTTTAGTTCTTCTTCACTTTGTGCCGTAAGGGTGGTGTCATCAGTATGCAGGTCAAGAAGCAACAGTTAGAACTGGACATGGAATAGCAAGCAGAGTGGTTCCAAATCGGGAAAGGAGTACACCAAGGCTGTACAATGTGACACCTCTTATTTCACTTATATGCAGAGTATATCATGCAAAATTCCAGGCTGGGTTGAAGCATAAGCTGGAATCAAGTTTCCCAGGAGAAATATCAATAACCTCAGATATGCAGATGACACCACCTTTATGGCAGAAAGTGAAGAGGAACTAATGAGTGGCTTGATGAAAATGAAAGAAGAGAGTAAGAATTCTGGCTTAAAACTCAACATTCAAAAAACAAGGATCATGGCATCTATTCTTATCAATTCATGTCAAATGGGGAAACAATGGAAGTAGTGACAGATTTTATTTTCTTGGGCTCCAAAATCACTGCAGATGGAGACTGCAGCCATAAAATTAAAAGATGCTTACACCTTGGAATAAAGGCTATGACCAAATTAGACAGCATATTAAAAAGCAGAGACATTATTTTGCCAACAAAGATCCATCTAGTCAAAGCTACAGTTTTTCTAGTAGTCATGTATGGATGTGAGAGTTGGACTACAAAGAAAACTGAGCACTGAAGAATTGATGCTTTTTAACTGTGGAGTTGGAGAAGACTCTTGAGAGTCTCTTGGACTGCAAGGAGAGCCAACCAGTCAATATAAAGGAAATCAGTCCTGAATATTCATTGGAAGAACTGATGCTGAAGCTGAAGTTCTAACACTTTGGCCACCTCATGTGAAGGACTGACTCATTGGAAAAGACCCTGATACTGGGAAAGACTGAAGGTGGGAGGAGAAGGGGACGACAGAGGATCAATGGTTGGATTGCATCACTGACTCAATGGACATGAGCTTGAGAAAGCTCAGGAGTCGGTGATGTACAGGGAAGCCTGTTGTGCTGCAGTCATGGGGTTCAATGAGTTGGACATGACTGAGCATCTGAATTGAAGCAAACTATTCCAGAAAATTCAAAGAGAGAGAATACTTTAATGTCATTTTATCAATCTTACATTTCTCTAATACAAAAGACAAAGACTGGAAAGTTACGTTTCTTTAATATTTTTTAAAAAAATTTGGATTAATGTATTTTAGACTTACAATAAGCATTTCAGGTTTACATTGTAGTAATTTGGTATTTTTATAAAATATACTTCATAGAAAGCTATTATAAAATATTGGCTATATACTATTTATACTGGGCAATTTCTCTGATGAATTTTGATGCAAAAGTCTTCAGCAAAATATTAGCAAACCAAATTCAACAGTACACTAAAAAGATCTTACATTATAATATAGAGTGATTTATTCCAGTGATGCATATATGATTCAATGTCCATCAAGTTGATACATCATGTTAGCAAAAAGAAGAATAGAAATCACATGATCAACTCAATAGATGCAAAAAACCATCTGACATAGTTCAATATCCATTCATGATAAAAAAAACTCAACAAATTTGGTATAGAGGGAACATGAGTGAAGTGTGTGAAAATCGCTCAATCATGTCCAATCCTGTGATACCACAGATTAGGCAGTCCATAGAATTCTCCAGGCCAGAAATATGGAGTGTATAGCTGTTCCCTTCTCCAGGGGAACTTCCCAACCCAGGGATCGAACCCATGTCTCCCGTATTGCAGGCAGATTCTTTAGCAGCTGGGCCACCAGGTAAGCCCCAGACTACTAGAGTGGGTAGCCTATCCCTTCTCTAGTGGATCTTTCTGTCCCAGGAATCAAACCAGATCTCCTGCATTGCAGCTGGATTCTTCACCAGATGAGCTCCCATACCTTAATATAATAAAGGCCATTTATGAGAAACCTTCCCTGGTGGCTCAGCTGGTAAAGAATCCACCTGCAATGTGGAAGACCTGGGTTTGATCGCTGGGTTGGGAAGATCTCCTGGAAAAGGGAATGGCTACCCACTCCAGTATTCTGGTCTGGAGAATTCCATGGACTGTATAGTTCATGTACATGACAGAGCAACTTTCACTTCACCTCACCTCTTCATGACAAACCTACAGCTAACATCATATTCAATTATTAAAAGTTTTCAGATTCTCCTCTAAGACCAATAACAAGACAAGGCTGCCCACTCTTAACCACGTCTACTTAATACAGTTTTGGAAATCCTAGCCACAGTAATCAGACAAGTAAAGGACATAAAGGCATCCAAATTGGAAGGGAAAAAGTAAAACTGTCACTACTTGCAGATGACATAATACTATATATAGAAAACCCTATGATGCTACCAAAGACTATTAGAATTAATAAATTTAGTAAAGTTTCAGGACACAAGATTAATATATAGAAATCTATTGTTCTATACAATAATAATGAACCATCACAGAGATAAAAGAATAAAACAATCTCATTTATAATCTCATCAAAAGAATAAAATACCTAGAAATAAATTTAACCAAGATGGTGAAAGACCTGTAAACAGAAACAAGGAAGTCTATAAAACAATAAAGAAGGGAACTGAAGACGATACAAATAAATGGAAAGATAGCCCATGTTTATGGATTGGAAGAATTAAAAATGTTAAAATATCCACATAACCCAATGCAACCTATAGATTTAATATAATCATTATCAAAATGCTCATGACATTTTTCTGAGAACTAAAACAACTAACACTTAGTACATAATAAAATCAGAAAAGACCTATATAGCCAAAGCTATTTCTTTGAAGAAAATAACAAAGCTAGAGATATCATTCTCCCTGACTTCAGACTATACTACAAAGTTATGGTAAGCAAAACCGTATGGCACTGACACAAAATTTGAGACATAGGTTAATGGAAAAGAATAAAATGTTCAGCAATAAACTCATGCACATATGGTCAATAATCTACAACTAAGGATGAAAGAATATAAATGGGGAAAATACTGCCTCTTCAATAAGTAATGTTCGGAAAATGAACAGCTATATATAAAAGAACGAAAATAGAATATTTTCTCAATTCATATATAAAAATAAACTCAAAATTAGTTAAAGTGTAATATCTAAAACAATAAATCTATAAGAAAGCATAGGCAGCACACAGTCTTTAACCTAAGTCTTAGCAAATTTGTATCTGGCTCTTTGGGCACAGGAAACAAACCAAAAATAAAGAAATGGAAAACTAAAAACATAAACACAAATATTCAACATAAATAGAGACACATATATTAAGACAAAAGTTTGAGTAGGCAGAATCTAAAAATACTTCAAAATAATATATTATGACCAAGAAGGATTTGTCTCAAAATATATATACTTTAACATTTCTAAGTGTTCATGAATAGATTAAACACAGAAAGAAAATATGACATAAAGACAAAGGAATACCATTCAACTTTTAAAAAGGAGGAAATTTTGCCATGTGGGTCAAGGTGGGAGGAACTAGAAGACATTATGCTAAGTGAAATAAGTCAGGCAGAGGAAGAAAATACCATGATTTCACCTATCTAAAAGAGTGAAACTACAGAAGTAGAGAGCAGAATGGTGGTTCTAGAGGATGCCAGAAAGGGAAAATGGGGAGGTGATGGTCAAAGGGTACAAAGTTTCAGTTATACAAAGAAATAATTTCTCGAGATGCACCATTTAGCCAAGTATCTACAGTTAACAATACTGTATTGCATATGTAACATTTGCTGAGAGGTACATGTTAAGTGTTGCAATAACAACAACAAAAAAAATACATTAATTTTAAAAACTAGGTTAGAGGTGATGGCTCTGTTTATAGATTTATAGTGATGATTGTTTTATGTTGTATGCGTCTGTGTTAGCTGTTCAGTCTTATCTGACTGTTTGAGACCCAATAGGCTCCTCTGTCCATGGAATTCTCCAGGCAACAAGACTGGAGTGACTTGCCATTTCCTTCCCCAGGGGACCTTCATGCTGTATACCTAACCCTAAATCCACTGAACTGTATACATTAAACAAGCAGAGCTTTATATATGTCAATCATAACTCAACAAAGTGGAAAAATTAAAGAAAAACTTGAAAAAGAAAATTAATCCCTGTCCTTCACCATATTAATAAAACAAAATTTTAAACTGTGTTATCAGTAGAGGCAAAATAAAAATTTTGAACAAAATTCAATCCAATTTTTGATTAAAAGAAAAATTTCTTAGCAAACTACCATAAAAGAGAACATTCTCAACTTAATAAATAGCATTTATGAGAAACCTCCACCTAACGCCAACTTAAGGATGAAAAGATGTAATACTTTTTCCCCTAAGTTCAGAAATAAGGCAATAAAAACTATTCTCACCACTTGTAAACTCAATACCCCAAAATAAATCCACTATAGAAGGAAATTTTTCAATGGTGTGTCCTCAGAACTTAGAACAACCCCTGGTAGATAGCAGTTACTCAGCAGATATGTATGTATTTTGAGGGTTATAAAAAAAAAGATTCTATTTATTTGAAATTATTGCAATTTGGTATTTGATTCTCCCCAAGTATTTTTTCCACATATGTAATGATAGATATTAAGAAGTTATCTTTTAAAATATGTAATAAACAAAAGTAGATAAAAGTATGCTTATATCATTTATTAACATACTATTAAGTGATAAGCAGTGATGCCTGACTGCAGTAGCAAAAAAACAAAAAAAGGAAACAAACTACAGAAAGAGTAGCTCACATAAAAGCTTTTGCTAAAATGTGCTCATGTCATGTTACACTGAGAAGCACTAGCTGTCAAAAAGATCCTAACAGCTTCAGAAAAGTTTAACTTAATGCCACACGCATTACAGTACTTAGACTTACGTGTAATCAAACAGGAATATACTGGGGAATTTGTTTCTATCCATCCATCTAATTATCTATTTTCAAATACTGAAGCAAGTCAAAGTCTATGATTAACATTTAAGATAAAACACTGAATCATTTTAATCTTTCGTCAACAAAGCTGGATGTCTACTTCATTAAATATAGTTATAATAGCATACATGGCTTAGTGATACGTTTAATTGACTAAATAAGCCACATTAAATATTTCAGGTGTGTGAGTTACTACTCATGTAGCAGATACAAATCTCAGCCCATGAATCCAGATGGGAAAGATATATAAGTGTATTTATCTATAACGCATATTGTTTATAATAAACTCCCACTAATTTCTGGTGTTCTAACCACTTCCCAAAAGGTTACATTTCATTATGGGTGAAATGTAATATGAAAGCATGGGTAGCAACTGTGGACACATTCCATTTTCATATTCCTTTTCCTAGTGGTAATGTTTCCTCCATAGAGTTGTTACTCAGGCCACATCTGGGCCACTTTTCCTGTCCTGTAATGATGAATCTATTACTTTCATAGTACTAAAATTTGAGGGAGCTTTAAATAGAACATCCACAAGTCTTATATGTTCCAACTGGAAACCAGGTCCCTGGGTTTGAATCCCAGATGCACTGTTCATCATTTATGCAACTTGAGCACCGTAATTAGCCTGTGTATGTCTCAGTTTCCTCCTGTAAAAAAAAAATGGGGATAATAATATGGATTGAAATGTTATTAAACTGCTTAGAACAGTTCCTGACACATATAGTCTACTGGCTGTAATACTATCATTTTTACATTTGCTGCATGATTTGGCAACAAAATTAGGGCAGAGAGCAATCAGGAATGCAGATGCCAAAATATTACCTTTATTACATGGCTTATATGTGGAAACAAATGGATTTCCTAACAGTAAACCCCAGATAATCATAGCCTACTAGAAAGTCATCACACACATCATTACGTGATTGTGATGAAACTAAATCTCATAGCTTGAAATCCACACATGACAATTGTATGACTTGTCAGAGATGGGTTAAAAATGAACTTTTAGAAAATCTTCATATTTAAAATATTTAAGAGTAAATTTTCACTAAAATATCAAAAACATTTTTTAATTAATTAATTTATTTATTTTACAACATTGTATTAGTTTTGCCATACATTGACATGAATCCACCATGGGTGTACATGTGTTCCCCATCCTGAACCCCCCTCCCAACTCCCTCCCCATCCCATCCCTCTGGGTCATCCCAGTGCACCAGCCCTGAGCACCCTGTCTCAGGCATCGAACCTGGACTGGCGATTCATTTCACATATGATAATTTATATGTTTCAATACCATTCTCCCATATCATCCCACCCTCGCCCTCTCCCACAGAGTCCAAAAGACTGTTCAATACATCTGTGTCTCTCTTGCTGTCTCGCATACAGGGTTATCATTACCATCGTTCTAAATTCCATATATATGCGTTAGTATACTGTATTGGTGTTTTTCTTTCTGGCTTACTTCACTCTGTATGATAGGCTCCAGTTTCATTCACCTCATTAGAACTGATTCAAATGTATTCTTTTTAATGGCTGAGTAATATTTTTAAACTGTCTGGGAAAACTGCTAACAGACTCTCTCCAATTTAAAAACTTACCAATTAGGAAATTTGTGTTGGAAATTTTTGTTTCAAAGTTGAAATCCACTATCAAGAATTCAGACCACTTGTTTCAAAAATATCCTGTCTTTACAGGACCAGCTACTAAAAAAACAAGGGGTAAAACTCTAAACATTTCCATAAATGTTTCTGCATGAATCATTTTTTATTAAAACTTCTGTAGATAAAGGGAGATAGAAAATGGGGTCAGAGGGCTGGTTCCTCAGATCTTAAGTGATTAAGAAATGCACTCATCTTTAAATAGTACAAACAACCAGCATGAGTCTTATAATGGTATATAACACATATTCTGTAAATAATAAAAACTCGTTGCCACATAGACTACTTGAAGATCAAATAAGAGCAGCAATGAAAATAACAAATTTAACTTTTATTTCCCTTGTATCAGATACTAATCAAGGTGCCACATGTATTAGTTCTCCTAATTTTAGCAACAAAGTACTATTCCAAACTCTGTTTTACAAACGAATAAACAAAACACAGAATGACATAAGTCACATACTCAGCAAGTTGCAGACCTGGGATTTGGTGACCACTGATCCAGACTCTATGTTGCGGAATATTCTAATAAAAACTGTATATTGTATCAATCAACAGGTTCATTTGTTGAGTGAAAATTACAGCACTTTCAGAATATACTTGTTACTAAAAAAATAAAAGCAGACAAACTAGTTTCTTTAAGGCAAGCAATACATGGTTTATAGTCTTTGCATAACCTTTAAAATATTTTTTCAGACTTTGTTAACATTCAATAAACCATTTATAGTAAACTTAAACACCAGAAATATTATTCCATAATATCACTGAACTTCTCTTATCCATGTACTTTTCACACTTCAATTTATAAAATATTAATAACTAATTTGGGGGGGAAGTTTGAAAACAAAGTAAACTCAAATTGTTTGGTCAATTCTAGTAGTTTTTGTTTCAAACTCTCACAAAATAAATATTTATTCTAGAAAAAAGTGGTTAAAAATCACAATTAGGTATCATTACAGTTCTAGGTATTCTAAGTGAAAATTAACATTTTTTAAGTCATGGAATTCATCCATCATGGTATGTCTATATCACCATATTAGGGAAGGTGTATATCCTACTGTTACCATAACACATTACCACAAATTTAGTGGCTTACAACAAATGACATTTATTATTTTAGAGTTCTGGAAGTGACAAGTTTAAATTCAAGGTGGGCAGAATAGCATTCTCTCTAGAGGATCTGGGGGAGAATACACTTGTTTGCCTTTTTTATTGTATAGAAACTACCTTAATCCCTTGGCTTGCGGCCACCTCCTCTGTCTCCTGCCTCCCTCTCATAAAAACACTTATGATTGCATTGAGCCCACCTGAACAATTCAGAATATTCCCTTCTACTCAAGCCAAAGTATAATTATACCTGAAAAATCCCTGTTACCATTCAAGAGAACATTCACAGTTCCCCAGGATTAGAAGATGGATATCTTTGGGGGTGGGGTATTATTCAGTGGGTAAGAAGGAATATTTTCTTATTAAGTATTACATGGCAGACCTCTGCAGTATAAGTTTTTAGTTGCTGACCTTTCAGGACAAATACTTCTAATTATATCTTATATCATCATTAGAATCATTAGAATATTCATTAGAGATGAAGGGCAATAGAGATAAAGAATCTTATATTAAAATGAAATGCTGAGCCCTTTAGACATTGTATCCTTTCAGATATTAAAATGCTACATTGTGTCATAGGTTCAACTCTTGGTCTCCATCTTGGCTCCTCTGACTTTGCTTATTACAGTAAAGGAATGTGTTCATCTCAGATATTTTGATCACTGCATTTTCCTCTCTTGATAATAATAATAATTTAGTCATATATGGACAAATAATATATATAGTTTGGAGAAATTTAGTTACTTTTAGAATGAATTCTTTTTTTTTTTAGGTGCCTGGATAAGAAGCTCATCATCTATCACTGATTTCTGGCAAAGGAAAAAATGTACAGGCAGCCTTGAAATGGAAAATAATAAGATCAACTTGTTCACTTTCATCTTTCTATCTTTCTGGCTATATCAGCTCCTGGGAAATTTTTTCAATCCTTTCTTAGGTCTTTGAAGTATTTACTTGCTATGGAAACTGCAAAAAAAAAAAAAATTTATTATTGAAAACAAAAACAACAAGGCTTGATTCATAAATAAGACTTTTTTAAAGTATTCCAATAATTAAACAAATATGTTTCACAGAAATTTCTAAAGGAATTTCCAAATAAATACCTAAATGACCTGTAATAATTTTCAAAGATCTTGAAAATAATTAGTAAAAAATTTTAATAAGCAACCATATCATAATACAGTTTGAATCTTAGATTATTTATTTAAAAAATGAAATCAATTATATTATTTTATTAAAAGAAGGAAGAACTTTTAATTCTTCCACATGCATATTACAATCCAAACTCACATGACTTATGTATACCATGTAATTTTACTTTTAAATAACATATTTACTGTAGAAAATGTAATTATACAACATCATTAGGACAAAATATAATTCTATGTATCTTTTCTTGAAGCCAGAAGTTCTGAATTCAGTATAGGATTATGATGAAGACTGACCTATAAAATCAATAACTTACATATTTTTTTAACTTACATATTTTTAAGGCCCTGGTTTTAATGGAATTTTTATACATGTGGGCTATGCTTAGCTGCTCAGTTGTGTCTGACACCCTGCAACCCCATGGACTGTAGCTCTCCAGGCTCCACTGTCCATGGGATTCTCCAGACAAGAATACTGGAGTGGGTTGCCATGCCCTCCTTCAGGGAATCTTCCCAATCCAGTGATCAAACCGAGGTCTCCCACATTGCAGGCGGATTCTTTACTGTCTGAGCCTTCAGGAAAGCCCAGTTTTTTTGTTTGTTTGTTTTTAATACATAACAGCATGGAACAGTAATGAAGATCACTGATATTAATAGTTAAAAAGTGTATGCCCTCTGAACTTCTTTAGGTCTACTGGTTTGCCTGGCAATACTATGTTGAGTAATGAGCACTGTCCCTTTAAACCTACATTCAGTAGTTCAGTTCAGTCTCTCAGTTGTGTCCAGCTCTTTGTGACCCCATGGACGGCAGCATGCCAGGCTTCCCTGTCTATCACAAAACCCAGAACTTGCCATGTCCATTGAGTCAGTGATGCCATCCAACCATCTCTTCCTCTGTCATCCCATCTCCTATCTTCAATCTTTCCATACCCAAAAACTAAAAGTTCAAAAAGTGTGTCTATTTTTTTCTGAGCACAAGAGATATACAGCAATCTAAAACAGTAGATGAGAAAACATCATTACTAGGAATCAAAGATGAAAACACACATTCTTTTTCAATCTTAGGCTAATCTTTTGACCTCAGTTTTCTCTTCCATAAAATGGGATTAAAATAAATGAATAAATGAATAAAATGGGATTAAAATATTTCCTATGTCACTTGACAATCTTTAATAGGAGAGATAGTGATCATAAATATAAAATCATTCTAAATGTCAATGAAACTGTTATTTCTTCCTGAGATGAGCTTTAGGATATTTAAAGATAAGTATTCCGGTTTATAAAGTACATATTGGGCTTCTCAGGTGGCACTAGTGGTAAAGAACCCACCTGCAGGAGCAGGAAGGAACATGGGTTCTATCCCTGGGTTGGAAAAATCCCCCAGAGAAGAGCATGGCAACCCACTCCAGTATTCCTGCCTGCAGAATTCCAAGGACCAAGAAGGCAGGCTACAGTTCATAGGATGGCAAACAGTCACACATGACTGAAGTGACTTAGCACAAAGTATATATTAATTATATGTACATTATACATTTTTAATTTGATGAATTATTAAAATAATAAACCATGACTGAGGTAATTACTACTGTTTGGCAACTATATGAAATTCCAGGTATCTGTTTTTTCTTTACTTGCTGATTGACAAGACATTTGAAAACACTGATTCCTGATTAATGATCTTGTTAATAAACTAATCTAAATGCATGCTTCTGGGTATCTCCAAAAGAAAAGAAGATTTTTAGAAAGTAAGCAGAAGAGAAAAACAGTTTTATGAATAATGCAAATATTTGTTCACTTCTATCTCCCTGCCTTTTGCTTGTAATGATATGTTTTGATAGCTGCAAATAGCAGGGATTTATGGATGAAAGGGTATTTTACCATTCCAGAGATCTGACATACCATTAAATCATCCCTACAGCAAAATGAGGAAATCCTGCTTAAACTTAAGCTGTGAAATAGTAATAATTACATAGTAACTTTACGAGAGATAATAAGTGTTTGGAAAATTGTGATTGTATTAATAATTTTTAGCAGTAACATGTTTCAATATGACACATGAGATTTATGGAAAGTAGTATGGAAAGTGTGGCTTCCCTAGTAGCTCAGTAGGTAAAGAATCTGCCTGCAATGCAGGAGAGATGGGTTCAATCCCTGGGTCAGGAAGATCCCCTGGAGAAAGAAATGGCAACCCACTCCAGTACTCTTGCCTGAAGAATTCCATGGACAGAGGAACCTGGAGGTCTACAGTCTATGGGATGCAAAGAGTTGGACATGACTATGAGACTAACTTTCACTTTCAGAAGTTAGAAAAGTATTTCCCCTTAATGAGTGGCATAGCATTTATAAAAATACACATGGTCAATGTTGTGACAAGAAGTCAGACAAATTTTTCATTTTGTAGTTTGCTTGACAGTCTTCAAATTTTTACTGACTTGTTCCTCTTAGAACTAAAAAAAACACCTATCATCACATGAGATTCAGGCTATGTGCTAGGCATTTTGTAAGTACTAGTGCTATGAATATACAAAAGACATTCTCCTTTAAGCAATAAGCTTAAAATTATCAAAATAATTATGATAATGATGATCGATCGGTTTGGTTCAGTTCAGTTCAGGCACTCAGTCACATCCAACTCTTTGCAACCCCACAAACTGCAACACTCCAGGGCTCCCTGTCCATCAACAACTCCCAGAGTTTACTCAAGCTCATGTCCATTGAGTTGGTGATGCCATCCAACCATCATAACCTCTGTCATCCCTTTCTCCTCCTGCCTTCAATCCTTCCCAACATCAGAGTATTTTCCAATGAGTCAGTTCTTCGCATCAGGTGGCCAAAGTATTGGAGTTTCAGCTTCAGCACCAGTCCTTCCACTAAATATTCAGGACTGATTTCCTTTAGGATGGACTGGTTGGATTTTGCTGTCCAAAGAACTCTCAAGAGTCTTCTACAACATCACAGTTCAAAACCATCAATTCTTCAGCACTCAGCTTTCTTTATAGTCCAATTCTCACATCCATACATGACTACTGGAAAAACCATATCTTTGGGTAGATGGATCTTTATTGGCAAAATAATGTCTGCTTTTTAATATGCTTTGTAGGTTGGTCATAACTTTTCTTCCAAGGAGTAAGTGTCTTTTAATTTCATGGCTGTAGTCACCATCTGCAGTGATTTTGGAGCCCCCCCCCCCCCCAAAAATAAAGTCTGTCACTGTTTCTACTGTTTCCCCATCTATTTGCCATGAAGTGATGGCACCAGATGCCATGATCTTAGTTTTCTGAATGTTGAGTTTTAAGCGAACTTTTTCACTTTCTCCTTTCATTTTCATCAAGAGGCTCTTCAGTTCATCTTCCTTTTCTGCCATAAGGATGGTGTCATCTGCATATCTTAGGTTATTCATATTTCTACCAGGAATCTTGATTCCAGTTGGTGCTTCATCCAGCCCAGCATTTCTCATGATGTACTCTGCATATAAGTTAAATAAGCAGGATGACAATATACAGCCTTGGTGTACTCCAATCCTGACTAGGAACTAGTCTGTTGTTCCATGTCCAGTTCTAAGTGCTTCCTGACCTGCATACAGATTTCTCAAGAGGCAGGTCAGATGATCTGGTATTCCCATCTCTGTAAGAACTTTCAACAGTTTGTTGTGATCCACACAGTCAAAGGACAGTCAAAGGCTTTGACATAGTCAATAAAGCAGAAATAGATGTTTTTCTGGAATTCTCTCACTTTTTGATGATCCAATGGATGTTGGCAATTTGATCTCTGGTTCCTCTGCCTTTTCTAATCCAGCTTGAACATCTGGAAGTTCACGTTTCACGTACTGTTGAAGCCTGGCTTGGAGAACTTTGAGTATTACTTTACTAGCGTGTGAGATGAGTGCAATTGTGCGCTAGTTTGAGAATTCTTTGGTATTGCCTTTCTTTGGGATTCGAATGAAAACTGACCTTTTCCAGTCCTATCGACACTGCTGAGCTTTCCAAATTTGCTGGGATATTGAGTGCAGCACTTTCACATCAGCTTTTAGGATTTGAAATAGCTCAACTGGAATTCCATCACCTCCATTAGCCTTGTTCATAGTGATGCTTCCTAAGGCCCACTTGACTTCCCTTTCCTGGATGTCTGGATCTAGGTGAATTATCATACCATCGTGAGTATCTGGGTCATGAAGATCTTTTTTGTATAGTTCTTCTGTGTTTCTTGCCGCCCCTTCTTAATATCTTCCGCTTTTGTTAGATCCAAAGCATTTCTGTACTTTAATGTGTTCACCTTTGCATGAAATGTTCCCTTGGTATCTCTAATTTTCTTGAAGAGATCTCTAGTCTTTTCCATTGTATTTTCCTCTATTTCTTTGCACTGTTCACTGAGGAAGGCTTTCTTATCTCTCCTTGCTATTCTTGGAACTCTGCATTCAAATAGGAATATCTTTCCTTTTCTCCTTTGCTTTTCACTTTTCTTCCTTCCACAGCTATTTGTAAGGCCTCCTCAGACAGCCATTTTGCTTTTTGCATTTTTTTCCTCGGGGATGGTCTTGATCCCTGTCTCCTGTACAATGTCATGAACCTCCATCCATAGTTCTTCAGGCACTCTCTCCATCAGATCTAATCCCTTGAATCTATTCCTCACTTCCACTGTATAATCATAAGGGATTTAATTTAGGTCATACCTGAATGATCTAGTGGTTTTACCTACTTTCTTCAATTTAAGTCTGAATTTAGCAATAAGGAGTTCATAATCTGAGCCACAGTCAGCTCCTGGTCTTGCTTTTGCTGACTGTATAGAGCTTCTCCATCTTTGGCTGCAAAGAATATAATCAATCTGATTTTAGTATCGACCATCTGGTGACGTCCATGTGTAGAGTCTTCTCTTGTGTTGTTGGAAGAGGGTGTTTGCTATGACCAGTGTGTTCTCTTGGCAAAACTCTATTAGCCTTTGCCCTGCTTCATTCTGTACTCCAAGGCCAAATTTGCCTGTTACTCCAGGTGTTTCTTGACTTCCTATTTTTGCATTCCAGTCCCCTATAATGCAAAGGACATCATTTTGGGGTGTTAGTTCCAGAAGGTTCTTGTAGATCTTCAAAGAACCATTCAACTTAAGCTTCTTCAGCATTACTGGTCAGTGCATAGACTTGGATTACTGTGATATTAAATGGTTTGCCTTTGAAATGAACAGAGATCATTCTGTCGTTTTTGAGACTGCATCCAAGTACTGCATTTCACTTTCTAATACATTTTTCATAAAGCCTGTTCCAAAGCCACTTCATACCATGAACTCACTGTAATCTAACACCAGTACCAGAGGTGGGGCTTCCCTGATGGTCTTAGTGGTTAAGAATCCGCCTGCCAATGCCAAGCTGCTGCTGCTGCTAAGTTGCTTCAGTCATGTCCGACTCCGTGCAACCCCATATATGAGAGCCCATCGGGCTCCCTTGTCCCTGGGATTCTCCAAGCAAGAACACTGGAGTGGGTTGCCATGTCCTTCTCCAATGCATGGAAGTGAAAAGTCAAAGTGAAGTTGTTCAGTCATGTCCGACTCTTAGTGACCCAGTGGATTGCAGCCTACCAGGCTCCTCCGTCCATGGGATTTTCCAGGCAAGAGTACTGGAGTGGGTTCCAAGGCACAGTGTATGGGTTCAATCCCTGGTCCAGAAAGATCCCACAGGCCTCTAGCAACTAAGCCCATGTGTCACAACTACTGCAGCCTGCAAGCCTAGAGCTGGTGCTCTGTAACTAGAGAAGCCACTGCAATGAGAAGCCCACGTAGCACAATGATGAGAAAGCCCAGGCGTGATAACAAAAACTTAGTTCAGCCAAAAACAAATAAATAAATCTTTAAAAGTAAATAAATAAATAAAACCAGTATTTTACTGCCATAAATAACCATCGTGCTGAATATCATGGTGAGAAATTAAGGTCTAAAGAAGTCACTTTTTTTCCCCCAAGATTAAAAGTCATATTAGTTTCATGGCTATGACAAGATTCATCCTTCTTGTATCTACTAACTTTTCATCCTCTCTATTAGTTATCTAATGCTTTATAACACAATATCATAAACTTCACAGCTTATGACAACATACAGTTTTGTTTCCCTGTTTCTTTGGATCATGAACTTTTCAGGCACATTTGAGCTGAGTCTTGCAGGATTTGCCTGCAAGATGTAATCAAGATGTCAGTTGTCTCATGCTGAGTCAGGCCTGGGGAAGACTGCTCCCAAACTTGTATGATTGTTAGCAAAATCCAGATCCTTACTTACTGATCACAGAACCAAGAGCCTCAGCTTCTTGCTGGTTGTTGGCCAGAGGCCACTCTCATTTCCTTGCCGCATGAACATCTTCATATAGCACCTCAAAACAAGGCAATTTGCTTCAGTAAAGCGAGCCCATAAGATGCTAGCAACACCAAGGTATAAGCTTCCATAACTTAATCATGGAAAACAGATAGCCAATGGGAATTGGCTGTATGGCTCAGGAAACTCAAATAGGAGCTCTGTATCAACCTAGAGGGGTGGAATGGTGAGGGAGATGGGAGGGAGTTTCAAAAGGTAGGGGACATATGTATACCTATGGCTGATTCATGTTGATGTTTGACAGAAAACAGCAAAATTCTATAAAGCAATTATCCTTCAATAAAAAAATAAATTAAGAAAAAGAAAAAAAATAATTTAATCATGGAAACGACATTATATCACCTTTGCTGTATTCTCTTGGTGAGAAACAAATCACAGGTCCTACCAACACTCAATGGGGGAATCGGAAACATATGAGTGAAGTAGAGATAATTGGGGGTCACCTTTAGAATCTGTGTACCACATCTCCCTTACTGAAGTCTGTAGGAAAGGCACAACATCTTCACCTTAGCCATTGCCATCAACCTGGGTGTTCATTGCCCAATAAATCAAGCATCCAAACACCAATCTTTCAACTCATGTTATCCACTTTTGAGATCATATCCTAGACCTTGCCATTGCTTATAATTGAATAACCTTCCACTCCCCTATGGATTTAGGTACTCCACTCTAATCAATCAAGTTTCAGCTCTTGGGTAATATTTTCATAGATTTTAATACCCATCTCAGAGTATTATAGAACCAATGTCAAATGCTTTCCCATAAAGATTGTGAACCCTGTCAACATTTCATTTATCATACTTAAAAATTTTATTTGAGTTTTATAAAAGGAATATTCCTCATTTTTAGGTTAAAATTTTCATGATATTGTTCAACCCACTGTTCGCACAGGACTTGCTATGCATTGAGATGCAATCAACATTGTTTACTAAACTGATGAGTGATTCATAGTTAGAACTAAAATTTACCACTGATCTTCTATTCCATCTTCCTCATTCTTATTCACCTCTGAGTTCTTGAAATAAATAAATCTTACAAATTCAGTATGTGAGCCTCCTGATTATCACCAATTCTGCCTTCTATTTGTTTCCATACACACTGTTTTTCACTAACTAATACTATTTTTCAAAGCCTAAATGAAAAGATACTCCTCAGAATAAATATTCTAAACTTTGCAAAGATTATTTGCTGTTAAGGAAATAATTTTCTGCATTGTAAAGATATAATGTTTATGTTAATTTACACTTAGATGACTGTATAAGAAAAAAGTTTTTTCTTTAACAGTACAGAAAACATTAAACATGTTAAATAATATTTATTAGAAATCATGTTTTTATTATGTGGTAATTCTACCTCTATCATAGATAGGAGATTTATGTAGAGTGGTTGACACAGAAACAAGAAAGAATAGGGGTTCAGTTCAGTTCATTTGCTCAGTCGCGTGCAACATATTGCAACCCCATGGACTGCAGCATACCAGACTTCCCTGTCCATCACCAACTCCCAGAGTTTACTCAAACTCATGTCCATTGACTCAGTGATGCCATCCAACCACCTCATCCTCTGTAGTTCCCTTCTCCTCCCACCTTCAATTTTTCCCAGCATCAGAGTCTTTTCAAATGAGTTAGTTCTTCGCATCAGGTGGCCAAAGTATTGGAGTTTCAGCTTCAGCATCAGTCCTTCCAAGGAATATTCAGGACTGATTTCCTTTAGGATGGACTGGTTGGATCTCTTTCTCTTGGGAGCAGACTCCCAAGAGTCTTCTCCAACACCACAGTTCAAAGCATCAATTCTTCAGTGCTCAGCTTTCTTTGTAGTCCAACTCTCACATTCATACACGACTACTGGAAAAACCATATCTTTGTCTAGAGGAACCTTTGTTGGCAAAGTAATGTCTCTGCTTTTTAATATGCTGTCTAGGTTGGTCACAACACTTCTTCCAAGGAGTAAGTGTCTTTTAATTTCATGGCTGCAGTCACCATCTGCAGTGATTTTGGAGCTCAAAAAAATAAAGTCTGTCACTGTTTCCACTGTTTCCCCATCTATTTGCCATGAAGTGATGGGACCAGATGCCATGATCTTAGTTTTCTGAATGTTGAGCTTTAAGCCAACTTTTTCACTCTCCTCTTTCACTTTCATCAAGAGCCTCCTTAGTTCTTCTTCGCTTTGTGCCATAAGGGTGGTGTCATCTGCAAATCTAAGTTATTGATATTCCTCCCAGCAATCTTGATACCAGGTTGTGCTTCATCCAGTCTAACATTTCTCATGATGTACTCTGCATATAAGTTTTTAAGCAGGGTGACAATATACAGCCTTGAAGTACTCCTTTCCGAATTTGGAACCAATCTGTTGTTCCATGTCCAGTTCTAACTGCTGCTTGTTAACCTGCATACAGATTTCTCAGGAGGCAGGTCAGGTGGTCTGGTATTTCCATCTCTTTAAGAACTTTCCACTGTCAAAGACTTTGGCATAGTCAATAAAGCAGAAGATATTTTTCTTGAACTCTCTCGCTTCTTCAGTAATCCAACAGATGCTGACAATTTGATCTCTGGTTTCTCTGGCTTTTCTGAATCCAGCTTGAACATCTGGAAGTTCACGGTTCACATACTGTTAAAGTCTGGCTTGGAGAATTTTGAGCATTACTTTGCTAGTGTGTAAGATGAGTGCAATTGTGTGGTAGTTTGAACATCTTTGGCATTGCCTTTCTTTGGGATTGGAATGAAAACTGACCTTTTCCAGTCCTATGGACACTGCTGAGTTTTCCAAATTTGCTGGCATGTTGAGTGCAGCACTTTCACAGCATCATCTTTTAGGATTTGAAATAGCTCAACTGGGCAACTAACATGTTCACTTTCGATCTATTGTCTTTTAATGTTGTCAATATTTTTATTTCCTTTTAAATCTTCTACCCAGTTGTTCTATCCATTATTAGAATAAGGTTTGTAACTTGCAACTATTATTGTTGTATATATCTATATTCTGTTCAATTCTGACATTTTTGCTTCAGGTAGTATGGAGTTCTGTAGGTAGAAGCTTGCATAGATTAATTGTTATGATTTCCTGATGAATAGCACTTTTGTCTAGTTATGTAGTATCTTTAAGAGACACATTTATAATTCAAAGACCCAAAGAGTTGAACTCAAAAGAACGCAAAATGAGGTACTGTGCAAACAAATCAAAAAAAGAGCTGGTGTGATTATAAGACAATATATACTTTAAGAGAAAAATTGTTCTTAAAAACAAGGAAAGGCATTCTGTAATGACAACACCTTAACTCATAACAATCTGATTCAGATTATTGACAAATTTAGTGGTACAGAAAAATTTGCTATTATATAGCTCCCTTTTCCTCCCTTGTGCTATTGACCTCATATAAATTACATCTTTCTATGTTATTAAGCCAACAATTAGTTTTATAATCATTGCTTTTACAGTTGTCTGTAAAGTCAAAGAGGAAAATAATTACAAAAAGTATTTTTATGTGGTTTTTAAAATATTTACCTACATAGTTTACTGCTCTCTTTTTATTTCTTTACATTGTTTCTAGTAACTGTCCAGCATCTTTTCACTTCACAAAGAAAAACTTTCATTAGTATTTTTAATAGAGCAAGTCCATTAGTATTTTTTTAGGGCAGGTCTGAGAGAAGCAAATTCTCAGGTTTTGTTTACCGGCAAATGTATTAACTTCTCCCTTCATTTCTGAGGGACAGTTTTCCTGTATATAAAATTTTTGGTGACAGTATTTTTCTTTCAGCACTTCAAATATGTCATCTTTTGGGACTCCATGCTTTCAAATGAGAAATCATCTGTTGGTCTCATTAAAGATGCCTTCTTCATGATTAATCTCTTTTGCTGCTTTCGATAGTTTCTGGCATTTGCTTGTAACAGTTTGATTATGATGTGCTAGGTATGATACTCTGAGTTTATACCAGAATTTGTTGAGTTTCTGGAATATGTTCATTGACATTTTTCATCAATTTTGTCAAGTTTTCATCCATACGTTCTTCAAATTCATGCATCACACCCCCCACCCCCGCAGTATACTCTCTCCTCTATTTCAAAGACTCCCATTATGTATAACCTGGTACACTTGATTGTGTAAATGCACAGATCTTTGAGGTTCTATGGGTTTTTCTGATAGCTCAGTTAGTAAAGAATCTGCCTGCAATGAAGGAGACACCAGTTCAATTCTTGGGTGGGAAAAATCTGCTGGAGAAGGGATAGGCTACCCACTCCAATATTCTTGGGCTTCCTTTGTGGCTCAGCTGCAATGTGGGAGACCTGGTTTCAATCCTTGGGTTGAGAAGATTACCCAGAGAAGGGAACAACTACCCACTCCAACATTCTGGCCTAGAGAATTCCATAGGAGTGGGTTGCCGTTTCCTTCTCCAGGGGATCTTCCCAACTCAGGGATTGAACCCAGGTCTTCTGCACTGCAGGCAGATGCTTTAACCTCTGAGCCACCAGGGAAGAAGGTTCTGTTTATTCATATTTCTCCTGGAGAAGGGCATGGCAACCCACTCCAGTATTCTTTCCTGGAGAATCCCATGGACAGAGGAGCCTGGTGGGCTACAGTCCATGGGGCTGCAGAGAGAGAGACACAACTGAAGTGATTTAGCATGCATGCTTTCATGTTTCTTCATTCTTTATGTTTCTCAGGCTAGATAATCTCAACTGACCTATTTTCAAGTTGATTCTTTCTTTACCAGTTGAAATACAATGTAGAGGCTTGCTAGTAAATTTTTCATTTCAGTTTTAATTTTCAATTGCCCTCCACCAGGGGTTTGCTTTTATTGCTGTTTGTGGTGGTGGTAGTGGTTTGTTTTGTCAATACCATCCTAAATTCATTTTCTAAAGTCTGTGTTCTTTGTCATTTGTGGTCACTGAAGTTTCTGCTTAGTTATGTTGATGGTCACCTATTTACTGTATTCAGATCAGCTGTGCATATTATACATGTATATCTGAGCTCTATCCAGATGTACACGTATAAGAATTAGATTATTTGACATTCATAGCCTTGCCAGTCAATGTTTATTAGTGATTATTTATTGCAGGTATCTAATGATTATTAGTGGTTATTTATTTTAGGTATCTTGTTTTTAACTAACTTTGTTTACCCCCATAACATTTTGGTGCCTATTTATTGTGACAATTGTTTCAGCTTTATGTAGATATAATTGACATATAATATTGTATAAGCTTAAGTTGTAAATCTGTTGCTCTGATACATTTATATACTGAAAAAGTACTACCACCACAGTGTTAGCTCAACCATAGTGTTAGTTAACACCTCCATCACGTCACATACTTACCATTTCCTTTTTGTGGTGAGATTTAAAATCTACTTTGTTAGCAACTTTCAAGTATATAATACAGTGTTATTAACTATAATCACCAAATTATATAATAGATTCCCAGAATTTATTCATCTTATAACTGGAAATTCACACTCTTTGACCAACATCTGTGCATTAATCCATGCCCTGGTAACTACTATTCTACTGCAATAACAATTTTTAAAGCATATGATTACCTGTACTGGACATCAAAGAGAAAAATCCAAATAAAGAAGGCTTAAGTTGAAGTAGATTCACTTTAAGTCAAGTAGATGGTGAATAATAAACAAAATGTAGCATAATTAGTATTATGAAAGGGAACTATATAATCCCAAATGTTACTACTAAATTTCCTACTTGACATGCAAAAAATAATTATTCTCTATTTTAATTAGTACACTATAACCCCAACTTAGAACTAACTACAACTTTCATGTTTGTCAAGGTTGACAGCACATTTCCTCATCAGTCACCTTTATTTAACTGTAGACTCTTTTAGGCAAGTGTATGTAATTCCGAATTTCCTACTTAATCAATGTGAAATGGACCACTGAGTTGTCTTATTTCTCTGGATAAATGTTGCTCTATTTTAATTTCTTCTAAATAAACAACTTTTACCACTGAGTTTGTCTACAAACTTCTTATCCTCTAGAATCTAATGAACGAGAACCAACACTTCCACCTTATTCAGTGTAAATTCAAACTAAAGCCATATTTTT
Source organism: Odocoileus virginianus (assembly GCF_023699985.2). Taxonomy (NCBI): domain Eukaryota; kingdom Metazoa; phylum Chordata; class Mammalia; order Artiodactyla; family Cervidae; genus Odocoileus; species Odocoileus virginianus. The sequence goes on from NC_069683.1 coordinate 21,088,295, forward strand.
CACAAGAGAATTCATACTTATTTTTTTTACATTCCTAAATTACCAATAAGCACTTTTAAATATTCTATATGCTTTTAAAAATTGTTTTTTATGAAAAATTTTTACCATAAGTGCACAATTCAGTTCTTTTCATAAATTGAACAAATGCATGCAACCAGCAACAATATTAAGAACCGTTAACGCTAGCAGAGAGCACCCCATTTTTTGTATGAATTTCTACTGATAATATTCCATCCAAGGGAAACCATTTTTCTGACTTCCAAAATTATCCGTTAGTTAGTCCTGGTTGTGTAATATATTAGGATGAATTATATAGAACACACTTATTTGAGTCTGGTTTCTTTTACTCAACATATTAATGAGATCCATCCATTTATTCTTAACTGCTATATAGAATTGTATGTGTACACATGCTACAATTTATTTATCCTCCTGTGCTGCAGTCCATGGGGCTGCAAAAAATGAGACATGACCAAGCAACTGAACAACAAAACTGTTGACGGGCATCTGGTTAATCGCACTTGGTAATAGTTTAGTTTAAGAACATTACAGAGTAGAGTTTTTTATGAACATTGGAAAGCAATTATTTTTTAATGCACAAAACAAGGAATTTAAAGAATGCCATATGTTAAATAATTATATGTACTATTAATAGTACATAACTATTAATAGTTAAAGGGATAACAGTGACTGATGCTGAATTAACTTATCCCTTTGAGTAAACTCATCACAAGGATACTTGGCATCTCACTTTTCTGGATTTACATCATCTGGAACACATTTATACTCTCTTTTCACAAAAATGAAGAATTAAATTTAAACATGATTTACATTGTTTTCTGAAAGTTATTTTACCTCAGTAAACAGACAAAGTTCATATGCCTAGGTTAGAGATAACAGACTAAGGAGAATTAAAGAACAAAGCCAAAGACCTGGTTAATCTAAAAATGTGTTGGCAATTAGAGGGATGGAAAATGCTATGCATCATAGATAGGAAAATTAAACTTATGACTCATAAAATTATTAAACATGCATACTTATTATGTTTTAACATGAGAGCCTTTCACTAGTATTGATCACTTAGCATATGCATACCTAAAATTCTTTATCTTTTAAAACACTTATCCTGGGACTTTCCTGGAGGCCCAGTGGCTAAGACTCCATGCTCTTAATGCTGGGAGCCCAGGTTCGATCTCAGGTCAGGGAACTAGATCACATGCCAGAAAGAAGATGGGAGATCCTGATAGTGTAACTAAGACCTGGTCCAGCCAAATAAATAAATAAAAGTAAAATAAAATGCTGATCCTGTCAACACTAATTGATCCCATGCCATTATCCTGTCACATCATCATCTACTATCTGAGGGAGGGGCTATCTCATGATCTAGGTATGACTACCTTTCTGTCCCTTGTACCTTATAAACTTGTTAGACAACAGGATTGTTTCAACACTATATCTAATTCTCACTGGAGAATTATGAGTGAGTAAATGGCAGCCCACTCCAGTATTCTTGCCTGGAAAATCCCATGGACAGCAGAGCCTGGTAGGCTACCATCCATGGGGTCACAAAGAATCAGACATGACTGAGCGACTTCACTTTTTCACTGTTTATTAAAATGATCATTAAATCTAACGATCAGAAATTATAATTCACAATGATAACCATAATCATATATTTTGAAGAAATACTTAAGATTAAGAAGTGAAGTGAAGTCGCTCAGTCGTGTCCAACTCTTTGCAACCCCGTGGACTGTAGCCTACCAGGCTCTCCGTTTGTGGGATTCTCCAGGCAAGAATACTGGAGTGGGTTGCCATTTTCTTCTCCATGGGATCTTCTTGACCCAGGAATCGAACTGAGGTCTCCCACATTATGGGCAGACGCTTTACCCTCTGAGTCAACAGAGAATGTGCAAATTCATCTTAAGAGTTATATTCTGTGTAGCCTTCCAAAATTTCACAAAGTCATTCTCTACCTGATAGATGAGATGTTTTCCAAATAGCCAAACTGTTATCCTTTGAACAGATAAGGTACTCTCATTCTTCCATTTCTTTTCAGCTACTCTTCTCCTTAGGACAATTATGATTTTTTTCCTCAAGAAAATTCTATCCATTTCTCAAAACCGAGATCAAATGATCCCCTTTGTGTGAAATATTTGCTCAATTATTGTGTTAATTAAGACAGGTTATGTTGTAATAGCAGAGAAACCCCTAAATAACTTTTTCAAGCTCACAAACTTCAGTCAGATCAGCTGTCTCCCACCATCTTGTAACTTTACCATCTGGGACACACAGCTTCCAGGATCACCAAGATAGGGAAATAAAATCATACTGCAGATATAGCCACTCTTAATAATCTCTACCTGAAGTTGACATAGCCACTTCTACTAAAAGTCCTCTGGCAGAACCAGTCAGGTAACAATGACCCATCCACAAAAGAGTAGACATCAAAACTAATTGCTAAGACTCCAAAGTAAAAGAAAAGTGAAAGTCGCTCATGTGTGTCTGTCTTTTTGCACATGGACTGTAGCGCACCAGGCTCCTCTGCCCATGGGGTTTTCCAGGCAGGAACAGTGAAGTGGGTAGCCATTCCCTTCTCCAAAGGATTCTCCTGATCCAGGGATCATACCCTGGTCTCCTGCATTGTCGGCAGACTCTTCACTGTCTGAGCCGCCAGAGTGGCTCCAAACCTCCATCAATTAATCAATCCAGAAAAAAAAAAAAAAAAAGTGAAGGTAGTCTTTGGTTCTAACACTAACCCACAAAAGATTTCTTGTTAGCAAACATCTTATACTAAATCATTTGTTCATGATTTTTGTATCTTACATGTCCTACAAACAGTGACATAACCTTGAAAGAGATATAGACTTGTCCTCCAAAGGGCTCACAGCCAAGAAAAGGCGATTTTAACTCAGTGTTTTAAAGACAAGAGATTTCAGTTCAACTCTCTATTTTCTGGAAATCTAAAACAATGTATTTTTAAGATCGCTGCATACTATCAGTTAGTGCAACAAGACCTAGAGAGAAAGAACAGGGAGATACAAAGAGAAAAAGGCAAAGCCAGGCCAGTACTCAGACTGTCTGGTTCCCATTTTAAAACTATTGTTTATCCAGCACCTTCTTAATCAAAACACTTTATTGAGCAGAACTTCTCAATATAACCAGCAGCATTATAATGACAATGATTTTCTCTAATGATGATTTCCTTCACATCTCACACTCTCTTCTCAGAGAATCTATTTCTCTGTCCTTATAAGAAAAAAAAAAAAAGCTTGCTCCTTGATGATTGGATAAAATGTAGAAATGATGAAGCCTTAGCCAATCAGACTTTTTCTCCTTCTACCCAGAAAGCTAGAAGTAGAATCAATTCATGTTCATTGGACTCCTGAAAAAAAAAATCTCAAGTAAAATTGAAACTAGGGCTCTTATTATGGTCAGACTATGCATGTACAAAATCCACTCTGTAAAGAAAAGAGAAGTAAAATAAGAATAGAGCATGTTTTCAGAGAAGACCATTATGTCCTCTGGAATGAAAAAATATGAACTCCTCAGAAGCTTCCAGTGCTCCCGTTCAGGCTTGCGTGCGTCCCCAGTATACTCCTAGGCTGAGGGTTCTGTGAGAAAGTCCTGTATCCTTTCTAACATTTCTCCTTTTACTACAGATTGGTCGAAGTTAATATTTCTCTGGAAATCAAATAACCCCTGAAAATGTGATCAATGGAAATAAATTCAACTCCTGACGAGAGAGCCCCAAGAGCTTTTGACTCAGCCTGATAAAACATCAACACGTTCTGGTGCTTTAGAGTCACCACCAGCCCTGCCGGTCTCCTGCCCCTCCCAGATGCAGGCAGCAAGCTCCTGCCCCTGGAGGCACAGCACCACTGTCCACTCTCCAGTCATGCAAGCAGCTGTGGCCAAGAGCTGGGGTAATCACTGCGAGTCTTTCTGCAGAACGCAGAATGTCTGTCACATGGATGCCTGCGGGTGAGAACACACTTACAATTGCTTTACAGTGTTTTGTTAGTTTCTGCCGGACAACAAAGTGAATCAGCCACATCTCTACATGTATCTGCTCCCTCGTGGTCCTCTCTCCCCCCATGCCCACCCCATCCATCTAGATTATCACAGATCACCAAGCTGAGCTCCTTGCACTATAGAGCACCTTCCCACTAGCTATTTATCTTACACATGGTAGTGTATATATGTCAATCCTAATCACTCAATTCATCCCTTCACTTTCCCCTGACCTGTGTCCACATTCTGTGAAAAAAATAATTTCAAATTAATATTAATGGGTATTTCATTATAATAAATGCACAATCAGTTTAGTTCAGTTGCTCAGTCATGTCCAACTCTTTGTGACCCCATGGACTGCAGCACATGAGGCTTCCCTGTCCATCACCAACTCACGGAGCTTGCTCAACCTCATGTCCATCAAGTTGGTGATGCCATCCAACCATCTCATCCTCTGTCGGCCCCTTCTCCTCCTGCCTTCAATCTTTCCCAGCATCAGGGTCTTTTCAAATGAGTCAACTCTTCCCATCAGGTAGCCAAAGTATTGGAGTTTCAGCTTCACCATCAGTCCTTCCAATGAATATTCAAGACTGATCTCCTTTAGGATGGACTGGTTGGATCTCCTTGCAGTCCAAGGGACTCTCAAGAGTCTTCTCCAACAAAAGCATCAATTCTTCACGCTCAGCTTTCTTTATAGCCCAACTCTCACATCTACTCCTGACTACTGGAAAAGCCATAGCTTTGACTAGATGGACCTTTGTTGGCAAAGTAATGTCTCTGCTTTTTTAATACGCTGTCTAGGTTGGTCATAACATTTTTCCGAAGGAGCAAGCTTCTTTTAATTTCATGGCTGCAGTCACCATCTACAGTCCTTCTGGAGCTTGCAAAAATAAAGTCTCTCACTATTTCCACTGTTTCCCCATTTATCTGCCATGAAGTGATGGGACAGGATGCCATGATCTTAGTTTTCTGAATGTTGAGTTTTAAGTTAGCTTTTTCACTCTCCTCTTTCATTTGCAACAAGAGGCTCTTTAGTTCTTCCTGGCTTTCTGCCAAGTGTACAAGAACAAAATAAAGATTAAAAAAAGAAAACATGCCTGCAAACTGAGGGCTTTCTCATACTCTGCATAATTGCAGCAGCATCTAACAGGATGTTTCCATTGACTTCCACTGGCCACATTATCTAGGTCTTGGTATCACATTTCTTATTTCCTGTACTCTTCTGAGTTCCTCCTATGAGAGCACTGGTAAAAGAAAACAGGACTAATGGAAACTCTTCTCACATATTAACTCATATAATCCTACTAAAAAGCCTGGAGAACACAGGAATGTTATTAATTTGCTTAGTCATACAGCTATTCAGAGTAGGATTCAAACCCTGCATTGCAAGGAGAGTTGTCTTAGCCACCTCTATCAATAACATGGGTCTAGAAAGCTACTGGCCCTCTGACTGTGACCTACACTAAGTCTAAGCAGTAGTTGTAGCCCAATGTTTAAAGCAATGCATTTCTTGAGATCTCATTATCTGAGCTGAAGCCCAGCTCTTTACATCTCTTGGAAAATGAGTACTATGGCCCAGGTCCCTCCATGGTGTAAGCTGAGATGCAGCAGTTTACATGGCCATCCTTTTCGACCCTTCGCTTACATGCAGCATGATGTTCATATTAGGGCTCTTTCACTTGTTACCAGTAAGTCCTTACACAAAGTCCTTTGCTGTTCTACACCACACATTTCATCAGTGAAAAGAGGAAAACAAATCAGCTAATCAGAGTTTCAGGTATGAGTGTGTATTGTGGCCTGTAGCCTGCCAGACTCCTCTATCCATGGGATTCTCCAGGCAAGAATACTGGAGTGGGTTGCCTGTTCCTTCTTTGGGAAATCATCCCAACCCAGGGATCGAACCCAGGTCTTCCACATGGCAAACAGATTCTTTACCATCTGAGCCACCAGTGAAGCCCTGACATGATGTATATAAAAGATAATTCTCAGAAACATGTAGGCTGTGTTTTCCACCCATTCCCCGCACTCTTTCATATGAAATATAAATAAAAGCACATTCAAATATGTGTCCCATGCTGCATCTCATACGTGGCTTCCTGCTTAGTCTTGTTGGTCATTATTTATTTTGATGCTTTCAGGACATTTTGCAAATTAGTTAGCAGACTGCTGCCTTCAAAATTCCATTTTCATTCTCATTTTTCTTCTGAAGGTTTTTCTCTCCACTTGAGAGTACAAATAAATCATTAAATTCTCTCGCAGTCTGATTCTTCCTCACCTTTGAAGCTGGCATCTGAGGCTTCTTCTGGAGATAGGGATTCTGCAAAGGGCAGTTTTATTACTCTTCTTGAGTAAGCAAGGATTAGGGAGATAATCAAAGGTCACAGTTAAAGCTGTACTGAATTACTTTCCCAGACTCCGAGAACACAAGCAAACAGGCTCTGACCAATGTGTCTGCAGAATCAGACTTTCTGCAAGAAAGACGGCCCCGCCTGCCTTTTTGACTGTGTATCTCAGCCCCTTTCACCACTGAGAGAGTCTGCTCCTCTTAGTGTGGAAATTTTCTGCAGTTTTTAAAGAGACACTGCCCCTCCCTTGTCTCGCTCAGGACACCAGCCATGTTGTCCCTTAAATTCGGTGAAGGAGACTGGGATGTTAACTCAGTGAACCTGGGCACCTTTGGATCAGCAGCTGCATTTCCCCTAATTGGGCCCTGATTCCCACCCATTTTCCTGTCTTATGATCACTCTTTTGTGCTAAATCACAGCATGGCAGGAACCCCCGAATACGTTTTCTGCTTTTTTTCTAAAGACTCTGAACTATTTACTCTCTACAGGCCCCAACTGAATAGCAAATTAATTAAACACAGTTCTGACATCCATACATATTTTAGCACTACAGTTTAAGAAATTCATGGAAAAATCAGAACCAACAGTAGTATTTTCTTCTCTCTCATAGTTTCCTCTTCCAGCTGGGATACTGTATGTGAAGCCCAGCTTGGAAGACAATTATTGCAGCAGGAGAGAAGCAACCAGTGGTGAGAGAGATTCCCTGGCAGGTAGATCTGCACTAGGCCGGGGAAGGCTCCCTCAGAGGGAGGCGTCGACAGCTGCAGACTGTCATATAAAAGACTTACAGTGGGTTAAGTAACTTTGAAGAGGCAAAATTCTGTTGTCCAATTTTATTTGTCTCTGAATCTGATTGTGAGGACTGCTATTCATTACAGAGCTGCCTAGCAGGTGCTTACAAAGTCACTGTTCTTTATATTAATCCAGACATCGAGCCATTAGTAATTGTAACTTTAGTTTTGGAAGAAAATACAATACACGTGATTGCATGAAAGAAATGTTCACATGTTTTCCTTCCTTCTGCTTTTAAACTCGAGATTCTTTTATACCTTCTAAGACTTGGACGATAGAGGAAAGGAGTCAGGCAGTATTTAAAAAAAAAATAGAAACAGACACATTTTGATAAAAGAGAGGAGACTTTTATCCTGAAAAAAGGTAAAATGTGAATCATTAGGACTGGTGTCCCACGGTAGACCAAAGACTCCCAGGAAGAATAATAATAGAGTTATTTTTTATCTATAATTCTAGTCATTTTTAATCACAGGAGGGGTACTAATGTTTTTACAGAGCATTTTGTACATGTTACTTCACTTGATTATTTCAGTGCTGCCAGATATTCTCTTTTATTAACTGTGAGCAGTAAGGCTCAGAGAAGTGAAAGAAACAGTCAGAGTTTACCCAGCTACTTAGCACTTGAACCCAGATTTGATATCAGATCTGTGAGGGCAGGGGTGGGGGGTGGGAAGGCTCCCCTGGTGGCTCAGAGGTAAAGAATCAGCCTGCAATGCAGGAGACACAGGAGACGCAGGTTGCATCCCGGGGTCAGGAAGATTCCCTGGCAGAGGAAATGTCAACCCACTCCAGTGTTCTTGCCTGGAGAATCCCATGGACGGAGGAGCCTGGCGGGCTACAGTCCATGGGGTTACAAAGAGTCAGACAGGACTGAAGTAATCCAGCACACAGGCACTGCGGGAGAGGAAGCTGTGCGCCATATTCTACACAACTCCATGCCATGCCATGGACAGGGGCAGACACAGAAAAGGCCAACCTGTAGAACATAGGCTCTTGAGCGTGCACACACACCACAATGGTTACCTGGGTCTTCACTGATGAACCCACGAGGTTAGATAAGCATCTGGCATAGCAAAATGGCAAGCCCATGCTGCCTTTTAACTTTCATAACCATTTATTTTCTTAAAGCGTAAAGAAAAGCAAAAATATTTTTATCAAATTCTGCTACTAATACTATAACTTTTGGTTTCATCAATTTTCTATCAAAACAGTAAGCATTTTGATAGTAAACTTCTAAAGGATGTGGTATAGATACCAATAACAAAGACAAAAATTAGCTTGTAATAAAATAGATGAATTGTTATACATAACAATATTCTCAGTCCAATATAGAACTGGTCCCCACTGCCATATTCCTTCTACTCTGTAGAATAGGAAGTGAGAGGTGACAGAGGATGACTGGTTGAAAGCAAGTTGACAATGTAGGTGGAGAGGTGGAGAGAAGTGTATTTATGGAAAGGTATTCCCATTTTGCCTGAGGAAAGAACAATTGCTGTGCAATAACATTATTAGTAGTATATATGTTTGATCTTTCTTAGTATGTCAACTCTTTGGCAATATCAAATAAGAGAAGTACCAGGCTGATAAACTTGAGGACCCCAAACTGGGGAAATGCAGACAACAATATTCTAGTCTGAGAACTTTTTTTTTTTTTTTAACTGAAGCAAAGCTGACTTCCCTTGTGACTTCCCATGTGGCTCAGCTGGTAAAGAATCCGCCTGCAATGCGGGAGACCTGGGTTCGATCCCTGGGTTGGGAAGATCCCCTGGAGAAGGGAAAGGCTACCAACTCCAGTATTCTGGCCTGGAGAATTCCATGGACTGTTTAGTTCATGGGGTCGCAAAGAGTTGGACATGACTGAGCGACTTTCACTTTCATAGCTGACTTACAATACTATATTAGTTTCAGGTGCAAAACAATAATTTGGTGTTTTTACAGATTACATGCCATACAAAGTTATCATAAATATTGACTATATTCACTATGCTGTACACTAAATTCTTGTAACTTGTTTATTTTATACATAGTAGTTTGTGCCTCTTAATACCCTTCACCTATTTTGCTCCTCCCACACTCCACTACCCTCTGGTAACTTCTAGTATATTCTCTGCATCTGTAAATTTATTTCTGTTTTGCTGTATTTGTTCTTGGTTTTATTTCCTAGATTCCACATATAAGTGAAACATACAATATTTGTCTTTCATGACCTGACTTATTTTACTAAATACAATACCCTCTAGGTACATCCATGTTGTTTCAAATGCCAAACATTCATTCTTTTTAATGGCTGGGTAGTATTCCATTATTATTGTATATGCCACATTCTTCATCCATTCATCTGTTGATGGACACTAGGTTGCTTCCACATATAGCCTGTTATAAACAAAGTATCTATGAACATCAGGTGCATGTATTTTTTTGAGTTAGTGTTTTCATTTTCTTTGAATGAATATCCAGGAGTGGATTTGCTGGATCATATGGTGGTTGTAGTTTCAGTGATTTGAGGAGGCTCCATATTGTTTCCCAGAGTGCTCACACCAATTTACATTCCCATCAACGGTGTGCATGGGTTCCTTTTTTTCTACATTCTCTCCAGCACTTCTCATCTCTTGCTTTTTTGACAATAGCCATTCTGCCAGTTGTGAGGCAATATCACATTATGGCTTCTATTTGCCTTTCTCTGATGATTAGTGATACTGAACATCCTTTTTGTGCCTGTTGGCCATCTGTATTTCTTCTTTGGAGAAATGGTATCCAGGTCCTCTGGGTTTTTTTTTATTTTTTTGCTATTGAATTGTATAAATTCTTTACATAGTTTAGGTATTAACTTATTATTGGACATACCATTACAAAATAGCTCAGTTTATCTGAAGAAACTGTTAGAAATAGTATAAGTTTAAGCTGAGGGAAGTAAACTTGAATGGTAACAAAAAATATACATAGATAAGTTTTTCTATCAAGCAAATAATTTAATACATGTAGTGCTGGATAAGGAAATACTATAACTTACACCTCAGATACCAATGCACATAGGCATAAAACAAACACATTATTCAACTTTCTATCACTTTCTCAATGAAAATTATTCAGAACTACTTTTAAATTTTAAAGTTTGATGTACAGGTTGTGGTTTGTTTTAAATATTTGTATAAAGCAGAAAACATATTAAGAAACATACATGTTATGTCCAACAAAATAAACTACCTGGCTTTGTGCCCCAGGTCACAGATGAGGCTGAGTCCAAACTGTCTTAAAACATATTGTCTAGATATCATAGAAAATCTAGGATACTGTTCTATAATACCAATATAGCATGCATGCATGCTAAGTCACTTCAGTCATGTCTGGTTCTTTGCAACTCTATGGACTGTAGACCCCAGGCTTCTTTGTCCATGGGCTTCTCCAGACAAGAATACTGGAATGGCTTGTCCTGCCCTTTTCCAGGGATCTTCCCAACTCAGGGATTGAACCCTTGTCTCTTATGTCTCCTGCATTGGCAGATGGGTTCTATACCACTAGTGCCACGTGGGAAGCCCAATACCAACATTATATGGTGCTAGTTTAGACCTATACCTATATTGATAAATTCAAGCAAAAAAATATAAGTGTTATATAACCTACTTTTGAGGCTTATAGCACAGAGAAAGTAGTTGGTATGACTAGAATTTTAATTTTAACTCTGTCACTTCCTAATAAGTGGTTCTTGCCAGGTTATTGAACTATCATGATCTTTATTTTTCCCCTTTTAAACTATATTGCTACTACATCATGGTATTGTTAAGAAGATTAAATGAGAAAACATAATTAAAACAACTAGTAATATCTGCTGTATAATTGGTGTTCAGTAATATTAGCATCATTTTTCTTTTGTTAGCATATTCATTTCTATATGAAATATTAATTGCCATTATAAAATTTGACAATTTAAGGACTGTAGAATTCTCTATTAATATTCTACCTTGTGTTTTAAGAACCAACTGTTATTTCATACCTGAATCAATATTTGAAAATTATGAGCTCCCCACTGTATCATGTCTTCAATTCATTTACATTGGCATTCCTCACTAGTTATCAACCAGGATTAATTGGCTACTGAGAAATCTCATTCTTTCATGAAGTTAGGATATTATATGGTAACTCTTTTCTATTAATAACCAATTCTGAAAATGAGTGTTTGGTTTATTATCCACCATAAATAATGGGAACTATAATTCTTCTGGATTACTCTTTTTGTTGTTATTATTATAGACTCTTGAGTTTTCATTTATTTAATATGCCTCTCTAATCTACAATCGTTTTTCTTTATGACACTCTGAGAGTCAGCATTTAGCCATTGTGAGTTTCTTCAAGCTGAGCCCTGCCCTTTTAAATTGATCGCTTATTTATTGAAAGCTTTCTTGCTTTCTGGCATAACAAAATATCTGAACTCAACAATATTTTCTAAACTTCTCCACTGTGGTGACCTAGAAACAATGTCATTCCATGAACAAAGAATACTTTTCTAGTAACCAGATTTTACTTCTAATATAATTTCCCAAATTTCCTACTAAAAGAAATGAGGTATCCTTCCAGAAATGGCTGATTCTATGTCTCACATAGGAAAATTCTAAGATCAGATAAACCGTTCTTTAACTTCACAATTATTAATGATGCACAAATAGCCAAGGGTTATCAGATTTGTGATAAAAGGTAAAGGTAAAATATTTTAAAAATTAACTCATAAAAAACATACACGATATAAAAAAAGTTTAAAATATATATTTTAATAAATATATATATATTAAACACACACATACTTAATAACACATATGTAGTACACTCAGAAGAATAAAAAAAGCAATGTATATGTGAAACAAGAGTAGATTAGTAAAAATAAAGGCACATTTGACAACAAAAATAGTTCTCAGAGATTAAATTATGATAGAATTAAAACCTCCATAAAATAAGGGGCTTTTATATGATGAATAAAATTAAAGAAAGAGAAAGAAATTAAATGAGCATAAAAATTTAAGTAAATTGGAGTATTATTCCTAGTATACAAATTGATAATAATAGAATTCCAGAAAGAAAGAATAAAGAAAACTGAAGAAAAAAAAAACAATCACTAAAGTCTTTTTTAAAGTCCCAGGACATAAAAACCAAGGTAACAAAACAGAAAAGGCCTACAGAGCACATAGAATAATGGGTGTGATTAAACCAACACCCATGCCAGACAGCATGAAATTATACACCACTAAAGTACTATGGGTAGAGGAGAATAAGTCACATACAAAGAATCAAGAGCAGAATGTCTTCGGACTTGCAAACAATAAAGCGGGAAGCAACATCCTCACCACCTGAAGAAAAACGAATTCCCACCTAGGGAGATTATCAGGAAAGTAAGTAGACAAGGCGGGTCTCATAATTTGCCTCCCGTGTACTTTCTCAGGATGCTCCAGGAAACCAACTGCTAACAATATGAGTAAGTAAACCAAGAAAAGTCATGTGGAGGGACTCAAGAGAAACACACACGAGAGATGCCATCAAACCAGTTTTAGCCTGAGCTGAGAACATCCTGTTTACTTGGGTCCAGAATCCTATCCGAAGGTAATGAATCATTTATGTATTTGGCTTGACTCCTGTCCCTTCTGTAGGGGATGCTTTTGTACATTTTCAAGGAAATGTCACCATCACACAGAGGCTCGGCTCATCTAACTTACCCTTTCCAGCTACCGTTAAAACCATTGCCATTCTCCTTCTTAACACATCTAAGCTTGTGCTTAATGCCTGTCTTTTCAAAATTAAACAATGTATCATTTATTGACATATACATTGATAGTGAATTTACAAAGAAGTACAAGGATATAATCAGCAGAAAGATTTGGATAATGGTACTCTGGTGGAAAGAGAGATATAAGATGAAACCAAGCGTTTAGATACTTCTAAACATGGGGCTGGGGCTTTCCAGGTGGCTCAGTGGTGGAAAAAAAAAAAAAAAAACTCCTTCAATACAGGAGTCACGGGAGATGAGCATTTGATCCTAGGATAAGAAGATCCCCTAGAGGAGTAAACGGCAACTCATTCCAGTATTCTTGCTGCAGTTCAGTTCAGTTCAGTTCGGTCGCTCAGTCGTGCCCACTCTTTGCGACCCCATGGACTGAAGCACACCAGGCCTCCCTGTCCATCACCAACCCAAACTCATGTCCATTAAGTCTGTGATGCCATCCAACATCTCATCATCTGTCATCCCCTTCTTCTTCCACCTTGAATCTTTACCAGCATCAGGGGCTTTTCAAATGAGTCAGTTCTTCACATCAGGTGGCCAAAGTCTCGGACTTTCAGCTTCAGCATCAGTCCTTCCAATGAATATTCAGGACTGATTTCCTTTCGTCTCCTTGCTGTCCAAGGGACTCTCAAGAGTCTTCTCCAACACCACAGTTCAAAAGCATCAATTCTTTGGCACTCAGCTTTCTTTACAGTCCAACTCTCATATCCATACATGACTACTGGAAAAAACACAACTTTGACTAGATGGACCTTTGTTGGCAAAGTAATGTCTCTGCTTTTTAATATGCTGTTTAGGTTGGTCATAATTTTTCTTCCAAGGAGCAAGCATCTTTTAATTTCATGGCTGTAATCACCATCTAGAGTGATTTTGGAGCCCCCCAAAATAAAGTCTATCACTGTTTCCATTGTTGCATGGCTGTAATCACCATCTAGAGTGATTTTGGAGCCCCCCAAAATAAAGTCTATCACTGTTTCCATTGTTTCCCCATCTATTTACCATGAAGTGATAGGATCAGATGCCATGATCTTAACTTTCTGAATGTTGAGTTTTAAGTCAACTTTTTTAATCTCCCCTTTCACTGTCATCAAGAGACTCTTTAGTTCTTCGCTTTCTGCCATAAGGGTGGTGTCATCTGCATATCTGAGGTTATTCAAACTTCTCCTGGCAATCTTAATTCCAGCTTGTGCTTTATCCAGTTCAGCGTTTCTCATAATGTACTCTGCATATAAGTTAAATAAGCAGGGTGACAATATACAGCCTTGACCTATTCCTTTACTGATTTGGAACAAGTCTGTTGTTCCAATCCAGTTCTAACTGTTGCCTCCTGACCTGCATACAGATTTATCCCATCTCTTTAAGAATTTTCCACAGTTTGTTGTGATCCACACAGTCAAAGGCTTTGATATAGTTAATAAAGCATAAGTAGATGTTTTTCTGGAACTCTCTTGCTTTTTCAATGATCTAGTGGATCAAACCCTGGTCTCCTCTGCCTTTTTAAAATCTATCTTGAACATCTAGCATGTGAGATGAGTGCAATTGGGGGATAGTTTGAGCATTCTTTGGCACTGCCTTTCTTTGGGATTCGGGATTCCATGGTGGCTCAGACGGTAAAGTGTCTGCCCACAATGCGGGAGACACAGGTTCGATCCCCAGGTTGGGGAGATTCCCTGGGGAAGGAAATGGCAACCCACTCCAGTACTCTTGCCTAGAAAATTCCATGGATGGAGGAGCCTGGTGGGCTACAGTCCATGGGGTCGAAAAGAATCAGACACAACTGAGTGACTTCACTTTCACTTTCTTTGGGATTGGAATGAAAACTGACCTTTTCCAGTCCTGTGGCCACTTCTGAGTTTTCCAAATTTGCTGGCATATTGAGTGCAGCACTTTCACAGCATCATCTTTTAGGAATTTAAATAGCTCAACTGGAATTCCATCACCTCCACTAGCTTTGTTCATAGTGATGCTTCCTAAGGCCCACTTGACTTCACATTCTAGGATGTCTGGCTCTAGGTGAGTGATCACACAATCATGATTATCTGGGTCATGAAGATCTTTTTTGTATAGTTCTTCTGTGTATTTTTGCCACCTCTTCTTAATATCTTCTGCTTCTGTTAGGTCCACACCATTTCTGTCCTTTATTGTGCTCATCTATGTGTGAAATATTCTGTTGGTATCTCTAATTTTCTTGAAGAGATGTCTAGTCTTTCCCATTCTATTGTTTTCCTCTATTTCTTTGCATTGATCATTGAGGAAGGCTTTCTTATCTCTCCTTGCTACTCTTTGGAACTCTGCATTCAAATGGGTATATCTTTCCTCTTCTCCTTTGCCTTTTGCTTCTCTTTTTTTTTTTTTTTTCACAGCTATTTGTAAGGCCTCCTCAGACAGCCATTTTGCCTTTTTGCATTTCTTTTTCTTGGGGATGGTCTTGACTCCTGCCTCCTGTACAATGTCTCAGACCTCCATCCATAGTTCTTCAGGCACTCTATCAGATTTAACCCCTAGAATCTATTTCTCACTTCCACTGTATAAATGTAAGGGATGTGATTTAGGTCATACCTGAATGGTCTAGTAGTTTTCTCTACTTTCTTCAATTTAAAAAATTCTTAAATTCTTGCTTAGAGAATCCTATGTTTCTTATATTTCAGGACAATTTAATTTTTAATAATTGGCAAATACTACTTTGATTAAAATAAAACTTACAATAAATGCTCAAATGTCACCAAAGGTACTTCCCTGGTAGTCCAGTGGTTAAGACTCCAAGATTCCAAGGTAGGGGGGTGTGGGTTTGATCCCTAGTCAGAGAACTAGGATCCCATATGTCACACAGTATGGCCAAAAATTTTTAGTTTTATTTTTTTAATTTTTGAAAAATACCACTGAAGTGAAAATTCTCAATTTCTCTAAATTATGAAAACCAAGAACACAAAAATCAAACTAATGGGCTTTTTAATGATGACTCCTTATTGAACATAAGTAAATGGGGAGGTTTTCCTGAATTCCAGGGACTCTTACTGAATATACATTATTCCACAGTACAAATAGATTCTTATCATTAAGCTGCTTCTTAATCACACAGAACACATACATATTTTTAAAATAAACAAAATTTATAACCTGAAGATCAGATATTTCTTCCGCTACAGACACTCTTTAACCAGTGTGTTAAAGGATCAGAAATGCATTAAAGCACTTTAGTTCCTGAGAAAAACAAACGACTTCCCATCTCTTCTCTACTTGCAAGTGCTAACTAGGCTTTATTACTCCATAGGGTCTATTTCACGGGAAAAGACTAACAATTTTGAAGAAGTTGTTCCCTCTGTACTTTGAATTTATTCATGAATTGGCAATGCACGGTACTTAGGAAAATTCCTGTCAATTACGCTCATTGCTATATTTCCATGACATATGTAAACTGATGAACTTAGAACCAAACAAAACATAATTCGTATATACCATTTCAGAGCACTAAACCAACGTGCTTCCCCTGGTGGAGGAAGAGACTGCATAGACACTCAGCTGCATTCCCAACAGCTATTGACAGTACACAGTATGGTAGCTAATGTGGGTAATCCCCCCCAAAAAATGAGGTATACCCTTGTGCTCCCAGAGATGGCAATTGTTTTCAGGAGACAGAGGCATGAATAACCACAACCCAAGTTAGGGTTGACAGGTGCTCTAGTAGAAACATAAACAAGAGCTGGAGCAATAGTGGAAAGAAACAGAAAGAAAACATTAACTCTAAGGAGTGGAAAATTATGAAATTTTACTGAACGCTTCCAGGAAAGCTGTTCTAGAGATGGCATCTGGAATGAGACTTAAATGATAAGTGAAACTGTCCTGTCAGCTGAACGCTGAATTACATTTCAAATCTTTACAACTTTGTCTGCCTTTGCCACACAGACATAGATTATGTGTTGGAGGGAATTTTCATAATATTGCATACACCAAGAGCTTACTTCACTGGTTCTATTATCAGGCAAAGGGTTTGATTTCCCGCTACTATTCCATCTCTGGATCTGAATAGTATTGCACAACCGCCTCTCTTTAACTCTGCTTTCCTATTTTTAGTATGTGTCTGTCATTTCATGTGGTTCACACCACTTGTATAGCCTGAATATGGTATTATTTTTGTTTGACTCCATTTCATGAAATAAACACAACTTGCCTGTTTTGTATACAAATAATGATTCAATAAATACATAATTGAAGTCCTTTATAGGCAATAGTAAATTTTTCCAGAGTCCTATTTGAATGTTATTTCTGATGTTGAATATTTTCTTATCTAGTTAATGTTGGCCTTTTCTCATTTCTGTTTTAGAAATGTCAATAGATGGCTAGCAATACCCCTTATAGTAATGAATGCATTATGTTCTTGACAGTACCAACTCTTTGAGGGGGATGAGGAGGCAAACAAGTAGCACTGTATAACAGTGTCCTTCACCTCCACTACAAGCATCAGGACAGATTAAAATGTTACTAGAATAATAGTTGGCTTAAAACACAAAATTCAGAAAATTAAGATCATGGCATCTCGTCCTATCACTCCATAGCAAATAGATGAAGAAACAATGGAAATAGTGACAGACTTTATTTTCTTGGGCTCCAAGATCACTGTGGATGGTGACTGCAACCATAAAATTAAAAGATGCTTGCTCCTTGGAAGAAAAACTATGACAAACCTAGACAGCATACTAAAAAGCAGAGACATTCCTTTGATAACGAGGGGCCATATAGTCAAAGCTATGGTTTTTCTAGTAGTTGTGTACAGATGTGAGAGTTGTACCATAAAGAAGGCTGAGCACCAAAGAGCTGATGCTTTTGAACTGTGGTGCTGGAGAAGACCCTTGAGAATTCCTTGGACTGCAAGGAGATGAAACCAGTCAATCCTAAACGAAATCAATCTTGAATATTCACTGGAAGGACTGATGCTGAAGCTAAAGCTCCAATACTTTAGTTACCTGTTGCAAAGAACAGACTCATTAGAAAAGACCTTGATGCTGGGAAAGACTGAAGGTAGGAGAAGAGGACGACAGAGGATGAGATGGTTGGATGGCATCACCAACTTCATGGACATGAGTCTGAGCAAACTCTGGGAGATGGTAAAGAACAGGAAAGCCTGTTTGTGCTGCAGTCCATGGGGTTGCAAAGAATCAGACATGACTGAGTGACTGAATAAGAATAATTACCCACAGGCCACATTTACTAAAGGAAGGTAGACTCTGTATGTGACATTCTGTGAGTTTAACCTATCAGTCATAATGAAAGCCATAACATAAATGTGTTTGACTTGTTAAATGATCAAGAGTAGCCTATCTTTTAGCTATTTAATGGAAAATCTAATAGTAATTGATTTCTTACCCAAACATGTATTTCTTTCCCTTTTCTGTTCAAGAATTCCCCTTCTCTTGGGTTTTTGGTTTTGGTTTCTTGAGGGTGGCTCAGAAGGTAAAGAATCTGCCTGCAATGCAAGAGACCCAGGTTTATTCCCTGGGTTGAGAAGATCCTCTAGAGAAGGAAATGGCAACCCACTACAGTATTTTTGCCTCGAGAAAGCCATGGACAGAGGAGCATGATGGTGTCACAAAGAGTCAGACACAATCTAGCGACTTTCATTTTGGCAGGGGAGAGAGGGTTGTTGCTGTTGTCTTGTTTTTTTGTACCTAGAAAATGTGTGTCTAGTTCAGACCCAGTAAATGCCAGAACATTTAACTGAGAAGAAAGGTCCTCTTGAGATCTCTGTCCCTCTGAGAGTGACCTGCAATATTTGAGATGGCTGCTGCTCTGTAATCCAGCCAACAATCCACAGACAAATGACTTAACAAGAAATAAACCTTTGTTGTGGGAATTTGGGATTGTTTTCTCCCCACAGACTAGGTCATTCTGATCAGTACAGACACTGCCAGGAAGAGGAAGATATTTGACTTTTAAACCCTGAGGGCTGTGTCATTAGTCAGGTGCTACTGGAGGAAGAGAAAGCAGAGACATTCCACTCATTTCAACTTTGGGGGCCCTGGGGTATGCCCCCAATTTCACTTCCTTGATATCACTCTTGCTTTGACATGATCTAAACTTTGAAGTTCAGCCCGCAGGCAGGCTTATGTTGGTTCACACAGTATGGATTATAACACACAGTATGGATTATTGTTTGTTTTCTTAAGTTATTGCTAAATGAAGAAAATCAAGTTTCAAGGTATGTTTTGGTGTTGTAAGTGGCTGTGTGTGTCTCTGTATGTTGTGTGCATTATGTATGTCATTTCTGTCTTATCTTTTAAAACTCAGGAAATCTACATCTGAGCCATTATCTGCCCACTGCAAAAATCTAGAGTCAAGATGCCTCTGCCAGTATGTCATTTCCCAACAGTGATGCTGAGCACAGCCTGCCACACAGCATCACACCTGAGCTGCTGATTTTCTTGTAGAATCAAGAGGACAGAGAAATATTTCTTAGACTCATTTCTCCACAAGAAGTGGGAATAAAAAGGAGAGACCACGAAGGCCACAGGCTTCAAGAAAAATGAGAGGACTGTATTTCTTTGTGGAAGTGCTTGTACTGAATCACTTCACTCATTTTTTTGGTCACAGGTCTAGGCCCAGTGCACATTAAAGATATCAGCTTTGTTCTATTTGCTTCCTAACATCTATTTGATGATATTACAGGGGTGTCTTCATCTACTCAGTTTATTTAAAATTCAAAATTTTATTTCAAATCAAAATAATATATATCGTACACCTGTAACTGAGAAATAGGAAAATAGATTGCATTCTTGTGTTTATCTCCAAACATGTAAATAGCATTGAGCAGTAGTTAGGAGTAAGGGCAATTAAGCCAAGCAGCCTGTGAGCAGCTCTTTGCAGGAAACAGCTCTCTGCAGGAGGCCCTTTGTCTTGTCACTTAAGCAAAGTTGTGTTTCAACTAACCTCCAGCCCAAGTAAGTACACCTTTCAAATCATTTGATCACACAAAGCCTTGCCTAACGTGTTGATACCTTCCTTAAAGAAGCAGAAATGAAGAATAAGTAAGAGATGACTAGATTTTTCCCTCAGCTTCCCCTTCAATAATCTCCCAAGCTAACAGTGTGAATAAGAGAGCATCTAAAAAAAGAACACAAGGTCCCAACAAGCCTGCACATAATGGGAAATGGCCAAGAGTCTGACCCTCTACCTCAATGATGCACTGAGATCACCTGACCTTTTTCCCTTTAAAAACTTTTGTAGCCCAGCAGACTCTGCAGAGGTGGTTTTGGGATATGAGTCCACCTTCGCCCCAGGTTGCCAGCCTCTTGAATAAAGCAAACCTTCTATTCCTACCAGCACTTGTCTCTCAAATATAGCAAGTCCCTACAAGCTGTGCTGAGTCATTCAGTCGTCTTTGACTCTTTGCGACCCTATGAACTATAGCCTTACAGGCTCCTCTGTCATGAGGATTCTTCCTGCAAGAATACTGGAGTGGGTAGCCATGCCCTTCTCCAGGGGATCTTCCCAACCCATGGATCGAAACCAGGTCTCCTTCATTGCAGGCAGATTCTTTACCATCTGAGCCACCAGGGAAGCCCAAGTACCCACATACCAGCTTTCAAATTCTGAACTTTCAAAGATGCAAATGTGCATTCCAGCAACATCAGGTGTGAGTGTAATCACAGCTTGCCCTCCATCTCCTATTGCTGATACTTCTTCAGCTCTACCATCTCCCAGCTCATCTCTCTCCTCCCGTCAGTAACTCTTCCTGCCTCTTCACTAGATGCCAGTCCCTGTGTACCAGCTGTCGTACTGCATTACTGTATTTTTCAAGGTATTGTAAGGTTTAAATTGTTTTATTTTTTGTCTTTTTTTTAGTATATTATTTTTGTGAAAAGTATTATAAACCTATTACAGTACAGTACTATATACTCAATTGTGTTAGTTGGGTACCTAGGCTAACTGTGTGGGATTTAAGGAACAAGCTGGACTTAACAATTGAGCTCTTAAAATGGAACTCATTTGTATGTAGGCGACTTACTGTACTGGCTTGCAAGCAGCTGAACCTGAGTTTGAATCCTGCCTCTGAAACTTATAAACGTTTTGACTTGGGTACTTTTCTTAGTCTCTCTGTGTCTTGAAACCCTAAATATAAATGGATATACTTGAAAGGACCTACTTCAGAAAATGTTATGAGAACTAAATGAGTAAACATCAGTTCAGTTCAGTCGCTCAGTCATGTCCGACTCTCTGCAACCCCATGAACCACAGCACTCCGGGCCTCCCTGTCCATCACCAACTGCCGGAGTCTACCCAAACCCATGTCCATTGAATCGGTGATGCCATCCAACCATCTCATCTTCTGTCTTCCCCTTCCCCTCCTGCCCTCAATCTTTCCCAGCATCAGGCTCTTTTCAAATGAGTCAGCTCTTTGCATCAGGTGGCCAAAGTATTGGAGTTTCAGCTTCAGCACCCGTCCTTCCAACGAAACATTAGTAAAGTGCTTTAAACAATGCTTGGCATTAAATACTAAGCATTACACATATAGTCATCATATACAAACTCCGTTTGTAAGGTTTAGAAAGACTCATTCAGTCGCTTAAGTTCCTCCAGCAACTTCTGATTTACCAGATGCATTCATCACTATTACTAAGTTCACCATCTTTAGCAGTTGTTATTTAGTCGCTAAGTCATGTCTGACTCTTTGCAACCCCTTGGACTGTAGCCCTCCAGGTTCCTCTGTCCATAGGATTCCCCCAGCAAGAATACTGGAGTGGTTGCCATTTCCCTCTCCAGGGGATCTTCCCGAACCAGGGATCTTCCCAACCCAGGATCAAACCTGCATCTTCTGCGTGGCAGGTGGGTTCTTTACTATTGAGCCACCTAGGAAACCCATGTTTAACTGTAGTTGCTTGTGAATCTATATCCCTAGAATGAAATGACTCCTTTGGCCTTTAAATTTTGTCCTCTGTCCCTTGAGCAATGCCAGAAACCAAATAGGGCATTAATAAGTACCTGTCTACTAAAAAACCTAAGAAGTATGCCAGTCACACTATTACATTGCCAATGAAGGGGGCTAGCAATAGATGACATTTAGTTACCTGACATATTACAATAAACACTAAAGAACTAGATGAAATGGATACGTCCTTAAATGTTGAATATAGGCAAAAATTAACAGTACTCCAGCAATACATTCTATTGAAATTGTTTACTGATCAAATTACTATACTTTCAACTGAATTAGCATGAAAGCTAGTGGTTTGAGGAGTCAGAAAATCTCATTAATAGTATTAGTTTCATCAGGAATTTGCCATGTCCTTAAAACATACACACACACATGCACACATATACACACACACCACAAGAAGATTTAATTTTTGCTTTTTAGCTTTACCAACATAGAAAATGGTGAAAATAATAGCAAAAGTTATCCCAGGTAAATACTTAACTGCTGTCTGTAAAGTATTTGTAAACACAAAGCACCATATAAATTCTTAATAATAGTAATTAGTAAAGTCTAGAGTTTTTAAAAGGAAAATATATACAGCTCAGTTTATTTCTGACATTTTAAATATATAAAACTTCTTTATCTACAGTTTCTATTTGCTAACCAAATGACAATGTACAAAATGCAAGCACTCAGGCAATTTAAGACTTCATCACTCATTTGCTGAAAGAGGCTTTTAAAACCATTACCTACTATCACGTAAATATCAAGGCATACAGTTCTTAACCCATAAAATATTTACTGAACATTTTATGGGCTTCACTCTCACTGGATTCATTAGATACTCAGTTTGCTGTTAAGACAAACCACAGGGTATTTTACTTAGCAAAGAATTACCATTCTACCAATATGGCAAATCACCAGAAAAGTCACACATCACAAAAGCTATAGGAAAAGTTTACACAAAATAGTAGGATAAGTCATTGGAGAAGTTCTACCTAGGAGTCCTGAGAGCTTGGTAAGCAGAGTTATAATGCAAAAGGGGAGACAGCATGGATGGTTTACCTAAAACCCTTTCTATCATACAGGAGATAATTCAATAATCTTGGATTAGATTAAGAATATGAAAGACTCCAATAAATCTGACATTTACTATTTTTAACTATCTTTCTTAACATTTTGATATCTGCCAACATCTTAAGTGCTTCGTTTAAGAACAGTTAAGACTCAAACCCTAGTACTGCCATCTCCTTGCGGCATGGCCTAGGAAAACACATATCATCTCTGTGCCTCAATTCCCTCATTTACAAATGAAAAGAGTGTTAATTGTCAAAACCAGATGAAATAAAACTTGCTAAGTGCTTAAAAGCATTCTTGCAAATGTAACTCCTCAAGATGTGTGCCTACGTTCATGTTCCACTCTTGCAACCCCATGCACTGTAGCCCACCAGGCTCTTCTGTCCCTGGGATTTTCCAGGCAAGAATTCTGGAACGGGTTGCCATTTCCTTCTCCAGGGGATCTTCTCAACCCGGGGATCAAACCCAAGTCTCCTGTATTGGAAGGCAGATTCTTTACCACTGCACCACCTGGTAAACCCTGCATATGTATATGTTCATCTGGTAAGTACACTGAACTGAAGGGAACTAAAGGCAGAGTTAATTAGCAAACTTGGAGAGACAGGGTCTCAGTTTGACATTCACAATGAAGAAAAAGAACCTGACTATATCATTCAAACTAGCTTACTTTTGTTGGTCTTTGTATTGCCACAAATTCCTCTTCCTTTCCCCCTGCAAAAAAAAAAAATTAGTACACTTCATTAAAAGTAACAAATTAGGTATCTAGTGTAGGGAAAATGAAAAGAAGTGTAAGTTATTTGGATAAAGTACACATTTTTTCACCTGTTCCAATAATTTCAAGATTGAAATTCCCAGAAATATATTTTTTAGGTCAACTCTGTCAGGTGCCCAAGAACCATGGTTTAGACTTTCAGTATAAAGAGGGATTAAAAGTATGGAATTTTGTGTGAAAAGACCTAGCTTTAAATCCAGTTTTCTCCACTCTCTAGTATGTGGCTTTAAGCAAACTTCTTCAATGCTACAAGCCTGTTTATTCACATAAAATATAACTCATAATCCTTACATGATTGATATATTGTGAGAAATAAATCAAAATTATGAAAACTAAATTAAGTCAAACTATGTATGCAAAGCACTGTACCTTGCTCCTATGACAGTTTATCATTTGAAACATTATATCATTACAATATTTATCTTAAATATTTCAATCCTCCCACATACTTGAACATTTTGAGAAATAATTTTTTCCAAATAAGCCAACACTGAAGAGCATTAGTTTTCTTGATAATGATTTTCTCGGGCAGTGCAACCAAAGTTTGGACTCTGGACCAGAAGTATCAGCATTCCCTTGACCCTTGTTAGAAATGCAAATCCTTGACCTCCACCCCCCACTTGCTGAATCACAATATCTGGGGAACCTATTTTGACAAGCTCTTCAGGTGAACCCCATGATGTTAATTTTGAAAATCGCAAATCTAGAGTAGCAGAATTATAGGACTGCCTATCATTGTGTAATCTAGAGCAGGTATTTGGTACACTCTTCCTGGTGGCTCAGACGGTAAAAGCGTCCGCCTACAATGCCGGAGACATGGGTTCAATCCCTGGGTCGGGAAGATCCCCTGGAGAAGGATATGGCAACCCACTCCAGGACTCTTTTCTGGAAAATCCCATGGATGGAGGAGGCTGGTAGGCTACAGTCCATGGGGTTGCAAAGAGTTGGACACAACTAAGCAGGCGTCAGGAGGACGGGAGTACACAGCACTGTTCTTCATTCCCGTCAGTGAAATCTGGGTTGCTTCCTGAGGCAAGAGGATGGGGGTTATCAGAAAATAGAGTTTGCTCATCTGGATAGTTCATAGTTCCTTCCTCAAAGGCCACATGGTGAATCTACTAGGCCTCATGGACCATATAGTCTTTGCCACAGTATTCATTTCTGTCATTGAAATGTAAGAGCAGTCACAGATAATGTGTTAACAAATAAACATGGCTGAGTTCCAGGAAAGCTTCATTTACTCCACGTAGCAGGTAATAGGTCGCTGATTCCTATGCCCTGTTAGGCTTGTGTACTGCACAGTCTACATAATTAACGAACTGAATGATTATACCCCTCTCAAAATGCATATGGTGAAGCTCTGATCTCCAATGTAATGTTATTTGGAGGTGGGCTTTGGAAAATAATTAGGTTTAGATGCAGTCATACGGGTGGGACCCTCATGGTGAGATCAGAGTCCACGTAAGATGAACACACGCCCAGGAAAAGCCGTCAAAGGACACAGGTGGAAAGCAGGTGTCCACAAGCCGAGAAGAGAGTCCTCACCAAGAACAGACCTGGCCAGCACTTTGACTGTGGACTTGCCAGCCTCCAGAACTGTGAGAAACAGTGGTTGTTTAAACCACTGAAATTATGGCATTTGGTTATAGCAGCCCAAGCTAAAAAGAAACTTCAGCATGCAGATGTTAATAGATGAATTCAGGGAAGCATTTTTATTTTACTGAGACATTTTTCCTTTGGTCTGTGACATGATCTCTTGGTTTGTGACATGATCTAATTCATTTAAGGGCTGTCCACTCTACCTTATGATTAAGCTGTGCACTGCTAACAGTGAGAGTACTCAAAATCAAGGACAATGGGTGACTGTAATATGGGCGATGCTAAAAAATAGCCCCAATAGAGACTTTATGCAATGCAATCAATGCTTTCTATTACCTGGAAAATGGTGACTTTTTGGATTATTTCTCTCCTTTTCTTGAGAAGAGTACAGAGCAGCATAAGGAGTTCCAATTATAATAAATATTCAGATTTCCTTACTACTCTTCACTCTGAAAAGGTAGCTGACAAGCAAAGGATGAGAGGGCTTTTATGCTCCAGCAGTAACTCAGTGGCAAGTGATACAGCTGACATTTTAGAGGAGAAAAATGCCAGTATTAATTTATTAAACTAAAATTCTCAGGGACATTTTAAAATATAGTCCCATTTCCCAGGATTTAATTCAGCTCCTGGAAACAAGTAACTCACTAGAAAATGATGCTCCTCTGTTCACCACCTATGTGGGCTTCAACCTGGGCAGTGTGTGTGAGTCATCCTGAATCCCTTGTTTAGTGTAGGCGTTCCAAAGTATCTGTCAAATAAAATTAACTTCCCAATTCAGGATACCATAAGACAAACTAGAGTTCCATAAGGGTAAATATAGAGACCCATTTGAAAGATATTTTTCTGAAAAAGTTTGGCTATTACTTTACTACTCAAGCAGCCATAAGGTACAGCAAATTAATTCTGACCTTTGATTTAGAAGCCAATTAATTCAGTGTTGCAAGATTTCATTTATCCATGTGTCCTTTCTCTCAGCAAATATTTGGACACAAAGATTAATAAAAACAAATCCTGTTTTCAAAAACTGCATGATATACTGAGAGAGTCAACATACAAATACTTACAATAAAGCATAGTAAATATGTTCTGAGATCCAAGGAAGATTTTGCTCTCTCTTACTAGAAAGTATAAAAACGTTTCAGAAGAGATTTCATCAAATGATATATAGTCAGTGTCTGACATGCGTCAGGCATTATTTTAAGCAATGGGGCTACCTTGGTGAACAAAAAAGAAAGCAAAGCAAAACAATGATGACAAAGAAAGCAAAACAAAACAACAACAAAAAACCTGATAGAGATTCTCACACAGGTTCACAATCTAGTGAATGGAGAAGACAACTGTAAACAATTGTAGATAATTGAATACACTAAAGAATTAAA
This sequence comes from Odocoileus virginianus, assembly GCF_023699985.2. Taxonomy (NCBI): domain Eukaryota; kingdom Metazoa; phylum Chordata; class Mammalia; order Artiodactyla; family Cervidae; genus Odocoileus; species Odocoileus virginianus. Next base: position 21,114,942 of record NC_069683.1, read on the forward strand.
TAATGTCGTCTGTTAAAAGGGACCTGCACTACTGAAAAACAGCACAAGGCAGGGACTTCCCTGGTGGTCCAGGGGCCACAATTTCAGACTTCCAGTGCAGGGGGTATGGGTTCAATCCCTGGTCAGGAACTAAGGTCCCACATGCTGCAGAACAGTCAAAAAATAAAAGTAAGGAAACAAATATAAGACTGAAAACACACACACACAGGGCAAAGGAGATAACAGATATATTTCTCCCAGGGTTGAAATAAATCCTTTTAGGGTAACATGCCATGAGTCATGGTAATGAATGCAGAAAGCAAGAATGACCACGCATTATTAGTATGTGTGCATTCTCACTTGCTCAGTTGTGTCTGACTCTTTGTGACCCTTTGGACTTTCGCTCGCCAAGCTCCTCTGTTCATGGGATTTCCCAGGCAAGAATACTGGAGTGGGTTGCCACTTCCTCCTCCAGGGAATCTTTCCAACCCAGGGATCGAACCCAGGTCTCCTGCACGGACGGGTGAATTCTTCACCACTGCAGGACCTAGTAACAAAATGACCGCTTGTGCAACTTTCTCTGAAACTGTTTTTCCTGCTGCTTCTCGGATCTCCGTAAAAGCACGTTTTGTATTTGAGGCTTACTCTGGATCCTAGTACACTGCTGACTGCTGCTACTTATTTGCTTTGGTTGTGTCTGACTCAGTGCGACCGTAAGGACTAGCACACAGGCTCCTCTGTCCATGGGGTTCTCCAGGCAACAATACTGGAGTCGGTGGCCATGCCCTCCTCCAGGGGAATCGTACCAATCCAGGTATCAAACCTGGGTCTCCGGCATTGCAGGCAGATTCTTTACCACTGAGCCACCAGGAAGCCCAGTGACACTGCTATCAGCTAGAGGTAATAGATGTAGAAGGAAAAACAGTCCTCAATTAAGTCTATCAAATAATGCAGTGCTGCGACTGGTATTCAAATACTAAAGTAAGAGAATAAGTGCAATTAATGACAGTTCTAATGAAATTAGAGGTCAAAAGTTATTTAATATGTTATTTTATGCAATCTGCAATTGGGTTGCAGTAATTTCTATCATTACATAACTGTTTTTTTTTTTTCATAATTGCATACAGTCTAAAATACTGGTAAGTAAATGTATTCTCTACAGGGATAGACAGAAGATATTTTAGATGTTGCTGGTCATAAACTGTTACAACTACTCAGCTCTGCCATTATACCACAAATGTTTGCCATAGACAATATATAAACAAACACGGCTGTGTTCCAATAAAACTTTACACATAAACCAAAATTTGAATTATATGATTTTCACTCATCATAAAATATTTTTTATTTTTTTAACCATTTAAAAATGTTAAAAAAAAAAAGAGAGACAGACAGACATAGCTCACAGACTATACAAAAACAGATAAATAGTTAGAATTGGCCTGTTGGTCAAAGTTTGCCAATCTTTGGCCTATTACTTTTCATTCAATCAGTGTTAGAAAAGCTATGCTATGGAAAATATGATTGGGACAATAAGATGTCAAATCAGAATTGAAGCATTGGGGATCACCATTTGACTTGTATGCAATTACCTGGCTCTGTCACTTTAATGAGCACTATTCCTGGGCAAAGTTTTGCATTTATTTACCAAATTTAGATGACTCCATCTATTCAATATATGATACTTTTGAAATTTGGCCTTAAGTCTTTTGTTTTTAGATATCTTGAATGACTGTAATATAAACTGAAACCACCTGCTCCAGCTGAACTCTGATCTGCTACAACATAACTTGTGACAACAAACCTTAAATAGCTACTACCCAATTAGGATATCCTTAGATCCAATGTCAAGGTCATAACCCTATTGTCAATATGAACTACAGAACAGGACTGTGCTGCTAATCTCTAAGATATCAAAGTTTTGGAGCAATTAATGACATTATATCCTTTGACTGGATAAGTCTAAGACTGGTGATTTGAAGTTTTCCTATGCTTTGAAGTCACTCTAAACAAAATGATTAGCTTAACTAGTTTTTTTTTTTTAGTCCCTTAGGGTAATTAATTTTCATATTGAATGAATAGATTAAGCTTCACCTCTTACATATTTATCACTTGACCTTGATGGGAAGGTCAATGTCACTGACCGAAATAAAAGAGGGTGAATATCTGGTGTGTCCATTCATTGAATTCCTTATTAGAGAACAAGTGAGTATGCCACCATCAATACATAGATGCTACAAAGATAGAGAGGGGAGTTCATGATTATAAATTGTGACTATAAATGGAGCTTTGGAGGTGACATTTTAACAAAGTTTTGGAGGGTGAGAGTTAGCTAAACAATAACCTGGGAGCAGTGCACGCCAAGCAGTGAGAGCAGGTCTGGTGTATTTGAGAGCATCACCGCCAGGGTGACAGGAATGAGATGAGCTATGGACACAGGTGACAAGATGTTTGAGCTAAGCTTGTCAGATGGAAAGCAAAGAAAGCATATGATGCTAATGATAAGACTGACTCCTTACACTTAAGTCTGAATCATAAGCTTTTTAAGGTATCTTTGGTTTTTATGAGAACATGGCCAGGTAGATATTTGGGCTTCTCCGGTGGCTCAGAGGTTAGAGCGTCTGCCTGCAATGTGGGAGACCTGGGTTCGATCCCTGGGTCGGGAAGATCCCCTGGAGAAGGAAATGGCAACCCACTCCAGTATTCTTGTCTGGAGAATCCCATGGATGGAGGAGCCCGGTGGGCTACAGTCCACGGGGTCACAAAGAGTCAGACACAACCGAGCGACTTAACTAACTAACTGCTACACTAGAGGAGACTGAAACGCAAGAAATACATTATTTGGGCTTCCGTGATCATGCAATGAGTAAAGGACAGAATTGAGGTTAGCACTTAAGGCCATATGTTACTCCTCATTTTTTCATACTTTGTCTTTAAAATATCAGGTCCTTCAATAAATGCATCAGGAAAGCTTAAAATTGAGGTCTTATATTCAGTCTGCACTCATGATTACTGCTGGATGATGAGACAATTCAACAAAGCCAAGATATCTAAAAAATTAAACATAAACTTGAATCAGAAGGGATTAAAGAATTATCAGGGAGATATACTACAGAAAACATGGAGCAATAGGGTTTGTCAAGATTCAGAGCATATGTACAAAAATATATGTTACAGAGATATATGGTTTCTTTTACTGATTTATTCACATGCATTTGCTCAAATGAGGATACCATATGTAAAGTATTATAAATGTTTAAATTTATATTTGAAGACTACTTCCTGGGACATCTTTAACCTATTTTGTATATGTTATCAAATGGTAAAATGTTTTGTCCCCTGCTCTTTCTTATCTTACCACGTAAATTCTGTCTCACTGATAATAGGCATGTTTTTTGTTGATGATTTTTTTTTAACTAGGTCTCCTAGACATGTAGAATAGAACTCTAGAGAAAGGATTTATTGAAGTTGCCTTAAGCAAGAATTTACTGATACCAGTATATTGCTAAACACCCCATGCCAATAAACATTGAGGGATGTTATCATATTAAAAGTTTTTTGAAAAGTTAACTTTAGTAATTCTCTTTCAAACAGCTAATTGGTTTCGACCTCAGTATTTAACATTTCAATATACCTGAATAATGCATTTTTATTCACATACCATTGACCTAAAATAATTTCATCATTGTCATTGATTTACTTATGCCTCATAGAAATATTTTTTAAAAAAACCTTATTTGAAAACATGGAATAATATGTGCTGATCTGATTTTAAGTAGCCAATTTTTTTTTTCCATTTATTTTTATTAGTTGGAGGCTAATTACTTTACATCATTGCAGTAGTTTTTGTCATACATTGAAATGAATTAGCCATGGATTTACATGTATTCCCCATCCCAGTCCCCCCTCCCACCTCCCTCTCCACCCGATCCCTCTGGGTCTTCCCAGTGCACCAGGCCCGAGCACTTGTCTCATGCACCCAACCTGGGCTGGTGATCTGTTTCACCCTAGATAATATAAGCCAATTTTTATATTATGGGAATTCTAAGTTTTTCCGAGAGTTGCCACAAAGATAGACAAAAGCAGATAGCTGTTACATTTTAAAAACAAAAGCTATTTAGTAAAAATTAACAGGTCTACTTCCATCCATAACTCATCTTTACTATATAATACTTATCTATTTTTCTTCATAACAGAGGAAACTACCTTTATTAATAATCAACATACAATAAACTACACATATCTAAGTATATAATTTTATAAGTTTTGACAGATGACTATAAGCATTGAAAGCAGTACCACAATCATAACAATGAAACTGTTTATCACCTTCCAATTCTTTTTTATGTACTTTTCATAATCTGTCTGGTTCCTTCCAGATAGACTTGTACTCTCACTTCATAGTCCAAGTACTATGCTCTTTAGTGAAATGATCAGCTAGTATTTTCTAGAACTTTGTATACATAGACTCAAACTCAATACACCGTCTTTTAGTCAGACTTCATTCAACTGGCATAAATTCTTTGAGATTCACCTATGTTCTTGCTAATAATAATAGTAAGTTCCATTACTGTTCCTGAGTAGTATTCCATCAAATGCATTTATGACAACTTGTTTATGCCTTCACTTGCTGATAGGCAGTTGGGTTTTCGTGTTTTTTTATTTAGATTTTTAGCTACTACAAGTAAAGCTGCTATAAATATTTACGCACAAGTCTTCAGTCCAGTTCAGTTGCTCAGCCATGTCCAATTCTTTGTGACCCAATGGACTGCAGCATGCCAGGCCTCCCTGTCCGTCACCAACTCCCAAAGCTTGCTCAAACTGATGTCCATCAAGTCGGTGATGCCATCCAACCATCTCATCCTCTGTCATCCCCTTCTCATCCTGCCTTAAATCTTTCCCAGCATCAGGATCTTTCCCAGTGAGTCAGTTCTTCACATCAGGTGGCCCAAGTATTAAGAGTTTTAACTTCAGCATCAGTCCTTCCAATGAATATCCAGGACTGATCTCCTTTAGGGTTGACTGGTTGGACCTTCTTGCAGTCCAAGAGACTCAAGAGTCTTCTCCAACACCACAGTTCAAATGATCAATTCTTTAGCACTCAGCTTTCTTTATAGTCCAACTCTCACATCCATACATGACTACTAGAAAAACCATAGCTTTGACTAGATGGCCTTTATTGGCAAAGTAATGTCTCTGCTTTTTAATATAATGTCTAGATTTATCATAGCTTTTCTTCCAAGGAGCAAGTGTTTTTTAATTTCATGGCAGCAGTCACCATCTAGAGTGATTTTGGAGCCCCCCAAAATAAAGTCTCTCACTGTTTCCATTGTTTCCCCATCTATTTCCCATGAAGTGATGTGACTGGATGCCATGATCTTAATTTTCTGAATACTGAGTATTAAGCCAACTTTTTCACTCTCTTTCATTTTCACCAAGAAGCTCTTTAATTCATCTTTGCTTTCTGCCATAAGGGTGGTGTCATCTGGGTATCTGAGGTTGCCCTTATGGCAGAAAGCACAAGTCTTATGTAGATATATATTTTCATACTTTGCTAATTACTAGGCAATTTAATATTCAAATGGGGATCCTATGAAAATTTCTGGAACTCTCTCCATGTGCTCTGTCTCCGCACGATATCCTGTTCTCATCCCCTTCTCCTTAACCCTGGGATTCTGTTGGTTTCACCTCAGTTCTTCCTCTTTGCCGTAGTCTGGAAACTTGAAAGGAAGTTGGGGAGATCACTGGACTCACTTCTTTTGTTTCCTAACTCAGAGGTCTCTGTCCTTTCACTACTTGTTGTCAAATTTTGTTATCATATTTAAATGATTTGTTTCATATATTTCTGGGACCAAAATAGTGTTTGGCAGGGGCTTAAAATATTGTTGAGAAAATAAAATGATTGACTATGTTACACATCAATATAAAAAATGCACTACTACAAGGTCAAGGTATTCATTTATTCATAGGCAGTACATTTGATTTTTCACATTTTATAAATTTTCAGCAAGATTTTTTTCACAGGCAGCAATTACAAGTTGCAAATATTGTTACATGACTTTTGAATAGGTCATTTTTCCTTGGGACTGTCTTTTGAATTCCCTTATAGATGGCATTAATTTTCCCCAAGTGTATGTGTGGGTTCTAAGATGATGTCATTATCCATGATATCATTGGAAAGACAACCTAGTCTATATTTGCCAAAGGATGCAAGTCAGATTTAAGTTTCATTGTTATTTATTTGGAAAATTAATTTTGAGAGACATTTTGTTTAGTAGCGATGTATTGGAAAAGACAATTTTTTGTAGTTAGAGATAACAGAATTCAAATCCCAACTCTACAAAATTGTCGACAGATTTTAGAGAAATTCCTAACCTCTCTATAATTAAATTTTCTTATCTATAAATTTCAGCTAACAATAATTCTTCGTTCTCAAAGAGTTTTTAAGACTGAGAGAAAGAATCAGACACACAGTAGGTATTTAAAAAGTGGTAGAATTTTATATATTTATTATCCTGAACAAAGGGTTTATGATTGTAAATCTTCTATCAGTTCCCTCTTACAGACTTGAACTTCAGTGCTATTGATTGGATTTTTCTTCTGGTTTCTTGATTTTTCATTTCTGTGGAGTTCTTTATAAACTATCTGAAAATGTTAAAGTAAAATAAAATGTAGGATAATTCCTACTTTAGCCCACTAATTTTAATCTCTCTTGTGTACAAACAATAAAGTAAACACTACTGTTCTTTCCTTTGTTACTATCAAGAATTTTGCTGACATTCTCTTTTGAGTAAAAATATTATATAACATCAAAGTATGTTAGATCAAAAGATTCTGATTCTACTGTCACTGCACTGATGACATTTAACTTAAAGAAAAGTGATGAATTTTAATGAATGCTGCTTTTGTGATTTTATAGTGACCATATTTTTAAAAGAGAGTTGAATAATAAGCATCTTTAGGTAGTATTTACTGCTTTATTACATTTATATGTACAAAATTAGAAGTCTGAATTTTTAGTAAATTTCACAGAATGACCTGCTAAAGTAGTCAACTAGGAAAGCCACATTTTAACATTTTTGACATTATATGATTTAAATGAGAAGTTAAACTTCTTTTCATTTTTTAAAAAAATTTAGATAGATTTTATAGGTATCACAGATAACATAAATACAGAATAGGCAAGAGAGACAGAACTGCCACCTGAAAGAAAAACATTACTAACTGGTTGAATTTGAACTATTTGCATAATTATAGTATAAAACTCCAAATATTTTCTATAGTTTCATGGCTATGCACAATGAGTCAATCAATGAATACCCCAAAAGCCTGATGTTTGAAGGTATCAATTAATGTTTTACTGAAATAATTAAAATATTTACTATAGTATTCCACATTAATTAAAAAAGCACATCTTCCAATTTATAATATTTATTCCAATGGAAATATAGTCATTAATTTAAAGAAATCTAGTATGGCTAAGATAAGAAAATATCAGAGAAGCAAATATATTAACTTCACACTCCAGCAAACAGAAAACATTTACTACTATTAAAACAGCTCAGCAGTAAAGTATCCTGCACTGCAGGAGACCCCAGTTCAGTCGATGCCTGGTTCAAGAAGATTCCCTAGAGAAGGAAATTGCAACCCACTCCAACATTCTTGCCTGGGAAATCCCATGGACAGAGGAGCCTGGTGGGCTACAGTCCGTGGGGTCACAAGAGAGTCAGACATGACTGAAGTGACTGAGCACACACATGAGCACACAAGATATACACATGTAATCCTATATTATATATATATATAATTATGTAATATATGCAATATACCACATACTATGTTCCAATCCATACAAGCTGATAATAGTACTAAAAAACAATTCTATATAAATAATCAAGGAATTTTCTATTAGATATAATGCAGATGGGTCTGTATTGAAGGACATTCCATGTGGCTCATACTTCTATTTTCAAAAAAGCTGCACAGCATTCCATGGAATAATTACAGAAGAAATCAACAAAACCCACTAACAACCTATACCTAGGATGAGGGTTCAAGGTGAGGGTGTACATCCTACAAAGACTCGTCATAGATTTAGGAAAATTTACTTACATTATTTTGCCTGGTCAGAACTTTCCCCCAATTGCATGTTAGACTGTTTGCATTTTCCTTTATAACGTTTTAAAAATTCATTACACTTTTCATAGAGATTAGAAATATTTTACAATTTATCATTTATCTTTTAAATTTGAATATGAATGCAGTATACAGGTTTTTCTAAACCTTTTCTTCAGTTGTTACAATGAACACATTTCTTTGTGCATTTTCAAAAATAAAAAATAAATCTGAAAGGAAATAAAATCTACTTTAACCAAATGATTCACCATGAGGAAACCATCAGTGGCTCCAAACCACAGAATTAAACTGGAGCACGGGATTTCCCTGGTGATCCAGTGGCTAAGACTTCATGCTCTCAAAGCAGGGGGCCTGGGTTTGATCCCTGGTCAGGGAAATAGATCCCACATGCTGTAACTAAGACCCGGTGCAGCCAAAAAAAAGAAAAAAACTGGAGCATTCATAACAGGTCATGCAAGAGCCTGTGCGTGGCTGGCTCATCAGTCATATCTCCAGCAACTCAAACCAACGCTGTAGCTGCACTGCTGACCCCTCGCTGTAAGGATCCTCTCCAAAGCTTTGACAACTCCACCCCATTTACCTGGCGTAACTGGCCCCTCCTCCCACTCGAAACATTGCTTACATCTCACCTCCTTATATCCATTTTAACATTCTGGCCTGATTTCTACCTCCTTGGAAAACTTACAGAGATTTTTATTCATGCACTTCACTTGGCAGTTAATTCCAGACTACCTGTGGTCATTTGTTTGTCTGATCTTTTAATTATATACATAACTCATTAATATTCAGTACTTACTACATAATACACTGTAATTCTATCTCTTTACTCCATCTTTAATACTTTAGTACTTTGTATCAGTTTGGAATCCGAAGAATTTTTAAAAGACTTTTAAGATTTATTTTAATTATTTGCATTGCAACTGCAGTTTGGTAGTGGCCACGATCTGACTGATATCAATTCTTTGATATTTAGTGAGATTTTTTTATTGCCTGATAAGTGGTTAATTTTTACCTACATTTCTTGTGACCTTGAACTTATTTTCCTTTGTTCAGTGAAGACTATTTTGATTTCTTCTTTGAGTAACTTAAAAACGTTAAAAGTGAATTCCAACATATAAATACCATCATTGAGAAGCCATCAATGAGAAACCATCATTCTCATCTTGCAAAAAATAAAATAAAGCTAAATGAAAGGAAAATCCATGACTTTTATTGTTGCATCAGAGACCAAAGATTGCAGGGCCAACCACTACCCCAGATCTGGAAAGATGGATGAATACAGAGTCACAGCTTCAGTCTGCTGCTCGGCAGCAGCGTCTGCTGGAGCATAAGCTGAGAAAACAGGTGAATACAGTCACTTGGATGAACTACTGGAGAATGAGGACCGGCTAGTTTAAAAAAATCCTGGTGATGAAAACTTAATGGGCCCCCACACTTCTATGGTTTTACCTCAGGAAACCCCACCAGGTTCTCAGGGAACCCCACCAGGTTCTCATGGAGAACAGACAAGAGAGAAAGATCACTTCATAGAGAAAGCAGCGCCTCTGAAAGTATCAGAGAGATCATGGGTAGTTTGCCTGTTCTCTTCTGTCCTTCCAAGCCAGGAGTGTATAGGTCAAGACTCTGACTGAATCAGGCATTTCAGGTTCTCTTCAGGCAATACTCTGAGCATTGCCTGTGTGATGGAACTGGTAGCTACAAAGGTAATCATTGTTGTTGTTCAGTCACTCAGTCCTGTCTGACTCTTTGCCACCCCATGGACTGCAGCACGCCAGGCTTCCCTGTCCTTCACTGTCTCTTGGAGGTTGCTCAAACTCACGTCCATGGAGTTGCTGATGCCAGCCGACCATCTCATCCTCTGTTGCCCCCTTCTCCTCCTGCTTTAAATCATTCCCAGCATCAGAGTCTTTTCCAATGACTGAGGTCTTCTCATCAGGTGGCCAAATTATTGGAGTTTCAGCTTCAGCATTGGTCCTTCCAATGAATATTCAGGATTGATTTCCTTTAGGATTCAAAATATATAAATGTCTCAAACCAACACATTGTACATCTTAAGTGTATATAATATTATATATCAACTATATCTCAATTTAATAAAGGAGAAAGTTCCCCAGTTATAAGAAATGCAGAGAAAACCTCAGTCTCTAAAACAGTTAGAAAAACGATTTGGACAATCATTACAGAATGAATTACTAACCATTTCAATCGACCAAAATCAGTGCAATGCATATGCTTCAAATTCAAATACACTCTAGTGTCCTTCAGCTGTCCGAAAATGGCCACTCCAAATGACTGCTTTGTGTATAATTCGAGTTTTATTATCTAGACATATTAAAGAGTTTACAGATTTACATATTGAAGTTTTGGCCTCAGGCTGCAGTGACTTATTGCAGTGTCATGGCTCATATCCTTTCTTTAATACTGTGTTTCCTAGAGATACAACCAATCAAGTCACAAGCTGTATGTCACTGCTGTCACTGTTCAAGGGACTCAGAATCCAGGGGTCAGATTTGCTCTTCAAGGACTTTCTACTACAAGTAGAGGTTCATGCCGCTATCAATCACTTTTCTTTTTTATAGGTTTTTTTCTATCATAATTCTGTAATATAATTAACATAACTTTTCTAAATCACAAGTTTATTAACCACTTCACCCTTATTCAATAGAAATTAAAAGTTCATGAGAGAGAAACTCCAGAGCTTAGATACTAAAAAAACTACAAAAAAATGTTTTTAATTTGAAATTTTTAAATTTCAAATAAGAGAGTCATAATTTTTTTTAATCTAATTATTGCTCTCCCCCTCAAATACAAAGTCCAGCATTCAGAGGCTGATTGTCTTTTACTGAGAAAACTACATTGTAATGACTTTCTCTCTCTCTCTCACATACATCCCTTTATCAACTGTTTCCAAACTTTGCAAATCTTTCCCATTCAAGTAGATTTTGACATAGAGATGCTAGAGCAAGTATAAAGTCATTTTCTCACCACTGGAAAAGTTGATTACTCGAGGTCTTTTAAAGCAGTTTTGGTTGAAAAATTATTTCAAATGTTTTTCAAACTGAAAGCTGCAGGCTCAGGTTATACTTCATATATCAATCCTTTGAAATAAATCTCCCTCAAATTGAAAGAGCCAGATCCAATACTGGTAACTCTGTAATCATCAAAGAGAAAAACCAAGTAACACTAATATTTGTTGTTGTTGTTCAGTCGCTCAGTCATGTCTGATTGTTGCAAGCCCATGGACTGCAGCACGCCAGACTTCCCTATCTTGCACCATCTCCCTATCTTGCACCATCTCCCGGAGCTTCCTCAAACTCATGTCCATTGAGTCAGTGATGCCATTCAACCATCTTGCCCTCTGTCATTCCCTTCTCCTCCTGCCTTCTATCTTTCTCAGCATCAGGGTCTTTTCCAATGAGTCAGTTCTTCTCATCAAGTGGCCAAAGAAATGGTGGAGCCAAAGAATTGGTGGAGCTCCAGCATTAGTCCTTCCAGTGAAAATTTAGGATTGACTGGTTTGATCCCCTTGCTAACCAAGGGACTCTCAAGAGTCTTCTCCAACACCCCAGTTTGAAAGCATCATTTCTTCAGTGCTCAGACTTTTTTATTGTCCAGCTTTCACATCTGTACATGACTAATGGAAAAACCATAGCTTCGACTAGATGGACCTTTGTTGCCAAAGTAACGTTTCTACTTTTTAATATGTTGTCTAGGTTTGTCATAGCTTTTCTTCCAAAGAGTAAACATCTTTTAATTTCATGGCTGAAGTCACCATCTACAGTGATTTTCGAGTCTAAGAAAATAAAGTCTGTCACTGTTTCCATTGTTTCTACTTGCCATGAATTGATGGGACCAGATGCCAAGATCTTTGTTTTTTGAATACTGAGTTTTAAGCCAGCTTTTCACTCTCTTCTTTCACCTTCATCAAGAGGATCTTTAGTTCTTTACTTTCTGCCATAAGGATGGTGTCATCTGCATACCTGAGGTTATTGATATTTCTCCTGGCAATCTTGATTCCAGCTTGTGCTTGGTGCAGCGGGGCATTTCGCATGATGCACTCTGCATATAAGTTAAATAAGCAGGATGACAATATACGGCCTCGACAAACATTCCCAATTTTGAACCACTGTCTGGTTCTAACTGTTGCTTCTCAACCTATACACAGGTTTCTCAGGAGGCAGGTAAGGTGCTCTGGTATTCCCATCTCTTCAAGAATTTTCTACACTTTGTTGTGATCCACAGAGTAAAGGGCTTTAGCACAGTCAATGAAGCAGAAGTATATATATTACACTACTATTACACAGAGTCAATTTCAAGTTGCTTTCATTCCAGTAAGATGGGGGATGTGTCTGTCTAGGTAAGAGAGAGATCACCTCATGGCACACTTTCCCCCTACAGCAGACATTACTGTCAATTATAGTACTTGGGGATTTCGCTGGTGTCCCCATGGTCAGGACTTTCACCTTTCAACGCAGGGGGTGCATGTTTGATCCCTGGTCAGGAAGCTAAGTTCCCACAAGTCTCATGGCCATAAAACCAAAACATAAAACAGAAGCAATATAGTAACAAATTCAATAAAGTCTTTTAAAACAGCCCATATCAAAATAATCTAATTATGGCACTTGCTTTCAATTAGTTTAGGCATTGCCTCAGACTCCCTTTCAACATTTTGTGAGAAAAAAAAAAAAAAAACTTATTTGTCATCACTATTTAGGCTATAGTTTTTATGAAACTACAGTTTCGGGGAAGGGGTCTAAGCAGGAGGTCATAAATGCCTGACATTAACTAGAAATAATGAAATAATGATCATTTTTGTCTTATGTATGTATTTCATGAGAATATTATTGTTTTGATCATTAAATCAAGGAAAGACTAATAACAAAAATGTTGAAATAAAATGCAACTACTTAATAAGTACCCAGCATGTTCCATGTACTGTAGTTAAGTCCTTTACCGTTTTTACCTGGTTTAATCCTAACAATAATTCTATGGGACCAGAACTGTTATATCTACTCTTATAGAGGAGGAAACCAAGACATGAAATAACATGTTCAAGATTATTAAAAAATTCGCTAACAGTCAGTATTTCATAGCAAGTGGCTCTGACTCCAAAAGCTATTTTCTCAACAGTTACACTAAACTCCCTCTCAAAAGTCCAGAATGCAGAAGCGCACTGTCCTTTGCTGAGAAAGGTGTTTTGCGATGACCTCATTGTGTAGCACTTGAAAGGAGTGCTGTCTCATTAATTAAGGAAAATTCCCTTCTGGCAAGAGCAGTCCCCATTGTAATGAAAGCACAGTACTGTTCTCCAATTTAATCAGGATGCTTTCAGTTCTAATGGCTCAAAAGGAGGCAGCTCTGAGTCATTGCTTATTGCCACACTCAGTCATTGGAACAATTCTCAAACATGGAGGGCCACATTCTTCACTCAGGTGCCAGAGCAAAAACAGTATTTCCTTTCCATTCAACCTGGGCTCATCTGATTATTAATCAGTAACTACAGACTGTAAAACAGGGTTATAGCTTGGGGTCTATCAAGGAAGTTAACAGTGGTTATTTTTATCCACATCTTATTTTTATCACATCCAAAGCCTAATGGAAATTATCCAAATATCCACACTAAAGCTTTACAGATTAATGAAGACATCAGGTAGCCCTTATTTTGATAAAGACACTATCAAATCACTGTGGTTATTATAAAATGTAACTCCAAAGTTGCATGTATTTCTCTCAAACAAATTCGGGGCATAGGTACGTTCTGACAGCACTCAAATCCCTGCTCATGAATGTCTCCATCCCACCTGGTATCATCACTTTTCATCTGTGCTATAGATGTCAACAGGAAATGAACCATAAAGTCTTAGAATAATGGCTTTCATGTGAAGGACAATTTATTAATGTGTTGTAGTGACTACATCTGAATTACACAGTGAAACCCAACATGATGGACTCCTGATCTTCTAATCTGAAAGTCAACATTTAAGAAAAAAAAATTTTTTTAACTTTATACTGGAGCATAGTTGATTAGAGTGTCCCTGGGGGCTCAGATGGTAAAGAATCCACCTGCAATGTGGGAGACCTGGATTACATTCCTGGGTTGGGAAGATCTCCTAGAGAAGGGAATGGCAACCCACTCCAGTATTCTTGCCTGGAGAATCCCACAGACAGAGAAGCCTGGAGGGCTACAGTCCATGGGGTTGCAAAGAGTCAGACATGACCAAGTGACTAATACTTTTTACATTTTTCATAGTTGATTAACAATGTTGTGCCAGTTATACATGTAATTCAGTTATGCATGTGGTTCAGTTATACATGTACTGCATTGCCCAAAAAGTTTGTTTTGGTTTTTCTGTAATATTTTATGAAAAAACCCAAAGGAACTTTTTGGCTAACTCAATACATGTATCAATTCTTTTTCAAATTCTTTTCCCATTTAGGTTGTTATATAATATAGACCAGAGTTCCTTGTATATGCAGTAGGCTATTCATTTGGTTATTCATTTGAAATATGCCAGTGTGTACATTTACACACTGTAAGTCAACATTTAGATTTAAATGGTACCGCCTGTTTCTTTGGGGGAAGGCAATGGCACCCCACTCCAGTACTCTTGCCTGGAAAATCCCATGGATGGAGGAGCCTGGTAGGCTGCAGTCCATGGGGTCACTAAGAGTCGGACACGACTGAGCGACTTCACTTTCACTTTTCACTTTCATGCGTTGGAGAAGGAAATGGCAACCCACTCCTGAGTTCTTGTCTGGAGAATCCTAGGGACGGCGGAGCCTGGTGGGCTGCAGTCTATGGGGTCACACAGAGTTGGACACGACTGAAGTGACTTAGCAGCAGCAGCAGCAGCCGCCTGCTTCTTCCCCTATTCCCATTTTGGGACAGAATGTTCCAGCATTTAATGAGCATATATTATGTGGAAGGAGCTATGTAATGCTTTATAGTTATTCTCTCAGGCCTCCTAAAACAACCCAATAAAGTAGGTGCTATTATTATCCTTGAAGGAGGAAAATAAATAACTGAGACACAGGTTCACATTGTCAATAAATGCTCAGCTGGGATTCACACCAGTCTATTAATAACACGCTGCCTTGAGTGTCAGACAGAGACCATACAGGGCCTATTTGATGGTTCGAGAAGTCCTTTCCCCTTCACTTACTTATCCCCTGTACAGTGCTAGTTAAGACATTATTAATGCCCAGCATCTTCATTTTGCCAGCTCATACAATCTGTCTCTTGAATTTTGTCTGTGATTCTCCATTTCCCTTTGCTTCAAATAAGAAACATTGTATCTTACTCTAATAAAGCCCCAATCATTTGTACACAAAATTCACAAAAGCCCTGAACATTATCTGGGATTCACATCTTTCAGTAGAGTTTTGACTACAAATGATTAGAACAAGTTAAAGGTTCTAGGCAGGAAGAGATAAGAAGAGCAAGTTTATCTACCACCAGATCCTGTAAAACACTGAGCTATGTGGTTTTACATCTTTCTGGATGACTTTGCAGTCGACCACATGAGTTTTTAGCTGAATGCTCTAAGCTGTTCCATCATTCCCCTTGATAGTATGGTACAGAGCATAAAGTTTAAGATCAGAAAGACATAGGTCTGAATCCTAACTCTATAACTTAATAGCTATGTGAGCCAAGGAAAGTATAACTCCCTGGACTGAGCAGAAACTGTATCCTTACAAAAGAATAGAAAAGAAACTTTGAAAAATTACCAAAAATGTGATATGGTAAAAAAATAAATCAGTAACTACGGATCTTTTTCTAATATACTTTTAGCAATGTTCAGTAGATGCACATACACACCCATTTCACTGCATAAATTTTCCCCTCTTCTCTCATTCCTCATTTGCTGTCTCTCACAAACTACTGTTAGACTCACTCATGCCATCTGTTCCTCATTCTCTTTTATGAAACTCTTTAGCATCTACCTTGAGACCATGATCTCAGATGTTCTCTCTGAAAAACTCATAGGAGATAAAATTAGTTAATTATATTTATTAAAACAAATAATATTTTACAAGTTGTGGCCAAAAAAAAACCCCACAAAGTGAGCATCAAAATACCATCAAGAAAATTCTTACAAACACCACAACTGGCCAACTTACTTCTAAATTACAACTTGAGCAACATCTAGAAGTCACATACCCTTTAGATTCATACCTACAACAATAAATATATAAATATAAATCAATATATAAATACATGGAGTAGGAAAAGACAACCCACTCCAGTATTCTTGCCTGAAAAATCTCATAGACAAAGGAGCCTGGCAGGCTACAGTCCATGGAATCGCAAAGAGTTATAGGCAACTGAGTGATGCATGTAAATATATTCATAAATATATACATATTTTATATACAAATAAACCATAAAACAGAGGATGAGATGGCTGGATGGCATCACAGACTCGATAGGCATGAGTTTGAATAAACTCCGGGAGTTGGCTGGTGATGGACAGGGAGGCCTGGCGTGCTGCGATTCATGGGGTTGCAAAGAGTCGGACATGACTAAGCGACTGAACTGAACTGAAACCATAAAAATATATGATGGTTGCTTAAAACCCAAACTGAAAACCCAATCTCAGTTTTATGAAATGCTAAGGACATCTGTACTGAATGAACCTTTTATTCATTCTAACCCTTGTGGAAATTATCCCCGTGTGCAACAGAAAATCTTACAAAATGAAGATGTCCCATAAACAGAGGTGGGAGTCAGGAAGGTAAAAAATCAGTTGGACAGGAGTTTCTTATGCTGTTGAACAACAAAATAATATATATTAGAATTTATAAAAGTAACTTAACTATTGTACTCTAGGGTTCCTCCTGTTTGGGAAAGTTAATTTAGGATAAAACCTTAGACATAATGATAGTAAATTTTGTTTCTGTGGTGACATAATATGGAAAAGAAACCTAGTTTCATCATTTTACCCATAATCCTACCTTCCCATTCTACCATGGTAAAGTGTCTTTAACATTTATCTCAGGAAATTCTTATTTTCTCTATGCTTTTTGTTTCTGTTTTAATTGTGAAATCCATGAATATTTTCCTAAGAATGTTGTGCATTATTATGACAACATACATGGAATAACCAATGAAAAATTTCTGGCATAAGTGTCAATATATAATGCTTGACATGGACAATGGTTCCCACGTCATTTAGCTGTAGTAAAGGTTATATTGCTTCTTCAAATAAAAATGCTTAGATTATCTTGCATCTGACATCCATGTATGGATGTGAAATTTGGACTATAAAGAAAGCTGAGCGTGGAAGAACTGATGCTTTTGAACTGTGATGTTGGAGAAGACTTTTGAGAGTCCCTTTGTACTGCAAGGAGATCCAACCAGTCCATCCTAAAGGAAATCAGTCCTGAATATTCATTGGAAGGACTTATGCTAAAGCTGAATCTCCAATACTTTGGCTACCTGATGCAAAGAACTGACTCATTGGAAAAGACCCTGATGCTGGGCAAGATTGAAGGCAAGAAAGGGGACAACAGAGGATGAGATGATTGGGTGGCATCACTGACTCAATGGACATGAGTTTGAGTAAGCTCCGGGAGTTGGTGATGGACAGGGAGGTCTGGTGTGCTGCAGTCCACGGGGTCACAAAGAGTTGGACATGACTGAATTGAATTGAGTATCCATGCAAAATTTTTCAATATTAGTATTTTTGTTTTAAACAGGTAAAATAACTCTATTTGTAAAGGTAAAACCAGGAAAGCTTTATTTTTTAGACTCAATTAAAATAATTTTATAGACATATCAAAATGTTATGGACCTCATTAAAAAGTAATGGAAAGAGATCAACTGGCAGGATTACAGGACATTTCTGACCAACTCATAAGTACTTTGTCATGTTCAGTTCAGTTCAGTCGCTCAGTCATGTCTGACCTTGTCATAAGCTACAGTTAGGATCAAATTTTGATGTGCAAAACATTTTCTACCTTTGCCAAAAGTAGCCACTCCATTTTTCTCATCAGAGAACACACCAATCAGATTCTCAGTTCATATCTTATGAAAATATATTTTGGACTTTCTCTTTGAATGCAAACGTGGTCTTATCTTTGGTCTCAATAGTTTCATCACATTTTATTTTCATGAGGATCTTAATTGATAAGTTCTTATATATCACTGTCATGATAACATGACAGGAACATACTAAAAAGTTTAAGGCTTTTCTTGCCAGCTTTTAAATGCATTTTTAACCCTTATTATATTGGTTTGATAGTGCTGCCACCACGAACTGTTAAAAACTCAGTAGCTTAAACCAATAGAAAGTTTTGATTTTATAGGTCTAAGGGTCAAAATAATGATACAGGTCTCCCTGGGGTAAGATCAAGATGACAGCATAGCCATTTCCTGTGTGGAGGCTCTAGGGTAGAATCTGACCTAGTGCTAATGCAGGATATTGGCACAATTCAGTTTCTGAGGGTTGCAGAACTGAGATCCCCATTTTCTTGTTGGCTGTTAGTTGCAGTCCATATGCAGACTTTAAAAGTTTTCTATTCTACATATCTTGACTGGTGGCCCCTTCCTCTGTCTTCAAAGCTAGAACAGCTGAGGCTTTTCATGCTTCAAATCTCACCTGCCTTTGCCTCCATATTCCAATTTTAAGGACAAATATAAATGCATTGGGTCCATCCAAGTAACCAAAAATAACTCTGGGTTTTAAAGTCTGTAAACTTAATTCCCTCTGTGTAGTATCTTTTGACTCATAATGTAACATAGTCACAGGTTCCTGAACTATAGAATTGACTGTCGTTGGGGAACCCATTTATTCTGCCTACTACACTGATTAAATATTTTCCAGATTCTCTAGACAGAAAGTATTTGTTATCTAAATAGTAGAGACAGCTTCATCCATAAAAGCTAAGCAAAACAATGTATTTTGAGAATCTAAGAGAAATGAATTGTGGATTTTGTCAAGTTTTAAACTCTACATTTAGAGCTCTGAGTTGACCAACATTTTAAAAATCAGTTAAGCAATGTGCTAATTTTTTTTTTTCACTTACCAAAAGCTTTTGCACACACTGTAATCAGAGATAAGTCTGTCTAATCCATCTAGCAGCTATTTTAAGGGTTGGTTCATATCAAAGAAACAATATATATTGAGTACTGTCCAAAGTACTTTTCATTTAATTCTCACTGCCTCTATTTTTAATACCATTTAATAGATGAGGAAAATGAAGGATGGAAAATTTATGTACCCAATAATAAGCTGAACTGATATTTAAATACAGGGAGACTGCCTTCAGATCAACCATAGCCAACAGAATTATGGTTCAGTGATGATGGAAATGTCCTCTAAGGTAACTGCTATCCACATGCGGCATCTGAATACTGAAATGAGGCTAGTGTGACTGAGGAACTAAATGTTTAATTGTGTTTGCAACTGCAAGAGTTAGGCGTTCAGTTGTGCCCCACTCTTTCCGACCCATGGACTGTAGGCTGCTAGACTCCTCTGTCCATGGGATCCTCCAGGCAAGAATACTGGAGTGGACTGCTATTCCCTTCTCCATTAATTGTGTTTAATTATAATTAATTCTAATTTAGAGTCTAATGTGGCTACTGGCTACCATCTTGGTTCTAACTCTAGGGTCCATCCTCTTAATGACCTCAGAACAGTGTCAAGAAAGCACTTTCTTACTACTTGAGTCATCTTTTACATTATATGCACTGTAATTCATATTATGCTTTCTGAGTTTAGAAACAAAATAATTCTAGCATTGTAAAGAGCTTAATTTAACAGTTTATCTCTTATAATGATTTGTGGAAACAAAATAGAAAAGAAATCTGCTTGACAGACCATTTTATCTTGTCTCTCACTTCTGTTTAGGTGAGACAAATCACTTCTGGTTAATACACACTGTGCTTTGTAATGCAGCATGATGGAAATCAGCATTTGGTTTTCTCTGCAAATGTAAATTGACTTTTTTTTTGCTTTATTGTGGCAATTTTCAAATATCAAAGTAAAGAAAACAGTATATTGAAGCACCACATCTCCATTACCCACCTTTAAAAATTATCAGTTTATGGATACCTTTATGTCTTTACTCCTACTCATGAGATAAAGCATATGATGTGTTTCAATTGATTAAAATTATTACCCTAATTGATGCTCAAATTATCAGTCTTGGATAGTGGGAGACTATTCAGTCAGCTAAGGAATCCTTTTATTATCTGTATTTTACTCTCCTAGCTGCATATTTAGGTTCATGTGTTTCATCTATCCAAATTTTCGTGATTTTTAATGTAAATTAATTTTATAATAAAATAAAAATTTCACAGGGTCACAAAACAAAATGTAAAAAAGAAGGTGCATTAAAAACAACCTATATCCCTGTTCCATTTATTTCCCCTTGGGGTAATGATCTTTTATTTCAAGGTTTATCTTTCCATTAAAAATATATAACAAATATATTACACTCTTGTATAAAACTATAGTTTAGCATACACATATTTCTCCTCCCTGCTTTACTTAACAGTATTTCCTGGAAAGTATTCTGTAGACTGGATTTAGAAAAGCTGGATTTAGAAAAGGTAGAGGAACCAGAGATCAAATAGCCAACATCCATTGGATCATCAAAAAAGCAAGACAGTTGCAGAAAAATATCTACTTCTGCTTTATTGACTACACCAAAGCCTTTGACTGTGTGGATCACAACAAACTCTGGAGAATTCTTAATGAGATGGGAATACCAAACCACCTGACTGCCTCTTGAGAAATCTGTATGCAGGTCAGGAAGTAACAGTTAGAACTGGACACGGAACAACAGACTGGTTCCAAACAGGGAAAGAGTACATCAAGGCTGCATATTGTCACCCTGCTTATTTAACTTCTATGCAGAGTGCATCATGAGACACGTAGACTGGATGAAGCACAAGCTGGAATCAAGACTGCTGGGAGAAATATCAATAACCTCAGATATGCAGATGACACCACCCTTATGGCAGAAATCGAAGAAGAACTAAAGAGCCTCTTGATGAAAATGAAAGAGGAGAGTGAAAACGTTGGCTTAAAGCTCAACATTCAGAAAACTAAGATCATGGCATCTGGTCCCATCACTTCATGGGAAATAGATGGGAAAACAGTGGAAACAGTGACAGACTTTATTTTGGGGGGCTCCAAAATCACTGCAGATGGTACTGCAGCCATGAAATTAAGGGACACTTGCTCCTTGGAAGAAAAGTTATAATCAACCTAGATAGCATATTAAAAAGCAGAGACATTACTTTGCCAACAAAGGTCCATATAGTCAAAGCTATGGTTTTTCCAGCAGTCATGTATGGATGTGAGATTTGGACTATAAAGAAAGCTGAGCGCAGAAGAACTGATGCTTTTGAACTGTGGTGTTGGAGAAGACTCTTGGGAGTTCCTTGGATTGCAAGGAGATCCAACCAGTCCATCCTAAAGGAAATCAGTCCTGAATATTCACTGAAGGATTGATGCTGAAGCTGAAACTCCAATACTTTGGTCACCTGATGCAAAGAGCTGACTCATTGGAAAAGACCCTGATGCTGGGAAAGCTTGAAGGCAGGAGGAGAAGGGGATGACAGAGGATGAGATGGTTGGATGGAATCACTAACTTGATGGACATGAGTTTGAGCAAGCTCCAGGAGATAGTGAAGAACAGGGAAGCCTGGCATAATGCAATCCATGGAATCACAAAGAGTCAGACAAAACTGAGTGACTGAACGACAACAATTCGGATATAAGGAAGCAATTTCTATCATCGTCTCCACCTCTCTCAAATTATCACCAAAAGGAAAGAATGTCAGCTTTTGCTGTGGGATTCCAGACCCTTACTGAGCCATGTTTGCTTGAGGATAGGGTCACTTTCCTTTAAAAGACCTCACCCATGCAGAAGACCTTCTGAACCTTTTCTCTGGGGCTCTCTTCTCTATTCACCAGAGTAGGGCATTAAGTATATTCGGCATATAGTGTTGCTTTTTTATTTGATATCGTTAACGTTCTCTCTGTACCATCCATTAATTACTGCTTCCCTCTATATACTGAAAAGCCAAGTTCATTACTACAGAGAAGGAAGCCTCTCTTCAGCTACTTGGCAGCCAGTATATAGCCTTAGGGACAAATGTGACCTCTTTTACAATGTATTTTTCTGACTACATACCATCTTATGTTAGCAGATGTCATGAATTGCTCTTTTATCTGAAGCCTTTGGGGCTAAACAGCTTGGGAAAATGGACGCATCACATATTCTTATAAAACTTCCAAGATTTGTCTGAATTGTACAGTTAGGGGCCCAAAGATTATCTAACAACATAGTACTACTTTACAGCTTAGAGCCTCTAATCTTCATGTATTTATCTTACTCACAGATCTAAATAAGTTTAGCTTTCATGCTTGGGTTGTATAAACATTTGCACAAAGACCAGAGATCAAAGGGAAATTTGATGCTTAACTATTTGAACAGTGCCATTACTGCTTTTACTGCCTTCTGCAAAATGCCATGCAAATAATTTGGCCATTAGATACAGGAACATCTCTTTTCTGATTACTAAAGAATAAATGATTGATATCTATTATGTGATTCAGTTCCACAGCAAAGTATGGCTGTCACCAGTAAATACAAGGAGACATAAGTTCATTTTATAGGAGAAGGCTGAAGTGTCAACTTGGCACTTGAGTTATAAATTAGCCTCTTTTTACTTCTAGCTGTATGACATATTCTTAAAATCAT
Organism: Odocoileus virginianus; assembly: GCF_023699985.2. Classification (NCBI taxonomy): domain Eukaryota; kingdom Metazoa; phylum Chordata; class Mammalia; order Artiodactyla; family Cervidae; genus Odocoileus; species Odocoileus virginianus. The sequence continues at coordinate 21,137,775 of NC_069683.1, forward strand.
GTAATTTAGAAGAGAAATAAATCCTGGAGGACCAACTAATATTTTATACTGATTGACTGATAACTAACAAAAAAAATATCCTCTAGGCTGGGAAAATTTGTGACTTCCCCATTCCTACTGCCTTGAAATATCTGCATATTAAAATAAAATGTGATGGTTTTTATAATGGCATCCTAGAAAAACTGCATCAACATCAGTCATCAGGTATGTGTTATGGGTAACAAACTAAAACAAGGATCATGCTAAGAATCCCTGATCTGGATATTGATATTTTGCTTAGCTTATGCTTCCAGAAGGAGGAAGTCAAGAAAACAGAAGTAGCATTAACTACACTGTCATATATAGCCTTAAAAATTAGAGAAATTCTATAAAACCCAGTTTCTTCATCTATTAAATGAGGAAGTTAATAACTGCCTCAAAGGTTTGTAAATCAGATGAATTGATACATGCAGGAATTTTTTATTTTCTTTTTTTTTTTAATAAATGGATATGGTCTTCAGTTTTTAAAGATTCTTTTATGTGGATCATTTTTAAAGTCTTCATTGAACTTGTTGCAAAATTGCTTCTGTTTTATGTTCTGGGTTTTTGGTCGGGAGGCATGTGAGATCTTAGCTCTCTGACCAGGGATTAAACCTGCACATCCTGTATTGGACGGTGAAGTCTTAACCACTGGACCAACAGGGAAGTCCCAGGAGTTCTTTATAAGCAATATTTTCTCTTTTTTTAATATTCATTTCTTTATTTGGCTAGTTGTGGCACTTGGGATCTTCGATCTTCCTTGAGGCATATGGCATCTTTAGTTGTAGCATGCAAACGCTTAGCTGTGGCATGTGGGATCTAGTTCCCTGACCAGGGATCGAACCTGGGCTGCCTGCACTAGGAGCTTGGAGTCAGTCACTTGACCACCAGGGAAGTCCCCATGCAGGAGTTCTCTTTAAGCAGTATTTTCATAGGAGGAAAGTCAGGCAAATGGAGATTCCAATTAGTGATACAATGGTTTCTTCCAACTCCTGCAGTCTACGATAGAAGGAAGCCAGAGACCCTGGGGCTGAATCCAGGTATTATAATGCTTTATCAGGAAGTTTATTACACTTCTGCTTTCCAACAAGTTGGCTCCACATTCTCAGGCTGGTTCCCCTCTCATGGTGACCCAGAGAAGCTTTATTTTAATTGATCTAATTTAGGTGGAAAGAAGACTTTCATCCAGTTTCATCCATCTCATTAGAACTGATTCAAATGAATTCTTTTTAATGGCTGAGTAATATTCCATGGTGTATATGTACCACAGCTTCCTCATCCATTCGTCTGCTGATGGGCATCTGGGTTGCTTCCATGTCCTGGCTATTATAAACAGTGCTGCGATGAACATTGGGGTGCATGTGTCTCTTTCAGATCTGGTTTCCTTGGTGTGTATGCCCAGAAGTGACAGACAAAGGATTAATCTCAAACATATACAAGCAACTCCTCCAGCTCAACTCCAGAAAAATAAATGACCCAATCAAAAAATGGGCCAAAGAACTCAACAGACATTTCTCCAAGGAAGACATACAGATGGCTAACAAACACATGAAAAGATGCTCAACATCACTCATTATCAGAGAAATGCAAATCAAAACCACAATGAGGTACCATTATACGCCAGTCAGGATGGCTGCTATCCAAAAGTCTACAAGCAATAAATGCTGGAGAGGGTGTGGAGAAAAGGGAACCCTCTTACACTGTTGGTGGGAATACAAATTAGTACAGCCACTATGGAAAACAGTGTGGAGATTTCTTAAAAAGCTGGAAATAGAACTGCCATATGACCCAGCAATCCCACTTCTGGGCATACACACCGAGGAAACCAGATCTGAAAGAGACACGTGCACCCCAATGTTCATCGCAGCACTGTTTACTACAAAGCCACAGTCATCAAGACAGTATGGTACTGGCACAAAGACAGAAATATAGATCAATGGAACAGAATAGAAAGCCCAGAGATAAATCCACGAACCTATGGTCACCTTATCTTCGACAAAGGAGGCAAGGATATACAATGGAAAAAAGATAACCTCTTTAACAAGTGGTGCTGGGAAAACTGGTCAACCACCTGTAAAAGAATGAAACTAGAACACTTTCTAACACCATACACAAAAATAAACTCAAAATGGATTAAAGATCTAAATGTAAGACCAGAAACTATCAAACTCCTAGAGGAGAACAGACTTTCACTTTCTTAAGAGCTTCCACCAAAGCCCCAAACTCTGATACTCTGGCCACATCTGGGTCAAGTGCTCGTATCATTAGAGTCTGGCTAAGCCAGACCTAATGAAAATAACTAAAGTGAGATTTTGAACATGCTATTATGCAAGGAAAAATATGCTGATAGTACCAAAAGAAAACTGAATGGGTGCTCAGCAGGCAAAAAACAGAGGTGGCCTATAACCTTGAATCAAGTGTAGCTATATTTTATCAAGGTCATGAAAACTGTATTGCTGAACCAGTCATGCTAATTTTAAAAAGTAATTACTCATATTTAAATTCAGAGACACATTTATATATCATTATTATTCAATTGATCTACAAATATTAGTTGAACAATTATCATTTGTCTACTACTGACCTATGCTCTGGGATTACAGTAGCCGAAACTAGGAGAGAAATACATATAAGTAAATAAATAAATAAAAAAGCTATGTAGATAAGTAAAATGCAGTAGAGGAATAAAATACTAGGTGATAGTATTTTTTTTATAAGAAGATCTTGCCTGAAAATTTGATATTGAAGCTAAAATCTATCGAAAAGGAACCATCTAGCTCATTCCAGGCAAAAAAATAAGGAGCATTTGTTCATATGTCTTATTGAGCTATTCCATGGCATTTATTAATAGTGATTGGCGCCTTAAGTGAAACGAAACTTCTGAGTCTTAACATTATAAACTAACTATATTTTGATACAATTACTTATTTAAAGGGCTTCCATGGTGGCTCAGAGGGTAAAGAATCTGCCTGAAATGCAGGAGACCCAGGTTTGATCTCTGGGTCTGGAAGATCCCCTGGAGAAAGAAACGGCACCCTCTCCAGAATTCTTGCCTGGAGAATCCCCAAATCTTTCTTATCTACCAAAAATAAGCTCCCTATTGGCAAGAATTTTAGTTTACCTGTTCAATTATATATCACCATGACTAACCCTTGGTACATCTACAGTAGATATTTACAGAATGAAAGGCTGAATGCAAAAGAAGTGATAATATTGAAAATCTATGCATCTGACCTTTCACAAAACAAACAATTCAATTCTCTTATTTATTCCAAAAGAAAAGAATAATCAATGTTTTAAAAGACTGGCAAAGATATCATTGCGACTGTTTTAGAATTGATTACAGGATGAATTAGCAGAACAATACTTAGGAGGAAGAGAAGTAAACACTACTGAGAGAATAAGAAAAGCATGTGTGTGTGTACACACATGTGTTTGCATCCACAGCGAGCGTGTGTGTGTACACACATATGTTTGCACCCACAGGGAATTCCCAAGAGATATAATAAAGAATGATGAGAAAGAAAAGAACATCCCTGCAGCTGTACCTTTACATGGAAGATGAGACAGAATGTTGAGACTGGTGACAGGTTATGCAGGATATGAGACCAATGTCTCGTGCAGTCATATGGATGGTGACCATGATGTCTTTTGGGCAGGGCTAAAGCTGTATGTTTCCGTATGTTAGTGAGGAAGACTGACATGGCCACTGGCTGCAGGGGAAAGTTTCTCCCAATTAACACCCTCCTGGGTGAAAAAGAAAATGGCCAAAGGAACCACATTTTTAACAGAAAACTGTTAGAACTAGACCTAGTTCATGAAATAGGTGAGTGGGAAAAACGTAGCAAAACTGGAAAGTACTGAACTGGAATCAAGCAAGTATCAACAAGTGACCTCTGTCTGATCACTGCCTTGGCTTACTATATCCATGCCTTGAAGACTCAGGGAGATAATGCATGTGAAGTCCTAGCATGATGCTCACCCATAAGAAGTATAAAGTAGATATAAGTTTTTATCTTTTTTACTGGATAGAGTTACAGATGCATACTTAAAAATTATTAACACTGGCTTTTATTCCCCTTTGGACTGTGGTTGTTTATGACTTACAAGTCTAACATGGCAGTGCAAAGCAGCATTTCTGGTAGTTTTTATGGAAACAGAATGAATTTGATGGCATTAGATCTATTATGTTGTTTGCATTGACAGTGGTCTGTCCACCTGTGTCTAGGTTGGTACTCTGTTACAACATCTCAAATGTCTGGAATAAAGCTTTTAGTTCAACCTCAAAGCCATAATTCCATAATAGCAGTTATACCAGTAGATGAAGGAAGAAGCACCTTTGACACCAGACTCCAAATCTCAGCCACTGTGTGCGCTACTCAACTCAACCCAACCCGACTCGTATTTGTAGAGGACGTGCTCTATGAAAGATACATTTATACATTTTGGATGTTTTACAACTTACTTAGAGGAAATAAAACAAAAAAAGCAAACTGCAGCTTGAATCAACTCTCTCTCATAAAAATTCTTCAGCTGGGAGAAGTTAGAAGGTAACTTAATGACCTTGTGAAAGAACTAGGACTCTAATATCTCTCCACTGTCTTTAACACTGGTGTCTTGTAACTTTAAAACTGCCCCTTTTCAAAATAGTTTGGGATGGACAGGTATACACTGCTTATTTAAAATGGATAACCAACAAGAACCTACTGTATAGCATATGGAACTCGGCTCAATACTATGTGGCAGCCTGGATGGGAGGGGAGTTTGTGGGTGAATGGATACATCTGTACGTATGACTCGGTCCCTTTGCTGAGCACCTGAAACTATCACACCATTGTTAATCGGCTGTACCCCAATTCAAAAGAAACAGTTTGAAAAAGCTGCCCTTTTTCAAGGTAATCATTTTTTCTACTTTTACATGACATGGTCTCTCAGAGTAAAAATAGAGTATCATGTATATATATATTTTTTGTCCTAGGTACTTTGGTAAAGACAATATCAGGAATTGTAAATAGCTTGCACAACATGATAGCATATGATCAAATAGCATCGTTAATATTTTTCTACCTCTGTCTTCAATGTATTATGTCAGATATTCTTTTCTCTTTTCTGGACAATTACTTGGAAAGAGTTGTTAGCTTTCTAGTGACAGAGATCTCATAATTTTCAGGTATTATAATTTGTATTTAAAATGACTAAAATAAGGTTATTTTTTGCTCTTTGCTTCAATTCAAAGCTTTTTCTGTCTCACAAACTCACACTTGACCAACTGTGAGATAGAAGGGTGTGGTCATTCTTTCTCTCTCCTTTTTCCAACTTCTTTTTGTTTTACAACTCTTGCAATCCCAGGGCAGGGAAAGAGAGTTAAAGGAAAGTCTGATTTTTTAGCAAAATTTCCCTTAATTAGCAAGTGCTTTTTTTTTTTTTAAACTGGAGGTTAACTGCTTTGCAATGCTGTGTTGGTTTCTGCTGTACCACCTCTTGAACCAGCTGTAACATCCCCTCCCTCTGGGGCCTGCCTCCCCCATCCCGCCCTCCAGGGCATCACAGAGCACGGACCTGAGGTCCCCGTGCTTCGCAGCAGTCTCCCAGCTGGCTACTTCACACACAGTGGTGTGCACACATCAGTGCCACCTAAAGGTCTGTCTTGGCAGTTAAATGCCCTCTGTCACGCCTAATGCATCACTTCTGGAGCCTTCCTCTGGGACCTTCCCACTGAGCGACATGCTCTTGGCACCATTTCCTGAGGCAAGTAATGGAAACTCCTCACACACTTGTCACAGCTTCCCCTTGGCCGCTGCCCCTCAGCTGTGCCTCTCAGTGAACACCGCCAGTGGCTGTCCTGTGTGGGGTCCTTACCAGGTAATTCAAGTTCAGCTATGTTCTGCAACACCCACTTTGCCAGCGGGACCGTCCATTACCCTGACCTTGAACAGCAGTGTGAGTGTGGCTGGCTCCACTTCAGACTCCTGTCCTAGCACAGGAGGAGCGCTCCAGAGAACCTCACTCCACCGCCTTCCCCAGCGTCAGGCCCTAACCAGCACCTCCCCAAATCTACATTCACCTCAAACTCTACCAATCTGTGTTCAGGGAACAACCCTGTGCAGTTTTTGAGTTCCTGTAATTCAAGAAACTTCCCTCATTAGAGTAAGATGGCTCCTCCCATGAAAAGCCATCTCCTCTTCTAACACATGTTGGATTACAGAAAAAGCTTAAGAATTCTGAAAAAAAAAAAAAAAAATCTACTTCTGTGCCATTGACTATGCTAAAGCCTTTGACTGCATGGATCACAACAAACTGTGGAAAATACTTAAAGAAATGGGAACACCAGACCATCTGTCCTGCCTCCTGGAAAACTTGTATGCAGGTCAAGAAGCAACAGTTAGAACTGGATATGGAACAACAGATTGGTCTAAAGTGGGGAAAGTAGTACATCAAGGTGGTATATTGTAACCCTGCTCATTTAACTTATACACAGAGTATATCCTGCAAAATGCTAGGCTGGATGAATCACAAATTGGAATCAAGATCGCAGGGAGAAATACCAACAACCAAGGATATGCAGATGACACTACCTTTATGGTAGAAAGCAAAGAGGAACTAAAGAGCCTCCTGATGAAAGTGAAAAAGCTGGCTTAAAACTCAACATTCAAAAAACTAAGACCATGGCACATAGTCTCATCATGGCAAATAGATGAGGAAACAATGAAAACAGTGACAGACTTCATTTGCTTGGGCTCCAAAATCACTGCAGATGGTGACTGCAGCCATGAAATTAAAAGATGCTTGCTCCTTGGAAGAAAAACTATGACCAACATAGCATATTAAAAAGCAGAGACATTACTTTGCCAACAAAGGTCCATATAATAAAAGCTATGGTTTTTCCAGTAGCCATGTGTGGATGTGAGAGTTGGACCATAAAGAAGCCTGAGCACCGAAGAACTGATGCTTTTGAACTGTGGTGCTAGAGAAGATTCTTGAGAGTCCCTTGGACTGCAAGATCCAACCAGTCTATCCTAAAGGAAATCAACCCAGAATACTCACTGGAAGGACTGAAGCTGAAGTTCCAATACTTTGGCCACCTGATGTGAAGAGTCAACTCACTGGAAAAGTCCCTGATCTGAGTGAGCATGAGCGAAGAGGAGAAGGGGGCAACAGAAGATGAGATGGTTAGAAGGCATCGCTGACTCAACAGACATGAGTCTGAGCAAACTCGAGCAAATGCTGAAGGACAGAGAAGCCTGGCATGCTCCGTCCATGGGGTCAGAAAGAGTTGGGCATGACTGAGCCACTAAACAACAACCGTTTAGTTAGGCAACTAATCTCTTCAAAGAGTTCTCTGGACCCTTTTCCCTGTCTTCATCTCCTGCCTCATAGGCAAAGGAAGGAATCTCCACAATGCACTTTACTCCCATTAATTCATTCCAAAGAAATTTCACACTCAATGAATCCCCAGTCTTTCCCATGGGCTAGTGAAGTAACTGCTGGCCCAGTCTGGCTATATCTCTGCAAAATGTGACAACTCATATGCTCTACTCTCTTTAGAATATGTGTGCACATTTACCTAGTATTTTCAGAGTTGAGACCTCAGGTAAAATCCCTGTAAAGCAGGAATCTTTCTATTTGACATCCTATTAGAACTGTTTCACATTTTCCTGAATTTCAAAGTCTTTTAAAGATATAATCATTCTTTCATAAATCTACATAACTCAGACTTTGGACATTACAAATATATACAGGGGCTTAAATATAGGGACATTATTAGTGAGAAGTCTGGAATGCCTGGAAATGTCTAGGAAGTAGATTTTGGAGGTCAGAAATTAGGAAGGGAATTTTAATACTTCAGGCTAGTTCCTCCAAAGCAGACAGTAAGACAAAGGATATATTCTCTTTAATAAAGTAAGGGACCTACGGTGGTGAAACAGATGTCCAGTAAGAGAGCCTTATCAAAGCACACCCCTGGGAATACAGATCCAGCCTAATCCTGTAAGAGGCCAATAGGGTTCTGGCCCACATACTGTCACAGAATTACCTAATTCAACTTCTTATCACCTTACACAGTTTCTCAGGTGGCACCAGTGGCAAAGAACCTGCCTGCCAATGCAGGAGATAGAAGAGACGTGGGTCCGATCCCTGGGTCAGGAAGCCCCCCTGGAGGAGGAAACGGGAACCCACTCCAGCATTCTTTCCTGGAGAATCCCATAGACAGAGGAGCGTTATGGGCTACAGTCCATTGGGTTGCAAATAGTTGGACACGACTGAAGCAACTTAGCACACATCACCAAACTGTCAATTACTGGTGAAGACTCTCTATAGAGAAATGGACAAATCTTCCAGGTATTTCCAGCTCTCTGACTATTACCAATTTTAAGGAATCTAGTCCAAGCACCAGCTGTCCTACTGAATATAATCCTGGAAGAATAATAAAAAAAAATTACAGAACACCCCTTCATTCTTCTGTTCTTCTTGTGATTTGATTTGTTCTGAATGTGTATATGGAGGGAATGAAATAGAAAAGAGTCTGGATATAATACACTGTAATATTTGGAGTAGAATATTGATACTATGTTCTAATATTAACAATTCTAAACACTTTTCTGGAGACTTCTCTGCTGGTCCAGTGGTTAATATTTGCCTTTCAATGCAGGGGGAGTGGGTCAATCCCTGATTGAGGAGCTAAGACCCCACATGTGTTGTAGCCAAAAAACAAACAAAAACCCATAAAAAACAGAAGCAATATTGTAATAAATCGAAAAAGGTCTTTAAAAATGGTCCACATTAAAAAAAAGTCTTTAAAAAAAAAGAAACAAAACACTTCTCATAGAAGCGTTCCTCTACGAGTTAGCACCAAACAGGTACAACACGTTAAGGGAACGAACATTCTCATCAGGTCCGCTGTGATGATCCCAAATCTACATGACTCAAAAACCTAATCAGCAATAGCTGTTAGAAGGTGAATCTCAGTATTAATATCAAATTGAACAAATTCTGAATAAATTATAGCTTTGGTTTTGAAGGAGCAAAGAGCTAGGAGAGATCATAGGTGATTAATCAGATAAGCTTCATTTTTGAGCAATGCAAAATGTGTAGAGAAGAGATGGAGAAGAATAAGGTTAATGGGAAAATCAGCTTGAACAAAGCTAGAAAAAGAAAAGTAAGCAGATGTTCAAGGGAAGAGAGGGAGAGGAGGAAAACCCTAGAAAGGGAGGTCAGAGTGCCTTATGAATGTTCTAAGTGTTAGATTCATTTATGAAGCCAACTGGAGGTTGCTTAGTAGGCAAAGAACAAATTATCATTATCTATATTTGATTTAGGCTGTAGACTCAATTTTCCATGACAGGAACTAGACATGAACTATTTTATCAACATCAAAATATTGATTCTATACATGCAAAGTCCATCTCATATCTAATTTGATGAATCAAAGTAGTGACTTAGCAAGGATATGGTATCTCATTTCTAAAGATGGGAAAGTGCTATCTTTGGTGAGGGCAGGGTGAGGGGCAGAAGAAAAGAATATCAAATACTATTAAGACTAAATTAAAGTAGATTAATTTGGTAAAAATAAATTATAAAATTAAGAAAAGCATTCAATACTGCTATGACTTAATTGCATGCTAGAGAAATACATATAAAAAAGAAGCAAAGAAATTTGTTAAAGTGTAAAGACTACTAAGATAGGACTCAGTCATTTAGGCTCTGCTATTAACTAGTTATGTCCATCCCCCCTCCCATTGGTCATTCAGTTTCCCTCTTTGTAAAATGAAGGTGTAGAACCAATCTTCTAAGTCATTTCTAGCAGCATCATTCTGTATGGAGAGGAGTCTTTTACATGATGGAAAGATCAATGGTGAGGAATATATTTCCTTAACATTCAGACTAATTAGAGGTGATTTGATAGCACAAAAAATACACATATAATTAATGATCACAAGACTGGAAACCATGAGTCTATTAATTACTTTTTTCTTTTTCATCTTTCTTCTGAAAAGAGATTAACTCTCTTGAGAACTCATATGAGAAAAATTTATATTAAGATGTTATCATCATATTAAATGGATCTAATGAAGTAAAGGCAGCCTCCAGATTTCACTTTTGATGTGGATAAATGATCTTATGAAACATTTAGACACACGAATGACAAATATTTAGAAGTCATTCCTAGGTCCTATTTTTACTTTATGATACCTGCAATTTCAAAGCCCCTGATAATAGTGCTTTTGCCCATTTATTTTTATTATTCTTTGGATTTTTACTTTACATTATAGTTGACAAACAATATTGTGTTCGTTTCAGGTACACAGCAAAGTGAGTAAGTTATACACATACTTGTAACTATTCTTTTTTCAAACTTTTTTCCCATTTAGGTTATGACGAAATATTAAGCAGCATTCCCTGTGCTCTCTAGTAGGCCATCGTTGGTCACCCATTTTTAATACAGTAGTGTGTACATGTCAATCCCAACTCCCAATCTATTCCTCCCCTTCATTCTTCCCCCTAGTAACCGTAAGTTTGTCCTCTAAGTCTGTGAGTCTGTCTTTGTTTTGTAACAAGTTCATTTTTATTTTTTTTTTTTCAAGATTCCACATGTTAGTGACATCATATGATATCTGTCTTTGTCTGACTTCACTTAGTATGTTAATCTCCAGGTCCATTCACATTGCTGCAGATGGCATTATTTCATTCTTTTTAATGCCTGAATAATATTCCATTGTATATGTGTACCATATCTTCTTTATCCATTCATCTACCAGTGAACATTTAGGCTGCTTCCATGTCTCGGCTATTGTAAACAAAATTGCAATGAACACTGGGATACATGAATTCTTCAGAATTTTTAATACATGGACTGAAAAATTTTCCCATCTTTTTAGCCCTAGTACAATGTCACTGATTTTTCCAATGAAACAGAAAAAAAATGATTGATAGCATTTTAAATTTCTGTTGACAGAAGGAGCACAAAAGGTGTTTCACAGTTTCTCTTGTAATTGAGACTCCAGTAAGAACATATGTTTGAGTGGCATACGACAGGAAAGTATTAAAGGAAACAGATTCATTTCTACTTGAAACCAATGATGAGTGAACTAAAGTGGAACCTTACCTACAATGTTGAGCAAAAGGAAATTAAAAAGTGAATCTTGTTCAAATTCAGTCTGTTTGGAAAGCTTTAATTCATAATTAACTGGTGTTTCAAGGCAGATTAATTACATGGTACTAACCATGCAATTACAGGTAAATTCATTTTGTATTCCTCAACATTCTAAGCTGCTAGAGCTCACCATACATGCTAATTACTTTCAGAGCCACTAAATGTAATTCCCATATCAAACGTGGAACCTGTAATTACTAAGTACTTAGTACTTAACAAGTATGTATTCCCTCAGAGTAAAAGAAGCAAGCTATAGTGCAAATAGCAGGATTCTGAAGTTAAGCCTGTATTTGAATCTTTGAATTGTGGTTTCTCCACTTAAAAGTAAACTTCTGTCTCACCTCTGAGAATACAATAGTTGAACTTATTAAACAGGGCATTGTATTCATTTCTTCTCCACCTATATAACATATAACACTGGCGTGGACACGAAGTTGTCTGCCACTCCCAGCACATATCACACTGCTTTGAGCTTTGACTGTTCTGTTTCCTATACCCGACACCGTATTTATATTCTCCCAGCTGTTTAACTTCATAGGATTCTTCAAGACCCGACTCAAGAGTCAGAAAACTGTTGATATTACGTATAAAATAGATAACTAATGAGAGCCAACTGTATGGCCTAGGGAACTCTACTCAGCGTTCTGCAGTGACCTAAATGTGAAGGAAATTCAAAAACAGAGGGGATATTTGTATGTATATAGCTGATTCACTTTGCTGTTACAGCAAAAACTAAAAATATTATAAAGCAACTATACTCCAATAAAAATTTATTAAAAAAAAAAAAAACAAAAACGAAAGAGTCAACAAAGTATGACCAGAGAGACAAGCTACCTCCCAACCCCAGTTCTGTAAACAAAGATTTACTAGATCATAGCTACGCCCCTCCCGCGTTGTATTGGTGATGGGTGTCTGCATACTACAATAGCAGAGTCAGTCGCTTAGCTGTGACCAAAAGACCCTTTACAGAGAAAGTTTGCTTGCTCTTGATCTACAGAAACTCCATATTTTCTATGCACTCTTTCTTGTTCAACAACATGCTTGTTCCAGTATTCTTTACATGGTAGCTTAACTGTATTGTTAACATGGGCCCAGAACAGTGGAGACTGCATTCTAGTTTTCCATTCTCATTGTTTCCCTCTACTTAACACAATATTGGCTATTTTGGTGTCAGCACTCAAACATTTTTTGTTTAGATTTAAATATATATTATTGAAAGTAAAATCTTCCAAAATATAGAGGTTGAATGTCATTCTAATTAGAACACAAATAAATTTTAAGTTTTTTAAGTTTACGGAAAAATATACACACATACAATTCAAAACTAAAGAGAAGTTCAGGAAGCTAATGTTTGTACTTACTACTCATAATAAGAGGGTGGACCTCTGAGGATGGGAGAAGGGAGTAAATAATTTTTTATACTGAAAATTCCAGTGGGTTTTGGGGGTTTTTTTTGGCAGGGGGAGGGGGTCCCTCATGTTTGATGACACCTACTCCAGCTGTGTGCTTATGTTTGTGGACAGCTTGAACAACACATTTGACTCCAAATTTGACTCAAAACTCATTTTTTCCAAACCAGAAATCCTCCCTACCTCATGCTTTCTGGTCTCTTATCTTGAATCACTGCTGCATACACATATACAAAGTGCCAGTATTCCAAACATGACTCATTATCCTCTGTTATTATTCTGAATATATATCATATCTATTGAAATTGTTTCTAATCCACAGGTTTTTAACTTTTAAAAGAACAGGTGTGAAATAATAGCTATGGTTTTAAAACTGAGACTATTTAATTTATTCTCATGCAAAACAGCAAATATTTTCTTTATTACTAAAAGAGTATCCTGCATGTTGGTAACTACAAATGCTAAATTACCATGTTATGTGAAAGATGGAAATATTACCTGGCTTAATTACTAGCTGCCTTGTCACCAAAGTGCTTCTGTTTCTTTTAGGTAACCACAGCATGATACATATAAGGGATATTCCCAAACTGACTTCACAGTCAGATTTTTATTTTGTCAGCTTTACTTCTTTTCATTAAATAATGCCAAGATCAGGAAACCTTTTTTTAGACATTTAGAGTTTCTTCTAGCTTTCATTTTACTTTTATCTCTAACAGCATTGTGACTTTGCTCTTTATCTAGGCCTTAAAAATAGTGGGCACTATTGTGTTCTTATTTTTTAAGAATTTGAAAACTTATTTCAAGTATACCTCATTTTCTATATATATATGGATAAATCAGGCCACTATTATTTCTTTTAAAAAAAAGTCTGTCCCCGTAGATCTGCTATAAGACGTTTGCATCATGGTGAGATGCCTTGGTTCATTTGCTGTGCTGTATGTGGTCAGTTGCTTCAGTCGTGTCCAACCCTTTGAGACCCTGTGGACTATAGCCCACCAGGCTCCTCTGTCCATGGGATTCTCCAGGCGAGGATACTGGAGTGGGTTGCCACTTTCTACTGCAGGGGATCTTCCTGATAGAGACTGAACCCGTGTCTCCTGTGGCTCCTGCAGTGCAGGGGATTCTTTTCTGCTGAGCTACTGGGGAAACCCTGCTCATTTGCTAGTTTTTGTATCTTCCCTTAACAAAATGCTACCTTTTCAATATTCCTAAAGCATCACACTAATAGCGTACTAAATTAATGCTTCAGGACATAGATTACACCAGAAGTGAATCCTGGATGTCCAAAGTCAATCACCATATAAACAGGGATTATAATTCAGATTATCTACCATTTATGCCCTGAGAATAGCAGCAACCAGAAGAGAGAATCTATGCAGTTATGGAGGTCCTGGACAGCCACTCTCATGACATTCACTGCTGTATTTATTAGCACTTGTTTATAATACAAGACCATTTCTTAGATTCTACCTGGACTATTCCCAAGAACCAGTAACCAATAAAATGCTGATGTACAGTTACAGAATTTAAAGTTCTTACAAAAGAAGGAAGGTTATTATGTTAGTGATAACATTGTGTGTGTGTGTACTGATTGATTGGCTGACTTACTTATTTTGACTGCCTGGTATCCATTCTCATTTGCTTCTTGTAAAAGCATTTCTAGTTCTTTTTACGGAATTACTTTGCTTTCACTGTGCTTTGTGATTTTTGAGTCTATCAATCAAAGTATTCTACTTTTTCCTAGCTAAAGAGAGAGCAAATGGCCCAAGCCAAATCAACTATTCTACCTTTCTTTCAAGTTTGGAAACCTGAATGCTGAAATTCAGTGATAGATATTTTTTAAAAAATACCCCAGAGCTGACATCGTCAAAGAGACAGTCAATTAAACTCAATTAAACTCAACCATTCCAGATCACCTGGAATGGGTGCAGCAGAGGCGGTAGTACCCCTGGAAGAGAGTAGGCAGTGCTCTCGTGTTTCATTTCAACTCTGGGAGCCACATCTTATCCTTAATTTCCTGTTTACCCTATAGACCCTCTAGGGTCCAGATGTACTACCTACTCTAGTGAGCAGCTGCGTGCTAGTGGTAAAGAACCTGCCTACAAGGCAGGAGACATAATGAGACTCAGTTCCATCTCTGGGTGGGGAAGACTCCCTGGAGTAGGAAATGACAGCCCAAAGTGCTGGTGGTAAAGAACCTGCTTTCCAGTGCAGGAGAGAGAAGAAACACGGGTTCAATCCCTGAGTGGGGAAGATGCCCTGGAGGTGGAAATGGCAACCCACTCCAGTACTGTTGCCAGGCGAACCCCACAAAAAGAGGAGCCTGGTGGGCTACAGTCCATGGGATTGCACAGAGTTGGACAGGACTGAAGTGACTCAGGACCCAGAGGACCTAAATTACACTGTGCCTAGCTTCTTGTCGTTCAGTCGCTCAGTCACGTCCAACTCTTTGTGACGCCACGGACTGCGGCATGTCAGGCTTCCCTGTTTTTCACCAACTCCAAGAGCTTGCTCAAACTCATATCCATGGAGTTGGAGATGACATCCAACCATCTAATCCTCTATCATTCCCTTCTCCTCCTGCCTTCAACCTTTCCCAGCATCAGGGTCTTTTCTAATGAATCGGCTCTTTGCATCAGGTGGCCAAAGTACTAGGGGCTTCAGCTTCAGCATCAGTCCTTCCAATGAATATTTAGGACTGATTTCCTTAAGGATGGACTGGTTGGATCTCCTTGCAGTCCAAAGGACTCTCAAGAGTCTTCTCCAACATTACAGTTCAGAAGTACCAATTCTTCAGTGCTCAGCCTTCTTTATGGTCCAGCTCTCACCTCCATACATGTCTAATTCAGTTCTTAAACTTAGCTCACCTGGAGAGCTTTAAGACTCCCATTCTCCAGCCTGTACCCCAGATTAATTACAAAATAATGTCTGAAGGAGTGGGGACAGGCAATACATTTTTTCAAGCTCTCTAGATGATCCTAACCTGTAGCCAATGGTAAGAATCACTGGCCAAATTTACACAAACAGGTAAGGAATCCTTGCTGAGTGCCAAGCATGTAATCTCATTACTGCCTTACAACAACTTTAGGAGCCAGGTATTATTCTCATTTATGATGGAAAACCAGATTATGCAAATTAACTATACTGTCAGAGGCCACAGAGGCTAAGTGATGAAGATGTAATTCCTACCTTGGATCAAGTTTTGTAACTTTTAGCCACTGTTTTAACCAAACACTTAAGAAAATGTGCTTAATCAACCTGGTATTAAATTTCAGTCAGTGGTTTCTAGTGTTTTAACACAAACAAAATTTTATTTCCCCCCTCATAAATCCCTATGTGAAAAATAAATTTCTGTGGAAAAATGAGAGCTGAAGCAGAGAATAATCATTCATATGCATGATGCCCTTTTGATACAGGCTGAGGACCTCTGGGTCCCCAAAGATCAGAAAAAGAAAGCCTCTGATCCAAGCATCTTGAAAAGAGAGTAGAAAAGAGAATCAAAATGGATTGCATGTTTCTCATTATTTGATAAGAAACAGCATATGCATTTTAAGAGAGAGAAACTAGCCTTATGGTTTCCAAATTCTCAAAGAAATTATCTAAAGGTAACAAAAATATAATTGAACAATATTACAGGTATTCTTCTGGAGTGATTTTTCTCAATACACAGTGATGATTTTCGTGAGCTTGTCTCATGTAACAAGACTATAATACAGTGGAGGTGTTTCCATGGTGAATTAAACCACTCTAAATTTAAGCTATGCAAACTCCAGAGAGGCAGTTCTATTGAATCTTTTTTTTTTGTACTCAAGGGCTCTATGGGATGCTAAACTAATTGTTCAGCAATTTAGTTCTACCAGTGTTTTCAAAAAGAAAAAAAAGTCCATCCAAAAATCTCTTGAGCTTCCTGTGTACACAATTCCTTTTTCTCCTTTTTCCTGCTCTGCAAATTCTAGCTGTCTTGTGTCATCCCCAAGTTCCTACACCTCTCTCTTTAGTTAAGCAAAACTACTGAGCTCTATTTGGGACCCCACACCTGCAGGCTTGAAATGACTCCTGGAAAGAAACTTTATAATCATAGGGCTCATCATGGTTGTTTCTTTTCAAGATTGCATTCCTGATGGCTGGTTGTCTAATACCAGGAAACAGATACTGCATATATGTGGTGTGATGTTATAGGGTTTTGGTTTTGTTTCTATGAGACTGCATTTCTTGTAGCACTTAATTCTTCATGGGCAGGATCAGAAGTATCCCTGTTCTTGTTTAAGTTCTTTTTTTTTCTTCAATCAAAATATGCACTAGTTAAGAACATCTTCAATTACCATATAGAGAAGACAAAGTCTGTAATTGCTTCTCTTATAATATTTTTATATTATATAATCTCAATCACTAAGAAATCTTACTATATGTATCGATATGTTGTGGGATATTTTTGATCTCATGTACATTAACTCCTATATCTTAAACATAACAGCAATAAATCCATGATTCTTCAGGAGAAGAATTTGTACTAAATAATTATAGAAGGTGTAGTGGCTAGATGATAAGTTTAATCATTAAAAACATCCAACTGTATCACTTATTTCAAGAAAATGGTAAAAAAAAAAAAATCAAAACCAAGAGTAGTTCCAACCTTACTAATGGGTCATTTGTATAAAAGAAATTGTGTAGGTGTGAGTAGAAATGGAGTCAATCTCCTGAAGTGTATTGTGATCAGTAATAAGGAATTTCCCTAACCTCTGTTCTCACATCCAAAATTTCTGTTGAGTGAAAATCATACAAAAGGAGAGAGCATACATTGTTACACATAAATATACCATTAATTAGATAAACCAAAATAAGCACTTATTCTAGTGTGTTGACTTTCAGTATAATGATGAATCTCAAGACTCCAACCCAGACTGTGTCCATGGACTCCAGATTTTCTATTTTATTACCCACCATATATATTCATTTGGACATTAAATGAGCATCATAAAGTTTACATGTTTGAACAAAGTTCATAATCCCTCACCCCAACCTTAAACTTGGTTTTCTCCCAGTATTCACTACTGAAATAAATGTCATTAAAATCACCCAGTTATTTAGGACAAAAATGTTGCCGGCATCCTTGATCCCTCTTTGTTTCACAATTCATATTTATTTGACCAGTAAATGTTATCTTTGAGATATTTCCCAAGTGAAAATTTGTGTAATTCCTAGTCCTCTAGTTCAACCACCATCCTCTCTCATCTGGACAATTTTAAGAACTTCCTAATCTCCTTGCTATGATTGCTTCCCTCAAAGGTATGTTCTCTACACGTGGTGGTTCATTTAAAAATGACTTTCAGGACTTCCCTGGCAGTCCAGTGGTTAAGAATCTGTCTGCCAATTCAAGGGACGTGGGTTCAATCCATGGTGTGGGAACTAAGATTCCACATGCCATGGAAAAACTCAGTTTATGTGCCACAACGACTGAACCCACACTCTAGAGCCCATGCTCTGCAAGAAGAGAGGCCACGAGAATGAGAAGGCCATGCATATTAACAAACGAGTAGACCCTGCTCATCACAACTAGAGGAAGCCTGCGCACAGTGATGGAAACCCAGCACAGCCACAAAGTCATCCATTCATTAAAAAATCAAAACATAAAGCTCCCGCAGTCCTTCTTGTTGTTCAGTCACTAACTCATGTCCAACTCTGCAACCCCGTGGGCTCCAGCACATCAGGCTTCCCTGTCCTTCACTATCTCCTGGAGCTTGCTCACACACATGTCCATCGAGTCAGTGATGCCATCCAACCATCTCATCCTCTGCCATCCTCTTCTCCTCCTGCCCTCAGTCTTTCCCAGCATCAGGGTCTTTTCCATTGAGTCAGCTCTTCGTATCAGGTGACCAAAGTATTGGCCTTCTAGGTCAGGCAAAACATTTATTTTTTTTTTAAATAACTGTCATGATATGTTACGGCCCTACTTAAAACTTACCAATGGCATTCCACTGTACATAGACAAATATGAATCTTGACCTTGGCTTCTTGATTACTCTCTAACTTCATCTTCTAACATTCTGTATCTCAGGCACTCTGTTCCAATTTCCTGGCTGTTCTTCCCATACACTAAATACAACCAGTATGTTTCCATATCAGGACCTTTAAATTTGAAGTTTTCACTTCCTGTATCCTTCTGCCCCAAGACAGTCAAAGATTTGCTCCTTCTATTTCATGTGTTCAAATGTAACTTCCTCAGAGACCTTTCCTAGACATACTATTGCAAATATCATTTTATGCCTTTCCATTGTGTTCTTAAAACTGATCATTACCTGAAGCTCTTGTATAGATTTATGAGTATATTTTAACTGTTCCTATTTCACTCTAGAATATAAAGTCCATAAGGACCAGGCTTTGTTTTTGCTTTGTCCAGTATTAAAACTATACTGTCTAGAAAAGCATCTAGCATGTAGAAGACATGCATTATATATTTAATTAAAAGTGAGATGTAATGAAAAATTGTCAATAAAATATGCACATTGTTAAACTGATTCCATACTAAATAGAAATTTTCAATAAACAAATGTAATTGAAATATACTAATTCTACAATCCAGGAGTAGACAAACTTTCTACAAAAAGACGGAACATTTTGAACCTACAGACTGTTGCCATTATTCAACACTTCCATCGTAGTATGAAAACACAGACAACATACAAGTGGATTGAGCATGACTGTATTCCAATAAAATGCTATTTACAAAAATAGTGTCAGATTTGTCTATTAGACTATAGTTTGCCACTTATTGTAAAAAATAAATCAATCATCTCTGTATCTATACCTATACTTATATCTAGGGCTTTCCTTCTTCCTTTCAATAAAGAATTCTCTTGGGAAGATCCCCTGGAGAAGGGAATGGCAACTTACTCCAGTGTTCTTGCCTGGAGAATTCCATGGACAGAGAAGCCTAGCAGGCTGCTGTCCATGGGGTTGCAGAGTCAGACACAACTGAGCAACTAAGACTTTCACTTACCACTTATATCTATACATACAATCTGTGAAATACATACTACACCCACAAGGTATTAAAATGAATTTTTCAAACCCTCATGGAATGGGTGCTTTTTATTTTATAAAAAGTAAAAAGACATTCAAATGTATTTAATGACACTAGTATATCCCTGATATTAAATCCAGGCAAATACAGTCTGATAAAGGAATATTAAATCAAAATTTATTTATGAATAATGATAAAAAAGCCTAAGTAAATCATGACATAATTAAATTAAGCAATTTACAAAAACATTACAACCAACTGGGATTTGTTCCAAGAATGTAAATATGACATATTTTTAAGAATATAAAAATGTATTTAATCCCCTTAATGGAATTTATGGAGACAAACTATGATCATCTTAATAGGTGCTAAAAAGCACTTGATAATATCCAGCACTCACTGATGATAAAAAATAATCATAACAAAGTGGAATAAAATTGAATTAAAGGACAGTATGATTATAAAAAATAATAGTTCTAGTATTTCTTAGGAGTTTATTAGATTATTCACAGAAAAGCAATTTGAAACAGTTGATCAATACATTAAGAGATAATAAACCTCACATATTAGGAAAATGTAATCATAAAAAAAAAACAGCTGTTAACCATGTGGTAGGCCTTTTATAAGTACATTATAAATCCATTTAGTACATTTAAGAATATTTTATACATTTAAACCCATTCACTGGATACAATGCCCCCAGCTCCAGAAACTGAAAGGAATAATAAACCAAGAAAGTGAATAGGAAAACAACCCTTAGTATTAATCTCTGATACATGGTCCTATGGCCAAGGCTGGCTTTTTTAAAAATTGCAGTTGATGTACAAAATTAATGTTATAGTTGCACAATATAGTGATTCATGAATTTTTAAAAATTACACTCTGCTTATAGCTATAAAATATTGGCTATATTCCCCAGTGTTGAGAAGGTGCCCTTGTAGCTTGTTTTATGCCTAGCAGTTTGCACCTCTCATTCCCTACCTCTGCACTGTCTCTCCCTCCTTCCCCGTCCCCACTGGTAACTACTCGCTTGTTCTCCATGTCTGAGTCTGCTTCTTTGTTGTATTCATTAGTTTGTTGTATTTTTTTTTTTTTTTTAGATTCCACATACAAGTGATATAATATAGTATTTGTCTTTCTGTGCATGACTTATTTCACTTAGCATACTACCCCCAAAATGGCAACCCACTCCAGTATTCTTGCCCAGAAAATACCACGCACAGAGGAGCCTGGTAGGCTACAGTCCATGGGGTCGCAAAGAGTCGGACAGGACTGAGCGACTTCACTGTTTACATCCATGTTGTTGCAAATGACAAAATGCCATTCTTACGGCTGAGTAGTATTTCTCTATGTGTGTGTGTATACATATCTATATATATCACATCTTCCTTGTCTATTCATCTCTTGATGGACACTTAGGTTGCAAACACAGCTTTTGTGTATTTTCTAATAGTTTGTGTATAAAAAAGAATGCAACAGCATTAAATAATAGTGGCATCATTTGCAAGTAGTCTAGGCTTTCCTTTATTTTCACTCAAAAAGCCAATATCTTTATTTTAATTGGGATATAGTTGCTTTACAATTTTGTGTTAGTTTCTGCTGTACAATAAAGTATCCCCTCATTTTGGATTCCCTCTAGGTCACCACAGAGCATTAAGCAGAGTCCCTATGCTATATAGCAGGTTCTCACTGGCTGTCTATTTTATACAAATTAGTGTATGTATATCAGTCCTAATATCCCCTTTAGAAAGGACTGCTTCCTATCTACACAACTTTCCTCTTACTGCAATATCAAACTATGGCAAACTTAGTGACTAACACAAAGTTTTTCTCTTACTGTTCTGGAGGTCAGAAGTCAAAAACAATTTTCACTGAGTTAAAAATCACAGTGTTAGCAGGACTGATTCCTCCCGGAAGGTTTCAGGGGAGAGTCCTTTCTCTTGTCTGTTTCATCTCCCAGTGCCTGCCTGTGTTCCTCGACTCCTCGCCCCTTCCTCTGTCTTCTGATCACCAGAATCAAGGCTTCTATCATCACATGACCTTCTCTGACTTCTCCTGCTTCCCTCTTATAAGAACATCTGTGATCACACTGAACCCACCAGGAAAGTCCAGGACACTCTCCCCATATCAAGAGCCTTAATTTAACCATATCTGCAAATTCTCTTCTGCTATAAAGTAATAGTAACATATTTCAGGTATTAGAATATAGGTATATCTGGGAGCCATCATTCAGTCTACTGTAGTATTTTAAATTATCCAAGACAGACAGTGAAAGTCACTCAATCGTGTCCAACTCTTTGCGACCCCATGGACTATAACCTGCCAGTCTCCTCTGTCCCTGGAATCTCCAGGCAAGAATATTGGAGTGGCTAGCCGTTCCCTTCTCTAGGGGATCTTCCCAACCCAGGTCTCCTGCATAGAAGGCAGATTCTTCACCATTTGAGCCACCAGAGGAGCCCTAATTTATCTAAACTCAATGCTATGTGTTATTTTTGTTTCCAAAAACCTTATCAGTGCCTTCATGAAAAAGAAATAATGACAACAAAAAAAACACTAAAACAAAAACACTCTTTGGGTTGTTTTTGTGGGAAACAGAAAAGACTGAGATATGGTCCTGTTCCTTCAAAAACTCCTAATTTTCCGGGCAGCTCAGATGCAGAGCCAAATGTAAACAGATTCAGGTAGAATCTGAGCACAATTTTCTCTTTTTACTACTTACTTCAGAATCAGAACTCTATGCATTAATTCTGAGTATTTTCACACTTCAACTGGCCAAATAAACCAGTATTTAAAATGGTAATCATACAGTAGGGCTGTCTTTAAAGGTCAATGAATGAGGAATTTAAGAGGTCATGACTAAAGTCACATTTTAATGGTGCTTCAGTGTTTTCTGAATTTATAAAATTATCTTCTGTGATGTTACTATCTAAAGTGATAAAACTTTTATACATCCTTAAAGGCAGCATCTAAAGCAGTAGTTTCTAAACACTGATTTATGGTCTCACACTCCACGATGAAAACTTCACCTACTTGAGATGAATGAGGAAAAACATAAAAATGTAAGGAGTTCTTCATAATGCTAATGTATTCACTTTAAAACTGTCCTTTCAGTCCTTCTCACCATTTTTTCTTTTGCTTTTCAAAAATTGTAGAAAAGATGATGTAAAATAAATCTTTTACAGTTGAAAAATAATGATATAGCAAATATACATCAGTAGCAAACCAACACACACACACATTCATACATACATATATCATGGCTGATAAAATCCAATCTAAATTAGTAAATATAAATTCAAAATAAATAAATTAGTAAAGAATCAGTATTACTGATAATATCTATAATTGTATGATGTTTTAAAATTTACAAAATATGTTTATGTCCATTAGCTCAAGTTTTTCTCTTCCACCTCAACAATAAGCCCATAAGGAAGAGATGCAACAATTATCATTGAATTTTATAGGCTTTGTAAATTTATAGGTTGAGAAATTAAAGCATGAATTTTTAAATGACTTGTTTAAATAACTTCCAGTTGATATATTCACTTATACCTAATTATGTCATCTTACACTATATCCTTAACCACTTTTCAAGACATTCAACTCACCGTCCAGTATGAATTGAAACAAGGGTCTTCCCTCATGGCCCCAGAGCCAGCCCAAGTGGAGGATGTTTTCTCCATCAATTGAGTTAAACATACTTCCTGTGTACCGCCTTGTTCCCATGATACAAAGGATGTTTCTCTTGTACCAACGAGGCTGAGAAGAGACCAGCTGATGTCTGCTTCTTGCTCCTTAGGATCCCTTTTATGACACCATGATTTTCTCTCTTTCCTAAACTATGCCTTCCAGCTTTGAATCCCATGCCTTCAATGGAGGAAATAATCATCTATTTTGAATGCTTAAGAAAGGTAAAAAAAAGATAAGGGCATTGATATGATGAGGCAATATGGTCAATATAATCAGTTGTTTGGCTTCAGAGGGAGAACCAGCCATGCACAGTATGCATTGTAGGCTGCCAAGTTTAAACCTATTTAGAATGAGCTAACGGGCAAAGAAACCAAAGGATATTAATAACTACTTCAAAAGAATTAGAAATAGATATAAACAAATAAGGAGGACATTGGAGGACAATATTGGAAGGGGTTAACAACATAATTCTGATTTTTTTAAGAATGTAATACAGAAATAATGTCCCAGTGTGACTCTTTTATACATAATATTCCAATATGCTACTCTGTGAAGTAGCTGGAAAATCATTAGAAGTTCATATTTAATCAATTTAATATGAATCAATAATAGAAAGGGCTAAAATTCCATTAAATTATTCTTTACTGATGTACTGTGGCAACAGCATTCAGAGAAGAACCTGTAGAGGTTACTGAGTCAGCTAAAAAGCTGTAGATGATACTATGTCATTTCATATTTCATATTGTTAGACCAAGATAAGCCTTCAGATACAAATACTATACCTAGATGAGAAAACTGATGTACAAAAAGATGGAGTTGATCACGTTTATAAAACCTAAATAAGTCATTTGATTTGATGACTTGGTGTATTTTTCCTAGTAGATTCCCAAAAGTCCTAAGTCAGAGAATCTATTTTGAGAAAAGACCACTGATCAGTGAAACTAGTTGCTCTTTTTGGTGAAACTTTCAAGAACTTTTGAATGAGGAAATCCTAATTTTTGCAAGAAGGGAGTCCTACATTTTGGGGTGTCAACTAGAGATCACAAGGAGATATGCTCCTGAGAATTAAATTCCTCTCATTACAATGTAAACAGAAAGATAAAACTTTTTTTAAAAGCGTGTAGTTTGAAAACAAATGAACAAAGATATCCCGTAAGTCACAAATGAGGTTACAGGGAGCCAAAAGTATTTGTAAATGGAGTGAAGAGTACCAGTGACAACTGACCACTGAAAATGAGACTCTCTACCAACAGGATTATTGTCTCAGTCCCACTGCAGTACTCCCGCCTGGAAAATCCCATGAACAGAGGAGCCTGGTGGGCTGCAGACCATGGGGTCGCTAAGAGTCGGACATGACTAAGCGACTTCACTTTCACTTTTCCTTTCATGCATTGGAGAAGGAAATGGCAACCCACTCCAGTGTTCTTGCCTGGAGAATCCCAGGGACGGGGGAGCCTGGTGGGCTGCCGTCTATGGGGTCGCACAGAGTCAGACACGACTGAGGTGACAGCAGCAGCAGCCTTACTATGTCCATTTATCTGTGGCTCTGTGTATTTCTCTCCCTACTTCTGTCTACTTTACTGCTTTGCCTTCCCTGACTGTTATCACTAAACTTCTAGAAATCCTGATAAGGAGATGGAGATACACACTATAAAGATAAGAATTTTCTAAACTCTTCCTAGGCTGAAGAATTTTACTGGGCACTTAAAAATTTTGCCAGCCACAGTGGAGGGAGGGCAAGGGAGATGAATCGACAGAGTAGCACTGCCATATATACACTACCATGTGTAAAACAGAGAGCTGGTGGGAAGCTGTTGTCTAGCACAGTCAGCTCAGCTCAGTGCTCGGTGAGGACCTAGAGGGATGGGGTGTGACGGGGCGGGGCGGGCGCGGGGCTGGTGAGAGGGGCGTCCAAGAGGAAGGGGATATGTGTACCCATACTGTTGATTCACACTGTAGTACCGCACAAACTAACATAACATTGTAAAGCAATTATACTCAAAACCAAATTGCCACAAAAACTTAACAGTATCCTTTCAAAAAGATATTATTAAAAGATTTTAAAGGTGAGGAAACTGAGGTATAGAAAGATTAGGTCACTTGTCCTAGATCACATCATTTTGAAAGGTGGGAACTGGAATTGTTATTTCCTATTGAATGATTCCTAAGCCCAAGCACCGTCCACTACATCAATAATTCCAAAACTATACCATTTTTCACTTGACACATTTATTGAGAAGCATTTACGTATCATGTGCCTAATTCAGAGGTTCTCAACCAAAGGTGAGTTGGCCCCCCTTGGGGGGTCATTACCAAATGGTAATGTCTGAAGATATTTTGAGTTATCACAGCTGTGATAAGGGAATCCAATGGCATCCAGTGCGCAGAGGCTAGGAATGCTGACCTACACCAGACAGCTTGTCACAATAAAAAATTATTAAATTCAAAATGCTGAGGCTGAAAAACCTTGATCTAATATTGAAAGTTAGTTTAAGGTATTTCAAGTTCTGCTTAACATGAGAAAAAGTCACAAGAGAAAAAGCCTGGTAAGCTACATCATAGTTATTTAAAACAATCAGAGAGCAGAAAATACAAAGAATCTTAATAAAATAATTCTACAAAGTGATAGGTCCTTCCAAGACACAGGGTGGACTGCAGCAGAATGACAGGAAAGCAAGAGGAGAGAAATCTACAGCAGTGAGGGCAAGGGAAAAACACTGGGCTGGCCACAAAATTCTAAGGACCACAAAGGCGCCGGACTGCTACATCAGCTCCCCAGAACCTCACACACCGTGACTCCTCTCCCGGAGCTCAGCTGCTTCACACAAGTCTTTCCCATTTATATGTGGACAATGTGCTTCAATTTGAGGACAGCTTCCCGTGTGGACAGCCGTTGCAGGAGGTGTGGGTTCAATCCCTGGGTCAGGAAGACGGCCTGGAGTCGGAAATGGCAACCCACTCTAGCATTACTGCCAGAGACTTTCACGAACGGAGGAATCTCATGCGCTACAGTCCAGGGACTCACGGAGTCAGACACGACTGAACAACTAACACCGCTGCTACTGCTGCTGCT
This sequence comes from Odocoileus virginianus, assembly GCF_023699985.2. NCBI lineage: Eukaryota > Metazoa > Chordata > Mammalia > Artiodactyla > Cervidae > Odocoileus > Odocoileus virginianus. The sequence continues at coordinate 21,164,135 of NC_069683.1, forward strand.
GCTAAAACGCTTCAGTCATGTCCGGCTCTGTGCGACCCCATAGACAGCAGTCTACCAGGCTCTTCTGTCCCTGGGATTCTCCAGGCAAGAACACTGGAGTGGGTTGCCATTCCCTTCTCCAACGTACGCATGCATACAAAGTCACTTCAGTCGTGACTGACTCTGTGCAACCCCATGGACAGCAGTCCACCAGGCTCCCCCGTCCCTGGGGTTTTCCAGGCAAGAATACTGGAGTGGGTTGCCATTCCCTTCTCCAATTTAATTGCTAAGTCACGTGTAACTCTTTGGAACCCCACTGACCATAGCCCACCAGGCCACTCTGTCCATGGGATTTCCCAGGCAAGAATACTGGAGTGGGTTGCCATTTCCTTCTCCCAGGTAATACTAGAGGACAGAATAAAACAACTAAGAGAAATCCCCCCATAGCAATCTGGGCCTTCTTAAGAGCAAGAAAGTAGTCGCCCAGCACTGTGGGTGTGGTAAGAAACCTGAGCGAAATCCTCTGAGGATCTCAAGTCTCCATGAAGTACACTACAGGGGCTGCTAAAGGATGAGGACATAAAAAGGTTAGAAAGATAAATCCATTAAGCTCAGCAAACCAGAGTCTGGATTACAGAGGGTAAGGCTGGATGCTGCTCTTATAACTTTTTTAACCCAGTGATAAATCACATCTAAATAATGCTATGACATAACCCAGACCAAACCAGAGTGCAAATTATAGCCTGACAGGAGGAATGTGTTCTCTTCTGGAGATAGGTATCATTTACTTTTGTCTCTAAAGAATCTGCCTGACAATGCAGGAGATGCAAGAGACTCAGGCTTGATCCCTGGGTTGGGAAAATCTCCTGGAGAAGAAAATGGCAATCCACTCCAGTATTCTTGCCTGGAGAATCCCATGGGCAGAGGATCCTGGCAAGCTACAGTCCATGGGGTTGCAAAGAGTCAGGTATGGCTGACCAATGGACACATACACTACCATTTTTATACACATAATAGGGGCCAATGCAGGAAACAATTTAAGGCATATACAAGCAAGAGAATGTGACTTGAGGCCAAAAAACAAGAGGAAAATTGCAGTATAAGAAATACTTGAAAGATAATGACTGAATATTTCCCTAAATCAATGAAAGACTATAGTCCAGGGATTCCTCTGGCAGTCCAGAGGTTGAGACTCAGCACTTCCATTGTGGGGACCATGGTCTGCCCCGTGGTTGGGGAAAGAAGGCCCTGCATGTCACAAAGTGTGGCCAAAAATAATAAAGTTAGTTTGTAAAAGACTATAGTCCACAGATCTTACTAGCTCAGTGAACTCTAACTAGAATAAAGACACACAGTCAAATACGAAATACAAAAAACCTCGAAAACCAAAGCAATCTAGAGAAAGAAGAATGGAACTGGAGGAATCAACCTGCCAGACTTCAGACTATACTACAAAGCCAAAGTCATCAAGACAGTATGGTACTGGCACAGAGGCAGAAATATAGATCAATGGAACAGAATAGAAAACCCAGAGATAAATCCACGTACCTATGGACACCTTATCTTCGACAAAGGAGGCAAGGATATACAATAAGAAAAAGACAACCTGTTTAACAAGTGGTGCTGGGAAAACTGGTCAACCACTTGTAAAAGAATGAAACTTTTCTTTCGAAAACACTTTCTAACACCATACACAAAAATAAACTCAAAATGGATTAAAGATCTAAATGTAAGACCAGAAACTATAAAACTCCTAGAGGAGAACATAGGCAAAACACTCTCCGACATAAATCACAGCAGGATCCTCTATGACCCACATCCCAGAATATTGGAAATAAAAGCAAAAATAAGCAAATGGGACCTAATGAAACTTAAAAGCTTTTGCACAACAAAGGAAACTATAAGCAAGGTGAAAAGACAGCCTTCAGAATGGGAGAAAATAATAGCAAATGAAGAAACAGACAAAGGATTAATCTCAAAAATATACAAGCAACTCCTCCAGCTCAACTCCAGAAAAATAAATGACCCAATCAAAAACTGGGTCAAAGAACTAAACAGACACTTCTCCAAAGAAGACATACAGATGGCTAACAAACACATGAAAAGATGCTCAACATCACTCATTATCAGAGAAATGCAAATCAAAACCTCAATGAGGTACATTACACACCAGTCAGAATGGCTGCTATCCAAAAGTCTACAAGCAATAAATGCTGGAGAGGGTGTGGAGAAAAGGGAACCCTCTTACATTGTTCGTGGGAATGCAAATTAGTACAGCCGCTATGGAGAACAGTGTGGAGATTCCTTAAAAAACTGGAAATAGAACTACCATATGACCCAGCAATCCCACTCCTGGGCATACACACTGAGGGAACCACATCTGAAAGAGACACGTACACCCCAGTGTTCATCGCACCACTGTTTATAATTGCCAGGACATGGAAGCAACCTAGATGCCCATCAGCAGACGAATGGATAAGGAAGCTATGGTACATATACACCATGGAATACTACTCAGCCATTAAAAAGAATTCATTTGAATCAGTTCTATTGAGATGGATGAAACTGGAGCCCATTATACAGAGGGAAGTAAGCCAGAAAGATAAAGACCAATACAGTATACTAATGCATATATATGGAATTTAGAAAGATGGTAAGGGTAACCCTATATGCAAAACAGAAAAAGAGACACAGATGTACAGAACAAACTTTTAGATTCTGTGGGAGAAGGCGAGGGTGGGATGTTCAGAGAAAACAGCATTGAAACAAGTATATTATTAAGGGTGAAACAGATTGCCAGCCCAGGTTGGATGCATGAGACAAGTGCTGGGGCTGGTGCACTGGGAAGACCCAGAGGGACTGGGTGGAGAGGGAGACAGGAGGGGGGATCGGGATGGGGAACACATGTAAATCCATGGCTGATTCATGTCAATGTATGGCAAAAACCACTACAATATTGTAAAGTAATTAGCCTCCAACTAATAAAAGTAAATGGAAAAAAAAATAAAAAATAAATAAATAAATAAATAAATAATGGGATTTTATTGGCCAAAAAAGAAAAAAGACACATAGTCAAACTGCTGAGAAAAATAAATCATGAAGGAAAACCTAGAGAGTATATACCGGCAAAAACACATTATACACATGGAAACAGCAAAAGGGAGATATCTGGTGACCAAACTCTCCGATGATGGCCAAGATCCGCGTGTCTTATTCACTTACTAGTCCTCTCCCCTTGAGTGCGAGTGCAGGCAGGGTCTGTAATGTGCTTCCAACCCACAGAGCATGAAAAAGATGACAGGATACACAATATGTGACTATGAACATGTTATTAGGTTGTATGATTAGGTTACATGAGATTACAAAGTTTGTATTGTTAGGAGAATTTTACGAGGCAGGCATGTTGAAAAGATCACACATCAGGAAACTGAGGGCAGCATCCTGCCAACAGCTAGCAAAAACCTGAGGCCCTCCGTCTGACAGCACACAAGGAATCGGATGCTTTCAACAGCCTCAGGAGCTGAGACGTGGATTTGTTCCCAGTTGAACCTCAGATGGTGCCTCAATCGGGGCAAACGCCTTGATGACAGTTCTGAGAGATGCTAACACACAGGATCCTAAGCCCTGCTGGGACTCCTAACCCACAGAAACTGTGAGGTGAAAAGTCTATGTTGTTTCATGGCCATGTGTAAAACAACTAGCGAGTGGGAGCCTGCTGTTATAGCCTAGCGAGATCGGCTCAGGGCGCTCTGTGGTGACCTAGGTGGGTGGGATGCAGAGGGGGGTCCAAGAAGGAGGGCATATATGTATACATGTAGCTGACTCACTCCACTGTACAGCACCGAGCACAATCACTGTGAAGTAATTATACCCCACCACACACACACACACACACACACACAAATCTGTTGTTTTAAGCCACTAAATTTACAGTAAGCAACAATGCTATGTGGCAGATTTCTAATACAGATAATACAGATAGCTTGATTCACACAGAAAAAAATGAAGGCAAGAAAACAATGGAATATCATTAAAAGTGCTAAAAAGGAAAAAAAAATCCTGTCTACTAAGAATGCTAAAAACACAGTTTATATCTTTGATATGAAAAAAAATCACACTTTTCAGACAACCTAAAAACTGAGAGAATTATCTTAAATATATCTGCACTGCCGTAAATCCTAGAAGTTCTTCAGACTAAGGGAAATAACATCAGACACAACGTGGTCCCTGAAGGAAGAAATGAAGAGCATTAGAAAGAGAGAATACATGGGTGGAGATGAAAGATCCTGTTTCACTGCACACATATGCTTGTGTGTGTGTGTGTGAGTGTGTGTACATACAACTACTGACAAAATGAAGTCAAGAAAAACATAAAACTTCCTGTGAGATTCACAACATGTGAGAAGTCAAATGAGAAGTAGTATATGGAAACAAACTGCTATAATATGAAGAATATTATTTAAGGGTAAACTATGGTAACTTGAAGAGGTTTACTATAACCTGTACAATTTATTAGCAGGTTTTATTTATGTCTCAATTGTTTTTTCCTTTAATTGTGTGAAATTGTGATTCGGCACATTCAATAACAGAACAAGATTCTATGCTATTTGTTCTAAGAATAATGAAAGAGGAAGATTGTTGCAACGGAATAGAATAGAATAATAAAATAGAATTCCTCTAGTTTCTTCAAGGATGACAATTTTTGTGATGTCTGTTTACAGGTGTCCTAAAATATTCTTGTGATAGAGAAGAACTGAACAGAGGATTTCCAATACTACATAAGGTAAATCCATGGAGACAGAAAATAGATTGGTAGCTGCCTCACAGGGACTGGGATGAATGGATAGGGATTAACTGAAAATGGATATGAGCAATCTTATTAGGATAATAATAATATCCTAAAACTGGATTATGGTGATGACTGTGCAACTTAGTAAAAAAATCACTGAAGTGTACACTTTAACTGAGGTAATTTTATGGTATTTAAATTATACCTAAATAAAATATAAAAATTGTTTCAAACTATGTTTGAGTAGTGGAATTAACCAGCATTTCTGTAAATTAGGATCTATTTTCTCACACATCCAGATGTTGACACAAATGAGGGGGAAAAATAAACAACAGTTAATACCATAAAAGAGCACATAATATTTCTGACTGTTAAGAAATTAACACATTTTGACAGTTACATTAAAATAGATACTTACAGAAAGTTAAATATGAAACAGCAACTTTCTCGCTAAAAGCAAGAGAGTGGCAGGGGGGAAACCACTCCTAATTCAAAATTTAGAATGTTCTCCAAAGTATATACGGACAGCTGCTTATCAATAATGTTTTCACATACTGTTTTTTTCCTTCACAAGTTAGAGGCACTATGGTTTCTCAATCTGAGAGAAGCAAGATGATGTGAAATGACTGCTTTTTCCCCTTAATTGTACATATTCAGCATTTCAATTCAATTAGTATAATACAATAAAATAAAAATACTTAATTTGGCTAATCAGAGTTTCTCAACTTCAGTAGTATCTGGGGGTATTTCAGTCTTAATTATTCTTTGTTGTGGGGGCTGTCCTATGGAGTATGTTTGGCAGCATTCCTGGATTTTATCCACTAAATAATAATAATAAGGATGTACCCAGAAAGATAATCTTAATTAAAATAAAAACTTGAAAAAAATACAGTATTTACACGGCTTGTAGGTGTTGAGTAATTCATAACACTTTTAAGATGGGGTTTGCAATGGGGAGGCAAGGAAGGAAATGAGATAGATACCCCAAGGAGTTAAACAGAGGCTTCAACTTTAGCAGTAAGGTTATAATATAAGTTTAAAAAAAAAGACCTAAAACAAATAAAATACGAATGTTTATAAACTGGGTGGTGTGGACAGTTTTTTTGTCTAAATTAAACTCAGGTAATTTTCCATACATTTGACCATCTATCTAGCCATCCATCCATCTATCCACCTATCTGTTTGTGTAAATTAGCATAAGATGATTAATAATGACTAATAAACCGAGCATTGACTTCGATAGAGTCCTGGAGGATCTTGAGGGTATTTCTATTTTCATCTTTATTTATAGAATCAGGAAGAGGAGTAGTCACAAAATAAAACTGAAACCCTCAAAATTGTAAGACTCCTATGTCTAACAGTGTTGCTATTTCACTTGCATCTCAACATGACTTAGTTTCTAAAATAAAGGCCATCCATCATTCACAACAAAACTACCACGGGGGACTGTTTAAAAATGCATGCTTAAAACACAGCCCATTTAAAAAATTGGGGGCTAATTATTCTTACTGTTGACACAGAAATATGCGACAGTCCAGGTACAAGCAAATAATTATCTTCAATTTCTGAAAAAGGGCAGAAAATTCTTACCAGATATTGTGATAATCTATTGTGTTTATTATTATATAGTTCAGTGTTACAGAAACTGAAATAACTAGGTTATCAAATCATGTCCCTTCCAACAAAAATAACTCCATATGGTAATATACTGATAAAAAGAGTTCTGTTGGTAGTTATTTCTGCTTCCAGAAATTAGCACAATAAAGGGCTAACATTAAAATTGAGATAACAGAATCCCAGATTTTTCTCCTTTTAATTTTACAGTTCAAAAACCCCTTAGAGGTTGTTTAGCTCTTATTTCACAGATGTGGAAAATGAGATTCAGAAAGTTCAAGTTATTTCCATCTCCAAAGTCACCTTGTTAGTCACATAGCTAAGTCTAGAACTCATATCTTCATCCTTCTATGTTCTTTCCACACTGCCAAAGTGAATCCCTGACATACTATCTACTTTATAAAGGAATATTTTATAATACAACATAATGGCTTAATCGGTAACTACATGGCTAATGTGCATTTCAGAACACATTAAGAAAATTAATGTCATTATTAGGAGAAAAGGCCTTTATTGCTGTTTAAGCTTTCATTTTTTTCCCCACTTACTGCATAATCCTAGTTCTTAAGGGGAAAAAAATCAAGTGCAGCCAGCCACACATAACCAATGCAAAGTCCATGACACTATCAATATGAAAACCTCAGAGTCATAAAACTAGATCATCTCTACATCAGTCAATTCCCTGCAACTCAAGGATGTCAATCATTGGGAAGGATCAGCTAACCTATTCCCCCACAAGAACTCTGACTGATTTAATGTTCCCAACATCTGCTGTCAACAAAGGATAATAAAGGGAACGGAGATTCAATTTGTTTCCTAGTTTAAGGCATTCAAGAATAAACATCAGGATAAACACACTGTTTATTCTCTGAACTGATGGCATTTTTCTGTTTGCTTTTATCTGGTATTTCATTTAGCTCAACAAATTTCACTTTCTTCTTTATCTCCTCCTCTGAGCCTCAGAATTCCAGAGCTTTTACAAAGAGCTACCTGGATGAATCTTGCAAAGGACAAGAAAGCTAGCATTGTTCTGACACACTAATGCAAAAAGTTGCTTCATCACACAGTGATTTGACTAAACAACTACCTAGAATTCTTCCCTCAATGGATATGTGTGTATTCCCATTGTTACTAAAAAAGATCATGAATTGGTTTATTTTTCACATTGGCTTGATAATACTGAGGGAAAATACTGAAATGGGAGCAGATCGCCTTCAGTATGTGTCCTAAAGAAAGATTATTTACCTCTCTGGGCACACATTTGTCACAGAATAAGGATAACAATACCAGTTATATCAGTTAGAATTATATTTAGCTGTCACTGACAGAAATCCAGAAACTAGGAAAGGTTAAGCAAGACTGAAGTTTATTCCCTCCTATATAAAACTCTGAGAAAGTCGACCATAATTGACATGGCAGTTAACTGCATCAAGGAACCAGAATCCTTCTATCCTGTTGTTGTATCCTTTACAACCTCTATCTCCTGATCCAGGGAAGTAGCATTTTGACATAGGGACAAGGAGGAAGGAAGACACAAAGATAGAAAGGTAAAGGGTACACAGATATTGACTCTAAAAAACACAGATGTATAGCACAAAGGACTTAGGTCCCATTGGCCAGAATTATATCACTCTTGAATCTCTTGCTCTGGAGGGAGTCAGCGTCATGCCATGTGAAAGACCTGTAAAAAGGCCAAGCAGTGGGAAACTGAGTCCTTTGACCAAAAGTCAGCAAGAAGCTGAGGTCTCCTGTCAGTAACCTTAAAACTGAGTTATCTTGCAAATGGATCCTCCAGCCTAGGTCAAGTTTCTGAACAACTGCAGACTAAGTGAATAGCTTGATTGCAAACTCTTATGAGAACTAGAGCCAGAAACCCTCAGCTAAATTGCTTCTGCATTTCTGACCCTTAAAAACTACAGAACAAATATATGACAATGCTTTTTAAAGTTTTAATTGCAGTAAAATACATGTAATATAAAAGTTACCATCTCAATCATTTTTAAGCATATGGTTCAGGAGAGTTAAGTATCATGTTGGCCCAAAAGTTCATTCAGGCTTTTCCATTATATCTTACAGAAAAACCCAAACAAACTTTTTGACCAACCCAATATATTTGACACTGTTGAAAACTCATTTATGTAATTATCTGTTCAGGACAGAAATGTGAGATAGCTTTGCAGCCAAATTTAAAGTGTTAATTTTTTTCTGTTTAAGGGGCAAACTTCTTGTCCATAAACACAGTTCCACAAAGATGACCCATTTTTTCTCATATAATGCTGTATGAATTCTTTCAGGTTGAATATTCTTGGTTGTTTGCTTCTTTCTCTTTGCCCTTTTTTTGAAATTAAAAGCTATCGAGCAAATTTTCAAGTCCAGCCAAACAAATCACAAAACAAACTTATTTTTTCCTTCATTCCTTTGTGATTAAACTTGATGGTGAAAGATTCTGAGAGTTTGGCAAGAGGAGTAAGAAAGAATGGGTGAAACAGGAAAGCTTCATCTCAACTTGTAAACAACTCCACAAGTGAGACAAACCTTAGCCATAGGTACTAAACCAACAAGATTCATTTGCCTTCAACTATTCTTTTAACAATTTTAATTTAGGTGTGCATTCTGAATACGTCTTCCTGCCACAGTTCTCCACTCAGGAAATGTTATTTTCTTATTTTTAATTGCTGCCCATAGATTTTTAAGTCCTTTGCTGCCTAAACGTATCCAGCCATAACTTCTCAGAGGGCAGTTGTTTCTGCAAAGCATAATAATCTGGTATTTATTAGTTGTAATTGCTTGTTCACCCCAGATGACCAATGGAAGAACTTCTCCCTGGGGCTACCTTGCAATGCCATCTATGTGTTTAAATAAGGAGAAAAAGAAAAACACAAAGAACTCTAATGAATTGCAAAGTTTATAGAACCAATTCTGATGTGAGGGACAGGAAGAGGCAATTAGCTAGGAAATCACTTCATTGTTCTTATATGAAGGTCAATCAATCTACTCCTACTTTGTTTTTAACCTTAGCTGTATGATAATTTAGCACTTTTCTGTATTTTCTAGCTACCTCCTAGTTATAGTCTCTGCCATAACAAGGAGAGTCAAAAGAAGTAATTACTAAAATGTTTGTCATATCTCCCCATCAGCTATACTATTTTAAATATTTTAATATTAATTTAGCTGATTCACACTTTAAAACCTTATAAAATGTACTTGTGCCTATGCTAATGAGAAAGGGAAAATCATACTTTTTCAGTTCACAGTGTTGGGAACTGTAGGATTTATATAGTTGTGGAAGCATTCCAATTCTGACACAAAGCAGAAGCAGATGTAGTTGCAATAAGGCTCACATGAAGGAAACATTGCAAAACTTTTAAATATGAAAAGTGAGGTAAAAATTCTTCTTAAATAAATAACATTGTCTGGATTATACATGTATGCTCCTTAAGATAACTTTTTAAGTACCCATACTGGATGTGTTAAAAATAATCAAAATACCCAGATGACATTATCCTTAAAGCCAGGGCATGCATCTATTAGAAATTGGGTGAGACAATACCTAAAATTATCTGTGTCAACCCATTCACGTATTACTGAGGAAATTTATCAGTTATCAAGAGAAAAAGAAAATAAAAGTGTACTAAACAGGGAAATGAAACCACAAGAAACTAAACTGCATTACATAACCCCCAGAATCACACACTTGTCTGCTGATCAAATCAGATCTATTATTACCTGCACTCTTCCTAAGGGCCAGAATCGAGGCTATCAAGAAAAGCTTTTTTATTTTTCTCTTCAGTATTTATTTATTTGGCTGCACAAAGCCTTATGGCTCAAGGGGTCCAGAACATGAGGGCTCAGTAGGTGTCCTACTGCATGTGGGATCCAAGTTCCCCAATCAGGGATCAAACCCCCATCCCCTGCACTGGAAGGCGGGTTCTTAACCACTGGACCACTTGGGAAGTCCCTATTATGAGAATCTTTGGGTCAAAATGAGCAAGGCACTGGTATTCCTGGTAGCTCCTGAGCGCTGGGATGGAACCTAACTGAGCCTCACCTCCTGACCACACAACACCTCTGTTACCACACCTCTTTCATGATGCCTCTGTCCTGGGTCTTCCTTGTTAAACCTGTGAGGCATAGGGAGCTTTAGAATCCTTCTGGGTACTCATGCATATGCAAATTCAGAGTGCAGGTAAGTGCATACACATGGGCTGAACTTTTTGACCAATGGGAGATAGAATCCAATGGATCCAGCAGAAAAGTCCTCCTTCTCTTTGTTTCTTTGAAACTCTCTCCTTCCTGGCCCTACCATAGACACACATACATGGTTGCTACTGATAGGCAACTTACAAGGCTGCTCAGAGGCATGATCCCAAGGATGAAGCTATCCATTATACTTAGCAGTGGCCATCTTCACACAGACTCTTCTCCCTGCTTTACTCCCATTATCCTCCATGCTGACTCTCTCTAATTACACTCCCTTTAAAACAAAAGCATGTCAGCCCGCTTCCAACTCTTCCACAATCTTTGCTTTTTCTAGAACTCAGGTAAAAACACACAGCCAAATGCTGCATGTGGATGTGAGGTACAAATGTACACTATGAATTGAGAGAAAAATATCACTGAGAAATTGACAAAACCGGGTATCAAACTGTGAAAACTTATATTGATCTGATTGAAATAAGAAGCTGTTTCTACAGAAACACTTTCATAGCCAAAAGCTCATGGGACTCCGAGAAAGGATAAAACTCTCAGGAGCTCTGAGCTCAAAAGAAAATAATTACAAACCACATGAATAAATGAATTTTCATAAGTGATAGGGAAAAATGCAAACATTCAGGAAAGGTACTTAAAATAATAGAATACCTTGAATGAAACTATTTTAAAATATTTAGCATAATTAGAGACATAAAATAAGAAAAAGAAAACAAAATCAAGTAACCAAATACTATTAACCAGAACAGGTACAGTTTTACAGAGGAATGAAATAAAATTTCCATAAATGTAAAATAGAGTAATTGGCAATAAAAGCTCGGTGTGTAGGCTAAAGAATAGATTACACAAAGCTAAAGAAAGAATTACTACACTGAATTCTGTGTCTCAAGACAGTAAAATGCTGCACAGAAAATAAAAACATGGATACCATTTAAAAAGTGGTTATTTTTGCATAACTGAAAAAGACCCAGTAGGGTCTTCATTGCAGCACTATTTACCATAGCTAGGACATGGAAGCAAATTGTGACAGATGCCCAATGACAAATGAATGGATAAAGAAATGTGGTACATAACACGGTACAATATTAGCAGTTCAAAGGAATGCATTTGCCTCAGTTGTAAAAAGGTAGATGAACCCAGAGCCTGTTATATAGACTGAAATAAGTCAGGAAGAGAAAGACAAATATCATATATTAACCAATCCATATGGAATGTAGAAATATGGTACTGATGAACTTATTTGCAGAGTAGCAATAGAGACACCCTTGGACTGCAAGGAGATCCAACCAGTCCATCTAAAAGGAGATCAGTCCTGGGTGTTTATTGGTGGGACTTATGTTGAAGCTGAAACTCCAATACTTTGGCCACCTGATGCAAAGAGCTGACTCATTTGAGAAGACTGTGATTCTGGGAAAGATTGAGGGCAGGAAGAGAAGGGGATGACAGAGGATGAGATGGTTGGATGGCATCACCAACTCAATGGACATGGGTTTGGGTGGACTCCGGGAGTTGGTGATGGACAGGGAGGCCTGGTGTGCTGCGGTTCATGGGGTCGCAAAGAGTCGGACACGACTGAGTGACTGAACTGAACTGAACTGAATGAGACATAGACATAGAAAACAGACTGTGAACACAGAGGGGGAAGGAAAGGGTAGGACAAACTGCAGGAGTAGCACTGAAACATATACATTGCCATGTGTAAAATTAGATAGCTAGTGGAAATTTACTGTATGATGCAGGGTGCTCAAATCTGGTGCTCTGTGATAACCTAGAGGGTAGGATGGGGTGAGAAGTGGAAGTGAGGTTCAGGAGGAAGGGGACATGTGTATACCTATGGCTGATTCACAATGATGTATGGCAGAAGCCAACGCAATGTTGTAAAGCAATCACTCTCCAATTAACAACAGATAATTTTTTAAGTGGTTATTTTCCAAGGGCAACAATATAAGGCCCACTGTATACATAGTAAGAATTTCAACAGAGAAATAAAAAGAGATTATGAGCATAATGCTTGATGTACCAATGACTGAGCAACTTTCCACAATTATATTACCACCACTGCAAAATTATTTGGCTACCTTTCCATTTTAGAGTTCAAAAATAATGTCATTTGAAAAACTAAATTCATCTTACCATTTTTAACAGGCTTTTTTCTGGTATTTATACTTAAAGCTGCTAGATGTATATTTCTCTGTCTATGGTGTTTTTTAATTCACAAGGCATGGCTTTCAGTTAATAGCCAGATATTCTAACCTGAGGTTTTTGTTTTCAACTGCCCAGCAAACAACAATCCTTAACAGACTTGAATCACTCAAACCTACTGACATTTGACCTACAAAAGTGTATTTTATAGGTATGTTGTCTCTTTATACAGAGTGAATTGCTTCCCACAGATACCTCTGCAAAATGAGCAGAATCAAAGAATTTAATCATAGTTTCACTGCACTTAGAGAAGTATTAAAATATTTTGACAAAATTGAATATTTTAAAAGTACCTTATTGTCACATATTTCACCCTAGGTGTGATTTTCTTTTAATTGTATTTATCCTGCTTGGGATTTTTTCTGATATTTTCGTCTCTGGGGGTCAATATTTTCAAGTTTTGGGACTCTTGGGGGAACTTCTTCATTTCCTTTCCCCTCTCTCTCCTCTCTCAGGCTAGAATTCCAATTACAGTATTCTAGACAACATTATGCAGAGAAGGCAATGGCAACCCACTCCAGTAGTCTTGCCTGGAAAATCCCATGGCAGAGGAGCACAGTGGGCTGCAGTCCATGGGGTCATGAAGAGTGGGACATGACTGAGCGACTTCACTTTCACTTTTCACGTCCATGCATTGGAGAAGGAAATGGCAGCCCACTCCAGTGTTCTTGCCTGGAGAATCCCAGGGACGGGGGAGCCTGGTGGGCTGCCATCTATGGGGCGCACAGAGTCAGACACGACTGAAGTGACTTAGCAATGGCAGCAGACAACATTATACCGTTCCACACAGCATTATTCATTTATTGCCCCCAAATTTCTGCTCTCTGTTCCACAGGCTGGATAATTTCTATTGACTTACTCTTAATTCAGCACTAAATAGTTCTTTTTCTAAAAATAATTTCCAGGCCATTGCTAAGATTTCCTCTCTATTGACACAATGTATACATCTGTTTATGCAAGTCCTTGAACATATTTGTAATGTGCTTTAAAATCCACATCTGATCATTTCAACAGCTGGGTCATTTCAAGGCCTACTTATATTGAACGCTTTCTGATAATGCATGAAACTTCCTTTCTTCTTTACATGTCTTGAATAACGTTTTTATGCTAAAAATGGTGGGTGCCACATCATACGGTGTCTGGATTACGTTGTTTTTCTCCCGAGGACATTGACTTTTGATCTTCCTGGCAGAGCAAAGTCACTGGCAGATGGCCGTGGTTCTGTTATTGTCACTGACTGCTCTACTGCTTTTATTCTTGGCCTTTACTCAGTGATTTGGTCTTTATTGATTAAAGTGTATCCTTTCTGGGGTCTTAATGGATGTCTGTGGTGCTCAGCCAGCAAGGCTTCCCCATGGTGGCTGGGTGCAACCCCCATGGCCCCCAGCCCACACATTCCCGCCCGAACATCACCGCTCCACCCTCAGTCCCACCGCAGACACTCTCCGCCAGGTCCTGTGTCTACCAGCTTGGCACTTGGTCAGTGACCCTCAGAGAACTCATCGGACATCTGAGCCCTGTTTCCACGCACCGCTTCTTCCAGTCAACTTCCCTTCCTTCCACATTCCAGCTGCCTCGGCACCCTAGAATTTCTCGATTCAGCAACAGCTCCTTGTTCTTCTGGGATCTGGCCCACTACCCAGTATTCTGGACAGTGCCCTTGGGCATTAAATTTAGGAACACGGAGGGATCATCTCCCAAGGATCACTGTCTTAACACTGCCTGTGGTCTAATGTCTGAACAAAACTGTCTCATAAACCTTGTGCATTTTATAGTTGCTTGTGGCAAGAGCGTAAGTTGGAAACCAGTTATCCAAACATGGCCAGAAGTGAAGTTTCTATATCACTGTGTTTAAGAATAAAAGCATGAACAACAAAAACTGAAAACGTATTAAATATTCACTAATAAGTAATTGCTTAAATTAGGTGGCATATTTATCTTGATACTCCATCTGCCTTTAACAAGTAAAAAAGTAAAGTTGCTCAGTTGTGTCCAACTCTTTGCGACCCCATGGACTGTAGCCTACCAGGCTCCTCTGTTCATGGGATTTTCCAGGCAAGAGTACTAGAGTGGGTTGCCACTTCCTTCTCCAGGGGATCTTCCCAACCCAGGGATCAAACCCGGGTCTCCTGCATTGCAGACAGGCACTTTACCATCTGAGCCACCAGGGAAGCCCTTTAAGAAGAATGACATGGAAAGATAATCTAAGACACACAGTCAATTTTTTTTAAAGTGCTCACAAAACTGCTATTTTGTAATATGTGTTCATGCACATGCACAGGTATGCAAAATGTAGAAAATAAACTGCAAGGATAAAATCCAAACTGCAAGCATACAGTCACTTTGAGGAGTATGACTGAAAACAGCAGTGTGCATGTGATCTGTGCTTAAGTCTGCATGCATTTG
Source organism: Odocoileus virginianus (assembly GCF_023699985.2). NCBI lineage: Eukaryota > Metazoa > Chordata > Mammalia > Artiodactyla > Cervidae > Odocoileus > Odocoileus virginianus. Next base: position 21,179,334 of record NC_069683.1, read on the forward strand.
TGATATCTGGCTCATTCACAAGGTGAAAATGCAATAGTACATTTTAAAAACAAAATCATTAAGAGAACTTCATCCTGGTAAAATTGCTTGGGAGTCACTGTCAACACGTTTAACTCTTGTTTTGCGAAATACCTGCTGTAACTTCAAGTTGAAGGCATCTGGTGTAAGGAAAGTGGGAACTAGACAAATTCACGAAAAATATGATTTTTCTGCCGGCTCCGCCTTGTTGCCTTTTAGTCCTGACACCGATCTGTGGAGTGGGGCCCTCCCCTTCTCTCTGCGGCAGATCTGAAACGCTCCTTCTTTCCTATCACTGGAAACCTACATGAAGGATCCACCCTCTCTGGAGTATCTGACAGGCCAATTTAAAGGGAGGCTTGGAGTGGTAAACACTTGATGCAATGTATTTCTTTTCAAATGGTGAGACTCAGAGTCTTCCCCCCAGGCCCAGGTTTTGAATATTTGAAAACTACTTTGATGTCTTTCAACATCTTGACAGGCATGAGGACTCAGAACATGCCAGAAATATGTCAAATGGCATCAGTTCCTCTGTCTCTGAGAATGATGGACACTATCTTTCAGGATCAGTTCCCAGAGTGATTTGCTCAAATCCAGCTAGTTCAAATAAGAATTCTTTTCCTTAGACTTCAGAAATTCATGGGAACTGGGGATGACACACAGGTCAGCTAATCATTTCTCCTCCTTTCACCTTTCTCCTCATCACCACGATTTCCTATAAAATCAGTAATTAAGAGTTCCCCTAGCTAAACTACGGGAAATACAAAACACAGACATGGGTAAAAATCTCTATCAAAAATGTGTTCTATATATTTCAGCTTCTCTTAACTTTATAAATGTACTATCAATTTGACAACCCAGAATAAATCTCCTTGTCAGAATTCCTGGAATCTGAAGATAGATTTCCTTAATCCCAGTCCTAGCTTTAGTCATCATTAGCTGTGCGATGCTGGTGGAGCTATTTAACTTCTCTGTTCTTTGTTTCTCATCAGTAAAACAGGGGCCATGATGATAGAGCTGTTTGAGAATTAAGTAATCTGTGTTTACAAGTCTGTAGGACATACTGAAGACTTCATATGTTTTCATTATTATCACTACCATCACCACTGCCTTCATAGTCATCATGATTAATACAATATCCTCTCTTGGACGCTTAAATTATTTGACCCTCTCTTGTAAACTGATAATGGTTTTCCATGGATTTCTTTTCATTTCTGTTTAAGGACTTTACTTTCTCCAAGCTGTGCTAAACCAACAGTAACTGAAACGTGAATATTTCTGACACAGGAGTTATGGCTGCACTCCTAAAAGAATGAGCTCCAAACTCAAAGCAAGCCCTCAGTGCATTTTAACTGAGCTCACTCCTTCCTGTATGGACTCATCACGCAGTAACTAACCAGTTCTGTAGACGACATAGTGGGTGTTCATCAAGTGTGTATTCAATGAATAATGACTTTATAAGAAAAGAATATATATACATGTGTGAGTATATATATATATATATATATATATATATAGCACTTCCATCTGATATTATTGAGATTACTAAGATTCACTGAACAGACTGAGAATCTATGTCTGTCTGTGTGTTCGTCTATGTTTCTCTTTCCCCCTCTCTCCCTCAATATATTTATACAAAAATACATTTCTCACTATACCGGGTTACTAAGCAGGGCTTTGAGGTACACATCCTGCTCTCCAGAAAGCATTCTCCACTAGGAGAAAGAACTTCAATCCCTAGCACCAAGAAAGAACTGAAAATCAGAAGCCTAGATCTATCCCACTATACCTAGACTCCTCATACATCCCAAGTGGTAGAACTAACCAACTGCACATAAACATTTTCCTCTACTACTTTTTGTGACATTTTTCTGACAGATGTCCATTTTAAACTGATTCCATCAATTCAGAATAACGACAAGCATATGAGCATGAGCTAACATGACTTTGTCTGGCCCACACAGTCACTGTCCAAGAGTAATACACAGAGACATGAATTAAGAAAGAATGTTGCTCAACAGAGGAATGGGTAAAAAAGATGTGCTCTCTCTCTCTCTCTCTCTCTCTATATATATATATATATATATATATATATATATAAAGGAATATTACTCAGCTATTAAAAAGAATGAAATAATGCCATTTGCAGCAACATGATAGACCTAGAGATTATCATACTAAGTGAAGCAAGTCAGAGAGAAGGAGAAATATCACATGACATCCTTCATATGCAGACTCTAATAAGAAATTATACAGGTGAATTTGTTTATAAATCAGAAACAGACTTTTGGAGAATCAACTTATGGTTGCCAGGGGGGATGAATGGGGGAAGGGATAATTAGGGAGTATGGGATTGACATGTAGACACTGCCATATTTGAACTGATAATCAACAAAGGTCCTGCTCTATAGCACAGGGAAATCTGCTCAAGGCTATGTGGCAGCCTGGATGGGAGGGAAGTTTGGGGGAGAATTATATCTGTGTATGTATGGCTCGCCCCCTTTGCTGCCCACCTGAAACTAGCACCAGGGTTTCTCTGGTGGCTCAGACGGTAAAGAATTTGCCTGTAACGCAAGAGATGCGGGTTTGATCCCTGTGTTGGGAAGATCCCCTGGAAAAGGGAATAGTTACCCACCCCAGTAATCTTGCCTGGAGAATCCCATGGAGAGAGAAGCCTGGAGGGCTACAGTCCATTGGGTTGCAAAGAGTTGGACACAACTGAGCAACTAACACTGAAGCTATCACAACACTTTTAATCAGCTATAATCCTATATAAAAGAAAAATTTCTTTCAAAAAGAAAAGGAAAAAAGAATAAAGTATAATAAATAGAAAACAAGAGAATGGTGCTATGGGGAAAGCTGAGGAAAATGTACTACAGGCTGAGACAAGAATTTCGTTGAAGAATTTAAGGAATAAGAACCTAATGTAACTAAAGAGGAAAGAATGAGGGGGGAAAAATGGGCTGAAATGAGGCTGAAAAAGCAACCACAGGTCAGATTACATGCGGTTGTTGAACATTCTGTCAGACATCTGGATTTTACTCTGAATGAGGTGGAAAGCCATTGAAGGGGCCCCAATAAGCTGAGACATTAACGTTTCTGCTTTAAGATTGTATGTAAAGCAGCCTGAAGTGACCTGAGACTAGGAGAAAGACGACCAGAAGGCTGTGGAGGGTGTCCGCTCTTGTTTCCTTCTTTTATAGCTATCAATGCCAATCATACTCCCTCATCTTTATTAAACTAACTGTGAGGTCAGGGACAACGTCAGACTGGTTTTTTACCCACTGCAATACTTATCATATTCTCTGACTTCTCAAAGTATTTCTTCAAGGATTAACAGTTATAAGAACAATTTAATTCCCTTAGTTTTTAGTGTATTTAATGAGGCAAATTCTAATTGTTTTTGACACATTTTTCATCATTTGGAATATAAAGTCTTCCAAATTAAAGATATGGCATAATCAAAAGACTTGGCAAAGCAACATAGATTTCTGCAATGCTTTACAGTAGTATAAAGAGGAATATTTATTAAATGGCCCCTTGAATATACGGCTCTGCAGAAAAATACTCTTTCATTATCCATGTTGGCACTGTTTCATCCACACTATATTAAGTTCAGACTAACAGGATTTTGTAAAGCTTCCAGTGAACTAAATTTGCATATTTGACATGCACATGCTTTGTAAAATCTGCATAGTATTTAAATCATTACATAATCTTGCTCAATAGAGATGAGTGACAAAAAACACAAGGTAACCTCTCCAGTTTCTTCCCTTTGCTCAAAATGTACTTCATTCCTTCATAAAAAGAAAGAGACTCAGCTTCATCTATCATTTCCAAATTGATATGCATAACTAGATCTTACCTCCTGCTTGTAAATCTCCATGCAACGAGAAAGGGACACAACACAGGCCTGATGATTACAAACAGTATTAGGTAACTTGAAGCTGCCGACTTCACAGTGTCATGGAAGGTTGGCGCACTGAATATTAGATGGTCTAAAGAGCCCCACAGGGAAAACGATGCAATTTGGATTGTTAAAAGTATGTGAGCGTCTGCTCTCCTTCCTTTTGATTAACTCCCAACATAACATACACACATGATTATGCTTCTCTAAAATCTAGAAATAAAAGAGATGATAAATTAATCAACTGCATTTTATAATGAAAAATTCAGTGTCTCTCTCAGATCCTAGAACTTATTTATTCTTTATCTTTCACAGCTTTATAGAAGTATTCATTGATTATCGAGTGTTTGATCATTTTCCCCCTCTTTGATGCAAAGTCCAGCAAAACAAATTTTTAAATTATGAAAATTAATCATTGCCTTATAAAAAAATTCTAGGTAGTAGGGGGTTTTTCCTGTTTCTTTGAAAAGGCTAGCTTCAAATATACTTAGTATTTAGTGCCAATAATATCTCTTTCTCCTGTATTTCTAATCTCATCTTGATCCAATTACGTAAATAGGAAAATCAATGGATTAAATATTCCTCATTGTTGTAATTTTTAAATTAAATCTCCATTCATCATAAGACAAAAATTTCCATTTCAATATTATGGGTGAATCTTAACTCTCCTCTGTAAACACATTGTTTGGGAATCATATTAATAGTTATAGTTACTACTGTGTAGCCACCCTAAAACAATGACATTTTTAAACAATTAAGCTTGTAGTTTCTGCACTGTCCCACACGGGAAGCCTCAGTCAGTGAAGTGCAAATACTAAGGTGACTTGAACACAGGGGATCTGGAATTATGTAAATACTTGGTTGACAGTTGATGCTGGCTGTTGTCTGGGACCTAGGCTGAGCAGTCAACCAGAACAGTTCCCATGGCATCTTCGTGAGGCCTGAACTTCCTCACAGTGTGGTTCCCTCAAGACAGTCCCTACATCATGACCCAGGACTCCAAAGGTAAGTTTCCCAGCCGACAAGCCAGAAATGGTGTTGCTTTGTATGACCAGGTCTTGGAAGCCATCTTGTATCACTTCTGCCAAAGTCAACTGGTTAAAAGCTAATTGCAGACTGTTCCAGATTCAAGGAGAGGGTAACTAGGGACCACTTCTGGAGGACAGAGGGATAAAGTTCAAAAGAGCATGAGGAATGGGCAATATTTTTAGCCACATCTGGGAAATATAATTGACCTCATCTACTTTTACGTTCCTTATGTTCACTGGGAGGTACTTAAATGGTCTTACATAAGTAACAGTAGTAACCAGAACAGGTAACCTTATGCTTATTCTGCTAGTTTCCCTGCTTCATTTCTGGCTGAGAACTCAAATATGGGGACAAAGAATACCTTCATCCATACGTTCTAAAGAGATCTGGGAGGCTACTTACAGAAGATTTGCTAAGTAGTAAATATGAACTAATTTGATCAATGTTAGTTGGTAAATGACCTCCAAAATGAAGACTCCCCGTATTTATGTTTCTCAGACTAGTGGAGCAGGACATGCTAGCTAGGCCTCCATCCTACTGATACCTATTTAGTCTAGGCCACCCACTCTCTCACTTCATCCACTTTACCAAGTTTCCTAACTCATCTCCTCACACCTCCATTTGCCTCACTCCAATGTCTCCATCACAGCAGAGCGTATTTTAAGGAAATCTAATCCAACTTCATCCTTCTGCTTAAAGTCCTTCAATGGCTTCCCAGTAGTCAGCCCACCTTTATGTGGGACCTGCCTTTCTCCTGTCTTTTCACACTTTCACCTAATTGCGGGTATTTTCTCAATCTCCAGCAGCATCTCTAGACCTTCTGGTACACATGCCCCATCTGATAGCTGTTCTCTGTCCCATCACTGTCTTGAACTACAGGTTTTCATAGGCCCCACAACTTTGAATATGCTTTCCCTTCTAACCAGAATCCCCCAGATTTTATCACCTTGATAGAATGGTTTATCCCAACGCTGCTAAGAGGTCCTTTTGCACCCTGTATGTTTCCTGTCCTAACATTCCACAGACCTTATGAAAAATTACCTGCTTCATATCTATTTCTTTCTCCAGAATGTAAATACCATGACAATAGTGACCTATGCATTCTTTGACAACCACACAGTGCCTAGCACAGTGCCCAGCACAAAATAAGAACTCAGTAAGCTGTTGAAAGAACTCATTTTTTAAAATAATTTTCAACTTGTTTTTCAACATCTCAGTAGTACATTAGCAAAATTTCCAACCTACAGTTTTACATCATTATATGCTTTTAGGCGATTTTTCTCTTCTTTTTAAAAGCTTTATATAAATAGAAAAATAAAGCACTAAGGCAAATCCTGCTCCATTCAGAGTAATTCCAACTATTTTCATTGGTATCAAGATAAACGTTATTGCTTGTTCAGGTGCACTGTTTTCTTATCCACTTTGTCCTATAGTGTTATCAGCCTTTGTGCTGGAAAGACTTCATTTCCACTTTACCTTCCTTGTTTACATCTGTTAAGTTTCTGATTTCTAACTTTTTTGGTACAATCACATATAATCATATATTTAGGCTATTGCTCCTCTCTTATGCACATACACAATTCCTCTCCCTCATGCCCCTGTCCCCTCCCCCTTTCTTGATTGTAATCCCTAGGACTCTGAGTGTGAGCCTGGATTTTGCAGCAGGATTGAAAACGCAACAAGCTACGGTGATATTGTAACATGAAGAGAATTTTGTGTTTCTACAAGGCAATAAAAACTTCTTAAAACTTCATGAAAACTTCATGAAAATTTCTTAAAACAAAAGGACAAATGATGAGCATACAAAAGAAGTATCAAAATATGCAACTGAATGTATTTGTGCCTGCATGCTAAGTTGCTTCAATCATGTTTGACTCTTTGCAATCCCCTGGACTGTAGTCCCCCTGGCTCCTCTGTCCATGGGATTCTCCAGGCAAGAATCCGGGAGGAGATCAGATCTCCTTCTCCAAGAGATCTTCCTGATCCAGGGATCAAATCCGCATCTCTTACGACTCCTGCACTTGCAGGTGGGTTCTTTACCCCTAGTGCCAGCTGGGAAGCCCCAAATGCATTTGTGGATGGCCACTATTTCCTAAAGTTCAGTAGAAAATAATCCTTCACTTGGTCTAGTTCACAGCATAATCTTTTAGAGTCTATGACTCTACCAGAAGCATGGTCATTACCTAAGTGGATAGAAGGTCAGGAAGAGCACGCACACCTGGACACTTGACCAGAAACCTAGACTGTGGCATCTGAAAGTGGAAAAGCAAGTGGACCTTTCTTTCACCTGAGCGAAACCATTTATAACTAAGAAGTAAGTACCTGCAAGTTCTGAATGCACGAGGAAGAAACTATCAAATTCCTATAAGACAGAAGTTTAGTAACAAGAGAATGTCACATGTATTCAAATCAGAATTCTTCAGTCAAAAGTTCTCCCATAATCAGAAGAAAAAAATAAACAGCTATAATAAAAGCATTATAATACTACCATTGGAAGCAACTAAAATATTCTCCATTTATAAAAAAGATTTCCAATTCTTAGTAACATTTTTTTGTATTGTTAAGTGATTAGTTCCTGGGGGGAAAGGGGTTGTTAATAAGTAAGATTCCATGTTAAGTTATCTGTTTATAAATTATGTGAGAAACTCTGGGTAATTCCCTTTAGTTGTTATGGAGATCATACTTACTTTGTAAAAGAGAATGAGGAAAATGCTTCTATAAAAAGTTAATTCTTTGGCACAAGTAAAAGAATTCATTAATTAACACTGTAGATGCAAAAGTGCTTCCATCAATTTTTCTATGATTCTATGGTGCATAAGCTATATGGCCCAGAAAAAAAAATAATATACTGGAAAATATAAATAAAATAAAGTAAAAATAAAATAAATAAATAAATAATATACTGGTTTCTGCTTTTGAACTTGGGATATTTTTCTAGGACCTTTCCTCAATACTTCTAAAATTTTTATTTACGTACGTGTACATGGAGATAATTTTTTAAATTTATAGATTCCTCAGTTAACATCCTTTTCCCCAACATTCTAATCCAAGATGCCTAACATATAACCTACGACCTGTGTTTTTAAAATACCTGCTCAGTCACTCTGGAAATCCTTTAGGATTCATGATCATTACCCTGAACAATGATGTAACCTTTCTCTTTTATGCCAATCACTTCCATAATTGTAGTATTATCTCTATGTGGATGAATCTGTTACTGACAAATAGAAATTGATAGAGGCCAGATGAGGAATTCAGGCAGGGCTTCATAGAGGACTCACGCTGCACAACCAGGGAGCTAGAACAAGTGGCTCTCTGAGAAGGGTGGGCTGATTCCTGACATGGGGTGAGGGTCGACATAGATTGGTGGGGTGAGCTGCAGGGATGGCTTAGGTGGTCTGCCCACTTCCTTGGTGGTGCGGTGTGCAGAGATCATTTGCAGTAAAGCACCCTGATTTTGCTGCCAGCACTAAACAAGCGACCAATGGTTTTTGGCTTTTTCGTATTTTATTGTTCATAATTTTCCCTACTGTGCATGCAGGCAGGCATTTTTAGTCCCTTATAGTTTCCCTGCATGCTGAGGTATTTGTCCAGGTGCAAGCACTCCAGTAAAGGGTCCCAGGTCATCTCGATTTCACATCTGCATTTTTAATTTGGATTTCTCAGCAGAGATTTAGATCAGCAGTTCTAGTTGACTTTTTCCATGCAGGTGACTGGCTGAATCCAGCTTCATGTTCAACAACACATCCATGAGGGGAAGTTAAAGGCAACAACACAGCTAAAAGAGAAGTCTGTCATCAGTGGATATTTCAATGTTGTTTTACCCTCATTTCACATTAATCTATTTCCTTTGTGTTTACAGCATTCTCTTAAGACCTGGTTTTCACCCTGTCTTTGGTGATAACTCGCACTTTTTTTTTTTTTTTAATCTAAAGATGGTTTCAAGTCTTTTCATTCTAACCTGTGGATATTCATACAATTGGACTCTTACTCCCCTGTATTTTCTAAACAGGTTTTAAATATTTATACTGGACATTGGAAATTATTTTTATGTGATTGATCAAATCATTATTGACAAAATGTCAGAGTTTCCCAACACTGAATAGGGCTTTTAAACAGTAATCAGTTTGCATGTTGAGGTCCAATGAGGTTAATAATTATGACCCCAAGGGAATTTGAACTTCAAACTATAAACAAAAATTTCAATTATAGGCTCACACTTTCTCTTCATAATATTTACCTGCTGTCTATTCTGATTCATGTAAGAAAGCAAAGACCTTAATAAGGAAGGTCTATGAAACCATGTCTCAATATGGAAAAGATCTTCACAAATAAAAACCTTTGTAAAAATGCATCATCTGAGCTTCACTCAAACTGTTACCTAGTCCACACCTATGATATTTAAACATGAATTCAATAAATATTCCAATGATTCTATAAGCCAGACATTACAATTCTCATCGCAAAAAAAAGCTACAAATACCAAGTTAAAAATTAGGAAACAGCTCAACACATTCTTTATCTGTCTAGACTAAATAATTCTTGAAGACCTCTTTGAAGAACATCTCCATAAATGATTCCATAAACCAGATATGTTATTTGTCCCCTTGAAAAACACCACAAAGAAAAAAAGTTGGCACTTACTTTTGATATATCATATTATTATATTACATCTTATTCTGCTCTCTTTGAGGCGCTATTTCCTTCACTATTTCAAGATCTGGTACATGTAATAGGGACTCAAATATCCAAGTCACATAATAGGTACTTAAATACACAAGTTAATTGAACCATTTTCACCACTACTCAATCTGTGTCTTTCTAATCTCTTTCACTTAGCAACACAGGGAACTTTGTCAATTTCAGTAGCAGAATAAATTTCTTTTGTGAAAAAACAAGCAGTGAAAGCACTGTAAGAAGAAGGTAAGAGAGCAATAGTGTAGAAAATGCTGCTACTCTTGGCCTACAGACCACAGATCAAGTTGATGTTTCAGCATGCTATTTTTTATTGCTGCAAGGACAGAGGAGCCTGGCAGGCTACAGTCCATAGGGTCACAAAAAGTTGGACACAACTGAAGCTACTTAGCACACACTGCTATTGTCATAGCTGTGCCAGAAACTCTCTGCATCTGTATCTGAGTCATTTCAAGTACAGAACTGAGTTCTCAGAGATGCTGTCCAGTTTACAGCGAGATCAGTCCTCATAGGAATCTTTGTCAGTCCTGATTTAAAAATAAGGAGAAACAAGTCTGAGTGATAGAGAAGCAGGTAGAATCAGTCGCTCACTCTACCAATCTGTTTCTTCTTTCTTATTCTCTCCCCTACAACACACTCTTTCCAAATGTTTTTCTGCTGTGGAAATGCTGTCTACAAAGCAGTACTTCTCTAAATTTTTAGTTGAAATTCAGTTGTTTTAGGTAGTCCTCTGTCATAACTGTCATAAGGTACTCAGGCATTTGAGAACAGATTGAGATTATGATTGCAAATTTGATATCAAGTATGCAAATAACAAGGACTTCCCTGGTAGTCCAGTGGTTAAGGCTTTGCCTTCCAATGTAGGGAGTGTTTGTTTGACCCCTGGTCAGGAAACTAATATCTCACATGCCTCACAGCCAAAAAATCAAAGCATAAAATGGAAGCATATTGTAACAAACTCAGTAAAAACTAAAAATGGTCCACATGAAGAAAATCTTTAAAAAAAAGAATGCAAATAATGATTAGAATATAATTACATGACCTAAGCATTATATATGTGTATGTGTATATATACACATGAATATATATATTCATTTATCCTTACAACATCTCCATGTGCTAGATACTATTTTTTCTACATTTTACAGATGAGGAAATCAAAGCCCACATTAGGTAAAGAACTTGTCCATTGTCACAAAACTACCAAATGAAAGGGCTGAGATAAAAATTGAAGTCCCCAGGCTCCCAAGGCTGTGCTCTTTACTAGCGTGTTAGAATTTCTTTTTTAAAATCATTTTATTTCTTTTAATTGGATGATAATTACTTTGCAATATTGTGATGGTTTTGCCATGCATTGACATGAATCAGTCACGAGGTACACATGTGTCTCCCCATCCTGATCCCCCTCCCCCCTCCCTCCCCACCTCATCCCTCTGGGTTGTCACAGAACACCCACCGGTTTTGGGTCCATGCTTCATGCATCAAACTTGCACTGGTCACCTATTTTACAAGTGGTAATATATATGCTTCAGTGCTATTCTCTCAAATCATCCCACCCTTGCCTTCTCCCACAGGGTCCAAAAAAGTCTTCCCAGTGAATCTCTTTTATTTATTGTTTCTGGGAGATAAGATTTACTGACAGAGGACAGAGGCAATATCACCCATGCTATGCAGCCCAGGCCGCAGAGGCAGAAGCTGTTTTCAACTATGCAGGCTAATTGTGTTTTATCAACAGGACTCCACAAAGGCCCCAATAAAACCAGAATGAACAGGCTGGACCCAGGACAGGGGGCAAAAGATGCTAAAGGTCACTGCTTCCTTTGCTTTGATTTATCTCTGTGTTTCTGTACGAATCCCTGAGACTGGAAGGACACCTGTCCTGATTTATTTGATTTATTTCTGTGTTTATTTCAAAAGTGCCTGGTGTTTGGCAGAGATGCTTCACAGCTGGACTTTTAGAGACAGATGCTTTGAGAGATGCACAGTGGTCACCATCCCTGAATGGGCTCGGACTTGACTGTAGGAACATGCCTGCAGAGATGAAACCGCAGCATCTGAAGTCACCTTAGCCTCATTACCACCCTAAGATCACCCAAAGGGGGATTTGCACTTTGCCAGGCACAATTGGTGCCCTGTGCAAGGGAGACCGAGAAACTGCACATGCACCAGCAACTCCTGGAAACCTCTGCCTTTTCCCCAATCTCTGATGATGCACCTGCCACTAGCCCCTTTCCTCCCTTCTGGGAGAAGATGACAGCCTCCCTTCTCCATTGTCTGGCCACTGAATAAAAGCCTCTCTTGATAGGCACCAAATTTAGCTTTATCACTGGCAGGCATGAATCTGAGCAGAAAGAACTCCCTGACAGAGCCAGGGGACTTTGGTTCAACTGGGGCCCCAAGAGAGCAGCCTCACGACTAACTGGGTAACAGTGAGATCTTTGTTTCACACTGCCTAATTGCTCAGTGACTTTGAATAAGATTTGTAAGCTTTTCAGTCTCATCGCTCATGCAAAATGAACAGAATCAAAGCTACCTCCTCCTTCTAAATAATTGTGAAAATTACATTAGATAATTAGTATGAAAACACCAATTAGACAAAAATATTCAATAAAATTGAGCTTTCTTTCTCTCTTCATTTGAAAATTTTCACAATAAAGAAAAGGAAACTTGCTTTCATTTTAAGAATGATCATTTCCTACCTTTATATTGTAAGAATCACAAATTTATATAAGTACATTAAACCAAATTTTCTATGAGAATAAGTTAAGGACAGTCAGATTGATAGAAAAATACTTCTTGTATTTCACAGACTCTTGAGTGAGTGAGTGAGTGAGTGAAAGTCACTCAGTCGTGTCCGACTCTTTGTGACCCCATGGACTATAGAGTCCATGCAATTCTCCAGGCCAGAATACTGGAGTGGGTTGCCTTTCCCTTCTCCAGGAGATCTTCCTAACCCAGAGATCAAACCCAGGCTTCCTGCATTGCAGGTGGATTTTTAACCAGCTGAGCCACAAGGGAAGCCCCACAGACACTTGATACCACTAATTGCAAAGAACATCATTATTTACATACTGAAAAGAAAAAAAAAGCTGCTAATTAATTTATGATGATGCTTTATTGTCACAAAGATTAGTTATCTGTACATATTCAGATCCTCTTTTAATCTGAAGAATACTTATATCCCCTCCCCAGACTTCACTGGCCATTACTCATAAAGTTTCACACAATAGGAAAGGAGAATAGGAAATGCTGTCACCATGGCTGTCCACTTCAAGTCACCATTTTCTGAAAAAAGCAAACTGCTCAAAGTCACTCAGCTAGACAGTGGCAAGAATGGGACTGTATCGAATGTTCCATAACTTCAAGTATGCAGAAGCTCTCTTGGTAGTCTATGGTGGTGGTGGTGCTTTGGCTGCTAAGTCGTGTCCAACTCTTGTGACCCCATAGACTATAACCTTCCAGGTTCCTCTGTCTATGGGATTCTCCAGACAGGACTGGAGTGGGTTGCCATTTCCTTCTCCAGGGGATCTTCCCAACCCAGGAATCGAACCTAGGTCTCCTGCATTGCAGGCAGATTCTTTACCGACTGAGCTACAAGCAAAGCCTGGTAGTCTACAGTGGCTCCAAACCAGATGTAGAAAGGCTCAAACCCAAACTTCTTCAAAGAGCACTTTTTATATATTGGGGAAAAAATCTGATAATAAATTATAAGGTTTTAAAATCAAGTAGAGAACCCTGCACTCCCACGCCAAGCACAAAGGCCCCTCCTTGTCCCCTGCCTCTTGTTTATAGAAAAGCTGAAGTCTCCCAGTCTTCCCCTGAGACACAAAAGAGCAGGCTCAAGCAGTTAATGATTAGGACAATAAAACTGCAGAATCTTTCAGTGTTTGACGCATTCCTGAGTTGTTTTACAGATGCTGCAACAGCTACTAGAGGGGAAAAGATAAACTGCATGATGACCAGACTATATCCATGACATAAGCTGCTCCATCATGAGCAGTACTGAATCTATGGCTAGTGCAGTTTCAAGAACTGGCCTCAAAAGAATGGAATTAATCTATTGCTCATCATAATCTATAATCTTTCTGGGCACCAAAATAATTGTGTCTGGTTCCACTCATATATGTAAGAGGGCAACTAAAATTGTCAGCAAAGAGATGGTACAGACCCATGTGAACATCTTCAACTCAGAATACGTCACCCAATGTCAGCATGAAGTCAGAGAAAACACGAACCTTAACCCATAATCCCACAGAAATGGAGTAATTTCTAAGCAGCTTTCCCTTTTTGTAGGAAGCAGCCCTCTGTAGGAGCACCTTTCTGCAGAAGGCACTTGTCTTGTCATCTTAACTAAACTTTACACCAGGTTTCCCATGCTAAGTAACCTCTGGCCCAAGAACCTCTTTGAAATCTTTGATCATATATAAACTTCACCTCATCTGTTGATTCTTTTCTTAAAGCAGAAGAAATCAAGAAAATGTCATTAACAGAGGATTAGATCATTTCCCACGGTCCCCTGTTAGTAATCTCGTAAACAGATGATGTGAACAAAGAGCATCTAAAGAGAGATCAGAGGTCCACAAGCCTGCATGCTGTGGGGGACGGTGAAGAATCTAACCCCTACATCGGTGACCAACTGAGGTTATGTCCCTTCTTTGGCTTTAAAAACTTTCACGGCCCAGCAGAATTTTCAGTTAGTTTTTGGACGCGAGTCTGCCTTCTCCCTGGGTTGCCAGCCTCCTGAATAAAGCAAGTTTTCCTTTCTAACCAACGCTTGCCTCTAGAGTGTACTGGCTTTCAAGCAGCAAGCAGCAGAACCTAAGTTCTGTCACAGTCTGAGAGTCATTAATTCTTTTATTCTCACATCTGATCCATTAGCAAGCTGTGCCACCTCTTTGGGGAACTCTTCAGAGACCAAATCTTTTAATTACAGCAATACTCCCAGCCCTGGGCACCCTCCATCCCTTTGTAATGTCTACACAGAATTCATCATCACCTAGTATGCTACAGGATCAACTTAAGTATTTGGTTTCTGTGTTCCATCCTTAACTCAGCAAGCCCTTTGAAGCCTTAATAGAAAGTAAAGCTCCATGAAAAGCTTTCTTGTAATAGTTTCTTCTTTCTAGTTGGGTAGTTTCTTCTATCTACTTGTGATTTGTTTGTGATAGTTCCTTCTAGCTGTGATTTATTCAATTCTATATATTCAGGCCATGAAACACTGCCTGGCATATAGGAGGTAATCAAAAAATATTTGTTGAATTAATAAACTATTAATACTTAATTAATAATGTCATCTAATTATTGAATAAGCAACAGAATAATCTTTATTTCAAATTTGGGCTTCCCAGGTGACTCAGTGGGTAAAGAATCCACCTGCGATGCAGGAGACGTTGAGTTCAACCCCTGGGTCAGGGAAGATCCCCTGGAGGAGGGCATGGCAACCCACTCTAGTATCCTTGTCTGGAGGCCTGGAGAATCCCATGGACAGAGGAGCCTGGTGGGCTACAGTCCATAGGGCTGTGAAGAGTATGGAGTGATTGAGCATGCCTACATGAAAATTTGTTTAGATAAAGCCATTTTTGAAAAAAAGAACAAAATAAAGTGCCGCAAGAACTTTCCTCTTATACATTTGCAAAATTCTGCACTTTCCTCCTCTTTAATGGCAAAGCAATAATAGTAATAGTTTCTTACTTTAGAAATAGGGTAAGTTTCTGAGTCTCCTGCTCTTTTCTTTCATATTGAAACAACCCCACCTTGTGGAATAAAGGGTAAGTTGGCTGAAGATTCAAGTATCCTGGCAGCATTTTTGCAACTACAGATATATGAGGCATTGTGTATCTTTGGCTTTTAAAAGTCTCCGCTGATTTCTAAATGTGTCATAATTACAGTGGGTGGAGGTGCTGGAGACACAGCCTGTTTAATGTCTCAACTGAGCCACTCCCTAAGGTGATGTTTGAACAGCAGATTCAAATGATTTTCTCTTTTTAGATTAAAAAAAATCATATATTCCTCTGCCTGATAGTTGTGCCAGAATACTGGCATTTGTTCTAGTTTATTTTCCTAGAGAAATGCCACAGTTTCTCATAAAATGCACATACCTTTTAAGAGGTATGAAAGTGAAAGTAAAGTGAAAGTGAAGTCGCTCAGTTGTGTCTGACTCTTTGCGACCCCACGGACTATAGTCCATCAGGCTCCTCCATCCATGGGATTTTCCAGGCAATAGTACTGGAGTGGGTTGCGTTTCCTTCTCCAGGGGATCTTCCCGACTCTGGGATCAAACCTGGGTCTCCCTCATTGTAGACAGACGCTTACCGTCTCAGGCACCAGGGAAGTTCAATTATACAAGAATAGATGAAACCAGAGTGGTATAGGGCTTCCAAGGTGGCGCTAGTGGTAAGGAACCTGCCTGCCAATGCAGGATAAGTAAGAGACACTGGTTTGATCCTTGGGTTGAGAATACCCCCTGGAGGAGGGCATGGCAACCCACTCCAGTATTCTTGCCTAGAGAATTCTATTGGCAGAGGAGCCTGGCAGGCTACAGTCCATGGGGGCACAAAGAGTCGGATACAACTAAAGTGACTTAGCATGCATGCAGAATAGTATAGCTAACCAAGACGGAAAGTTCTGCATTCACTAGGGAAATCACCTACTGTACCCTAGGGGCAATTCTGACTAACCAGAAACTTCCTAAGAAGCAATATTTTCTGGATTATATTGCACCATGAGGAGTACAAGCTCCAATTTAAGCTAAAAGTGCTTTAAGGAAATAGCCGTTGTCCCATGCAGTGTTAACTGCCATGGAAGATCCAGTGATGCTTTTTTTGAGACTCCAATGTTGATTACTTTGATGAATGGACTATAGCAAGTGATACATTAAAAATAAAACTTTAGATTTAAATTATTAATACCACTGTGGATTATTCACTCAATTATGTTTTGGTTAGAAACCATTTGCTATATTTTTCAGTAAACAGAAATGAGTAAAGTCATGCACAGGTTGTTATTGTTAATTTTTGAAATAATTCTCCCTTCACATTTTTACTTTAATATTTGTAAGTAAATTCTCAAAGAAATAAATTTACCCAAAGTTCTAGAAACTTAAAAATATATTCTAATCTTCCATGTTACCCCCTCTCATGTCATAAAAAATCAATTTTATACATTTAAATATTCATATTCTGTTAACATTTTAACCTTGCCCCTAAATATTTATAATAAACATTTTCTGGCACTATAAGTAGTCTTCTGTCATAAGGGTGGTGTCATCTGCATATCTGAGGTTATTGATACTTCTCCCAGCAATCCTGATTCCAGCTTGTGCTTCATCCAGCCTGGTAATTTGCATGATGTACTCTGCATATATGTTAAATAAGCAGGGTGGCAATATACAGCCTTGATGTACTCCTTTCATGATTTGGAACCAGTCTGTTGTTCCATGTGCAGTTCTAACTGTTGCTTCTTGACCTGCATACAGATTTCTCAGGAGGCAGGTCAGGTGGTCTGATATTCCCATCTCTTGAAGAATTTTCCACAGTTTGTTGTGATCCACACAGTCAAAGCCTTTGGCACAGTCAATAAAGCAGAAGTAGATGTTTTTCTGGAACTCTCTTGCTTTTTCAATGATCCAATGGATGTTGGCAGTAAGGAAATCAGTCCTGATTGGAAGGACTAATGCTGAAGCTGAAACTCCAATACTTTGGCCACCTGATGGAAAGAACTGACTCATTGGAAAAGACCCCGATAATGAGAAAGATTGAAGGCAGGAGGAGAAGGGGACAACAGAAGATGAGATGGTTGGATGGCATCACCAATGGGATGAACATGAGTCTGAACAAACTTCGGGAGTTGGTGATAGACAGGGAAGCCTGATGTGCTGCAGTCCATGTGGTCACAAAGAGTCGGACACGACTGAGTGACTGAACTGACTGATAAGTAGTCTATTTCTAAGTAATGTTTATTTATTTCTAAATATTACATATAATGACTCCTCCGGTTAAAGTTAATTTCTAATTCCTTACTACTATAGTAAAAGCATAAGTTATTATCATTTTTATGACTGATTTTTATTTACCAAAGTTACTGGATAGAACCAAAGAAAGAACAGAACAAACACACATTTAAACCCAGTGCCCATGTATCAAAACACCATACATACTAGAGATTAGGCTTTTCTCACTAATCCAGTCCCAAAAATTCACTGCAAGTCTGTTAAAAAGAAGTTTTTGTTGTTTTTTCCTCACCAGTGCTTGTGGATCAAGTTAAAATTGTAAGGGCCATATTATAGCTAAGCCACTCTCTCCTTCAGGGTGGTAAGAACTAGTAAAATCTCAAGAGTAAGAGGCCTAACATTTTAAGTCAACTATACTTCAATAATTTCATTTTTTAAAGAGTAAGGGGTCTACAGTTGATTTCCCATACCCATCAACACTAAGGTAGGTTGTTGAACAGTTAGATCAGATAGTGCACGTAAAATGTTTTGAACCATATTTGGCCCACAGCAAGCATTGAATAAATGTTATTACTACATATTTTTTACAGCTAGCATCTATTCAAAATAGAAATATTCTCCTTGGATGTCTTACTTATTTTCAAACATTCTATATTATTGTTCCTTGATTTTGGAGCAGTAAGAGAGTTGGCAAAGAATATCTGCTCCAACAAAGGCAGACCTACATAGCTGGGGCTAGAATTTAATCATGGGAGCACTGTTTGTCTTTCTTCTTTCTACCTGCAATCAATGTAAACATGAAATAAATTCATTAATCCTGAACTATAATAAATTCCAAATTGTAGACTCAGATCAAAAATACAACTGGATTTTTACATTTCAGGTAAAAATATGACTTAATCTTGCAGTCTCAAGGCCAAAAAAAAAAAAGTAGAAGAAAACCCATATCAAAAGATTGCTTGAATAAATGTAAATTTGACATTATTATAATTTCCAAGGAAATGAATTATGAGGTTTTAGTCATAAAATGACATTAGTGTAACCTTCAGAATCCATAAGTCTTGAAGTTTCATTTAATAGTGTTGAGCATTGTTAATTTCATGGTGACAGCAGACTCTTTCCCTATGGTGAGTGAGCAAACAAAAATGATAAAAGTCAATCAAGAATTCAGGATCACAATGTGGGCTCTATTAATTTATTTCCATGGTACATTTAGGTTAGTTTTAAATCTCTCTTCACATTTGACAAAATGTACACACTACTAGACATCACTATGGGATATCACTTGTACCATGGCTATGAATTATTTGGAGAAAAGAAGAATAAGTGGCATCAATTTTTTATAAATGTAATTGATTAATGGGTTCATATCTAGCAAATTTCAGGAAGCCTAAAAGAGAGAGTTTAGGCGTTCAAACACAAATTATGTCATTACTGAATCAGCCTCTCCTGCTACTCCCTGCTTCACAATCCTCCCTTCCACATCAGTTTTTGGTGCAATTTTAATGGCTAAAAAAAATGCTCTTTCATTTCCAGATTGCAATTTAAGGAGCAATGCAATCACATCAGAGATTTAATGAAAAATGTCTCTTTAATTTTCTCATACACAGCATGACTATAATATAATGAGACTGCTGTGTCCTCTATCAGCTCTGAAGTCTTCACAAGGCCTTCTCAAAGGCATTTCAGATGACGACAAATCCCTCTAACATTTTTAGGCAATCTTGCTGAAAGGCAATAAATACAGTGTAGTACGTAAGAGCATGAACCATGGAGCCTGTTCACAGGAGTTCTTGACCAGTTCCATCATTATCCAGTTGGCTGTTTTCCAGCTTTAATGAGGTATAATTAAATATGTATCTAAGATGTATAACATAAGGTATACACACTGCGAAGTGATTATTACAATCAAGCTAATTAACATACCCATTGCCCCATATAGTTACCTTCTTTTGTGTGTGTTTAGTGAAAACACTTAAGATCTTTTAGCAAATCACAGTATAGATTCTCAAAGTGGAGAAAAACTTCAGCTCTTAATGGAAGGAGCTACAAAGAATGTGTGGCCATTTTCAACAACCATACAGCTGTTTAATGACCTACTCCCATCTCTCTTCTCTGGTACAATCTTTTCTCTCTTCCAAATATGACATTTTTAGTAGCTTTTTTTTAAATTGAAATATAGTTGACTTCAATGTTGTGTCAATTTCTACTGTATGGCAAAGTGATTCAGTTATACATATATTCTTTTCCATTATTTCTTATCACAGGATATTGAATAGAGTTCCCTTTGCTATACAGTTGGACCTTGTCATTTATCCATTCTATACACAGGAGTTTGCTTCTGGTAATCCCAAACTCCAACTTCATCCCTCCATCACCCATCTATCCCTTGACAACCACAAGTCTGTTCCCTATGTCTATGACTCTGTTTCTGTTTCATAGGTAAGTTCATTTCTGATGTATTTTAGATTTCACTTATAAAGTATTTGTCTTTCTACTTCTGACTTACTTCATTTAGAATAATCATCTCTAGGTCCATTCATGTTGCTGAAAATGGCATTATTTCATTCTTTTTTATGGCTGAGTAGTATCCCATTGACTATATGTACCACAAATATCCAATTATGGTTTTTAAATGTGATGGTGTAGCCAAGAGCTTTCAGGACTATCTCAGTTTCTTTGGACTCTTTCTTCAATGAGTCTGGCTAGATGTTGACTTTAGATTGTTCATCTAAGCTGGTGCTCTAGGAGTAGACACAAGTGTCAAGTTCCTAAAGACTTGCTCTAGCCTGAGATAAAATTTAAGAAAGATTCTCCTTTCTAGGGTTGAGAAACTCAATTTTCCTAGGCCCACAGTTAACACAGAAAAGGAAAATTCATGGGAAACACAGAAATATCTAAGATGGGAGATAGTCAGCACCCCCTTGCTCCTCTCTCCAAGGACAGAGTCCAGCAAAGACAATCTCTGCCTTTGCTCTGCTAGTCCTTATACTTCAGAAGTAATGGTTATGGAATCAAGATTGCCAGGAGAAATACCAATAACCTCAGCTATGCAGATGACACCACCCTTATGGCAGAGAGTGAAGAGGAACTGAAAAGCCTCTTGATGAAAGTGAAAGAGGAGGGTGAAAAAGTTGGCTTAAAGCTCAACATTCAGAAAACTAAGATCATGGCATCTGGTCCCATCACTTCATAGCAAATAGATGGGGAAACAGTGGAAGCAGTGTCAGACTTTATTTTGGGGGGCTCCAAAATCACTGCAGATGGTGACTGCAGCCATGAAATTAAAAGACGCTTACTCCTTGGAAGGAAAGTTATGACCAACCTGGATAGCATGTTAAAAGGCAGAGACATTACTTTGCCAACAAAGGTCCATCTAGTCAAGGCTATGGTTTTTCCAGTGGCCATGTATGGATGTGAGAGTTGGACTCTGAAGAAAGCTGAGTGCTGAAGAATTGATGCTTTTGAAGTGCGGTGTTGGAGAAGACTCTTGAGAGTCCCTTGGACTGCAAGGAGATCCAACCAGTCCATCCTGAAGGAGATCAGTCCTGGGTGTTCATTGGAAGGACTGATGCTGAAGCTGAAACTCCAGTACTTTGAACCACCTCATGTGAAGAGTTGACTCATTGGAAAATACCCTGATGCTGGGAGGGATTCGGGGCAGGAGGGGAAGGGGACGACAGAGGATGAGATGGCTGGATGGCATCACCGACTCGATGGACATGAGTTTGAGTAAACTCTGGGTGTTGGTGATAGACAGGGAGGCCTGGCGTGCTGCGATTCATGGGGTCGCAAAGAGTCAGACACGACTGAGCAACTGAACTGAACTTCATCTCCTCAACCTAATCAATGGAGATTCAGGACAGTTCCTGTTACAAGTTTTTTTCACTGATGAAACTATATAGGAATATACAACGGGTAAAATGAAAAACAAACATAAAAAGAAAATTGATGTGAAAACATTGATGTAAATAGCTTAAGAATCATATAAAATATTTTATATGATAAATTTACTTGTTAATGTTGATTATTTCAATTGATCAATTACTATTTGAATATCAATCCTTTCATTAGACACCAAGGTAAAGATTTGTTATATTCTGGGATAGAGATTCTCTTAAAAATGTTTCTTGAATGGGTGCATCTAAATTCACAACTTCCAATAGTAGATACAGAGATACAAACCACACTAAGTCCACAGCAAAGATGCCACAAACAGGTCTATGAAACATTTTATAATAGGCAACCTGAGGTATGCACTTAAATTATCTATGATTAATTTCTCTGTAAAATATTTTAAAAGAGGCCATCTCTGCTTTCTTGTAAACTTTGCATTTTTTAGACTTAATCTTAAAATGATCCTCACTCAACATATTGACATTCAGTCGGGCTTCCTTTTCCTCGAACTTCTTTGGCTATCAAAATCATGAACAAAAGCTTGTTTCATTTCCCGCAATGACACATTTCCTAAAGTAATTGTTAAAAAGTAGATGAAATTCCTCATTAAGAAAAGAAACATATATATGTGTGTTATGTGTATTTCTCTCACTTGGCCTATTTTGTAAACAAATATCTCTTGACATTCTTCTTTCTTTGCCATATGATTTTGTTACAATTTGGCAAATATCCCCTAAGACTTTCACAATGGACAAAAAAACCACTGTAGGCTTGTCAGCTCCACCTCCCTGAGACAAATGACCATTTTTAAATGCCTGCAACACTTTGTGCTAAAAGAGAAATATGCCTCTCATTCTAGGCCAAGTATAAACAAAAGAGAAACAAAAGAAATAAGAATTCAGGTCAGCGTGAGCCAGCTTCACCACACAACTGATTCTAATCCACATCTTAAAAGTATGATTTAATAGGGGAAAATAAAATGTAATAATCAGATCTTAAACTCTTTATTGTGGAATAATTCTCAAAATGCAACAGGCTTCATTTACATAAAGAGAACAGTCTAGGGAACCACTGCCCAAGAAAAAGGAAAACTCACCCTACTTCCAAAATCTGGGGGAGTGGGAATCCGTACCACTGCTCAAGCTTGATTCCATATCGTCATGAAGCAATGACTGGTACCTGTTCCAGTCCTTCTACTTTTAAGATGAAATGACCTATTTGCAGTTATTTTGTCCTTATTTCATCAGGTTATGAGTATGTAGGCAATTAAGAGGGTGGGCAACTTGTCTTTTTATAAACATCTGGATCATGAGAAGCTAAAATATATCTGGATTTATGTAAATCATGAGTACCTGGAATCCAAGTCCAATAGAAGATTTAATCAACAATGGTATGGGTCACTGAAGGGAAATGGATATGCACAAAAGGTATTTGCCTGTGGAAAAAAAATCATTAACTGGCCAGAGGGAAGACTATGGAAAAGTAATTCTATTTATGGCTCCAATCTTCATGTCTTTCTCCACTCATGCTCTTTTTGGTACCCTCCTACATAGCCTCTGGGTTTGGTCACATTAGTTGCTTTAACCAACAGTCTATTAGCAAACTTGTCACATACAGAGGCTTAAACTTGTCACAGAGGCTTAAAGTACTCTACATTTCTGCTTCTTTTCCCCTTGATTTTCCATTAAAATATGTTCAGACTTGCCAGATATAGGTTGAGATATTATCATCGGAGGCATTAAACAAAGAGGAGAATTACTTTAACTAGCCAAAAAATTTCTAAACATCAGATAAGTGTCCCTAAGTAATCCCATGTCTCTAAAAAATGCCTAACCAAAGGAAAGTCTGCTACTGCTTTATTGATTACGCCAAAGCCTTTGACTGTGTGGATCACAATAAACTGCGGAAAATTCTTCAAGAGATGGGAATACCAGACCACCCTAACTGCCTCCTAAGAAATCTGTATGGAGGACAAGAAGCAACAGTTAGAACTGGACTTCGAACAATGGACTGGTTCCAAATTGGGAAAGGAGTACATCAAGGCTGCATATTGACACCCTGCTTATTTAACTTACATGCAGAATACATCATGCAAAATGCCAGGCTGGATGAAGCACAAGCTGGAATCAAGATTGCTGGGAGAAATATCAATATTTCTTCAAATTGATCAATATTTCAATCAAATATTAATAACCTCAGATATGCAGATGACACTACCCTTAAGGCAGAAAGCAAAGAAGAACTAAAGAGGCTCTTGATGAAAGTGAAAGAGGAGAGTGAAAATCTAGCTTAAAACTCAACATTCAAAAAATGAAGATCATGGCATTCAGCCCCATAACTTCATGACAAATAGATGGGGAAACAGTGGAAACAGTGACAGACTTTATTTTCTTGGGTCCAAAATCACTGCAGATGGTGACTGTAGCCATGAAATTAAAAGACACTTGCTTCTTGGAAGAAAAGCTATGACTAACCGAGACAGCATACCTAAAAAACAGAGACATTACTTTGTTGACAAAAGTCCATTTAGTCAAAGCTATGGCTTTTCCAGTAGTCATATATGGATGTGAGAGTTGAAATATAAAGAAAGCTGAGCACTGAAGAATTGATGCTTTTGAACTGTGGTGTTTGAGAAGACTCTTGAGAGTCCTTTGGACTGCAAGGAGATCAAACCAGTCAATCCTAAAGGAAGTCAGTCCTGAATATTCACTGGAAGGACTGATGCTGAAGCTGAAACTCCAATACTTTGGCCACCTGATGTGAAGAACTGACTCACTGGAAAAGACCCTGATGCTGGGAAAGATTGAAGGCAGGAGGAGAAGGGGACAACAGAGGATGAGATTGTTGGATGTCATCACCTACTTGAGCAAGTTCTGGGAGTTGGTGATGGACAGGGAAGCCTGTTGTGCTGCAGTCCATGGAGTCACAAGGAGTCGGACATGACTGAGTGACTGAATTGAACGCAGTCGGACATTGACTGAGGATAGTCAATGAGTAAATTTCTGAGCAATGGCAAATGGGTGATTTAAGCCACTGAATTGTTTAATGATCTTTATGCAGCATTATTTTAATAGCTAACTGATGCATTCTCTCAAACCAGGTTTCTCTCCTGTCTCCACATTATCACCTATAAATTACCTAAACAAGAAATGCACTAAACATCTTCATGATTATAGTCTTTCTCCTCCTCACCACCACACTCACATGCATCCTTACCCCATCAGTCATAAGTAGTGTCAATTCTACTTTCACAGTGTATTTCTTTAACTATTTTACTCTATTCCTACTGTCATTATTCTAAGTTTCATAATATTAAAATTGTTTCTTTGTAATACTTACTCCACATGTACTCCTTGTCCCCTATCTAAGTCGGTTTCATAATATTAAGTTTGTTTCTTTGTAATAGTCACCCCATATCTACTCCCTGTCCCCTATCCTGTATCATTCTTTCATAAGCCAAGAACATTTTTCTAAAAACAATTTCATCATGTCACACTGTCAGGCTTCAACATTTCTAGTCAAACTTATAACTTGGCTTGCTATTAGAAAGTCTACTAACCAGCCTCGTCTTCAGATACACAATAGTCTTCATCTACGCCTTAGCATATATAGATTACTAACTGATTTCCAAATACACATGACTATTTTCCTCTGTCCCTACTGTTCATTCTACCTAGAACTGCACTCTCCAAGACACTAGACATTAGCCACATGTGACTATATAAATGTAAATAAACTGAAAAATGAAACAGAACTTAAAATTGAGCTCTTCATTTACACCAGCCATGATTCAAGGTCTCAAGAGCTACAGGTGCCCAGTGGTTAGCATATTAACTAATGTAGATTATAAAAGTTTCCTTATTACAGAAAATTCTACAGTTGATCTAAAATGTTTTCTCTCTTATAATAAATGCATGCTCTGTTGAACTAGTCAGAATGTGGGGCCCAAACTGTATTATTTGATATTCATGTCATCATTCCCATTGACAAAATATAGAGGAAAAATGGGAAATTCAGGGATAATGAGGCATGGATTGATACCTTTGCCAGGTTTCAAAAGGACTCATGAAGGAACTATACAGAATTGAGCAGAAGATAACTAATGAGTTTTATATGTGACTAATCTTAAAATTGAGATTCAGAGCAATTCAAAGGTATCCTAGCACTAGTGATTTGATCTCATAGGATTAGCTTTAAGAAAATTCCCAGTAAACTCTGGCTGCTGTTGTGATCATTTTTTCAAGGCCCAAATTCAAATTTCACCTTCTCTCATATTTCATGTCATCTATTCCCTCTGTAATTGCCATGTCACACTTCATCTGAAATTAATTCTCATATTTATAGCTGTTGTTCTACTTTGACTTATATTATATTGAGATCACATATTGGTTGAATTAAATAGAATTTAATGGATCTCAAAAATTATTTATTAGTCATTATGAGATTCTATAGAATAAAAGTAGATTAAGAGGGTAACAGGAACCATGCCATATATTATATGTGTAATTTTTATTATAAATCAATTATATAATAAATCACTATGTATTATATTGATAATACATTATCTATATATTATTTGATGACATACATTACTTATATTTTCTCTCTCTCCCTGTCTCGCAGTGAATATTAAACAGATTGCTGACTCAATCAGATGAATCTCGTTTGAGAGGCTTTTCAGAAAAACCCCACATTTTAAAAGAGGTTATATTCAAAGCTAATGGTTATTAATTCATGTGGATGAATGTTGTTGGAAAATTTCAACAACTTTGAAAGACTGGGGACATTCTGCGGTAGAAGTGTCTTCTAGTAGCCTTCTAATTACCAAGTATGGAGGGAGTCCTGCACCAACCATGGGAAGAAATCTAGACACCAACTTTGATGTGACCCTACTCTTTCAATCAACTAAAAATACAGGTTACAAAACATGCAAACCAAATATTCTATTTAAGAGAATTCTAAAGCTTGGGGAACCATTCCTGATAGAATTTGTTTACGCACACAAGGAACATTTCGACTGTGGCTACATTTCGAAAAGAAATCAAAGCAAAGCAGTGAAATTTATTGCATCTCATTAAGTGCTATAGAAGCATTAATCCATCACTTGCTAAAGGAAAGACATTCATAGTTTACTTGCCTTTAACAAATGGAATCAACACAACAAGAGTGGCAACCAGGTAGCAATATCCTAGGAGGAAAACCAAGTGCTTTGTTTAACAACACAGCAACTTGTCAGAAAAAGATCTCATCAGAGAAAGACACATGTTATTAAGAAACAAAAGCAAAAAATCCAAGCCCAGGTACTTTCCGTTACACTCTGTCTCTGGATTTTACTTCTTTATTACAGCCTTTACCTGTACTTATGACTAAGAGTACTGGCTCTCATTTCTGAAATCTCGCTGTGATACTTCTGTATCTTGCATGTCACATTCAAGACTCTAGTTATAGCTGGACATGTGTCATTTCTTCTATGTGCTCTTTAAAGGATAGGTAATTCTTTAAACCATTGTATTTCTATGCCTGGCACAACTGAGGTGCTGAATGAATGTCAGCTGCATTAAGCAACTATTTATGTATGTAAAATACTAGCTTTTTCATACTATTTTAGCTAGCGAGACTGTATGAAAAGTAGATAGTGTGGTGATTAAGAACAAACACTAGGCTCAGTATTAAAATATCCATTCTTTTGGTTCTCAGTTGGGCACGGCATTCAATGTCTCTTAACTTCAATCTCATTTTTTAAGTGAAATTAATAATTATTCTGAATCCAGTTCAACTGGTGATGTAGATCCAAGTTCAGAGGTCAGAGAACCAGGAACATAGCTATACAATATGGTGCTATTCATCTCGAAAACGGGGCAGAGAGCACACTTCACATTTGAGAGAAGCAACCTGGAAGACCTGGAGTTCACTCTGCGTGTCCTCTCGCCACGTCCTTAAATTCTGTCAAGGCCTCTACTCCACTTTTGGTAACAACTGTTTTCTGGCCTGGCCTCCACAATAAAGGACAGAAAATGGGCACAATCACAATAAAGGACAGAAACAGTAAGGACATAACAGAAGCAAAAGAGATTAGGAAGAGGTGAAAAGAATACATGGAAGAACTATACAAAAAAGATCTTAATGAACCAGATAATCACAGTGGTGTGATCACTTACCTAGAGCCAAATATCCTGGAGTGTGAAGTCAAGTGGGTCTTAGGAATCATCACTACAAACAAGGTTAGTGGAGATGATGGAATTCCAGCTGAGCTATTTCAAATCCCAAAAGATGACACTGAAAGTGTTGCACTCAATAAGCTAGAAAATTTGGAAAACTTGGCAGTGGCCACAGGACTGGAAAAGGTCAGCTTTCATTCCAATCCCAAAGGCAGGCAATGCAAAAGAATGCTCAAAGTACATTGCACAGTAAATTGCATTCATCTCACATGCTAGTAAAGTAATGTTGAAAACTCTCCAAGCAAGAATTCAACAGCATGTGAACCAAGAACTTCTAGATATTCAAGCTGGATTTAGAAAAGGCAGAGGAACCAGAGATCAAATTGCCAACATCGGTTGGATCATAGACAAAGCAAGAGAATTCCAGAAAAACATCTACTTCCGCTTTATTGACTACACCAAAGCCTTTGACTGTGTGGATAACAACAAACTGTGCAAAATTCTTAAAGAGATGGGAATACCAGACCACCTGACCTGCCTTCTGAGACATCTGTATGCAGGTCAAAAAGCAACAGTCAGAATCAGACATGAAACAATGGATTGGTTCCAAATAGGGAAAGGAGTATGTCACGGTTGTGTATTGTCATCCTGCTTATTTAACTTATATGCAGAGTACATCATGAAAAATGCTGGGCTGGATGAAGCACAAGCCAGAATCAAGATTGCCAGGAGAAATATCAACAACCTCAAATATGCAGATGACACCACCTTGATGGCAGAAAGCGAAGAGGAACTGGAGAGCTTCTTGATCAAGGTGAAAAGTGAGGGTGAAAAAGTTGGCTTAAAATTCAACATTCAAAAAATGAAGGCCATGGCATCTGGTCCCATAACTTCATGACAAATAGATGGGGAAAAAACAGAAACAGTGACAGACTTTCTTGGGTCCAAAATCACTGCAGATGGTGACTGCAGCCATGAAATTAAAAGACACTTGCTCCTTGGAAGAAAATCTCTGACCAACCTAGATAACATATTAAAAAGCTGAGACATTACTTTGATGACAAAGTTATGTCTAGTCAAAGCTATGGTTTTTCCAGTAGTCATGTATGGATGTGAGAGTTGGACCATAAAGAAAGCTGAGCACTAAGGAGTTGATGCTTTTGAACTGTGGTGTTGAAGAAGACTCTTTAAGAGTCCCTTGGACTGCAAGGAGATCAAACCAGTCAATTCTAAAGGAAATCAATCATGAATATTCTTTGGAAGGTCTGATGCTGAAGCTTCAATACTTTGGTCACCTGATGCAAAGAATTTACTCACTGGAAAAGACCCTGATGCTGGGAAAGAATGAAGGCAGGAGGAGAAGGGGATGATAGAGGATGAGATGATTGGATGGCATCACCAACTCTACGAACATGAGTTTAAGCAAGCTCCAGGAGTTAGTGATGGACAGGGAAGCATGGCGTGCTACAGTCCGTGGGGTCGTAAAGAGTCAGACACAACTGAGCAACTGAACTGAATAATTATTCTAGGGTTGTGAGGAATAAATGAAACAATACTAAAGGATTATTTAAATTAAGGAATTTTAAATTATTATGATTAATTAGATCCAACTTACACTTCCCATTAACATCTTCCCTAATGCTAAAATAAAATTGTGGGAATTAAAATGATTAAAGTTATGAACTTCCCTTGTGGTCTATTGACTAAGACTCTGAGATTCCACTATAGGGGACATGGATTTGATCCCTATTGGGGAACTAAGATTTCTCATGCCCTGTGGCACAGCCAAAAAAAAAAAAAAAGATTAAAAATATTAGTCATAACTGTCAATTTGGGGGTTTATTTGTTAAAAATTTGGGGATATGAAAGAAGATGATATCTTTTCATCTTGTGTTAAAATAGAGTGAAAAGAGTGAAAATTGCCCAGTATATAGGGCAAAAAATTCAAAGAGAGTGCTTTGGGTTTCAAAGCAGTTCATCTTCACATCAACCACTTAAATAACCCAACTTGGCTACGATGAGTTATTAATTTCATTTCAGTTATGAGGGATTATCTATAACTGGCAAACTGTATCTTCTATAGTTGCAGAGTCAGCTTGACCAGCTTGATGCTCATGCCAGAAAAGCCAAATGAATAACAGATTTGCCATGAGCAACTTTCCAAATTTCTTGCAATAGTAATTTGCTTAAAGGTGTAATGTGCCACCAATAATTAGACTGATACTCTGATAGTGCACAGTAGCATCTGCTGATACCATCCCTTCCTCCTAATTACAATTATTAGAGCCTCTTGACTTTTTCAATTTCCAATTCCAATGTACTGGTTGTTCAAAGCTGTTTGAGCCATTAAAATGGTTGTTATACAATCACAGATTAATTCTCTCAAAAATGAACTGGGAGATAACTGGGTGAGGCAACAACTTCACCATAAAAATATGAGAGATATTTAAGCGAGAAAGTTAAGTGTGGATGTGTGTGGATGTGTATACATGTCACACACATATAACACATATTTAATTTTAAAAAGTAGACACATAGACACACATACACCCAATAAATATATATTTAACTTCCCGGATTTATAATAAACCTGGGATTTATAATGTATTTATTTATAAACCCAGATTTATAATGTTTGTCATTGTTCAGTTGCTAACTCATATCCAACTCTTTGCAACCCCATGGACTGAAGCATGCCAGGCTTCCCTGTCCTTCACTATCTCCCAGGGTTGTTCAAATTCATGTCAATTGAGTCGGTGATGCCATCCAACCATCTCATCCTCTGTCGTCCCCTTCTCCTCCTGTCCTCAGTCTTTTCCAGCATCAGAGTCTTTTCCAAAGAGTCAGCTGTTCACATCAAGCAGCCAAAGTACTGGGAACTTCAGCATCAGTCTTTCAAATGAATAGTTTGGGTTGATTTCCTTTAGGATTGATGGCTTTGATCTCCCTGATATCCAAAGAAAGAAAGAAAAGAAAGTGAAGTCGCTCAGTCGTGTCCAACTCTGCAACACCGTGGACTGTAGTCCACCAGGCTCCTCCGTCCATGGGTTCTCCAGGCAAGAATACTGGAGTGGGTTACCATTTCTGTCTCCAGGGGATCTTCCAGACCCAGGGATCAAATCCAGGTCTCCCGCATTGCAGGCAGATACTTTAACCTCTGTGCCACCAGGGAAGACCAAGAAGCACCACAATTCGAAAGCATCAATTCCTTCGAGCTCAGGTTTCTTTACAGCCCAGCTCTCATAATTGTACATGACTGCTGAAGAAAAGGTAGTTTTGACTATACACAATTGTGTTGCAAAGTGATGTCTCTGCTTTGTAACATGCTGAAAAGGTTTGTCATAGATTTCCTTCCAAGGAGCTAGTATCTTTTAATTTCATAGCTGAAGTCACCATCTGCAGTGATTTTGGAACCCAAGAAAATAAAGTCTATCACTGTTTCCATTGTTTCCCCATCTATTTGCCATGGAGCGATGGGACGAGATGCCAGGATCTTAGCCTTTGAACACTGAGTTTTAAGCCAGCTTTCTCACTCTCCTCTTTCATCTTCATCAAGAGGCTCTTTAGACCCTCTGCACTTTCTGCCATTGAAGTGGCACTATCTGCATATCTGAGGCTGTTTCTATTTCTCCCAGCAATCTTGATTCCAAGCTTATGAGTTATCCAGCCTGGCATTTTGCATAATTTACTCTGCATTTAAGTTAAATAAGCAGGGTGACAATATACAGCCTTGTCGTACTCCTTTTCCAATTCTGAATCAGTCCATTGTTCTATGTCCAGTTCTAACTGTTACTTCTTAACCTGCATATGGATTTCTCAGGAGACAGGTAAAGTAGTCTGGTACTCCCATCTCTTTAAGAATTTTCCACATTTTGCTGTGATCCACACAGTCAAAGACTTAAGTGTGGTCAATGAAGCAGAAGTAGGAGTTTATTTAGAATTTCCTTGTTTTCTCTATGATCCAACTAATACTGGCAATTTGATCTCTGGTTCCTCTACCTTTTCTAAATCCATATTATACATCTGGAAGTTCTCAGTTCATGTACTGTTGAAGACTAGCTTGAAGGATTTTCAGCATTACCTTGCTAGCATGTGAAATGAGTACAACTGAACAGTAGTTTGAACATTCTTTGGCATTGCCTTTTTTTTGGATTAGAATGAAAACTGACCTTTTCCAGTCCTGTGGTCACTGCTGAGTTTTCCAAATGTGCCGGCATATTGAGTGCAGCACTTTCATGGCATACTTTCTTTAGGATTTGGAAGAACTCAGCTGGAATTCCATCAGTTCTACTAGCTTTGTTGGTAGTAATGCATCCTAAGGCCCATTTGACTTCACACTTCAGGATGTCCGACTCTAGGTGAGTCATCACAGCATCGTGGTTATCTGGGTTCCATTAAGCACTTTTTTGTAAAGTTCTCTGTATTCTTCCCACCTCTTCTTAATCTCTTTTGCTTCTGTTAGGTCTTTGCCATTTCTGTTCATCATTGTGACCACCTTTGCATGAAATGTTCCTTGGCATCTCTAATTTTCTTGAAGAGATCTCTAGTCTTTTCCATTCTATTGTTTCCCTCTACTTTGCACTGTTCACTTAAGAAGGATTTCTTATCTCTCCCTGCTGTTCTCTGGAACTTTGCATTCAGTTGGGTATATGGTTTCCTTTCTCCTTTGCCTTTTGCTTCTCTTTTACTCTCAGCTATTTGTAAGGCCTTCTCAGACAGCCACTTTATCTTCTTCTATTTCTTTTTCTTGGGGAAGGTTTTGGTCACCATCTCCTGTATAACGTTATGAACCTCCGTCCATAGTTCTTCAGACACTCTGTCTACCATATCTAGTCCCTTGAATCTATTTGTCATCTCCACTGTATAATCATAAGGGATTGGCTTTAGGTCATACCTGAATGGTCTAGTGTTTTTCCTTACTTTCTTCAAGGTAAGCCTGAATTTTGCAATAAGAAGCTCATGATCTGAGCCACAGTCAGCTCCAGGTTTGTTTTTGCTGACTGTATAGAGCTTCTCCATCTTTGGCTGCAAAGAATACGATCAATCTTATTTTTGTATTGACCATCTGGTGATGTTCATGTGTAGAGTCTACTACATCAGCTTATTCACATGAAATGGGGATAATATTAACACAACCACTATACATAGATTTGTTTCCCAAAAGATTATAGTGATTTAATTTATTGCTTACATTTAATGCTGAGGGTATCTTGTCCTTCTGTTCATGTTCATGTTGTTATATATTTGTTTTAGGGGGTAGTTGTCTGTTTTCTGTTGATTTTCCACTAACTGAGCAGTTTAAATAAACAACAATTCTTTTGGGCTCAGTCCAGTCACCTGTTTTTTGTATAGATAGCCACAATCTGGCCTCAAACACACGAGCTAAACTTCTGCAATGTGCCTTGAAGAATCTGTATCAATCACAATGACACTAATTATTGCAAATGATAATGTGATAGGAGAGTCAATATGTTGAATTTTAAATAAATTTGCTATGCTTGAAAATGATTTTCTCATAATGATTATATGTGTACCTACTATATTAATGAGTGACTACCTGGGCAGAACTGTCTCATTTGGAAGACCTCTAGTATAAAATTTGGTGTGGTGAACACAAGGTTTTAAGCCAAAACCAAATCAATCCAAAGTCCTTTTCTAATTATGCATTACTTTCACAAATCTGAAACTCAGCTCCCTCCTCTGTAAAACGGAGGTTAGTAAAGCCTCTCCTGTAAAGTAGTTATGAGGAATAGTGTTGGCATATATTGGGTACCTAGCAGAGAGGAGAGGAGATGCTGAAGAAATGATAATGTTCAGATGCTGAATACAGACCTAGAAAATAGTACAGAGCCTTACTAACTAAATATTACATACTGCAGGGAAAACAATGCCTTTGAGAGAATTAGTTTCATGAAGAGTCAGAAGTTAGCTTCACCACCCTCATTCACTAAAATACCCTCAAAGTAGAATATTTTAATAAATCAATTGTACAAGGTATGCTTCATTGTATGTATTTGCAGTTATCTACCTTTTTGTTTTGTAAAACATATTAAAAATTTCAGTCTTCAGAAGATTCAGTTCCACCCTTAGACTCAACTGACTCAGTAGTAACAATCACACAAATAAATCATTAACAAACATTTAACATGCTAACTATATTACATGTATTATCTCTCAGCTATCACTTATGACAAAACTATGTGATAATTATTGCCATTAAAAATAATTTAATAGAGGTTCTGACAAGATAAAAATTAGCACACATTCATAGATTAACAGAGCTACAATTAGTGCCCCCAACCCAAGCCTAACCTCCAAACACAGCAGAGAACCACCAGAAATTACAACATAGACAACATCTGCCTAATAATGAGATGGCCCAAACATAGGATCAGTCCCACAGAAAGGATCTGATCTGGAACCAACATGAGGCTGCTGCTAAGTCACTTCAGTCGTGTCCGACTCTGTGCAACCCCACAGACGGCAGCCCACCAGGGTCCGCTGTCCCTGGGATTCTTCAGGCAAGAATACTGGAGTGGGTTGCCATTTCCATCTCCAATGCATACATGCATGCAAAGTTACTTCAGCCATATCTGACTCTGTGTGACCCTATGGACAGCAGCCCACCAGGCTCCTATATCCACGGGACTCTTCAGGCAAGAATACTGGAGTGAGTTGTTCTCCAACATGAGACTAGACCAGGGAAAGGACTTGATTGAAAACAAGTAAACAAGACATATTTTGAATGCAGCAAATTTAATGAGGATATGCTTAAGGAATTACTGGAGAGAGAAAGCAGCAACTCTACATTGCATCTGGAAAAGCAGGGTCTTACACAAGAAATATGAAGTGTTTTGCACAGTCAAAATCCAGGGCAAGGTATCTCTGCTGTGATCATTGTTAGTTCTCTGTCTTTTCTATTGGTTCTTATAATCAAGTACTAAATGGTTTATCTGGTGGGTGGATCTGATACAGATGAAAATAGGGCTTATTTCAGTGTAGACAAAACACTTATCTTTGAATTGTCAAGTTTGTGCTGTAACAAATGTATCCAAGGATATATAGATTAAACACAGTCAGACAGGAAAGATCAAAAAGGCTACAACCTGTGACCAAGTCAATTCACTAAAGAAGAGAAGAAAGTACACATTAGCAGTGGAAACAAGTCTGCTAGGACAAACAAAAGACAGTGTTGACTGAGCAAATCCAGCATCACCACACTGCCGCCCCTTTCCCTTTCCATTTCTACAGCAGACGTCACGTACCAATCATGACCCTCATTTTCCCTCTTAGAGCTCACGTGCATGCTCAGTTGCTTCAGTCATGCCTGAGTCTTTGTGTCTCCAAGGACTATAGCCCACCAGGCTTCTGTGTCCATGGGATTATTCCAGCAAGAATACTGCAGTGGGTTGCCATTCCTTTCTCCAGGAGATCTTCCCAACTCAGGGCTTGAACCTGCCTCTCCTGCTGCTCCTGCATTGGCAGGTAGATCCTTTACCACTGAGCCACCTGAGAAGGCCCCCACAGAGCTTTCAGAGACTTTAATTCCTTTGAAGCCAGTGAAACAGGCAGCCAGGACTAACTGATATGGATTGATTCAGATGAAATCTAGTTGCTATCTTGAGTATACATTATTGAATGAATGTTTCATAAGCACCACCATAGTAATGCCAGTCCCTTTAGGAACTCCAACTCACCCAAGAAAGTATGATCCTTTTGAAAAGTAAAACTAATTAATTATTATTATTAATTTATCAGCGCAAAGGACAATGTGACAACTTAAGATACTTTATAAAACAAAGTTTATATTAGATTTATATAGAACATATAAACCCTTCCTGCAATTAAGAGGTTGTCTTTAAACTATGTGGGAAAGATAAAAATGGAAGGAAAAATTTATAAGCAGCAATCCACACACTTAGTATGCAAACAGTAAAGGGTGTATGAAGTTTTTTTCCCTGAATTCTGCTCACCCCCTTAGTTTATTCCATTGGTTATATGAACAAGAAATCTCTATAATGTTATGAACACTGGCAAAGTCAGACAACTGGAAATTCTGTAATGTCACAGAATGCTATGACTGAAAATAAGTAGCAAACCAGGTTAACTGCTGAAATTGAGGATGTTAGCAAGAGATAACGTGGTACTGATATCCTGGCTATAGAGGGCTTACGATTGAACACTATTGAGAGGTCCACTCCATCAGGAAGGTAGATAGATAGCTCACCTTTCAGTAACTGCATGAGAAAGGAAAATTTTAAAACAAGGACAAGCATTATAACATCTGACTATGCTACTGAGACACATGAGACAGGAACTCAAATCATAGAACTATGCCCCAGTCAGAGCTAGACCTGCAGCCATGCTGCCTTGATTCTGTCTTCTGAGTGCTGCCTCTGGGAAGCAAAAGGACTGAAAATCCAAGTCTAAATTCTGGTTCTGCCACTTATTAGTTGTGTAACCCTGGAAAAACTATTTTGCCTTACTGAATTTCAGTTTTCTTATCTGTAAACTACTGTTGGCACGCTTACTCTGTCAGGATATGTTAAAGATTAAATGAGAGAGCGTTATTTGTCATGCCTCATAGAGGCATTTGGAATGCCTTACGTTATAGTGGTTATAGTGTGCTGGCTTTCCTTTCTGGAAAGTTGTCTAGTAAGATTTTAAATACAAGGGCTCTTTCTCTCTGTAGGCAGACATATCTAGATAAATAGATGGCTCATATATATATGACACACATACATGTCACATATATATATATATATCAGAGATGGTTAAGAAACTCAGAGACATATATGTAGTATATGTGTTACATATGCATTATGTAATATATAAATGTAACTTTCTAAATATTCTATGGTATTTTGGGAACTTTATCTTGTATGATTATTTGTGAAAATCACATAAGAAGCAACTTAGCTTTCAACCAGAGAGCTCTTCACGATTGCACGAAGTACCCACAATATAGTACAGGAGACCAAATAATACAAATCACTATGTTTTAACCTTCAGACACCACTACCCTCAGCTTAAATCTATATAATTACAGCAATATATTTATTCTATAATAATAGAATAATAGTCATAACTCTTTCTGTTTTCAAAATATATAGAAAAAAAACAGAGAAGCAAATGCCATCTTTTAGATGGTTAAGAAACTAAAAAAAAAAAAAGATTATTTCTTTTCAATGCAATAGCCATTCACGTAGCTTATATAATGATAATTTTCCTTCAATTAGGAACTCTAAGAAATATGAATGGGCTCCCGGATAACCCATAAACCTGTGTACAATGTATGCTGAATTTTCTATATGTACATAATGTGTATTTTTTCAAGGAGAATATCCATACCTTTTAAAGATTCTTGAATATGTGATTCCCAGTAAATATAGAAATAAACAGCAACTGCATTTGATCATGTTTGTCTTGAGTCATATCTCAAAACTAAAATCACAGTTGTATAAAAAAATGTGAATTAAAAAATGTGAATTTTTGGAGGTACAGTGAAATATGGTATGGGGTGAAATCCTTTAATTTTCTACTTCTGATTTCAGTAAGGACAAAAAAATATGTCCTCAAATGTGCAGATATGTTTGTGTGTTTACTCTGAAAAAATAGCCAGGGAATACTATAGGCAAGGGTTTCTAAAGAGTTACTGAATAATACATATATTTT
This sequence comes from Odocoileus virginianus, assembly GCF_023699985.2. NCBI lineage: Eukaryota > Metazoa > Chordata > Mammalia > Artiodactyla > Cervidae > Odocoileus > Odocoileus virginianus. The sequence continues at coordinate 21,216,661 of NC_069683.1, forward strand.
ATGGTAATTAAGAGTGTCAACGGTGTAAGAGTATTACCTTTTATGGCTCAAAAGTCAATATAGATATCACAAATATCAGTACCCAATATTATGGATTTTACTTTTATATGGGAACAGCATTCCTTCATTTTAAATCAGGTAATCTCAAACTCATTCTTACTTTTATCTATATTAAGTTCTATAACAAGTCTTATCTATATAAAAATAGATTCAACACAGCAAAGAAATCACCCTGAAAAATTCAGGTATTTCCTCTTATCTCCTATAATTTGATAAACTTAGGTAGAAAAATCTTGGTCTTTCTGACTTTTCCTCATTGGAGGAGGAATAGCTAATCCAATAGGTCCATATTACCATCAGGTGGATTCCTGCCAGGGTCAGTCTTGATGTTCAATCCAGCCTGTTTTCTCTGGCCTCCCAGACAGGTGTGTACCTGGGCACTTGGTGGGTTTTCACAGCCAGTTTCCAGGCAGATTCCAGGGTCTGTCCCCATAAGCCCAAGTCAGTCTATATTCTATCTCTTCCAGAGTTCCTGCCTGCAGCTAAGTCAACACAGTTATATACCCCAAGGTATGGATTTGAGAAGAGTTACAAACTGTTCACATGGTATCTAATCCAGGATAGCAGTAATCCAGTTCATATTTTGTCCCATTAGACTCACTACTTCGTAACACGGATTTCCCCGGTGACTCAGGGGTAAAGACTCTGCCTGCCAATGCAGGAGAAGTGGGTTTGATCCCTGGGTCAGGAAGATCCCCTGGAGAAGGAAATGGCAACCCGCTCCAGTATTCTTACCTGGGGAACCTCAGGGGGCCTGGAGTGTTACAGTCCATGGGGTCGCCAAGAGTCAGACACGACTTAGCAGACTTAGTGGCTGAACAACAACAACTTAATAGCTAGCACTATGAAACAGAAGGATGAATGGAACCCAAAGCCAAACTTCCAACAAAAAGCATGGACTTAGATACAACTGACATATATACACTGCCATGTATAAAATAGCTAGTGGGAAAAGTAAAAGTGAAAGTCACTCAGTTCTGTCTCTTTGCAACCCCACAGACTATACAGTCCGTGGAATTCTCCAGGCCAGAATACTGGAATGGGTAGCCTTTCCCTTCTCCAGGGGATCTTCTCAACCCAGGGATCAAATCCAGGTCTCCCACATTGCAGGCAGATTCTTTACCAGCTGAGTCACAAGGGAAGTTCAAGAAGACTGGAGGGGGTAGCCTATGCCTTCTTCAGAGGATCTTCCTGACCCAGGAATTGAACCGGGGTCTCCTGCATTGCAAGCGGATTCTTTACCAACTGAATTATCAGGGAAGCCTAGCTACTGGGAATCTGCTGTTATAACACGGAGAGCTCAGATTGGTGTTCTGTAATGACCTATACGGGTGGGATGGTTTGGTGGTGCAGAAAGATTCAAGAGGGACAGGATTATATGTATACACACAGCCAATTAATGTCATTGTACAGTAGGAATGAATAAAATATTGTAATAAAACTATACCCCAGCAAAAAAGAAAAATGGACTTAATATTTGTAGAATACTCTGAAAATCTAAAGAAAAAGAGAAAAAAAATAAAACAAAAGCAGAAACAGGACCTGCTAACCATGATGTTGATAACCTTGGTATTAGATTTCAGGTACAAAGTATGTAGGAATAACTACAAATATCTTTGCCAAAGTCTCAGGAAAATTTAGATTTGGAGCAACCACTGACCAATCTAGTTGCATGTTGAATATAAGGTCAGGACAGAGGCACACACTCAGTACACTGGTGAGACAACAGGCCTATCAACTTTACACAATTAATTGGTGTTTAAAACAGTTAACGAAATAATCTGCAGCCCACAACCCTCCTGTTAAACTGGCCAAGCAGAGCCTTCTCTTAAGTGCCCACAGAATCTAAGTTACATAGTTACAATCCTCTGGGCAAGGATTTGAGCCAAAGGTTACTCAAATTTTACAGTATCTATACTCAGTGTCAGAGAAAAACGTTTAACTCAAACTTTTCCCTGTTTTAGGAGGGTAAAAAGAGAAAGAATCATGGTTGTTTTAGTTTTTTTTTTTTTTTTAATTAACAAATGAGAGATTTTTTTAAAATCCTGAAAATCAGGTGAAAGTTCTGCCTCCTAAGTGGAATATAACTATAAAAATCATCTATTTTGGAAAAATTAACGATTCAGTCCATAAAAGTTTATTAACTAACTGACGCATGCAAATGTTTTAGAGCCTAATCACTGGCATCTATTATGTGCTATTTAACATGAAACATAAAGGAGTATGGCTAACGAGAGTCCCACAAACTGGTGTTTTGAAACAGTTCAGTGGATTTCAATAGGTGAAACATTTCTATCAATGTAGGTCACAGTATACCCGGAAAGCTCTTTACAACAATTATTTTTGCCTGGATTATGTTCATTTTTGTTCGCCACTTGGAAAAAATAACAAGGTCTGAATTTTACAAAGGAAGGATATTTAAGTATTGCTGAATTAAAACTGACTAGCTATTATAAGTAATTCATATGCTTAAATTGAAGGTTCCTGATATTGGTTACAGTGACATGGTGAACCAGAATGAAAAAGAACCAGTTTCTTCAAAGGGCTCTTCTTTTACAGGCTGGGAAACAGGTTTTAGAAACAGTTCCCAAGAAAAATGATCAAGTAATGAACAGGTATCAAGTGGTAATGCTGGTGACTGTGGGTGGGACACTGGATGTGGTCTTAGCTAACATCCAAAAACAATCAACTGAATCAAATCCATTAAGCAAATGACATGTTTATTGGGAATTCAGGGAGTTGAAGAGTTAAAAAAAAATCATTTGAACTGCGGTTATGTGATAGAGATGGCTACCTAAATACTGCCTCAGACCAGTGGATGGAGGGGAAGTTGATGTTTGATTCAGCTGTGGGTCCTGACTTGCAGCTTCTAAAAGATAAAATCATAATTACCCAGAGCGATTTCATGAGAATCTATTCAATATCCTACTGACCTTCCAATTGCTTCTCTTCTGTGGATTTCTGGCTTCTCTGATTCCATCTTGAATTTTATCATTGCATCTCACATGTCTAGATCTTGATCTGAATAGACCTTCTTGTTCAAGCTATAGCTGTGGAAAGACTTGCTGTATGCCTCCTGCTCACTTACCATATTAACCTCAAGAGGAGTTTAACTCCTTGTGACTACTATAGATAATGATATGCCACCTGCTGTGTTACCCTATCCCCATTTCTTGGTCTAGGTTAGAAGTGCCTCCTCAATGTCAGATCAATTAGCCTTGGTACACCATTTATTTCCACACTTGTTAATGTAGGTCTTTCTGGTGATCTGCAATTATTTAAGACCTAATATAAAATAGATTTCATATGAAGGTCCAAAATCAATTTGCAGAGATGTGTGGAAGTCTATGCAAAAAAAATGATTTCTAAGGCCAGATCAAAGCTCAATAAGATAGATTCCAGGGCCACATCTAGATTCAGGGAGAAATAGCATAATTATTGATTAATACTAGTCAGCCATGACACAGGATGCAGCATCTTCGTTTGTGTCCAAGCTGAAACCACAGTGCAATGCAGCATGTTCTCTGCTCAGCTTCCTTTCACTTAAGAGAGCTACCTATCCCTCATTCTTCAGGCTGCAGCTTCCAACTTTATACTACTGAACACACCTATTCACCTCGCTCTGCCAACTTCACTGATGGAGATGTGTTCTAGGTCTTCTAATCATGTTACCTGTTCATCCACCTAAGTGATTCTCACAAAGTATGAGTACATGACTCCAAAGCATATTCCTTTCTGAAGACAGATGTAAGATATCCAGGAGGAAGAAGCATTCTCTTTTTCTGTGAAGTTGCTGTGGATGATACATTTCAGGGTATGTCAGTGGCCATCCTTACTAACTGCATGGAGGAAGACCATCTACAGTGGAGGAAAGAAAGGCCAACACATGCATAGTCACACACACAAACATACACATCAAAGAAGCTGAGATACAGCAGTGCTGAAAAATGGACAAGAGGGTATTCTAGAGGCATTAATCATGTTTCCATTTTCCCACAGGAATTGGGAATTTTCCTTTGGAAAATTACAAAGGAATTTCTTTGCAATTATTTCTTCAGTTTGGTGTATTGCATCATTTTTAGCTAAACATATAAGTAATTTTCTTTCTTCTCAAGCTATGCATTATTTTCCCCATAATATTTATTCAATGCTTATGATTTACAAGGTTAGTTTTTAGATAATGGCAATAATTTTTGCTGGGAAATCTCATGGTCAGAGGAGCCTGGCTGGCTACAGTCCATGGGGTTGCAAAAGAGTCACACATGACTTAGCCATTAAACAACAAAAATACAACTATGAACAAAAGAGACCAAGACCTGACTTCATGGAACTCACACTCTAACAAAAAGAGAGACAGTGGACAGATACATAAGTAATTATTTAAAGGGTGCTAAGTAGTGATATATGCTAAGAAAAAGAAAATAAAGCAGAGTAGGAATATGGGTGCTGTTGAAAGCAAAGAGAAGTTAAAATGTATTATGTAGCTATGGAAAGTATTGTGAATTTGGTTTCTCTCATACATCACTAAAAACATTAAAAAACCCAGTATAATGTGGGTTGATCATCCTGTTATATTATTTATCACCTTTTTAATTTTAATGTTCCATATTACCATCATATTCCATTGAAAGAATATATCTCACAAGACTATAACATGACCTTATTTTGCAGTATTTACTCCACCTTTTAAATATTTTCATTTTATTTGGTTTTTAACCCTACAGGTATATAAATATTTATAGTATCAGGGTGCTTCAAAAACGCAAATTCATATTCTTCATTTGAAGCAACAATAACCAGGTTTTTTTTATAGTTTCTAGCAATGAACATGGTTGCTTTATTAGCTTTTGCTGCAATATTGCTGTATAGAAAACAACCCCCAAATCTCAGTGGCTTCTAACAACAAGCATTTTATTTTACACTCATGGTATGGAAGATTTTTTATTCCATGATGTATCAGAAAAGCTTGAGAGACATGAATGGCAACTTGCTTAAGGACGTGGCTAAGAAATGGCCCCCTATCGTTTCCTTCCAAATTCCACTGATCAGGCCAAGCCCAACATACAAGATGGAGAAGTACACTCCATTCATAGTGAACCACGGCAAGGGCAGAGAGGAAAGAAAGAATTTTTAATAAAAAGTACAATCTACCATTCACCAAGTTTAATTTTCCACATTGAGCATGATAATACCAGGGAGTGATCTAAATACAGCTACACAACAGAAATTGTAGAAACTTGGCCCTGTTCAGGTTATGTAGGAAGATCTGTCAGAAGGGAGGCAAGACTTTAAAAAAATTATGTAAATAAAGCTGATGTGCCAATAAAAGGAATATCTCCATGTAGTTGCCTGAACATGTCAATCTCCCAGACAACTCCCTGCTTTCCACCTGAAATCCCTGTCCTTTATAACTGATACCCTCTTTTGCAAGCCCTGTTCTATATTCCTTCCTGTCTAATTTAACATTGCTTCTTCTACTGGCCCTTTAAAACAGAATGTGTATATAACACATTTATTGTAATTTATGAGAAATGTTCTATGATCCAATAGTTTATCAGCACTATAGGTTTTCTGAAGGTGAACACAGTATATTCACCTCTGTACATCAAAGTTTAGCTTAGTTCTTGGCTGCAAGAATATTCAAATATCACACAATACATTTAATCTGAATGATCTTAAAATTTCTTCCTACTCTAATATCAAACACAAAGTGCTGTGTTATCACACTAGTTTGGAATGTTGTTCTAACAAAGTATCAATGATTTTCAGTCTTAGTGCTAAAAATATTTAACGACAATAATTGAAAAAGTTAGCCTGCTTGTTGCATTTAAAGAGCATTTGCTCCAACATTTAGCTCCCAACCTTGGGTTTCTTATCCTCAGGGCCCTCTTTTCATTCAGTGTTCAGTTGTGCTTAGTCTTTGGATTGCTGTTCATTCTGCCGATCATTTCACAGCAGTGATTTTGGCAACAAAGCAACTCCTATGCACAGCCAGGTGTTCACTTTGGCACCCTCACCCCTACCGGGGTTGACTCAGATGTTTCCCACACCTGTGAACTGGCTGCCCAATCTCAGCCAGCTCCCATGAACTTAATTATCATGATCAATTTCAAAATTTAAAAAAAAAACAGTTAAGAGAACATACATACAATTTCAGATGCTGCTGCTTCTTGCCATCCCTTCCCACATCTTCCTCAACAGAGCATTACTATAAACAAATTAGCATTTCTTCATCATCATTTTATCTTGATTTGTGGGATGTGGGAATGGAATACAACTCATTATGACTGAAGAGCTGATTAATTCGTGGTGAAATCATCTCTGTGCTTGCCCATCAGACTGTAGCTAAGGTGTTCAACCTATAATCCATGAGTAAGTGGAAGGTACAGGAATGGCTCTGACATTTAACAAGTCTTTTTTGATGCAGGTTACAATTTTAGACATCAAGAGATGAAATTTTATATGAAAATAAAATGGAAAACAGAATTAGACTTCAAATACTCTCATAACTTTTCCTTTTCTCTCAGCCAACAAAGCACTGTATTTCTTTAAGGAAGAATGTTTTTGTAGGCTTTGAATTCCCATTCATTTGCTTAATACCATTCCTACTGCTCCATTTGTTTTGTCTGGTCTACTGGACAAAATTCCATGGGTACTATCAAAAGAACAGGCATATAGATCAATGGGACAGAATTGAGATACCAGAAATAACCCCATACATTTACAGTTAAATGATTTTTGACACGAGCACCATGACAAATGAGTGGAGAAAGAGTAGTCTTTTCACAAATGGTGCTAGGACTACTGGATACCCACTTAGAAATGAACTAAGTTGGACATCTTCCTCCCAATATAACCAAAATGAATTCAAAACTTATCAAAGAGCTAACTGTGAGAGATAAAACTTTAAAACTCTTAAAAGAAAATAGATATAAATGTTCATGACCAAGAATTAGGCACTGGTTCCTTAGATATGGCACCTAAAGCACAAACAACCAAGGGAAAAATTAGACAATTCATCAAATTTGAAAAATGTTGGCTTCAAAAGACAGTATCAAAAAAGTGAAAGGACAAAAAAATGGGAGAAAATATCTTCAAATCATATATTGATCCCTGGGCCAGGAAGATCCCCTGGAGAAGGAAATGGCAACCCACTCTAGTATCCTTGCCTGGGAAATCCCATGGACAGAGGAGCCTGGCGGGCCACAGTCCATGGGGTCACAGAGAGTTGGGTGTGATGGAGGAACTAAATGATGACAACAAAATAGCACATCCATACGATGGAATTCAGCCGTGAAAATGACGGAAACATAGACACACGCTACAAGGAGGAAGCTGGACATCATTATGCCAAATGAAGGAAGCCGCAAAATACCTCACACTGCATGATCCATTTACATGAAATGTCCAGAAGAGGCAAATCTACAGAAACAGAAAGTATGTCAGTGGTTGCTAGGGGCTTGGGGGAGGAGGAAATGGAGTGACTGCTAATGGGTATGGGATTTATTTGGGGTAGGCGAAATTGTCCTGGAATTAGGCAGTTGTGTTGTTCTTTTGAATATACTAAAAATCATTGAATCATATACTTAAAAAGTGGTGGATTTTACGATATGTGCAATATTTTTACTACTTCAGGAATAAAAAGTGAGCAATCTATTGATACCTTAAACAACATTGAGGCATCTCAAAATCATTATTGAAAGAAGTTACACCAAAAAAGAGCAATACTATCAGACTTCATTTATACATTTGAGGAAATGCAAAAATCTGTACTGACAAGAAGCAGATAGATAAGTAAAGGACTGATCGGAGGTTTGAGAGGAGGAAAAGATGACAAAGGGCATCAGTAAGCTTGAGGGGATGATACATATTCATCATCTTAACTGTAGTGATGGTTGTATACATATAATAGAAAATTGTACACTCTCTATGTGTTTATTATATATCAATTATTTCTTAAAATGATTAAGGAAGAAATATACATGGGACCTATTGGTGGTGAATAAACCATCAAATGGGAGGAGACACTCAAATCTAGAGAACTGAGATGATATGGACATATTAATAGGTTCTTGGCAGTAGGCAAATAGTAGAATGTCTGTAAGAAAAAAAACCAGTGACGACAGAAAACAAGGTTACAGGCATTTTTAAAACCACATAAAAATTCTGTGCTAGACAAAGCTCCATGAGAAGTAGACTTTTCTGCATTTAACCCCAGTATGTAAAGCAGTAAGTAACACAAAGTAGCATTCAATAAATGGCTGAATAAAGTATTCTGAGCTTCCAACGACAAAATGATCTGTTTCATTGAATTCCGTGATTATTTAAAAGAGGAGGATGTGTGTGCTCTGTTTATATTACAAGCAAACAAAAAAAAATCGTTCATTTAATTAGAGTCTAAAATGCATTTGTGCACTAAATATGGAGAAGAATCTGTTCTTTTGACCTAGAAATTATGATTTTAAAGCTTCCTATTTGAAACTGAAAAAAGAAAGTAACTTTTTTCACTCACAACTGATCCCAGTTTGAAGGAACAATGTAACAGTTGAGAGTTTACACTACCTGATATTGTTCCCCAGATTCAAAGTCCTTTTCTCTGCTTAAGTCCTTTTCATCTGGAACACTCTTTGTCTGACCCCTTGCATGGCACAGTCTACCTCATATTCTGACAAAGAGGAACTTTTAATCATGCTATATTAGTGCCTCTCTTCACCAAAATTACATTGTATTGGGTCGCCATAGATTTTCCTTGCAGCATTAATACATTCCACTAACAATTTTTAATTTGCTTTTTTTTTTTTTATCTAACTCCTCCAATTGGAATCTAAGATCCATAAAGGAAGCAATCTTTTCTCTCTTGTTCTCTGCTGAATATCCAGTACTCAAATACAAAGACTGGCTCACTGTAAACATCTGTGAATGAATGAATGAATGGGTATGACAACTTTAAAAGGAAGGTTTTCATAGAATACTATAGAAGTTTGGCTGGTAGCATCTGCAAAAACAGGTAAGGCTCATACCCAGTTCCCAGTTCAGGAATAACAAAGACCCTTTCCCTCCATTTCATCCTGTTCTAACAATTCAATATTCTTTGAACATTTGCTATGATCCAAATTTTTTATTAGGCCCTGAAGATAGAACAATGAAATAAGGCTTTCTGTTGTTTTCCCTGTTTGGAGGACAAGGAACATGGAAAGAGATGAAACCTGAATCAAAACATATCTTCAGGTAGCACTTCCAGCGTGCTTGGTGCAACAGGAGCAGGGTGCAAGTGATTAAACTGAAGTTTGAAGACAGTCTGTGAATTTTAATTATCTCTACTATCCCTGTCTCCCATTGCCATGGATAATTGAAAGTTGGCCATATTGCTAGGTAACGCTTCATTCCCTGCATAACTTGGCACTTAGAAAATGTTTTGCAAGAAAAGCAATTATAGCAATTGTCTCATAGGGGCAGGTAGAGGATGGATATAAACTGACTCTTGATGTTTTTGCTCTTTGCACATATTTACTAGATTCTTCAACCTAGTTTTGAAAACCTTCAAATACATATGCTCAACTGTTTTACCTACCAACCTGAGAGGGTGGGGGTAGGGTGTGGACTGCAAAAAATGGGTATCATTTCAGGTGCAGTTACTTCCTTCATTTCTCATGTAAGGAAACTCTGAGCAATGACCAGTCAGGCCGCTCATTTCCCCCAACATATGTCTACTCAGGAAGTTATGTGCAAGCTATGATTAAACAAAGATTGAAGACAAAAATAAACAAAATGTGCCTTTGGGGGCACATCTGAGAAGGTTCTGGAGTAATTCTGTTTGCCCTGTACATTTATGGGTGCTTTGGTGGAAAAAAAAAACCTTCCTAGATTTTTCAAAATGTTCAAGCATATCTTTTGTTCATTTCACTGCCTTTCCCCAACTGTTTCACCTCCTCAGTCCATGCTTTGTGACTTTGAAACAGTCAGTTCAGACTTTCTAAAGCATGGTGCTTGACACAGTCATCCTGAAATTCAAATGCTGTGTTTGTCACATCCATTTTAAAACATTCCCAGACAGTCTTCTAGAAATGCTAGCTCCACTACCTTTTAAACACTATTCTTACCTTCTGTGGAATATACACAGTAGAGATTTCTACCACCACCACCCCCGCCCCCGCCCCCAGTGAGAGCGACAAGCAGGCATTTTAGCACTGGGCTGAGCAAGATGCATTTAGTGTTATCAACACAACTGTCAGTGTTTCCTAGTATGTAATTTGGTGGGGGCGGGGGTGTCTGTAACATATAAGACATCATGCTGGAAGTATATCAAGTGCAGGTATCTGGGTTAGAACGATTAAACTCATTGATGCCTGAGAAGCCATAAAGGTTTATACTTGAAAATGCCAATATCTTGAGCTGTGTGTGTGGTGTTTGGTTTAAGATTGGGGTTTGGGGTTGTTTTTATTTTTTGGTAAACTTTTTCCTTTGTGTACTGAATTGCAATTTTCAGGCTATATCTTAGTTTTCTTTCTAATTCCTTCACTTCCTGTTAACATTTTTCCAAAGAAAAGAGAAAAACACTTTAAAGCTTAAAGCTCTCATCAGCTATGATATGGGTAGGATTACTTGACCTTTCATTACCCAATGAGCTACTCTCAGGCAAGTGATTCCTACAGATTTACATGACTTCTCCTGAAATTTTTTTGCAAGAACAGAAAACTGATTTCTAATCATTGAAATTATTTTTCCTCACCATCACTGGACTCTCACAGAGGTCTCCTACAACTCTAGATAATCTATAGAAATGTTGGTGTAGACGGATGACTCGTAGAGTACTGGAAATGTCAACAACCCCCCAGATTAGGTTTGGACCTTCTGCTACATGCTCCCACAGAATCCAATGCACCTCCTGTCCATAACTTAGGACAATGGCAATCGATTATTTGAACGGCTTTTGCTGACTAAGCTCTACATGTGTGTCTTTATGCTAAGTGCTTTGCAAATGTTTTATAATGTAATCTTTATGATGAGCTCAATACTTTAAATCAATATTTTAGAAATGTAAAAAGTGTCTGAGAGATGTTGGGTAGCTTGTTCAAGGTCACATACTTTGTAACTGGCAACGCCCTGACCAATGGTTATATGACCTCAACGGACATGATCTTAACCACTATGGAAAACTGACCTTCCAGCTGATAAGCTAATTTTGGAATTTTTTAAAAGGCATTTTCAACTGTTCTACTGTTCTTTAGGGGTAGTTAACAACGCAATGTAAAATAGTTGTCAACATCTTGGTGTGAACTACACAGGCTGATGAAGGAATAACTGCAAATGTAGCTACAACAAGCAGAGTTTGAAAGAGTATTGTCACACAAGATAGAAGCAGATTGCAAAAAGTGTGGCAGGTGAATGGGTGATAAACAGGATTTAGTTAGATATGTGTATATACAAACTTTAATTTTATTGTCATTCTTAGACTTATAAATAGATATGTTCTTGGTCCGTTTTTAATAAAAAAGGAATAAATAAGAAGATATAAAATCATCCCAATCCCACCACAGAGAAGTAGCAAATGTCAACATTAGTGCATTTCATTCAGGATACTGAGATGTATATGTAATGTAAATATGAAAATTCAGCCTATAAATGAATAGGTATAAGCTCAGATAAAACTAAAGTAATACTGTTATTAAAAGGAGATTGATAAAAAGTTTATATTAGGATAAAAGCATAAGTTTCTGTCATAGAAAGCTACAAAAATTAAATTTTCTATTTAAATTAAAATGAAACATATAAATGCAAATACTTTGAGGATATAATGACTGGTAAACATTTTTTCTTTAGCTCTGTTATAAATTTTCAGAGAAAAAGCAATGACTTGTATTTTTTGTTTGTTACTGCTTCATAATCATATTATTCTAGATGAAAGGGGAAGCTTTGCCAAGTTTAGTGAAACACATGAGTCAACCACAATTGTAGCAATTGTTTCATTTAAACAACTTTCGATGCAATTAGTGACACAGGTGAGGGCATTTAAAATGTATGTTGGTTTTTATCCTGCCCCATTAAAACAAAGAGGCATTTTGTGGAAGCAAAATGATTATCTCTAAGATATTGTTCCTTCATCAAATTTCCCAATTTATTCACTTCTGAGTTCTCACAGGGCTTGAGTAAAGACTACAATAATTGAGTTGCTTTGGCTAATGATATCCCCTGATGGGAAGACAGGAAAGTGCAGTGAAGGTCTGAACAGCTGAAGGTACAATTTGGCCTGGCATGAGCCTCCTTTCTTGCAAGAGATGGAAAGAAAAATAAAACAAAACAAAAAAGTCAATAACTTTTTGAACTCATGTACTTTAAAGATAAATTTTAAAATCTCCTTAATAGCAAATTGTCTCAGAATCTATGCCTCCACAGTCCGTAGTGCAAGCTTTTGCTTTTTGATATCTTAAACAAATGCTGCATTGTATTTGAACAAAGAATTGAAGGGTAAATCAACTTTTCATCTCAAAGTGTCCTCGCTAATAGCCCCTCCACATCAGAAATCAATGTGTCATGCAGTCTGGAGGGAAACTGCTTTGATCTACAGGCCCAAACCCTAACCCAATTCATTCATCAGTCAAAACAAAGTTGTTGTTGTGTTGTTTAAGAGTGGCAGAGATGACAGCTATGGCTAATAGAAAAGAATGGCAAATCCTCTCCTCGTAAAGCAACTGCAAAATCTAACAAATAGACCAAAAGCACAACAAAACAAAAACTAAGAAAACAATTTTAGGGCTCTGAAAACCATCAGAAGGAACAATACAACCTGGAAAGTATTTCTGGTTTCAAAACTGCTGGACATTGAATAAGAAAATTATAGATCTACGCATTCCAGGCTGGCCACCCACCATGTCCCCAATCTCACCCCAGTTCAGCATGGCAGTTCTACCAGGCTGGGGCAAGCCACAGGGACTATAAGATTTCCTGCAGTGGGCAAAATGGGTTTACTTTATTGGGAGCAGCAGGTGTCACCCATGCCCAGCAACACAGCAGTGGATATAACTTCTCAGACAGAGGTGAATGGAGGAGATCAACAAATATCTATTGGCTTGATATTATGTGGTTAGAAGATAAGCATATTCCTAATTTACACTGGTCATTTTAATAGGAATTTTAAAATGGGAGCAGAAAAATGTTTGATAAAATGACTAAGAACTTCCAAATTGATGAAAACAAAAATCTATACAGCCAAGAAACTCAACAAATCTAATAAATACAGAGAGATTCTTATTTAGATACACAGCATTCAGACTGCTGAAAAACAAAACCAAAATCTTGAAATTAGCAAGAGAAAATCATTCATTAGATACAGTGGAATATTAACTATTTGTTCTCATCAGACACAAGGGAGATCATGGGAATTCCCTGGTGGTCCAGTGGTCAGGACTCAGCACGTTCACTGTCGGAACCCAGGTGTGACAAATTAATATGCATATTATAATTCTTGAAACAACCATTTGGCAAACAACCACTTGGAAAACAATGAAAAAGTGGATTTAAAAATCAACAGAGGAGTGGAAACAGTACTTTAAGAAATACTAATCCATCACAAAAACAAATGCAGTCATGGAGACAAATAGTAAGTGAGATGAGATAAGTGACTGGACATCTAGAAAACAAATTACAAATGACAATAATAAATGCAACCATACCAATTATTACTCTGAATGCAAATGATCTAAATACCCACAATCAACAGGCAAAGACTATCAGACTGTATATGAATGAAAAAGCAAAATCAACAAGCTGTTATATATAGCCACCTTAGACTAAGAGACAAAAATAGATTGAAAGTAAAAGGATGTGAAAAGATGTATCATGCAAACAATAAACATGACCGCTGGAATGCTATATTAACGTAAGACAACAGATTTTAAGGCAAAAAGTATTATTAGAAAAAAATAGTGACTGTCATAATGATAAAAGAGTTAATACATAAGGAAGATATAATAATTATAAACATATATGTAACAAAAGAGGCACAAAATATGAAACAAAAAATGAACAAAACTGAACACAGAAATGAGTAATTCAACAATAGTAACAAGCTTTGATATTTTACTGTCAATAAATGGTAGAACTAATCCAAACAATCATAAATATCAACAGAAGTGTAGTAATTTCTACCCAACATCAGCAAAACTCACATTGCTTTCATGCATCATTCTCCAAAATAGATCACATGCAAGGCAATAAAAGAAGTCATAACACAGTGAAAAGTAATAAACTCATACACAGTATGTGTTCTGACCACAGCGGAATTACATTACAAATCAACAACAAAAAGAAATGTGAAAAATCATCTAATATTAATTTTAAATACATCATTCTAAACAACGCATTAATCAAAAAAATAACAGGCAAAATACAAAATATTCTGAAATGACTGAATATGAAAATACAACATGTGATTTATGTGATGCACCTAAAACAGGGCTTAGAGGAAAACTTATAGCCATATGACCTATATCAGAAAAAGATACCTCAAAATAATAACCTGAGCTTCTACTACCTCAAGAAACCAGATACCCATAAGCAAACGAAACAAAAACAACCAGAAGCAAGTAAAAAGGCATTAGCAGAGGCATCAATGAAATAAAAAGCATGTCAACTGTTGAGAAAAACTGATGAAACTCATAATTTTTTGCTTGAAAAATTCAAGGAAGGTAAATTACCAAAAACAAGAATGAAAAAATTATATATATGTATATATATATATATATACATATATATATATATATATACATACTAAAAAAATTAGATATATTTATATACACCACAATTATATGCCACAACTGTCTTGGTCCAGGCTGCTCTAACAACATATCATAGACTAGGTGACTTAAACAACAGAAATGTATTACTCACAGTTCTGCAGGCTGAAAGTCCAAAATCAAGGTGCTGGTTGATTTGGTTCCTGGTGAGAGCCCTTTTCCTTGTTTACAGATGGCATTCTTCTCATTGCATTCTGACAAGTTAAAGAGAGAAATAAGCTTTGTCATGTCTCTTCTTACAGAGGCACTAATCTCATCACAAAGGCTACCACCATATGAAATATCTACACATAACACAGCTGTTAGTGGTGAACATGAATGTTTTCCTCCCAAGAAGAAAAATGACTCAAGAATGTGCATTCCTGTCATATCTGTTCACTATTGTACTGGATAGCCTTGCCATGGCTATGTACCAGGAAAAAAGATAAAAATTATCTTACTTGCAGATGACATGATTTTCTATATGGAAAACCCTACGGAAGTCACTAAAATACTGTTAGATTTAATTAAAGATACAAGACAAATCATCAGTGAATAATAAAAAACAAAATTAAGAAAATGATTTCATTTACAACAATATTAAAGAAAAAATATCTAGGAATACATTTAATATTCAAAGAAGGGCAAAACATACTTAAAACCACAAAGTATTGCTGAAAGAAATTTAAGGAGTTCTGAATAAATGGGAAAATAATCATGTTAATCAATTAAGTAATCTCAGAGACCTAAATATAAGAATTAAACTACAAAACTTCTAGAAAATAGAAAAATCATTGTAATCTTGAGTTTGAAAAAATAATATTGGAGTTCAAACATGCTACACAAAAGAATTAATTGATAAATTTAACTATATCAAAATTGTCTTTAAGGCTTCAAAAAATATCATTATGAAAATCATATATCTAAGAAAGATTTCTATGCAGAATACATAAATAACCCTTACAATTCAATAAAAAGACAACTTAAAAGTCAGCAAATGGTTTAAACAGATATTTAACAAAAGAAGATATATGAATGGCTAAAAGCACTTGAAATATGCTTATATTATTAATCATTAGGAAAATGCTAAAATCAGAAACAACTACACACCCATTAGAATGGCACTAATCATAAAAATCAAACAGTATTGTTGGAGAGGATACAGAAAACTAGAACTCTCATGCTGCACTGCTGAAAGTGAAAGCCACTCAGTCGTGTCCAGCTCTTTGTGATCCCATGGTCCATGGAATTCTCCAGGCCAGAATACTGGAGTAGGTAGTCTTTCCCTTCTCCAGGGGATCTTCCCAACCCAGGAATAGAACCGGGGTCTCCTGCATTACACGTGGATTCTTTACCAACTGAGCTATCAGGGAAACCCTGATATGTATTGCCAGTGGGAAAATAAAAGCGATAGACACTTTGGAAAATGTTTCTTAAAAAAGTTATTTAGCATACAATTCAGCAATTTCACTTGCAGGAATCTGTCCAAGAAAAATGAAAAGACAGGCCTCCATAAAAACACATGTGTGAGTGTTCACACATCATTATTTCTAATTGCCCCAAATTGGAAACAAGCCAATTGTTCATCAACTGATGAATGAATGAATGAACAAAATGCGGTACACCTGTACAACGGACTATTCAGCCACAAAAACAAATGAACTATCTATTCACACTACAAGTTGGATAACCTCAAAACCAGTAGGCTTAGAGACAAGAGCCAAATGTTGGGGAAAAAAAAAAAAAAATACAATGTATGATTTTATTTATATGAATATTTTAGAAAAGGTATATTTATAGGGAATGAAAGAAAATTCGTGGTTTCCTAGAGTTGAGTGTGGGAATTAACTCTGAGAAATTACGGAATATTCTAAATCTGCATTATGATGAAATCTGTACAACTGTAAATTTGTTAACATTATAAATTTTTTAAGTTTGTTGGCAGAAACCATTGTTAGATTTGACGCATTTACCTTACAAACTGATCCTTAATTGGAATAATTCTCTGAGAAAATAAATTATTCATCCTAAAAAAAAATAAAACATAATTTGTCCTTGTTCTCGTGGTGGATTATTGTGGACAGGAAGGACATGGCATTCCTTTTCCTCCTCTATCTACAAGCTTACTGCCTTCAATTCCTAGAATCTTTCCTTTCCTGTTCTGCGATTAAAGGTATTCTTCAAAGGTAGTGGTGGGGAGGGGGGCAAATCCATTTTTGACAGCAAAAAAGTAACCGAGAAACAAGTTCAATTTCATTGCAACTTTGCCTGACATTTGAGGTTATTTTTCTACTGCTGTCTTGCTGTCATGGTCTACTTAATGGATAAGGTTTAAAAAAAAAAAAAAAGGCAGTGTAATATCTGGTCAAAAACTCAAGTAATGGAGACAGCCAAAAGCAGGTTTAATCATTTTGAATCCTTCCATTTACCAGTGCAAGCACACTGAGAAAGGTACTTGACATGTTTCATCCCTAGTTTCCTCCTCTAGAAATGGAGGTGATGCTAGTATCTGTTTTCCTTACAGTTACTTTGAGGATTAAATTAGATATTACATATAAGAACTTATCAAAAGTTTTTGACATTTCAAATATATCTGAAATATGATCACTTTTCACCTCTTCCCAGGCAATTTCCCTAGTTCATGGGAACAGCATTCTCTCTCCTATAACAAAAATAGCTTCTGGTCTCTCCTCCTATTAACTATTGCTTACATAGCAGAAGATACTTCCAAAGTGCAAATCCGATTATGTCCCTCTCCTGCTCTGAAACCCCTCAGCGGACCCCTACAAATCCCTAGATTATGTGGCTCCCATCTATTTCTTTGGCCTTATTCCTACCAATATTCTCCTTGATCACTGACCAACCTGATCTTAAAATTTCTCAAACTCAAGAAATTATTTTGCAATTTACAGTATTTTCCCCTCCTGTTCTCCTTTTTGAAATATTCTTCCCATAGTTAGTCAAATAACTTACTCCCTGACCTCACTCAAGACAAGTAACACCCCCTCAAGGATGCCTTTCCTGAGTCCTCTAACAAGCAACCTCCTATCACTCTGTGTCCTTTTAATTTTATTCTTACTACTGAATAATATGTATTAATTTTTAGCTATTACATTTTTTGTCCCTTCTAGAATGGTGATTGCAGCCATGAAATTAAAAGACGCTTACTTCTTGGAAGGAAAGTTATGACCAACCTAGATAGCATATTAAAAAGCAGAGACATTACTTTGCCAACAAAGGTCCATTTGGTCAAGGTTATGGTTTTTCCAGTGGTCATGTATGGATGTGAGAGTTGGACTGTGAGGAAAGCTGAGCACAGAAGAATTGATGCTTTTGAACTATGGTGATGGAGAAGACTCTTGAGAGCCCCTTGGACTGCAAGGAGATCCAACCAGTCCATCCTAAAGGAGATCAGCCCTGGTTCATTGGAAGGACTGGTGCTGAAGCTGAAACTCCAATACTTTGGCCACCTCATGAGAAGAGTTGACTTATTCCAGAAAAGACCCTGATGCTGGGAGGGACTGGAGGCAGGAGGAGAAGGGGACAACAGAGGATGAGATGGCTGGATGGCATCACCGACACGATGGGCATGAGTTTGAGTAAACTCCAGGAATTGGTGATGGACAGGGAGGCCTGGCGTGCTGCAATTCATGGGGTCGCAAAGAGTTAGACACAACTGAGCAACTGAACTGAACTGAGAATATAAGCATTATAAAAGGAGGCCCTTTGAATATTTTTTGTACTGCTATGTCTTTTAGGACCTACAACAGTACCAGGCATATAGTAGGCTCTCAATAAATACTTGCCTAATAAATGAATGGTAAAGAGTAATTTCTCAGTATATTTAAACACTATAATTGAACAAGATTTTAAGTGACTTGATTTAACATCAGCTAAAACACATAAAATTGCATCAAGTTTCTAATCATAATTAAGTGACTACAACAAAGTCCTCATATCTCTTAAGGATCATTAAAAAATTAAAACAAGACACACTTTCCATTTCTATTCTTTAACATGTCCATAAATCATACAAGTACTTATATGAAAATGAAATGGAAAATAAAATTAACACTTTTCTCTGAAAATTCATTACTGACATACTACAATCTTCCTGTTTCTATTTCACCATTAAACTTATCTTCTTTAGGGAGCCTCATGGATATTTTAAGACTTCTACATGTAACAGTACTCTCTTAAGAGAACAGGAATTTTATTCCTCTGAGCAATTAATCATGGCCTCCTGGAAATGTTTTATAGACCCAGTCTTCCCACAGCTATTTATCTCCTTCCCTATAAACTGCCTTATTACACAGTTTAACTGTTTCAGCTTTCTGTTATATGTCATATTTACTTTGTAACAACAATAAAAACCCACCCATAAAACATCATGTATGATCCAAAACTCCAGTCTCATAAAGTGCTATGGGAACAAAACACCAGTTGCTGGTTGACAGATAACCTTATTTTGGCTACAGGTTTTAGGACCTTCTCAGATCCAACTGGCTTTTGGAGCCTTTTCCTGAGGGTTGATAACTTAAATATACACAGTGATAATCCTAGGATCCATTGTTAGCTAGAATCTTCTAGAAAGTTGTCTTTTTTTTTGGTCCCAGGAGAATTTACTGGCAAAATGGAGGGCCACTAACACCCAGAATGAACCTCTGTATTCCCCTAACTGGGTTGTTTTTGTGTTTTAACCTGGCCTAGCCATCTTTTCCACCTTTCTCTTCCTACTGTCCTCCACCTATCCTTAAGAATCTTATTTAAAGAGGCAGGTGGGAGACAAAAGCCAACTGAACCCTGCCTAAATTGATTTTATAATAAAGCTTTGCTTAAGTCTTTTTAAATCAAATTTTGGTGGGGTTAGAGTTCCTGGAAAAGTTAAATAAGTTAACTTTGCCTATGTATCTGTTATTTTACCTCCCACTAGCAAGGACATCATGAGGAAACTGAGATAAAAAGATAGCAAAATTAAAAAACAAACAAACCTCACCAAAGGGTCAGGGCGCTCGGTTACAGAAGCAGTCTTAGAACAACCTTGGGAAGCCTCCACACCATGCAGGCCCCAGCCTAGCCAGGCTTCACTCCTTTACTGGCCTTTCCAGCCTTGTGGCTAGGCCTGGCGGGCTGCTGCACTGAACCACCTTCAGCAGTAGGTGTCAGGTCCTTGCCCAGCATCTGATGGCAAGACCAGACTTCTCCCCTCTCCTCCTGCTGCCAGGCTTCCCCCCAGGGGGCATCACAGTCTTCACGGGCCTTCTTCGTGTCCCAGGCCCTTCTTCTAGTGGGCCTCTCACCGTTTCTACTTGCTTTGGACGTTCTGGGCCTGCCGGTCCTCCCTCTGGGCGTTGAGCTGCCGCGTCTCCTTTTTGGCTGCCAGGCCAGCCTGGAATTCCATCAAAGTCTTGTGTGTGAAACCGTAGGACAGCGCGTTCCCCTCCCTGACACCCTCCCGGGTGAGGTGCAGGCTATCGCCGGCCCAGTCCCAGCAGCGCCGGGCAACTCCCCGGGAAAGCTGGGTAACTGTGCTCCCAAACCAGCTCTGCCTCAAGGCCCGAGCACAGGGCCAGAGCTCACCCGTGTCCCACCGTGAGCTCCTGTCTGGGGAACGTCTGCGGGAGACGCTTCGTCATCCCACAACTTGCTCCCGCAACTGCTTGGACGCTATAAACCGGAAGTCCGGGCCCTGGGAGGAGGGGCTGTAATTGGTGAGCCCGCAGCGCTTGATGGTGTTCAGGTTCGCCTTGCGCACAATGATGGGAGAACAGGTTCTGGGACGCGGTATTCATGAGCTTCAGGTGCGCGCCGTGGGGCCAAAAGCTGCTCCGCTCCAGGAGTGAACGGTGGGCAAACTGCCGCAGAAGCACACAAGACCAGCACTTCGAGGAAGCCACACCATGCACCAGCGTGTACCTGCTGATGTGGAAGGTCAAACCTCCTACAAGGTGCATCAGCTTAAGATAAACATCGATCTCCATTTCGCTCGAGACCAGGAAGTCTGTGACCCAGAAGGGCCAGGCCATACCACATGGTCCTGCAAAGAGTTTTTCTTTCCGTCCCTGCAGGCGAGCGGACCACATGGTCCTGCAAAGAGTTTTTCTTTCCGTCCCTGCAGGCGAGCGGTGAGGCTCAACGAGAGCCACAGCTGCAGACTGAACTGGTGCTGCTCTCACCATGCGGATCAGATTCAACAAGAAGGGCTGCCGCGCAGCGCGTGCCTCATGGTTGCTGAGCTGCGTGCCTCAGGGCGCATGCGCGCACTCTCCAGCTTCCCCTCAGCGAAGCCGCCTCTGCTCACCGCTTCCAGCACTGCTCTGCTAGCTTCCTGCAGCGTTGTGACGAGTAACTGGTAGCCAGTTGTGTTATGTGTGCAGAAGGCTCTAAAAACCTGAGAGAACCTAGATTCCTGGTTCTGACAGAGCTACAACATAGAGTAGGTTCAGTTCTGTTGCTCAGTCGTGTCTGACTCTTTGCGACCCCATGAACCGCAGCACGCCAGGCGTCCCTGTCCATCACCAACTCCCGAAGTCCACCCAAACCCATGTCCATCCAGTCTGTGATGCCTTCCAACCATCTCATCCTCTGTTGTCCCCTTCTCCTGCCTTCAATCTTTCCCAACATCAGGGTCTTTTCAAATGAGTCAGCTCTTCGCATGAGGTGGCCAAAGTATTGGAGTTTCAGCTTCAACACCAGTCCTTCCAATGAACACCCAGGACTGATCTCCTTCAAGATGGACTGGTTGGATCTCCTTGCGGTCCAAGGAACTCTCAAGAGTCTTCCCCAACACCACAGTTCAAAAGCATCAATTCTTCGGCGCTCTTTATAGTCCAACTCTCACATCCATACATGACCACTGGAAAAACCATAGCCTTGACTAGACGGACCTTTGTTGGCAAAGTAATGTGTCTGCTTTTTAATATGCTATCTAGGTTGGTCATAACTTTCCTTCCAAGGAGTAAGCGTCTATTAATTTCATGGCTGCAGTCACCTTCTGCAGTGATTTTAGAGCCCCAAAAAATAGTCTGACACTGTTTCCACCATTTTCCCATCTATTTGCCATGAAGTGATGGGACTGGATGCCATGATCTTAGTTTTCTGAATGTTGAGCTTTAAGCCAACTTTTTCACTCTCCTCTTTCACTTTCACCCTTTCTGCCATAAGGGTGGTGTCATCTGCATATCTGAGGTTATTGATATTTCTCCCGGCAATCTTGATTCCAGCTCTGCTTCATCCAGCCCAAGGTTTCTCATGATGTACTCTGCATATAAGTTAAATAAGCAGGGTGAAAATATACAGCCTTGATGTACTCTTTTCCTATTTGGAACCAGTCTGTTGTTCCATGTCCAGTTCTAACTGTTGCTTCCTGACCTGCATACAGGGAGAGAGCAAATTAGCCAAGATGTCCTTAGTCAGGCTCGCTCGCCCCACATTTTGTGAATAATGATTATGTAACTTCTGAAATCACTTGAAGCACTGCATATGCATCATGAGGTACTCACTTTGCCATGGGCTACTTTTGTTCTGTAAGCATGTATAAGTTCCACCTGGAAAGCCCTTGGCAGGGGGTGGGTCTGGGAAGGTTATGTTATGTCTGCTGCTAGGCTGCTGTGCCAGCAAGGGGAGAAAAAGGCACCTGCATTTCCGACAGCTCCTTGCATTTGCTTCCAGCCTGTTAGCTCATACCTTCCCTACCCTGGGTTCAGTGAAAAGCAAGACAGTTGTTCTCCTACAGTTATAAAACACACCTACCAGGGTCTCCAAGGGATCCCATAGAAGCCCTGGTTGTTAGAACTGAGGTTGGCCACAGGCAGCCCCGGTCCCTCTGCCCTGGGATGGGAGAGATTCACAGCACATGTGCAACTCTCTGCAAGGATCGAGCCTCACATGTCCTCTGTCAGCCCTTTCTCTCAATGTTTTTATGTCCAGGGGTGGGGAGGGAGGGGTGATTTCTAGAGCCATGAACTTGTTTTCAAGTATATCCTTTGCATACTTCATATTACTCTGGCTAATTACTTGGAATTTTATGTTTGGATTGATATTAGTTTAAAATTGATAGTCACATCTCTGACAAAGTGATGCGTGTAGGATTTAAACATAGGTCAACCTAACTCCAAAGCACATGCTCTGTAATGTCCCAAAAAACACAAGTCCCCTAACCCTCCTTATCTCTATCAATATCATCCTGCCTCTTTGACCTCTTTAAATGCTCCAAAAAAGTAGCATTCTTGCCACATTCTCTTAGAAAATTTGTTTGATTTCTGAAGGAGAATCTCTTACATGTTAACTTTAAAGGACCCACTACTATGATATCTCTTCTCTTTCCTTTCATATTCTTTATCCAGGAAGTTTTTTGTGGGGACACCTACATGGTAATTGATGTTTCCACCCAACATCTTAAAAATGTGACAATAGTTATTTTCCTTCTCAGATAAGCCTTGTATAATCAGAATCTATATTAATATGAGAAATATTCTCCTGAACATTCTATATTATTCCATAATTTTCAGTAAATAGATTTTGCTGCTGAATGACAAAATTTGTTCTGTTTTCCCTTTGAAATATGTTTAATCACAAACTAGAAACTCAGATATACCTGTTTTTACAAACTATGGATAACTCCAATAGTCTTCAGATTTTTATTTTTTTAAAAAAAGGATAAGAATGGCAGCCTAATATATGCAAGAAATTTTAACTTGGAGTCAGAAGATTAATAATACCTTCTCAGACACCCACATAAGATTGTTGATAAATGTATATAGTAGAACTTTATAAAATATAAAGGGATTTTAATACTATTACCCACCCCCACTTCTCACTTCACAATGCACAGAGAAATATTGGTTACATTTATCAAGAAAATGCACATAATTCAAAGATATCTAGTTGGAACAACACTTTATTACTAAAAGGTCTATATTTATCGGCACTGAAATTTCCCATTATGAAGTTAGCAAGAGTACTTTGGAGGGAAACATTGCTTTAATTCTCATTCACTAAATTATTTGCAAACTACTGAGTACTTTGAACATATACTTCAAGACTTTTGTAATATATCAGGGTCATGATAGGTTTTGAGAAGGCAAAAGATACAGACATCACCTTTGTATTTTACCTTTATATTTGTGAGTTATTTATCTTGCATTTCCCCCTATTTCACTTATGCCTTCTATTCAAATAATATACAGTGAGATCAGACCACAAGAACTCCAAATGCTCACTCTATAATTGCCAGCAATAAATAGGTTCTCCTTCAACTCTATTTAAATAACAGTTCCTGGATCTTAATATAGCAAAAGGAGTCTGAAATAAAAATATTGTTATTCTTTATGTAAAACCCTTCTCCACACACATTTCAATAATACCAGCATCTCTAAATCATCCCTTTGATAATTATTGAATAAAACATAATTTCCAATTACACAGAAGAGAAATTATATAAGTGCAAGTTGAGGTAATAATAGATTTGATTTAAATGGGCACATGTTGAAATTGCCTTTCAGGAGAGGCAGGTTGGTCATTTCCTAGAGGGAGAGAAGTAGGCACAGTAATAAAAAGAAAATGTAAGTATCCTATAAATAAATATCCAATTTAAGTCAATTTAAAAATCAAATGTTTTTTCCTGCAATCTCATTGCATTAGCCGAATTTTCCAATGAATAATTCTGTATTCTCTGAATGCATGAACACCGTAGTCTTTGTCAGAATTTACACTGATAAAATGATATGGGAACATACAGCACTAATCTAAAACTGAACAGTTTAGGTACTTGATGTGAACTATGTTAGCTCCATATTTATGTTAATTTCTACCATAACATGACAGAAGTTTGTTTGATGATCTGTAGGTCTTTTAGAAAGTACTTAAGCCTCCCTTTTGGTTTGTGATCCATAGTACTTATAAAACTATTGCTATCCTCATATATACTGTATGTGGTAGATATACATATATTCCTTGATTTTGGTTTGGTTTTTACTCCCAATTTCCCCTGTGGTTGTCCCATCCTGAAGTCATGTCAGAGTCTTTGCAACCCCATGGACTACGGCATGCAAGACCCCTCTGCCTCCACCATCTCCCCAAACTTGTTCGGATTCCTCCACCATCTCCCCAAACTTGTTCAGATTCATGTCTTTGTGGTGGTGATGCTATCTAACCATCTTATTCTCTGCTGCCCAGTTCTCATTTGCCTTCCATCTTTCCCAGCATCAGGGTCTTTTCCAGTGAGTCAGCTTTTCACATCAGGTGGCCAAAATATTGGAGGTTCAGCAGCAGTCCTTCCAATGAATATTCACATTTTCCCTCAGTTCAGTTCAGTCACTCAGATGTGTCTGACTCTTTGCAATCACATGGACTGCAGCATGTCAGGTCTCCCTGTCCATCACCAACCCCCAGAATTTATTCAAATTCATATCCATTGAGTCGGTGATGCCATCCAAACATTTCATCCTCTATCATCCCCTTCTCCTCCAAACTTCAATCTTTCCCAGCATCAGAGTCTTTTCAAATGAATCAGTTCTTCGCATCAGGTGGCTGAAGTATTAGAGTTTCAGCATCAGCATCAGTCCTTCCAATGAATACTCAGGACTTATTTCCCTTAGGATGAACTGGTTGGATCTCCTTGCAGTCCAAGGGACTCTCAAGAGTCTTCTCCAACACCACAGTTCAAAAGCATCAATTCTTTGGCACTCAGCTTACTTTATAGTCCAACTCTCACATCCATACATGACTACTGGAAAAACCATAGCTTTGAATAGACAGACCTTTGTTGGTAAAGTAATGTCTCTGGTTTTTAATATGCTGTGTAGGCTGGTCACAGCTTTACTTCCAAGGAGCAAATGTCTTTTAATTTCATGGCTGCAGTCACCATCTGTGTGATTTTGGAGCCCAAGAAAATAAAGTCTGTCACTGTTTCCATTATTTCCACATCTGTTTGTCATGAAGTGATGGGACTGGATGCCATGATCTTAGTTTTCTGAATGTTGAGCTTTAAGCCAACCTTTTCACTCTCCTCTTTCACTTTCATCAAGAGACTCTTTAGTTCTTCACTTTCTGCCATAAGGGTGGTGTCATCGGTGTTTCTAAGGTTATTGATGTTTCTCCCGGCAATGTTGATTCCAGTTTGTGCTTCATCCAGCCTGACATTTTGCATGATGTACTGTTCATGTAAGTTAAATTAGCAGGGTAACAATAAACAGCCTTGATGTTCTCCTTTCCCAATTTGGAACCAGTATTCTTGCATCTCTTCTTAATATCTGCTCCTTCTTTTTGGTCCATACTATTTCTGTCCTTTATTGTGCTCATCTTTGCATGAAATGTTCCTTTGGTATCTCTAGTTTTCTTGAAGAGATCTCTAGTCTTTCCCATTCTATTGTTTTCATCTATTTCCATTGATCACTGAGGAAGGCTTTCTTATCTCTCCTTGCTATTCTTTGGAACGCTGCACTCAAATGAGTATAGCTTTCCTTTTCTCCTTTGCCTTTAGCTTATCTTCTATTCACAGCTATTTGTAAGGTCTCCTCAAACAACCATTTTGCCTTTTTGCATTTCTTTTTCTTGGGGATGGTCTTAATGACTGCCTCCTGTACAGTTCACAAACCTCCATCCATACTTCTTCAGGCATTCTGTCTATCAGATCTAATCCCTTGAATCTATTTGTCACTTCCACTATATAATCATAAGGGATTTGATTTAGGTCATACCTGAATGGTCTAGTGGTTTTCCCTACTTTCTTCAACTTAAGCCTGTATTTGGCAATAAGGAGTTTATGATCTGAGCCGCAGTTAGCTCCCAGTCTTGGTTTTACTGAGTGTATAGAGCTTCTCCATCTTTGGCTACAAAGGATATAATCTATCTGATTTCGGTGTTGACCATCTGGTGATGTGCATGTGTAGAGTCTTCTCTTGTGTTGTTGGAAGAGGGTGTTTGCTATGACCAGTGTGTTCTGTTGGCAAAACTCTGTTAGCCTTTGCCCTGCTTCATTTTGTACTCCAAGGCCAAATTTGCCTGTTACTCCAGGTAGCTCTTGACTTCCTACTTTTGCATTCCAGTCCCCTAAAATGAAGAGGATATCTTTTTTAGGTGTTGTAGGTCTTCATAGAACTGGTCAACATCAGCTTCTTCAGCATTACTGGTTGTGGTATAAACTCGGATTACTGTAATATTAAATGGTTTGCCTTGGAAATGAACAGAGATCATTCTGTTGTTTTTGAGATTTTGGATTGTTTTGTTGACTATGATGGCTACTCCATTTCTTCTAAGGGATTCTTGCCCACCGTAATAGATATATTGGTCATTTGAGTTAAATTCACCCATTCCAGTCCATTTTAGTTCACTGATTCCTAAAATGTCTATGTTCACTCTTGCCATCTCTTGTTTGACCACTTCCAATCTGCCTTGATTGTGGACCTAACATTCAAAGTTTCTATGCAATATTGCTCTTTACATTTTTCCTATTCGACTGTAAACTCTGAGACCAAGAGAGTGGGTTATCAAGTTATCAACTCATATATACTAAGTGATATGCATGCATGCTAAGTCGCTTCAGTTGTATCCAACTCTTTGCAACCCCATGGACTGTAGCCTGCCAGGCTTCTCTGTCTGTGGGGATTCTCCAGGCAAGAGTACTGGAGTAGGTTGCCTTGCCCTCCTCCAGGGGATCTTCCAGACCCAGCAATTGAACCTGCATCTCTTATGTCTGGTGCATTGGCAGGAGGGTTCTTTACCACTGGCACCATCTGGGAAGCCCGCTAAGTGATACACACACACACACACACACACACACACACGTATATATAGAAAGAGGTTTTGTTTTTAATTCAAAAAATGTTTAAGATCTATATGTTGCCAACTATATATCTAATTGCTTCTTGCTACTGTAATCCATAGTGTCCAATATATGCATTTAATATTTATTTGTATACTTATGCATATTGTTGTTCAGTCTCTCAGTCATGTCCAATCCTTTGCGACTCCAAGGACTGTAGCACACCAGGCTTCCCTGTCCTTCACCATCTCCCAGAACTTGCTCAAACTCACGTCCATTGAGTTGGTGTTGCCATCCAGCCAACTCATCCTCTGTCATCCCTTTCTCCTCCTGCCTTCTATTTTCACCAGCATCAGGGTCTTTTCCAACGAGTTGGCTCTTTGCATCGGGTGGCCAAAGTATTGGAGCTTCAGAATCAATCCTTCCAATGAATATTCCAGGTTGATTTCCTTTAGGATTGACTGCTTTGATCTCCTTGCTGTCCAAGGGATTCTCAAGAGTCTTCTCCAGCACCACAGTTTGAAAGCTTCTATTCTCCATAAACTTGACACACATATTTATATATACTGTGTGCATATGTATATAATATATATAGAGAGATGAGCATGTTTAGACAGATGTCAATATTCATGAGTGTGTGTGCTCATACAAATTGTATGGTCAGGCCACTGAAGCTGGCTGTTACCTTGTTCATCCCCTGGTTAACCAGTCCCTGCTTCGCTTACATGACTCCTCTTAATTATAGGGCTTAGTTAGTAATGCCTACCTGCTTGCCCCCTGCCCCAGCCGCTTCTTTCCCTGTTAACTGATGAGTCAGCCTGAAGTCAATTCCCCTATAAGTGGTAACTGATCTTTCTCCTCGAGTAGCAAAAATTGCTGCTATGTCCTGTCTGCTGTCTGCGCCCACAGTGGGCTATTGCTCTGGAATCTCAGGTTTAGATATGCAATACCATCTGTCCACTAAGCTGTTGATGTCTGTTGCTGTCTCCAGGCTCTTTCTTCAGTCCTAAAGCTGGGCAACCACAAGGCTTGCAGGCCTGCCGAGTTCAGCTCAGCACAGATAGTCAAGAAGAGGAGGAACACAGAAAAACTAGCACTATAAAACAAAAGATACTTTGGAGTGTAAGGGAGTGCAGTTATTTTTTTAAAGAGAGGATTAATTAAAATATGCTCTTCATCTTGGATATATAAGTACTTTTATGGCTTGTCATAAAAAATACTGCTTCTAAAACCATTTCAAGGAAAACAAAATGACTGTGCCCTGTAAAATCGTTAGAGGGACAAAAAGTGGCTTCTGTGTTGACAAAGACCTGATTTTGAGAGAGTCAGAATAGAATCGTCTCGTGTGTTATGAGACCAGAGATCCTAGAGGTTTTTCAACATTTTCTATTATCATGGAGTTATAACTTTTAGACATGGGCATTTAAATAAAATGAGATTCTCTTTTTGTAACGTAAGATGGTTAAGGCAGTTTCTCCAACATCACTTTAAAGAAGCATTTTTATAACACCATATGTGTAATACACTTTATATAGATAATACGTTGTATACCATCTATGCCTGTATATACTATGTGTATAAAATGAAAAAAGCAAACTCTAAAATAATATACGATTGTTTGATATGTTTATTTGGTTAAATTGATTCAAGCTTAGATTCTTTCACTTGAATCTCAAACAGGCTGGAACGACAGAGGTGTTACAAAGTTACATTCCTGAGACATGTATTTTGTCCGCTGTTTCTTCGCCAGTCCCATTAGAAAGACGAAACTGAGAAATTAAAAGTCTGTAGGAACAGTTTTAGGCTGGAGATGAAATAAGCTTTTGACTGTGGATATTTCTAATTTACAGATAAAACTAAGGCTCGTTAGTCCCAAGTAGCTTTCTCTGAGATTTCATTTAGTGAGGAGACTATATAAGATTTATATGTAGCTCTGTCCGTCTACGCTTAAACTGAGGCTTCTTGGATTAAAGCAGGAGTCTGAAGACTTTTTCTCAAATAGGGCCAGATATAAACACATGTTGTGTCTGTTGCAACTACTGTCAATATAGGAGAGAAGGATGTGTAGACTACATGTAAACAAATAAGCTATATTCTAATAAAATTGTGTTTATAGACAATTTTAACTTCATAAGATTTACATGTCATGAAGTATTAGTCTCCCCTTACTTTTTCAGCTATTTGAAGTATAACAAATTCCTTACTTACATGTTGTATACAAACAGGTGGGAGACTGCATTTAGCCCATGGCCTGTAGTTTTTCAACATCTGCACAAAGCTGTGTTAAACTTCAGCAGTCAGAAAAGGGTTGACTTTTGAATTTCAGTTTTGTGATCTTGCAGCAAGATTATTTGGCCTTAAGAATGTAGGTGAAGTGATTTTTATGGCATCAAAAATAGATACCCAAAAGCCAGACAAAAATGCACACCCAAAGTTAAGATTAAAGTTAGTAATGATAAATATATGAGTCATTCCTATGAGGTTATAACTCAAGCTGCAATAGTATTTGAAAATGTGACTTTGGAAACAGAATTATGCTCGGAAGGAGAGAAAACAAGAAAATGTGACGTGTGTGGAGATATCAGTAAAAAGGAAAGAATGAAGGTGAACAAATTCATGGGAGATAATTTCGTGAAAGGAAAGCAGAGCTAATAAAAATCCAAGAGGACAGGGAAAAATTCATGGCTCCATTTAGCAACTGAGTAGGTTGATAATAATTTCTGATAGAAGAATCACTGGAGACAGGTTAGTGTGGGAGCAAGTTACAGATGCTGAAGTAGGAGGCAGAAGTAGGAGATCTGCCCTTCCATTAGAAATGAACTTTATTCAAGGAAATAGTATATGCAAGTTATCTAAAAATTCAATGTTTAATGATTGCTTACTTTACAGAAACCTTTATATTTCATAGATAAGCTCTGAAATCAATAAATAGAGGCAGTGGGGTTTATAAACACATCTGTAATCTCTGCAAAGATTTAGAAACTGCTAAGGTTTGGTTGTCATACTCTGGGGCTTCCATGAGCTTTTACCTATTTATTAGCTTTGTCTTATGTTATTGATACTTTTATTTCAGTGTGTTGTAATGGATGTGACATATCTCTAATATGGAAATTGTGAGTCTGGCACTCTTTCAGCCTTAAATGACATGCTGACTCAGATTTTGGCCTTTAGGTTTCTCTTCATAGGAGGTTAAACTGGGTTAAACGTAGATCCCAGATTGATATTTTCAGGGCAGGAGAAGTTGGAGAGAATGAAAATATGGAGTGTGAAAATATACTCACTCTAGAGTATAAAATAATTTTCAATAGCAAATGTAAGCTATGAACATAGGGATAAATTATTTCTGATTTAACATCCTATAAGATAGCATATGAGCTTCTCAGTTGGCTCAGATGGTGAACAATCTGCCTGCAACACAGGAGAACTAGGTTCTATCCCTGAGTTGGGAAGATCCCCTGGAGAAGGAAATGGCTACGCACTCCAGCACTCTTGCCTTGAGAATTCCATGGACAGAGGAGCCTAGTGGGCTACAGTCCAAATGATCTCAAAGAGTCGGACAGGACTGAGTGACTAACACTTTCACTTTCAAAATAACCTATCGCCAGTATTGAAGAGACATTACCTTAAGGAATAACTGCAGAGCTGTAAGGAGTATTAAGAGAACGCAGAAGGCATGTTAGCAAAAGCCAGAAGCTGCTTTTATGCTAAGGACTGAAGTGGTGAGTGGAAAATTAATTTCCAGAATTCAGTGAGACCTGAGACTAAGAAGGAGAATCAGGTTCCACAAGCTCCAAACATGGAGGGAATAGCTACTGCTAGAGATCACCATTCAGAAAAAGTGTTGCAATCAAAGAAGACTTAATAGTTCTTGGCATTTAACAAAAATGGCTATAGATAATATCTTTACTTGGAAGATATTGGCTAATGTTGCATTTCAGATATCTGAAAATGTTTTAAGTCAATTCAGTCGCTCAGTCATGTCCAGCTCTTTGCAACCCTATGGCTAACTGAATGGTTTACTTCATTTGATTATAGTATATCTGAACATCTTGTGATAAATACATATTGTATTCTATTTTCTGAATTGAAATACACAGTGAATTTACCTCAAAAAATATGAATTTCTCATCTTGCAGTCTTTAGTAACCAAAATTCTGTCATGTATTTCACATATTTATGATCAACTTTGGGCTTTCCAGGTGGTGCTAGTGGTAAAGAACCCTCCTGCCAATGCAGGACACCTAAGAAACTCAGGTTCGATCTCTGGGTTAGGAGCATCATCTGGAGGAGGGCATGGAAACCTACTCCAGTATTCTTGCCTGAGAATCCCATGGACCAAGAATCCTAGTGAGCTATGGTTCTTGGGGTTGCAAAGAGACAGACACGACTGAAGCGATTTAGTATGCATACACACACACATAATCAACTTTAGTGCATCAATTCAATTTAAAAATGTTAACCCCAACATTTTTGACATATTGTTTGGCTAGAAAAACAAAACTGTATTCTACCAAACCAATTTATATTTATTTTTCTCTTTTCTATGTAGTATCTCTACCTGCTTTGAATAGGATTAATTCATTGAGTCTCTAAGTGTCTCAGGCATAGTATTTTCCTAGGCACCATGGAGGGTACTTGAATTGCAGACAGGTGGCTCAGCAGTTAAAGCGTCTGCCTGCAATGCGGGAGACCTGGGTTCGATCCCTGGGTCAGGAAGATCCCCTGGAGAAGGAAATGGCAACCCACTCCAGTATTCTTGCCTGGAGAATCCCATGGACAGAGGAGCCTGATGGGCTACAGTCCACGGGGTTGCAAAGAGTCGGACACAACTGAGCAATGCGACTTTCTTTCTTTATGGAAGGTAGTAAGTAGAAAACAGAATTTCTAGTGTATGATGCCTAAAATCAGGTTGTACGGAATAGTCATCTACAAACAAATACATTGAAATTCAGAAGAGAAAAGGCTGATGGAAGAGAGATAAAGCAACAGCTTCATGAAGGATGTGATATATGAGCTCAAAATTTAAGAATGGGATATGCGGAATGACAGGTTATTTTCCAATTACAGGAAGCAGAGACAATGCCACCTTTTAATTGTGATAATTGAAAATAAGTAGGCCCTGGGTACAACCAGCACCATTGTAAATGGAAATAAATCAGCAGTGATGCAATCCTTGGGATAGATTGCTCTCTGGGGAAATACAATTCTGTCTACCAGATTCTATGTCCATGGGCAAAGTGACGACATAATACTTTTAATAATGCTGAGTAAGCACTTTGTTCTGATCTGCTATAACCACAGAATTTCTAGAAAATCATAGAACATACTATGTGATCATCTCCTCATAAGTTTATTCTAAACTTTTGGTACTTGGTACTTGGTAGATCATTATCCAATTTGGACCAGCAACAGTATGTTTCATTTCCTTGGAATTTGAGAAAATAGAATGAGATGATTTGCACTGAAAATCAAGATGCAAATTTGTAAAACAGCTGCCAGCTTAGTTGTCTCTAGTTAGTTGTTTTTTTTTTTTTTTTTCTAGCTAGTTTTTAAATTACCAAAAGGAGAACTGATGTCTGCGGGGGGAAAAAAACAGAAGATATAGAGTCTTGAGAAAGATATACAACACAAACCTGATTAAATGATGCTTATTCCTTTACAGTCAGATTGTTTTCTTACCAATGTGAAACTTAGCATTTTAAAAATATTTGTAGTTACAAGAATCTGCTCATTATTAACTCTATTTTCTTTTGATTTTTTTTTTTTTCTGAAAACTTCACCAGTGTCTGTTTGGCAGCAGTGTGGTCTCAGTATGATGTGGTGCTATTGCAAGCAAATTCCGAATGTATGTTCCCATTTTAGTGCTTCCAAAGCAATTGGCTGAGCCCTTTGTTGGAAATGTATCATGGGTCAACTTATTCTTTTGCCTAAACCTTCTCTGCCCCTGAAGAATTGTTGTCAGGAGCACTCACCAATAAATCCCATTGGTACAAATATCAGTCTGTCAAAACCCATATCACAAAGAACCCAACGTAAGCTGGATGTCCACTTTCTCCAAGTTGATCTGTAGATTAAATGCAATTCTAATAAAATCCAAATAGATTTCTGATGAAAGTGAGAAGGATTCTAAAAGTGTGTATAAAATGCATAGAATCTAGAAGAGTCTTCTTTGGGAAGAAAAAGTTAGAACTGATACTTACTTGACTTCAAATTTTACTCTATAAGCCCCAGTAATCAAGAAATGATGGTATTTGTGAGAGGATAAACACATGGTCAACTGAATAGAATTGAGAGACTAGAAATAGAGCCCTACATAGAGTGAATTGATTTTTGATCAGAGCAAGCAAAGAGAGTCTGGACCCACAGAGGCTAGCTTCATGGAAACGTGAAGTACAGACTCCCCAAACAGGCCACTGAGAGTGATGGCAAGTGGGTCTACTACCACTTTTATTCTTTGGTTACTGAACCCAGATATTTTACTTGTTTGGGAAACAGCACCATATAATGCCATTGAATTAGAGTTTATACTACATTCTGGTTGGATGGAGCATCCTTCTTGTAGCATAAGATCTCAAAGTGGGAACATCATCTTTGTCTTCAAAAGACCATTTCATCTCTTTATCAGTGTGGAGTATTGTAAGTGATAACACCAGCAAATCCCATGACTTTGTGCTGTAATTTATGCAATTCGTTTTTTTTTTTTGCACCTGCATTACTTTATTGCTATAAAAGTTTCTCAATCTAAACTTGAAATTTCACTAGTCTACCTCACATTTTATAATTCTGAATTATCTTAGGTTGTATCTACAGTATGTTCTTGTCCTTTCATTCACTTTGGTAAATGCATTAAAATTCTCCCCCTCAAAAAAACAAACAAACAAAATGAGTCACGTGCCCACTGCCTCACCACTACTGGTTCTTATGAAGGTCAACCTCCATGATGGTACACATTGATGTTTATTTCCATGTGTACATCCTCTTCTGTATCCTTCTCTCACACTGAATGGAGTTAACCTGCATAATCAATAGGATATTGTGGAAACAATACTGTGTGACTTCCAGAGCTATTTCACAAAACATTTTCCTTCTACCTTGATCCCTGATAGATCATTTGCTCAGGTAGAAGCACTTGTCAGCTTCCAGAGAAGCTAAGAGAGCTTTGTACCCAGTCCATGTCACAAGGAATTGGGACCCCTATAAAGAACCAGCATTTGCTTGCCAGGTACATGAGTGAGATATTGTGGAAATAGATATCCACATACAATTAATGCTTCAGATGAGTAACACCTCAGATGACATGTTGAGTGCAACTTAAGCTGACATAATTATCTAGCTAAGCAACTCCCAGACTCCTAACCCTGAAAAACTGTGTAATAAATACATATTTATTGTTTAAATCCACTAAATTTGGGAGCATTTTGATGCTGCCATAGATAACTAATGTAACCATAGAATGTGTTCCTTAGTTGTAGTGCAGTTTTACATGTGATCCCCTTATGTGTACCAAACACTATAAATTCTCGGAAAATGGTACTGGGTAAAATCCCACAAGGAGAGAAGAAAAATTCAATTCCATAATATGTGTTGTTTCCATTCAAAGTGAATCACTGTCCTTTCTGAAGCCATTAGATGACCATCCCTTAGAAGATGGCGCTGTATTGGGAACCGAGTGTAGGTGTCTATTGATGGCAGTTGGACGTATGGCATCAACAATAGCCAACTTGCCCTTCGAGTCCGTGCTGTTGGGCATCTATTCCTGCCATCATGGCTTCTCCTCCCATGTGCCCACTCTCCATTGGTGACTCTGCGGAGGCCACAGTGAAGAAACTATTTAATGTCAGCTGGCCAGGTCATTTTGCTTATGTATGAATGTAGACCCTACTCTGTAGGCAGATGAAAGGTGCCCCTTTACTTTGGAGGAGATATCCTCACATGCCCCATACCACTGGGTATTTAGAAAAATACACTGATGTGGTAAGCTCTTAAATCTTCTTAGAGTTTATCTTCTTTTCTAAAGATTATACATGTCTTACCAAGACTTCCAGGAGCATGCTTGCTACTTTTTGCTCATTCAGTCTGATTAACCTGATATATAGTGGACTAATGTGACATTCATGGGAATATCTAGGCAGACCAGATACCTATGCACTACATTTTGACTCATGAGATGGACCAGTATATGATCCATCTTGGTACACAATGCAGATACATTTGAAAAGTGCATGGATTTTATAATTATTAGGTTTAATGATTTATAAATTAAGTGTAATCAAGTTTTGTGATTACATGTTTAATTCTTTTATATGTATTGTATGTATGTATGTATTTTGTATGTATGTATCATGTTACTGTATCTGTGTCTATATATCACAATTGATATTTTTATCTCAGCTAATTACTGAAAATATGGTATTAAAATTTGAAATTATGTGTATCCACCTATTTTTGTGTATTCTTATAATTCTTTAATGTCTTATAGTTCTATTATTACAGTCATAGACATTTAGCATTTATGTATCTTCTTACTACATTAACTATTTTATTATATGATTCTGAGAGACTGTTTTTATACATTTAGGTCAACTTCATCAGATATTAATATAAACATAACATGTTTATTTTTTTAAATTTATTTTTAATTGAAGGAAATGGCTTACAGAATTCTGTTGCTTTCTGCCAAACATCAACATGAATCCGCCATAAGTATACATAGGTCCCCTCACTCTTGAACCTCCCTCTCATCGCCCTCCCTATCCCACCCTTCAAGATTATTACAGTATGAGATCAAACTGTTTGAGTCCCCTGTCTGAGTTCCCTGAGCCATATAGCAAATTCCCATTGGCTGTCTAGTTTGTATATGGTAATGTAAGTTTCCACGTTATTCTCTCCATATCGCACCCTCTCTCTCCTCCCCTCCCACCCCCTGCCATGTCTGTAAGCCTGTTCTCTATGGCTGTTGTCTCCATTGCTGCCCTGCAAATAATTTCATCAGTTCAGTTCAATCGCTCAGTCATGTCAGACTCTTTGCGACCACATGGACCACAGCATGCCAGGCCTCCCTGTCCATCACCAACTCCCGGACTTTACTCAAACTCATCTCCATTGAATCAGTGATGCCATCCAAGCATCTGATCCTCTGTCGTCCCCTTCTCCTCCTGCCCTCAATCTTCCCCAGCATCAGGGTCTTTCCCAATGAGTCAACTCTTCGCATCAAGTGGCCAAAGTATTGGAGTTTCAGCTTCAACATCAGTCCTTCCAATGAACACTCAGGACTGATTTCCTTTAGGATGGACTGGTTGGATCTCCTTGCAGTCCAAGGGACTCTCAAGAGTCTTCTCCAAAACCACAGTTCAAAAGCATCAATTCTTCTGCGCTCAGCTTTCTTTATAGTCCAACTCTCACATCCACACATGACTATTGGAAAAACCATAGCCTTGATGAGATGGACCTTTTTTTGCAAAGTAATGTCTCTGCTTTTTAATATGCTATATAAGTTGACCATAACTTTCCTTCCAAGGAGTAAGCGTCTTTTAACTTCATGGCTGCAGTCACCATCTGCAGTGATTTTGGAGCCCAAAGAAATAAAGCCAGCCACAGTTTCCACTGTTTCTCCATCTATTTGTCATGAAGTGATGGGACTGGATGCCATGATCTTAGTTTTCTGAATGTTGAGCTTTAAGCCAACTTTTTCACTCTCTTTCACTTTCATTAAGAAGCTCTTTAGTTCATCAGTACCATATTTCTAGATTCTATATATATGTGTTAGTATATGATATTTATTTTTCTCGTCTGGCTTCACTCTGTATAATAGGCTCTAGGTTCATCCACCTCATTAGAACTGACTCAAACCCTTTCCTTTTTATAGCTGAGTAATATTCCATTGTGTGTATGTACCCAGCTTCTTTATCCATTCATCTGTCAGTGGACATCTAGGTTTCTTCCATTTTCTAGCTATTGTAAATAGTGCTGCAGTGAACAATGGGATACATGTGTCTTTTTCAACTTTGGTTTCCTTGGGGTATATGACTAGGAGTGGGATTGCTGGGTCATATGGTGCTTTTAGTCCCATTTTTCAAAGTAATCTCCATACTGTCTTCCATAATGGCTGTATCAATTTGCATTCCCACCAACAGTGTAGAAGAGTTCCCTTTTTCCTATATCCTCTCCAGCATTTATGTGTAGACTGATGGTGGCAATTCAGACTGGTGTGAGGTGATATTTCATTGTAGTTTTGATTTGCATTTCCCTAATGATGAGCAATGTTTCAAATCTTTTCATGTGTTTCTTAGCCATCTGTCTGTCTTCTTTGGAGAAATGTCTGTTTAGGTCCTCTGCCCACTTTCTGATTAGTTTGTTTATTTTTCTGGTTTTGAGCTGCATGTGTTGCTTGTGTATTTTGGAGATTAATTCTTTGTCAGTTGCATTTGCTGTTATTTTCTCCCATTCTAAGGGTTGTCTTTTCTCTTTGCTTATAGCTTCCTTCATTGTATTAAAGCTTTTAAGTTTAATTAAGTCCCATTTGTTTATTTTTGTTTTTATTTCCATTACTCTAAGAGGTGGGCCACAGAGAATCTTGCTGTGATTTAAGTCATAGAGTGTTCTGACTAGGTTTTCCTCTAATACTTTTATAGTTTCTGGGCTTACATTTAGGTCTTTAATCCATTTTGAATTTATTTTTGTGTATGGTAATAAGAAATGTTCTAATTTAATTCTTTTACAGGTAACTGCTCAGTTTTCCCAGCAACACTTATTGAAGAGGCCGTCTTTGCCCCATTGTATATTTTTGCGTCCTTTGTCAAAAATAAGGTACCCATAGGTGCATGGGTTTATCTCCAGGCTTTCTATCATGTTCCATTGGTGTGTACTTCTGTTTTTGTGCCAGTACCATACTAAACATACCATGTTTCTTATGCCTAGTGTTTTCCTAGTATGTAGTTTCATCCTTTCAAATTCAACTTACGTTCTGTCTTTGTATATAAAGTGCTCACTCTTGCTACCACAAAATAGTTGAGTTTTCTATCCAGTCTGACCACCTCTGGCTTTTAATTACAATGCTTGAAAGTGAAAGTCACTCAGTTGTGTATGACTCTTTCTAACCCCATGGAGTATACAGTCCATGGAATTCTCCAGGCCAGAATACTGGAGTGGGTAGCCTGTCCCTTCTCCAGGGGATCTTCCTGGCTCAGGAATCAACTGGGCTCTCCTGAACTGCAGGTGGATTCTTTACCAGCTGAGTTACCAGGGAAGCCCAATTACAATGCTTAGTGCATTTATATTTAATGTCATTAATTATATATCTTGGTTTACTTCAACTGTTTGCAATATTCTTTAGTGATATTATCTGGTTTGGCTTTCCTTTTCTCCCTTCCTTACTTCTTTGGAGTTGATCAAATATGTTTTATTATTCTACCTTCTTTATAGACTATTTAGCCATATTTCTTTAAATTATAATTTTACTAGTTTTCCTATGGGCAGTAATATGCTTCTTAATGTATCAAGTTTACTTAGACTCAAGTATTACAAAATTGCAAGGAAAATGTCAAAACAGTAGTGAAATTTCATTTATTCGCCATCCTCATTACTATTGTTTATAGTAATGCACAATATAGTGTTAGTGTTATATATTGTTATACATTTGCTTTAAATAGTCATCTTCAGAAAAATGTAGAGAAAAAGTGTAGCTTATATTTATCTACATAATTTACCATTTCCTATGTTTTTCATTCCCTCTGGAAAAGCTAAATTTCCACCAGCTGTAATCTCTCTTCAATCTCAAAACTTCCTCATTTCCTGAAACTTGGGCATGCTACTGACAGTTTTTCTCAGCTGTCATTATCTGAAATTCTTTTATTTCTCTCTTTTCAAGGGATATTTTCATTGTTTAAAGAATTTTGGGTTGAATATTCAGCACTGTTCTACTTTCAGTTCTTTAAGGGTGTTGATCCATTTTTCCTTTGCCTCCCTTGTTACAATAAATCATCAATCCTTCATAATCTTATTGTTCTGTATCTAATATTTCTTTTTCTCTGCCTGCTTTTAAGATATTCTCTTTATTTTCACTTCGCACCATACTTAAGTATGCTGAAAAGGCCCACTTGTGAATGTGAAGTCAGGTGAGCCTTAGGAAACATCACTACAAACAAAGCTAGTGGAGCTGATAGAATTCCAGTTGGGCTATTTCAAATCCTAAAAGATGATGCTGTGAAAGTGATGCACTCAATATGCCCGCAAATTTGGAAAACTCAGCAGTGGCCAAAGGACTGGAAAAAGTCAGTTTTCATTCCAATCCCAAAGAAAGGCAATGCCAAAGAATGCCCAAACTATTGCACATGCATTCATCTCACATGCTAGCAAAGTAATGGTCAAAATTCTCCAAGCCAGGCTTTAGCAATACATGAACCGTGAACTTCTGGATGTTCAATCTGGTTTTAGAAAAGGCAGGGGAACAAGAGATCAGTTGCCAACATCCATCGGATCATCAAAAAATCAAGATGTTCCAGAAAATCATCTATTTCTGCTTTATTGACTGTGCCAAAGTCCTTGACTGTGTGGATCACAATAAACTGTGGAAAATTCTGAAAGACATGGGACTACCAGAACACCTGACCTGCATCTTTGAGAAACCTGTATGTAGGTCAGGAAGCAACAGTTAGAACTGGACATGAAACAACAGACTGGTTCCAAATAGGAAAAGGAATACGTCAAGACTGTATATTGTCCCCCTGCTTATTTAACTTACATGCAGAGTACATCATGAGAAACACTGGTCTGGAAGAAGCACAAGCTGGAATCAAGATTGCTGGGAGAAATATCAATAACCTCAGATATGCAGATGACACCAGCCTCATGGGAGAAAGTGAAGAACTAAAGAGCCTCTTGATGAAAGTGAAAGAAGAGAGTGAAAAAGTTGGCTTAAAGCTCAAAATGCAGAAAACTAAGATCATGGCATCTGGTCCCATCACTTCATGGCAATAGATGGGGAAACAGTGGCTGACTTTATTTTTGGGTGGCTCCAAAATCACTGTAGATGGTGACTGCTGCCATGAAATTAAAAGATGCTTACTCCTTGGAAGGAAAGTTATGGCCAACCTAGACAGCATATTACAAAACAGAGACATTACCAAAAAGGTCCATCTAGTCTAGGCCATGGTTTTTCCAGTGGTCATGTATGGATGTGAGAGTTGGACTATAAAGAAAGCTGAGCACAGAAGAATTGATGCTTTTGAACTGTGGTGTTGGAGAAGACTCTTAAGAGTTTCTT
Organism: Odocoileus virginianus; assembly: GCF_023699985.2. NCBI lineage: Eukaryota > Metazoa > Chordata > Mammalia > Artiodactyla > Cervidae > Odocoileus > Odocoileus virginianus. Next base: position 21,257,516 of record NC_069683.1, read on the forward strand.
GGACTGCAAGGCAATCCAACCAGCCCATCCTAAAGGAGATCAGTCCTGAGTGTTCATTGGAAAGACTGATGTTGAAGCTGAAGCTCCAAAACTTTGGCCACCTGATGAGAAGGGCTGACTCATTGGAAAAGATCCTGATGCTGGGAAAGATTGAAGGTGGGAGGAGAAGGGGACGACAGAGGATGAGATGGTTGGATGGCATCACCGACTCAATGGACATGAGTTTGAATAAACTTTGGAAGTTGGTTATGGACAGGGAAGCCTACTGTGCTGCAGTCCACGGGGTCTCAAAGAGTCGAACACAGCGGAGCAACTGAACTGAACTGACTAATTATGGTGCACTATGTCATGATTTTCTTTGTATTTAACCTTCTTAGAATTGAAAACCAACAGTTGTAAGTAATTTGATCTTTCTTATGAATTTACAAAAGCTTCAGCAGTTATGTTTTCAAATATTCTCATTGACCATTCTCTCTCTCATTTCATTCTGGAAGTCACTGAGTTAACATTTTGTTTGCTCATTTTCCCAACATTTTCCCCTCTATTCTTCAGAGTGAATATTTTCTATTAATTATGTCTCAAATTAATGTCCCTTTTATTTCCTGACTCTGTTTCTAATAAGTTTATCCTGTAATATTTTTCAGATATTTTTCAGTTCTGAAATTTCTGTTTGATTCTTTATATAGCTTCTGTTGTTGTTCTAAAATTTGCTGTTTACTCTTTCCCATCAAATACTTTTCTTTGTTTAAAAATGTATTAATAATAATAATTACTTTTAAACTCTTTGTGTATTAATACCAACATTTGTGTTTATTACCTTTTTTTGAAAAAAAATTGGAAACAGGTCACGTTTTCATAATTTTTTGACTATCCACACATTTTTTTAAATGTTATCTTCACATTGTGTTATGTACTGAATGGAGCTGAACTTTGATGCCAGTTTTTGAAAGTATTTTGAACTTTTGGCAGGTGGTTAAATTGCTGACAGGTATTTATTCCTTCTAGGCTTACTTATACTCTTTGTTAAGGTAGATCTATTGTCATTCAGAATTTCAACTTAGAGCAGTCCCTCACCATAGTAAGGCATCCTAACCACTAAGATGAACATTTTTAGGGCTTATATTATATGCACAAGGTGCTCAGTGCGATCTTTCCATTCTAGGTGAACTGGAATCCCAGTGGCTCTCAGAACGACACAACCTACAGTTCCAGCACTGCACAAGTTCTGGTATCATTCAGCTTTCAGCCTCAAAGCACAGAGATCTCTGCTAGGCCTCAGGGAATCTCACCTTATCCATGCACAGCCTAGCTCTTGGCCAAGGATCCACAGTGAATGACCACACAAACTTCTAAAATGTTTCCTCTGTACAGCTCTCCCTATTTCAATGTATGCCCTGCAAATTCCAGCTGCTTAAGCAGTCCACGACTCTGATTTTGTATTCTCAGCTTGGAGAACAGGGTTTCTCAGCCTCCATCTCACAGTTCTGTGGTATGGCAGGAAAATGTTAGTAGTTGATCCTTCACTTTTAAGGAATTAAAATACCCTTCAAGGCTTATTTTAAATGCTACTAAACTTTTTCTCATCCCTACTTCCAAGAATCACCAGCAGTTATCCAGATATTCTCTTTGTATGGATCTCAGTAACATTTTAGTAGTATCTGGCCTTCAGGAAAAATATGTTCTTGCTTAATATCAATTGTTTAGAACAAGTGCTTTAAGAACAAGTATATTTGTGATGGTGAAAGGGAGTAAGAATGGGATTCAGTTTTAGGAACTCATGAGATTTAATATTAGGGATGGCTTTGCCATTTTTTTGGTTTCAACTTACATAGTCTTAGAAGTTTAAGCTCTCTGAATGTGAAATGTCAAATTTATGGTGTCTCAGATCAACTAGTTTTCAATCAAGATCAAGTTGTCATGAGGATCAACTGAGATAATATACACAAGTGACATTTAACCAATAAAGGGCTTATAAAAGTGCTAAAGTATTATGGGCAGGTCAACATCATCTGCACAACAACCCTAATACCTCATAAGGTAAAGTTTTGCACTAAATTATTTTAATGGTGGTGATAAAATATCTCTCTAGGGAATATTTAAATGCACACAAAATTCATGTCCTTGAAGGGTAATATTTACTACTAAAATAAATTCTGTTTTGCTTTTTACCTTTAAAAAATTAAACCTTGAAGAATGTAGAACATCACAGTGTTGAATAATAGGGTTTCCTTGAATGAATGAAGACTCAGAGGTATCAATTAACAAAAGGCTGCAGTTCTTTAGCACTGCTCACATACAAGAGTAATAAACAGTAGTAAATGCCAGTCTTTGTTATGAAAGTCTTTTTTAATATAACCCCATTCTACACAACTTTCTGTGCATTATTATGCTTGTAATATCTGGTGGTACACAGTGATAGAATTCCAGAGAAATGACAAAGTTTGCACCAGCCAAGGTGAGGGAAAGGATTAAAGTTTGGTGACATCAGAAAATTTATTTCTTAATGTACTGGAGACGGATACCTCTTCACTGCCTTTGTGGAGGGCCTTTTTGAGGATCTACTTCATGTAGTGAATAAAACACCCTAAAATTTCATGTACTGTACTTTCAGTAGTAACTCTTACATGACTATATTTATGTAATGAATTTTCATCATAATATGCTAACAATAGAACATAGCTTCACTAGAGAAGAAAATTAGACACAGTGCAATGCTATGTGGCAAAACATTTTATACAATCATAATAAATAATGATGTCTAACAGGTTTAGTAAACACACTGAACTCAGTGGGGTACAGTCAAAAAGTAATTCTGTTTTTCTACCATCAGGGTCTTCAGATACACTATGTGAGATCTCCATTCCCTCTCCCTGGACATCTTTAACAGGTAGGTTGCTTTTCTGATAACTTCTGTATTAGCAGAGTGTCATTTTCATTAAAACATCTAGTATAATCTTGAATCAAAACTAACCTCTCACACAATTCAAATATTTTCTTTCTACCCTAGTCCAAGACTAAAGTTTTGGCTAAATTTTAATGACTAAAATTGACTAAAAGTTTGGGATCTGTAAGAGGAAAAACAGGTTTTGCTATGGTTCTTTTCCTCTCCATAGATTTTGTGAGGTAAGGGAGAAGAGAGAAAAGATGAGAGAAAAATAAATTCTTTTTACTTACTTAATGCTGGTTATAGTTCTCTGGTGATTGCTTAGTCAGGGATCCAAATGTTGGCTCTTTTACCGATGTGCATTGAACGATCTGGGGAGACTGTTCACAGGGGCCTTCACTCTACATCATTCTAACACTGTGATTCATGATGTGGTGACTTCATTCAGACTTCTTTGTCCCCTCCCTTGTGGCACTCTCACCTCAACACCCAGACTCCTTTCAATATGAAAATCTCACGTGCTGAGCCTACAGCAGAACCTCTTGCTCACTCTGCCATCTCACCTCTGTGAAGGTTTTCCATTTGCCCTTACTCACGTGGCTTGAGACAAGGTAAATCATAGCCCTTCACTTATTAAAATAGGAGGGAAATACATTAAAAAAAAAAAAAAACCACTGGGCTTTCACATCATCTCTTCAAGGAAGTCTCTGTGGAATACCCTTCTATTTTACTCAATAGATAGAAGGTGAATATTTTCTATGAAGTGAATTTGGTCTCCTCTTCAATTAGTCCAACAGATATGTCTGTAGTCACTCTTGTTAAAATGTAGGAAAGTTTTCCAAAATTTACTCAAACTTGGGGGCAGTAGTCAAAGATCTACGATGAAGTTAATGATGCTTAAGTTTCAGGTTTCTTCACTTGCACATGCTCTTTCTAAGGCACTATGCCTAATTTTGAATTTGTAATTTTTTGTTCTTTTTCTTAAAGGTGCCCCCCCATCATATAATATTGAAGTTCCAAAAGTATTGTTTTGCCTTTGTCTTATTATTCAGTTGCTCAGTCATGTCTGACTCTTTGCAGCCCCATGAACTGCAGCACACCAGGCTTCCCTGTCCATCACCAACTCCCGGAGTTTACTCAAACTCATGTGCATCAAGTCGGTGATACCATCCAGCCTTCTCATTCTCACTTGTCGCCCTTTTTCATCCTGCCTTCAATCTTTCCCAGCATCGGGATCTTTTCCAATCAGTCAGCTCTTCACATCAGGTGGCCAAAGTATTGGAGCTTTGGCTTCAGCATCAGTCTTTCCAGTGAATGTTCAATGTTGATTTCCTTTAGGATTCACTGGTTTGGTTACCTTGCAGTCCAGAGGACTCTCAAGAGTCTTCTCCAGCACCACAGTTCAAAAGCATCGATTTTTCAGCACTCAGTCTCCTTTATGGTCATCTCTCACATGCATACATGAATACTGGAAAAACCATAGCTTTGAATCTACAGATCTTGGTTGGCAGTGATATCTCTGCTTTTTAATACACTGTTTAGGTTTGTCATAGCTATTCTTCCAAGGAGCAAGTGTCTTTTAATTTCATGGCTGCAGTCACCATCCACAGTGATTTTGGAGCCCAAGAAATTAAAGTCTGTCACTGTTTCTATTGTTTCCCCATCTATTTGCTATGAAGTGATGGGACTGAATGCCATGATCTTAGTTTTTTGAATGTTGAATTTTAAGCCAGTTTTTTTCACTCTCCTCTCTTTTACTCTCCTCTCTTTCACTCTCCTTTCACTCACCTTTATCAAGAGGCTCTTTAGTTCCTCTTTACTTTCTGCCATTTGGATGGTGTCATCTGTATATCTGAGGTTATAGATGTTTCTCCTGGCAATCTTGATGCCATCCTGTGCTTCATCCAGAGGGGATATTTGCACAGTGTTCAGAACAAAGGCAAAAATTATTTAACTGGCTCAACTGACACCAATCTTTGTCTTTCTCTTACCAACTTCTCTCCTCCAAACTCCTACCCATATATGCATGTCTAACTCTTCCTAGACTCTAGGAAATTTAATAACTTAAAATTTTGTAATAATGACATTGTAATAATGTAATGATGTAATTGATTTAATGTAATAATGAATTGTGAGAATGGATTTAAACATGCAATAATTTGGTACAAATCTCCAAGATGTATTATACCGACACTAATAAGATGTCAGCATCTTGAGAGGTTTTGTATGGCATCCCAAACAGGAAACTACTGCCATGAATCATTTAATGCAGAAATAAACTTAATTTGGAGGTTTTGAAGAGGAAGTTAATGCAGCAGGTGTTGGGCTGACATATCTAATAATATGGGCACTCAATAAAATTGTTAACTAAATTAGGTGATACATGAGAGAACCATTGGAAAATTGATCACAATATGACACAATGAGACAATTCAGATATTATTTCACTGGATTTTGATAAAGCCTGTCTACTATTTTGAACCTGAAGAAATTACAAGTGTGGTCAAACTATTGCTACTTGACCTCAGCCAGACTTTCAGACCCCTGCCTTCCTCCACAGCCTCCAAACTTTGTGCGGCAGTTATAGCAGAGTTTTATTTTGTTGACAAAGTTTGATAGGGACTGCCTGGGCACTGTGTTAAGATGGCATTTTTCTACCTCTGGATTCAGTTGAAAAGCATTTCATGGTTAATATGTGATGCTGCCATAAGAATTGCAATGCAAAATGATGACGTTTATGCTATGTACCTGCCATTCAGGTATGAGGATAAGCAGATGTGCTGCCTGACAACTGTTCTCATCATTATATCATCCTACACTCATGTGTCAAAAGATACCCTACAGTCTATCTTGGCATTTTTATGATTAAATTTTGTACAACAATCTGAAATAAATGCAAAATGCCTACATCTTGTATATTCATTTAAAACATGTGTGACCCTCAGCAGCGCATCATAGCAGGCAATGATTGGAATACCTGAATAGGGCTTTTTCTTTCTCTATTTCTAATACCTCGTCTTCAGTGTATAAAATGTAATACCATGTATTATTTATCAACAGCAGTGCAGTGCTGCCAAGCAAATGTCAGTCAGTGAGATTACCATATATATGGCTGTACATCAAAATATTTTTCTCTGGTTTTCGATTATCCAACATTCTGGAAATGTAACAAAAGCTAAGGCAAATAAGAAACTTTTAGTCCAGTGGTGGGAGTGGAGAATTTTTCTCCATAACAAATATGTTGAAAGAGTCCAGGTGAGAAGAAAAGGCTTCTTTTTGTTGCCACGCCAGAGCTGACACACCTTGGCGATCCAAGTTGACAGACATGTATCACAGCCAAGCTCCCTAGACGCCACTGTCTCTCATTCTGATATGAGCCATACTCACTCACATGGCTGCTTCAAGGCACTGAGTCAGGGACCTGAAGATAGATGCCTGAGACTGGAGAGAGGTTGGTGTTTTCTCTCTTAAAGTTCATGCGATTTTTCTTCACTGTCATTTAAATACTTCAGTGTCTAACCCCTTTGAGAGGGATGAAAGAAATGAGTTTAAGACCTACTATGCTTACTCCTTGGAAGGAAAGTTATGACTAACCTAGATAGCATATTAAAAAGCAGAGACATTACTTTGCCAACAAAGGTCCGTCTGGTCAAGGCTATGGTTTCTCCAGTGGTCATGTATGGATGTGAGAGTTGGACTCTGAAGAAAGCTGAGAGCTGAAAAATATATGCTTTTGAACTGTGGTGTTGGAGAAGACTCTTGAGAGTCCCTTGGACTGCGAGGAGATCCAACCAGTCCATCCTGAAGGAGATAAGTCCTGGATGTTCACTGGAAGGACTGATGCCGAAGCTGAAACTCCAATACTTTGGCCACCTCATGCGAAGAGTTGACTCATTGGAAAAGACACTGATGCTGGGAGGGATTGGGGGCAGGAGGAGAAGCGGACGACAGAGGATGAGATGGCTGGATGGCATCACCCACTTGATGGGCATGAGTTAGAGTGAACATCGGGAGTTTGTGATGGACAGGGAGGCCTGGTGTGCTGTGATTCATGGGGTCGCAAAGAGTGGGACATGACTGAGTGACTGAACTGAACTGAACTGATGCTTCAGGAAGTGAGCTCAGTACTTTATACATATTTATTCATTTAAATATACATCTACTCTCTAAATACATTTATGTATACTTAAATCCACATTTTATAGATGAAGAAACTGCAGATCAGAAAATTGACATAATTTGAGTAAGGCTACCCAAAATTTGGGCTAAGTGTTTGTTGTTTAGTCGCCCAGTCTTGTCCAACCCTTTGCAACCCCATGAATTGCAACAAGTCAGACCTCCCTATCCCTCACCATCATTGAGCTTCAATTTGTTTTTTCTACTATATCACTCTACCTCATGATGAAAAATCACATTTTCCCCAGTTTTTTGTTGTATTTTGTTTTATCTGCTTGAATCTCCTTGACTGTCTACATCTTACCACCTTGTAGATGAGGTCACTTTCTCACCATATTTTGCAAATTTGACTAACTTCTACAAGAAGTATAAACTAAGTAGTTTTCTCTAATTTGGCTTATTTCACATTCAATATTTTTCAAATAGTTCCTCTTTTTGCTTTTAAGGTAATTAGAGGTAACAATATTTAGAGTCTGAAGCTTTATTTTTGTCTTCTAGAAGGGCAGCAGAGCCTCAGGGCAGGTGGCATTCTCTGTGATTATCTGAAAAATACCAACCCTAGAGATTCCACTTACCCTTGCAGAAGTTAATATCAGTAACACCTTTTACTATATTAGGCATCTCCCTGTACTCAAGGATCTTCTCCTCCTTATTGCTTTCCATTTCTAAACGCTGACCTTCACACATTCTCTTAGTTCTGACCACAGTCTTTACCCTTTCAAATCCATCACCTGTCTTTATTCCTCTTCCTGCTTTGTGAATCACTATGTCATATCAAGTCACTTTCTACAGTCTCCAATATGGCTCCAGATATATATATATATATATATATATATATATATATATATATATATATATATATTTACACATATATATAACTTCATTTGGGATAGAGATTGCAAATATATTGTTTTAACAAAAATAGCCTTTATGGGACTTCCCTGTTGGTTCAGTGGCTGGGACTCCACACTCCCAACGCAAGGGCCCTAGGTTTGATCCCTGGTCAGGGAACTAGATCCCATATAAGGCAACTAAGACCTGGTGCAGGCAAATAAATAAATAAATGTATTTTTTAAAATAACCTTTGTCCATTGAGTACTTACCATATGTTACTTTGTGTTCAGTCACTTAGCTGTATCTGACTCTTTGCAACCCCATGAACTGCAGCACACCTGGCTTCCCTGTCCTTCCCCATCTCCCAGAGTTATCTTACATTCAGGTAAGTTGAATCAATGATGTCATCCAATCATCTAATCCTCTGTTGCCTCTCTTCTCCTCATGCCCCCAATCTTTCCCAGCACCAGGGGCTTTTCCAATGAGTCATCTTTTCAAATCAGGTGGCCGAAGTATTAGAGCTTCAGCTTCAGCATCAGTCCTAATGAATATTCAGGACTGATTTCCTTTAGGATGGACTGGTTTTATCTCCTTGCAGTCCAAGGGACTCTCAAGAGTCTTCTCAGCATCACAATTTGAAAGAATAAGTTCTTCGGCACTCAGCCTTCTTTAACGTCCAACTCTCACATGCATGCATGACTACTGGAAAAAACATAGCTTTGATTCTACAGAGCTTTGTTGGCAAAATGATGTCTCTGATTTTTAGTACACTATTTAGGCTTGTCATAGCTTTTCTGCCAAGGAGCAAGAGTCTCTTAATTCCATGGCTGCAGTCACCATCCGCAGTGATTTTGGAGCCCAGGAAAATAAAGTCTGTCACTGTTTCCATCGTTTCTCCATCCATTTGCCATGAAGTCATGGGACAAGATGCCATGATCTTGATTTTTGAATGCTGAGTTTTAAGCTGACTTTTTCACTCTCCTCTTTCATTTTCATCAAAAGGCTCTTTAGTTCTTCTTCACTTTCTGCCATAAAGTTGGTGTCATCTGCATATCTGAGGTTATTGATAATCCTCTTGGAAATCTTGAATCCAGCTTGTGCTTCATCCAGCCTGGCATTTTGTATAATGTACTCTGCATATAAGTTAAATAAGCAGGGTGACAATATAAAGCTGTGACGTATTCCTTTCCCAATTTTGAGCCAGTTTGTTGTTCCATTTCTAGTTCTGCTGTTTCTTGACATGCATACAGGATTCTCAGAAAGCAGGTAAGGTGGTCTGGCATTCCCATCACTTTAAGAATTTTCCAGCTTGTTGTGATCTGCATAGTCAAAGGCTTTAGCATGGTCCATGAAGTAGAAGTAGATGTTTTTCTGGAATTTCCTTGCTTTTCCCATGAGCCAGTGGATGTTGGCAATTTGAACTCTGGTTTTCTGTATTTTCTAAATCCAGTTTTTACATCTGGAAGTTCTCAGTTCATGTACACCTTAAGCCTAACTTGAGGGATTTTGAGCATTAGCTTGCTAGTGTGAGAAGTCAGTGCAATTGTGTGGTAGTTTCAGCATTCTTTGGCATTACCCTTCTTTGGGATTGGAATGAAAACTGACCTTTTCCATTCATGTGGACACTGCTGAGTTTTTCATATTTACTGGCATATTGAGTGTAGCACTTTCACAGCATCATCTTTTAGGATTTGAAATAGCTCTTCCAGAATTCTATCACCTCCACTAGCTTTGTTAGTACTTCCTAAGACTCATTTGACTTCATATTCCAGGATGTCTGGCTCTAGGTGCGTGACCACACCATCTTGCTTGTTGAGTTCATTAAGACCTTTTTAGTATAGATCTTCCGTGTGTTCCTAACACCTCTTCTTAATATCTTCTGCTTCTGTTAGGTCCATGGCATTTCTGTGCTTTATTGTGCTCATCTTTGCATGAAATGTTCCCTTGATATCTCTAATTTTCTTGAGTTCTTTAGTAGTAGAATTAAGATTGAGACTAGCTTCTGTTTTACCTCTGATATACCGTACTCTCCTGATCGTGTTAACACCCTAGTAGAGTATGTTATGCATCATACTTAAAGGTCTCTTCTAGAGGATGAGCAATATGTTCTCACAGGAAAATTTTCATAACTGTTACATTGTAGTAAATATTTTGAATCAGCCTACAGTTCTAAAGTGTGGCTCACCATTATACAGAGCGAAGTAAGTCAGAAAGATAAAGACCATTACAGTATACTAACACATATATATGGAATTTAGAAAGATGGTAATGATAACCCTATATGCAAAAAAAGAAAAAGAGACTCAGATGTATAGAACAGACTTGTGGACTCTGGGAGAAGGCAAGGGTGGGATGTTTCAAGAGAACAGCATCGAAACATGTATATCTAGGGTGAAACAGATCACCAGCCCAGGTTGGATGCATGAGACAAGTGCTCGGGCCTGGTGCACTGGGAAGACCCAGAGAGATGGGGTGGAGAAGGAGGTGGGAGGGGGGACCGGGATGGGGAACACATGTAAATCCATGGCTGATTCATTTCAATGTATGACAAAAACCACTGCAATGTTGTAAAGTAATTAGCCTCCAACTAATAAAAATAAATGGAAAAAAAAAATAAAGTGTGGCTCAGTTGGTAAAGAATCTGCCTGCTATTCGGGAGACTTGGGTTGGATCCCTGGGTTGAGAAAATCCCCTGGAGAAGGGAAAGGCTACCCACTGCAGTATTCTGTCTTGGAGATTTCCATGGACTGTATTGTCCATGGGGTCGCAAAGAGTCGGACACCACTGAACGACTTTCACTTTCACAGTTCCAAAGTACTAAACAGCTTATTAAAAATGTCTTCTAAATAAACACCACAAAAAACAATACAAAAACTAGATGGCGTTTTGTAATTTTTTTTTTTTAAAGAAAAGAAAAAGTACAGGGAAAATTGCCAAAACTTAGTTAAGTCTTCAGGTTTTCATATTTTTCACAGAAAAACAAAGTAAAACAAAACCTTACTAGGGACAACATGGAGGCCAGGAAACTTCCATTACAAATTCCTAAATTGTCTTCATGTACTTGTTAAAAGGGGTTATTTGTATTTTTTGACTTTTTCTTTAATCAGAAAACCCACACTACAAAAATTAGGCTATTCCTACATACCCACTCTCAGTTACCCTAGATAACCCTGAATTACTCATTTTAGAACATCATTGTTAATGTAGTATAAGGATTTCTCCTGTATAGTTAAGTGCTAAAGAAAATGGGATATGGTGTCACAAAGAGTTCTGTTTCTATTATGTATATAGAAGTTTGATCTTAAGTGAGTTCCGTGTTCTCAATTTCAATTTATTTGCCACTAAAAATATGGTTGATGATGCATATAATTCATGGCTGTTTTAAGGATAAATAAAGTACTTCAAAGGTATTCGTTTCTTCCACTTCTTCCAACTTCAACATCTTAGTCAAGGCCATTTTGTGTCAAAGGAATGAAGCTCATTTAAACTAGTTTAGGCATAAAATGAAAGTTGTTGAAAAGATATTCTGCAAATTCATTCCAAGTAAAAGATAATTAATTAGGTGTCAAGACGGGTGGTAAGAATAAACAGCAAGCTATCAAGAGCCCAAGCAGTTATTTTAAAAGTGTCTTTTCTCTACTGCCAAAGGGGTACTTAACCTATTTCTCTACCTCATTTTTTAAAAAATCAAATGTAATTGATTTAAGATGCTTTGTTAGTTTCAGGTGTAGAGAGAGTGTTATGTATTTTTTCAGATTACTTTACATTTTAGGTTATTACAAAATATTGAATACTGTTCCCTGTGCTATACAGTAAATCCCTATTGCTCATTCATTTTATACGTAATGGTGTGCATCTGTTCACCCTAATTTTACTAATTTATACACCCCTCCCTTTCCCATTTGGTAACCATCAGTGTATTTTCTATATGTGTGAGTCTGTCTCTCTTCTATTAGTAGAACCATTTGTATTTTAATTCCACATATGAATGATTTTTTTGTTGAGTCGCTAAGTCATGTCTGATTCTTTGCGACCCATGGACTGCCACACTCCAGGCTTCTCTGTCCTTCCTTATGTCCCAGAGTTAGCTCAGATTCATGTCCATTTATTCAGTGATGCTATCTAACCCCCTCATCCTCTGCCACCCTCTTCTCTATTTTCCTTCACTCTTTCCCAGCATCAGGGTCTTTTTCAGTTAGCCAGCTCTTTGCATAAGGTGCCCAGAGTACTGGAGCTTGAGCTTGAGCATCAGTCCTTCCAGTGAATATTCAGGGTTGATTTCCTTTAGGATTGGCTGGTTCGATCTCCTTGCAGTCCAGGGAATTTCAAGAGTCTTCTCAAGCATCACAGTTCAAAGCATCCATTCTTTGGTGCTCAGCCTTCCTTATAGGTCCAACTCTCACATCCGTGAATGACTACTGGAAAAACCATAGCTTTGACTTTATGAACCTTTGTCAGCATAGTGATGTCTCCTTTTTTCTATGCTGTCTAGTTTTGTTACAGCTTTCCTTCCAAGGAGCAAGTGTCTTCTGATTTCATGACTGCCCCGTCACTGTCCACAGTGATATTGTCATCCAAGCAGGGGAAAAAAAATCTGTCACTGCTTCCATTTTTAACCCTTATATTTGCTATGAAGTGATGTGACCAGATGCTATGATCTTAGTTTTTAGATTGTTGAGTTTCAAGCCAGCTTTTTCACTCTCCTCTTTCAACCATATTAAGAAGCTCCTTAGTTATTCTTCACTTTCTCCCATTACCATGGTATTGTCTGCACATCTAAGGTTGATGATATTTTTGCCCACAGTCTTGATTCCAGCTTGTGATTCATCCAACCTGCCTTTTTGCGTGATGTACTCTGCATATATTTTAAATAAACATGGCGACAATGTACAGCCTTCATGTACTCCTTTCACAATTTTGAACCAGTCAGTTGTTCCATTTCTGGTTCAAACTGTTGCTTCTTGACCCACATACAGGTTTCTCAGGTGACAGATTAGATGATCTGGTACTCCCATCTCTTTAAGAATTTTTCATAGTCAAAGGCTTTGGTGTAATCAGTGAAGCAGAAGTAGATGTTTTTTCCCTGGAATTCCTGTATTTTTTCTATGATCCAACAGATGTTGGCAACTTGATCTTTGGTTCCTCTCCCTTATCCAAATTCAGCTTGTACATCTGGAAGTTCTGGATTCAAGTACTGGTGAAGCCTAACTGGAAGGATATTGAGCATTACTTTGTTAGCACGTGAAATGAGCACAACTGTATGGTAGCTTGAATATTCTTTATATTGCCCTTATTTAGAAATGGAATGAAAATTGATATTTTCCAGTCCTGTGGCCTTGGCTGAATTTTCCAAATTTGCTGGCATATTGAGTGCAGCACTTTAACAGCATCATCTTTTAGGATTTTAAGTATCTCAGCTGGAATACTGTCAAACTCCACTAGATTTGTTCATAGTAATGTTCCTAGGGCCCACTTGTCTACCCTTTCCAGGATGTCCATCTCTAGGTGAGTGACAACACCATCATGATTACCCTGGTCATTAAGATCTTTTTATATAGTTCTTCTGCATATTTTTGCCATCTCTTCTTAATTGTTTCTGCTTCTCTTAGGTCCTTAATATTTCTGTTCTTTATTATCTCTTTCCTTGCACGAAATGTTCCCTTGATATCTCCAATTTTCTTGAAGAGATCTCATCTTTCCCAATCTATTATTTTGGTCTATTTCTTTGTGTTGTTTGTTTAAGAAAGCTTTCTTATCTCTCCTTATTCTCTGGAACTCTGCATTCAGTTGGGTGTATCTATTGCTTTTTCCCTTGCCTCTCACTTGTTTTCTTTCCTCAGCTGTTTGTAAAACCTCCTCAGACAACCACTTTGCCTTCTTGTATTTCTTTTTCATTGGGATAGCTTTGGTTACTGCTTCATGTACAATTTTACAAATTTCTGTCCATAATTCTTCAAGCACTCAGTCTACCATATCTCATCCCTTGAATCTATTCATTATCTCCACTGTATAATCTTGAGAGTGTTGATTTAGGTCATACCTTAATGGCCTACTGGTTTTACCTACTTGCTTCAAGTTAAGCCTGAAATTTCAATATATGAATGATATAGTATGTCTTTCTCTGTCTGATTTACTTCACCAAATATGATAGTCTCTAGGTCCATCCATGGTGCTGCAAATGACAATATTTCACTCTTTTTATGGCAGAGTAATATTCCATATATATATATATATACCACAACTTTTCTATCTTATCAACAACCAGCCCACATTTATGTTGCTTCTATGTCTTGGTTTTATAAATAGCAATGCTATGAATATTGGGCTTTGCCGGTGGCTTGGCTGGTAAAGAATTCACCTGCAATGTGGGAGACCTGGGTTCAATAACTGGGGTGGGAAGATCCCCTGAAGAATAGAACCCACTCCAGTATTCTGGCCTGCAGTATTCCATGGACCATATAGTCCATGATGTCGCAATGAGTCATTGTGGTCCATATGTTTTTTTGAAATAGAATTTTCAACTTTTTGGTTACACATCCAGGAGTGGGACTTCTGGATCATATGGTAACTCTACTTTTTGATATTTAAGGAACCTCCATACTGTTTCCCATAGTGGTTGTACCAATTTATATTCCTTCAAACAGTGCAGGAGCATTCTCTTTCCTCCACTCATTCTCCAACATTTAATATTTGTGCTTTTTCTAATTATAGCCATTTTGACCAGTGTGAGGTGTTACCTCACTCATTGTGGTTTTGATATGTATTTTTCTCATAATTAGCAACATTGAGCATCTTTTCTTAAGCTGCTGGCCATCGATATACGTTCTTATGTCTGTTTGGGTCTTCTTCCCATTTTTTGGTTGGGCTGTTTGTGTGGAGTGGGTTGATACTGAGTTGCGTGAGCCATTTCCTACTTCACACTTTATTGCTATTTCTCTCTAAATTAGAGAATAGTCACTTAGCATCCCTGCAGAGACGCTCAGAGGCACAAACCAACCTTTGTGCGCTCTGGACCCAGGGGAAATGAGCAGTGACCGCCTCCCCCACAAGGCACTGAGCCAGACCAGCCTATGAGCGTTTCAGGGTCCCCTGCACAGGAGTGCATCAGCAGTGGCCTGCCGTGGCGACAGAGGCACCGGCAGCAACAATCCTGGAGGGGCAGCTTGTTGGCATAAGTCCTCGTGGGGTAGCTTGCCATTAGCCCTACTTTAGAGATGTGGACTGGGCCACTCACAAACTGGAGAATAGTAATACCAAAGAAGTTCTCACACTGGTGTGGAGGCTCTAGGCTCCACATCAGACTTCCCAACCTGGCGATCTGGTGAAGGGACTGGGAATTCCCAGGGAATTTGACTTTGAAGATTAGGATTTGATTACAAAAATTCCACAGGACTGGAAGAAGCAGAGACTCTTGAAGGGCACAAACTAAACCTTGTGCACACTGCTCCATGGGAAAGGAGCAATGACCCCACAAGAAACTTAACCAGACCTGCCTGTGAGTGTTTGGGAGTCTCCTGCAGAGGTGTGGGTCAGTAGTGGCCTGTCCTGGGGACAGGGGCAGCAGCAGTCCTGGATGGCGCAGCCTGTTGGCATAAGTCCTCTTGGAGGAGGTTGCCATTAGCCCTACCATAGAGACTGCAGACCCGCAGACTGAACCACCTTAAGCCAAGCAACTAATCAGCCCCACTCATGGGCAGAAAATTGGGTTAAAGATTTACTGAGTATGTCCCTGCAGGCTTCCATGGTAACTTAGAAGGTAAAGAATCAGCCTGCAATGCAGAAGACCCAGTTTTGAACCACAGGTCGGGGAGATCCCCTGGAGAAGGGACTCCAGTATTCTTGCCTGGAGAATTCCATGGACAGAGGAGGCTAGTGGGCTAGGAGGTCCATGGGATCACAAGGCCCTATCCACAAGAGCAAAACCTAGTTTTCCCCAAAGCCAGCCCCTCCTATCAGGAAGCTTGCTCTAGCCTTTTCCCCTCGTCTATCAGTGGGCAGAGAGAAGAAGCAAGAACTACAATCCCATGGCCTCCAAATAGAAAACCACTATGACATAAAACTAACCAAATGATCACATAGATCACAGCCTTGTGTATCCCAACAAAACTGTGAGCCATGCCATGTAAGGCTGCACAAGATGGACAGGTCATGGTGGAGAGTTCTGACAAAACATGGGGTACTGGAGAAAGGAATGGCAAGCCACTTCAGGATCTTGTCTTGAGAACCCCGTGAACAGTATGAAAAAGCAAAAAGATATGTCACTGAAAGATAAGCCCTGCAGGTTGGTAGGTGTTCAATATGCTGCGGAGAAATAGTTCCAGAAAGAATGAAGTAGCTGAGCCAAAGTGGAAAAGAATTCCAGTTATGGATGTGTCTGGTGGATAACATAAAGTCCAGTGCTGTAAAGAACGATATTGCATAGGAACCTGGAATGTTAGGTCCGTGAATCAAGGTAATTGGATGTGGTCAAACAGGAGATGGCAAGAGTGAACATCAACATTTTAGGAACCATTTTAGACCTAATCTAAAATGGATGGGAATGGGTGAATTTAAATCAGATGACCATTATATCTACTATTGTGGACAAGACTCCCTTAGAAGAAATGGAGTTTCCCTCATAGTCAACCAAAGAGTCCAAAATGCAATACTTGGGTGCAATCTCAAAAACAACAGAATGATCTTGGTTCATTTCCAAGGCAAATTATTCACACAGTAATCTAAGTCTATGCCCCAACTACTAATGCCAAAGCAGCTGAAGTTGAATGGTTCTATGAAGACCTACAACACCTTCAAGATCTAACACCAAAAAAAGATGTCCTTTTCATCATAGGGAATTGGAATGCAAAAGTAAGAAGTCAAGAGATACCTGGAGTGACAGGCAAGTTTGACCTGTACAAAAAGAAGCAAGGCAAAAATTGACAGAGTTTTACCAAGAGAACACCCTGGCCATAGCAAATGCCCTCTTCCAACAACACAAGAGATGGCTGTAAACATCAGTTCAGTTCAGTCACTCAATCATGCCCAACACTTTGCGACCCCATGGACTGCAGCACGCCAGGCTTCTCTATCCATCACCAACTCCTGGAGCTTACTCAAACTCATGTCCACTGAGTCAGTGATGCCGTCCAACCATCTCATCTTCTGTCGTCCCCTTCTCCTGCCTTCAATCTTTCCCAGCATCAGGGTTTTTTTCCAATGAGTCAGTTCTTCGCATCAGGTGGCCAAAGTATTGGAGTTTCAGCTTCAACATCAGTCCTTCCAATGCATATTCAGGACTAATTTCCTTTAGGATGGACTGATTTGATCTCCTTGCAGTACAAGGGACTCTCAAGAGTCTTTTCCAACACCACAGTTTAAAAGGATCAGTTCCAAACATGGACATAACCAAAAGGTCCATACCAAAATCATCGATTGTATTTCCAGCTGAAAATGGAGACGCTCTATACAATCAGCAAAGCAAGACCTGGAGCTGACTGTGGCTCAGATCATGAGCTCATTATTGCAAAATTCAGACTTAAATTTAAAAAAGAATGGAAAACCACTAAGCCATTCAGGTATGACTGAAATCAAATCCCTTATGATTATATGGTGGAAGTGAGAAATTGATTTAAGGGATTAGAACCAATAGAATGCCTGAAGAACTACGGATGGAGACTGATAGCATTACATAGGAGGTAGTGACCAAAATTATCCCAAAGAAAAAGAAATGCAAGAAGGCAAAATTGTTGTCTGAGGAGGCCTTACAATTAGCAGAGAACAGAAGAGAAACAAAAGGCAAAGGAGAAAAGGAAAGATATAACCAAGAGAATGCAAAGTTTTAAAAGAATAGCAGAGAGACATCAGAAAGCCTTCCTAAATGAATAGTGCAAAGTAATAGAGGAAAACAATATAATGGGAAAGACTAGAGATCACCTCAAGATAGTTAGAGATACCAAAGGAACATTTCATGCAAACATGGGTA
The DNA here is from genome assembly GCF_023699985.2 of Odocoileus virginianus. Taxonomy (NCBI): domain Eukaryota; kingdom Metazoa; phylum Chordata; class Mammalia; order Artiodactyla; family Cervidae; genus Odocoileus; species Odocoileus virginianus. Next base: position 21,275,371 of record NC_069683.1, read on the forward strand.
CAATAAACACTGGAAATGGTATGGACCTAACAGAAACAGAAGAGATTAAGAAGAGGTGTCAAGAATACACAGAATTATCCAAAAAAAAGGTCTTAATGACCTGGATAATCATGTCGGTGTGGTCACTCACCTAGAGGCAGACATGCTGGAATGTGAAGTCAAGTGTGTCTTAGGAAGCACTACTGCAAACAAAGCCAGTGGAGATGATGGAATTCTATCTGAGCTACTTAAAATCCTAAAAGATGATGCTGTGAAAGTGCTGCACTCAATATGCCAGCAAATTTGGAAAACTCAACAGTGGCTACAGGACTGGAAAAGGTCAGTTTCACTCCAGTCCCAAAGAAGGGCAATGTCAATGAATGTTTAAAGTACCACACAATTGCACTCATTATTTGTGCTAGCAAGGTAATGCTCAAAATCCTTCAGGCTAGGCTTCAGCAGACCACAAACCAAGAAATTCCAGATGTACAACCTGAATTTTGTAAAGGTAGAAAAACCAGAGATCAAATTTCCAACATCCTATGGATCATAGAAAAAGTAAGAGAGTTCCCAAAATACATGTACTACTGCTTCATTGACTATGCTAAAGCCTTTGACTTTGTGGATCACAACAAACTCTGGAAAATTCTTAAAGAGATGAGAATGCCAGACCACCTTACCTGCCTCTTGAGAAACCTGTGTGCAAGTCAAGAAGCAACAGTGAGAACCAGTTAAGAATGGACTGGTTCAAAATTGAGAAAGGAGTATATTAAGGTTATATATTGTCACTGTGCTTATTTAACTTATATGCAGAGTACATCATGCAAAATTCCAGGCTGGATAAATCACAAGCTGGGATCATGACTGCCAGAAAAAGAGCAATAATTTCAGATATGCAGATGATACCACCCTAATGGCATAAATTTAAGTGAAAGTAAAGAGCCTGTTTATGAAGGTGAAAGAGGAGAGTGAAAAAGCTGGCTTAAAAGTTAACATTCAGAAAACTAAGATCATGGCATCTGGTCCCATCACTGCATGCATGGAAAATTGATGGAAAAAAAATGGAAACAGTGGCAGATTTTATTATCCTGGGCTCCAAAATCACTGGGAAGAAATCACAGCCAAGAAATTAAAAGATGCTTGCTCCTTGGAAGAAAAGCTATGGCAAAGATTGACAGCAATATCAAAAATCAGAGACATCGTTTTGCCTCAAAGTTCTGTATGGTCAAAACTATGCTTTATCCAATAGTCATGTATAGATGTAAGAGTTGGACCATAAAGAAGGCTGAGCACTGAAGAATTAATGCTTTTGAACTGTGGTGCTAGAGAAGACTCCTGAGAGATCCTCGGACAGCAAAATCAAACCAGTCAACCCGAAAGGAAATCACTGGATATTCACTGAATATACTGAATATTCACTGGAAGGACTGATGCTGAAGCTCCAATATTTTGGCTACCTGATGCAAAAATCTGACACATTGGAAGAGATCCTGATGGTGGGCAAGATTGAGGGCAGGAGAAGGGGGTGACAGAAGATGAGCTGGTTGGATGACATCATCGACTAAATTGACATGAGTGTGAGCAAACTGCGGGAGATAGTGAAGGACAGGGAAGTCTGCTGTATGCAGGTCATGGGGTCACAAATTGTTGGACACAACTTAGTGACTGAACAACAACAACAAATTGGATAAAAGACAACCTCTTTAACAAGTGGTGCTGGGAAAACTGGTCAACCACCTGGAAAAGAATGAAACTAGAGCACTTTCTAACACCATACACAAAAATAAACTCAAAATGGATTAAAGATCTAAATGTAAGACCAGAAACTATAAAACTCCTAGAGGAGAACATAGGCAAAACACTCTCCGACATAAATCACAGCAGGATCCTCTATGACCCACCTCCAAGAATATTGGAAATAAAAGCAAAAATAAACAAATGGGACCTAATGAAACTTAAAAGCTTTTGCACAACAAAGGAAACTATAAGCAAGGTGAAAAGGCAGCCCTCAGATTGGGAGAAAATAATAGCAAACGAAGCAACAGACAAAGGATTAATCTCAAAAATATACAAGCAACTCCTGCCAGCTCAACTCCAGAAAAATAAATGACCCAATCAAAAAATGGGCCAAAGAACTAAACAGACATTTCTCCAAAGAAGACATACAGATGGCTAACAAACACATGAAAAGATGCTCAACATCACTCATTATCAGAAAAATGCAAATCAAAACCACAATGAGGTACCACTACACGCCAGTCAGGATGGCTGCTATCCAAAAGTCTACAAGCAATAAATGCTGGAGAGGGTGTGGAGAAAAGGGAACCCTCTAACACTGTTGGTGGGAATGCAAACTAGTACAGCCACTATGGAGAACAGTGTGGAGATTTCTTAAAAAACTGGAAATAGAACTGCCATATGACCCAGCAATCCCACTTCTGGGCATACACACCGAGGAAACCAGATCTGAAAGAGACACATGTACCCCAATGTTCATCGCAGCACTGTTTATAATAACCAGGACATGGAAGCAACCTAGATGCCCATCAGCAGACGAATGGATAAGGAAGCTGTGGTACATATACAGCATGGAATATTACTCAGCCATTAAAAAGAAGTCATTTGAATTAGTTCTAATGAGATGGATGAAACTGGAGCCCATTATACAGAATGAAGTAAGCCAGAAAGATAAAGACCATTACAGTATACTAACACATATATATGGAATTTAAAAAGATGGTAATGATAACCCTATATGCAAAACAGAAAAAGAGACACAGATGTACAGAACAGACTTTTGGACTCTGTGGGAGAAGGCGAGGGTGGGATGTTTCGAGAGAACAACATCGAAGCATGTATATTATCTGTGGAGAAACAGATCACCAGCCCAGGTTGGATGCATGAGACCAGTGCTCGGGCCTGGTGCACTGGGAAGACCCAGAGGGATCAGGTAGAGAGGGAGGTGGGAGGGGGGGACCGGGATGGGGAATACATGTAAATCCATGGCTGATTCATGTCACTGTATGACAAAACCCACTACAATATTGTAAAGTAATTAGCCTCCAACTAATAAAAATAAATGAATAAAAAAAAAGAAATGCAAAATAAATTTTTTTTCAAAAAAAAAAAAAAATAACCATACCAGAAAAAAAAGATAACTGTAATTGCAAGCCATAATGGGAGCATGATTAACCTTACAATATAAAATAATTACATATAATTTTGGGGAGGGAGTCACGCAGAGTGATGTGGTAAGCGGAAGTGCATACATGAGCATGTCTTTTGTTTGGTGCATTTAATCCAGTTATATTTAAGGTAATTAACAATATGTATGATCCTATTACCATTTTCTTAATTGTTTTGGGTTTATTTTCTGTAGGTAGGTTTTTTCAATCTCTTGTTTTCTGCCTATAGAAGTTCCTTTAGCCTTTGTTATAAAGTTGGTTTGGTGTTGCTGAATTCTTTTAACTTTTGCTTGTCTGGAAAGCTTTTGATTTCTCCATCAAATCTGAAGGGGAGTCTGGCTGGGCAGAATATTCTTGGTTGTAGGTTCTTCCCTTTCATCTCTTTAAATGTATCATTCCATTCATTCCCTTTTGGCTTGTAGAGTTTCTGTTGAGAAATCAGCTGATATCCTGAAGGGAGTTCCCTTGTATGTTATTTGTTGTTTTTCCCTTGTTGCTTTTGATATTTTATTTTTGCCTTTAACTTTTGTCAGTTTGATTACTTTGTGTTTTGGTGTGTTCTTCCTTGGATTTGTCCTTCCTGGGACTATCGTCCTTCCTGGACTTCGTTGATTATTTTCTTTCCCATGTTAGGGAAGTTTCCAGTTATTATCTCTTCAAATATTTTTCTCAGGTCCTTTCTCTCTCTTCTCCTCCCGGGACTCCCTATAATGAAAATATTTGTGCATTTAATGTCCCAGAGGTCTGTTAGGCTGTTTTCATTTCTTTTCATTCTTTCTTCTATATTCTGCTCTGTGGCAGTGATTTCCACCATTCTGTCCTCCAAGCCGTTTATCCATTTTTCTGCTGTGGATTCCTCTTGGTGTATTATTCATCTCTGCCTGATTCTTCTTTAATTCTTCTAGGTCTTTGGTAAACATTTCTTGCATCTTCTCAATCTTTGCCTCCATTTTTTTTCTGAGATCCTGAATCATCTTCACTAACAATATTCTAAATTCTTGTTCTGGAAGGTTGCTATCTCCACTTCATTTAGTTGTTTTTCTGGGGATTTATCTTGTCTCTCCATCTGGGACAGAACTTTCTGTGTTTTCATGCTGATTAACTTTTTCTGTAATGTGGTTTTTGTTTTAGTCACTGTGGGATTGTGGTTCTTTATGCTCTTTCTGTCTGCTCCCTGATGGATGAGGCCAAGATGCTTGTGTAAGCTTCCTGATGGGAGGGACTGGTGGTGGGAAAAAACTGGATCTTGCTCTGGTGAGCAGGGCCTTGCTCTGTAAAGCTGTAATCCAATTATGTGCTAATGCGTGTGGTTGCTCCCTCCCTGGTAGTTGTTTGGTCTGAAGTGATACAGCCCTTGGATCTATGGGCTCTCTGGTGGGGTTCATGGTAACCTCCAAGAGGGTTTGTGCCAAGGGGACCTGCCTAGACTGCTGCCGCCAGTGCCCCTCTCCCTATGGGGAGGACCTGCCCACCCCTGCCTCCACAGGAGACCCTCCAACACTGGCTGGTAGTTTTGGTTCAGTTTCCTATGGAGCCACTGCTCCCTTCCTCTGACCTTGGTGTGTGCAAGATTTTATTTGTGCCTTCCTAGACAGCAGAGGAACCAGAGATCAAATTGCCAACATCCGCTGGATCATCGAAAAAGCAAGAGAGTTCCAGAAAAACATCTATTTCTGCTTTATTGATTACATCAAAGCCTTTGACTGTGTGGATCACAAAAAACTGTGGAAAATTCTGAAAGAGATGGGAATACCAGACCACCTGACCTGCCTCTTGAGAAACCTGTATGCAGGTCAGGAAGAAATAGCTGGACATGGAACAACAGACTGGTTCCCAGTAGGAAAAGGAGTATGTCAAGGCTGTATATTGTCACCCTGCTTATTTAACTTAAATGCAGAGTACATCATGAGAAATGCTGGCCTGTAATCAAGATTGCCAGAAGAAATATCAATAACCTCAGATATGCAGATGACACCACCCTTATGGCAGAAAGTGAAGATGAACTAAAAAGTCTCTGGATGAAATTGAAAGAGGAGAGTGAGAAAGTTGGCTTAATGCTCAACGTTCAGAAAACTAAGGTCATGGCAACTGTTCCCATAACTTCATGGGGAATAGATGAGGAAACAGTGGAAACAGTGTCAGACTTTAATTTTTTGTTCTCCAAAATCACTGCAGATGGTGATTGAAGCCATGAAATTAAAAGACGCTTACTCCTGGGAAGGAAAGTATGACAAACCTAGATAGCATATTAAAAAGCAGAGACATTACTTTGCCAACAAAGGTCCGTCTGGTCAAGGTTATGGTTTTTCCAGTGGTCATGTATGGATGTGAGAGTTGGACTCTGAAGAAAGCTGAGCATCAAAGAATTGATGCTTTTGAACTGTGGTGTTGGAGAAGACTCTTGAGAGTCCCTTGGACTGCAAGGAGATCCAACCAGTCCATCCTGAAGGAGATCAGTCCTGGGTGTTCATTGGAAGGACTGATGTTGAAGCTGAAACTCCAGTACTTTGGCCACCTCATGCAAAGAGTTGACTCATTGGAAAAGACCCTGATGCTGGGACGGAGTGGGGACAGGAGGAGAAGGTGATGACAGAGGATGAGATGGTTGGATGGCATCACCGACTTGATGGACATGGGTTTGAGTAAACTCCGGGAGTTGGTGATGGACAGGGAGGCCTGGCGTGCTGCGATTCATGGAGCCGCAAAGAGTCAGACACGACTGAGCGACTGAACTGAACTGAACTGAGACTGGAGTCTCTGTTTATCCCCATCCTGTGGAAATCTTGTAATCAAATCCTACTGGCCTTGAAGGTCAGATTCCCTGGGGATTCCCAGTCCTTTTGTCAGCTACCCAGTCTGGGAAGCCTGACATGGTGTTCAGGACCTTCACAGTAGTGAGAGAATGTCTTTGGTATTATTGTTTTCCAGTTTATAGGTCACCCATCCAGCAGGTATGGGGTTTGACTTTATCTTAGTTGTGCCCATTTTACCATCTCTCTGTGGCTGCTTCTATGTCTTTGGACATGGTGTGTCTTTTTTTGGTAGGTTCCAGCGTCAGGCTCAGAGAAGGCAATGGCAACCTACTCCAGTACTCTTGCCTGGAGGATCCGACGGACGGAGGAGCCTAGTAGGCTGTAGTCCATGGGGTCCGGAAGAGTTGTACATGACTGAGTGACTTCACTTTCACTTTACATTTTCACGCATTGGAGAAGGAAATGGCAACCCACTCCAGTGTTCTTGCCTAGAGAATCCCAGGGACGGAGGAGCCTGGTAGGCTGCTGTCTATGGGGTCGCACAGAGTTAGACACGACTGAAGCAACTTAGCAGCAGCAGCAGCAGCGTCAGGCTGATTGTTGTTCAATATCTAGTTGTGATTTGATGCTCTTCTGGGAGGAGATGATCAATACCTCATTGTAGTTTTAATTTGCATTTCTTAAATAATGAGAGATTTTGAGCATTTTTCATGTGTTCCTTAGCCAGCTGTCTGTCTTCTTTGGAAAAATGTCTGTTTAGGTCTTTTGCCCTGACTTTCTGATTGGGTTGTTTGTTCTCCTGATATTGAGCTGCTTGAGCTGCTTGTATATTGTGGTGATTAATTCTTTGTCCATTGTTTTGTTTGCTGTTATTTTCTCCCATTCTGAGGTTGTCTTTTCACCTTGTTTCCTTATATAGTTTCCTCCATTGTGCAGGAGATTTTAAGTTTAATTTGGTCCCATTTGTTTATTTTTGGTTTTATTTCCATTACTCTAAGTGTTGGGTCATAGAGGATCTTTCTGTGATTTATGTCACAGAGTGTTCTACCTGTGTTTTCCTCTAAGTATTTTATAATTTCTCGTCTTATGTTTAGGTCTTGAATCCATTTTGAATTTATTTTTATGTATGGTGTTAGGAAGTGTTCAAATAGCATTCTTTTACAAGTGGTTGACCAGTTTTCCCAGCACCACTTGTTGAAGAACCTATCTTTTCTCCATTGTATATTTTTGCTCCTTTGTCAAAAATAAGGTGTCCATAGGTGTGTGGATTTATCTCTGGGATTTCTATCTCATTCCATTGGTCTATATTTCCGTTTTTTTTGTGTCAGTACCATACTATCCTGATGCTGTAGCTTTTTAGTATAGTCTGAAGTCAGGAAGGTTAATTCCTCCTGTTCCATTTTTCTTCCTCAAGATTGCTTTGGCTGTTTGGGGTCTTTTGTGTTTCCATACAAATTGTGAAATTATTTGTTCTAGTTCTGTGAAAAATACCATTTGAAGTTTGATAATCAATCAGTCAATTCAGATGCTCAGTCGTGTCCGACTCTGTGACCCCGTGAACCACAACACGCCAGGTCTCCCTGTCCATTACCAACTCCGAGAGTCCACCCAAACCCATGTCCATCGAGTCAGTGATGCCATCCAACCATCTCATCCTCTGTCGTCCCCTTCTCCTCCTGTCCCTAATCTTTTCCAGCATCAGGGTCTTTTCAAATGAATCAGCTTTTCTCCTCAGGTGGTCAAAGTATTGGAGTTTCAGCTTCAACATCATTCCTTCCAATGAACACCCAGGACTGATCTCCTTTAGGATGGACTGGCTGGGTCTCCCTGCAGTCCAAGGGACTCTCAAGAGTTTCTCCAACACCACAGTTCAAAAGCATCAATTCTTCTGTGCTCAGCTTTCTTTTTTTCAGCGTTTCTTTTTTTCTTTTTTTCAGCTTTCTTTTTTTCAATGCTGAAAAGAAGCACCGTACTGCTTCTTCTAATCCAAGAGAAAGGTACCTCTTTCCCTCTGTTTATGTCATCTTTTATTTCTTTCGCTAGTGTCTTATAGTTTTGTGCATACAAGTCTTTTGTCTTTATTCCTAAGTATCTTATTCTTTTTGTTGCAGTGATAAACAGGATTGTTACCTTAATTTCTCTTTCTGATTTTTCATTGTTAGTGCATAGGAATGCAAAGTATTTTTTATGTATTAATTTTATATCCTGCAACTTTACTATATTCATTGATTAGCTCAAGCAATTTTCTGGTGGCATGTTTAAGCTTTTCTATGTAGAGAATTATATCAGCTGTAAACAGTTTTACTTCTTTTCCAATCTAGATTCCTTTTCTTTCTTTCTTTCTTTCTTCTTTTTTTTTTTTTTTCTGATTGCTGTGACTAGAACTTGCAAAACTATGTTGAATGCTAGTGCTTAAATTGGGCACCCTTGTCTTATTCCTAGTTTTAAAGAAAATGCTTTCAGTTTTTCACCATTGAGGATAATGTTTGCTGTGAGTTTGTCATATATGGATTTTATTATGTTGAGGTATGCCTACTTTCTGGAGAGTTTTTATCAAAAATAGTTATTGAATTTTTTCAAAAATTTTTTGCATCTTTTGAAATGATCATATGGTTTTTATCTTTCAGTTTGTTAATATGGTGTATCACACTGGCTGATTTGTGTTTACTGAAGAATCCTTGTATCCCTGGGATAAAGCCAACTTGAACATGATATATGGCTTCTTTAAAATTTTAAAATTTAAAATTAAACTTTAAGATTTTAAAGTTTTTAAAATCTTTAAAATTCTGTTTGCTAGAATTTTGCTGAGGGATTTTGCATCTGTGTTCATCAGTGATATTGGCTTGTAACTTTTTTTGTGTGTGGCATCTTTGTCTGGTTTTGGTTTCAGGATAATGGTGGCCTCATAGAATGAGTTTTGGAGTTTTTCTTCCTCTGCAAATTTCTGGAAGAGTTTAAGAAGGATATTTGTTAGCTCTTCTCAAAACTTTTGGTAGAATTAAACTGTGAAACCATCTGCCCCTCAGCTTTTGTTTGTTGAAAGATTTTTTATTACAGTTGATTTCTGTTCTTGTGATTTATCTGTTTATATTTTACGTCTTCCTTGTTTAGTTTTGGAAGGCTATACATTTTTAAGAATTTGTCTATTTCTTCGCCTGACATGGAGTTGCTCATAGTAACTTTTTATGATCCTTTTTATTTCCGTGTTGTCTGTTGTAACTTCTCCCTTTTTGTTTCTAATTTTATTGATTTGACTCTTCTTTTTTTCTTGATGAGTCTGGTCAACAGTTTGTCAATTTTACTTATCTTCTCACAGAACCAGCTTTTTAGTTTTTTTGATCTTCGCTATAGCCTCCTTCATTTCTTTTTCATTTATTTCTGCTCTGATTTTCATGATGTCTTTCCTTCTAATTTTTTTCTTTTCCCTTTTTCTTTTCTAGTTGCTTTAGGTGTAAAATTAGGTTGTTTATTTGATGTCCCTCTTGTTTCTTAAGGTAGGCTTGTATTGCTATAAACTTCCTTTTAGCATTGCTTTTATTGTGTGGTTCAGGTGGTAAATAAACTGTCTGCAATGCAGGGGACCCAGGTTTGATTCCTGGGTCAGGAAGATCCCCTGGAGAAGGAAATGGAAAACCACTCCAGTATTCTTGCCTGGAAAAGCCTATGGACAGTGGAGCCTGGCAGGCTACAATCCATAGGGTTGCAAAGAATCAGACACTACTGAGTGGTTAACATACATTTTGGTTGTCCTGGTTTCATTGTCATCTGTTTCTAGATTTATTTTTATTTCCTTTTTTATGTCTTCAGTGATCTGTTGGTTATTCAGAAGGGTATTGTTTAGCCTCCATGTGTTTGTTTTTTTATAGTTTCTTTTTCCCTACAGCTGATATCTAATTTACATAGTTGTGATCACAAAAGATGCTTGAAATGATTTCAGTTTTTAAAATTTATCAAGGCTAGATTTGTTGCTCAAGATGTGATCTATCCTGGAGAATGTTCCATGTGCACTTGAGAAAAAGTAAAATATGTTGTTTTGGGATGACATGCCCTATAGATATCAATTAAGTCCAATTGGTCCAATTTATCACTTAAAGTTTGTGCTTCCTTATTAATTTTCTGTCTCAGTGATATGTCCATTGGTGAGAATGGGGTATTAAAGCTCCCCACTATTATTGTCTTACTGTCAGTTTCCCCTTTAATAGTTGTAAGCATTTGACTTATGTATTGAGGTGCTCCTATGTTAGGTGCATATGAATTTACATTTGTTACGTCTCCTTCTTGGATCAATCCCTTGATCATTAAGGGATTTTCCCCCTTCTTTGTCTCTTATAACCATCTTTCTTTTAAAGTCTATTTTACTGGATATGAGTATTGCCACCCACTTACTTTTGAGTCCTGTTTGCATGGAATATCTCTTTCCAGTCCCTCACTTTCAATCTGTATATGTCCCTTGGGTTGGGGTGGGTCTCTTGTAGACAGCATACACAGGGGTCTTGTTTTTGTATCCATTCAGCCATTCTGTCTCTTGGTTGGAGAATTTAGCCCATTTACATTTTAGGTAATTATTGATGAGTACGATCATGTTACCATTTACTTTATTGTTTTGAGTTTGTTTTTATATACCTTTTCTATATTTCCTATTTATATGCCTTTCTGTATCTCTAGAGAAGTTCCTTTTGAATCTGAATGAGATACTTGTTAGATAGGGTAATCTTGGTTGTAGGTTTTTCCCTTTCATCACTTTAAGTATATTCTGTCATTCCCTTCTGGTCTGTAGAGTTTCTGTTGAAAAATCAGCTGTTAGCCTTATGGGGATCCCCTTGTATTTATTAATTGCTTTTCCCTTGCTGCTTTTAATAATTGTTCTTTGTGTTTAATTTTTGTTAATTTGATTAATATGTGTCTTGGCATGTTTCTACTTCAGTTTGTCCTGTGTGGGACTCTCTGGGCTTCCAGGACTTGGGTGGGTATTCCCCTCCCCCCATTTTAATCTAGCTTTTTACTATAATATTTTCTTCTCAAATATTTTCTCATGCCCTTTCCTTTTGTCTTTTTCTTCTGGGACACTTAAGATTCAAATGTTCAGGTGCTTAATGTTGTCCCAGAAGTTTCTGAGGCTGCCCTCATTTCTTTTTATTCTTTTTTCTGCTCTGCTTCAGTTATTTCCACCACTCTATCTTCCAGCTCTCTTTTCCTTTCTTCCACCTCATTTACTTTGTTCTTGGTTCCCTCCAGTGTATTTTTAATCTCATTTCATGCATGTTCATTGTAGATTGTTTATTCTTCTAGGTCTTTATTAAACATTTTTTGTATCTTCTCAATGTATGCCCCCAGTCTATTTATCCATTCCTCCATTTCTTATTCAAGATTTTGGATCATTTTTACTGTTATTATTCTGAATTCTCTTTCAGGTAGACTCTGTATTTCTTCCTCGTTTTTTTGGTCTGATGGGTTTTTACCATATTTCCTCACCTGCTGCATATTTTTCTGTCTTTTCATTTTACTTAGTTTACTGTGGAGTCTGCCCTGTGGATGTGGCAGCATGGACCAGTGCCTTGTGAAGGCTTCCTGGTTGGAGGTCATGTGTCTGTGTTCTGGTGGGTGGAGCTGGATTTCATCTCTCTAAAGGGAAGCACCATGTCCAGTGGTGGGTTTTGGGGTGTTTGTGGTTTTGGTATGGCTTGGGCAGCCTGTCTGCTCATGTGCAGGGTTGTGTTCCTGTTTTGCTGAAGGATTGGCATGGTGTATTTGGGTATTGTGGTTTGCTAGACTTTGGGTGGATTTGGTTTTAATGCTGAGATGGAGGCCTTTGGGAGGGCTCTCACTTATTAATGTTCCCTAGGGTTTGCAGTTCTCTGATGGATCAGTCTTGAGCTCGGTTCTCCCATTTCAGGGGTTCAGGCCCAACCCCCTACTGTAACACCAAGACCTCACAAGCTACACAACACAGATGAAAATTCCCTAAGACTCCTGGTGAAGGCAACATTCAATAGCCCAAAACCCCCAGTGAGACTTACACCAAAGTCCTCTAATATTCCTAGGAAGGTCTCTGAACCTGTTGTGGGCAGTGTGGGGTCAGATCACTCTCAGATCTGCCTTATTCCAGTTTGTACTTGCTCATAAAGTTCAGAGTTTTCCCTGAAGTCTATTCCCTGCCCATAAACTAGGGGTCAAAGGCTTAGGCTCATTCAGGGCTCGCTTGCTTTCTTGGGCTGGAGAGATGGGAAAATACGGCAGCCACGATTGCGGTGTACTGGGGAGTACCTGCCAGAGATGTTATTACATCTAGAGACTGTCAGATGTTATGATAGTCTGAGACAGGTCATGTGTTCTTCCAGAGAAGGTGACCCCAGGTCGTGGGTCCCTGAGAAGTACCAAACTGTTTAACCTCCAAGTAAGGTGCAGACAGTAATCTGTGCCTGCTCACAGCCTGGTGGTAGCTGCCACCTCTAGGGTTGGGACTGCATTAGCAGTGTTTTGTCCACTGCTTCGGGCACCTTCCCCAGCTTCGGCGGTGGCCGTCACATCTAATCGCACTCCTGTGTCAAAGTATCCCTCTCAGCAGTCTCCTCACAGCTCCCAGCCTCTCATCTCTCCCTGGGATCTGTGCCAGAGACTCAGCACCCTGCCCTCACCCTCTGTTGCAGGCGGAGGCCAGTGAGCTGCCTCAGCTCTACTCCGTGCGGATGGAGGCTCGCTAGCTCCTTCTTAGCTAAAAATGCTGTTTGGCAGTGGCTTCGGTGGTGAATTTTCCTGTCCTCTGAGCACCCACTGTTCCACTCCACCCTGAAGTTCCACAGACCCCGGCCTGCCTATGAGGGGGTTTCCTAACGTGCGGAAACTTTTCCTCTTTCACACCCCCTCAGGACGCAGGATGTCCTGAAATTCTTTGTCTCTCTTTATATCTTTATCTTTTGCCCTACCTCCTCCCAAGGATATTGGCTTGCCTTTTTGGGAAGTTTGGGGTCTTCTGCTGTCTTTCAGAAGTTTTTCTATAGGAATTGTTCCATATTCTGATGAATTTTTGATGTATTTATGGAGAGGCAGGTGATCTCCACATCTTACTCCTCCTCCATCTTCTTCTGTCTCTGTATGAGCCATTTTATATTTTGAAAATTAATCCCTTGTCAGTCACATGGGTTCCAAATATTTGCCCCCAGTCTGTAGGTTATCTTTTCTTTTAACTGATGGTTTCCCTTGCTGTGTTAAAGGTTTTAAGTTTGATTAGATCCCATTTGTTTATTTTGGCTTTTTTTTTTTTTTTTGCCTTTGGAAAACATTGCTACCATTTATATCAAAGATAATTTTGCCTATGTTCTTTCTAGGAGTTTTAGGCCTTATATTTAGGTCTTTGAAACATCTTGAGTTTATTTTTGTATATGGTGTGAGGAAGTGTTCTAAAGTCATTGATTTGTATGTGGCTCTCCAGCTTTCCCAACACTACTTGCCAAAGAGACTGTCTTTTCTTCTTTCTATATCCTCACCGCCTTTGTTAAAGATTAATTGACAGTCAATGTGTGGATTTATTTCTGGGCTGTCTATTCTGTTGATCCATATGTCTGTTTTTGTGCCAATACTATTTTGATTACGGTAGCTTTGTTGTATTATCTGACGTCTGTTATGCCTACACCTTTGTCCTTTTTCCTCAGGATTGCTTTCGCAGTTCTGCATCTTTGTCATTGCATGTAAATATTAGGGTTATTTGTACTAGTTCTATGAAAAATATTAGTAACCTGATAGGGATCACATTATATCTGTAGATTGCTTTCAGTGGTAAGGCCATTTTAGTAATAGCGATTCTTTTAATCAAAGAGCATGAGATATCTTTCTATTTCTTTGAATCTTCTTCAGTTTCCCTTATCAGTGTTTTATACTTTTCAATGTATAGATCTTTCACCTCCTTGGTTAGGTTTATCCTCAGGTATTATTTTTTATTCAACTTTAAACAAGATTTTACTTTCTTACTCATATTTCATTGTACTGTAAATAAATGCAACAGACTTCTGTATATCAATCTTGTATTCTACTAACTTGTTGAATTCAATTATTCTAAAATTTTTTGTGTGGCATATTTAGGATTTTCTGTATAGAATCACATCTTATGCATGTAATGACAGTGTTACATCTTCCCTTCCAATTTGGATACCTTTTTTTTTCCTTGTCTGATTATTGAATAGAAGCAGTGAGAATGGACATCGTTGTCTTGTTCAAGAATTTAGTAGGAAGGCTTTCACCTTTTCAGCATTGAGTATTATGTTGACTGTGGGCTTATCCTAAATGTTGACATATTTTCCCCCTATAGTCACTTTGGTGGGAGTGTTTATCATGAATGAATGTTGAATTGTATCAAATGGTTTTTCTGTATCTGTTGAGATAATCATGTTTTTGGCCTTTTCTTTCAATACTGAAGTGAATCACACTGATTTTGCATATGTTGAACCAACCTCGTGACCTTGGAATGACTACAACTTGAGCATGGCGTATGATCCTTTTTATGTATTGTTGGATTCAATTGGTTAAATTGAATTTTATTTGTCAATAAATCTTCAGTAAAATTTTATTGAGAATTTTTTGTATTTCATTAAAGATATTGGCCTGTAATTTCTTTTGTAGTATCTTTGTCTGGTTTTGGTATCAAGGTGATGGTGGTTTCATGGCATAACTTTGGGAATGTTCCAAACTCTTCAATCTTTTGAAATAGTTTAGGAAGGACATGTATAAGTTCTTTATATGTTTAGTGCAAATCCCAAGTAAAGCCATCAAGTTTTGGACTTTTTTTCACAGGGTGTTTTATTATTACTATTACAGATTATATTTCACTTCCAGTGATTGGTGAATTCAAATTACCTGCTTCTTGTTGACCCACTTTTGGCAGATTGCATGTTTCTAGAAACATGTCTGTTTCTTCTAGGTTGACCAATTTGTTGGCATGTAACTGTTCATACTTTTTGATGATTTCCTTGTACTTACATGTTGTTGGTTGTTATTTCTCTCTTGTATTTCTTAATTAGTTTATTTGGGTCCTCTCTGATTTCTTGATTAACCTGGCTAGAGGTGTGTCACTTTTGTTTATTCTTTCAAAAAGCTATCTCTTGGCCTTATTGAACATTTATGCTGTTATTTTGATCTCTATTTTATTTCCTTTCTGATCTTTATTGTTTCCTTCCTTCTGCTGACTTTAGGCATTGTTTGTTCTTCTTTTCATAATTCTTCTAGGTTATAGGTTAGTTGTTTGTTTGAGATTTTTCCTTTTACTTGAGGAAGGCCTGTATTGCTCTGAACTTCCCCTCCTAGAGCTGCTTTTGCTGCACCCAGTAGTTTTTTTTTTTTTTTTTAAGGCTGTGTTTTCATTGTAATTTGTCTTGAAGTAATTTCCATTTTCTTCTTTTATTTCATCATTGACCCTTTTTTTTTTCATTTATTTTTATTAGTTGGAGGCTAATTACTTTACAATATATTAGTGGTTTTTGTCAAAATAGCATGTTGTTTAATCTCCATGTAATAGGTTTTTTCTCCCCATTTTTTCTATGATTGATTTCTAGTTTGATACTAATATGGTCAGAAAGGATGTTTGAAATAATTCTGTGCTCTTAAATTTGCTGAGGCTTGTTTCATGTCATAGTATATCATCTATACTAAAGAATGTTCCCTGTGTGCTTGAAAACAACTTGTATTCTAAGGGTTTTTTGGATGCAGTGTCCTATAGATATCAGTTAAGTCCAAGTATTCCATTGCATCATTTAGGATCTCTGTGGCCTTATTGATTTTCTGTCTGGGAGATCTGTCTATTGATGTTAGTGGGATGTTAGTCTCCTACTATTAATGTTCCTGAATGTCTAGAGCACTGTCGTTCTTGGGAAACAGTGTTCATTGTTGTTTCAAGTAGACGCTGGCAGGCACTGATAGGAGTGGATGCCTGCTTGCTTTCCTAAGAATCACCATATGGTTTCTTTTCTACAGAATTCTAAGCAGTGATAGAGAGAGGAAAAGGAAGCAGCAGACACTGGCTGGCTTCACTGCTGGTAACCTGGACTATGTTGTTGTTGTTGTTCAGTGGCTAAGTCAGGTCTGACTCTTTGCGACCCTGTGGACGGCAGCATTCCAGTCTCTGCTCTTCACTGCCTCCAAGAGTTTGCTCAAGTTCATGTCCAGTAAGTCCACTGATGCCATCCAACCATCTCATCCTCTGCTGCCCCCTTCTCCTTTTGCCTTCAATCTTTCCCAGCATCAGGATCATTTCCAATAAGTTGCTCTTCACATCAGGTAGCTAAAGTATTTGAGCTTCAGCATCAATCCTTCCAACGACTATTTATGGTTGATTTCCTTTATGGTTGACTGATATGATCTCCTTGCATTCCAAGGGTCTCTCAAGTGTCTTCTCCAACACCACAATTCAAAAGCATCAATTCTTCAGCTATCAGCCTTCTTTACGGTCCAACTTTCACATCCATACATGGCTACTGGGAAAACCATAGCTTTGACTATACAGACCCTTTGTTGGCAAAGTGATGTCTCTGCTTTTTATATGCTATCTAGGTTTGTCATAGCTTTCCTTCCAAGGAGCAATATCTTTCAATTTCATGGCTTCCGTCACCATCTACAGTGATTTTGGCATCCAAGAAAATGAAATCTGTCACTGCTTCCACTTTTTCCCTTCTATTTGCCATGAAGTGATAGGACCAGTGGGTAAAAGCTCTGAATCATTATCTGGAACTTCCAAAAAAGGTTCTCTACTTTTTATCTGAAAATGTTAACAAATGCTGAGGGTAAGCTCCTGAGAAATCCTCCTAAAACCTTATTTCTTCCATCTCTTCTTCCACCTAGACTACCCAACAGATGTGTTATGTCTAACAGTTGATTTGTGAGTTTTAAGATAAGTAATCATCATAAGGTGACCATTACAGATGTGATTAACTAAAGAATTTTCTCTTATTTTCTGGAGACAAGAATATGTTGATTAAGAACTAGCTTCAGAAATAGTAAACTCATTTACCACTACCTTCTTGTCATGGAATATTTGGTAAAACTCATTGGTTGCACTACAAGGCAGATTTGATAAATTTTCAGTTCTTAATGCATTTCCTTCCTTCCCTCCCTCCTGCTTTATAGCCCTCTTCCTTCCTTGATATTAATGTTGCTCTTCTCTTTTTGAAATTAGAAGCAAAATGAAAGCCACCTATCCCCTTACTTGTGATATTGCGCTTGAACTGAGCTTACATAGTCTCTGAGTAAGAATTCTGACAAGATATTTTATTTCATTGGGTCTCAGGCTTGGGGAGGCTTCCTAGGGTCTTCCCTGATGGCTCAGATGGTAAAGAACCCACCTGCAATGAAGGAGACCTGGGTTCAATCCCTGGGTTGGGAAGATCCCCATCGACAGAGGAGCCTGGCAGGTTGCAGTCCATGGGTTTGCAGAGTCAGACACGACTGAGCAACTGCTGGCACTAGGATAAAGAACCCACCTTCCAGTGCAGAAGACATAAGAGACACGGGTTTGATCCCTGGGTCAGGAAGATCCCCAGGAGAAGGAAACGGCAACCCGCTCCAGTATTCTTGCCTGGAGAATCCCATGGACAGAGGAGCCTGGAAAGCTACAGTTCATAGGGTCACACAGAGTTGGACACAACTGAAGTGACTTAGCACACATGCATGCACTATTAATGTATTACTCTCACATTTTCTGTTTATGTCTGTTAGTATGTGTCTATATGGTTAGGTTCTCTTATATTTGGTGCATATATATTAATAAATACAATGTCCTTTTCTTGTATTCATCCCTTCATTATATAGTTTCCTTCTTTATATTTCTTTATAGAGTTAAATATCTATTTCGTCTGATATAAGTATTGCTACCCCTGTTTTCTTGTCATTTCCATTTGCATGAAATATTTTTTCGTGTGTGTCTTTTGCCCAGTGCAAGGTTCTTGTAGGCAGCATATTATAGAATCTTGTTTTTGTTTTTTATCTAATCTGCCACTCTGTGTCTTTAGATGAGAACATTTAGTTCTTTGACATGTAAAGTAATTATTGATAAGTATGTATTAATTGCTGTTTCCAGTTGATTTTCTAGTTCTTTGTTTCTTCTTTTTCCTTTTGGACTTTGATGGGTTTTTTTGTATTAGACTTGAGTTCCTTTCTCTTTGGTTTTTGTGAGTCTATTGTGTCTTTGATTTCTGGTTACCCTCATTTTCAAGTATATTAACCCATAACTATATCTATTTGCTCTAGACTAATAGTTTTATAAATTCAAATACACTCTAAAAGATCTACATTTTACATTCTCCTCTGCTGCATTGTGGGGTTTTGATGCCCTGTTTTCTATCTTTACCCTTTTGCTGTTAATTGTAGTTATAATCATTTTTAACAAAAATTTCTTGATTTTTAATCTTTATACTAGCTTATTTAAGTGATCTTCAATCCTTTTATATATTTGGCTCTCCTGTTGTGTTTTCTCCTTTCCTATAGATTCATGCTGCATTTCTATTTAGAGAAGACCATTCAGTATTTCTTTTAGGTTAGGTTTAGTATTCTTTTAGTTTTTGTTTATCTGAGAAATTATTAGTTTCTCCTATTCTAAACAATAATCTTGCTGGGTATAGAGTCTCCTAGGTTGAAGTGTTTTCCTTTTCACATTTTTAGATATATCATGCTACTTCTTGTGACCTGCAAAGCTTCTGTAGAAAACTCAGCTGATAGACTTGTGAGGGTTCCCTTAAAGCGGACTCTTTGTTTTCTCTTCCTGCCTTTAGAATCCTGTCTTTGTCCTTACCTTTTGTGGTTTTAATTATATCTTGACATGGATCTGAGTGGGTTCATCTTGTTTGGACCCTCTGTGCTTCCTGTACCTGGATATCTATTTCCTTCTTTAGCTTTGGGAATTTTACACTCATATTTCTTTGAACACTTTTTCAATCCCATTTTTTCTTTCTTCTCCTTCTGGAAACTCTATAATGCAGAGACCAGCATAGTTTATATTAGTTATCACATAGATCTCATATGTTGCTTTGGTTTTCACTTTTGTCTTTCTGTCTGCTGTTTCAGTTGGGTGACTTCCATTATTCTGTCTTCCAGATCATTTGTTCATTCTTCTACATTATTTAATTTGCTATTCATTGCTTTTAGCTCTGTATTTATCTCAGCAATTTAGTTAATTTTGACTGGTTCCTCTTTATAGTTTCTACCTCCTTGTTAAAGGGGTATGCACTTCTGTCCATAAATTTTCTTAATCCCTGTAGCATTTTTATTGCCTCCTTTTTGAACTCAGCATCTAGTAAGCTGGAGAAGTCTATTTCATTGTTTGCTCTTTCAGGGGATTTCTTTTTTCCTTTAATTAGGAGTTGTTCCTCGGCTTTTCCATTTTAAATTTCTATGTCTCTATGAATTTAGGGGAAACAGTTATCTGCTGTGGTTTTAAAGGGCAGTTTTGATGTGTGAGTGTCACTGTGTAGACTGTGAGAGCCCAGTATTTTTGCTGTGAGGGCTGTTTTTGGTATGGATGCCTGCTGTGTCTTTCCTCAGAGTGTGCTGGCCATCAGCCCCTTGATAAGGGGGTGTGCTTGATGTTGTAGTGACTAGAGACTGCACCGAATGTTGGGGAGTGTCTCTTCTTTGCTCTGTGACTGAAACAGCCCTATTGGGGACAGGGTTTGCTCCTCGGGTGTTGAAGTAGAAGCCCTGAAGGTCCAGTTCAGTAAGTCTCCATTGTCCTTAAGTGTGCACTCTAGCCTCAAAGAAGTGAGCACTGAAGCAGGCGAGGCTTATCACAGTGAACCTATGTGCTGCCCAGGCAGGCATCCTCTGTTTTGTTCAAATTAGAGCTTTCATCCTGGGTCCCAGAGAGTGTGAGATTTTATGTATACCTTTTAAGAGTTCAGTTTCTATTCTCCTGAGAAGTTAAACCCCACTGGCTTTGAAAGCCAGATGCTCTGGGAGCTCCTCCTCTTGGTGCGGGACTCCCAGGCTGGGGAGCCCGATGTCGGGCTCCGAACTCTCAGTCCCATGAGAGAGAACCTCTGCGGCATAATTACCCTCCAGTTCCTGGGTGTCCAACTCGGGGCTTGATTGTATCGTGGTCCACTCCTCCTACTCATCTCTTTGCTGCCCCTCCTTTGTGTCTTTAGTTGTCAAAGATCTTTTCTGGTAGATTCTGGTCTTTTTCACTGATGGTTGTTCCGCAAATAGTTGTGATTTTGGTGTGCTTGTGAGAGAAGGTGAGCTCATGGTCTTTCTACTCCACCATCTTTAATGATCTCCAGCTTTTACATTATTAAATTGTTAAGAATTCAGTACACAATCAAGCGTCTGGCTCACAGTAATACCAACAGCTAAGAATGACTGAACATCTGCTCTGTGATAGGTGTGTTCTAATTGCTTTTCTTGGCTGACACTGTTAATACAGTGACCCTGTGTTACCTGATTTATACATGAGGAAAATAAAACAGAAGTGTCTGCTCAATTTCACATATCCAGAAAATAATACGGCCAGTATTCAAACTCAGTCAGTATGGTCCCCTAAAACTAGGACCCTTAATTATGCCCTTAATCAGTAAATAGCAGAGCCTCAATAATACCAGCGGTTCTCCTGATTTGTTCTATGTTGAATCATATCATGCAATGCATACCTTCAATGATCTTTCAGAAGTAATCATGTAACTTAATTCTATAACATAGATTGTTAATCTACAGCTGTCCCTAGTAAAGTATGCACCAGAATCATCTTTGCAATTTTTTTTTAAACACAAATGCATGTACCCACTGAGTCTTGTGACATTCTAAGGGTGAAGCAAAAAAAGGAATAATTTTGGTTAGCTTCACAGTTGATTTCCTACTCAAGAACCAATAAATCCATTTGGGGGAACTTGCTTAGCACAGAAGGGCTCACTTTCTACATGAGACTCAACTATAGTGCCTATAAATCAGAATGTCCAAGGGTAGGGCTAGGAAATTCAGCAAATTTCTCAGAATAATGATTGCACAACAAAATTTGATGCTCATTAACCTAGGGTTAAGACTTGAATGATCAGCCAAGTTTCTCTTCCTGTGAAGCAACAGGAAAGTCACAGACAGAAGTGGCGGTGATGTCTCCCACTACGCACCATGACAGGGAGCTCCCTGGCCTTCATCTCACCCACAGAGTGGTCAGTGGCTCTGGTGCTCTGATATCTTCCCTGTTAGGTAAGCTGCCCTCTCACCATCAATTGTTATGCATTTGGATTGTCTTCGGGCAAGTCAGCCCCTTCAGTGTTTCCTCAATCAACTCACAGTGAGAAAACTCATGTTAAAGAAGCTTCTAAGTCAGCCACAAGGCTGGCAGTTTTAATTTGATGTGATTTATAAATTGCTGCTGTTATTGATTCTGTTGTTGCTGGTGAATCCTGCTGCTACACGAGGCAGCTGCCTTCTGTAGTTGAGGTGTGCCTGCATCCACTAATGGCTGTCTTGGTCACAGATACAATTTTATAACAGATGTCATTTACCTAGACCGACACTGCGCATGGAAATCCCTGCTGTTTGCCTTTAGCACACCAGAGAGAGGAAGCCGTCTCCTTGCTGCACGCCAAGTTGTATCACTGCCGGCTAATGATTCAGAACGCAAGAGCTACCCTTTAAAAAAATTCCACTGGGATACTTTTCTCAGTATGGCAAAAAAAAAACACCACACCATTTTTTGCATCCCATTTCTTGTGAAGTAGGCAAGGAAACTTGGTATAATAACAAGAAGTGGAAGAATGATCAAACATAAATAGTTATACATCTGAAGTCCAAATCCTGCATGGACTTTTTGCAAGAAGCACTGTGGTGAAAGCTACTTCATTTCTTTTGACAATAGCTCATTTTATTTTCAACTCTTTTTTTTTCCTTAGTTCTAGAACACCAAAAATTTTAAGATATACCAATCAATTTTTAGTAGTTTTTCAGGAACATTTTTAAATGGAAAAAATGTATGTTTACATTCAGTTTTTTTACATTTTATTTTTGGTGGTGTCGGGTTTTCATTGCTGTGTGCCAGCTTTCTCTAGTTGCATTGTGCAGGATTCTCATTGCAGTGTGTTTTCTTGTTGTGGAACATGAGCTCTAGGCTCATGGGCTCAGGTGTTGTGGTACACGCATGTAGAATCTCCCTGGGAAAACTGAACCCATGTCCTGCAGCTTCTCAAACACTGGACTAACAGGGAAGTCCTCCATTCAACTGATTATAAAATACAACACAGACTAAGAAATATTAAAATGTTAAAAAGTACCTTGAAGCAAGCAAATATAGTACATTTATTATGAGATTCTTTAGGCCTTTAAAAAACTTTGCCCTCAGTGGCCAAGAATCAATTTATAATTGTGTTACAAGGCCTGAGGATAACACTTCCAATCACATATTAAATTTGATCAGCCTGGGCTCCAATTTGACTTGCTGTGTATAATGTATTCTATTATATTTTTTTCTCTTTAAAGGAAAAAAAAAACTTGTGAGAAAATAGGTCTACTTATTACTATCATTAATAGCTAACACTTGCTATAAGACCAGTACTTTCTGAGCATGATCTCATTAAATACACACAAAAAAACCCAGGGACTAGATACTATCATTATCCTCTGGAGTAATAATTAGTGCTATTCACAAATGTTTCTTGTGATCCACCTCCTGGGCAATTGACATGATTCCACGCCCCCAAATTCCCTCCCCCCTGTGATATTAGGCTTGTCTATTGACCTGAATCCTGAGTTACCATAAGAAGCAGAGCACCCTGTCTGCCCACCTTGGACAGGAGAGAGAAAAAAAAACTTTTATTAGAACACCAAAATATGGGGGTTGCTTGTTACTAGCACATAATCTATAAAATCCTAACTGATTTATCCTCATTTTTTAAATTAAGAATCTAGGGTCTTTCCTCACTGTCATTACAAGCTCTATTCTTCATTCCTCCCCCTGAAAATATAGTTGTTTCCTGCTCTATTTATACAATTTGTTTCAATTCCTGCTCGCCTCTTTAATTTTGTGGCATAATTTTCTCAGCTCTTCTGAACACCTCTTTTGCAATTCTCTGAAGTCTTTGGTGTTGGATGGAAATCATCACCCTAAAGTAGAGATGAGGTAGAAGGGAGTTTAAAGTTTGGAAGAAACTGTATTCTGTCACCCATCTACTGAAAAGTAAATGGCAGTGACCAGTTCCTGGAGTAGTTTTCAACAAGAAATAAACATCTTCATTTTATTAATACGCCCCAACTTGGGAAGTAGGTTCATGGCTCTGCAAATATCATGACCAATTTTTATTGTGTATTAAGTTTTTAACCATGAGTAACTTCTTTAAATGTTGTTACAGGGCTCTTTAGCTAACAATCTGACGTGATAGTCATTGAGAGTCAAAACAAAATTAAGCCAAGTGACCCTAGCCTTTGCTTAGATTTAAAAATCTAAACTGTGCCATTCTCTTGCTTCTCAAATGTAAGGAAATTTAATAATCATATTGTCTCAGTTTTTTGCATATAACATGAGGACTATACTGGAACATACCTTTTGAGGTCACTAGAAATATTAAATAGATTAATACAGTAAAAATTTTGTACAGGAAGTTATTATCACTAATTCCCAAATGTGACAGACTGCAGAAACTCCTCAGATCAATAGAGCATTGTCTTTGCTTTCAGGATACTCACGGGGGGGAAGGGAAACATACAGATTATTGCAATCCAGTGTGCTGATTCTTAGGATGACAAGAGGTAGACAGGTATGTGAGCATGCAGGAAGAATTTAATCTTGTCTGAGGGAACCAGAGGAGGCAAGGTTTAAGCAGAAATCTGAAAACTAAGTCTTAACAGGTAGACAAGGAAATCCTGGCAAAAAGAACAGCAAAACCATGGAGTTCTGAGAGCATGGGCTTGAAGTATAAGGAGAACAGATCATGAGCAGAATCTGGAAAATTAACCAACAATAATTTGACATGTGTATGTGGTGGGGCAGCAGGCTCTAGATGTTTCAGTCTTGTGCATTTGGTTTTTTATCTTAAACTACTCTAAATATGTTTTGCAAGAATGTGAGGTATAAAAACTGATGCCTTTAGACAGCAGTGCTTAGCCCTTAGCACCTCTGTAGGAGTTGACAGCCAGCTGAGAGTCAGGACAAGAGATGCCTAAAGGTAAGTCATCCTGGTGATGAAGGAGGAACATAGACAGAGGAGGAGCACCACTGGAGTAACGATGGGACCACAGGTTAAGTGAGGGCTTTTCTACTTTTTAATCATTGCTTCTAACACCTACACTTATTTTGCAATGTCTCTGCACCATGGGTACAAATATTAAGCATTTTTGTTTACATTTAATATGATGACATCTCATCTTCAGTAATAATGTCAGTGAATTCAAATGGTATGTGTGCACTGGTTATAATTTTCTAATACACATTAAGATAAATATGAAATTAAAATCACTCCATTGCCACTAAAATTATGTCATTTATCCCACCTGTTACATTTAACACATTTTAGAGAAAAGTATTCTTAACCAGTTATAAGAGAAGATCCTGGTTTGAAGACAATTATTGTGTACCTGCCTAGCTGTTTCTAGTCATAATGCTTTTCAAAACCAGCAGATTTCTGAAAAGGAGTTAAGCATACTGAGGGAGCAATAAAAAAGAGAGAGAGAGAAAGAATTAAAAGGCAAGAGAATAAAAGAGTAAACCCAGCAGATCTTTGCACACCTTGAGTACAGCATAGACATTCAGACAGTAAAATCTAGCAGGTACTGCCAGGGTTCAAATTGTCTCTGCTACTTGCTAACTACATGATTTGAGCAAAATTCCTTACATCCTCGGTTTCTCAGTTTTCCCATCTTTAAAATAAAGTTCATCATATACCAAAAAGGGTTTTGTGAGAAGTAAAATTTGCAGATAGACGGGTGTAGGAAGTGATGCTGAATAAGTGCAAAATGTTAGGTACCATTACTTCTATTAGATATACAAGTACCCTAATGCATTCTTAGGGCTTTTTGAAACCTGCAAGGGATTTTTTTAAACTGCTCAATGGACTCAATAAAAGAAATCAAACCTGCAGTTTTGATCTGTGTTTGACCCTACCACAGACACAATGCAGCAGGGCTCAGGTAACAGTCTTGCATTCAGGATGGCGAAAGGACAACTTCTGGTCTCCGTTGACAGCCTCCTCTTCCAGACGCAATCCTCTGCCATGTCCCACACCAGAATGGACAATGATCCTCTTTGATACTTATCTCAAGATACACGTGCTTGGGTTGGCCACTTCCTTATTTAAGGGTGTATTCTATTTGCAGGAAAAAAAAAAATGTGAGTCTTCACTCTTGTCCCAACTCAAAGTTAACTTTAAGTGCTACTTGAATCAGTTTCTTTCAGATCTAAGGTATTCTGTCTCCTTTACTTTGTTCTTTAAGAATGATGATGCTTAATTTCTTCTTCACCTCAGGCTCCTCTTCTTCACCTCAATCAGCATTCTTTCATATGTGTCAGATTTTAATCCACACCATTTCATGTGTCACATTCATTTCACTTTGGTGGGCTCAATCCCCTATTCAAATAAAGAATATGGCTATTGCGCAAAAGCAAGGAAGCCATTACGAGGCCTGAGTCATATAACTCAGCATCCTCTATAGCCGCTGCTGATGGCATTTCTTTTCATCCTTATCATTTTCTTATGAGAATTCTCTTTCCCTAAGCTTTGTTTCCTTTCTCATATGAAATATGGCTAAACATGGAGAGAGATTCTTGTCCATGGTTTGTGATAGATCATCACTTATTATGACCATAAAAGTATTCACAAGGCAAATAAATAGTATCTTAGAGAACAGAGTTTCAGGGGGTCTTTCTTCCCCTGGGTACCCCATAGACTATTGTGCACCTTGAAATTGGAACATGATCGTTTGTAGATTCAAGGCCAGAATTCTGTAAATTCTGTAATGAAATTCTGTTACTAAGTGATTGGGGAGTGTGGAGAATGTTAAAGAAACCAGTTCTATTCAAAGCTAAGGGGGAACAACTTGCCGGTCAACATAGATTATTTCTAGAATTGTAAAAGCAATCTTGATGAACTTGGAGACATTATAAAGAAAAAAATAGTCAGGAGTTCTTATTCCAGTCATTATAAAACTGCTAATTAGCCACTTCAAGCCTCTTGCTACATTTTGCCCTGGGTCAGCTATCAGGCTGATTTTTGGCATTAACTGCTATATCTTCAACTTTTGATAGACAAATAAGATAATATGTCTCCAAGTCAGAGAAATATTTTCCCCAAATTCAGTAAGAATAAATTATTGATTAAAGGAAAAATAAATTTACAAATCACTTCTTAAGATATGGAAAAATTTGACCATGTCTTTACAAAATGAGTGTTTCTCTCCTGTCATTCTTGGTTAACTCATAGAGCAATTCCGTATGATACACCTAACAGTTTGACACTTCCTTCTCAGTTTTTTCAACCACGTTTCTGTTATTTTCTAGGGCCCATATCAAAACAGCTTAATTTCTGCTTCTGCTCTTCATCCATCCTCCCCTTCATGCTGCCGCAGATTCAGTAACTGACAATTTTGATGAGGCTTTTACCGCCCAGAAAATGTCTCTGCACCATTGTTTTCAATAGCTTTTATGGCTGAGTCCATCTGCTCTTCCCCCGCCCCTTTCCTGTCGTGAGAACGTTTCTGAAATGCAGTGCGGGAAAGAAATGCCATCCCGCACCGCTGCCTCGCGTCGGGCCGTGCATTAATTTTCAAGCTGCTTTACTTGCAGCATTCATTTCTCCAGGAAAATGGCAAAGTGTTGATGCCTTGAGGGCCTGACTTGGCTTTTTTTTTTTTTCTTAATCATAAGTAATTAGAGAACCTGCCACATGTTATTTTGGATAGTGTTTAAGTTCAGAAATGCTGTGAAAGGGGGATACATACAGCCGGATTAAAGATATCCGAAGGCAAATTAGTATCTTCCAAAGCTCAAATGGGTTGATTTGTTACCTCAACCCACTGAACAACACCTGGCTCTGCATAAAATTGAAGACTCAGCCTAAGAGAAAAATCTGTAATGGGGCACCAAAAAGAAAGCATGGCTCAGCCTCATTCTCCACTGTATAATTAACCTTCTAGACGCGAAGATGGCTACGTGCGGGACGAGGTGTGACATTAAGGCCTCTCCCAGACTCTTTCTCCCTCTGTCACAGTAACCAAAGTGCTCTTATAGGAATTATTCCTTCGGGTCTTAATGCTGTCCTAATTGTTGAAACTCTACTTTTAAATTGTCAGTATCTCCCTTAGATGATACTTCTGTAGGGGTTAATTGCATTTAATTGTCTAAACACATCAGCTAGCCAGGAGGGGAACTGGGTTGAAAAGTTGGCTTAAATAGGTTTCTGGGTTGAGGAAGCAGGAGCAGCAAGAGAAAGGACAGAGAGTTGAAAAGTTAGTAGTCCCCAAAACCCAAGGTAGACGCTCAGGATTTCCGTGAGAGATGGAATTTAAAGATGATCTAATAGGGTTTCCCTGGTGGTCAAATGGTTAAGAAGCCACCTTGCAATGCAGGGGATACCTGTTCGATCCCTGGTCCAAGAAGATCCCACATGCCATGGAGCAGCTAAGCCCCAGCACCACAACTCCTGAGCCTGGGAGCCGCAGACAGCAGCCCCCACTCACCATAACCAGAGAAAGCCTGCATGCAACCACAAAGAGCCAGTGCAGCCAAAGATACTTAAAATTAATAAATAATGAATGAAAAATGATCTGATAACCACTTGTGTTCCTTATCCACGCAGCAGGTGAATAGCTAGCTTACAATTTTTCCAAAGGCAATTAATTATGGTGAAACTGTGCGTGTGAAAATTGTTCATTCGTGTCTGATTCTTTGTGACCCCAGGGACTATCCAGTCCATGGAACTCTCTAGGCCAGAATAGTGGAGTGGGTAGCCTTTCCTTGCTCCAGGGAATCTTCCCAACCCAGGGATCGAACCCACGTCTCCCACATTGCAGGAGGATTCTTTACCAGCTGAGCCACAAGGGAAGCTGTTGTGAACCTACTAAGACTTTTTTTCCTACCCAATAGTAACCACTATTTAGTATGCCTGATAAGCACTATAAGATGTCCATGGCATGAAGAATACTTCCACTACGCTCTGAATTAAGCACCAGCACACTCTCCAGAAGTTCTGGTAACAGTCCCATCTGAGCAACATGATTAGAGGGAGGAGAAATAGAATAAAGATGTAGTTTGGGCTCAGGACATACAGTCCCAACTAGGGCACCTTGACATACCGAGTGTCTTAAACTGAAGGAATTTGGGGAAATGGTAGAAGCAGAAAGGTCACTTTGGTCTTCTCTGCCCCCTTTCCCTTATTCCCTGAAACAGATCATAAAATCCTCATGTCAGAGGGCCCCTCCCTATACCCAGAGAAAAGGATCAGGGACGTAAAAGAAAAATCCTAACAAATAGGTCTTGCTGAGTTTCCCCCATTTATTACAGTTACCTCATACACTTTAACTATCATACTCTTCCATGACTATCAGCAAACCAAGCACAAAAATAGGGTCTGTTTCTTTGGGTCTTCATTTCCTTATGATCACATAAAACTTATTTAAGTAAGCATGGATGTTTTTCTCCCAGCAGCTTGTCTTTATCAGGTAAATTTTCACACCCAGCCATGGACCCTAACAGGATCAAGGAAGGGCCTTTTTCTCCTCTCCAAGGCTGAAGCAAAAGCCATCAAAATCAGCGATTTTCCCAATTGTATCATGAGCTTCTCCCATACATTTCTGACCAAAACCAGGATGGGATTTATAGTTTCATTGGCAGGGAGTATAGAAGTTGCTAGTTCATGGATTATCTCTCAGTTGTTGCTGCCGTGTCACTAAGTCCTGTCCCGACTCTCTGTGACCCCACAGATTGGAACACGTCAGGCTCCTCTGTCCTTCACTGTCTCTTGGAGTTTGCTCAGGCTCATGTCCATTGAGTCAATGATGCTATCTAACCATCTCATCGTCTGCCACCTCCTTTCATCCTTCCCTGTCTTTCCCAGGATCAGGATCTTTTCCAATGAATCGGCTCTTCACATCAGGTGGCCAAAGTATTGGAACTTCAGCTTCATCAGTCCTTCCAATGAATATTCCGGGTTGAATTCCTTTAGGATTGACTGGTTTGATCTTGCAGTCCAAGGAGCTCTCAAGACTCCTGCAGCACCACAATCCTAAAGCATGAATTCTTCGGCACCTAGCCTTCGTTTTGGTCCAACTTTCAAATCCATATGTACATGACTACTAGAAAAACCATAGCTTTGACTATACAAACCTTTGTTGGCAAAGTGATGTCTCTGCTCTTTAATACTCTGTCTAGATTTGTCATAACTTTCCTCTTCGACTGGGGAGCAAAACGTCAAGCAGTGGATTATTATATGATCTTACACAAATCATTCATGAACTCCAATCTTCAGTTTATTGAGTTGTGAAAAGTGGAAGACAGACTTAACAAAACACTTTCAGCCCTGTCTGTGGAGCCTTTTAGTTTCTGTAAAGTCACCTCAAGGGTCACTGCAGAGATGTGGGGAGAGGGCAGTTGGGTTCCAACCACACCTTGCCTCTTCCCCTGCTCTGTGGCACTTACCAGGGAAAGGGCCTCTTCAGATTCTGGAACAATCTTCCCCAAGGGCAGCTTCCATGATCAATATCCTTCTCAAAATGGACCCACACTGTCCTGAAAATGAAGTCAGACGTCCAGTCTGTAATGCTGCAACCCAATTCATGTCCCCTGCTCATCTGGCTTTATGCCATGAATGACTTATCTGACAATTTCTGCCTTTGAAAATGGTCCCCATCCTTCAAACTCCCAACAAATATTTGTTCCCATGAAATCTTCTTTTCCTGTTTTCCCACGTGTCCCCCATTCTCTTTATCCTTGCCATTCTGCCCATTATAAGGCTCCTTCATATTTATTAATGTGTAGAGCAGTGTGGACTGTGTGTGTAAGAGGAGAGAGCTTCCTCTAGCAAACTGATTCATGTTTATATTTGCACACCCACAGATGCTCAGGAAATGTATTCTAAACAGAAAAGCAGTTTTAATAAAAAAGTTCTCCAGCTCAAATATGTGTGAAAATCACCTGGATTGAATTATCTACAGGTTCTTTCTGGTTACCAAGCTGTGGAGTTCATATGAAATGCTAATTCCATATGAACCTGTATATTTATGCAGATGTGCATTTAGTGATAAATCCAAATGCAATGTTCCTGTAGGACTGCCTAACATGACACTGTTGGTAGTGCTTTTTGGTGATGGCCTTTGGGTAAAATTAGTAACAGAAATTGAATTCTTGTCACTGAAATTGTCCTGGGGGGTTGTATAGCTGGAAGGGCATTACAGATTGCTATGGACCTCATCTCACCCAAAGTGTCAGACTCTGCAGCATCTATGCCCAGAAATATTCCCTACAATCCCCAAGGGATACTACACATGTGATCAGGATAAACCTATGCCATCTGGGTATTATGTTGTCCAGTCTCCACTGGAGATCTGCTGTGCCCACCAGGCATTTTGGTGCTCCTTTAGTCGCAGTTGTTTTCTGCCAGGGTTCTGCTGAGTCAGCTACCCTAGCTAGCTAATTTCCTAGAAAAGCAATGCTCTGCCTGGGGTGGTGACTCCTGGTGCTTCCCAGGGCGCTTTCAGTTCTCACAGAGTCCTTTATGAGACTGATTTGTTTAATTTCTGACTGTTCTTCTTTGTAGGTGCTGAACAATAATTCCTGGGCCCTGGTAAGGTGAACAAGGTATTTACCTCCACCCTTCTACTGTCTTCTGTATTGTGTATATACATATATATACACATATATGTGTATATATTGTGTATGTATACATATATACATACATATATGTACATATATGTGTATATATTGTGTATATACATATACATATATATGTATATAGGGCTTCCTTAGTGGTTCAGATGGTAAAGAATCTGCCTACAGTATGAGAGACCCAGGTTCGATCCCTGAGTAGGGAAGATCCCCTGGAAAAAGGAATGGCTATTCACTCTAGTATTCTTGTCTGGAGAATCCCATGGACAGAGAAGCCTGGCAGGCTATATAGTCCATGGGTTCGAAAAGAGTCAGACACAGCTGAGTGACTAACACTTTTACTTTTTTATATACATACACACACACACACATATTATTTATATATATTTATTTGCTTTATATTTTTATTGGTGAAAAAATAAACAACAGCAAAATAACC
Source organism: Odocoileus virginianus (assembly GCF_023699985.2). NCBI lineage: Eukaryota > Metazoa > Chordata > Mammalia > Artiodactyla > Cervidae > Odocoileus > Odocoileus virginianus. The sequence continues at coordinate 21,306,502 of NC_069683.1, forward strand.
ACAACAAAGACAGAATAAGGAAAACCAAAAAATTCATGCTTATCTGTGCTAATAAATATGCAGATACCCCAAAAGGTCAACATTTACCAGGAAACCCAAATTCTGAATTTCACATTTGACTCAGCAGAGATTCCCATCTACAGAATCTACCTCTGTCACCAAATAACTCTTCACCTTACAGATACCTTCAAGCTTCATTGTTAGTATTTTTGCTTAACTGTCATTTGTGAACAATCCATTTTGTTCTGTACATCTTACATTTAACAGCCAAACAAACTCTGTGAGGTTGAGGTTTTTGGGGTTTTTTTTTAATGATTAATTGTATTATTTATTTATTTTTGATATAGGCCATGTTTTTAAAAACTCTGTTCAATTTGTTGAAATATTGCTTCTGTTTTATGTTTTGTTTTGGTTTGGTTTTTGCCACGAAGCACATGGGATCCTGACTCCCCCACCAGGACTGAACTTGCCCCTCCTGCATGGGAAGGTGGAGTCTTAACCAATAGACTACCTGGGAAGTTCCAGGTTGAGGTTCTTATCCTTATATGTTTTTCTTTCAGAGTTAACTCAGAGTAAATTTAGATATTTCCTGTTGACGTTGCCAGCAAGAAATTGATCCCCAAATTCATTTAGAGGAGTCGGGTACTTCCACAGAAAGATATCTTCATGTGCTTTTACATCATCTCTGCACGTGCATGCTTAGTGAGCCGTGTCTGACTCTGTGTGACCTCAGGGACTAGAGCCCAGGGCTCCGGGGGCTCAGAGATAAAGAATCCACCTGCAGTACAGAAGATGCAGGAGACATGCATTTGATCCCTGGGTCATTTTACATCTCCTGGGAAGATGCCCTGGAGAAGGAAATGGCAACTCACTCCAGTATTCTCGCCTGGGAAATCCCATAGACAGAGAAGCCTGGCGGGCTACAGTCCATGAGGTTGCAAAGATTGAAGCAACTGAAAGCAGCAGACATAGCTTGGACTATAGCTCACTAGGCTCTACTGTCCATGGAATTTTCCAGGTAAAAATACTGGGTTGGGGTGCCATTTCCTATTCTATATCTCTGCACTAAAACCCCTAAATCCAAAATAAGAAGGCAGGCATACATTTTGATTCTTTCCATGCCTGTTCATACCATACAAGTTGACCAGATTTTGACTTTGGCAAGAGGGTAGGCTTTATTTGCATGTGAGATGAATAATGTGAGTAACGTGAACAGAATTAGAAATGTAGTGACTGATTAAAGTATTGATTACCCCCACAGCTTAAGCTAACACATCAGACAATTTAAACCACGGAAACCATATTTCAGATAATTAGGTAGAGAATCTGATTAAACCCAGAAGAACAGAAAAATATAAAGTGCTGGAATCCATTGCAGAAGCCTGCACAGGGAAGTTTACCCAATCTGATCAACTTCTCCCAAGTGTTGGCTGAAGAATAAGGGTAGAAGCTAGGCCAGCTATACTCGTGAGAATGTCCTTTTCTGAATTATTTCCTGAGTTTGTATGTTTTATTAGAATAAACTATGGGAATAGATATGGTTCTTCTTTGGTAGCTCATATGGTAAAGAATCCACCTGCAATGCAGGAGACCTGGGTTTGACCCCGGGTTTGGGAAGATCCCCTGGAGAAGGAAATGGAAACCCACTCCAGTATTCTTGCCTAGAGAATCCTATGGACAGAGGAGCCTGGTAGTCTACAGTCCACAGGGGTCGTAAAGAGTCAGACATGACTGAGCGACTAATATATACACTTCATGGGGATAGACGAGTTCTATTAAAACCACCTCAGAAGTTGTAGTCACCAAATCTGGGTCAGAGAAGAAAAGATAAAAAAGCTGATTCCTTCCCAGGGAGCAATAATAAAGTATCTACTGAGAACAGAAATAGTAGTTGGAATGAAAAATGAAACAGCCTTAACTGTGAAATAGGGTAGAACTTGAAAAAGAGGATTAAGGAAGGAGAGAAGACATGACTAGATCCAACTGAGTATATGCCTGCCAATTTAGGAATTTTTCTCTAGGCTCTTAGAAGGAGAAAATCCCAGTTCTTAACACCCATTGCCCCCAATGTTATTTACTGCCAAATTCTTGCTCCAGTTTCTCCTGAATTTTATCACACTCTTCATTTCTTTAAAAAATACCTTTCCCCTTTCCCCCCTATTTCTCCCCACAAACCCTTGACTTCTCCCTTTATCTGTTCTGTGATTTCTGTGCTGGTAAATTCCCTCTTCTTTTTTTTAAATTAATTTTTATTGGAGTATAGTTATTGACAATGTTTCTAGCGTACACCACAGTGAATCAGTTGCACATACACACACATCCCCTCACTTCTGGACACCCCTTGCCACTCAGGTCGCCGCAGAGCCCTGAGTGGGGTTCCCTGTGCTACACGGTACGTTATCATTCTGTGCTGGCTGCTCAGTCGTGTCCGACTCAGCGACCCCATGGACTGTAGCCCACCAAGCTCCTCTGTCCATGGAATTTTTCAGGCAAGAGTACTGGAGTGGGTTGCCATTTCCTTCTCCCGGGGATCTTCCCAACCCAGGGATCGAACCCAGGTCTCCTGCATTGCAGGCAGATTCTTTACCATCTGAGCCACCAGGGAAACCAGGAAACAGGGATAATAATGTCATCATTAGTTATCTATTTTATACATGGTATCAAGAGTGCATATGTGTCAGTTCCAATCTCCCAATTCCTATCACCCATTCCCTACCCCCTTGGTATCCATATATTTGTTCTATCTGTGTGTCTGTTTCTGCTTTGCAAATAAGATCATCTATACTATTTTTTTAGAGTCCACATATATGTGTTAATATACAATATTTGTTTCTCTAACTTCATTTTGTATGACACTGTCTGTGTGCATCCATGTCCGTGAAATGGGATGACAGAAATTGGGTAAATTCCCTTTTCAAGGTTAAACATCAAGTCAAATAGCTTTTGTGTCCTCTTAACATTTCTTGGTTCTAACTAGTAATAAAAGTTTCAATCTGACAACCCACAACCACCATTTGGATATCTCCCCTCTCCAGCATGCATTATATTACAGATAAGTCTGTATCTTACTCCTTATTTATCAACAAATCAGAATATAAATTTGATATAAACTTGTCCCAATTTCTTTAGTTTAAAAGTACAATAAAAATACCACCAGAAGTTCTGATTTCTCCTTCATTCTTAGAAATTTCTGCTTTTATTCTAACTTATGACTAAAAGATGTAATAATATGCTACATCAGCTTTCCTCATAAATACTTACTCCTTATGGTATATCTTAAAATAAAGTCTTCCAAATCACCCCATCTTACATTTTCCATTTGTGAAATACCTTCTCCCATGCCCTTACCTTCAGACTATAAGTGTTGCTAGGTATGAAGCAGGTCTCTAGTAGACAACACAAATATGGGTCTTGTTTTTGTATCCACTTAGCCAGTCTGTATCTTTTGGTTGGTGCATTAACCCATTTACATTTAAGATACTTATTCATACATATGATCCTATTATTATTTTGTTAATTGTTTTGGGTTTATTTTTTGTAGATCTTTTCCTTGTGTTTCCTGAGTAGAGAAGTTCCTTTAGCATCTGTTGCAAAACTGGTTTAGTGATGCTGATTTCTCTTTTGCTTGTCTGGAAACATGTTGATTCAGCCATCAAGTCTCAATGAGAGTCTTGCTGGGTAGAGTATTTTGGTTGTAGTTTCTTCCCTTTCATCACTTGGAATATATCATGCCATTCCCTCCTGGCTTGTAGAGGTTCCATTGTGAAATCAGCTGATAAATACCTTACATGGTATTTGTCATTTTTCCCATGTTGCTTTTAGTAATTTATCCTTGTCTTTAATTTTTATCACTTTGATTACCATGTGTCCTGGAGTGTTCCTCTTTGGGTTTATCCTGCCTGGGACTCTCTGTAATTCCTGGACATGGTTGGCTATTTCCTTTCCCATATTGGGGAAGTGTTTGGCTGTTATCTCTTCAGATATTTTCTGGGTCCTTTCTCTCTCTCTTCTCCATCAGAGACCCATATAATGCACATATTGATGTGTTTAATGTTGTCCCAGAGGTCTGTTAGGCTGTCTTCATTTGCTTTCATTCTTTTTTCTTTTTTCTTTTCATTCTTTTTTCTATATTCTGTTTTGCAGCTTTGACTTCCACCATTCTGTCTTCCAGGTCACTTATCTGTTACTCTGCCCTCAATTATTCTGCTACTGATTCCTTCAAGTATATTGTTCATCTCTGTTCTTTAGTTCTTCTAGATCTCCTTAGTAAGTATTTCTTGCATCTTCTGAATCTTTGCTTCCATCCTTTTTCCAAGATCCTGAATCATGTTCATTATCATTCTGAATTATTTTTCTGGGTGGTTGCCTATCCCCTCTTCATTTAGTTGTTTTTCTGGGGATTTCTTTCATCTGGGACATAATCCTGTTTCTTTTCATTTTGGTAGCTTTCTGTGATTGTGATATTAGTTCTGGAGACTGATGGGATTGTAGTTCTTATTTCTTCTGTCTGCCATCTGGTGGATGAGGGTAAGACGCTTGTGCAAGCTTCCTGATAGGAGTGACTGGCTATGGGAGAAACTGGGTCTTGCTCTGGTGGGCAGTGAAGTGAAGCGAAAGCTGCTCAGTCATGTCCCACTCTTTGCAACCCCTTGGACTATACAGTCCATACAGTCCATAGAATTCTCCAGGCCAGAATACTGGAGTGAGTAGTCTTTCCCTTCTCCAGGGGATTTTCCCAACCCCGGGATTGAACTCAGGTCTCCTGCATTGCAGGCAGATTTTTTACTAGCTGAGCCACAAGGGAAGCCCTGGTGGGCAGGGACATGCTCAAGGAAACTTTAATGCAGTTGTGTGCTGAGGGGTGGGACTGTGTTCCCTCCCTCTTAGTTATTTGAGGCCACCCAGAGCTGTAATCTATAGCTTTCTATGTTATTGCTGTTGTTCAGTCACTCAGTCCTGTCCAGCTCTTTGTGACCCCATGGACTGCACCATGCCATGCCTCCCTATCCATCATCATTTCCTACAGCCTGCTCAAACTCATGTCCATTGAGTCAGTGATGCCATCCAACCATCTCATCCTCTGTCATGCCCTTCTCTTCCTTCAATCTTTTGCAGCATCATGGTCTTTTCTAATGAGTTGGCTCTTCACATCAGGTGGTCAAAGTATTGGAGCTTCAGCATCAGTCCTTCCAATGAATATTCAGGATTGATTTCCTTTAGGATGGACTGGTTTGATCTTTTTGCAGTCTAGGGGACTCTCAAGGTCTTCTCCAACTCCACAGTTTGAAAGCACCAATTCTTCAGCAGTTGGCCTTCTTTATGGTCCAGCTCTCACATCCATACATGGCTACTGAAAAAACCATAGCTTTGACTATACAGGCCTTTGTTGGCAAAGCAATATCTCCACTTTTTAATATGCTGTCTAGGTTTGTCATAGCTTTTCTTCCAAGGAGGAAGGGTCTTTTAATTTCATGGCTGCAGTTACCATCTGCAGTGATTTTGGAGCCTGAGTAGATAAAGTCTGTCACTGTTTCCATTCTTAACCCATCTATTTGCCATCAACTGATGGGACCAGATGCCATGATCTTTGTTTTTTGAAGGTTGACTTTTAAGCCAGCTTTTTCACTCTCCTCTTTCACCTTCATCAGGAGGCTATTTAGTTCCTCTTCACTTTCTACCCTAAGGGCGGTGTCATCTACATATCCGAAGTTATTGATATTTCTCCTGGCAATCTTGATTCCAGCTTGTGCTTCATCTAGCCTGGCATTTCGCATGATATACTCTGAACAGAAGTTAAATCAGCAGGGTGACACAACCTTGATGTACTTCCTTGCCAATTTGGAATCAGTCCGTTGTTCCATGTCTGGTTCTAACTGTTGCTTCTTGACATGCATACAGGTTTCACAGGAGGCAGGTAAAGTGGTCTGGTATTCCCATCTATTTAAGAATTTTCCACAGTTTGATGTGATCCACACAGTCAAAAGCTTTAGCATAGTCAGTGAAGTAGATTTTTTTTTTAATTTTCTGGCTTTTTCTGTGATTCAACCAATGTTGGCAATTTGATCTCCCGTTCTTCTGCCTTTTCTAAATCCAGCTTGAACATCTGGAATTTCTCATTTCACATACTATTGAAGCCTAGCATGGAGAATTTTGAGCATTACTTTGGTTTCTATAGTAGAGCTATAAGTTTCTATAGTAGGGCTATTGGTGACCTCCGTGAGGGCTTATGCCGTTTAGCACTCCCCAGTACTGTTGCTGTCAGCACCCCCGTCCCTGTGGCAGGCCACTGCTGACCCACACCTCTGCACAAGACCCTCAGACACTCACAGGTAGGTCTGACTCAGTTTCCTGTATGGTCACTGCTTCTTTCCCCTGGGCCCTGGTGTGCACAAATTCTGTTTGTGCCCTCCAAGAGTTCCTGTTTCCCCCAGTCCTATGGAAGTTCTTTAATCAAACCCCACTGGCAAAACCCACTGGCCATTAAAGTCAAGTTCCCTGGGGATTCCCCAGATCCTCAGGCTGAGGAGACTTACCTGGTGCCTAGAACCTTCACAAATTCTTTGGCATCATTGTTCTCCAGTTGATGAGTCGCCCACTCTGCAGGCATGGGATTTGATTTTATCATAATTGTTCCCCTCCTACAGTTTCGTTTTGGCTTGTCCTTTGTCCTTGAATATGGGGTATCCTTTGTTGATGGATTCCAGTGTCTTCCTTCAGTGGTTGTTCAACAGTTAGTTGAGATTTTGGTGCTCTGGCAGGGGAAGATGAGCTCATATCCTTCTACTCTGCCATCTTAATCTTATCTCTCCTCATCTTACATTTTAATGTCAAAAAATTCCAGTGCAATTACTACATATCCAAACATTTCATATCATTGTGATAGTTTTATTACTTCATGCAACAATATTCACTGTGCATCTACTAAGTGTCAGATACCATTCTGCTGTTGGTGATGCTGCAGTATCCAAAACAAAGTCCCTGACTTAAAGGAACTGAAATTCTTCTGCCACCAACCTTGGTTGTCCAAAGAAGTAGGTGACCTTCCCAAAACTTAATAATAAACAGGAAAATACCTTTGGACACTCCAGAAGGCTTAATGTCTTTGGTAACAAACATTTGGAGGAGGCATTTATAGCATTACTTTATTTAAGATTTTCCTGATTGTCTTCTGCCATAAATTCTTTTATAAAAATGAATACAGTAATATACAAAACTATTTAGTTCAAAGGTTCTGCTTTTGTGTACATTCCTAAGACAATGCAGTTGTCCAACAGCAGCACCACTAACGGTGGCTATCAGGATTCCAGCCATGTAGAGAAACTTATTTACTGGAAATAAAAGTATATTGAAGCAAGCAACTGGTGAGAGTGTTCATCACCCTAGATTATATTTTTAGACACAGCCTGCAATGAAAAGTGATTTTTCAGGTAGTTACTAATAATGTGAACAAGTGATTGTAGACCTCTGAATGTGACTCTCTTAAACACTGCCACTCGGCCAATACGTCCCTTTGTCTGCCATCAAACAGCCTCATCTAAAGAAAAAAAATCATGTTTCACTCTACTCTTCCCTACCCCAGTGCTTCCTCATTAACAGTGTAGTAGAAATATTTTCTGGCACTTGTTAAGAGGGTTACAAGCTTTTAGAGCCCTTCAGCGTACATCCTCCTCCTCCTCCTATTCCTCCATTTCTTTTCCTACTTTTCCTCTCAGTGCACTAGCTCATTAAGTATTATTTCTTCTGCCACCTAAAGGCCCCTAGAGTTTATCTTTACATCCCCATCACCATTGTCATGATACAAGTTTTTCTAGTGTTGGATTGATGTGTGTTTCCCAAATAGTCTCACTATAACGCAATGGATCTCCTCCTACCTAACCTGGAGCTAAAACAAACTTTTTAAATGACAAAATCAGTTGCCACCTTCTCTCCTTAAAAGTCTTAAGGTCTATATGGTAAAAATCTAAAGACAGCATAACATATAAAATTGACCATGATATAATCCTGACCCATATTCCAAAGCTTGTGTCTTTGTGAACTTCAAACATGTTAAAGTATTTGCAGTCCTTCAAAATCACACTGTTTTTCTGCCTCCAGACATTTGCAAATCTGCTCTCTAAATATGGAATTCCAATGCTGCTCTCAACTACTCCAGGCCTATGTGGTGAACACCTTCCACATCAAATCTCATCTAAAATGTAAATCTGTTTCTAAATTTTCTTGTATCAGTCAGGTTAGGCTATGTATTCCATGAGTAACAAATGACCCTCAAGTCACTGAGGCTTATAACAAAACTTTATACATAACATATATATGTGTACATTATATTTTATTGATGCATAGTTGATCTACAATGTTTATTTCTGCTGTACAGCAAAGTATTCAATTATATATATATATGTGTGTGTGTATATATATATATATAAATAAATACACATTTTCTTCTTTGCCATTATGATTTATTATGAAGACAGTAGTCACTGTCTTGTCTGACTCTTTGCAACCCCATGGACTGCAGC